>NC_137741.1:17193364-18489197 GCF_963264785.1 Psittacula echo | reverse complement strand
TCTGTGGGTTGGCATTGTTGTTCTTTCTCTTTTTGATTTCCTTCATGTAACAGAAAGAGATTACACTGGGGGAGCTAACTGTGTACTTGGCTCTCCAGGGAATTCGATACACGCCTGCAATTAACCTGCACTGAACTGGCCATTGGATGTTGCTATTCCTCCACAATAAACACAGATGGTAGACAGTTCTGATGGAGTATTTGTATACTGCAGGTTGGCACAGCTCAAGTCAAAATAAATACAATTTCCAGACGGCACAGATCCTTGCTTCTCCTTTCTGCTTTTTTGACAGAGGAGGGGAACATCTGAATAGGATCCAAAAAAGCTCCTTGTTTGGCCCCCAAAATAAATATTTCCCCTAAAAGCTGAAGTTAATTTCAAATCTCAGCCCCTTCAGTCTGTCAGGGAGACAGGAAAAGGAGAGAAAAAATTTAATCAGGATTTAACCAGGGAAGTAATTTAGTGGGAGGGAAAGTGCATTTTAAATTGCACTTAACAGCACAAGCTCTCATCTTGCTAGTGCTTGGAACGCTGCGCAGCTTTACTCCTCTCATGGGCAGCTTGAGTTCTGTGGATTAAAATAAGATTTGGAGCTTTGTGGGTGAAAATGCATCTTTATGTATTTCTCAGCCTAGAAAGCAAAGAGACTGTGTTCCAACTGGAATAGCTTTTCCTTTACTTGTTTGGGGAGGGAAAGCTGTGGGTTGGAACGAGCTCCTCATTAGCTATTAATTATTTTCCTCATTCACAAAAACAAGAGGTTTTTCCTCCATTGCCAAAAATGGGGTATCTGCAGGAAAACCTGAGCTCTGAGAAGGTTTATATATATATATATAACATATATATATATATAAAAGCACTGTTGTTAAGTTTAAAGAAATTGAGCTAAGCATATAAAAAATCTGCCACCAGGGTCAAACTTGATGCCATGTGTATTTTTTTTTTCATTAAAGGAGTGCAGATTTGGAGCCCGAGCTATTATTTCAGGTGACTTGAGGCCCTCCGGGGGCAGCAGTGAAATGGAAAAGAGCACGGCAGCCTGCTCTTGGATCTGATGCTCACTGAATCTGAAAGGTCATGTCATGTTTTCTGGCAATTGACTCAATGGGTTTGGATTCTACAACATAAGGTCGGGCCGTTTTCACTCAGCACATGTTTACTGGGGTATGTGCCTTCCAGTTGTTTTCACATTGACCTTATTACCCTGCCACACTGATGAGCCTGGCACAAAAACTGCTTTTTGTATTGCTGTGTGCACCACTCTCCCTCTCCCACTCCTCTCTATGCTGTTACTTTAGGCTGCAGATGGAGGGTTTGGTGCTCCTAACCCCCTGCTTTCAGTGCCTCTGTTACAACACAGATGCACAGAAACACATTTTGGAAGGACAAGAGGGTGCAATGGGACTGATGGATGTTTGGTTCCCAGGTTTTGCAATAGGAAAGCTGTGGAGGAGAGAAGGCACAGCCTCTGGGTTGTAAACTGAGCAGGAGGGTTTACAGCCCCTTCTCAGTGCTCCTGCAAGTAGATGCAGCCACAAGACACTAGGAGAGCAGGGCTCACAGCCTGGGACTGGGATGTGCTCCACACTGGGCAATTAAAAAGGATGGAGGCAGCAGTTCTTTTTCCTCATGGTAAACCTGCTCCTTCACTGCAAAATATACTGGCCAAGCTTTACAGGGATAAACAAAATGCTGCTGCTATTTCTGCAAGCGCATTGGCAGCTCTCTCCTTGCAGCCACAGAAGTTCTTGTGCTGACAACACAATATACATCTCTGCCACCTTTTCAGGCTTAAAAAAAAGTGTTTTGGGCTTCTGTCAATTTTTAGGAGTTACAAATTAAAGATGAGGAGTTTATTATTACTTGGAATGCTCCCATGGTTTCAGCAGTCTGAGACAAAAAAGGACTAAGATACTTGCAAAAAGTCATTGATAGAGGCAAAGAAATAAACTCGTGAGTGCTTTCTTCTATGAATGCATTGCTTAACCTTGTCCTGCCACCCGTTTATCAACCCTGGCTGCCCCAACAGGACAGAAATGTTACTCTGCTTCGTCATTGTTTGAACATTGCTCTTTCAGTAAGGTCAGAGCAGACTTGCAGCACATCCAGGAGCTGGAGAGCGAGGCACAGTGTGGTGCTACATGGGAGTGTCAGGACCTTGGGAGATGAGAGTTTTGGTTCTGGCTTGGACATTGCAGTCCGAGCATGTCACTGGCAGGTTATTTTTGGAGATAGCTTCATCAGTCTGCTGAACAGAAGCACTGTGTAAGACTTGGGGATCAGTTATTACCTTGGGCATGTTGCTGTCAATAAAATGAGAGCCTTCCTCTGAGGCTTCAGGGAGTGCCTGTTACATTCCCATGATGAGGGCAGTGTCAGTGGTCTTTGCCACTGACCAGTCTGATTTGAACATAAAAATAAGTAAAGCATCATAGTCATTATTTGCCATCAGGATGGCTTTTGTCTGTGAGTTGTGAGTTCTTAGTTCCTGCAGAACTAAGAAGGAGGCTTTCTTGATGCTATGGGGAATGCGCCATGACTGGATTCCTAAGGCAGCTATCTCCCATATCCTGGTGGTCTGAATATCTTCTCAGGATACAAAGCACCATGCAGAAATACCCAGCGTAGCTCTGGAACAGGATCATACAGCCATATCAGCCATATCAGCCTATTGCTGCATTCGAGACCAATACACAGGCTAAAGGCCTGTGTAGCAGGAGGAGGGTTAAGACATTAAGATAGCTCAGGAAGTGCTGATCATTCTATAAAGACACATCAGCCTGTTTGGCATGGGCTTCATATGCTATGTAACCAGTGGGCAGTGTAGGAAAGCCTGTCATGGCAGATTATTCCCAAAGTCTCTCCCAGAATGTGGCTGCTCATGCAATGTTTAGAACCTTAATATTTGCAAGATGTGCAAGCTCATCTGATTCTGTGAGTCCATCTTGGGTAAACCACTGCCTGAAGCTTTCTTGAACAATATCCTGGCTTTTGTATTCACAACATGGACACTCTGTACTGAAAAGCATGGACAAGCTTGCAAGCACAGCAGCTCTAGAAAATACTTGTAAAACTGTATTTGTTAAAGTCTGGAAATGAGTATTCATCTCACCTAGAGGACCAAGGTTTGAGGAACACATGTCCATTTTAACCTGAAATAGTCAGTGTGGTTCTGGGTGACATTCCCTTGTTTTACAATCATATCAAGTAGATTATTTACTTTGAATCTTATACTTTGGCTCTCTTTTCCCATCAATTTTGTAGTGCTACATATGTATACACTTTAACTGGAAGCCATTTTAATGGATCAGATTGCTGATTTCACAAGAGCCTCCTTGGAAGACTATTCGAAACTCAAATAGTTTGTCTTGGAAGGAAAAATCCAGTTTAAACTGTGTGATACCCTTTCTTAACTAAGATTGCAAATACCCTATGGCTGCCTATTCTGTTCTCACTTTAAGTGACGGCTATGGATTAAGAGCCTGAGGCTTTGGCTAACATCTCTAGGCAAGGCAACGCATCCCCAGGGTCTAATTCAAGGGAAGTTGTGCAGGTGTCATAATTAGCAGTTTCCTGTTAAAGCTCCACAAATAAGCTGTAATCCTCAAGGCACCAGTCTCGAAAACCCCTTGCAGATTTGTTTTCAGACCAAATAATATTCATCTGTAACCTTTTTTGTTAATTGCCAAGCAGCACATTTAACTACCCTGGACCCACTGGCTTAGATTTTGCCGAAAATCAGATGTGAACAGGGATTAATGGTTCCAGTTGCTCACACTAGCTAGCCACCATGCCGAGTGCAGCTTGCCCTTAAATGAGGCTGAGGTGCACAAGAGTTGAGTCAGAGCTGAGTGGAGGACTTTGGTTTCCTATGTTATCCCTCCTCAGCCTTCAAGGCCAATAAACATGTCATAAAGGGAGGAAAAACTGTGAAAAGTTGGGAAGCAAAACAGAGCCCTTAATGGTCTTTACATGTGCTGCAGCCACCTCCCAGTGAAAGTTGAGGGCCCAGATTTTTTAGCACTTGGACAAAGAATGTCTCCCCCTTCCAAAAACAACGGCACACGGGCTCCCAGCACAGGGGTCTTGGACTATAGAATGTTGGCTGCGTGCGTGCGCACATGTGTACACATCTGCAGCGAGGGGGAAAGGACAGAGCGGGAAGAGTGTGTTAATTGCAGTGTGAGTACATGCGAGGCTGATGCAGGGAAGTTCCTCAGATCCCATGATCAGCAGGGCATCTGAGGACTTTCATGTTTTTCACAGTAGAATAAAACTACCAGTGCCAGCTGGAGTCTTCAGCCAAACTGTATGCCTTAGAGCTTATGTGTTTCACATCACTGAAGGCTACATAATACTTTCAGCTGGCATTGCATTCCATTTGATATGTCTGGGGATGGAGATAGTTAGTTAAATAATCACATCGGCTGATGTGTTAGCTCAAACAATGGCTCCTTCCCCCTCTCTCCAAACACATTTTGGGAGTATTAGTTTGGGAAGAGGGGCACCAAAGCTTTTCATCTCTGTTCTCTTGGTCTGTTTCTTTCTTTGTTTAGCCTCTATGTGTTGACAGGTTGTGATGATGTTACTTCTCTCAGTGTGAATTTTTGTGAGACGAAAAGAGAGATCTGGTCAGGTTTTTCAAACAGATCAGAGATAAGTCAGAGAGAAATGAAAGCTTCAAGGCTTGTTTATTCTGAAGGGTAGAATTTAGCCTTGGTACTGGATAGTGTGGGTTGGGGGGGTTGAATAGGGAACCATTTAAAATACACTCAGTATATGCTATCTCTTCAGGTTGCACGTAACCCCCCCGGAAGTTCTATACATGCAAAGCACAGGGGAACAGCATCATAATTTTGCTATTTAAATGTAAATAAAATAAACTGTGGCCAGCCAGGAAAAATCCTTGGTCTGCAAAAATCCCTTTAAACCATGAAAGCAGCATCTGAGGTACTGAGGTGCTTATGGAAATACCTACCTGGTGTTGTGACTGTGCCAGGTTTGCAATGGTCATATCATTGTCTAGTGCATTTCCTGCACTAGAGCCACTGTTGAAGTTTAAGCTGTGTTTTTCAGTGATTCAGATACGCAAAATGGGAATTTTGGAGCCAGTTATATATATGAGGTCTGTGGCTTTCAGTGCATGGGTCTAGAGGTTATGGATAGTGTGGGAAAGGGAAAAATAACACATAAAATTGTTGTCAGTTCATTTTGGAAAGGAAGTCTGTGTTATCAACCAGATTCTAGTGATGCATCTGGATTAGGGTTTGTTTGGAAGGGCAATCTTCACCAGGACCTTAAAAGCAAGAATCAATTGGAGCTTCTTAAGTGAGCTCTAGGAAGAGAAAAGGGGGATGCTATTGGGGCGTAGTGCTTCCCACTCTGGAGTTTCCAGATGCAAACCTGTTTTGCTTCCCAGTTCTTGTAGAGCTTACTGTGCTTGTCTGCAAGGCCTGATGCATTTCACTTCAGGTGACCTCAACCAGCATCCTCTACCATAAAAAAAGTAGACAATCCTTAATCTTTTGACCTTAAGTGTCACATACAGTAAAAAACCCTGGGCAGATGGACAGGAACAGATTCCAGCTCAGCTGGGCACCTGCAGGGCAAACGTAACATCTTGTGTTCATTTCCTCTTTACACACTTTGGGCAGGAGCAGTATGAATGCTTTGGTGGTGAGAAAGTTTTTCATATGGATGTAAATGAATAAGGATGAAGGACAAGGTAGAATTTAAGTACCTAGTTTCTTTCTTGTAATGTGTGTTACACATGAGTAGGCAAGAAATCAGGTTCCCTTTTGTTGCTGGAATGCTAAAACTGTGGAGTTTCATCTGGTTTAATTCCAGGATCAGAAAGCACAGGGAGGGTGGACTATTAGGGTTTGCTCTGTTTGTGGTACTACAGGAGGATAAGACGTGTGAAATGGAATGGTCCCTCTGCTCTCCCGCTTACCTGGAGATGGAAAGGGATTCATGGAGCCTTTGCTGAAGTGCTGAACCTTCTGCATCAGTAGGATTGTGTAGCTGTGTCTTTTCTAAAGTTTTCATACAAGGGTTTTCTAGGAACGCTGACAACTTCAGCAGCTCGTCACATTAGGCTACATTATGTCAAGTTATGTCACTCTGGAACCCTGTTGGATGCCCTTTATATTTTTGCACTGACTGATTAAAAGGGGGTCAATCAATGCAATCAATGGCAATGAATATGGGGCAGCAGAAAGAAATGCTTTCTCACGCAGCACAGGAACTTGCTGCCACAGGAGGTTACAGAAGCAAACGCCGTGGGTGAATATCAAAATCTGAACCTTTTAATGAGATTGCTGATCTTTGGAAAACGTTATGCATGCAGGAATCTGTATCTCCCTCTCTTCTCTCCTGCCATTGCTTCCTGGTCCGTTCTTAACACATTTTCTTTTGGAAAATTTCTATTATTATATATTATTTTTATTATTATTTATTATTATTTATTTTTATTTATATATTTTTATTTATTTATAATATTTATTTATTATTATTTATTATTATTTATTATTATTATATTCCAAATTATAATTTGGAAATTTTCTATTGGAACGGTCTGCCCAGGGTGGTGGTGGAGTCTCCATCCCTGGATGTGTTTAAAAAGAGATTGGATGTGGTACTTGGTGATATGGTTTAGTCGAGGTGTAAGGCATGGGTTGGACTCGATGATCTTGAAGGTCCCTTCCAACCTGGTAATTCTGATTCTGATTCTGTATTGTGTGGCACGACACATTAGGAGTAATTCATTCTGTTCTGAAACCTGAGGCATGGGTTGCTCTGAGAGGCAGGTCAACAGAACACAGAGTGGGGGCACCGCAATGTGCTGGTCCCAAACCTACTGGTGAAAGAACTCTTTTTTTCCCCCTCTATGATCTAATATAAATATCCCATCTCTCCCTGCATTACTGAGAAGGTCTGAGCATCAAAAGGTACCTTTTGATAATCAGCACACAATGTTCCTATTGCAGCTACTAGAAGTAAATGAACAAGAATGCCCCATAATGAAAATGGCCTTGTGAATCCTGAAATACTTAAAAAGATACGCTGTGTTGAGGAACTGTTGACAACTTTGAGTTATTCAGAACCTCTCTGCATCTAGTACAGCTTTTCCCAAAGTTCATGAAGCTATTGTGATAGACTGGAAGCTATCCTGCCATGACCTAGATGCTGCTTTGCTCCAGGCTCAGTATGCTCCTTGTTATTAATCTTACCATAGAAAGCCTTGAATAACCTGACTCGAGTCTCTCAGTGATGAACAGTGCTGGGTTATGCACCATTTTGATCATGAACTTTTGTACATTGAAATACCCTGGGAGGGTCTGCTTTGAGTGTGTGTATATGCAGAATTACAAGGCCCATAGTTTCTGCCTTCTGGATCTACAAGAGATAAATCTGAAGTTTAGCAGAGTTTTACCTATTTGTTGCATTAACTGAATCACCTTCTAGCTGGTAAACAGGAGCTTTTATTAGAAACAGGCCATAATTTGTGAGAGTTCAGAATTCCTTCTCCCTAATATTCATGTGTTCCTAGATAAACATGCTACCTCTATGCACGTTCTTGTGGCATTTCTGTAAGACTTGTTTCTAACCTTCAATGAGCTCTTCATTTCAGAGAAGAATTAACTCATCTCCCAGGTCATTTTTGTTTTGCTTAAGCCTCCTTTTCATGCTTGAATACTAGTCATCTGCTCCAAGCTGCTGAGATTCATTTTGAAGTCCTGAATTACTGTATCACTATGTGACCTCTTCCTACATTACAAGCATTGAGACTGCTATAAGATTCAAAAGTGAGAAGAAGAGGGATCTTTGTCTGATCCCTCTTCTGACAACTGCAGGTTCTGGCATTTTGAGCAGTCAGGAGACAGAGGTACTATTTGAAAGTGAGAACAAGGAAAGCTGTTTGGAATTGGATTGTATGCTACATACTAGGGAAAATGCACTGGCATGCAGTAGATTTAAAGAGTCATGGAAAGAGGTAGCTAAGCTCAGAATCTCTAGACTTAGATCCCTCTTCCCAATCCTGGCTCTGCCACCCTTTGAAGTCATGTAAATTCTTTGTGTTCATAATGCCTCTGGCAGAGTTCCACATGTCTGTTTTCTGTTACGTGAAGAACAACTTTTGCTTGTTGGAACACAGCTCTCATGGGCTTCACCTAATGGCCTCTTGTTCTTATACTGGAAGAGATGGTGAACAGCCCATTTCTGTCCAACCCCTCCAGACCATGCACAAGTTTATAGACCCCTAAAATAATTTCTAAGTCATCTCTGTTCAAAGTTGAAATCCTAAAGAGTCTGTGTGAGTCTTCCTCATATAAAAGTCTTCCATACTGCCTCCCTTTTCTCTTTCTGATAGACCCCTTTCTGACGTGAATTGTCCAGGTTGGGGAAAATTGGGATGAGAATTAGGATCTTCTTCTTGTGAGTTTTAATTCTAAGGTTATATGGCAGCCCCCTTTAATATCTGCATTTGAACATTTGTGTTCTTATGAGTGGACTATGTGGGTGATGTGGGAGTGAGTTGCCCCTTCCCCTCATTAGGTTGTTCTCCATCACTGTTTTAAGAAACAGAGGAAACCCAAAGGAAGATGAAGGAAAAATCCAATTACATCATGATCACAAATCTCAGAAACTAAGCTGGGGCTGATGATGGTTTTTTTCAAGTGGGATACACAGGTTTCATTTCCAAACCAGTTTTACAAGCAGTCCTTTCAGAATTGTTTCAGCAGGACCTGCTAACCAGGCAGACATCTGCAGTGTAGATACGTGATGTACTGGGTAAACTCTGTTTTCTGGAGTCTAGTTTCAACCATCTGCAACCATTTATCTTGGTTCCATCACTTTGCATGCAAAGCATTGTAAAAATGTAAGAGCCTACAACAGGAACAGTGGTATTTCCTTGCTGCCAGTACATCCTCAGAATGTGGACTCAATGCCCTGGGTTTTTTTTTTTCCGTATAGACTTCATTCCATAGCAACCAAACCTCAGTTGGATCCCAGACAACATCCTAAATATTAAAAGACTTTGGCTTGTCTGCTACTCATGGAATCCACAGCTCCTATGCTAGTTGTTAAAACCCCTACATTAATGAGGCAGTCATCCAAACTCTGACCTTGGGCTGACAAACACATAAAATCATCCAAACCTGATCAAACTCAGATTAAAAATTGAATATGGGAACAATGAAAAAAGATAAATAAAGAGCTGAAACCTAAAAGTGAAGGCCTAGCCTAAGGTAATGTTCACTATTTGAAACTCATTTGAAACCCTCAAAGTTTCCATGGCAAAGACGTCTTTTGCTTTACTAGTAACACTGGAAGTTAGGCTCACTATTACTTGGATGAATAAGAAAACTTGCATACTGGCATCTCTTGACTAATTTTAAGAAGCAATTGGTATTAAGGACCAATAAAACCTGGGGTTGTTTCCATTAATAACCTTCACCAATTAAATGACATAAGGAATAAAGGGATTCCGAAATGGAGGTCATTGTAAACGAGCCATTCAGACTATCTTTTCTGTACTTCTCAATCTTCTTTGGGAGTATGAAATGTTATTACAGTTTTCAGATTTGCAGACAAAACATGAACAAACAATGGTCAGAAACGCTGCCTGCAGTTCCAATCAGCCACATGCCACCGGGCTTACAAAAGGAATCTCTGACTCTTTTCTCACAACTGACTTTTTTTCTCAGTCTCAGTTGCGCTTGGGAACAATCCACAAATTGGTGATTTCAGCAGCTCTGTGAGCCACCGAATCTTGACTCTTCTTCTGAATTCTTTTCAGTGCTGTCTGGATAATACCTGCATTGAGTTATAGCAGCCACTTGTAACCCCTTTTCCACTTCACTGGGCATGAAGGTGTTTTCAGTTTCCTCAAACATTCTTCAGTCTCAGCCTAAGAGTGGAAAATGCATCAGCTGTCTCATTTCTGCTAAATGCTCTAAACATTGTGCTAAAATGATTGCCTATTATTAGAAGCTCTGTGAGGAGTAAGTCCCCAAAACACTGTATTCAACTGTCCTTTTCAGTCTGTGCCTGCTCCTTCAGAGCCCACCACTCTCAATTATCTCCTCAGACTAGCTCTAGCTTAGTTGTTCTCTCTATGTGGGCTTGTATTTGCTGGTATCTTTTGAAGTACCCTCACCTCGCATCATAGCCTTTGTGTTCCCACTGCATCCCTTCAGTGACTTGCCCAACAAATCATTTGGTCATTTCTGACCTAAAAAGCCTGGGGAAGATCAGGCTGCTCCATGACAGTACTGGTGCAGACCTATTCCTGTAGAAATAATAACAGTAATAAAGTAATGGGTACTCTGCAGAGGCTTTGGCAAACATAATGTGACTGGCTGTTTATCACAGAGATAGACTATTTAGTTGTGATGTTATCCACACCATCTTTTCACCAGGAAAAGGACACTTCTATCAAAGCTTTGTTTCTTAAAACCAAAATCTCTGCAGAGCTCTTCCAATTCCAGACAACATGGAAAATTTTTAGTCAATCCTAGTTTTTCTTTCTCTGTCTCTGTAACTTTATTTACCTGCTGATATTTGTGTTATGTGTGACGTTTAGTCCTGCTTAGTTCAAATCATCATTAAGGCACTTGGGAGACGTGGACTCAACTCCCACCTTTGCTAGCTTGAGTACTCTTAGTTCCTGACCTTGAAAGTGGGGGACAGAAACACTCCCTGTGTCATCTCATGAGATCACAGCATGATTCCTCAAGGCTTTACAACTCCCATATCTCATTATATGTGTGTGTGGTGCCAAATTTAACAGGATCTCTGCTGCTGGTACTTCTGTGTGCTGCTGTAACCCGAGCAATACGTAAATAAGGACATAGTCGGGCTTCCGTGGAGGGTAAAAGTGAAGATGGCTCTAACCTTTCCTTGAGACTGTTCCACTGATTAATATTGATGAGCTTTTCACAGTTAGGATTCTCATCTTCTTTCAGAGGTGGAGTAAATGAGGTGCAAGAGAGGGCAATGCATTACACCAGTCCCCTGGTAGGGCACTGGCAAGAAGTCCAGCATCCCAGTTTAGTCTGTAGTATTTATTTCTCTGCAAAATAGTTTCATGGCAAATAGTTTCTTACTGTCAAAGGCACTTTCCATTCGCTTCATAAATTACTGTGAGCTTTGACAAGTCCTTCAAATTTGGTTTCCCCTTTCCTCGCCCCAATGTGTTACAAAAACAGCTTGATGGATATTTTGAAAGTTGACAGGCCAGTAGATCTTCCTGAACTAAAACACATTCTGGGTTTAGTGGCATCACAGAAGCCGAGAGGCAGAAAAGGGGGTAATATGAAGTTGTATTCAAGGGTGTTTTTTTCTGCTGCAACAAACGGTGAACTTTTGCATATTATCTTTGAAAAAGGGGAAATCTGGGTTTAAAAACACAGTTCTGATAAAATCAGTGAAGCTCTGTTGCAAATGTAGCTTGTTTTGGCCTTTTGGTGTATTTTTGTTTCATGACACTTTCATTTCATACATACTTTATATATTTGAAGCAGAGGGATCCTAATTCATTGCTTCTGACTTATTTCCCTGTTGCCTTGGAACCTTTTCCAGCAGTGTGTGTTCACTAACCCTAACTATTCAGAAATTGTGGGATTAGCCTGTGGGTTTAATTTACTAATCTCTGCCTCCTCCTGCTTGTTCTTTGAGGTTTTCTTTTTCAAAGGTATAATTTCTTTGGTTCATACATCAGGAAATGCCTGAGCTCTTGATTTTTCTTTCTTTCTTTTTCACTGAACAAATCCTGTGCTTTGCTGTCATTAAAATTGCATTTTCCCCTTAGAAAAAGATTTTCTTTAAGTTACCATTTCTTTTGTCATGACTTTAACACATTAGACATCACTTCTGTTAATGTAGCTGGATGCAACGTATAATAAAATGCAGTGAGGTCAATGCCTAGCAAGGCATTTTACAAGGGAAGGCATTTGAAATGTGATTTTTTTGAAGTATCTATTTATTTCCTTATCAGTGTTTCTAATAACAGTCTGGCCCAACTGACAAGCTTGAGAGGACTCCTCAAGTTAAATCTTAACCCTAATAACTTGTGGTCTTCTTTCAGCTTCATCTATCTTTGTCGTGGTTTAAGCCCAGGCCGTAAATCAGAACCACGAAGTCCACTTCCCCCCCCCCCACACACCTTTCTTCCCTCTGCTTCTGGAGGGACGGGGAGGAGAATCAAAAGAATGCAGCTCCCACAGGTTGAGATAAGAACAGTTTAATAACTAAGGTATAACACAAATCACTACTGCTACCACTAATAGTAATAATGATAAAGGAAATAACAAGCAAGAGAATACAACCGCTCACCAACCGGTACCTCACCCCCACCCTGCCATGATCCAGCCCTTCCGGGAACTCTCCGTTCTACCTCCTGGGCATGACGTGCTGTGGTATGGAATACCTCTTTGGCTAGTTTGGGTCAGGTGTCCTGTCCCTGCTTCCTCCCAGCTTCTCCTCCTCCCTGGCAGAGCATGAGACTCACAAAGTCCTTGGTCAGTCTAAACATCGGTGTTATCAGCTCCGTTCTCAGGCTGAAAGTCAAAAACACAGTGCTGCAACAGCTACTAAGAAGGAGAAAAACTGACTGCTGCTGCTGAACCCAGGACAGTATCCACCCCTTATTCCATACCATTCACGTCATGCTCAGATCCCACATTTTCAATATACCATCACTTTCATCTCAGTGCACTCTTATCTTAGTGCACGGACCAATCCCCATAAAGCTGCTGAGTCCGTTCGGTCCATGATGGTGGGCTCCATCTCTCGTAACAGTCTTTCAGGGCAGGAGAGGCCCATTGCAAAGTCCACCCCTCGATCATGAGTCCATCTCTATGTTGCATCTCTGCCCTGATGGCCTGAAGTGTCATGGGCCCATCAGGCTCAAAATAATTCACCCTCCCCTCCAGCAGTTTCTGCAACTTGTTGTTGGGGACTCCATACAGCTGCCTTCCATCTCCGACGCTTCCAAAGCACTGGAGGGGCCCAGTGGATTAGATACTCGCCCATACTGTCCCACACACTGTGACACTCATGACTGTCCAGCCTTGGGAAAAACCTCTCGGTCCCCCTGTATTGTCTAAACCCAGACAAGACCCAAACCTGACTCTGCTTAACTCTCGGGATCAGACAAAATGGCCATGGGTAAAACACACTCTGTTTGTGTGCCAACATGGTGATCCCCATCACAATCAGCAGGCAGGTCCCAAGGGTACCCAAAGGCCATTCAAAACCTTCAGAACTCTCAAATGCTGCTGCTGTACTTGTCACTGGGGCTGGTGTAGCTGTTGTGCTTGAAGGCTTTCTCACTACCAGCTTCTCTTTTTCCGAGTCCAGATCTTCCTCCTCTGCCTTGCTGGAAAGTGCTGCGGGGTCTCCTGCATCCTCCTGCGGCTCAGGCTCACGGGGCTCGGCAGGAGGCTGCTGGGGGATGCTCTCGGCCGCCGCGGGGCTGGGCTCGGCCGTGGGACTCGGCTCCTCCGCCCCCTCCTCCCGCTGCTCGGCAGCCGCCTCCTTCCCGGCCTCCGGCCCCGCTCCCGCCGCCGCTTGGTCCCCGGGGCCGCTCTCCCGGGCCGCTTCGGCCGCCGCCGGCTCCCGGGGCCGCTCCCCCTCAGCTCCCCGCAGCCTCACGAAGACGGACGCGAGGACGAGGGCCAGGACAGTGGAGAGCAGCGGGACGGCCAGGTACAAGTCCACTGCCACGTCCATCCCGCCCTGCTGCCGGAGCCCGCCCGTATCGCAAGCCATTACCATAAAGTACAATGAAACAAGAACCTTAGCCCAAGGCCCACACTTGATAAACACTAACACAGCAAATACCGGCTCCAAGCAAGCTACGACATACAGAAACTGTGGTATCAAAAAGAACAACTTTGAGAGCCCATAAATCAGCATTGTGCCTCAGTCAGATCTGTTGTTATCTCAACCCTTCCTGCCCCACGTTGGGCGCCAAAAAAAGAACTGTCGTGGTTTAAGCCCAGGCCGTAAATCAGAACCACGAAGTCCACTTCCCCCCCCACACACACCTTTCTTCCCTCTGCTTCTGGAGGGACGGGGAGGAGAATCAAAAGAATGCAGCTCCCACAGGTTGAGATAAGAACAGTTTAATAACTAAGGTATAACACAAATCACTACTGCTACCACTAATAGTAATAATGATAAAGGAAATAACAAGCAAGAGAATACAACCGCTCACCGACCGGTACCTCACCCCCACCCTGCCATGATCCAGCCCTTCCGGGAACTCTCCGTTCTACCTCCTGGGCATGACGTGCTGTGGTATGGAATACCTCTTTGGCTAGTTTGGGTCAGGTGTCCTGTCCCTGCTTCCTCCCAGCTTCTCCTCCTCCCTGGCAGAGCATGAGACTCACAAAGTCCTTGGTCAGTCTAAACATCGGTGTTATCAGCTCCGTTCTTAGGCTGAAAGTCAAAAACACAGTGCTGCAACAGCTACTAAGAAGGAGAAAAACTGACTGCTGCTGCTGAACCCAGGACAATCTTCCTGCTGAAGTTAGAGCTTGAAAATGTCCTGACTGTGATAGCCTCTAGAAATGAGGCTTTTAGGAAGATAACGAAGCAGGCAAAGGGAAATCCTCATCATTTACTGGGTGTTTCACCCGAACAGAATCTGAGTAAGAACATTAGGATGTGCCCCATGATCCAGATCAGTAATGTTAATAACACTCTAGAGGAAACCAGCATCTATTTAAGGCTATTCATAGTCTAGGACATAAAACCCTGCCACTGAGAGTATTGCTGAAGACACCAGCATTGTTTCCTATGCTTTGTGAAGAGTGTCACTCGATTTTAGTATCCATCTGGATAATTAGGAGAAGACCACACTGGACAAGTGTTTGAAATTCTCATCTGAAGGGTGTCAGTTCTAGTATCAGTCTGACTTATAATGCTGCACCAGATGTGGGTATCTACATACATCTTACTGTGAGATGTGACATATGTTACTTCTTGATCCACAGGCAAGACAGTAAATAGAAGCAAGGTGACCAATGCTAAATTACTCCACATAGGTGAGGTGAGGTGTCCCTGCCCATGGCAGGGGGGTTGGAACTAGATGATCTTAAGGTCCTTTCCAACCCTAACTATTCTATGATTCTACATAGTCTTCTGGAGCTCAGTTTAAAGGGGAGTAAGGAGCTACCAGTCAGCAACATTAAAACTTCGTCTCCAGATTTTCTTTCTTAGGTACTTCAAAGAAATTAGCGTGTGGAAATGTGAATGTGAAACTTGGGTAGAAGTTTCCTAAAGTCAGTGTACCGAGTATCAGCAGATGGAGAACAGAACTCAGTCACTGGTATATGCCTGCTGAGAACCCAACCTGTTATGTCCTTTGTCACTGTTTCGCTTTATAAATCTAAATTGAGGCTTTTCTTGGTTTTGCTTCCTTGATTTCACTTGTTACCTTGGCACTGAAGATTACACGATTGTACATCCTTCATAAAGCACCTTGAGATGTCTCAGCCTGATAAAAGTGCTAATTAAATGGAGGTTGTTGTTAAAGTAGGAGAGGGAGTAAGAGTTCAGGGCTCCCTAGTTTATACACTGGTTTAGTTGATGACTTTAGTGAAACTAAACAGGAAAGCTTCAACCACTTATGAAATCACAAAACTTCTGCTACCTCACATTAGATAGCTCTCAGGACTTTATTGATTCAATTTGGATGTGTACTCAAATGCCACGGAGGGATCTTAGGAAGATCTCTTGAGTCTCTTGTAGCAGTTCCAAGGTCTTGGGGATATAGCTTGTTCTTCCTGCCTTCAGCACAGTGACAGATTTCATCTGAATTGTCCTCAGCTTAGCTCTTCTCTTTTGTAGCTGCACTGTATGTTTTATACTGCTCTTAGGACTCTTCATAATAAAAAGGGGTTTGTGATTGGCTGTTATTGGTTCCAGCTGAAAGGTCCAAGGCAGGTATTCATTCAACACGTTTATTCATAATTCTCTAATCTCCTAACAGTTCCTGGAATCATATTTCACATTTGGCTTGTACATTTTCCTTTACATAACGATTTAAGGTCGCTCAGAATGCGTCACTAAATGTCATGCTCCTCACATTGTAATTGCAATCGAAAAGGTGTTATTTGTTCTGAAAGCTGGAAGGAGGAGACACAGCCACTTCTGTTTACCTGGTGCTTTGTAAACAAAGCTCTGCCCTTGGGATAGTCAATGTAATGCCTTTAGATCAAGATGAAGATCACAACTGAGTAGGTAGTAAGAGGATCAAGTAAACACCCTAAACTCTGAAGGCTCTCTGTTGAAGGCCTTATGTGATTTAAAACTTAATGGGTTTGTTAAAATGGGGTGTACAGCTTAATGCAAAAGTAGGCAGAGTAAGAAGACTGACTTTGTAAATTGCTTGAGGGACATGAATATATCTTTCACTGAGGTGAAAAAAGAAAGAAAATGGTAAACAGATTACTTCAGATCTTTGTTTTGAACCTGCTTTGAACTCTGGAGAGATTTTGTTAGTTCTTGAATTAGGTTTTGGCATGTTACATATAAAAAAAGAAATATTTGGTTCTGTATCTCAGTAGTATTGGGAGCCCCAAATTTGGCTGAACTAGCTCTGCTACATAATAGGTGAGGCAGCCCATTTCTGTGCTTAGATATGAAGCTGGAAGTAGGAGACATGGAGGGAGAAGTCAGAAGTCAGAGAGACAAACCAGACCAGCAATGAAGGGTCAGGACAGGGCCCTGGTGGATCACAGATCTCTCAACCTCTCCTGGAATGAAAGGTCCTTCAGTAATCCTGCTTCCTCTAGTCTATCTTGCTTATTTCCCTTGGTTATGCATCACACAGGTGGTAGTAGCTGTGGCCTCAATGGCTGGGCAAATGTGACTTCACTTGCTGCAGCCTCTTAGCTGGAGAGAATGGTTTGACCCTTTGTAAATACATCTTCAGTGATGCTGGCTGAGAAGGGCCTTTTCCTTTTGTATGTGTCATCTAAGAACTAAGGCGTTTCATTCTGGCATGTTAGAAAGAACAATGTAAGTGGTAGGTTGAAATGACACAGTCACAGCGTGTCATGTCGAAATCCACCAACAAAAATCAAATGGAAATTTGGGAATTCACTTTGTTTCTGCCACTGTTATTGGAATTCGGGTCTTGCTTTAGTATTTTCCCTGCTCCCTACAGGATCTGCACGTTTCCATCATCTTGCCTTCATACTGATGGATATTGTGTTTGCAGACAGAAAAAACCCAACACATTACAGTGAGAGGTACAGTCTTTTTCCTCAGCACTGTTTCCAGGACCTGAAATCTCAGAGATACAGGGGCCCAGAGCTGTTACATGAGGACAGGATCGATTCAGTCAATCAGAGGGAAAACCTACTGTCAGACTCTCAGACCTTTAACCTGCTCCTCAGAATTATTAGAACTCCCAAACCTCCTTGCAGGCCTTTTCTATTAGACAGATATTCCCATGTTTTGATTTTTTTTCTCCAGAAGTAATTTTTTTTTATAATTACCTTCATTGAACTGCACTTCCCATCTGTGAAGTGAGAGGCACTTCAATGATTTATTAGCCTGAGTTCCTAAAATGTGCTGAACAGCATGGGATTGATCTGGCTAGTGACAAATACAGGATACATGACAATGGATAGGTGGCCAGTGTTTGATGGAGCATCGTGCTGCTCTGGTGGGGGGTTGCTCTGCAGGTGGATGTTGGCTTTCTTCCAGTTGTACAGGAGATCAATGGAAGGCAGGTGCACCTTGGCTCAGAAATACAAAGAAATACCCCAAAGCACAGTTCTTCCCTTGAAAAAAGTCCTCCTGTTTCTGAAATAACTCATAGCTCCCCCTAGAAGGCTCTAAGAAGATTTTTGGCAGCAGACGAAACCTTTCTAGAGTCCAGAAGTTGATTCAGATTCTCTCTGGTCTGTGCACTGATTGAATTCCTGAAGGCCGATTTTGCTCCTCACTTTGTTTCTTCTCTTGCAAGTAGGATCCATGATATGCAAGAAGCTTTTCAGTCTTTCCTCAGCCCTGTACAGCGTGGTTAATGTTCAGTGGGGTTCAGCAGAGGGAGCACGGGATGGAGCAGAAAGCTGAGCTGTACGAACATAACTGGAAGGCAGAGAAAGGCTGGAGGTATAAGCACTACCTGAAGAGGGGAATACATTTCCTAGCTAAGCAGGAGATGGGAAGGAGGAGTATGTGTCTTTCATGTGAGTAAAATCCTGTCTCTGGGAATAGGCACAGGCTTCTGACTTGTATCTCCAGTGCGTTCTCATCTGAACAGAGGCTGTGAGACCTTACTACTCACAGAACAGGGTTTTGCTTCCCCATGTAGCAGACACTCAACTTCTGCTGATCTCAGAACTGGAGCCAAGATGAAGCAGCTCCAGCCCTTCACAGCAATGAGATGCCACCAAACAGCTGATCTTTTCTGTGCCCCAAGCACTCCCCTGCAGCCTTGGCTGTACAGACCACATGGCTGGTGCCCTGCCTGGCAGGGGAGACACGGGCATAGGGTGGGCATGGAGCAAAATCAGGCAGCAAATAAGCCAAGCAGGGACTTGAGGGGGAAGGGAGGTGTGAGATGTTGAAGGGCTGCATTGAGAGGATGGGGTTGGTAGGGAGTTCTCCCCGTGTCTTGGGCTCAGCTTTACATTTGTGAGATGGTTTCTGGCCTGGAGGTAAGCAGGAGGAAAGCCCTGCCATCGGGAAGTTATGCAGTATGTAGTAGAGTCTGATCTGAGCTCCTGAAACTGCTGGGATTCAGCTGTCATTCAGAGCTGCACAAACTACCATAGCTGTTACTGTGTTTGTACTCTGCACTTAGAGATGACCTTGAGCTAAGTTTTGGAATCGGAACATTCATGTCTACCTAGATACAAGATGTTCCTCTGTCTTGTAGCTGTGCTTGTTCTTAGCAGCCCAGTTGTGCCACTTTTACTCGAATCAATATCCACTTCACCTGCCAGAGCACAGTTGTTGATGAATTTGTTCCTCCACTTTTTCCATAGATCTCTCTTCTAAAGTAAGGGTTCTTTTGTCTGGCACTACCTGCACTGTAGCTGTTTCTCTATTATTTTTCTGTCTCATGCCCAGATTTCAAGGCACGCACAATGAGGCATCAGTGAAATCAAATCAGATCTACAATGTGAACTACCTTGAATTGGAGTTGGTTCCAGTTCAACACCATGTTTACAAGGGGCAGGAGAGGTCGGACTTGGGTTACCTTAGAGTACTGGGAAAAGAAAACCTCAGGTTAATGTTCCTCTTTACTGGCTGATCCATGCATGTGCCCTAATGAGCGGCATGTGGCCAAATGGAGTGGTGAGAAGCAGAGACAGATGGCAACATACAATCTGGAAGGAACACAGGGTTTTACACCCAGTCAGAGATTCAAAACTAGAGCCCTGAATACTCATGATTCTTTTGGTGTGGTTGACATTGTCTGATTCATTATCCAAATATCAAGATTTAGGCTGGCTTCTAGTCTAAGAATTAATTTTGGCTTCCTCTTTATTTTGGATCTGGCCTTCTTCCATAAAATGCTGTTCTTTCTGACCTCCAAATTAATGATTAGGTCCATTCATAAAATCATAGAATCCCAGATTAGTTTGGGTTGGAAGGGACCTTAAAGCTCATCCAGTTCCAACCCATGCCACAGGCAGCGACACCTTCCACTACAGCAGCTTGCTCCAAGCCCCTGTGTCCAACCTGGCCTTGAGCACTGCCAGGGATGGGGCAGCCACAGCTTCTCTGGGCACCCTGTGCCAGCGCCTCAGCACTGGGAAGAGCTTCTGCCTAAGAGCTCATCTCAGTCTCCCCTCTGGCAAGTTAAAGCCATTTCCCCTTGTCCTGTCCCTACAGGCCCTTGTTCAAAGCCCCCCTCCAGGTTTCTTGTAGCCCCTTTAGGCACTGGAGCTGCTCTAAGGTCTCCCTTTAAGGAGCCTTCTCTTGTCCAGGCTGAACCAGCCCAGGTCCCTCAGTTTGGCTCCCCAGAAATGGTTCTCCAGCCCTCTCATTGTCTTTGTAGTCTCCTCTGGACTTGCCTCATGGTGGACAAGCAGCCCAGAGAAGCCAAGTGACAAAGAGAGGCAGCCCAGGCCATGGGACGGCAACATTACGCTGCATTAGGAACTTTAAAGGGTCCTTCAGGCAAAAGTCAGATCTTGTCCCTTTCATTTCACAGATCCTCCCTGGCTCCTTCTGGGCCTACAGCCTTGGCTACAAAGCCAATGTACCAGAGTATATGTGTCTGCTGGAGAAACTGTTACTGAGCAACAGTATCCTGAGTGACACAACACATCGCCATGCCTCGCAGAGCGACGGGCACACCGCTTGCTGCAGCCAGGCCCTTCCTCCCACTGAGCTGTGTTGGCATCACTCAGGTGAGAGGTGCAGGAGGCTTAAACCCTTCCCCTGTGAGCATCTGTGCTCAGCAGGGCTGACTTGGCAGGCTGGCAGGAGGGTGAACTGTGAGGCAGGACAGCTGCCAGCGTTGTTCAGAGTTCACTCCTGGTGCTTCTGTTCTCAGAGTCAGAGGGCTGGGGAGTTCAAGGGAGGAAAAACATAAAGTAAGAAACGGCTAAAGAAAGAGAGCAAAATATTGTTAAAGCTCTGCACCATCAACCCATGAATCTGCAGGGCAGGGGCCAGTGTAAACTGGCTTTGGGAAACTGAAGATAGCTCACTTATGCTTAATAATTAAAGGAATGATCTGCTTTCCTACTCACTGCACTAAAGATGAGTGAGGTTTTATCTCTGCACTGCTAACAGTGCCAGTGACATGTTCATAATCCTGTAACACATTTCTCTGCACATACAACAGAGAAGAGGGCTTGTGGCAATGGGCCAGAATCACTTAGATCATTTTACCAGGGGCAAACCAGAGACCAGAGGACCCCATCAAGGAGATGCTTTTTCCAGTCCATGGCACGGCATGTTGTGACATCCCTCGCGCTGTTGTCCCCCCCGCCACGTTACTTCTGATGACAAAAAAAGTGATTGCTGTCTTTAGATATAAAACTCAGTTTGACTCAAGCCAGGGTCAAACTGCTGTCGGTGTATTCAAGATACATGTTTCAGCTTAGTTTTGTCGCCCTGTGAGTTGGAAAATTGCAGCTCTGGGTGAGGTGAAATCAGGATGATAAACTTTGTGAGCAACTGAGTATGAAACAAAACCTGATTTGCTCAGATCCAGGTAATGTTGTTCTTTTTCTCCTCCTTAAAGCGCAATCCTGCTTCTCCAAGTTGGTTTTAAATAATTCAGTTTTGTGAAGCAGGAGGGCTTGAGGAATTTCAGAAATAATGCATGCAAAAGGCTGGCTTTTATACTCCTGGTGTCTGGGATTCTGCAGCTTCCTGGTGTGATGTCGGGGGCTGTGTACGTGGGCTTTTTTTGTACTCACATGCATACTCACACACCCGCTCTCTGTGTGAATTGATTATGTTACCCAAATACCTCCTAGGGATATCTCTCTCTTTCTGTGGCTCTGGTACAGTTTGTTCTTGATATTACTCTAGGAATTGTACAACCCTGTCTCAAACACCCCCACAATGATACAAGTACAGATCGAAAGCTGATGGGCATTAAAATGAAGTGGTGCTTAAGTAATTGTTAATGCAAAGTGGACCCAAATAATGGGACTGCTGGACAGAGGGGATGCAGAAACCAACAAAACCAAGTGGAGAAGCTCCTCAAAAGAGAACAGTTTTTCTTGCCAGCATGAGGAGAGGTGTAAAGACAAGCCTGTGCAGAGGTGTGAACTTGCAGACTCTCAGTTTCCTATGTCAGTCACCATTTCAAGTATTGCTTCCTCATCTCCTGGGGCACGGCAGCTGCTGACTTTTTGAACCTTACAATAATATATTGCTCTCCTTGGTATGTTAACTTCTTACCTAGTGTGTTGTTTTCTGGTTTATGGGATTATTGTCTTTCCAAAACTGTCAGAGTCTCTTCTCCAGCTGAAGCACTATTGCATTTAGCCTTTGTTCTCCTGATAGCATAGGAGGCATGTTGTATTCAGCAGTGATAAACTATGCATGCTGAACATGGCCCAAATGGTAGTTAAAGGTGGCAGCTTCTCCCAAGGGAGGTACTGAGTGCACCGAGGCACAAACTCTGTTTTTGTGCCTTAACACTGCTGCCAGAACACCGCTAATGCACCTAGCATGGAATAAATATTGGACATTGGGCATTTCTCCCAGAATGTCTTCTCGTACGTAGTGGAAATCACCCCATGTTTATCTGGTTTGTGCATAAATGGAATGGGTGGTATGTGGAGAGAAGCTCCCAGGTTGTCTTCTGTCCTACAGTTTTCTGAAATAGGCATTTAGCCGATGTCCTCAGCTGATGAAGACATTCCAGTTTTCTCACTTATTTGATTGCTGGCATTTGGTGTCATTGTTTTGGTTCTTATAGTACTTTATAGAACTGGCACCTACTCTGTTTTCTGTCCTGTCTGACTTGTTCTGTTCCATGCTGTCCCCTCTACGTGTGATTTCCATGGCTTTGTCCTTCAAAAAGCATCAGCCAAAGCTGTTTGTGCCTCTGCACTTGTTTGCTTTCCTCTACTCTCCAGTTTAGAAGCCTGCTCACATTTTTAAGTGCCTTCCTGATTTTAAGTGCCAATAAGACTATTGTGCCATGAGTTAGAGACATCTGTCCCTCTGGCTTGGGCCACCTCCCTTCCAGAAGTGTCTCCAGTTCCTGACCAATCTGCTCTTTCTACCATCTTCTCAACCAGGTATTAAACCTTGGCTTTTCTGCCTCTCTTTCCCGTCCTGCATGGGGTTACTGGCAGTGTTTTCAGAGAACATTCATTGTCTGCAGTTTCCTTCTCCAGAGCCTCAATTTTGCTTCCAGGATCTCTTTCCTGCCCTTCTGTATATAATTTGTGCCAGAATGGAATGGGCTTTTCCCCAGTACCTCCTGAAAGCCAATTCAGGCTCCTGAGAGATCTGCTGCCTTAGTCTTAGCAGTCATGTCACCAAGTACTCCTCCTTGGGATCGCAGCCTCACCTGCCTATTTCTTGAAGGTAGGAATCAGCTTCAAGCCTGAATTTAGGTTTTACAGTGGTGCCATACTATTGGCAGGAGACTAATGTTTGAGTATGCAAAGAAGCCAGGTTTCAGATGTGTGCTCTTTCCTGGTGTTCCCTGTTGAGCTGGCACTTGTGTCTCCCCATCAAGTCCTTGCCAATAGTGCACAGGCATGGGCCCTTGCTCAGTATTCTGCATTTTAGTCTCAAGCCCAGATAGCCCAATGCCCACGTCCCTTTCTTGAGTGCTGGCCTGATTTGGAACCAGAATCAAGATTTAGAAAGACTGCCTTACTGCTTTTGGCAGAAAGCATTAGGCTTAATGGGCCATCCACTGTATATTCTTGACTACTAGATGTCTGACAGTACTCTTGGAGCAGTAGCTCTTACTAGGTTGCTCTACAAGGAGGAAACCTGTAGCAGATGGGCACAGGATCTCATGGACAGACTCCACCTTGCAGGCTCTTGAGAGGTGTCACAACATCACATCATCAGCTCCGTGTGGTTGATGCCTGACATCTCCCGTGTAGTATGATTTGCAGATGAGCTGTGAACTGAGCATGTGAACGTATCCAAGGCAGCTCATGCATTCTGGGAGTGTTGGTTTGCTACATGATTCAGTTGCTCAAGCATGTATGCTGTAGGTTGGGTGTAGTACATGGGCTCTATCTGGTTTAGAGTTTCTGACAGTGTCCCATTGGGATGTATGGACTGTTAGCTTTTATAACGAGCTTATCTGTAGTCAGACATATCTAAATCAGAAGATCTGTTTACTTTAGACTCCATATGGAATTTATGGTCTTCTCTAGTTTGCAGTCACTTCAAGGTCTGCAAGATCCTCTATTTTCAGTGACAAATAGATGTCACTGTGCAACTGTAGATTTTGACATCTTCCTTCTTTAGCTGTATTCCATTCCCTTCCTCCAAGCAGCAGGCTATGTACGAAGTACCTGTTACAGTCCTACCGGACTCATTTGAATTCAGCACACCCCATTGTCCTGCTGAGTGTTCTATCAATGTGCCAACTTCACCGTATTAACCCAGGAGCAAAGGAAACAGCAAGTCAGTCAATCCTTGGGCTACAACAGGTTTATTGTATTTAATGAAGTTTGAGTCATTTTATGGCAGAACTGGGCTGCAGTTCCAGCTGAGCCCTTTTGAGCCTGCACATTTCTCTCTGCTGCACACCTCTGGGGTATGCAGTCAAAAATGTAAATTAATGAAGACAAAGAGATGTTCCTGACATGGTTATTCTTCTCTTTTGTTAGGGCACAGAAGCATGGGCAGTACGGGGAGAAGCAGTGATGTTATCACTTCATTCATCACAGTAGCATCTTGGGCAGATCTGTGGCAAGTGGCTGTTGACCACCTTAATATGTTCTAGAATTTCCCTCAATAAAACCACCCCTTCCTGCAGGACTCTGGCATGCAATACGGTAAATTAGCACATTAGATTTTGGCTTTTTCTTCTAGACGTACCCAAAATGTGACAGGTATTTTGATGGAAAAATAAGTCAAGAAAACCATGGGTCAAAAGTGGAGAAGTGCACAACTGATATATGACTGCGGCCTAAGCACATTTCTGTTTTAACTTTGCCATCTTTCTCTGTCTCATGTAATCATAAATAAGTGCTTTGCAATCTGTGGAATGTGTTTTTTACACATGACCACCATCTGGGCTGCTATTTCTCTGGCCTTTTGTACCTCTCTTTGTTGTTTGGTTTACTGATAGTTCTCTGGTGGTGTTTGATTTTAGCTTTCTCCCTTGATTCCTCAACAAGTTACACCTAGAAACTTTCCCTCATTTTATCTTTGCGGTTTACACTTCTCTTAGCCCTAACAAACATATCTGAATTCTACACTTTACTCCTGTCAATACACTGCATTTCGCTTTTAACAACTGAGTGTTTGTGTACAGGAGAAGATACCAGTCAGAAGTAAGTCTGGATTATCAGTCCATGGAAGCTCATGTTTAGGGCCCATTGCCCTTTGGAAAAGGATGCACATTATTTGCACTGTTATTCCAGAATCTGTGTCTTGTCAGGGCGTCTTCAGGCATCCTTTAGTTTTTCTCCCTCTTGTCTGAACTCAGTGTCTGGTTGAACAAGCCTAAATTGCAGCCTTCATCAAACCTGCTTTCTCTTTCAGCTGAGATTTCTTCCTGGTGCAGTGGTGCCTGAGGGGTGCTGGAGATAGGTCCATCAGACTGCTTGTGTGTTAAATGCTTGCTGAAGTTGATGGAAACCACTTCAGTGACTACTGGGCCCTGAGAACACTGAACCAAACAATAACCAGGTGTATTCCAGGCTCCCACTTCCTTAACCCTTCTTCTATTGTATTTCTCATCCTTGTATGTTATCAGAATATACATTTTTTTCCTGAGCAGTGAGTTCCTATTCTGGCTTTTATAATTCTGAGATGAGAACAGGTGATTTTGAACACAGAGTCACTCTCTCATGCCTAATCTACAACATTTCTTCCCCCCAGCTGACGACAGTGAGTTCTGAACCTTCCTGCAGGCCTTGGTTTGGTGTGTGTCAGTGTGATGTGCTGCTCCACTTGGCTTGCTCCGCTCATGGGTAATTTAATAAGTGATAATCATGGCCTGCAAGGAACGCCAACCCTGTCGTTCACGCCATTCCAGTTCATGTCTTCATTTCGTCTGGAAAAGCCACTGTGTCAGCTACTAGTGGACTTTCTACCCTTCCCTTCTTAAAATAGGCAGTTGTCTCTTCAACTCTTTTGTGTAGGTGAAAGACATTATATGAGGTTTTTAAATTAAATCTTTAGGTTTATTTTATTTATTCATTCTTAGGCAGTGTTCTCTTCATTCCTTGGTCTGGGGGGAGATGTGTATCACAGGCTGTTGCTGGTCTCTGGAGGGTGGAAGCCTGCCCATGAATTAAAGTAGACTGTCAGAACTCGCAGTGGTCTGAGATGTGCTTATAGATGATGGTACGAGAGAGAGACAGAAAACAAAGTGGCTAAAAGCACAGAGGAATCAGAAATGCCAAAGAAGCATCTGTAAACCTTGACTGCATTCCAGCAGTGAAAATCTGCTTATCTCAGTCCCCCATCTATGTCAAAATCTTGCATTAATTTTTGATATAAGTAAAACTGAAGTTGCAAGACTACATGATCACAGTAATAGCCACTTCGGCAACATCCCTTCCACTGCCCTCCAGCTCTTTCCTCTTCTCCTGTGTTTTGAGCTTCTCACCCTTAGACTAATTCTTCTCATTCCATTTGCCTTTTGCCTTTCATCTACCATATGTGCCCCCATAGCCTGCCTCATCTGTAGTAACTTTTTCTGTCCTTTGATTTTAATTCATGCAAAGGAGAGGGATCCCCAACCACTGCAGTGTGCCTGGCAGACCAGCAGTTCATCTAACAGAGCCCTGCAATGGCACCTCACTTACTACTTGTTCAACTGTCGCTAGTCAAAGCCATTGCTTTCAGGGAGGGCATGTGAACATCATGAGACTGGAGAAGTGAATTCTCTTTAAAAACGATTTTGTGGTCAACTGAGTAAGACCTAATTGAACTGTGCTCATGTTATGTGCTCATGTGTGGGTTTGACCCTTCCCCATGGATGTCTAATACACATGGTTGTTGGGGGCAGTGATGGAGAAGCAGGAAGATTCAAACTATTTCTTTCTCTTCTAATCAGAACTGGAGGCCCCAGCCCAAAGGAAGCTGCAGGGAAAATTTCTTGCTGCAGGAATGATTGTCACAAGGTGCCTGACAAATGATGTTCACTTCCAGCATTTGTTGCTGTGCAGAGATTCAGTGACCTTCATGTCTTGGGTAGGGCTGCTTTGATTTGAGTGTGCTCGGTGCTCATCCAGACTCAAATGGAAAGCCAGGCTTAAGAGGAGCCATGTCCCCTCCTGGACACAGAGGTGACTGTCCTGTCATGGCAGTGTGACATTGCTCCTGACTGGAGTTGCAAAGATGTATAAGCAAGTAGCCTTTGGAGGATGGCGCTGGTTTAGTATCCTGTTGACCAGCAGTCTATTTAGTTGCTTACAGACACAGAATAGGTTCAGACCTGTTTGCTCAGTTCTTCCTCTTTGACCTTTCCACACCAGAATTCATGAGAGTTTTAAAACTTCATTAAAACTTCCACGTGCCCATTAGTAAGAGCAGCAGATTGCTTCCACAAGTGAAAAAGCAGAAGACAGGAAGGACCAAGGTCAACAACATCAGGCTTTTGGGTACTTCTCTCCTCCTTCTCTCTTGCTCGGGTACAAAGTGCAGCACAGCTGGAAAAGCCCCTGGGAGGAGTGTGTCATCATCTGGCTTAAATAAACCAGGCTGCAGTCACATCAAGTGGGCAGACACCACTTTAGCCCTGCTGGGAAGGTGGCCATAGCCTTTGGACTGCATGTGGGACCTCAGAGTTTCTCTGCACAGCACGGGCACTTTAGTTTCAAACTGTTTTCTGGGAAATGCAAATATGCTCGGGGACATGGCACACTGGAGCAGGAGAGAGTGTGCTCAGTGCTCCCAGAGGTTTGATAGTGCTCCCTTGTCAAATAAATAAGTAAAAGAGGGTGAAAATGCTTCCTACGGTGAGGGCTTGGGCCTGAGGTGAACGCCAGGGGCTGAGGTGAGGGCCAGGGGCCGCGGTGATGACTGGGATGTGCGCGAGGGCTGGAGCCCGCAGTGGGGGCCAGAGCACGGTCTGAGGGCTGGGGTTCCGGTGAGGGCCTGTCCCCGCGGTGAGGCCGGGATCTGGGGTGAGGGTCGGGGCCGGCGTGAGGTCCAGAATCTGGGGTGAGGACCTGGGCCCGTGGTGAGGGCCGGGGTAAGGGCCAGGGGCCTCGCTGAGGGCCGGAATTTGTGGTGAGGGCCCAGGTGTTTCCCTCGGCAGCGGGCGCTGGGCGGTTGGTAACACTAGAGGTCACTCTGTGACCAGGGATGGAGGCGGCGTGCAGGGCCTCGGGAAGGTCAGCGGCTGCTAATCCGTGTAAATTGCTGAACTACAAGCAAAATTTGTACCTAATTACGAAGCGCTTTGATGCGGCATTGCTGCTGTCCTGACTGCAGAGTGCCCGCTTCCTGCAGGGGAGAAACCTCACCCTTCAGTGGCGTGTTCCTGACGGCACCCAGGGCACGGCTGGTGTTTTAGGGACAGGCTGGGACCGGGCAGTGTTCCCCACGCTGTCATTCCGAGTTGGATCTACCTGTCCCACTCCTCTCCTCCCCACAACTGTCAGCTGTCTTATCAGCATGGGCAGGAATTCATTTAGCTGATGCTGCCTGGCAAGCCTAGGGGGAAAGATGGATTTAACACAGTCGCTAGACATCTGTGTGCTAAACTCACTGGCTGTGGATCCTTTATCAAAAGGATTTAATTTTATTCCCTAATAATCCCTTTTCTCACAAACAGGTCAGACTGGAAAGGCTGCTGCTGCTGCTGCTGCTATTGCAGCTTTCAGCCTCACTGGTGATGGTGATATTGGTTTCAGGGCTGGTCAGTTGTACAAGACATCTGTCTCATCTTGGTGAGAAGTTTTCCTTTTAATATTATTTGATTGAACCTGTTTACTCTGGCAACTCAGAAAAGAAGGTATCTCTGCTGCTCGGTTGCATGAAAAGTATCTGAAATACTGCTCTAGAAGTTGTTCTGAGTGAAAGACTTCAATGTTTTCTTCTCCTACCCCTGAAGAGACAGATAATTTTGGGTCAGTTGAAGCTACTTAGACGTCAGTTGCATAGTTTATCATTTATTCAGATTGAAAAACAATAAGAGAAAATCATTTTAACATTTTCCGTTGCCACGTATGCCTTGATTTGACCAACAAATAGAGCATCTTCTCACCCTTCCCCCAGTCTCCCAAAGAATCAAAGGTGAAACAACTGATAGGAGACTGAACAAAACATTTTAGTTGACCTAAAGCAGTTTATTGTTTCCACTTTGGCCATAAAAGGCGAAGCTGGTTATTTGCACAGGTTTATTTGTAAGCCTTCCCTTAGCTCCTGTGGAGGCCAGGTGTCTGCTGGCAGGGGAGGGAATGTGCCCCACATCCCTTTTTCTCTATGGAACGTGCCATTAATGACCCAGTTTTGGTGGAGGTTTCTAACGCTCTCACAAGGGTTTCATGGCACTTCCCCCATTAGAGCAGGAACCTGGTTGTGGTTGGATTCCGTGGTAGTGAAAACATCTCACAAATCTAGTCAGGAATAATTGGGGTAACAGGGACTCCTTAGTCTTCGTTCACTGAAGGGTCACAGGACGTCAGATTTGACTTTGCTATTGAAGTCAGCTAATGTACTGGAAATGCCTTCATTTTCTCCCTCTGGAGGCATGGGTTCAAATCCACCATAAATTACAAGTGACACAAGTTTAGTAGTCTTAATTAAATCCCACAAGGTTATTTTTGTGTGTCAACACTCCCCTTCTCCTCCCTTCTGCACTGTTTGGAGCACCTGAAGGGCAAGGGGGACTCTAACACCACAGGTGAAAGTTCTCAGTGGAGTACTCAAGTGCTCGAGTTAGCTCAGGACTGGGGATATGCCCAGACTCTTATCAGCCCTGGTATCAATCTTCCATTGAACTTGTAATGTGGTGTATATTCTTTCTACATTTAAAGCATTCAGTTCTGTGCAAAATCATTATTCCTTGTTGGGAGATAACTGTCTATAGAGGATTTCTGCTATCTGCAGCATCTCTCCAGCCTGGAATTCATTGATTTCCAATCTACTTTCTAAAGGTGTGGAATAGGGGTGATCAATGCTACAGTGCTGATGTGAATAAGTGTGCCTCTAATCTGCATTATCAATGGTCCACTTCCTGATATCCTGAGCTGACCTGGTCATGACTGTCTCTCACACAGATAAATATACTGGCTGTTGCTAACATGTCTTGAAAGCCTTTAAAATAGGAACAAATCAGATTCAGTGTCGCTTTTCTAGGGAGTGGCTTTGTTCATTCAAACCTTCTTTAAGCTAATGCTTTTGTAAAGGCACTATATGTTTCTCTTAGCTTAGATTTAAATTAAAAGCTTAAAGTGGTCTCCTGATTTTCCCAGCAGCATGTATAAATAGAAAAAAACCAGAAAGCTAAGGAAAAAAACCCCAGAGCCCCAAAATGTGCCACTTCGAGAGGAACTGTTTAGAGAGCAGGTTTTTATTTAATAAACAGTGATCAATTGAATTGATTAACCATGAACACATTACAGCAGAGTTTGTTGTTGCTGTTGCTGATAATTGCAGTTCATGTGCATGAAAATATTAAATGGCTGTTTGCAGGATCATTTTCATGCTCTTTTCATTTAACAGAATGGAGAAAACAACAACTGTTGACAGCGATTTTGGTTAGGACTCAAGCGCCGCAGACTGTGCCCTCAGGATGCCTGTGCAATAACTCTGTCAATTGTGGCCATTTACTCTGCACTTGCAGACATTTCTGCAAACCTTGCAGCTGTTTTTTTACTAATTCGCTTGGTAATTAGATCTTATCATGCTGGCTCCATGGCTTTACATAAACTGTAAGCATTTGGAGCTGCCATGTAAGACGTTTTAGAGTTGTCTGTGTTGGTTTGCTCCTTTGCGAAGACCGAGGTGCTCGCAAAAAAGCAGTAGAAATAAGGAAACAGTTGTAACAAATGAGTTCCTGCTGATTTAAGAAGGTTTCCATGGAGTAAAGGAGTTCCTTTACTTAAATTAACAACTGGAAGCCAGGCAGCATTGGTGGAATTCATCCTGCTGGATGCTGAGCACAAACTGGGACCCTTTCTTTCACCCTGCAATACACATCTTTGCTTTCAGTAGGAGTTGAGGTCTTCACTAAACATATTTTACCATTTTATATATCTCCTTGATGTTAAGGAGGGTACTACCATGATCCTGTGAGCTCAGGGTCAAGAGCTGGTATCAGTCATGCACAAACAATATGAGTGGAAAGGCAGTGAGCCCTTTTGCAGCAGCAAGTCTCCTTGGAATGGCATTATGCAGTGGTATGTGTAGTACGACTTGGGAACTGTGAATCTAGGTGCTGGTACTGGTGGAATGGCCTTGCTGACACAGACCTATTGATCTCAAAGGAGAAAGTGCTCTGCCAGGGACTGCTCAAAAGCTTTTTATTTTCAGAGCACATCTTTGGATCTGCCAGTTCTGTGCTGTGCCAGGGAGAGGCAGAATATGGTTTAGTTTCAGGGTTATTGTCTGCTGTCTGCAGGTCACTTCGGGCACAATATGGTTTTCTGTTTTGTACTCTGCGTGCTTTGCACTTCCCCAAGGATTACAAGCCAGGCTGTGTGTGCTGCAGTGTCTTTGATCTAATGAATGGAGAGATGTACCCTGTAACATCCGAGAGGGTCCCATAAATGGCATCATTGGAAGGTTTGCAGCTGTGGAGTTCCACCTAGTTAGGAATGAAACTCAGTTAAAAGGACACCTAAGAGAGTTTGGATGTAGCAGATGTCAGAATGAAGTACAACTCTTAAGCTTTTTTGTGTTCAAACAAATCATTAAAAAAATTTGCAAGAGAGCCTCATGAAGGATGCAGAAATATTATGGGAAGAGGCAACTTTTCCAGATGGGCTTTGGTGCTTGTATCCGTCAGCTGATCCTGGCAGATGTCATCGTAAAGATACTTTCACCACTTGTAAGGGTGGTAGTAGTAATAATGCAATAGCTGTGAAGGTCCGAAGAGGCACATGAGGCTACGTATTTAGGGAGAAGGGATACATTTTATGAGATAGCTGATACAGTTGAGAAAAAACAGATGAACTTTAAGGCTGGGAGCCCTGCTTTCTGGAGCTTTGCCGGAGTTATGGAAAGTCGCAGCTCAGGGGTTGTACAGATCTTTTGGAATTCACCTTTGATAGCACAGTGAGACTTTCAGAAGAGTGCCATAGTTTTGGGTGGTTTTTTGAAGCAGAGCTCCTATGCTCTGCCCTTAGATTGGTGCTTAAGTTGGTACTGCAGTGGAGCCATCTCTGAAGACTGACTGATATCTGTCTGGGACATCGTGGGAGAATACCTTCATGACCTCTAGAGCTGACCCCTTCAGAGGAAGTTTTGCCCTGATTCCCTGCTTGCCAGGAAGGATACAAATAAAAATGGCAGAGGTAGTTCCATTAGAAGCATTAGAAAAGTCTGCGCGGGTGATCTTTTCTCCTCCAGTACTTCAAGCAAGTTGCTATAACTTGTTTTATGCAGTGATATCATCTCTGTGAAACCATGGCTATATCTTAGTTTGTACTTGTGCCAAAATGATATTATGGGCCCTTGGTTGAATTCACTGAATTTATACTCTGAAGTGTAACAATTTCAGAAGCAGACAAACTTGGACCGAGTGAATATGCTCTGCATGTTTGTGTTACAGACCTTGGTGTTTGCCGGCAGCCAATCCAATAATGCATGCCCAGTATATGTGCATTTTGTATCACATGGAGACCTTCAGGCCCAGTGCCATAGAAATCTAAATGCTTTTGCTACCTTGGTAAATGCAGTAACTGGAAAAACAAGTGTATGTACAGATGAAGGTATATCAGGTATTTGAAATTTCTTTCAGTAATAAACCTTGGGAGAAGTTTAGCTTCAGTGTTGAGCTTTGATCCAAGTATGTACCAACTTTAGTTTGAAATCTTTAAATTAGCATCACTATACCTCACAGATAAATCCTGCAACCCACTGCTGGCCAATGTGCTCATAGATTTCAGTGAGAGTGGTGAAACAGATACTGCAGGTAGATGGATCTCAAGACAACTGAACAGTGACAGCCTTTGGGATTTTAATAACAGCAGCAATAACAACAACAATAATCTATGCATTTTATTGTATTTAATAAGTGGGTTCAAACATCTGGGGTACTGCAGAATACAGATAGCTGTCCTGGCTGTGGATAGATGAGGCTGAAAGCTGGGTGCGGTTTGATCAGACCTGCATGACAAATTAATCATCGCAGGAAGCAAATGCTTTAATTTGGAGGTAATGCTGTGCTGATACAGGACAAGGGCTGCTCTCTGTGCTGTGTAGTATCTTGGATCATTTGAAGTGACCTGGATCAGATGCATGTGGCAGGACATGTTCCACTGGATGTGGTTCTTGGGTCCAAGCCTGGCACAGATCTCCCCTCCCTGTACAGTCCAGGCTGCAGTGGGGACCATGCTCCTTTTCCCATTATATGAGAGCATGTAGAGAGAGCATTTAGTCCTCAGGTTCTGAAAGCTCTGTGTGAACTTCAATATGACAGTGCCAGTTTTAACCAAAGAAAAGCACTGTAGATGTCACCTGCATTTTTATCCAGTTCTCTTTGACAGGAATAGAATTTAGAGTTCTGCTAGAGATAGAAAGGGCAGAAAACCCCACTCCTAGACTCATTTTGCTTGCTGTTATCCTGCTACCATAATTACCTCTAAACATAATTATGGGGAAGACAAATGACATTTTTAGCTTTGGTCTTTAAAGACAAGAGTTAATTTCAGGCTTTGACCAGAACTATGTTAATTAGCCTCTACTCACTCTCTTTGTATGGAATTACATCACCCAGGACTTAGCATAGGTTGCCTTTCGTGTATCTTTGAGTAATGAAAGGACACGGCATGGCAACCAAATCAAGGGCTGCTGCATTAACAAGGCCACTTTTCTGCCCATTTATCATCTATTAAAGGTGCACTAGTTTGTAAAGTAACACCACCTTCAGCAGGGCCGCCAAGAACAGCTCCTCATTTATTTTCTGCATGGTTTAAGTTGGAGTTAGACCCACCTTGTAGCTCAGAGGTGACAGCCAGTAAGAAAAAGTACACTAATTGAGACATCTCAAGGGAGAAATAGAAGAAAACTGAAAAGGTAATTAGAATGAGAGGGTTTCAAGCTGGGTAGGTAAAATCGAATGGAGGTGCATATTAGGGGCTGTTACAGATGGGAAAGAAAGTACTTGGAGAATAAAAAAAGAAAAATGAATATTAGAGAACAGAGCACCCTTTTCACACTTGAAGAATAGAGGAGAGAGATAAAAAATAATGTAACAGTGGAGATACAGGCTGGGAGAAAAAAAAGCTCCAGAAATATGAAGGACATATTTAAATGTAAAAGAGAGAGAATGGGGAAAAATAATAGAGCAGATCAATTACTGGAGCTGTAGTCAAGGAAGGAGAAACTGTCAAATGAATATTTCTGGAGCTGTGGAAAAGTCTCCTTTCTTTTTCAGGGCTATAGAGTGTGTTTGGTCTGTGTAGAAGGGGTTTCTTTTGGGGGGTAATTCAGTATTTGAGTTTGCTGCAGTGTCAGTAGCCCGAACGGAGCACTGGGGTGAATGCCCATCTGGGCAGAACTGGATTAAGTAGATGTCATTTGGCAGAGCTTGTAGCTGGTACCAGACCTTTTTCAAGTGGGTGAAGTTTTACCCCCTCAACAATATTATCTCTGTGTCTCTTTTGCTTTAATGTCAATAGTTAGGGACATGTTAAGGTCCAGTTCCAATTTCACCCATTTTAAACCTTCCCTTACCTACTGGAAAAGAGTCGCCTGGGTTACCCCCAGGTCATTTCCACCTCACACATAGTGGAGCTGGAGTTGCTTCACATTCCCTCAGGCAAATGTACACCCAAACCAAGGCAGACGGGCACATGAAGAGAAACAGTTTTGTGGTTGAGAGTGGACGATGGCCATTGCTTTCAGTCCTGGTCACAGCTGATCAGGCAAGATTTTCCCTTTTGGTTCCTGTGGAGGTAGGAGGCTGGAAGTGAAGATAATCTTCATTGGTAGGCAGACTAGCTGGAGCATGGCTGCAAGGCCCGAAGGTGGGACCCCAAGACCATCACCAGTGAGTTATTAACCCTCAAACACCCATGGTCTCAATAGCTGGTGGGCTGGAAGGACGAACGTCTATGTCTGTATCACTGAGAAGTGCTGCACAGAGGAATCTGAGCTAACTCTGAACAAGATAATCGTGCTTGCACCCTCACGTAAATGAAGCAAGGGAAATCAATTGGAGGTACATTTCTGGCTGTCTTCGTGGGACTGGACCAGCAGTATTTGTTCTCATTAGAACTTATTTGTACACCCCGTAAACTTTAAAAAAGTAATTTATATTCAATAATCAGGGAGCTGCTGAATCAACTTCACTGTTCTTAGAGTAGACATCTGCCTGGCAGGGATTGCAGCTCTGTCACCAGGCTGTCCCTGGTAGCATTCACTTTGCATGGGAGCTGTGAGCCACATTCCTTGAAAGTACCTCGTTTTTCCAGCTGCTTCTTGTTATCTGTGTTTCTGGTAAGAAAATTCATCAATTATTTCCTGATAGTTGAGTTCTGTCTTCTCTTTGAGTTGTATTTCTTACGTATGACTGTGTATGGTATATGTATAAAACGCGGATGTATGTTAATGGATTTTTCCCCATACCATGATATTATTGTCTCTGTCAGTGCCCAGATCTAGACAAACAAATGAGATGAACAAATGGAAACCAGTGTCACTAAATAGCCCTAGAAGCTTCACCCAAATGTTGTAAGCAGGTGGAGAGGACAGATAACACATGCCTCCTGACTTCACTACTGGGGGGGGATACATGCCAATGAAGTTTGATGCCCTTCGGCAGATAATCTTGTGATCTCTCATCACCTGCCTGTTTGGTGAAATTCTTCTTCCTCTTGAAAAGTTTAGGTCAAACATCATCATTATTTGGGCCTTACAGTTCAATACTAATTACTAATACTGGGCAATACTGCCCATCAGCCTGTTTATTCCTAGATACTGGCTGCCTTAGCTTTTCTGTCTCTTTTTTGTTGTTAAGCAGTGGGGAAAACACCTGAATAATTCAGCAAGAACCTTTTACATTATGAAAAATATAATCAGCTGGCAATGGTGAGGTATCTTATTTCTACAGGACGCTAACTCAGGTATTACAAGTGACTGCAAGATTAATGCCAAAGCACAGGAGGTGTGCATATGCATTTTCCTCACTGTTCGAGGCAGTCCCACCCTGTGTGGAGGGCTGAGGGAATACTGTATTCCTCACCATGCCTACCTAATGTCACTTAATAATTTAAATCCATTAATCGGTTAAGATGAAGACTGAGCGTTGCTTCACTCACCACTGCCAAGTGAAGGGTTTTTCCAGGCTAAATAAAAGATCTTTAGGTTTTGTCTTCCTGCAAGGGACCTGAGAGTACCACAGCTTGCTTCCTGAGAGGCTTCAGTTTTTGTTGGGGGTGGTGGGGTGGTGGTGCCATGCCAAAAGGGCTTTAGTAAACACTACCATCCGTACATCATAAGTAGATGTCTGAGAATATTAGCTGTTTATTTCACTGACATCCTCTGAAGAGTCTATGGGGGGCCCTTTCAAGAGTCAGGACCTCAATGTAATATACAAGCTTTGATTCTGATATTTCCCTTGGTAACTGTGCTCTACCATATTGGGGTCGGAAGTCAGCAAAGGTTCATTGGCTGTTGTAATGCTCACTGTCACCAGTAATAAGTACAAAGGACTTGCTTTAAAAGCTGGCTTATAAAACTTTAAGGAAACTTGGATTGCTTAAGTGAACTTCCAAGGCTCTTCAGGGGCCAAGTGCACTTTGGTTGTCTACTTATATTAATTTCACAGAGTTTAAAGGGTCAAGCAATGCAGTTGGTGATGCTTATTAATTTATGAAACACAGAACCTTGCACTGTCTCGCTTTGACCACTTTTCCTCTCCTTTTAGAAAATTTAATATACATTAAAGCTTGCTAGACAAGGGCGCCCTAAAGGATTAAGCCCAAAGTTCACAGCTGGACTAAAAGGTTCAAAGATGTTGTATCTGCAACACTGATTTGATTCCAAGTGACGTTCAAACAACGGAGCCAAACTGTGGATATTTGAATGTGTAAGGAAACAGCAATTAGAGGAATACCACAGAGCAGTAGAGGATTAGGATTTATTTTCCTTATAATGGTAAAACTGATTCAGCCTGATTCTTTCGTTCACGGGGGGATGTGTTTGATCACATCAGCTTTTGGGGTCAGTGGCTGGTGTTACAATACAGCTCGCCAAGCTCTAAATGCTCGTGCAGTCCTAGTAACTTTACAGAATATTTTTGATTGTTTTGGTGATGCTGAACTGAGTCCTGGATAAGAAAATGCTAGCCAGAAAGGAAGAAGGGAAAGAGAAATGGGTAGCTGCTGAAGTAACAGGGTTAGGATTTAGAAACCTGACATAATCCTATTCAGGGGTATTTCTGTATTCTGTTTACTTGCTATTGAATTGCTCTGGTGTCTTGTCCAAGGGAGATAATTCCAGAAGTCATTCACACCCAGGCTGCAAATTCAATACTGCATTCAGGTGACAAATGGAGTGTGATTGCAAAGCTACCCAGAAAATTGGAAATCAAATTGGCTGTGATGGTTGGTCTGTGTGGTCTCCTTTTGGAATCAACAAGAGGGAGAAGAAAATGAAGTGTGTCCTACTGTACAGAACATGAGTTTATTTAACCAGAGTTGGTAAAGGGGGAAGCGAATTTCACATTATGTCAGCTCTGATTCCTGAGGCCTTTGGGAACACTCACCTTGAGGAAGCGGTTGTATTTCACTGGATATTTGCTGTTGCAAAGAAAGACACTAAACCCTGTAGGGGAGTCCCAGTGGTGCAGAGTCTTTACATTGCAGCTGGGCCCGAACGGCCTCAGATAAGATTGTGGGGCCCTGTGGTGCATCACATGCTGGGAAAAAGTCTGTGGTTGGAGAGAATTCATAGCTTTCATGAGTGAACAAGGACAGAGATGTGGGGAGGCAAAACAGCTGGGAAGAATTTTGTGTGATCCGTGGCACTTTGTATCCAGCCAGAGAACAGAACTCACATATCCAGGACTGCAGCAGCCTTACCCTTGTATTTTAAACCCTTTAAACAGAGAGAACAATGCAGAAAATCCCACAGGACACATGAGAAAGGGGGTTGTGCTGAATCCCTGTTACCATTTCCTTGCATTTACTTGCTAAGAAAAAAATATTTTTCTTCTAGAATGAGGTTCTATTCTGTGGGGTATTTGGTTTAAAATGTACTGTAACCTTCTTTTTCTAATTGATCAGATCAGCCTTGAACACTCAAAGAAAAACCTGCCTGCTCTGAATATTGCCTGAGGATTTAGAAAGGTCTTTCTTGGGAACAGAAGAATGAGATGAAACAATCATCTGTAGAGCATGGTAAGAGAGAAAAAGAATAAAGGGATGAGTTATGTTTGACTTGTCTTCTTCCAAGAGACTATTTCTTTCTCGTTTTTTAGAGTAGACTTTAGATGTAGGAGATGTTGTGGGAGCTGCTCTGTACAGTTTCAAGGTGCAGCTTTATCGTGGCACCTTTGCAGGCCCTATAGCCTCCTCAGACCCATCTATAGGCACCTGCACCTTGTGTGACATATGGCAGAGGGTCTGAAAGAGTCTTATCTTTCTCTTCATTGTCCTCCATAGGTCTTTGTCACAGAAAATACAGGGAGGAAGAAGATCCAGGAGTTGAACTGGAGCTGAGATGACCATGGACTTAGTCCAAAGAGTCCGTATGTTTGGAGGTGTAACTGTGTTCCACGTGTTACACTAGCGCTGATTGCTCTGGTATGTGAAGGAGCCTAAAATACATTTGTCATTGACCTTGTTAGGAACTGACGTGCTGGTTCTCAGAGACCAGAAATGAATGACTGCTAGAGGTTCTCATGCTGCTCAATACATTTCCAGTGTCTTGCTAGAACAAGTTTCAAAATATGGGCAGTTTTTTTCCTCCTCTTCCAACTTGTAAACCAAAAAATGTCTTTGTTTTGGCAACTTGATTTGCAGTAAGACTGTATTATGTACCACTTGGGCTGTAAGAGAAACTACTAGTTGTAGGACAGGGGTCAACCAAGTAGATGTTTGTTATCTTCCACCTAAGCAGAAGCAACACTAAAATTTTAACTGTGTCATTAATAAACAAGGAACCAATGGATGAGAGAGCAATGGAAAGCCTATGATCACTTACTCTGAAAGGGATGATTGTTAGTTGCACTTTGATGGCACGTGCTTGCAGATACAATGAAGAAAGATTATCACTGCAGCAGCTCTGGTTAGCGAATAATAAAGACATTGTGGCAGGGATCGACCTGCCTCACATGTGCTGACAGTGTTAAGTGATATCTCAGTGGTATTTTGGATCCTCATTTATGTGACTGCAATAGGAAACCAGAAGAAAAGGACCCTTCTTTTTTGTGTCATAATTAATTTCATGCCATTCTCTGCACTTCTAAACTGAAAAATCAGTTATTCTTGATTGAAGTCAGCTTATTTGTGCATTGGTGACTCAGAGAAGGAGAAAGACCTTTAAGGCAAAGACCTTGGGTTGGTATTAATACACCTACATAAAACACCAGCTGTACGTGAGTTTCCTCCAGTACCTCTTTTAGATCCTGGTGAGGGGCAGGGGAGGGTGATGCTAGCCATGAGTGTGAGCCGTTAGCTGTGTCCTGTGGAACAGTAGAAACAAAATATTCTTTCAGTATTCAGCTCTTCCTGGGGTGCTAGCTGCTGTTGGGAGTTGTGCAGAGTACACAGAATCCTTCTGTGTCTGTCCTTAATCCCCTTAATTTGTAGCTGCAATTAAAGGTGTTTGAAAGGAGCTTAGATATATGGCTCCATCTTGATAGAAAGGGACAAATGTGAATAATAAAATGGACCAGCCCAGTTCTCCTGGAGCGTAGCTGAAGTGAGAAGCAAGGAGACTCCAAGACCTGATTCTCCTTTACAAATTCAGTCAAGCATCCCAAAGGCTGCCTTCTTTAGCTTGCAGCTGCCCTGAAGTTGTCCTGAGTAGGGTGGTTTGGGGAGCAGATTGGAAATATAGAAGGTGGAAGAGAAGTCTCTAACTTTGAAGTCCTTTTAACATCCCTAAATTTTTGTTGTGGTCACAGATGTTACAATGCAGAGCTGATAAATTTACCTGCTTATATCAGGCAGGTGCAAAAGCTCTGGGTTTTGCTTTGGCTTTCTTGCCTTACTTGGTGAGCATATTCCACCTCAGTCCAGAACAAAGAGCTAAATCCTGCTGAAACAATCACTCCCCGGGGGCTCAAGGCTATTGTCTCTAATGGACATATAAAAGTCAGTCATAGCAGCTGCAGATGAAATCACAGATGAGATCTTACCAATTAATTGCATGAACTTTGTTTCTGCCTGCTTTGAGATTCTCTCAGCCTTGCATAAATATCTGGGCACCCATACTGCACACCTCAAAGGGGCTGTTGATTTTCCAAGGAAGAACAATTTAGGGCCTAAAATAGCCCTGCAATTACTTCTACTCACATGGTCTCACAGGAACAAAATGGTTTCTGAAAACTGGTTTTGTTCACACGTGATTGAAAAGTTGCCCTCCGTTGTTCTGCCAAGTTAGACACTGATTCAGGTTTATGACCATATCATTAATATTTTAGTACTGCATCAGTAACTGGTTGCTATTAATATGTAGTGAAACAGTGATATAAAAAGGTAGATGTTCCCAGTCATTTGGCAGAATTTGCATTACAGCTGGATGAAATTTATAACACATCTTCTGCAACCTACTGGCCTGAACTCGTGTTATTAATTTCTGCTGTGTTTATTTGTCATTTATGTTCACTTTGGGCAATATCCTATCAAGTTTCCTGGCAAGCACAACAGTGGATATAGCTGATTTCAGCTGACTGCAGGAGAAGGACTTTGTAGGAAGTGAATTTTGAATTAGCACTAGTATTTGCAGCAAAAATCTCCCCCTGAGAAGTCTATTCCCCTCAGCCTGGCGTCAGCAGCACATAAGTGCGTGTGAATAGCCCTATTGACTCCAGGTGGGCAGCTGCTTAATTACCTTCCTGAATCAAGGCCAGGACAAGGAAACAAGTTTCCAGCATACTACCTGGGTGTCCACTCAAATGGCTTATCTTCTGAATGCTGAGGTTCTGTGAGTGACTCCCAGATTGTTTGAATGGGTAATTTGGCAAATACTTTCCAGTCAAGAATAAATTTGAGGAAATCATTGTCGGACACACAAAGAGGTGAAATTTGTGCAGTATATTTTGCAGCTATTGCCCAGATTTAGTCAGCCTGCTTGTCTCTTCCTGTTTCAGTACTTCCAGCAATCACATTTTTATCCCCACGTTTTATTTAAGAACTCTGAAATGGCAAGTCTCTTGCCTTTCAACCAGGAGAGTGGTGTGCTGTACACAGCATGCTGTACACAGGAGGAGGAGGATAAAGAATGACATGCTACTCTGTGAGCTACAACTATTCTTTTTTCCAGACCCGCATCTGCTCTTGTCCCTCTTCTGTTCTCAGATCACTCTTCAGCTTCCCTTAGGAATCCAGCTGTGTCATCACATTGTGTGGCATCCTAATATTTCATACTAAGCTGTAAGCCAATTAGGAATGACTACTTACCATGCTGAATCATAGGAAGAGGAAAGGATAATGTGTCCTTCATGTAACGAACCTCCTCTTTTTTGGCAAGACAGATCACATCCACATTATATTTATAAGCCCTGTGGCTTTTCACTCTGCTCAATTAGGATGCAGCTTCCTTTCCCTCTGCTGCAATATTTTAAGGGGCTTGTTTACAGATGGATGCTTATTGAAAGTGCTGACCTGCTACCATTATACCTCATGCCACCTTTCCTCTTCACATGCTGAAACACTGGACAAAACTTGATGTTGTAATCACCTTTAACAGGATGAGAACACAAATGCAGCAAAATATAAATACCTTGTCCTGAGTTCGTAAACGAACTGGTGACCCCAGAGGAGGATATAACATTATCACGTGCCACCCAGAGTTGAGGGAGACATTGATTAAAGTCAAACTGTAAAATAAAGCCTGTTGTATCTAAGATGAAGAAGAATAAACCATCAACATGTATTTGGGAATGCGTGAAGTGTTTAGTAATGAGCATCAGAAAGATATTAAAATTTATTTCCCATGCTGAAGTAATTAATGGGCTATTATGCCAGGTGTCTGAGCTGCCCGGAGGTCTGGGATAAGTACTGTTCCAGCAGAGGATGCAGAACATGATTTAGGATGAAATGGAATGATGCTAGTTCTAGCGAGCACTTAGGATGCCCCCCTTCCTCCAACTGGTGTTTCTTTTTCCTAAGCTGCTGAGTAGCTCTCGCTAGTATTTCATTTTTGGGAAGAGACATACTCCTTCAGATTTGTCTTTGGATCCTGGCAGTGTTGCATACTGAAGGCTCTGATGGCCTGTGTCTGGTACCTGGCATCTTTCAAACTTTCTCTAATCCTATTAGTCTTCACAGTGAAACAAGCAAGATAGCACCCCAAACGGCAGCACACTCACCCCATGGAAGCCAGTTAACTGCCATCGTCAAGTGATAGATTCTGTGTACCAAGTTACATTAGGAATTACATTCAGATAAGAGCCCTGGCTGCAAATACATCCAGGGGAAAAGTATGGTCTCAGATTCAGCTTCCCAAGCTGCATTTCCTAAACCAAATCCAGTCCACCCCCAATAGAGATTGGAGCTAAACAAAATATGGGAGCCTTTGTTTTAAGGCTGCTTCAGGAAGGTCCAGCCATACCCTGGTAGGGTTCAATTTGCTGCTTCACTGATCACATCCCATTGCTTCCCTTCACAAATATCTCTGAGACAAACAAATTCTCCCACAACCTGCCAGGGAAGAGCAGTGTGGAGTCACAGTGCTAACATCTGTGACTAAAAGTATAGATGTAGGCAGCTGTAGGGGATCAGGGAGATCCTGCTTTGCTTTTCAGGGTAACTGACCCCACCTGTGCTGAGCAAGTTTAAGGGCTCAGATCTACGTGGTGACCTCTGATGGAAGGTAGGGCTAAGGATGTTACAGCGTAAGAGCTGTTGCGAGTAGAGGATAAAGGTTTATGGTGTTTTTCTTGCAAAGAGAAATCTTCTGTAAGTTGGAGTTGGCTCTGTTGTAAAGGTTCTGTGCTTTATCTGAAATAATGCTTGTTTTATTAATGTAGGGGTTTAAAAACCTCTTGGCCTCTAAGAAAAAAAACTCCCTGTTTAGGAGTTGTACCTTTTTGTGTTGTTATTCAAAATGTCTCAGTTAATCATTGCTAAAGGCCTTGCAGCCTGTGTTGCAAATTCCTTTTTTATATAATATATAATTCATGTGGTTCCCTCCACACAGATAAGGACTTGTCTCAAATGTCAGGGTGGGGGAGGAAAGGATAGCTGACCTGGAGGGCAAGAATATTGAATGCACTGGTGTTGGACTTGACATTCTCCTGGTATTCACGGCGATTACATCAATCTCGAGGAACCCTTCTGGTATAAATATAGAGTTGCTGCATTTAATATATATTTCCAAAGGAAATATTAAATGATGTCCACTTATTGTAAAGTGTTGCTATTTTTATTAAAATTATAAATGAGTTTTAGCAGAACTGAATACACCAGATTCATGCCACCTTCTCTATTAGTTTTTATGTTATAATTGTCATTGACTGCCTTTACTGTATTATTTCTAGATCATTCATTATTTTCCCAGCTGAACAAATGAAGATCTGTGAGCAAAGGAAAGCACTGACTGGATTATGCAGTGCCATTGATTTTTATTCTCCTTGTTTCACAGAATGTGCTTAGAAACCTTCCTATCTCTGTGATGGGCCTTATTAGCCCTTGGAGGAGCTGGCGTGAGTTGGATGGCAGTAACATGTCCTGTTGTGCTGTACCAGAAATCTCAGCACGTGGAGAAGGACATCTCAAAGCTGAGCTGGGGATGAATCTGCTGGATGTCCAGGTATGGCCCAATGAGGCTGTGGGGGTCTTTGTCCAGTGAGTGGGTTGCAGGGCGCCGTTCCAAACCTGTATCTGCTAAAGCAACAGACCTGAGGACTGCCGAGAGAGAACCAGGCTGTGCATTGTGCAGGCAAGGCAGTGCCTGCGTGAGAAACTGTATCTCATTCAGTAACATTTAATCCTGAGAAAGATGACGGCAAATGTTGGCATTTCCTGTCTATAAAGATGATGGCTTTTGCACATGTTATCAAAGCACCTGCCCACATAGTCTCTCTTCTCTCTGTCATGACTTTTCAAGTTTGAACAACAAAAACCTAAGCGAATGATGAGGGTTTGCTTCAGTTTATGGCTATTTCACCTTGCTGTTTTGTGTCATTGAGGGATGCTTGCACATTAAAAAATCCTCAGGCTTAAATTAAATTAAATTAATTAAATTAAATTAGCCAATCTACAGGCTAACTGTAACAGGGTTTGTAAGATTGAAAAAGGGTTAGGTTTGAAAATTGAAAACTGATATTTATTTGCAAAATTTGACCCAAATCTATTATTTTAATCCTCCTGAGACTGTAAAAAAGGCAGTTAGGTGTTCACAGCAGAAATGACCTTATAGAACATTGCTATTCTATTTTATTGCCATTGAACAGCAAATAATGAGCTGCCAAGAATATGAGGGGAACTGTGGATGGAAGGTATGGCAAGATTCATTGTTTCTGTGTATATTCCTGAGACTTGAATGGAATGGTGTGTGGGGTCTGGAAATACAGGTGTTCTCATCCTTGGCTGATTCAATCAAGTCTTGTATGGTAGTATTTACCATATGGATTCCTGTATCTTTTATTGGATCTTGATGCATCATCTAGTTCAAATTAGTAATTTGGCTTTTAATTAGGGCCTCACTGTGACCTGTTTATCTCTCTTGCTGATCTCTGTATTAGAAACACAGTCTCATGGGAAGATGACCAGGAATGTCTAAGACCTTGTGCAAAGCACTAAATGCTCTTTCTGTAGTAGGACAAAGCGAACAAACCCTCTTATACCAATCTGTAAGTTTCTGGAAACTTTCTGAGTGCCAGAGGTGGAGGGGGAAATCCACTAAATTTCCCTGTAAAAAGGCAAAATACCTGTTCCATTAAAATGAATAAAGAACATAGTTGAAAGTCAGCTTTTATAAATGCACCCTCACAAATAGCCCTTCTCTTTGCATTCAACCTTTGTTTGAATAAAGCTGCTGTTCAGGATTCCTGTGCAGAAGAATTCACTGATTTGTCTTCATTCAATATACAAGTATTTCTGATCATGCAAGTGAGGAGAGGTACAAATGCAGCCCTACCTTTGCCTTTTCTGTTTATTAATGCAGCAAGTGCTCACACAACCCCTGCTCCTTCTGAAAGCCAGAACTGGCCTATGTGTTCTGGTTTGTATAGGAAGTGACAGGAATTATATAGCCTCACTCCACAGACCAAACTTTTCACGTAGCTCTGATGGCAATGAGCCCCTGGAGACTCACAGGATGCTGCCTTTGCTCTGTGATAGCAAAGCCAGCTATCAGTTGTTAATCCCAGCGCGTCATACAAGACACTTTCTATCTCCTCCTGTAATGTTAATGCAGCTGGAATTCCATAAATCAAATCTTAGCAGTAAAAAGGTTAATAAGTTTACACTATATAATTGAAAGCCATATTGGTGATTAAAAGGATTTTATATATCAGTTTTCTGGGTCACCAACTAATTATTTTTGGTGGCCTGTGATAAAACATAGCACCATAGGCAGGGAGAGGCTGTAATCACATAATATATGGAAAAAATGTATTTACATTTATTTGAGATGAGGTTGTGTGTACCAGCTTCTTGAATAGCCTTTGAGGTACAGCTTTCCTAGCTTGGAGACAGTGGAAGAGCTGCATGCTCCATGTACTTGGAACTTCGTTCAGACAAAGTTATTGGATTGAGTTTTGAGGTCTGGTGCTCTCTCTGCAGAGCTAAACCCAAGGGAACCAAGCTGTCACCTGTGATGGAAAGGTTCTGTTGAGGCACTGGGGATCAGATTGCTATTATAATTCATTTTAATGCATTCTGCACATACTAATCATTTATTGGAACAGGATCTGCTATAATAGGGACATGACTAGGAAGAGGGAGAAGTGATTGATCATTCTCGTGTAAAAAGGGTAGTGAAAAAAACAAACAAAAAGGAAACCTGTACAAGGGGCAGGTGTGTGCACATGCATGAAGGAGCAGGTACTCGGTGTGGAGGAGAATAAAAACTGAACACAAAGCTTGAACTGAGATCTCTACAGTAGAAAGGAAACCCTCTGTACCGAGGGCAGGTATGTGCATGTGCACAAAGGATCAGGTAACCAGTGTTGAGATGGGGGAAAATTGAGCTTGAAATTTTACAGTTCTATCAGGCTGAAGTACCCTTTAGAGCCAAACACCCATACACAGAGACATTTCAACCTCAGACCTTTGGTTTGCAGTTGTATGTTTTAGTGTATTTCTCCGAGTGAATCAAGAAGCAGCTAAGGGAAAGGAAGATGCTGGGTGTGCATGTGGATTGGCAGTGAGGTGCTGCTTGGGGGCTGTGTATGCACAGATAGCTCACGAGTTACTTCTGTAGTCTCTGAGCCTCCTGTGGTCCTGTGTGAGGTAACACTACCACAGCCTGTGTTATGGTGAAGCAACTGACTACTGATCTCTGTTGTTCTGCCTATTAAGCAAAGGGCAGACAGCATGATATGGTGAGTGCTGGGCACATCATTCCCACTGTCAGGGCAGGATCTGTGACCAGAAACACAGGACCTGATGTTCAGATCTCTCCTGGACAGCACTTGCAGAACCACTTTGGAGAGCAGGACCTTCTGTGACACACAGAGGGTATTTCTTAGATCTTTTGGCTACATCTTTTTAATTGGCAAACCATTAACCCTTAATTGCCCATAGCATAGAGCAGTGCCATGACATATTACACTGTAATGAGTGTTCAAGTCCTTTGCAGCTAAAATTATTTCCTTGTCATGTACTATATCTAACTAGCAGGTTTTCCACACTGAAAATAACATCTTTTACTTAAGTTCCTAAAGAGTTTCCTAGCAGAGTAGCTAAGGGTTTTAAACGCAGGCTGGGGAGGTTAAAAGCGGAATGGCAGTTGCGTGAGTAATGGCCTATGAGTCAGTTGCTGAACTTGACTTGGCAACCTCCATGTCACTGGGTCAGAAGGCATTTGTGTGACAGTTTGAGGGTAAAGAAATCAAAAATAAACTGGTAGTTGCCACTGGTAGAAGGGCATTCATGGGCTCGCTGAGCAGAGACTGAGAAGGGGAAAAGTTAAACAGTAGTACTGGAAATGAGGAAAGAGTGTGGGTATCTATTTGAATTACCTGTGTGGATGTAATGCATCAGGTGTACCCTCTGAAGCTCAGAGAAAAAGCAATATAGTTTAAGAGCCTGGGTGCTGAAGGGGCTGAGCTGAGTAAGCCTCTCTGCCGGGGGTCTTTGCAGCTGTAACTCACTTACATTTGATGTGAAAAATTTGGGGCTAAGAAAGAGCCAAATAACACTTTTGCAACCTGCTGCTGTTACAGGCTGAACCAGCAGAATTGCTCACCTCCCTGTCACTTTGTTTGGTCTCTCTCTGTGAAGCGATTTTTGTCACTGGATTGGTCATAGCAGGAAGTTGTTATTTTTTCACACATAATCAGCAGCACAGAGAGTGTGGTCCTCTCCCAGCATTAGGTGCTTAGAGACAGCTTTGTGAAAATTGTCAGGTGGGTGAGAACCAAATCAAGATCATGAAGTGACTTGGACAAGGCCTAGTGGTGAGGTAGTGCATGGAAAGAGAGGGATCTCCCAGCTTTCCTGGGAAAGGACTTCTGCCTCTGACACAGCTAATCCAGTTCTGGATAGTAAAATTACAGTAATAGCTAACCAGAGGGACTTAACATGTTCTGCACAAGCATTCCTGTTCTATAGAATCATAGAATGGTTTGGGTTGGAAGGGACTTTAAAGCTCATCTAGTTCCAACGCCCTGCCACAGGCAGAGATACCTTCCACTAGACCAGGTTGCTTCAAGCCTTGTCCAACCTGGCCTTGAACACTGCCGGGGATGGGGCAGCCACGGCTTCTCTGGGCACCCTGTGCCAGCGCCTCAGCACCTTCACAGGGAAGAATTTCTTTCCAATATCTAATCTGATACCCAATTTCTAATCTCTAAAAGAAATTTGAGCATCTGCTGTGTATAGTTCACTTCTTGGGACACGTATGTAATGGTGTTCCTTGGACAGAGCTTCTCTGTGACACATTTTAGGTAGCATCGGCAAGGAAGCAGAGGATGCCCAAAACTGTTCTGTATATGACCTAGAACAAGAGGTCAGAACCATAATATGGCCTTTAGTACTCCTTGTCACTGCAGTCCTTTCACTTCACGCCTTATTGCAGAAGTTCAATATACTTTTCAGCTAAAGCTCCCCCAGCACTTAGCTCTTTAAACTCCCTACTCAGCAGGTGGCTTATTTAAATGTGGCTGTCAGCTTGGCCAGTGGCCAAGAGCGAATGGCTCAACGCGTGAACTGCAGTGTTTGGGTTTCATTCTGCTCTTGTTTCTGGCAGCAAAATTCTCCTGGCTCCTGGGGTTGTGCGGGGTACAAGTGAGTGCAATATAGGGCTGTCTGCTCAACTGTTTGTCAAATAAATCTATGGCCAGTCATTTGCATGATGTCAGCTAAACATTTGCCTGGCGCTTTTCGTGTGTGCTAGCCAAGGAGGGATTCGGGATTGTTTGAAATGAAAACCAGCATTGTCAACTTTCACTTAAGCATTTCTTCCGCAGTGTGTAAGTAACTTATGTTGCAACCCACAGCCTCGAAGAGGAAATGTAAAGTTTCTCTAAACATGGAGTACAAATGGCGATATCAGCTGCTTAATTGACTCTTCACAATTCAGATCTTATGGCTGAACAAGTGAGATGGAGGGAGGGGGGAAAGCACATGGTTTAAATTAAATATATGGAAAATAACTGCTGAATGATAAAAATGTATTTTAAAAGTAAGCAGACCTGTTTTCCCTCTGCCTCTCCATTTAATGTGTCAGGAAAGGGCCTTTACAACTAGGTGGTAATTAGAGAGGAAAAAACAGTGCTGGCAGAGCAGTCAATCTATCACATCCTCTAAAGCCTAAATGTTACCAGCAATTAAACAAGTTAGAGGGGAAAAACTTGACAAGCAAGTTTTATCACAGAATCATCTCAGTGCCAAAGTATGTGGGGCACACTTATTAGATCCCCTCATGCAACCCCAAAGGTTTAAAATCCAAACCCAGGAATGCACATTCAAAACAACGTGACTATTTTCTTTCTTCCAAGGCACAGGGAAGATTAGAATGCTAAAAATAAACCAACCTTTCCCACCTCCCCCTTCCTCACCCCTCCGAAGTCAGATCTGTCCAGGTTGACTGCTCCATTAAATTCAAGAACAAAAAGTTATAAATTGAACATACGGAGAGCAGTGCCTTTCCTTAAAGTGATGTTTCCTCACCTTAATGGATTTAGCTATGGCAGGGAGTCAGGGAGAAGCTGTCTTAACTAAATCTTTGACTGATTATGCATTTTTTTTTTCTATTCATACAAGACAGATTCATCATTCCAATTTGTCAAGCTGGCGAAGTTCCAATTAATTACACCAGGAAAAGCTCAAGCTGCATTAGGCCTCTGTCAGGCCTAATCTAGTGCTTCATTTACTGGAGCCCCAAATGAAGAGATATCAGAGGTGTTGTTCCTCTTGGTACTTAATTTGATGAATGCCCTAGCAGCACGATTGGTGGCAGAGGTGTATTTGTGTGTGTCTCTTCATCAGCCACCACTGCAGAAGTCGTCATGCTTTCTCTACTAATTTGAGGGCTCATCTGTATACTGGATGTTTTTTTGGGAGGCCTATTCTTCATAGATATGCCAAAAGGTTTCTTCTGTGTGTGCATGTGTCTGGGTGTGTTTCCAGATCTGTTGGACCTGATTCTGATCGCAGGGATGTGATGAGACTCAAGGACTTTTTTGTAAATGGAAAGCATTATAGGGTAGATTGAATGCTATAAAGGGGATGTAAATTTGGACATCCCTGTTGCTGTGATTGCAGAGGAAGAGCAACTTTGCACGTTGCTTCATGTAGTGCTCATAAGAAAGTATGGGTTATCATCCACATCCACTGTAAGGAAGTGTTCAGAATGAATAACCTGAACAATTCCTATATGGATTTGAATCTTTGCTATAAATACATACCTGCTGTATCAATACAGTGAATAAACATATGCAGGTACAGATAGACCTTCTGACACCATACCAGTGGGTTACTATTAGATGTATACATCCAAGGCTAATTCTTAAATATTTTACAGGAAAGACACTATGGACCAAGAACATATGTTTCTTTTCTGCAGCACTTTACGTACGAATTATTCAGCATAAGGTGCCAGAATGCCAATATGTTTAGCTTACTTTTGGCTTTTAACCACTGCTGTGATTAAAGATGTAACTGCAGCAACACTGTCACTTTGCACGTAGGTTTAGGTGTCTCAGAAAGGATGCAGCATTAGCCAAGAGTAAAGTAGCTGTGTACTTTGGCTGAGTATAGTACTAAAAGTCTTCATTTGCCAGCCCTGCTGGGATTCAGAGTTTATTTTCCACTGCCTGTATTTGAAGGACTGGTGTGTGCAATGATGATTTTTAATGGCAGCTATCAGACATGCATATGGTGCTCAGTAGGAGACCACGTTCAGAACAACCAAGGAGAGAATTGATGCGCTGATGACTGTAGTACGACAACTCCTCTGTAGATAGTTTAGACCTCTTCTGGTGCTCACTTTTGGAAGGGAGGCCTGGAGGCCTTTGTCCCAAGAGTTTCTATCTGTTAATACATCAAATTGGATTTGCCTTTAGCCTGTCAAAATGAGGTGAGCCCAGTTGTGCTGAAGCAAGGATAACACCCTAAATCTTCTTCTAGATGAGGTTTTGTAAGGGTTCCTGTTTTGTTTCAGGGCAAAATCAAATAAGGAAATGCAAATCACCGTGGGAAGTGGTGAAGATAGAGGTAGACTGCAGTTGTAATGATCTCTTTTCACTCTGCACAAGAAGGTTTTTTCTGGACATATACATTTGAAGTTGGTTCTTAAATGTTCTGCTTAAGAAGTCACTGTGGACCAAAAAAGTGTATTTCTTTTCTGCAGTACCTTATTATAATTTATACATACCTTATGTATGACTTATTCAGCATAAAGTGTCAGAATGCCAGTATGTTTAGCTTACTTCTGGTTTTTAGCCTTATGTTTAATGTTAAATAGGTTGCTTAAACTCACCTGTTGAACCTGAAATAACTAAAAACTTTCACATAGTCAGGGCCAGGCAACGGTCAGCGGATTTTGTGAGCTCGTATAGTTTCCAGTTCTCTAGGCTGGGCCTTTGGTTATTGTATTTTTACCTATATGCAGTAGGCTGACTTGGGTTTGCACCCAGCATGCCTTTTATATTTGCTGGTGTTGGTCTTTGGTTTACAAACCTACTGGGGTATTTTGCGAGTGGTTTCAACATACATTAATGCCAGTAGGTACCTGAGGCTGTATTAAACTGTCAAGGGCAATGTACCCGCACTAAGTAGAGACTGTCTTGGTTGGTTCTTTCTCATATGCACCACCAACATGCTGTTGGAACAAGCTCTATCCTTTATATAATTAGAAATTAGAACTCTTAAATTAGAACTCTTGGAGCAGATTCTCCTGGAAGGCATGCTAAGGCACATGAAAAACAAGGAGGTGGTTGGTGACAGCCAGCATGGCTTCACTAAAGGGAAATCCTGCCTGACCAATTTGATGGCCTTCTATGATGGGGCTACGAAACTGATGGACAGGGGCAGAGCAGTTGACATCATCTACCTGGATTTGTGCAAAGCATTCGACACTGTCCCACATGACATCCTTGTCTCTAAATTGGAGAGACATCAATTTGATGGGTGGACCACTCGGTGGATAAAGAACTGGCTGGATGCCTGCATGCAAAGAGTTGTCGTCAATGGCTCGATGTCCGGCTGGAGACCGGTAACGAGTGGTGTCCCTCAGGGATCGGTGTTGGGACCGGTCTTGTTCAACATCTTTGTCGGTGACATGGACAGTGGGATTGAGTGCACCCTCAGCAAGTTTGCCGATGACACCAAGCTGTGTGGTTCGGTTGATACGCCGGAGGGAAGGGATGCCATCCAGAGGGACCTCGACACGCTTGTGAGGTGGGCTGATGCCAACCTGATGAAGTTTAACCATGCCAAGTGCAAGGTCCTACACCTGGGTCGGAGCAATCCCAGGCACGGCTACAGGTTGGGCAGAGAAGAGATTCAGAGCAGCCCTGCAGAGAAGGACTTGGGGGTGTTGGTCGATGAGAAAATGAACATGAGCCGGCTGCAGTGTGCGCTCGCAGCCCAGAAAGCAACCGTATCTTGGGCTGCATCAAGAGGAGCGTGACCAGCAGGTCGAAGGAGGTGATCCTGCCCCTCTACTCTGCTCTCGTGAGACCTCACTTGGAGTATTGTGTGCAGTTCTGGTGTCCTCAACATAAAAAGGACATGGAACTGTTGGAACAAGTCCAGAGGAGGGCCACGAGGATGATCAGGGAACTGGAGCACCTCCTGTATGGAGACAGGCTGAGAAAGTTGGGGCTGTTCAGCCTGGAGAAGAGAAGGCTGCGTGGAGACCTCATAGCAGCCTTCCAGTATCTGAAGGGGGCCTATAAGGATGCTGGGGAGGGACTCTTCATCAGGGACTGTAGTGACAGGACAAGGGGTAACGGGTTCAAACTGAAACAGGAAGTTTAGATTGGATCTAAGGAAGAAATTCTTTACTGAGAGGGTGGTGAGGCACTGGAATGGGTTGCCCAGGGAGGTTGTGAATGCTCCATCCTTGGTGGTGTTCAAGGCCAGGTTGGATGAGGCCTTGGGTGACATGGTTTAGTGTGGGGTGTCCCTGCCCATGACAGGGGGGTTGGAACTAGATGATCTTAAGGTCCTTTCCAACCTGAACTATTCTATGATTCTAAATGTTTGTTTGTTTTTCTTCTGAGGAGACACAAGGTTGGAGGTTCAATGGATGTGTCCATGGGCTGTTTTATCTAGTTGTATACTGATTTACCTAGGGGCCTAGCAGAAATATGTCCCTGAAGCTATACTGGACTTGTACTGCTACAAATGAAAACTAACTGGCCATAATATATGGGATCGTATCCACCCTTGTTCTGGGAACCAAAACAAGGTTTATTCACTGCTGAAGTCCCACTTAACCTTTCAAACTATAGCCTACACAGTGCAGTGATCACTCCAGTGTCATGATGACTTCTGAGGCTTTTAGGCAACAGAAGCAGTCCTGAAAAGATCATGATCCAACAGAAACTTCTTTCTGCAAGGATGTGACCCAGAAAGCTGGAACTGCTCTTTGTGTTCTCAGGGAATTTTCATCTGCATCCAATGCTAAATTCAAACTCTGCAGTAGTTTGGGTCATCACACCAGCATCTATCTCTTAGGAATGATTACGTATGATGAGTTATTACCATTAAATAAGGGGTAATTAATGCTTCCCACTCTGACTTGAATGAAAGTATTTCCTGCTGGGGGGGGGACAAGGAACATATTGTATCACTAATGCCCCTTTGGGAGTTATTGGCAGAAAGTCTGCGGTTAATAATTTGGATTAACAAATAAATGTGGGCAATTTGTGATACATGTATGGAAAAAGAGGTGTCAAATTATTCATTATGAATTATTCTGCCAGTTCTAATAATAATAACCCAGCTGTTGAGGAGGAAAAGCAAGCTAGATCTGTCAGTGCAGACAGACCCTTTTGCAGTAATTCTATCCCTTTCAAATGGAAAAATATAAACTTCCTCTGAGAACAGAAAATTAGATAAGACAAGAAGAATGGGATCCCTGCTCCAAATCCATTTTTTTAGCTTAATGTACACTAATGGATAGTAAAAGATGGTTGATTAACAAATGGCCGGCACACCAACCAGCTGAAAAAACACATTTTGGCAGTCAGCACTTAACAAAATCCCTAGGTTAAAGATAAATTCAACCTCTGTCACTGCTCTCAATATGGTCAGGTGCCCTTAGGCATGTAGAAGTGTTTTTATGAAGACAGGGCAGAATGTGGTGTGTGTGTGTGTATAATTTATGTATGTATGTGTGCCAACTACATCTTCAGGCAGGCTTTGGAAGACTGTGTTTACATGTAATACCTGAAGAAGCTTGATTGAATGGCGAGCCAGTGTATGGTAACAGGGGAGCAGAGCTGGGACTTGAGGGAGGTTGGTCCCATCCCTGCATACCCCCAGGCTGCCATCTGACTGCGGATAGGCTCTTGCTCTTCTCCCCTTGGGCTTTTTCTTTTCCTCTCCTCAAAGGTGGTGGTGAAGCATCATCTATTAGTAGCTACAAGCTGCTGTGCTATGTTGTTGATAATGACAAGTGGAAGCTGGTGCTCTGAGAGGATGGTGTCATTAATACCTGTGTATTGACCTCAGTGTCACTTGTGAGGAACGCTCTCTTGAGCCACCAAGGCTGAAAGTGAACAGTCTCTTAACCCGTCTGGATTTGGTGACTTGGTGCCAAGCTTGGCTCAGCTTTGCTCACTTTGAAAACACAGTTAGCACAGCCTGAGCCAAAGCAGCGAATCTGAAACCATGTGAGCTGAAAGAAAATAAGTAGATAATTGCAATTTGTTTGAATATATTGCCTTAAAATATGGGGGGAGGGGGGGGAGAATCTCCTTGCCATGTGATGCTTGGTTAGGTTTTACAGTCTCATGTCAAAGGGTCTGCAAACAGTAATACTCCCTTACTGATGAACCCTTCTCTTAAATATTAATAAACTCACCTGGCAGCCTGTACATCATCTCTGCTTTGCATCTTGCACACTGTGTTCCTGTCTGATTAACATGTGAGCTGTCCAGGGCAGGCCCCTGCGTTCAGTGCTGCTTTGCTGACTGGTGCTATTAGAAATAATTAAGATAATTATCCAATGTGTTTATGACAACTGACTGCTTTGGGTCGGCTTCTCTGAGGACTCCTGTCATCAATGAAAACCCTGCAAATGGAGGGGTTTGCCGACTCTGGCACCAAAGATGGATTACCTGGAAGCTTTCAGAGCTATAAACAATGCACTTTCCATTTGCCTCTCCTACTGCATGGGCTTAATCAGAAACTGTAATTTCATAGTGCAAGTAAATGGGTGAGAGACATCAACAGCATGAGTGAGATAGAGGCATTGTCTTTTGCAGTGCCAAATCCCAGAATATTAAGAGTTTGCCAAAGGCATTTCAGATATAGGTTTCCCATCTTCATCAATAATTTAAAACATTCCCAAGTCTCCTCTGAGCAGCTCAGCATAAGAGCTGAAGGCACAGATGTCAGAAGGCAGAGTGACTCCCAATTAGTCAGGTAGAGTGCTTTCTTGTTGACTCAGCCGGGGCAAGGGTAGCAATCAAACCCAGGCTTAAGTCCTTATAGATTCCTTAGTAGTTTTTCTCCTCTAAATCCATGGTAATTTGTAGGAGATGGGTGGGCAGCCCAATCACTAATCCACTGTGATGCTCATTAGTGCCACTGCAGAAACACATGGGCAATGATGTAAGCTGGTGGATATAGTTGCTAACAGAAAATGGGATGGAGAATCAGCACCATATTGTATGTGAGTGAGACTCAGAAGGAGGATGTAGCTTTTACAGGCTCCTGGAGACTGTGGCATGACTTGAGGGCATCATTAGCCAAGGAGAGTTTGCAGTGATGCCTTCTAAATCGGTGCTTGTTTTTCGAAGGCATTCCATTCTGTTTGCTGTATATCCGTGGAGTTTTGAGGAGGTGATGGTGTTCGGTCCCTCGCACGCGTGGCTCTTGTTAGAACTTTCTGGTGTCATGCAGGAAATTGCTTGTGAGCCCCTCAAACTGGGTCACAGGAATGAGTTATCCTGAATCAGCTAATTTGCAGCCGCTCTCTGGCTGTGTCTATCTGGATGTGTCATAAAACTCTGGAGCGCTGTTTCTGAGCATGCTAAACGTGTTTATTTACCACACAGCTTATTGTGCACTGAACTCAGCCACATGGCAAGCAATTTGCTAGTGCTTAGGCCACTCTTTGACCCAGCTGCCATGGTGAAGCCTATATTAAGTCCAGCTGATCAGAGCTGTCTCCACACTGGAACAGGAAATTAGTCTCTATGGCTATATGACTGTCAGCTTTTTTTACGTGTTTCACACCAGTAATTTCCTATAATGTGCAGCTTTTCCTACCATCCTTTTTATATGTTTTTTCCTTGGTGTGTGGGAGATTATTTTCACATTGCATCCCCTGATGTGGTATTCAAATCTTAAACATGACACTGATTACACATTATTATTGTTTTTAACTTTCTCCTGACACTATTTAATGCACCTGTTTATGCCTTAGTGCTTTTAACTGCATGTGATTCCACCCAAGACGTGCTGGTTCCTTGCACTTGCTTTGGAATTGTGTTTTGCTGCACAGTTCTGTGTTTTAATCACAGCTTTGCAGTGCTGCTCTGGCCCAGTGGCAGTGCTCGACTGTGATGCTTTCCTCCTTTGAAAAAGCATGGATTTTTCATAGCTGTCCCTTGTACTTTAGAGATCAGATGTAAATAGGTGGCTACTAAGAGAAGGTGCCTTGAACATGCTCTGGAAAACTGCAGGGTAAGAGAGGAAAGGCTGGGTTGGATGGGGCATGGAGCAACCTGATCTAGTGGGAGGTGTCCCTGACCGTGGCAGGGGGTTGGAACTGAATGAGCTTTAAGATCCCTTCCAACCCAAACCAGTCTGTGGTTCTATGAAGTAAATCGGGATTTAGTTCTTCCCTGTAGGCTTGTATTCCAGCACTGACTTCAGTCAACGCGCAGAGCTGCAGATGTTGTTGCCTATGCCTTGAGTCCTGGCTCCTTACTGTATCTATGTAACATCAGCAATTTCATTCAAAGAGGAACAGGTCTCTGCAACTCAGATTTTCAAGGAGCAGGGCATTTTTATTAGTGATGGAAAGTGTGATACAGTGTCTAACACATGGTTTGAGATGCCTGTGTAAGCATCTTCCATTCGTGCTCCTAGCTCTCATGGCAAATAAAAGGTGATTAACGGATTTCAAATTAAAACTCCAGATCCTTGATCCTCCAGTTTTTGTCACTGTTTTGTTAATATGGCAGAATGTAGCTGCAAAATAAGGTTTGACTTTCAGTCCCTTTGTTCTGCATCCTTAAACTCCCATGAAATTATGTGGTCCTTGATGGATCCAAATTCTCATCAAAATTGCACAGTTTTGGGTTTAAGGCAGCTCCTCTACACCGAGGGGATGTTGTTTCTGCTCTTCCCTGCTGTAGAGCACCAACTTGCCCATGCTTTATGCCTTGGGTTTCACTGATCAGGTGGCTAGAGAGCTGGTAATATGCCACTGGACAGTGGCTTAATGCAAGAATTACTGGAAGCAGCAATCTTGGAGTGCTTTTTATGAGGATAACAAGGCTTTTGCAGACATAAAAAGCAGGAGAAATGCTTATTAGTTATGGGGAAGGTGAAAGGCTTAGAAAACTGATTAGTATAGCAGTGTGGTCAGATTGAAATGAAAGCTCAGTGGCATAATCGTTAATTGGGTGCTTACTTACCTACTAATTTGAGCTTGGATGTCAGCAGTGCTGCACTTCATCTCAAACCAGAGGTCAGGCTTTAATGCTACATCATAAATTACGTAAAGGCACAACACTAACAATTAGATAATTATGGAGACCCATGCTGTTGCAATTTAACTGGGCAAGTTCAGGGCAATCATGACAGGAACAGTGCTTAACCCTGAATCTGCTGCCTTTCTTTCAACCTGACAGCCAAATATATGTGGCCAAGGAGGTAGCCAGCTGTCTGGCAGCCCACAGGTTAAAAGCATCTTCTCCTATTAGTCAGATTCATCAGATGGCCTGGGCGAACTCTGAGGCAATATTGCAGCAATGTTAATTATGGTTCAGAAAAGCCTGTGTTTCAATCTACAGGAGATTCTGGGCAGTCAGAACGGTTTGTGTGTGCAAGGCACCATTGTGGGTATTTATTTGTTTCTAAGCCAAGCCTATGTGTGTGTTTGGTTTATTTACTTTGCTAATATAAACCACCAAGCCAAAAATAAGGTTACCCACAGGGATCTCTTTGCATGAACCCATGATGTACAGGACAGGCCCACAAACCCTCCCATTTCAAACACTGGAGTCATTTAGTTGCCCACAGCCTTGTGCCTGTGGCAGTGCTCCTCTCGGGGCAGAAGTAGCCTTTTGCAGCAGAGACAAGGCTGCTGCAGAAGGTGGCTTGTCCTCAGCTGTGTTCCTGCTATAACCGTGCTAGAAGGCACTTTGCAGAGCTGCAGCCTCTGGTGATTCTTGCCCGTCAGTCCCAAGAGCATTCAGTGTGGCTCCCCCACGATGGCTTTAATGGGGAGAGAGTTCAATCAACGCTGGACACTTGAAAATTCAATCCACAGAAGAGATATTGAAGATCAGGGTGGAAAACATCAGTCGGGGTGGATTAGAAAGTGATTGACAGTGGGATGAAATTAATAACGTGTGGATCTTGGGCTGTTCAGCTGCATGGTTTCAGACATAAGCAATGTACCCTCATCTAGAACTATGTAATGAACAGTGATTTCCGTGGGGTGTTAGAAGCCTGCAGGCTTTATTGGATTTAGGCCTAGGACTTTTTTTAGCTCTCTGCTCTTACTTTTGTTCCTGCACCTTTTGGCCATCAGGTAAATCACTCACAGCACAATATCTTAGTACCTCTGTAAGCGTTGAGGTTTTGTTTGTGCTTTGGATGGGGCTGAGTAAACTCTGTGCATAAAAACATACCTGCTCACCCCTGGCATTTTGGCAGTGTTATCCTTGTTCAGGACATTTTATGTAATTCAACAGAATAATGGTCTTTTGAGGAAGTATCTCCTATTACTGGTAATGGTGCCTTATAGTGTACTATGCAATGATGTATGCCAACACTTTCATTCCTGGGTTGAAGGACTGTGCACGTTAGGTTTAGCAATCTCTTGCTTTAGCCTTGGTAGGTAAAATTCCTTCAGGTGCTAAGTTTGTTATAAAAGTCCTAGGAAACCCTTAGCTGTGGCACACTGCTTTGAAAAATAATCTTATAACCTTTATATATATGCTGCAATATAGCATGGTCAAGTACAGACACATCTGGTCACCTAGTATTAAGGGTTGAGTTATGGTGTACTTTTTGTTTTAATTAGTCTGTGATGAACAAAAACTCAGGGGCTGTTCTGCTCTGGTAGTTCTCATTTTTCCTGCAGCCTTCGCCTTCCCTGCCCTTACGGGTTTATTAGTGTAGAAAAAGTGGCATGTCACACTTGCAATGTCTAGACTGCTGTGGTAGATCAAGCAGGAGGCTGTAGACTTGGTCTGAACAAAATGTCCATAATACACTACCAGGGTGCTCTGGGTAGGTCTGTGTTCTGTCTAATTTGGTAGCTAGATGGTTATGCCCGAATTCACTAACAGCCTTACGGTGCCTGAGCCAGGTTGTCTCCTTTTGGGGTGCTCTACAAAGCGTGGGGACAGGAGATGGAAACCTCTTTGCTTGAGAACTGGATTCTTTCTTTCTTTTCCTATTGGTGCTTTTTAAGGGGAAACCAAAGCTGAACTCTACCATGGGCTGGGCTGTGTGGGTCTGAAGAGCCCCATTCCAAAGTTACTGGGCTCAGCCCTGCAGTGACCAGGAGGGATTTTCTGCCGTTTATAAAGAGATGGCTCAGAGTAGGGACACCAGCATTCCCTTCAAGCAGTAAAATCATCCCATTCTTTGACCACCAACCTCCCAGTGCTGCCCGCGGCAGAGCTAGGGCAGTGCGTGTTGGGAATGGCTTTGTGCTACGCAGGATTATGTTGGGTCTGAATGAGGGTCTTAAAGAGCCTTTAATGGGTTGGAAATGATCTTCAGTGCAGGGGATGTGCAGGAGTAGCCTAGCAGGCATGTTGACAGTTTTGCCCTCCTAATAAATTTGACACTGCTCTCCTGCAGCGTTTGTGGGTATTCATTGCCATACATCATGGCATGAATCCTTTTCCAAAGGGGCTGGTGCCTTGGGTCTGTGACAATCTGATCAGTGCTCTAGACCATGACATAAAAAGACCAGCAATTCCTCCTGGCAGGCATTACCAGCAAACAGTACTTTATAAATAAACCCTCTTCTGGGAGTTACAGAAGAAAACTCTGTCTTAAGGTGATGGGGACCCAAACACCTTCAACTGCAGGCCAAAAGGAGTTACTGTATTCACACATGCAGCTCCTGTGCATATCCCTGTGTAGGCAGCTGTTAACAGCCAGCTTGAGGATGTGGCCTGCAGATTGGACAGCCTCAGGCCAGAGACAAAACCATTGCTAACCCTGGGTATTTCACTGCAATATTTGCTCTGTCTCTTAAAGCTGTAGTTGCTGGAAGCAAGAGAAGGAACTGCAGTTGCAGTTTTCGTTTAAAAAGCACAGTCTTCTAGAGCTGAGAAAGAAAGCTGAGCAACATAAAGCAAGTGTGCCCTCGAGGTTCAGGAAGCAGAAGGTGAATGAAAGGTACCTGCAGTGACTCCTTTCAGAAGGATCACTTGATGTTTGACCTGTTCATGTGGCTGGTGTCAGGACTTTTACATCCCTGGGACTGTTGCCAGAATTCACAGAGCAGAGAGCAGAGGCTGGCGCTGTGGTTGGCTCAGCTGGATGTGATCCCAGGCAAATGTGACAGTGAAATGCTGTGCCTGAAGCATATCATAGAATCATAGACTCATAGAATAGTTAGGGTTGGAAAGGACCTTAAGATCATCTAGTTCCAACCCCCCTGCCATGGGCAGGGACACCTCACACTAAACCATGTCACCCACGGCTTTGTCCAACCTGGCCTTGAACACCGCCAGGGATGGAGCATTCACAACCTCCCTGGGCAACCCATTCCAGTGCCTCACCACCCTTATGGTAAAGAACTTATATCCAAATTTATATCAGATGTTTGCACTATGGTTTGGAGACACAGCGTTGATGAAGCACTTAATGCTCATGGAGTTTGGTGCATCAGAGCACCAGTGCCCATTCATGGGTTCCATTCTGTAGCAATCATCAGAAATCCTGGCCATGCTTTAATTATATCCCTTTCCTACCCCCAAAACCAGAAAATATCCTTAGAGTATTAGATGTTAACTTTCCGTCCCTTCCAACCCTTGGGATTCTGTGATTCTGTCTTCAAAACCTTGGGCATCTCCCATGGAGTGTCTTGAATAATCCCTGATTACCACGGGATTTATTGTTAGTGGATTGAGGATTGGATTGAACTGAAGAACACCTGAATGCAACATCTGGCCAAGTAAATGGTGTAATTTCTGCACACTGGAATCAAAGCTACAGCTCCAGTTTACTCAGTATCTGCAGAGACCTGAAAGCTGTGCCATGCTCCTTGCTCATTCTCTATGTCTCTGAGTTACACTTTGGCATCAGTAGCGCAGGAGATCACCGCTCTCCAGGAGTACAGCAGCCCCTGTGCACAAAGAAGGGGGAGAAATATTGGTAGGTTTGCTGTGAATGTTTTTGCTTGTATTGGTGGTTTGTCATTCACATGTACAGCAAGGCTCTGATACAACGTAAAGACCATTTGGGATCCTCCACAGGTCTCTGGAGCCTGGTGTTGCAAAATAAGATGGCTGAGTGAACAGTGGTATTGCCAGATGGTTGGACTCCTTTGTCACTGAGAAGGATTTATTTGAGGTGGGAATGTCCTGGTGAGACCTGCAGATGACCTGGGTAAACCCAGGGACATGAGGCCAATCTCTCCTTTTGCACAGACAAGATGATTCCAGGTAGCCAGTGTAAGCTATTTCACCTACCTCACATGCCAGGGAATTTTGCCAGGGAATCATGCATGGGCATTTATTTTTCCATGTGAGCTTCCAGTAAGCAAATCCCATTACATTTCCACTTATACTCCCAAATACTTACAGGTGCAGTAGTGCATGTGCTGAAATCAAAGTTATCTTTAGGAAACTTGGCACTGTGTGATCTTGTCCGTACTTTTAATCAGTAACAGCAGTGCTGTTGCTAACAGTGCTACTGCTCTGTCTGCAAGAGTGGGACTTTAGTGGCAGCCAGTGGAGCCCAACTGCAGGAACTGAAACAACAAATTCCGTGCAGTGGTGGTACCGCTGCCTTGGAATCAAAAGCTCCTCACTAGTGTACCCAGGCTGGGACTGGAAGTCAAGCAGCAGCACCTGGGGCTTGATTTCACTTCTTAGTGAATAAAAAACCTTAAGAATTCCTATTGCATTAACGTTTATTTTTGATACAAATGGCAAAACAATTCAGCAAATGGAATCTTTACAGCTGAGAGATTGAGTAACAAGGGAAAGAAAATGTCAATGCAAGTTAAAGCAAATTTAATAAAGCAAATAAAAACAATACACTGACACTGAAATATAATCTTAACGCTCTGACTGCAACTAACTGAAGCCAGGAAATTCTCAGCTAAGTGTTCCCTCAGCCCTCTTAAATCAACCCATTTTGCTTAGGCATTGTTGCACATAAGCGCCTTTATGAGATGGCCCCAAAACACTGGATGATAATATGGGCACTAAGAAGATATTTATTTCATCAGCTGTGTGTTAGGGTATGTCTGTGATAGATATATCAACCCTGGTTCTGCAGGCCATTAGGAAATCAGCTGAACTTGAAGTATATGCTCACACAGTTTGTTGAATCAAGGTCACTGTGCTCAGGGAAAAGTGCAATCCATAAGGTGGTCTTGGAGACACAACGGTATTACTGAGGTCCCTTTGTAGATACCCTAATGCTGCTTTTCACAGATGCTAGAGAATTGATTTTCACAATTGATCTATACATTAAGGAGCCTTCATTTTCCAGATGAGAGGCTGAGGTCCTGAGAGATGAAGCAGCCTCAGAAGCTGTGTGAGTGGCAGTGCCATGGCTTAAACAAGGCTCTCAGTGGCTCTGTTCAGCATTTATCCCTGAGATGTTCCACTCATGGACTGAAAAAATGGAAAGGGTTCAGAACTTGGGAAATCTGAACTGCCCTGCTGGGATATTGTAATCTGGTGGGTTTTAAATAGAGCTGAGAGGGGGCTCCCTGTCACAGAATGGCTTGGGTTGGAAGGGACCCTAAAGCTCATCCAGTTCCAACCCCTGCAATGGGACACCTTCTGCTAGCACAGGTTGCTCCAAGCCCTGTCCTGGTTTTGGGAACTGATGCCTGCAGAGCTGGAATTGACCCATAGTCCTGCCTGAATCAGAGACATAGAATGATGGCTGGGTCAGGATGGAGCTGCTGCGTATACCTGTTTTGGAGCTAGAAGAGGGCTTTGGGATGAGCAAGGAGCATTCTAAGGAATGTGGTTTAGTCTGTAACAATTTTTTTTCCCTAAACCAAAATAATTCTCAAAGAAAGCGCTGGCCTTGGAAAAGGAGATCGAGTGCCATTTGCATCTTTCCTTTGTCTTTCACTGGAAATCTGGCCCTTAAAATCTATCTGGAGTTCTGATTTTTCATTCCTATGCAAAACCCCCTCTTTCCTACGTGAGTAATCCTGTGAAAGCCTTCAGAGGCTGGTTCAATTGTTAGGTCTGCAAGTCTTCTGGGTGAGATAATACAAGCAACTGTTTGTGCCAAGTGCTTGTGCTTTCGTTCCCCTACCTCTGAGGAGTCAGATCAACCAAATTTGAACCTCCTTGATACTGTTTGCAGCTGAATAAGAAAGCACGGATATCAGCCAAATATATGCCTTGGTTGTTCTTTTTGCTAGCGTTCAGAAAAGGCACCTAATATTTCTCTTGCGGAAGCAGAGCAGAAACAAACGGATTTCTTGCCCAGATTTGCCTTGCTGTTGGATTCCATGTCCAAGAAGCTTTGACCTGCCTCTGCCTCCTGAGCACTCATTGCTAGTCCTGACTGTCTCTTTATTGAAGAGCCTTCACAGCCCATATCCATCCTGCCTATCACTCTTACTCAGTATTGACAAATCTATGCCCACTTCTGACAACCCACAACTAATTGATTCTCTACCAGCAAAGTTTTCCAGCAAACACTTTTGCAGTATGTGACCTTATGAGTTCCCCATGGACTCAGGGAAAGATAGTGAATATATTCAAAAGTATATATTTTTTGAGTGTTTAAAACTATGCTTTCCTCTCTTGCTTTCCCACTAAAAGCCTGTTGAAGACTGAGAAGCAGTGACATGGTACCCATTGAGAATTCTTCATTGCTTTTAGGGTTTTTTTCTCCCCTCTTTTCACCCTTGTCATGTGCAGGTTGCCTCCACGTGGTGTTTCTATTTATCACACACGGGCTGTGAGGTCTGTGGAACTGGGACTGTCATTTCGTGCAGCCCCCAGAATATTGGTAATATTAAACTTAATCTGTGCTCAGGACTCCCAGAATTTGTGGTAGTATAAGCATTAAACAATCTCTTCTGTGTGTGTGCAGGAAAATCCAGTAAACCCATCTGGATATAGCCCAGCCCTGCTTTTAATTCCTTGCCAGTGGCCCACGCTGGCTGTGGTTGTCTGTTTTGAAAAGGCTTCGAGTGCTCCTTCTCCTAATCTTTAGCACACCCAGTGATTTAATGAGGGTATGGCTACCATGCTGAAAGGGTTAGATGCAAAGATGAAAATCAGCACCTCTGTAGGTTATGAGACGATCTTGGTTTCTTCCTGTAGTCTTAGGGTAGGAAGCTGTTTTCTTGCCTAAAATCCCATTTATTCGCTGTAGTAATTCAGGGCCTGACTTTCTTACCTTTACCTTTCCATGACTGCAGGACTACAGGGCTGGGCCAAATCACAGCGTCGCCCAAGCTGTCAGTCATTTTAATAATTATTATTAACCCCCTGCTGGTGCTTTTCCACATGAAGGCAAGAGGCTCTTTGGCACTTTTCTTACTTTTCTTTAAAAGATGGAAGGCGGAATAACAAAGTTCTTAATTAGCTGAGCTGGTGTTGGAAAGCTCAGTGTCAGATTTCCAGGTCAGTGTTTGATGGAGGAATGATAGGGGGAAGCAATGCATCGACATTGATTAAAGAGCAGTGATGAAGCAAGATAAAATTGACATTTAATTCTTCCCAGCTAAAGTAATGTGACTGACAATACTTAAAGGGGAAAAGTCTTATTTCTTGACTCAACAATGCAATGTAAAAACATCCGTCACAGCAGTCTTTGCTTAATTACTAACATCTAATTGGCCCCAAATCACTGTAGCACACTGATTAAAATGAAAGGTGCCTGCCACTCTCTCTATTTTGGGTGTATCTGAGAAGGGCAAAGGATCTGAAATTAACTGGTACTTCCAATTGTTTCATCTGAAGACCTTGCAAAGAGTCCTCAGCTCTTCTCTCTAGTCTCTATTCCTTAGTCAAACAGAATAGTAGTCCCAGATGAGTTCATTTTCCCTGGATGCTGACCAGGGACAGCTCGCTGGAAACGCTGAGAACCCCCTAGAGGGGTGTGGGAACACTGCAAAAAGCCAAGCTGCTGCCTTTCCTGCTGTTAATAATGGGGAACAATTATCATTTTGCAGCACTAAACTTGTTTTGGTTTTAAATGAAGTGCATTTTTAAGCCCCTTTAAACTAGCAATTTAATGTTGCCTCACTTTAGCAACAGACCAACTGAGCCTCCTTCCTTCAAGTTGACAAAAGGCTTTTGATGATCATTTCCCATCCCTTAGCTTTTTTCTCCCCTTGAGAGAAACAAAGGAAGTAACAAATAGAAATCCCCCAATAGCTTATTTTCTGCATGGGGTCTGATGTGTAGCTGATTACTCTGTGAGTATCTTTGCATTGCAGAAAAGAGCGTGCAGGTGATAACGCTTGAAGTAGCAGTTTAATGCTCATTTTCGAGCTCTGATTGAGTTGAAATATTGCTGGTTGCAATAAGTTGCAAGTCACCTAAGGCAGGAGATAAGATCCCAGAGAAGTAGCATCCTTTTATCAGTAGATGGTAGTATAACAACATGGAAGGAGTGTAGCTGCTCTAAGGTTGTCCCAAGATCCAAGCTGTTAGACTTGAATCTTAAGTGAAAAACAAGACAAAGAGGCAGAGGATAAGTTTAGACTCCTGTTATGTTTTGCTTTTCACCAAGTAGTAGTTTACAGCAGAGGGAAATAATGTATGTTTTTATTCATGATTTATGCATGGTTTATCTACAGCAGTGTGAATAATTGATTATTTTTGTTCTCTGGCAGTGCAAAAAACATTAAAATAAATATGTTTTTTTTGAAGCAAAATAAAAAGTTTGGAAATCCAACAGTGAAAGGGAAGGAGCAGACTCTTTTGTGTCAAAATAAATGTTTTATTTCACTTCAAAACAATTGCTTTGTTCCATAAATGCTCTGCTTTTAAGGGTGGTTTGAATCATTTAACATAAAGGAAATTTCCAAACAAACCAGTTGTAGTTCAGTTCTGGCTTGTACATATCAAAATAACGGGTTTTAAACGTTGTTTCCTTTCCTATCTCAAAGGCAATGAGTTTGGTGGGACAAGCTTCCCAGAAGATGGGTGCTGCCAAAACTGAATTGTCATGGGAATGTATCAGCCAAGGCAGTGGCCATCCAAGCTCTTGGTTTGGCCATGAATTTCCAGCTATGAAAATACAAATAAACCAGAAAAAACCTGCAGAGGGGCCTCATCCCTGCATAGCCCACATTTGCAAAGCCTTTTATTTATATATTTTCTAATTAAAAGCAGACTTTTCCTGTATGTGAGCTCAAGCATCCCAGGGGCAGGATTCACAATGTAAATGCACTTAGGCTAAAGAGATCTGTATTGATTTGTATCAGTAGAGGATCTGGCCCAGTAGGAGCAAACTCTGCTTTCCAATGTAATATTGAATTTCTATGTGTTGAATTCTGTGCTTTGGAATTAAAATCAAGGATTTGATAGGAAAAAGAAGAGAAAAGGAGGGATTTGCAGGGATACTGGCATCCGCTGTTTTCACTCTTCGTGTCATCGTATTAGCAAAAGCACCATGGTAGGAGTGATGTTGATGAAGATAAAGGGCTTTTTGGTTACAGCTGGTTTCTAATCCAAGCCTGACTCTATGTGTTTGGTAATGGTTGACAAATGACAGCTTTTCCTTATGAAATTCTGAAGGGGAAAAGAATCTCTGAAGATTTCAGATTTCAAGCATATTGTGACTAGGTCTGTAGCTCATTGAAGAGCGATGCTATTTTTCTTCACCAACATGTTTTCGTCCTCTCTCTCTTAAATTTTTTACTGCCAAAAATATATTAGACATATTATCTATTTTTAAGTCCACTCTAATAAAGGCACCCATGAATTAGAATCAATTCTACGATATGATTGTATGAATGCATAGTAGAAGAAAACCACTAATAGTGTACCCACAAGAAGGAAGGGTTTATCATCAGAAGCCTGAGGTGTGAGTTCCAGTGCCATTTTATTGCAACCTTATATGCTTTTGCAACTTAAAGCAAGGTTAGGATCTTTTGTGGGTGAAGTATCGTCTGGGATCAGAGGTCACAGAAAAAGAAGAGCCAGAAAAGGCTGTTTCCTCTGCATGTGGTGAGTCTGGGCAGCCACCTTGGTCCATGCTGGGTGCCCTTGGCTGCAGGCGGGGGGAATGTGACCCTCTGTAGAGAGCTGAGAATTCATCCTTGTATTAAAACCACTATATTGTGAAGTTTATGCAGTGGGGGCTGTAATTTCAGAGCAGGTGGAAGCCCTTCCCATAGTGCCCGGAGCTGGGGATGCTATGGTCAAAAGAAGACCAGTGGAGGTCTTGGTGCTTCTCCAGTGAGGAGATGCCTCTTCGTGGTGAACCTGAACTTCCAGCAGCAGGGGTGTGCCTTCAGAGCCAGGACCATTATCACAGACTGGCTTACAGTGGGATTTTGCTTTGTTTTGTATTGGGGAACATATCTCTGCAACATAGCAAATTCTGCTGTTGGAGACTGCGATACGTTAGGGAGGTAACGAGAAGTGGTTCTTCGTCCTCAGTTATGTTAGGGGTTGAGGTCAGTGTGTGTGCATATGGGTGGGTGTGTATGTATATACATATATAAAACCTATTTGTGTGTTGTGCCTCTGAAAGTAGCTGTGAGAAAAGCTCTAGACAAGCTTCTACCGCATTTATTTTGCTGAATCCTCCCTTGTACTCTCACTGCTTCTGCCTTTTTGGGGGCTGTGCTGCGGGTTTGCTGCCAGACGTGATGTGCTTGCAGGAGCTGTGGAGAGCCAGAGGGGGAGGCAGGGGAGGTCTTTCAGCAGCAGCATTTTCCCCATGCCCAAGAGGACCTAGGTTGTGTTTCATGTACGTTGCTGGCAGTGGCTCAGAGCCATGGGCCTGCCTGTGTTTGTTGCCAATAGACAAGTACAGCTCAGGAAGGGGTCTGGTAAACTGTGACTGAGCGAGCTTAGGCTGCACATGACAAAATCTATTACAGTGCGGATACATTCAGAGCATGTGGAAAGGGAGAAGGACACATGAAGGCGTTTCAGAATTCCAGAGTGTATATAAAAGTCATTGCCTGGTATCTGCAGTGCTTTTATAGGGACACTCAGGCTGTGCAATACAGGAACAGTGCAAGTCATGCTGCAAAGGGATTCTGGCTGTGTCACAAGAAAAACTGTTACAGGAAAGCTTCTCTTTACCCATTTTCATCTAAAGGCACAACACACAGATCCACGGTTTTGCTGCTTTATCTGAACACGTGCTCTGGCATCTGTGAGGTTAATCATTGTCCCCATGAATTGTCTTTATGTGTTAAAAAATAGGAAAGTTTGCTTAAAACCTGGCATAACGCATTGGCCATAGACAACCTGACCCAGCTTATTGTGACTGGCTGCATGCATATTTGTGTTACTGTGTGTGCTGAGAAATGATACCCAACCCCTCGTCTGGGCAGAGGTATGTGTTGTACTTAAAGGAGAAGTCCAGGAGATGGATGAGGTTTATGTCTGCGTGGGAACCTTCCTGAATGGAGAGATGAACCTTGTGCGAAAATAATGGTGCAATTGAAGAAAAAGACTTTAAGTGACTTTAATGAAGGTGAGGCTGGTGCTACCATGCCTGTTTGTATCTAGAGCTAGAAGGCGAGCCACATGAATGTGGAGCATCTTGTGCTAATGGATTAAATCCAGCTTGGCAGGAACCTCGCCGTTCCCTTCCAAAGAGCAAACATGCATCTGTGTGTGCACATCTGGGACTGACACTAACACAGTGGGTGTGCTGTGAAACCACAGCATGGTTGGAAGCGTGATGGCTGCTTGCAGGGGCTCAGATGAAGGAGATGCAAATAATCTTGCTTCCCATTCATCAGAACCTTCAGATGATACAATGGCTAAAACAGTTCAGTTCTGTTGTCTCAATCCTGTTCCAGTAAAAACAACTGTTCAGTCTTGTGAAAGATGGGGAAAGTTCCTCTTCCCTGAGGAACTGGAAGAAGCGTGTGTGCCTTGGGATATGCCAGCCAAGAGAGGGCCCAAGCTTTGTGGCTGAGGCTGGAGAAGGTGTTTTGCGATGGCACACAAGGGCTTGCCCACCTCCAGGGAAGCTGGCCTTAGTCAAGGTGCCAGAGCATGAGCAGGGCAGCAGCACTGTGCTGCGAATGTACAAAAAGCCAGTTCCCAGCAGGGGATGGATAGTTACAAAGAGCCTTCTGAGGCTTGATGTCTCTCTAGGCTTCTCTGCTCAGAGCAGGCTGGGAACAGTGGGGTCTCCTCAGTAGGTGGGCTCTCTGCTTAGATATTTAAGTCTTAAAGCCAGCTGGCTGGTTAATTTAACAGACGTTTCTGTTGGAGTGCTCTGGAGACAGGTGAGCAGAAGTGCAGGCTTTTACAGCAGCCAGGTCAGGCACAATCAAAAAGGACACTGTAGAGGAGAGATGCATGAACCCTCTGAATTGTGTGTGGAGGAAAGGGAGATTGCCCTGTTTACAGCAGTCTTGCCTCAGGTCAAGTATAACTCAACAAAAATGATAGAAGAAAACACCCCAGGAAGAAGTAAGTCTGGAATGACTGGTATTTTTGTTGAGCTGGATACTTTTTGTCCTTGTTGGAGTAGAGAAGTCTGTGTTAGGAGGCCCTAGGAAAAGGCAGCTCCCGGGCCTGATGAGGTGGGATCCAGCTCTGGCAGCACATTTGCCAAGGGAGGGAGAGAAGGCTCCTGGTTTTTATTTGTGCAGCTGTAGACCAGAGCTCTTGCAGCCATACGGCTCTTCTTGCAGACAGAGGATGCTGAAACTCAATAGGAGTTACCATTTCTGTCACTTCTGAGCTCATTTCACTAAGGAGTTTGCACAGCTCCTCTGTTGCACTCCCCAGCCACAGTAATAAATAAAAAGAGATCACCCACGTGTATCCAAAGCCAAACTTTCATCTACAAACTGCATCTTTGATACTGAGCTCATTATTCACTTATACAGAGCTTAGACAAAGCTGAGGAGCGGTTCAAATCCAGGGCAAAATTCCTGTCATGCAGGTGGATGCTGAAAAACAGGACTGACTTGTGTGTATGCTGTGTTCAATAACAGAAAGTCTGGGATGAAAGCATTTCACAGGCTTTTCTGTCTCACTGAAGGCTTGATTGAGAACATAAAAGTCTATGTGTAGACAGAAGTTGTTTAACATCACTTTTAAATACAGTCAAACTAGTAATTTTCTTTGTCATTTTTCCAGCTGTTTATGTGCAAGTCACCTCTGGAGAGCATTTTCTGTGCTCTCAAAATCAGGAGGTAACTTATATTGCTGAACTGGCTGTATTTAACTAAACATTTGCTTTTGCATCATAAAGGCTACACTTTTTTGTGTCTGATAATGACTACAACAGAAAGCTCTGGCATGCTTATGCAATATCTGATACTGGGTCTAACTAGCTACCAGTCTTGAATCTTTAGTGATGGAGGTGGTATTATAGATAGGCTCTGCTCAGAAACCGAAGCAACTATTATTTGAGTGCTGTTCATCAATAACCTGTAACTGATTGCATTAATAACAAGATCAAATATCACAACACATACCTTAATTCTCCTTCTTCCTGCAGTCATCTGTCCCCTCCTTACCATGGCATTCCTTGACTCCAGGACAGGATTCTTTCCATTTGGGGTGCGATTCCTCTTCTGGTGGACTTCTACAGCTTGAACAAGTCATGAGGACTCCTGTTGTAGTCTTCTGAGAGAAAAAGGCATTTCTAAGTGTGATTAATCTCATCCGAAAATAGACGTTTAAAGGCACGAGATGAATTGCATTCTAAGAATGCTTCTTTTGGTCTTGCTGACTACCTTAGATGTAGTATTCACAACGTCTAAATATAGATGTGATGAATTTGATCCGTGGTGTCATTCTGTTAGATCTGATGTAAAGACTGTTACAGTTGATGGAAATACTCTCATGTAGGTGTAGATATATACTGCATTGATGTTATCTCCGATCCCTTACTGTGCATTTTAATTTGAGCCAATGCTGTCTCTTCTTTCAAGAGGTGGAGAGAAAACACAGTCAATTACACCATGAAAGCTATGAAGCTCTTTCAGTGATCCAAACTGACTGGGAAGTTACATTTGAAACCATTCACCCATTCCATTAAAAAAGTACTAGGGAGCATGCATCCCTATAAAATAATGATGGGCAGAATAAACTGTCTGAAAGTATCTCGCCTATTCCATACCATTTAATCAAGAAGCAGTGAATGGAACTGGCCTAACATTTACAAAGGGAAAACTGACACAATGCATATTTGAACACCATGAGAAATAGCATCACCGGGGACAGAGAGTAAGTTTAGTTAATAATGAATGGCACATCCTATAAAATACCATTACACAGTGTTCAAGGCCCAAGAATGATGACATAATTATTAGGAGACTGGGAGATTAAGATATAATTTAAAAAAACATGACAGGGGAGGGTGTAATTGGGGAGACAAAATACACAGGAAGTTTGTAATTTACATGTCAAAATACCTTTTTCATGTTTTGATTGGATTGGACGCCGCCTTTCCACTTCATTTATCTTGGCTTCAATTAGAGGCAGGAGAAATGACATCTCATGTTCATATTCTTGACACATACTGCTCATAGACACTTTCTAATTCTAACAGACAGTGAGGGGAAAAGGGAAACTTGATTCTGCCTCCGTCATGGACTTCTTAGTTAACCCCTAATTTGTTTCTAAATGAGGCTGTCACTGTGGTACAAATGGATATGCGCTTAGGAATCAGGGTGTATTTGGGTATTAGCTTGTAGGCAGGGCTTTGCATGTTGCATGGCTGGTTGTACTCAAAAAACTGCTTTGCTGGGGTGGGGGGGAAAGAAAGGCAAAAAGAAAAGCTAAGAACATTTTACCCCCCAAAGAAGAACTTTCTTGTATGACTGGCGCAGACTTCTTTTATCAGGACAGCCATATTCACAGCGCATTTGTAATCACACCGAGCCATCTCCAAAGCAGAGGATGTGAGCTGTGATTTTCCCCTTTGGCAGAATTTCTGCTCTTTTTATTTTCTGTCTGTCTCTTTTATCTGGTGTCACCATGTGTTTCCCATTGAGCTCTGAAGTCTGCTTCCATTTGTTACAGGAACTGTGCTCTGTCTTACACCCATCCCCACCCAGCCACATACACTAGAAATGTCAAAGGTGTGTTTGAGATAAAACCATGTGTTTCATCAGGGCTGGAATATCTGCTCACCTGAAGGCATGCACTAAAGTCTTTTCTCTTTTGACGACTATAATTACCCTTTTAATTCTTCCTGTGCTTCATCTCAAAATCTAAGGTACAGATTTTTCCAAAGGCTGTTGATTCTGGTTTCCTTTCTTTGTACAGTGCACAATTTGAGGTGTCAGAGGGCAAAAGTTTTCCCCTTTATAGGACTCATGACCTCTAAAACTAGGGGCCCTTTAAAGCATCCTGAAGTGTCCAGCTGCAACCAGAGGTACTCAAAATCATCAGTCACTTTTGAAAACATGGGAAGCAAGTTCCAGGCTTATCAGTAACTCTATTCATTGAATTTCCTTATAAAGCAAAATTGCTCCTGGAAATGCTAATGAGGAAATATCAGAGAAATAGTAGTCCTTAAGAGAGCTTCTCTGAGGCGGACTTTGACTCACCAGACAGAGAAAGAAATCAGAGCAGCTGTATGAGGGCTCTGCATGTTCTGTGCGTGTCCTGCTCTCTCTCAGAAACCCAGAAGTGATGTGAAGCTGGATGAAGTGGGTAGTGCTCCTGTTGCTAATGCTGATGCAGTTTTGATGTTTAAACCACCTGCCGCCATGCTGGGATCATTCACCATGAGGCTCCCTCTAATACTGGCAGGAGCGCGCTGATTAAGTACAGCCAGGTCTGAGTGCCTCGAAAATGGCTTCAGCTGCAAAGTAAAGAAAAAATAAGCCTTTTAAAAAGGCTGTGAGAGAAATAACTGACTTAAGAAATACAGTTGGGGTCAGACCAATCGTTCATGTACCCTATGTCTCTTAGGCTGCACCCAAAGTTGTTGTTCAGGAGGGGTATGTGACTGTACTGCAACTCTTTCCCTTCATATACCTCCACCATCTGTAGTTATTGGATTAAACATGTTAGAGGGTATGTTCCTGCCTACCCCTTTTATGGACCTGTAGTCCATGAATTTCTCTAATCCCTTTAAACTCTGCCCATGCTGCCTGCCTCCACAGCCTCCTGTGGCAGCAAGCTCCAGAAGCTCAGTAACAGCATTGCTTCTCATGGTTTTATAACTGCTTTTAGCACAGGGGCCTAAAACGCATTGTAAATCTTACTAGCATTGAATGTCATTGGGGTAAAATACTGTGAAGCTTTTAAATATATAGTCGTTGGAGTTGTAGAAATATGGATTTTACATGAACAGGATTCAGATCATTCCTGAATGCATGAGTGGGTAAACACCAGGAAAAGGAATGCTAATGAAGGCATAACTCATGGATTAGCCAAAGCACCAAGTCAGTTTTTAACTCCTGTGAGCTAAGTTGAGTGAACTCTGAACAATTTCACTCATTTTGTTCTTGTTTTAATAAAAACAAGATGCTGGATTTATGGACTGAAATATGTTAATTTTTAGCTGTGCCAGAGGTTCATCTGTTTCCAGTTTACAGTGTGCCCGTCTGAGGGTATCTTGGCAGTAAAACCACTTTCAGTATCTATACTGTTGCACAAGTTTTACAGATTAGCAACTTGTGTGCTAATATACTTGGAATCACCAGAGTTAAAAATTGCTAGTTTATGAATTATTCGCATGCATCCAATCCATTTCTGCTGAACAGTGACATATATAAAGCAAATACTTTCAATGTGAGTACTTCCTGTGGTTGATTTTGGTTTTTCCTGTATCTTGGTTGATGGTACTTGAGAGATGAGTACAACCTCATGTTGACTGTTCTAATAAGAGCTACACAGAAGAAGACTATACGCTGGCAATAGACTATCCTCAGGGACCCATAGTTTACTATGAAGAGGTTTCTGGCAGCAAAAAACTGTTTGCTACTGTGTTTCGTGACCCACTTGGAGCAGTGATAGACTGATCATCTGCAAAAAGCCCCGGACTGGCTAGAAGAAAGAACATGGAAGAGAAATCTGTATGTCTTTATTTCAGTATTCATCATGAACAAGGAGAAAATGGACAATACACAAATACAGGCAAAGGGCCTTAAGTGAAGGCTGCGGTACCCCAAAGGCTCAGGCTAGTGCACAGTGCATACATCATTAAGCCACTGGCAACAACACACTGAAGCCCTGCCCAAATTTCAATTCTTACACTTCAAATAGTCTCAGCTCTCACCAGACAAATTAATATTTAATGCACAAGTGCACACTGTAATATTCCCAACTGTGCAATCGAATATTAACAGCTATTTCATAAACCAACAAGGCCCATTCAATTGGTGACCATTTAAACTATAACACGCCATTAAACTGTAAAAGCAGCCATGAAAACACAATTAAGATACATGTTTGTCAGCCCATTGCTAAAGAAGGGTGTAACAATGTCAGTACGAAAACTCAGCACAGAGTTCCAGCAGGGCTGTTCAGAACAGTAAAGGGAGATACGATGTAAATTCCTTCTTGGAGTTGCAGTTTGTTTATTAGGGCAAAGTAGATCCCATCCACAAGAATATTTAGTTTTTAAGGACCTTGAATGAATCTATGAGAGTACGTGACACAATCCAGCTTTCATCTGCTTGTACTTCTCTATGGGTGTTTCTATAGAGTCCCCCTGTTTCTGTGCTAATTCTGCAAGGGCTTCATGATTCATGGATATTTAATCAGGGTGGCAGTGAAGTGGGAAGGCAGCTTCACCCCTGTCTTTAGGAAGCCAATGGTACTGCACTGTCTCTGATTCTAATGCTAACAGTCTGAAATATACACTGGTAAATTAGAGAGGATGCAGAGAAGAGATGCCTGGAGTAATCCAAGGGCTGAGAAAAATGCTTTCCTATGAGATGCTCTCAATCTTTCTAGCTTATCAAAGGAAGATAGAAAGACGGCTTGTCTTCAGTGTTAAGTGCCTCCACAGCAGGAAAACACCAGGTTGTAAGAGGTTCTTTAATCTGTCAGTGAAGTTGTAACAGGAGCCAGCGTTTGGATGCTGAAGTGAAATGACTGGGGTGTATGTTTCTCTCAACAAGGGTAAATAAGCAGTGGCACATTAAGGGTAACGGTGATTTCTTTTTTCCCCTTGTCTCCATGTCAAGACAAGAAGCTCTTCTGAAAAACATACTTATTCCTCAGTGTTTTCTTACTAGGTAGAAGAGAAGGGCCCTAATGCATTGTACAGGCCTAGGTAGTCATTCTCCTTTCTCTTCCATTATACTCCAGGCTTTCAAGTGAGTTAGATCTGAGTTTACAAAAGAATGTGGAATTTGATGTTGAAAGTGCTGAAACACATCTGAAGACTTTGACTTAAGCAATTAATTCCTTTTTTTTAAATATCATTAAGCAAACAGTGTCACATGAAGTGCCTTCAGGTGTCTGAGCTCATTTTGATTTTAGAAATAAAGAGGCAGAATGGCAGGGTGAGACACTGAACCAAGATAAAGTGCGATGCTAAAGCTGGCATGCGATGTTAAAGGTGCTGAACTGAGATCTGGTGATCAGAGCCAGTCCTAGAAATGGGCCCTGGACCAGCCAGCCATGAAGGCAAGGCAGGTCTGTCTGTTCCAGCATCATCACACTAACTTTTTGGGAGCCTTATTAACATGGTAATGAATGAATTCTGAGCAAACAGAACACTGTAGGCATCCTGGTTCTCTATTGACAATGTTTTCTGAGTTTATCAGCTTCAGAACAGGAATAACTCTCGAATTATTGAACTATATAAAGGCACTTCTGCATTCTTCTGAGATTTGTGACCATTTGCTGTGCACAGTGCAGGCATTTCATGACATGGGCAGTCATTACACCTTTGCAAATACTCGCCTTTGGTGCTCGGGTGCTCTTGAGTCCCTTATTTTGCTCTTACTGAACGAGCTGAAGGAGGACTGTCTGTGCAAGCGCTTTTAATGGAGGGTGACATATCATCCCTCTGATAAACAAGGGGGGAAAGTTGTCTGAACTGCACTTCAGCATTCCATTACCATATGTTGTTATGCCTGACACTGAATTTTAGCTTCCTTTTTAATAGTTTCCTTTTGTTTATATTACTTCTTTTCAAATCCCTCCCCACCCCCTGCAAATAAATAAAACAAGTTTCCTTATGAAGTAGTAGACTAATATAAATTGCCCTAAAAGTTTTCCTTAAATATCTTCCTTCATTTAAATAGGTATTTTTAAATATACAGGGCCTCAGTCTGTGGTTTACTACATGCATTTGTGAACTCTGTGTTTTTGGAGATGGGAACAACCTGTTGATAGATGACTTGCAAGTGACAGTTTGTAGTCAAATGTGACGCAGGGCAGAAGTGACCAAAAGCCGGTGGAGTTTGATGTCTAATCCGAACTGACCTGTTTGTCTCATTGGAAGCTGAAGTTATTCAAATCAGAAAAACCAGTGCTGCAGATGGTACCAACTGTCACTCCTTGTTGGCAATCGTGTTAGAGAGGGCAAGAACCCAAGCAGAGCTTTTCAGGTAGAGGTTGCAGCCACCTGTCTGCTTGTCTCTTGGAGCTGGTATAAAAGGTAAATCAGTTTTGTGGAAACAAAAATGTTCCAAAAATCCTCACTGCTTACTTAAAAACCAAGCAATTTTCAATTTAAAAGATGTACCTTTCTGGCCTGGTTTTCAGTTCCTGTTTTGTCTCCCTCTATGCTGGCGCATTCTTTTTCTGTCACTATTTTGTTTCTGAACTGAATATGGAGACAGTAAAGGGAGATAAAAAATCCAGCTCAAATTGAATGAAACCAGACATCCTCTCACAGGCTTCAGGTCTGCATTGAAGTATCTTTTTGTGTGCACATTTTATTCTACTGAGTAATAAAAAATTACCTAAAAGGTCTATTTATGATCAGATTTGTCCTTAGCTCTGATTGTCTATCCATGACCCTTCTGTAGGTAACTACCCAGGCAAGGGAATGACCCTGATGAGGTTCATAGTCTTTTCCAGACTTCTGTAGAACAAGGCTCTGTTGTAGCTATATGCTGCAGCTACAATAATGAGTGTAGAAAGAAGAGTCTTGTAGTGTTTCTTGATGCTCTAAATTAATCTCTTCTCCTCTGGAAACTCCTCCTTAGAGGAATTCCATTGTGTACATGCAATTACCTTGGTGTATCTTGACACAAGCCACAAGGATAATTGTGGGTCAGCTCATGGAAATCAAGTCCATTTGACCTGAGATCTGAAACAGTCTAGGAGCCACTGGATAGACTGGGATGTTGAAAATCTAGTGATTATATTCATTCGGCCTCAGACACAGCAGGTCTGAGTGATTCAGTGGAGGAAAAATTATGTAGCTTTCTATGGACCAGCCCTTGCTAGAATGATGGAACATAATTTCTTTATGTGATAGAGCTGTAATGGTGATGATATCACTGACTGGAAACAGCCTACATTTTCATGTCACTATGACAAGTAGGAAGAGAGATGCCTCAGGTAAAGCAAACAGTGAGTCAGAAGTCTCTTCTAATCAGACAAGGCAGCTTCGGGGATATATTGTTGGCTGGTGAGCTGCACGGAGAAGCAGCTGGGAGGTATCATCCAGGCTGTAGAGATGGTGCTTGGTGCTTCCAGGCTGCATATGGGGGCAAAACCCAGCCATGCATCACTCCTCAGGTCTTCTGTCCCTGCCTGCACTTTGCTTTCTACTGAACAAAATAAATGTGGGTGCATGAATTAAAAGGTGGAACATATCCTGGTGACGTGCCCTGACTGAATGAGTGGGGACCAGAGCCCTACAGCGTGCTGCAGCACTGCTCACTGCTCTTTAGAGATGACCACAACATTTTTATCTGGTCCCTGTTTTGCAGGTGGATAAGCACTGGCTGCTCAGTTCATCTCTCCTCACTTTGGTTTCCTGTAAAAGAAACCTGTAAAGAGCAGGCAAGATTTTTCCCTTCTTTTAGAAAATGATTGAAAATCTCTTTCCAAAAAGTGCAAACTAATACATAGGAGTTATTATTGAGTTATTATTTTCTGTTTCTGATTGGCATTGCCTGTGTTAATTTTGAGCTGTCAGTCCATTCCCTGGGAGACGATCTTTTCCAGACTTCATAATATAGCTGCAGGGAAAGCACTGTATTTTTGTGCAGTGTTATTATTGGCTTGGAAATAACCAACATGAAATTATTTCTTTAGGTTTTCTAGCAGGAATCCCAGTTACTCTCTTCTGCTGCATTACACAAATCTGCAATGTGTGGCCCTACCCAGTGATGGGAGACAACGGCTTTATGAATAAATGCAAATGATGAACACAGGACACATTTTGTAGCACTGAAAGCTATGCCTATAAACGTACTGGTATTGGTAGGAATGGATGGCTTTATTTTTCACCTGTGTATGACAGTGATATTGGAATTTTGTAAATATCTAAGAGAAAAGGGGAATGATTTGTAGGAGTTTGTTACCTTTAGAAGTCGTGTGAAAACTTGGCTTTGAGTTTTAAAGCCTGCAGCTTGGGGGGACTGTGTTTTATGGACTAAGGAAAATATTTCCTTCTCTTGGCAGTTGAAGCTATTCACTGTTCTTTGGTTACATCACCGTGCTGAGCTACAGACCCTGGTGTGCAGTCAGTTATACACTCATGGTGCTTTCAGATTCACTTACCCAGTGATGATGACTGTCTGTGAGTGAAATCCATCGGAGAGTTATTATTTCCAAAGCAAAAACCTCGAATGCTCAGGCATCTCGTCTGCCCCTGAAAATCAGTACCTGTTCTCAAAAACACAAGACCTCAAGTGACTTATTATTTTGGATGCTTGAAGGCTGGAAATGCTTTTGAAATCTTGTCTGTAGCTTAACAGTTCAGGGTTGTCTCAGGTCCATCGGCCAGTATTAGCGTAAGAGGCGCAGTGTGTTACCTGTGGTACAAAAGGTCACCTGGATCATGTTATAATTACAGGAGCCTCTTCATTGTGCACCGTGATACACACAGTAATGCCAGATAATGGTTTAGGTACTATGCTAATTGGATGTATGAAATGAGTGTTTTAAGCAGTGAGTCTCTAGCTATCCCAGCTTTCATGACATGCACACCATTAGCAGATGTGCTGCTTAGTTCTTCTGGATGTGTGATTCCAGCCGTAATTTTTAGTCTGGTGTTGGATTTCCTTTTTTACTTTCAGGACTCAGCATATCCAGGCTTAGGTTAGTTCTCTGTGGCTGTTTTGCCTCCTTGCCTCCAGCATTTACTTATGTCATTGTTTCAAAGCAATTAAGCTTAGTCATGGGGGTCCATATTGCAGGACTGTACTGCAAACAGTATGGCCAATCTTGTAGTGTCATGGAGAAACTTTTGGTATTCCAAGGGTAACTTCTCTCTGGGATTAGAGTCTGAGAAAGCGTAATGAATGTAAAGCTCCTGATGAACCTCTCTTGACCACCCCTCAACTAATCCAATGTATCTTAGAACAACTGTCATCAGATTGATAGATTGTCATCAGATGGCCACCTTCCAGAGCAGCTGCTGCTTTGTTACTGGTTATGAAATGACTGGGAAACAGTTTGTCCAGAAATACTGTTTCACTCTTGCGTCTGATCCTGTTATGGTGTAACCTTTTGCAGCATCTTAACCTGAGAAATGTAGAGGAGGTCCTAAACATTAGTAAGATTTACTTAGTTACAGATGATGACTGTCTGACTGCACAGATGAGTTTTTTCCAGGTGTCAGAGAAATTAATATCTTAATGAAATGAAGGTTCAGTCGCTTATCTTCATGCTTAAAAATTAATTGGCCTTTTGGGACACCTTCCTGTGGTCATTGTAGTACAGGAGTATTTCCTACCTACTGCATCATCTTTGTGCCAGCGCAAATGACTGTGCAAGTCCAATGTTACAGAAATAGCATTGCAGGAAAGCCAAAACGAGTCAAGCTGAATGTGTACTGCTGGGGATTTCCTGCTGCTGGGCTGCCCATGCTGACGTGCCTGTCCCCCTCCACGCACTAGTGCCCTTAGGAGCACTTTGAAATGTGGCAGTGGGTAGAGCGAGCAGGGCTCTGACAGCCCTTCCATGCAGGATTCCAAAACACCTACTGGGACTCCGTGACAATCCTTTTAGAAATCAGGACAAGATGGCACAAAACAGGGACATCTGGCAGGTTCAGCAGAACGGATCAGCTGCAGATTCCCCTGTTGGTGAGCTTGGCCAGCAAGCTATTCAGCAGATGTTTGTCCTTAGGCGTTGAATGCTTTCTGGATGCATCTTCCCTCTGCCTCTCAGGAGCAAATGCCAGCACAATGGAAATTCACATAAGCTCACTGACCAACATTAGGAAGTGCTGACCTGACGATGGGCTTCAGTATGTAGACTGGGTTCCTTGAAAGCTAATGCCTCCTCTGGGGAGTTATAATGAAGAAATTCAGAGTATAAGGAGCATTCACGTAGTGTTTTTCAGTGGTTCTTAGGTACAGTTTCTATTATTTTTGGAACAATTTCATCTTTCCCAACGCCTGTGATTGCAATGCTGTATTGGCTGTGCTCTGTATACTTTCAAGCAGGTATATAAAAAATGCAAGAGGAACTGCATTTTGAAGGGGGGGGGGAGAGAAACGAAAGAAAATAATTATTGTTACACATCGGAGCATATTAATGAATACATTAATAATTGATCCACTGTTATGTTTTCCCCTAATAGGCATCAAAAATCTGTATAAACCTGCAGTACAATACATAACATCTCATTACAACATTTGCTCAAAAATCAATGCATATCTAAGTTATTTGTGTCAAAACTCATTTATTTCCACAATAACATGGACTGTCAAACCTTGACATCCTGTTAATAACATCCAGTGCATTTGCATATTATTCAAATATTTCCTTTTATGAAATGAGGGACTTTTACTTACACCGTCCTACTTGCAGTGCTTCATATATTTGCACATTAGCTCAATTCGCACAGTTATAGAAGGGTTACCTGTGGCAACTAATTATACTGCACTTTATGCATATTAATGAGTCTTGTGAGCAGCCATCCTCTGTTCTGTGGAGAGATGAGGGGGGAAAAAATAACAGTGTAAGTGGGAGACCTATTACAGGCACAATGCAGGCGAGTGGAAGACAGCTATTTTATAATGTTTTCTCTTTGATGCCCACAGCCTTTTAGAACAGACTAACCTGAGTGGGAAAAATCCCTCCCAGCAGTCCCAGCAGCTTTGAGGTCAGATGTGAAAAATACGACTATTTTTTTTTTTCTTTAATTCTTTCTTGGGTTTTTTATTCCCTTTTCTTCTTCTCTCCATCTCTGCTGCTACCTTTAATTTCTATGTCCTGTCTTTGCAAGGTGCTGAGTGCTGCCCTCAATCCTGGTTGAGATCAGCACCTCACAAGATCAGTCTTTTAACATGTAGCCTAAAGCCACCATCTGCCCTCTGATGAAGTCATCTTGAAAAGGGCCTTTTCACCTGCATAGATGAGAGGGACATATTGTGTTTTGAAGGAGCGGTTCAGCAGCACAAGCTAGCAGGAACGGAGACCCAGCTGTAGCTGTTCAAGCGATTCCTGTGACCAGGTGTCACAAGGACAATGAGAAGAGTTGAGCCATGAGGTGGGAAGACTTGGCAGCCCCACTACCATAGAGGGAAGGGCCACATCCTGTGCATGCAAATGGACGCACAGTGATAAGGGAATTTCTTTATACAAATATTTATTACTGTTTATACAGATAGTAGGAAAAAATTCTTCCCTGTGAGGGTGCTGAGGCGCTGGCACAGGGTGCCCAGGGAAGCTGTGGCTGCCCCATCCCTGGCAGTGTTCAAGGCCAGGTTGGATGGGGCTTGGAGCAACCTGCTCTGGTGGAAGGTGTCCCTGCCCATGGCAGGGGGTTGGAACTGGATGAGTTTTAAGGTCCCTTCCAAACCAAACCAGTCTTGGATTGTATAGAGCTTTCTTCCCCACTGTAAAGCAGACAATCTGTCAGCCTTGAGGCCTTGCAAAGGGCAGAAGTCATCGGAGGGGTCCATCCAAGTGTTCTTGGAGAATACTCAGAGCTAAAGGCTGAGCCACGCTTCATTGCTGGGTGTTTCTTGAGAGTGTCTCCACCTACTTTAAAAAAAAGAGAAAAGCTCCCGTGTTGACACAATGGAAGACAGAAAAGGAAGATTTGATTTTATGCAACAGCAGATGTCTCCTAAGCAATAATCACAGTGTCAGATAGAAAAAGTAATCATATTTCAGTAGCTTGTTCAGATCTCTGATTAAAATTCAGTGATACCATTCCTGGATCCTAAAACGCAACAGTCATCAGAAACAAAAGAGAATGTATCATAATTAATGCAATTAAAAAGCCCTTTCCTTTCTCTCTCTTTTGTCTGGGTAAGCTCTGCTGACCTTACCAGAGATTAAATCCTCTCTTCTCAGGACTAAAACCTGACTCAGTGTTGGGAGTAAGAAATCCCAACTCCTTATAGCCATTTCCAGGATGTGAGTACATGGGATCTTGCACACATGGGCAAATAAACAGGCTTGGTTGCTTACTCCTTTCAAAGGAGGGGGGAAAGCAGATGAAGCTGTGCATCCAGCCTCCCTTATTTTCTGCTGCATGGAGCTCTGTCAGTGGTGTGGGTATTAGCCAGGACTGCAGTCAGCACCCCAATCTGCCCTCTCTAGGTCAAGCCGAATCTCCAGATTCTGAATTTTTTAACAGTCAGCTCCTGGGCCACCTGCCGTGAAAAGAAGCCACAATTTGCTGAGTAATCCTGTCTTAAACAAGAGCAGGGGCTGTAGTTTGAGTGTTGATGGAGTGCTCAGTCAGTGCAGTGCTGGAGAGATTCGAAGGTGGATGGTGCTGGGTAGCCCTGGGGTGATTCGCTTGTCAATAGCTGGTCTAGGCAGGGATCTGAGTCAAGACAGGAAGGGTGAAGAGTGAAATCCTTCAGTGCCTTTTCATGCTGGTTGCAATTTCAGATCTGATCATCACTGAGTTTTCACAGGGAAAATACTTTCAGGGAAGATTTATTTGGCTTTGGATATGAACTCTCTTTTATCTTTGGAGTAATTATTTTGTGCTGTATCCCATACCAACTCAGAGAAGAGAACAGAGAATGACGGAAAGGCTAGTTAAGAGATACAAGCATTTATTTTATTCCAGAGCTTCTGAACTCTGAGTTGCTACTATTAGGTGTGAAAAAAAAATACTCTGGTACTTCACTAGAGAAGCTGACAACCTGCTGTCTTATTAACATAATTCTAACATGTCTGAGGCATCTAACACAGCAGATTGATTATGTTCATGTCTCAGCCACGGTACTGATGATGATACGCTAGTAAATATATCAATGCATCGCCAGCTTCGAGCCCAGGAGTCTTTCTGTGACATTTTCTGAATGAGATATGAAAATGAGAATGGTTTGTGCGTCTACTCTATTCAAGTAGCTAAGTCAAGAAGGCTGCACTGTTAGGCAGAAGTGCACTTGGCACTGATGATTAACTGTGTGGTCTTGGTAGTGTCTGTATTGTAGAGATGTCACTCAGACAAGCAATGCAATAGCTTGTTCTGGAGGTTCCCAGAGTAAGAAGAAATCAATTTATAAAGACTGTTTTGCTCCTGAAGGAACAAGAAGTGAATCATGCACAAGCTGAGAGGTTGGCCTTGCTGGTTCTGTTCTGTTCCTGGCGGAGGGGAGCACGATAGGCCGGGAAAGGAAGTGGATAATGATTGCCTTGAGGCAGGTTAATTAGCACAGGTAAAGAGCATGGCTACAATCAAAAATCTCTCTCTTTACTTCCTTTCTTGTATAGATTTTCTGTGTGATTAAACAAGGCAGGTAGGGGTTTTTCTGAACCTAGATGTAAAATAGGAATAAAAGTGCTTGCTTGCTTCTGTCCTTTATCTGGCTACCCATATCATGTCTGGCGCAAGGGAGCTCTGAGCTCAGCTGATCTCTCCATGTGTTAATAAACTGAAAAAAGTGCGGTAATAACAGCAGTTTGGGACCTTATGCACACATTATTTCTGATCATAACCCAGGAATGAACATTTCACTTGGCCAGGATTTGGCTCTGAATTGTCAAGGGACTTTGTAACCAGGCACACTGGGCATCAGACAAGGAGGAAAGTGGCAGGCAGGATTCATTTTTTGCTTGTGACAATTGAATTATTCCACTAATGCCATCTATCCTTTGGACACCCAGGCTCAGTGAATTAATCATGGGTATTCATACAGGTGAACTGAAGTCACCTAAATAAATGCCGAATTTATAAAGCCAGTTTCTCCAGTATCACGATATAACCAAAATAGAAAGCTCTCCCATAGCACCTACAGGTTTTTCTGGTTTGTCTTCAGCTTTTCCTTCCAGCAGCTACCAGAGCACTGTGGGAGAGCAGGCTTTTACCTTTGCATCACTGCTAGCAGATGTGCATTCCTCCAGCACTTTTGGGATGATGGGCAGCTGCATTCAAACCCATAGCAAATTCTGCAGGCAGGTTCACCCAAAGAGGTACTCAATGCAGTAACCAGGTATACTCACCACCGGGGGGTGTAGAGCACATATAAGAATGAAACATCATGTTAGCTTTGAATTCATTTTTATACAAAGCTAATATCTCTGTGTCAAATGACAGTGGGAGAGGAAATAAACTTCCTCTTCTTGCTGAGAAACGTGGCAACCAAGGCAGGAAATTGAGGACCGACTAGATGCTGGGATCATTTGAGGAGTCCATGAGTGGGCTGATCTGGCAACAGCTCACATGTGTCCTTGCAGGAGTTCCCTCTCTGTTTAGGCCTGTGCTGCCAAGGACATGTTGGTGCCGCAGACTTTATTGCAGCCTTGGCTTTTAGGGGAACTGAGAGCTTCTGCAAGCAGCACCACTGCATCACTGACACTTACTGGATTTTATTGCCCTTGGCAGCTCTTCTTTCCTAATGTAAAACTGAGCTACTGTATCTTACAGGAAAGGACCTAAACAATGATGTATTCAGGCTGATGGGACTGGATTAACCCATTAATAAATAGGAGGTGAAGAGAGCAATCTTGTTGAATGTAATGTATGCTAATGATGTGACCTGGCTAATGGAGCCCTTTTCTATATTCTGTCACTGCAAACATCAATTATGCAGCCTCAATTATCATCCTGGTTTTGTATCATGTGGCTGAGAAATGAGACTTAATAGAGATGTTTCACCCAGTAAAATGCCTGATTAGGTTATGAAAGCAGAAACTCAAGGAAGAGAAAGGAAAAAAAAACCCTTTGTTACATTATATTCTGATTTAATTAGCCAAAAGATATTATTTTCTGTAAGGGCCTTTGAAGTTGTAGAAATATTGCTGCAGGCTCAGCAGCAGAGATGACTGTCTTAATACCTACAGCAAATACACTGACATGGCACTTACAGACAGACAGATCTTAGCTAAGCATTGCAAATTAGGCCAAGATCATTGTTTACTCCATGTGGTTAAGGTTCCTGATTAAGGGAAAAGGAGGAGAGAGATTTTTGAGAGTCAGAGCTGCAGTTACATGTAGGAGGAAAACAACAGCAAGCCCATGCTGCTAGTGCATGTGGTAGATTGTACGGTGTGTGGTGGTGTTTCATAGCAGTTCTCAGATGAATGTTTCCACTTCTTTGGTGGGTGGTCCTCTCCCTTCCTCTTCCTTTATTTCTTTGCTGTTTACAGGTGGGTTACCTTGAGTTTTACTGGTGTTGGGATTCTGTGTCTCTATGGTGACCCTGCTGATGGGGACGTACCAGGTTCACTGAAATCTGTCAGGTTTACTCCTTGTTGCCTCAGAATAGTTGCAGGTATTTCTTGTGTTTCTGACATGGATGTAAATGATAGTCAGCCCTGCAGGACAGGGCAGGACCTTGGAGACAACCCAATGTGTGCTAAGATGTTACCAGAGGGAAAACAGGGAGGGAAAGCCACTTTTTTGTGGTAGCTGAAACTACAAAATCTGTAGCTGTTGATAAGGTGGGCAGAAATGTAGCGAAGAATGAACTAAAGCAATGGGATGAAGGTGGATGGAGTTAAGTCATCTCTGCAGTCCTTTAGGCAGGTCCAGACTCCATTGCCTTCAGCAGCGTGGTGGTGTTGCACCAGGGAGAAATCTGTCCCTTTCAGACCTGGTCTGAAGACAACTCCTTTGAGTTTTCTTCCATGGTGGCAGGATCCTAACTCTAAATTCATGCTTTATTTTGTTTTAGAAGTAACCAGCCAGCTAGGTCCCTGATAAAAGCCACAGGTCTGATTCCCACAGTTTTTGACTGGATTGCAGTGGCACAGAAGGCTGGTGTAAAGCAAAGGTGAATGAGGTCCATGGCATGTGTGGCAGTTGTTAGTTCTTTCTTTCCTTCAGGGTGTCGCCTGCAATGATAAGGAATGATGTCATGTTAATTTGGAACATGATCGGAATGACAGCATGTATTCACCCATCTCCTCTTGGCCAGTCCATCTTGTAGTGTCAGTGAATAATTTGGGAGACTCAGGGAGAAATAAACACCTGGGCCCACTATTCCAGCTGTAGCCCTTGGATTTGGTTGCCTCCACTTTTGGGTGTCTGTCCAGAGCAGCATGTTCATGGCCTGCCTCTGAAGAGCTGAGTCTGCAGCTGAAGCTCCTCTTCACTGTGGATGTCTGTCGCTTCTAAAAATGGTTGACATTGACCTAAGCTTTTAAAAGCCTCCCTCTGCAGCAGCCAAATAAAACAGTAATAAACCCCTGATTTGCTAACTCGGAGCGGCACGTTGTCACAAGCTGTACTTTATCAGTGGTGCTAGTGGGCTATGTAACTCAGCATTCAATTTCCCTATTATCATGTGCTTGGTGGGCAGTTAAGCCATGTTCTGATGCCCTGTTCATACCACTACAGCGCTATGCATCTGTGATCTAATGTGCACAAGAGGCAGCACCACCAAAGAGCAGCAGTCATGTATATGAGGTGGGTGAAATTGGTCAGGTCACTTGCTCTCTGCCTAAGGAATGGTATTTAAAGACTAAGGACTATGGCAAAATGAATTTCACTGATTTTTTTAATGTCCCTTGAACCACCCGCAGCCCTGGTGAGCTCATTGAGTGCACAAAAGAGATGTCTGAAATATAAGAGGCCGTAAGAATTTTAAATTTGAAAACAATTAGAAAAAAAGCCAAGGTTTTCTGCATTAAGGAAGCCCCTGTCAGAAGCACGGAGGTGAATTGATTCTTTTCTCCCACAGATTTGTGAACAGTGACATTTAAACAGTAGAAAACGGTGCATTTTAATTTCTTCATCCCCCCTTCTTGCACACATAACACTCCTCGCAGGCTTTACTGCAAACTTCAGTTTTAATTTGTGTGCCTTTGTGGAGAGGAGTGGGGTCACGCTTTTGAAGTGTATGCTTCATTATTGCTTTGTGTACTTTCCTATTAACTTCAGCACCGTATCCAGCTTATCATTGCTTGATCCTTCATGCATCTCAAATGCAGCACTAACTGCTAGGCTGCATGTGTTTCCTGACCTTCTTTTCATTTCTATACAATGTCCATATGATCTGTCGTAGCTTTGAAAATTCAACTGCAGGGTAGAGATTTCTTTGCCAGAATTGATCCTTGTCTTTTCCTCAGAAACCATCAGATAAAGGAATACTTGTGACAAATAACCATGAGAAAGATCACCACATTAGAAATCTTTTGCTTTGTGCTGTGCTAGCTCTGTGTAATTTGGATGGGTCCTCAGTTACTTGTCTTTCACCTTTGGGGTAATTATTTGCTTGCAGGTGACGAAGAATCTTGATCCCGTTTTGACCTGCAGAACTTCAGATAAGGAAAGATTTGCCTTCAGGCTTTGGTCCACAAAAGCCTGATATTCCTTTTCTTCCACCGTCACATTATATTAGTTGGAGAAGCTGTACGAGATGAGAAGCTCATTATAGCTTTAGGGTCATCACTGAAAGACTTTATCCTATGGCATTCAATCACTTCCACAAGGGCTTTCGTATCATCCCTGTTATAATAATCCAGTATACATTGTTTTAATTTCTGTATCCTTTTCATCTAGCTATTGAGGGAAGAGTGTTTTACTATTATTAATGTATTCAGCCGTGAAGCTTGGGAGTTAAAGAAGGTTTGATTTTGCCCTGGGCAGGGGTGGGTGAAATGAGGAGCAGAGAAAGGAAAGCATTTGCTAATGGTCCTGGAGCCTAACTCGTGCCTCACTCACTCCATGTGTGACTCAGTGATGACTAAAATCAGGACTAATATGGCTTCAAGCAGTTCTTTTGTACAGTGTTTTGCTCTGTGGTAATATCATTATTGTTTGTTTATCTAAGGGGTGTTCTGTGCCTCTTGGCTGGAAGAGTTTGAGTTTTACTAAACTGGGACAATCCTGAGTTTCCTGCTAAAAATGAGAACGTGCCAAATATTTAGGAGGAAACCCAAGATGTTGGGTACTGAAATGATTAAGACTGAAATTCAGAAGAGCTGTAATTCAGGCTCTGTATCTCCCATTCCTTTCTCTGCTTTGCTGTAACACACTGCATTCACTCTGTGGGTACCTGGTTTTGACGGATCGTGGAACATGGCATCAGAAAACTGCATGTCAGTTGAAGCTTCTCACCAGCTCTCCACTTGCTTTCATTTGCAGTTTCTTCTCATGTTTTGCCCACTGGGTCTCTGTGCAATGAGAAATGCCTCCTGATTCAGAGGTGACATTAAAAATGTGTGTTAATCAGGCAGCATCATTTGCAAACAGAGCAGCAGCATCCAAACAAAACTGCTTTAAGTGTAGCCATTAATGGTTTGTGACAGCACTGGCTGTGTCAGGATAGGACATTGAAAATTCAGCCCATGCGCTTTACATTCCTCAGAGTTTTGGGGTTTGCACAAGAAGGGTTATTGATAGTTTATCCAAATGTTTTTTGACAGACCCTTTCACACGTTCCTCCTAGGTGGTACAGCACACAGGGCTGCTTTTTATCACTGTTGGTTGGATGTTACCCAAGGTGGCTGTTCTGCCCTTGTTCGTCACAAAATGATCCATAAAGCAAATTGAGATATCTAAGTGCACCAGGCTGTTCACAGATCCCACAGCAATTATTTCGGAGTGTTGGATGTAGAAATGTTTGCCAGAGGTGGAAAGCAAGTTGTAAATGATACAAAATCTGCTCTCTGCAAGTAGTGGCTGGTCTCAGTCCACTCTGACTTGCTTAAGAAGGATGGTCTTGGCAAACTATCCCACCACTAAGTAGGAGACATATTTGAAGCTGAAGTATTAAGTGTAGCCCCTCATGGATAGTTTAGGTTGGGAGCTGGTCTAAAGAACAAAGCTAATGTCTTTCAGCCCCACTGTTTTTACACCTTCTTCAGCCCTTGTCACCTAACCAAAGGGCTGCTGGGCTGAACCCTTTTTGGCCACTGGTTATCACCTAATGGTGGGGATGCACTGAAGCCAGTGTCACTGACTGATGATTCATGGCTTGGGTATCGAGTTGCCATCATCTTTTTTCTTCTTACATAGATGAATTATGCCAATGACCAGCCAGCTCTCTGCAGGCCACAGCCACAACATACTTGCCTACATGGGACCTATGTATTGCAGTCTGGGGCACAGGACTTTGAATGGCAAAGCAGATGATAATTGTGCGTACAACATGTGATCAGATGTGTGCGTCTGTGTGGATATATGTGTTTGTGCATGTGTGGCATATAGAAATGGTTATTTGACCGCTGTCACACATGAGCAATACGGGTGATGTATCGTCTCTGTTTTGGTGCACATGTACACGTGTGTACAGCGAATGCTCTCTCTTTGTGTCTGTATAAGGGCTGGGAGAGCTGTGTGAAATTCAGACCTGTGCTTTCATATGAAACATTATCAGATCATTCCTTTGCTGAACTGGTTGATCTGATTAAAGGTGGCTTAAAAAGAACCCAAAGTGAAGTGAACAGGTGGCAGACATAAATACACAGCTGTGCATTACTGCTGATTTTATTGCTATTTTATAACATTGTCCGTGGTTATTTTACAACAATTTTCCCTATTCGTGACACTTCTGTAAATCTCAGTGTAAAATGGCCCTAATGTGCCATGAATGCCGTTAAGCAAAATGGGGAAGCTTAAAGAATCAGTCTTTTGTTATGAAAAGAGAGACAGGGAGAGATGCAGCAAGGGGAATAGCAGAAAGCCATGGGGAAAGAATTAGGAGACCACAAGGCTTGTTGCGTAATGCGGGTAAATCTCCATACACGGTGCCATGAAAGCATCACGGGATAAAGCAATAGCTCCTTTGACCCACTAGATGGAGATGGAAAGAAGCATTTTCCACGATGATATTCCTGCTAGCAGTCTGTTATATACTCTTCTTGCTTATTGAATGGCTTTTACTTACAGTATCTTAAGCCTACCCTTAGAGCAATTACAAGATTTCTCCAGAGTAACATTTGGCATGTGTGGGCTATATCTGGGCTTTTAGCACCAGCTAATTTGCCTGGCCTAATTTTGTATATGTTCCCATTTATATTCATGGTCAGTATCTATTGTAGTTACAGGCTTTTTTGTATAAAAGACACTTCATTCTTCTCTTAATTTTATTGAGAGTTAATACAGCTTTGTGTATGTCAGCAGGATGAGGCTAGACAAATGGGAATATTTTTCCTTCTGAGAATCAGTATTTCAGTGGCTTTAGCCATCATGAACTTTTCTTACTTCTTTAGTACCTACAAAGTCTTTTGGGGTCTGAAGTACAGAATTCCCTCTCCTTTGGGAAGTCCACCACCAGCTCTAGCTCCAAAGTCCAAGGCAAATCTTGCACGTTCTAGCGTGGAGAACATCAAGTTCTCAGAAGTATTTCTGTTGGTGGTGCATTAACCTCGTCTTTCTGAAAACTGATTTTGTCACAGAATGAAGCTGGAAGTTTAGAAATGCCTCAAACCCAGAAATTTTGGGACTGAGTCAAAAAACCACGCAGAACTCCTGGCATATGATGTGCCTAAGGATGAAGGCAGCAAGGACGCCCAGGTTGTGGCAGCCTGTGTGCTGCAATGCTCCACATCTGTGCTCCCTCACCACAGTCACATCTGGAGCTCTCAGCTACTGCTGAACCCAGGACAGTATTAATGATTGTGAACAAAACACACTCCGGTACAGCAGCACTCAATGGTGGTGTGACTTCATTCAGGCCATGATAGTCTACTGTTAGTCTCCACTCTCCGTTAGACTTTCGCACTGGCCAAAGAGGTATTCCATACCACAGCATGTCATGCCCGGGGATGTAACTGGGAGCTACCCGGAAGGGCACGTCCTCTTTTCGGTCGGGCTCTTTTCCGGCGAGCGGTATCATATTTTCTTCCCTTGTTATTTCTCTTATCATTATTATTATTGGTGGCAGCAGTAGTGATTTGTGTTATACCTGAGTTACTGGACTGTTCTTATCTCAGCCCGTGGGAGTTACATTCTTTCGATTCTCCTCCCCATCCCTCTGGGGAGTGGGGGGGGGGGAAGTAGACTGCGTGGTTCTAATTTACAGCCGGGGCTTAAACCACGACAATGTGCCACTATGGCACTGCACTGCCTGCTTTTCCAGATGCTCAGCTCCCCAACACAGAGCCTGGAAGCCCAGCTTTGCTAGCAAAGCATGAAGAAAACAGGATTCCCATCCAGTATCCCACTTGGAATCCATGTCCGTGTGCCCACTGTGATGTATTAGAAATTTACAGGGCATTTCTGACAGAATGTCTTGGATTCAGCAAAAGAGCATCTTCCACTGAAACGGTGTGTTGCCTGAACAATTCTGATCAGTTCTGCACTGATTCCTTTGGGATGTGGAGGACAATTCAATGAATACCAGAAAGTTACGGAGCATCTTCTGTGTTGGGAGCTGGACCAGCCCTTGCTGTATTTTCTGAGACTCTCTTCTGTGGAGGTTTAGCTAACAGTTCTGTGTGACCAGGGCAGGCTAGGAGCCACAGGTGGGGAGTTGTGGCAGCTGTGCTGATGGATGGTGAAGCACAGAGCTGTTGCTACTCATTTGCCCTTGACTGTGCAACCATTTCTTGAGCACTGGGCTGGCTTACAGTCCCCTTCCACTGTGTAATAAGCTGTATTCTTTCAATGTACCTGCTCTATTGCTTGTAAAGACTCTGATGGTTGAGCAGGGAAAGGGTGTTTGAACATGGCCATGAGTATTACACAGACGTGTAACACTACCCCATGGGGCTGTGCTCCAGCCGCTAAGGTTGTGTATCGTCATGCACTGTTTGCACCTGAAACGTTTGCTCCAGCTGCTTGCAGCCCCCGAAGGACTGGCAGCTCCAGAGCAGCACTTACTCTTTCATTCTTAGCTTTCCTTTCCTCTCTCAATTGTCACACACTGCACAGGTCAGAGATGTGAGCACAGATTTCTACACCCTGCAGACAGCAGCCATCCGTTTGGAAATGCAGGTCCCATGGCTCAGCATGCTCCACACCTGCAGGTATTGGGTTTACAGGGCAGAACCTAAGACACTTGTGAAGCTGTTCATTCAGAGTTACTGTCACTTTTCATTTTTGAAACCAGTGAGATCCAAAACCGCTTCAGCAGACCCTTCTCTCAACAACCAACTTCATGAATCACTTCCAAGCCTGCCAAATGTCAGCAGTGTGAATGGGAATTATAACACTTGCGGCTGCTCTTGCAGAGGAGCTTTCCCACACACAAACTTTGGCCTCCATACAAGATTATGGGTGATTTTTAGGAGGTTGTGATATACAGGATGTCAGAATAAATGCTGTAATGGTTTGCTGTGGGCTTGAAGTGCATAAACTCCACAGAGAAGGAGTGCAAATGTTAATCCTCTAGCAAGGGTCACAGTTTACCAAGGATGGGGGATTTATGCTGCCCATGATCAGGAAACCTTCATTAGAAGAAAACAAGGAATGTATCTTGGTTAGCTTGAGTTGTCTGTAGGCTTGAAATGATGCTGAGCTGTGGCTGAAGGCAGGTACTGCTCCTGAGTGACTAGCACTTGATGTGGCTTAGCCGTGCTGTTTCACAGACTTGGCTCTGGGCAGTTGCCCTGGTTGTTTGTCCCTAAAACTGCCTCTGGAGGCTTTCTGCAGTTAGCAATCTGTTTTAATCCCTGGGGAGATTATTTACTGTCATACTTCAGCTCTTACAGCTGAGCCTGTGCCTGGCCTTCATTTCAGATCTGCCCCAGTGCCGGCTGTCACAGCTGCCTCGTTGGAGGTGGATTTTCAGCTGTGCCAGAAGAGGCTCCTGAGGAAGTTTGCGTTATACTTAGTCATGCTGCTTGGTTCCAGCAATGTTATTTGTCCCACAAGACCACAAATGCAAAATTGCTTACAAATATATAAAAGCCCCCAAACCACTGAGCACCAGGCAGAAGCGCTCTTTTACCAGCCACTGATTGCTCCAAGGGTCTCCCTGGCATTGAAAGCCTACCGTTTGTTGGCCTTCTGTAACCAAACACACAAACTATGCCTCTCAGGTGGCAAGGAGAATTTGTTTCCAAACCTAAGTGCTGTCGCCAAGAGAATGTTAGAGCAGTAGAAAGTAAGTATTTGTTTAAAGAGGGATTACACTCTCCAGCTCCGAAACGTGTAAGGTTTTTCAAACTAATTGCAACTCTCTTTCTTTCTCTGGAGGGGACAAGTGTGTTGTCTGGCTGTAAACTGAAGTGGAAGGAAATTGGAGTAAAGGTTTTTAATGATATTTGAAAGATATCTTTAGAAAGCCCTCAGATGGGCAGCAAATATGTCACTGTGGATGTTCCCCACTGAGAAGTCCTACCACACCTGGGATAGGTGGTGCTTCTAACAACAGAATCGGTGTATGTGAAGGGTATGAATCTGTGCTCCAAATCTCTGTTAACTAATATTTCATGCCTATTATTTCTCTAGTACAATTGACTGCACACTGTGAGTGTCCTTGGCCCCATGGTGAAGCTGTGCTCCCAGTTCCCAGCACAGCAAAGCAGTGAGGGAGAAGCAGGAAATGTATGATCGTACAGGACTAGGATAAGGAGTTGCTCCGTGATGAAGTGGAAGTAGTCTAATGGGAAGAGTTTGGAATGGCTGTTTGAATGCGTAAGAAGAAGTGTAAGGGTAGAAAATGTCTTGTATAACAATACAGAGAGAAGGGGGATAATCTCTCCTATGTGATGATGTGAGAGGACAGTCTTGTTTGGTGCCACGGGCACCTCTGTGTGTGAGGGAGATCTCATGAAGGGAAGCTAGCCCTCTGCTAAAGTAAAAGCATTTGAAAGGGAAACCTGCCGGTCAGTCTGTTTAACCTCCAGAAGTGGCACAAAGAAATTGTAGATTGGTCCCCTCTGTATGGGGTGACAGCTTTATGTAGTCCCCTTCATATGGAGTGACAGCTTTCTGTGCTAGGGGGAACACGACCCTGGACATCTTTAACATCCCCGGGTATGATAGAGACATGGGTAACATGTTTATCGAAGGATCTGTCTTTTGCATGTTGTACACCCGTGTATCTATTTCAGGGTAGAGCAGCTTCATTTAAACTGCCTGGAAAGATTAAATTATATTATTCTCTTAACATGACAAGAGGGTGACAGACTCCAGTTCCAGCACACAATGGCACACAGCGAAGTGGAACTCACGAGCATGTACCTGCTCCCTCCCTGAGAGGAGCATATCGATTGAAGAGCCGTGTAGTGCATTAGAAGGATGAGAAAGCAGGGATTAATTTCCACCATCTGATGTAAAACACAAGCATCCCCTTCTCGAGCTGTATCACAAAGGGGGGTTCTGGGCCTGTCAGGTGTCACAGCGCAGGCAGAGCAGGGGACACCATGGTACTGAGGGGGACAGAAGAGCAGCAGAGGAACAGCTTTAGGTTTTTTCATCTTTGTTTTGGTCTCAGCTTCTGACCTCACAACAAATGAATGCAACTTTGCATAGACAGAATAAAATAATTCATCTCATTTTCCAAATGGGAGCAGGAATAGTCCCTTGTTTGGGAACTAGCTGAGGGAATTAACAGAATTTCACTTTATATATATATATATATATATATATATATATATCTTCTCCCTGATCTTTGGCAAGTCTTCACAGGTAAACTTTGATTTCAATGAAAGTCTGACACAGATCATCTCTGAGCCTCCTTTTCTTGTTAGCAAAACATCATTTCCATACCTTACGAGAGTATTATGATGATTCATGCATTAAAGATTGTGAGATGCTCAGATTTTGGAGGTTATTCATACAGGTGACATAGACAAAGATGGACTGCTTTGCAGTGCATTAGATGAGCCATGCATGTCTGATTAAAAGACAGATGGACATTCAGTGGTTGGTAGCAAACATCAAAGAGAATAGAATTGTTCAGGTTGGAAATGACCTTTAAGATCATTGAGTCCAAATGTTAACCCAGCACTGCCAAGTCCCCACTAAACCATGTCTCTATGTACCCCATCTACACATCTTTTAAATACCTCCAAGGATGCTAACTCCACCATTTCCCTGGACAACCTGATCCAGTGCTTGACAGCCCTTGCAGCTGCACTTCAGCTGGGCTATTCATCCTGCCACCTTTCAGGCAAGGGAAGCCCAAATTCCTACGTGACCATTCTCAGGTGCTTCCACATCAATAACTCTTTGTCTTTGCTGCCACTTCTACCAAAGCTCTGCTAGAAATACATATTTGGCTTGCAAATCCATTCTCCTCAGTTTTGGCAGGAAAAAAGTGCCTTTTAAACCCTTCAAGCTTTTCTCTCATAACACAGCAAAGTGTCTCCAGTGCAAGTTTTCACATGTGCTGCAGAAATATTTGTTGTTCTAGGGAGAAACCATGGAGCTGTGTTGATGGCTTAAGCTCCTGAAGGTATCCATGGAGTGGGAGAATCAGGCACGAAGTTAGCTCTGGCAGTACGTCCTGCAGATTTTCAGGGCTAATAGCAGAGGTCCCATAGATATTCTTATATCCCCTGTTGCTCACTGCTTCCAGTTCCGTATGGTACAGGAATGCCAAAGGCTAGCTCATACACAGTGACTTTCATGCTAGGATAGGCTGTTGCTCAGCACTGAGGGGAACCAGTTGCTCCGGGGTGCTGTCTCCATTAGGTGTTTGATTTGCTCATAGGAGGAAGGGGCAATTTGTCAGGGGGAAGATGGCATTGCAGCCTGTTTTACACCCAGTTGTAAATAGCTTCTTGGCAACACCAGACCTCGTGTGCTTTCTCGCAGGTGAATGCATCAGGGTCGCACTGTTCTGCACAATAATCTTAAACTTCCAGAGCTTGGAGCGTGAAGCATTTAGGAATAACGAGACCTCTTTTTGTATTTCCTTACATGAGGTCACATCGTGACATAAGGGGAAATCTGCTTCAAAATGGACACACAAGGCTGTTCAGTGACTCCTGGCTTGACTAAGTAGCCACTATTGGTATGTGTGAAAGCCAGTTTGTTTCAGAAGGTTGAGTTCCTAAATACTCAAATCATACACACAACTGCTTACAGAAAGCATTAGTTATGCTTAGTTCCCTAACAAGATTTATGTGTGCACTGTGCTCGAAGCAGCGAGACCATACTGTGAAACAAATGCTGTTTTCTGACAATGCGACTCACGCTCTAAGTTAGATACTGCTAATTTATCACAAAGGCCTGACAAGTTTAACAATACATCAGGTAGATTTACTCTTACTTTGAGCCTAATGTTCCTCATGCTCTTATATTCTGGAAATGAGCCTTTGGTGAGGTCCAGAGGCTGGCTGAGAGGTGTAATGGGACTCACTCATGGCTATCGTCGAATCTAAAATGATTCCTTTGAATATTGTCTGCAGCCTTTAAGATGCAAACTGCAAGACTTTAATGCTGCCAAAGGGTTTTTCTTGGTAGAGAAAAATCTTCCTCTTGATATTCAGCAGTTTCTTTATGGGGTTGCTTGGTCTCTAGACATGAGAAAAACCTGGCAATTTTGATCATTTGAAGAGAATGAGTAATGCATAGTGCTTAGTACAGTGTGTTGCTCTTCAAATCACTGATTATGCTTTATTTTCTATTATGTTGAATGGAGTGATTCTATTATGGCCTATCATTTTCTCTTTTTACTGCAGTTTATTTCAAGGATTCCTGCTGGAGCCCCATCTACAGACCATTTCTAGATTGCAATTGACTATCTAAGACTGTTTCAGGAATGCTTAATGGGCCAACTCAAATTAGCCAATCTGAATAAGTGAGTTTTGGCCTTGAGAGCTCTCTGAGCACATGCCATTCTGCAGAGCAAAGGGAAGAGGCTGCCTGCTGTCAGAATTTCAGTAGGTGTCAGTGTGGATTTTAAGCTGCATGCTCAGCCTGAGTATTTAGGTTCTTTGTGAATTTACTACAGTCCTCAGTTATCAGCCCTTGGTTCAGTTTAACCTCCTCTTTCCACACTGATCAAAGACTGCTGGTGATAGATGGTCACTAACTTAGATAACAGAGCCAGGACTAAGAGGGGTCTTTTGCTGCTGTAGTTGTTTAGTCTCCACAAAACCATGACCTGAATATCCTGCCTGTGTAGCTGTGTAACACAGCCACACATCTGGCTGAGGCACAGGGTGAGGTACTTCACATCCATCCTGGTGTGACCTTCAGCGTCCTTATCTGGCAGGAATTGCTAAGCCTGCATGGGAAGATCAAAAGAGCTCCCTATCGTTCAGCCCATCAACATTTGGGCCTAACTCCAGTTGCTGTCAGGAGTACATCAAAGGTAAGCACAAGAACAAATAGGCAAATTATGGCCATGAAGAAAGGTGGGCTGCCAGTGAGAGGCTGCCTAATCTTCAGGGGACAATATTCAGTGACAACATTCACAGAGAACACTGGGATGGGTGAGAGCAAACACTGAGAAAGGTAGAAGGCAGCAAGCAGTCAGTTCATGGAAGTTTATTCCAGATTTTGGGCAGTGTTTCAGCACATTTTGCATCTGATTGGCTTATCTGACTCTAATCACTATGTTTTCAAAACTTACATGATACATACTGTCAGGAAATTCACTGCTTATTGATGGGACTGAACTCTCGAGCATACTCTTCAAGCTACAGAATTAGCTCCTTTATATTCTTCGTCTTTAGCTTGAGGAAATTATTCAAAAGAAAAAGAGCAAAATTATAGGCTGGAGGCATCTCTTTTCGCCAAATGCTCTTCTTTCTCTAGTTGTTAAATCTTGCAAAGGTTTTAATTTCATAAACTGAAATGGATACAGAGGCACTGATCCAGTAAGTTGTCTTTCAGGGATCATTATTAAAATAGCAAGGAATAATGTAATTTTCATTCTGCACGGGTTTATTTTTGGTTCTGACTGAGACATAACTGCGTGAGTCACAGCTGAAAAGTACACTGAGCATTCAGGGAATGAAGGAAAAAATGTTAGAATGGACCCAAGCCTTTCCCACCTATTTTCTAGGTGGCCTTCATTTGAGTGGCATTTATCAAGTCCAGATAGCACCAGGAAGGCTAATATCCGTTACAGAGCAATGCAGATGTTCTCAAGAAGTTAGGACAGCATCTACAGACAGCAAGACACATCCTGGCCAGGGCTTTCTATAACAAGTTTCTTACCCTTGCAGAAGTGTGGATTAGGTTGGGGGACCAGCAAGGTCTGCATGAACTTCTCAATCTCCACCTTATAGTTGTCCACCATGAGAGTGTGTCTAACCAGCAGCCTTGGGATGTGCTTCCCTCTCCTCTCTGCTGGCCAGAGCTGTTGTGCATTTGTTAACTGATACATTTTGCTCCAGAGATGATGGATTTCAGGATTGGGTTTGACACTGCATCCCCTCTTTGAAGAAGCGCATAACTAGCTATTTCAGTATGGGAAATGCTTGCAGTATGTGAAGCCAGGAGCTGTGTTTGTTTGTTTGCTTGCTTGCTTAAATGGAGATGGAGTTAAGTGTATGCTTAAGTGATTTCCTGGTGAAGGATCCAAGTTAGAACTTTGTGATGATGATTAAGGGGCCATTAGCAAAAAGAAAAGGAAAAGGTTAACCCATATTTGATAGCAGCCTAGAGAAGAATGTGAGTGCCCCTCTTAGTATTAAAATATTCCAGTGCATTCCCCTGGTCATGCTTTCATTGGGAAATAGCACTTCACAGAGAGGCCTCAATGAGTGTACCTGTAAAATCTCTTGTGTGTTTGATGTTGGCACTTCTCTGAAGATGTATTTTTCCAACACAAGCCTGAGTCAGTAACAGACAGCTCAGAGGAAAGGCTGGGCTCCAGGAACAAATACAGCTTTCGTCTTCTCTCTTTGAGGGCTTTGGATCACGAAAAGAAAGTAACCTGGCTGTTCGGTGTGTTTCTGTTCTGTGTTCAAAAGTCTGATGTGGAGGAGACCAAGAGCTGGTAATCGGTACTGAGTTAATTCCTGCCTTCATCGTTGCTGCCTTGCAAACTTCAAAGCAGAAAAGCTACTCTCTTTACACCTACAAGCGTAATTTCCAGAGCTGAAGCAGGGCAATTTTTGCATGCAAATTCAAGAGGCAAGCCTTCCTTATCTGAGCGGGTGGACATGCTGTTTAATGGGACAGCAGCACCTCTCCTTTTCTTCCCAGAAGGGGAGCAAGGCAGCAGAAATAAAAGGGTTTCTTTTGCTGTTGTTAAAGGGTTTCTTTTGCTGTTGTTGGGAAAATAAGTTTACCTTTACAAAAGGGGAAAATGCCACCTTGTGCTTTGTTTTTATGCTTTGAATTGTGTTGAATGCAGGAAAAAAAACAGAATTCAGTTTACCATCTAGAGCTTTATATTGCATTTTTCATAAGATGTTGGAAGCATAATGCAGAAATGAAAGACTTTGACAAAGGAACCGGTCAGCTTCACAATCCCCTCTGTTCACAGGCATTTGAATACACAGATGTGTGGATATTAATCCAAACATTATTAATGTAGTGGGAAAACAGAGAACAAATTTATAGTATTTAAATTCTCACTGTTGGTTTTGTTGATATTCTCTTTGGGACAGTAATTTCATTTGTTATTTCAAAAGCTGCCTTCTTGGTCTTGAATATTGGTGAGTTTTTTCACTGACTGTAACAGTGGAATTATTGGGAAGGAAAGGTATCCAGAGCTGAGAAGAGTGAGTGCCAGGGGAATAGGCAGGATAATAACTGCCGGTATGATTTAGGCAGGTCACTTTGCATGCTAGGTACTCCTGCTACGTCATCTCGGAAGTGACCTGAGGCTTTGAGTTGCTCAGGTCCTGAAAACAGCTGTAGCTTGGGTTTCTTTTTTTGGCAGTTCCACAAAGCAGGCTGTGGTTTTTCAGTTGCAGAATTGTGGCTCTTCTGCTTTCTTTGCTTGGTGACAGTATCAGATTCTGCCTTGAGCTGGGCTGTCTGTTGGTGGCACATCGGTGAAGCAGGCACAACTAGCAGGTTTGCAAGCATCAGTCTGCATGGAGAATGCCAGGTATAAATGTATAAGTAGCTAAAGCTTATATATACTTGGAAAGTTGCATTTTCTCAGCAGAACGTCTCTGCGTTAGTTTCCTGTGCAGGTTGCCAGGTTTGTGAGCAGCTTTTTAACATGCTCAGGAAAAAGCCACATCCTGATGCAGAGTGGGTTTGGATGAGGGCAGTACTTTTCACTGGGTTGGTGATTACTGGAGCTTGCTCTCCTCAAACAGCATGCAGGGAGTATGCTGCTGTTCCCTGATCCCAGCATATAGGCCAGTGTGGGTTGGCCGTCATCTCCCTGCATCCCATCGCATCTCTCCCAGCTGTCTGGGACAAAAGCAACTGGTGACCTCTGCAGAAACTGAGGACTTAATTGTTAATTGCTATGGACTCTAAGTCTGATTAAAATCAGCCTTTATTAAATTAAATAAGCTCCATCTGTTAATAATGTGTGTGCCCTTCCACTGGAGACAGAGAAAGCAAGTCAAAGGGAGCATCTTTCAGATTATGTTCTTGTGTTTATTAAGGTACAGGATAGACAAGTGGCTCAGTCATTGAAGTCTAAGCCTGATCACCCCAAGTCTTCTGTCTCTAATGAATCAGACCTGAACCCCAGCTTCAGCAGCTGCCTGAAATAGGAATAGGAATAAAATTCCAGATTCTGTGGAATGAATCTCAGTGGTTTGGGCCTCACTCTAAAATGCTGACAATAAATGTGAGCCAGGAACTGGCCTGAAGTCATACTATGGGTGAAATAAGTCTTGTGGTTCCATTCTCATTCTTTTAAAGAATGAATTATGTTGGGATTTTTCCCTGGGAGTTTTCAGGTACCTCTGTGGGAATCTTAGTGTGAAGATGGATGTAATTTGGCTGGGCACTTTGCTCCCCTGGTTTCATTCTGCTTTTTCATGCCCCGCAGATCCCAAAGTCAATGAAGTACAGAGGACTTGCTGTTTGTGGTTTGTGTTTCATGTATGCATCTGCCTTCCCACTTGATGAAGCTTTTAATTTGTCCTTTGATATGCAAGAAAAATGACGCAGAACTGAGATCTAAGTGTGGGGGAAGTTTTAGTAAAAGAAATCCTAAGGAGGGAAGCTTGGTAGAATTACAGTAGAGCTGATAAGATAATGCTGCCTGTGCTCCAAATCCCTTCCTGAAGCAGTCTTGTGGGGTATTTGGACTCTGAGTCTGAAAGGGTTGTTGGACACCATTTACCAGTCAGCCCAGATGATTTACAGATATGAATGACCCCTGGCAGCTTTCTGATAGACCTGACATGCTAAAGAGCCTCTGGGTGGATAAAAGAGAGCTGTGGAGAGGAAGAGGCATCTCTGTGTCAGTGATGCTGTCACCTATGCTCTGTCACCTTGCTTTCTGTGGCAGTGGGCAAGCAACATGGAAACTCTGTAGTGTCTGGGTAAGGAAAGTGATGCAAAATCCGTAAAAGTGGTCTTCAGTGGACCTGTGTGGAGGAAGAACCCTGAGGAACCAAAAGGCATCTCCCATGGAAGAAACGGAGCAGATGCCATGTGCTTAGGTACAAAGTCAGAGGGAAGTGCATCTTACCTGAGGTCAGAAAGGGGTATTCCCTGCGGTCATGCACCAACCCCTATCCTACCACAGTGTTCAGGGAGCTGTTTTTTTTCTCTTTAAATTGCAGATTGTGTTTATGCTTTTGTTTGTCATGGGGATCAACTCTGGCCACGTGCTCCAAATCCAGGTCACTAAAAAGGCTGGAGAATCACAGAAAATCCATTTAACAAAATGCCCATTTGAAAAATGCCATTGAAAGCAGTGATGAAACCCCCACTGATTTCATGCGGGCTGTTTTCTTCCAAAGTTGCCAGACAATGTGGTCGAGTCTCTGATTTGTTGTTTGAAAGCTGAGGCTCTATAAGGGCAGTGGTCCTTCTCATATTTAGCTATGCTGAAAATATCACAAGGCTGTCCTTTTGATGAAGTATGTTGATGTCCTTTTGATGAAGTATGTTATACTGCAAAAAAGGAATTAAATGAATAATCTTTTGAGGAAATTTATTTTAGGATTGAGAAGGAAATGCACAAGGTTTATTGTGTACCTTGTTTCAGCAAGAGGAGAGCAGCTTTTCTTATGGTGACCTAAACAGCATATAAAAAGCAAAGATAAAAGGACGTAATTAAGAGAAAGCTGAACTTAGACTGAACTTCTCATGAGATACCAGGATGTTGTTCCAAAGGATGTGGTCAGTGCCTCACTGTCTGAGTCACTTGTAGTAATGCTAGACTGAACTTCTGTGCACTGAAATCTATACAGTGGTGAATGGGAATATTGCCCTTCCTCCAAGGGACAGATTCTGTACTTCAGTGGTCTTTTCCTGTTCATTTCCATGGTAGAGTCTGGCCTGTTTCGACAATTCCCTTATCAGAGAACAGCCCCATCCTGCTTGTCAGATCTTCCAGATCAGTAAGATTTGGAGAGATATGACTGTACTATTAACTTACGCCTGGTTTTACATCAAACCTTTCTACCATCTGCATGGAAAAAGTTCTCTGTTTGAAATCAGACTTCTACAGCCAAGTAAACTTGTTTGGCAGTGACTTTGGATGAAAACACATTGCTTTTAGCAGAGATTAGAAATACTGAAGAAGACCTTTAGTCTTGGAAGATGCACACCTTATAAATCAAGGCTCATAATAATGTTTGAAAGCTTGAACAGAGCCCTCACAGGCTGATCAGAGAAGAAACCACAAGTGCAGTAACCAACAGAGTGTCAGAAAAAGCAATGTGTTCATTCAGTATAGAAACTGCAAACTACAAGAAAACAAGGGAGGAATCTTTCTCCATCACAGTTTAGGAGCAACCCTTATATAGGCTCGTTCTTATACTAGGTGACTGCTGCTGTGTGTGCACAGAGTAAAGAGGACTTTCTTCGGCTTAATGGGCTTGGCAAGGTTTAACATAGGAAATAGGTGAGAAATTTAGGCAAGTAAAGAAATCCCCTCAGAATCAAAGGAGAACACTGTGAGATGATCATTGTCAAATCAAGTCAGCCTAAAATCTGTCAACCAGCAGCAGAAATCATGTCAAGTTATTTTGAAATGACTTGAACCCAACCCATCATGATCGTGACAATCCTAATCAGTCCTAATGACTCTTCTGGTTATTGTGTTCACACCTCGAATCATAGAACAGTTTGGGTTGGAAAGGACCTTAAGATCATCTAGTTCCAACCCCCCTGCCATGGGCAGGGACACCTCACACTAAACCATGTCACCCAAGGCTTTGTCCAACCTGGCCTTGAACACCACCAAGGATGGAGCATTCACAACCTCCCTGGGCAACCCATTCCAGTGCCTCACCACCCTCTCAGTAAAGAATTTCTTCCTTATATCCAATCTAAACTTCCCCTGTTTAAGTTTTAACCCGTTACTCCTTGTCCTATCACTACAGTCCATAATGAATAGTCCATCCCCAGAACCTCCTAATAATCATCTGTGGTATTGGTTAGCAATGCAACTTCATCACTGTCACAGGGCCTTTGAAATGAAGGGATTTATAACTTATTAGTGAGTATGATCTGACTCCTCTGGGTGCTCCAAAAATCCCAACCAAGGCACAAGTGCTTCTTCCAGTTGCTGTCTTGGTTGCCTTGCCTGTGTTCTAGCTTAGCGGATTCAGAGCTTCATTTGTGTGTAAAATGTCCTGCCTGGGACATCCCCCTCTATTTTAATTTCTCCTCAGCCTCACGAGGTTTTGCTGTAAGAGATAATTCATCAATTGCCCATGCCCGAGAGCGAAGATTTGGGTGTTGGCAGACCAGTGCTAGGGAAGAAAGTGATGTCTGGGGAGAAAAAGCGAAACGAATCCCAGATTTCTTTGAGCAAGGAGCCAGGCTTGACCAGCAGCCAGATAGATGAACAAACTGTATTTTTGAGGAGTCCAAGCAAGGTAATTTATCCCAGGAGGGCTTTTGGGTATCTGCTTGCAACTGCGTTTGTTTTAGTGAACTGAACTGAATTTACTGTTTGGATTTTCATTTCCATGCCCCAAGTTTAGAGTTGCAGGTACCACCTGTTAACACTATGCAAACACAATATAATTGACTCCCGCAGGAATCCCTCTGAAAGGCAGCACCTTGGGATTAAAGTTGCAGGGCCATCTATCTAAAATGATGTGGCAGATTTAATTAACGTGTCTAAAAATACACAGGCTGCAATCAAGCCTTTGCTTCTGCCCATGTCTGTTCCCTGAAGGGGAATGCACATAATTTTCCAAATCTTAGGTTCTGGCAGCCACCTGTGAGTTGAATTTATTGATGCATGAGATTATCATAAAATTAATTTGGACACTGCTGAATTATGAGGTTGAAAAACAGGTTGAGAAGTAGTTTCTCACTCAGTTTAAGCAATATGCTGTCAATAATGTGCTTTCAAACCTGTATGTAGAGCATTACAAGACAGCTATGGTTACAAACTGTAAATGCATGGAGGTGGGATGCATATAGCCCCTTGTGGCAAAGCAAGATTGTAGTGTGGTCCCAGGAATGATTTGGAATGACTTGAATCTGAGCAGCAGATAACTACAGACATCAAATACATTTCACTACTTGCCACTTGGGAGACAGATCTTTGCTATAGACTTAGAAGCTGGCGTTGCACTGAAACAGCTGAGGAGCCTTCAGTCAATGTGTCTATCTGTCTATGCATCACTTGGGGTTTCAGGTTTTATATCCACTTTTTAATTAAAAGAACTTGTTTTCGTTAAAGCAGTGGTGGGCAGGGATGAAATGCAGTTTGCTGAGACTGCAGTAGAGATGTTTAAGGGAAAAGAACAAATAGCATCTGTTATAGTGCTAACATGGTCTGCACAGAAGCTGCTCCCAGTGAGCCTTCTTGTGCTGGCACATTTTGGCATTGCTTTTTGTCAGTTCGTCACAAAGGTCCTCCTAGGCTTTAGGATGCAATAGAGGGCCTGCAGGTGATGTGGCTGAATGAAGATTTCAGGTCAGGTTCTTCTCTGGTAGAGCTCCAGTGATTTCAGTGAAACTCTCCCAGAGCATTGGCCTAACTAACCTAACCAGCAGTACTACTCCTTGGAACTGAAGTAATATTCTTCATCCAGGAATTTCAGACCCTGTAGAAATGTGTGTGGGAATGGAGTGGGGAAACAGTGCAAATAACTGGGCACTGACATCCTTTGCTGCACGGCAGGCTGAGAGGGGGCTTAATGAAAGTCAGGGTTTGGAGTTTGTAACTCATCTACGTGGCAGAGCCAAGTAGATATTGCGTGTTACACTTAATTCTTGTTTCAAGGTTATCTTGCAACCTAAACATTGATAAAAACCACTTTTGAGTAGCTGAAACTTTGGGATCTGCTGGATTCCAGTGCTTGTGACTCTTGTAAGAAGGGCTGTAGTGTACAGACCTTATTTCAGCCTGACTGCGGTGGCTGCCTCCTGATTATCCACCTTGGTTAGCACAGCAGATGGCTGTCAGTGTCCTGGAAACTCAAGTGGCCTCCCCAGCCATTTTTATAACTACACTTGAAGGAATAGATGGAGGTGCCAAGGTGACTGTTCCAGTTTTAAAGCCCAGTAAGATAAGATGATTGAGAAAGCTTTAAATAAAAGCTAACCTGTGGAAATCCCTTGACAAATCATCCCTTTGTGAACTTTTACTTCCTCTTGCATTGCCTTAATCTCCTCCAACAGACAGGCTAAAGAAAGTCCAAGGGTACAAGAGAACTATTTTAATTCAGGCCATGAACCTCATCCACATTAACAGCCAGGGCTGATTGCAGAGGGCTTGTGCATGCGGTATGGCATGTGTCAGAGGGCTAAACCTGGGCTTCCTGCAAAAGGGAGTGAAAAGATATAATAGAAATGAGAAACTGTAAAATACATCCTTCTGATGAATAACTGGAGAAGCAGAGAAGAACTGTTATGCAATACAAAATGCAAATTCATGTCTCTACCATCAGACTTCTTTGCCATCAGCAAAGGCCTATGATAAACTTTAAGAGTACATTTATGTCTGTATCATTGCCAGCAGTTGTTTTGGTTTGTACTTCTGATCACAGCAGGATTGCAGGGGTATTTTAGTGTGCCTGCAAATATATGAACTAATCTAATGAGGTCTGATGGGTTGCTCACATGCCCTGTTCCCAAATCAGGGCTGTACAGTCAGTGTTGTGAGGCTTAATGACTTTGTGCAATGTTAAATTGTGCATCCTCTTGGAGAGAAGGTTCTGGCTTCTTTTCAAGGGCTATAAATACTCTGGAAGTCAGCCTGATTCCTTGTTGAGGACTGTGGGCACGGTGCAGGCTGGGTGTGTGTACATGTGTGCTCTGCAGGGAGCCCCTCGCCTGGTCCAGAGCCTGCCTCCTTTTCTAAAGAGATGCTGGAAAACACCACAGAGAGAAACAGGCAGTTCCCCCATGCGGGATGGGTTTAGTTCTTTTTCACCTTCCAAATACTTACAGAAATGTCAGAAGGGCATTAAATAGCTCATCTGTCCCCCATGGGTGTCCTTCCCTAAGGTGGCGAGGAAAACATCCAGACCTGGGTTGGATGTAAGCAAGCAGAGTCTTGTGGAGAAGCACTGGGAATGTGAATATGAGGAAGATATCCAGGACTGTGACTATCAGTCAGGGATAGCTGTGAGATGTAACAGCCATTGTGTCACTGAATCTGCCTAAGGGTGCACAGAGAAACACATGGGGGACTGTGGAGCTTAGCAGTGTGATGTGACAGAAGTAGCCCTTGTGTATGGAATTTTCCTATTGCAGTTGTGAGAGAAAGAAATGAGCATTGCAACCTCCAGGAAATGCACTTGATTATTTTACTGCTTTTTACCCACAAGCAGGGGACTGAGGGCAAGTGCCCAGCCGATGGCTGGTTACCATCGGCTGTGGGTCTGCTGCAGTGACAAGGAGGCACTAGGAAGTGCTGCCCACAGCTCCAGCAAAGAAGTGCTCAAAATCATTGCGATAGCAGACACTGAGTCAGTCTTTTGGACTCCAGAGTAAATGCGTCTTCTGGAACTTCTCAGTGGATTTTTATTAGAGTTGGCTGAGGCTGGAGAAAACAGCCCCTCTGACGTCAGAGGCTTTATATCTGGCTGCTTCCATTTTTATACTGTGCTCCTCTGGGCATTTAAGGCTTTTCTGCTACCCAGCAGATCTGCCTGGAACCGCTCCGTTCCTTTCTGCTCTGATTTAAAGCAGATAAAAGTTCTTGCCTGTTGCCAATTAGAAGAACGTGTTTCAGTCTAATTTCAGGTATAATCTGAAGTTTATGTCAGTGAATATTTAGATCTTTGGAACACGAACCTGGGGCGGGCCAGGTTTCCCATAAATAGGAGAGCAAAGACGCTGAGCCTAGTGTGTAGCTGTAGATATACGATCATGCTCCCTCTCCCTCTATGTTGTAAAATGTGTGGTGCTGCATCTGCTGGCTCCCAGCCACGTGTTTGAGTCTGTTTAGCTGTGGCTAGACTTGTTGCATGTGTTCTTCATTCATCACAAGCCATGTCTGAAGTTGGCAAGTGCTGCCGAGGCCATGAGCGGCAGCTCTGCCCGGTGAGCCATTAGCGCTGGGCTCGGCTGGAAGTCTTCCTGCAGATCTTGAATGCGGTTCAGCCGTGCTCAGCAGCAAACCACAGCCACGCTCACGTGCCTGCAGTGGTGGAAACAGTTTGACACACAAATCACAAGTGTCACTTCGTTTAGCCAATGACTCTTGGCTGAGAAAGACCTGGAACTTGTGCTCGGACCTGCGAGAGACCAGATGGCTAATGTGGTCATCAGCCATTGCACTGTAATCCCACATCAAAACTTGGCTTTCTACAGAGGTCTGTGAACAGGAGTGAAATGTAGAATGTTAAATACAAAGCAAAGCAGAACCACTCCATTATAACCTGCAGTGATGGGAATTCAGTGCTGCTTTTAAGCAGCAGGGCTCTTAACTCCAGGCTTTTTCTATTTGGTTTTATTTCCCAAACCCTGCATTATCTTGTTAGGAGAGACATTATTTCCCTTTGGTAATTTCTCTTCCCGTCCTCAACCCTCCCACATTTTCTAAGCTCACAGTGGGGAGATTAAAATTTATAGTTGTTGGAGCCTGTCTTTATTTCCCCCCTTTCCTAATTCTTCAACTCATCATGTTGAAATAGCACTAATTAAATCTGTTCTCACTTAAAATGCAGTCCTGCCTCCAATAGGCAAAATTACATCTGGACTCTCCTGAACCGGTCTCACCTTGGCAGTATTTCAACAGAAATCAGTGGCACTACGCTGGGGTAAGGTTGGTGTTGATAGATCAGAGTCAGGCCTCTGGTTAGTTGAGTTACATGCAGCCGGTACACTACTGTCTGTCAGAGTTTGTTAGCTCACATGCGTGGTTACGTGAGCACAAATACATTGCTTGTCTGGGTCAGCTCAGGCTCAGCACCAGGTCAGCCAGCGTGGAGAGGGAATTGCAAGGAGCTGTTCGGATCACCTCTTTGGAAAGGGTTTATTAGCCTGGGAGTAGTGTTCAGCCCACGGCGGCTTTGCGCTGCACCCACATGAGAAAGGCTGTGGAGGTGACAGAGGAAAGACACGGTCAGAGCTGGCAGCCAGTCCCCGTGTCACTGCTTTTTGCTGTCAGGTTTATCCCAACCTTTCAATACCTATATAATGAAAAACTGCTGGTAGGTTCCTCTGCAGGCCTTTGGCTGGTGGGTATTAGAAGAGTAGGGGGCAGTTTTTGGATCGAGTCTCTGGTGTGGACATGTCCTTGGGGGTAATATCCCAGCCACCTGAATTCACCATGTGCTTCCAGCTGGCTGTGGCACTTTTTCTCATGATCTGTCCTGGACTCCAGTGTCTCTCTACACAGCTGTTGTCCGGAAGTGGCTGGATTTAATGGCATGGGAACTTCTTCCTTCTGCCAGAGGTTTTGGTACCAGTCTTTGCATTCCTTTCCAAAAAGAGAGCCAGAGACTGCAAAGTCCACATGAGACTTCGCTGTTGCAATTGACCCGTGGTATAGCAGCTGAGATGGATATGTAGTTAGTAAATAGCTTTGAGAATTCTTTGGAATAAAAGATACACACACTGTAAGAGATCTAATTATTTTTATTGCTAGGACTATGCTAAGCCACGCTGCTGGGGACAAATCACATACTGCCATTCTATTTCTCTTGGGATAGAATAGGAGACTTGCTTAAAAACCCAAGAAAAACTGCTTCTGTGCCTTGCCTGATTCATGCTGCATAGTCAAATGCCATGGGAAAGCGCTTGTAATACAAACACTTTTGTTTATAGGCAGGCATTTAATTATCATATTACAGAATTCTCGGGACCAGCTGCCACATGAGATTTCTGGCTGGGACATTGAACATGAAATTAAAAGAGAGCATCACATGCCCATTTAGCTGAGAACCTGAGCAGAGTGTTTGTGCTTTCCTGTTCCCTGTAATGAGCTTCCTGGATGATATTTCTGTGCAGATTAGTCATGAGAAGTGGGCATGCTGTAAGCTTGGTGACGTCTTTGTGACTGGATCAGAGAGCAAATATTGGGATCTGTTCAGCACGGGCTCCCTGTGAGTGATTAAATTTCTTCTCCAAAGAATCTAGGTCATGTGCTAGGGTCAGAGCACTGGGCACCTATGGAAAGCAAACCCAAAGTGGGTTGTTTCTAAGCTTTTCAAACCAGAGTTTTATTGACAGTCCTGAATGCTTTGGGAAAATGCATTATAGTCCCAGTACAATGTGGGAAATAATGCTACATGTTAATATGTCTATGTAAAGGGAAGCTTGTAAACCTAGTTCTAATCCTGATATGGTTTGCAAGATAGAATTGTTTTCTCAGGCAAGTAAGGAATATATTTGAGAATAAGAGTGTGCAGTGCTGTGTTCTCTCCTCATCCTGCTCTGCCTTTTCCTGCACCTATCACGTCTCCCTGTTGGGTCATATTCCCGTCTCCATTACCCTGTGTACTCTCTGCACTGCTTCCCTTTCTTTCTTTCTGCCATTTCAGTTTAGTGCCAGTGTCCAGGGCAAGATGTGCTTCCCATATACCCATTAATTGTGAGTAAACTCCCCAAAGATGACTCAGGAACTTAGTGAGTCCAAATGCACAAGACTTCTGAAGCATCTCAGTCCTCTGCTGCTGCTCACCTGTAGACGGTGCCTACAGGAGCTGGGTACTTGGCTTTCTAAAACAGTGGCACTGGAAAACACAGTGATGGTAACAGAGAAATCCCTTTCCTGTAGATACAACCAAAAGATGTAACAAAAAGCTCTATCCTGCCTTAATAGCCATAATCTGCTGGTTTCCTGGTCTGTTTTAGTGCGCGTTGTCAGGAAATTAGCTTACGACATCTTCCTACACCCAGAACAGGAGATGAACTGCCAGGAATGTTTCACTAACGTATTTTTGGAACACAAAATCCCATTTACCCTGGAGGGGAAGATTGTTTTAAATGCCATCTAAAAATTGCTAAGTGACACTGCCTTGCCACTGTGCTGTGCATGTCTGGGAGTCAGTTACTCCAAGTTAGGACATGAACTTCTCTCATGGTCCCTTTTTACTCCTTATGTCTGCCCTGTTGCTGGATCTGGTCTTTGTGTGTGGAGCCATAAACAAACTAGAGCACTGTTCTGCTTCCATGTGATAAACACATGGCTGTGGGGCTCCCAGGGATAGGTGTGGACATTTATCACTCTGCAGGCTTTTTGGGGCTGTGGCTGGTGAGCCAGCTCTCTTGAATGAAAGCTGGAGCTCTCTGGACTTGCACACTGCTATCTGAATTCATGGAGGCATAAAATGAGCTGTAACCTTTCAGAATGCGCTGTAACCTTTCATCACTGGGTTGGGGCTTCCAGCAGTGCTGGCAAAATGTGGTCAAAGTGGCACAGCCTGGGTGAGAGCCCTTGTGAGAGCTGCTTTGCTGAGAAGCTTCTGTTTCTGGTTAGGCAGTGTCTCCTCTCTAAAAAAAGCCACATTTAATGTACCTCTGTCGTGTTTGGTGCCAGTAAGCAGGAAGAGGAAGACTGCTGCTGACTTTGTCGCTGCCTTGCAGTAGTAGAGCTGGTCTCTATTTGTCTTCAGCATATGTAAAGCAGCCTGTTAGCAGGGTCAGTGGTCATCATGGGCAATGGTCTTCGAGTCCACTGAGAGCTGGATGGTATTCAGGCTGCAAACGAGGCTTTACCAAGCAGCTTGGCTGGTGCTGCAACCTCTGAGCTCAGGAGAGACATGAGCACATCCAAGTGCAAATACTGAAAGTGAAAAAGGGAGCAGGGGAAGGAGAATCCTAGAGCATGTGGGGGGTGTGTTGTTTGTTTAATGTAAGGGTTTTAATTCCCTCCCCCTTTACCCTGAGGTCATGAAAGGTTTTGTTCCAGCAGTGTCATAGTATGAAGAAATACAAAAACAAGTCCTCCTGTTGCAATAGTATCTGCTGGTGGAAACCATGTGAGTGTTTTGAAAGACCAGGAGTTTCTTCACAGATCAGGCTGATTAGTGTGTCTGAAGTGTAATTCAAATCTGCCCCACATTGCCACACTGGATATGATGAAAAATGACCCCTAGTCCACCAGGAACATCCTTCATTCTTTGACACGCTGGCCAAGTGTCTTGGGATTTAGAAGAAAACACTTCAGAGGTGAGGGAGAGGGAATGAAGATAAATAAACCTAGAACACACTCTGTATAACATCCACAAGGTGGGTGAGAGGCACCCAGCTTCAAAGAAGTGGTCCAGGTATAGTTTTTTTGGGCTATACTTTGTGACTTTAGAGTTGCAATAACCCTGGCATGTATCTTAGCATAGTAGAAACCCAGCATTTGAAGCAGGCATCTCATGTCCACTGTGCTTCTAAGGGAAGCCTGAAGTCTCTGTACATCTCGTATACATATGGGGTGAAGAGAATGGAGAAGGGATGTGGCTTCAAGGGTTGTATCAGAAGGGTGAGACATGCACCTTGTAAAGGAGCATTGCAATTGCTGTTCCTGGAATGAGCTGAGTATGGGATTGAATGTGTGGGTTTCCCCAGGAAAGTCCCTTCTGTGTCTTTGGTCTGCTTTATTATAGAAAAGCAAAGAGCCAGTTCTTATTAGTGTTAGTGTTTCTGGGATGCCGAGCTCAGATGGCTGTATCTCCAACTGGCTGGTAGGCTTGGAAAGGAGAGGATTCACACCATGCTGCTGTGGATGCATCTTAATCATAGAATCATAGAATAGTTCGGGTTGGAAAGGACCTTAAGATCATCTAGTTCCAACCCCCCTGCCATGGGCAGGGACACCCCACACTAAACCATGTCACCCAAGGCTTTGTCCAACCTGGCCTTGAACACCACCAAGGATGGAGCATTCACAACCTCCCTGGGCAACCCATTCCAGTGCCTCACCACCCTCTCAGTAAAGAATTTCTTCCTTAGATCCAATCTAAACTTCCCCTGTTTAAGTTTGAACCCGTTACCTTGTCCTGTCACTACAGTCCCTGATGAATAGTCCCTCCCCAGCATCCTTATAGGCCCCCTTCAGATACTGGAAGGCTGCTATGAGGTCTCCACGCAGCCTTCTCTTCTCCAGGCTGAACAGCCCCAACTTTCTCAGCCTGTCTCCATACAGGAGGTGCTCCAGTCCCCTGATCATCCTCGTGGCCCTCCTCTGGACTTGTTCCAACAGTTCCATGTCCTTTTTATGTTGAGGACACCAGAACTGCACACAATGCTCCAAGTGAGGTCTCACGAGAGCAGAGTAGAGGGGCAGGATCACCTCCTTGGACCTGCTGGTCACGCTCCTCTTGATGTAGCCCAGGATACGGTTGCTTTCTGGGCTGCGAGCGCACACTGCAGCCGGCTCATGTTCATTTTCTCATCGACCAACACCCCCAAGTCCTTCTCTGCAGGGCTGCTCTGAATCTCTTCTCTGCCCAACCTGTAGCTGTGTCCAGCTCTTTCCAGGAGTGAAAACTGGATCATCCAGAAGTCAGACTTTTATTTACAGGTAGTTGTCTTGTGGGGCTGCCACCCACAAATCTACTCCATAGGGTGACCTAAACCTCACAGATGTGCCTTGCAAGAAGGAAACACATTTTTCCAAACCCCATCTCCCATCTCCAGTTCCCCTTTCGCTGCACATGATTTCACACACATACAGTGAGCTTAAGTTAACTTACAGTGACTTTAAGTCACTGCTGTAGGCACTGTATGTGTGTACAATCATGAAGTTCCTGGGCTCTCAGGAGCTGTGTGACCGTGGGGCTGGCAGCTGGTGTGTCCGAGGCCAACCCAGCAGTGGAGGGGGGAGCAAGGGTGGGATGCAGCCACGCACACAGGGCATCTTGACACGTGAGGCTGACGTGTGTGGGTTTCTCATCTCTGAGTCTCGCTGCGGTTTTTGGTGGGGCTCTTTTTCCTTTTATACACGAGCTGTCTTTTCACAAAGCCTCCAGTTGCTGCAGTCTCACAAATGAGATTGTTACCAAAAGCCACGTGAAGACCAGGACAAAGTGGCATAGGACCAAAGGCTGGAATTCTTTTCCCAGGAGATTGTCATAAAATTGCTCAAAATCAGAGGCTCGCTCTTCTTTTAACATCTTCTTTAACATCGAATGTGATGCGGGAGTTTTAGAACAACTCTAAAGTAATATTTAAGACATAATGAAGGACTTCTTGAGGATCATATTTGATAAATCTTATATTTTAAAAAACATTCTCCCAAAGATTATTCTATTCAATTGTATCTAAATTCCCAGCAACTTTCTCACCAAGCAGTGCCATTTCTAAGTTTCACATCTTTTAAAAGATTTATCTCACTATTTCCAGCCAGTTATGAACTGCTGGGTGTTGGAGCCTGTCACATCTGGAAGCCTTGCTGTTCGTTACTCTGCTCTGTCAGGTCCTTGTCATTTCAGCTGACTGCAATTAATAGTTATATAATACTCAGTTTTAATTACTTGGGGTACATTTCTTGCTTTCAGAGGTGTGTTTGGCACTTGCAGAAAGCACCATTGACTCTCTATAATCTTTCACTGGGGGGCTTAATCCTGCTGGGTTCATGCTGTAAGTAAGCTCTGTAGAACCAAAAGGGACTGGACTGCAAGCAATGACCGCTTCAGCCTGTGAAATACTTAATGTCTTCTCAGCTGGCCCCTGTGACTTCCAAAGCATTAACACTGCAGAGAGTGGAACGATATTTAAACTACTTTAGGATTCAGATGACTGCAAAACCGAAACCTCTGTGGGCTCACATCTGCTCTACCACATTTGCAGCACAGTCTGTGCAACAGCCCATTGCCCATGGAAACATAAACAAGGGCTGTCAGAACATTTCTGTTCAAAGGTCAGTGGTAAATGACAGACACTTAAATGCTGTTTTGTCTCTGTTCCACAAGCTGGAAAATAATAGGATTGGATTTTGATCAAGAACTCTGTTTTATTCCCTCCAGTCATTAGCTTTGTGGTCTCCTGTACCCTAAGTATAGATGAGAGTAAAAGGAGGAGAGCTTTGAGGGATCATTTGTTTTGGGAGTTTGTTTGGAGTTCAGCCATTTATATATGTGAGCACCATTGTGTTTGACTGGGACTTGGTCTGTTCCTCCTTATGCTTTCCAATTTGAGACTGCTGCCCACTGGGCCAGCCCTCTAACACCCCAGCTCCCTGTGTGCCCCAGTGCTGTCAGCTGGGGCAGATCAACACACAGCCAGTCAAACATGGATTTTCTTAATGTTTGATACAAGGGCACAGCAAAGGCCCTTCCACGGGGAGCCAGTTTCTGTTCTGAATGGGGAGCCATGGGTGGTCCTCACACCCCTGAGCCATTGAGAGGAGTCTCTGGGCTGGCAGGGCTGGGAGCAGTCACCTTAGCTGTGGGCTGAACCTGCAGGAGTGGGATCTTGATGTGCAGAACTGCAAGGATTTGGTGCCTGGGTTCTGGACTATTTAAAAGAGATACAGGTCTTTTCCAACCTAGTTGATTCTATGGTATCTTCTGAGCCTTTATGTAGCACAATATTACACCCTTGCCTGCTGCAGCAGTTGAAGTGAGGAATGGAGATGTCGTATTTGGAGGATACTGCTCTCAGTCCTCACCCAGCAACGTACCCTTTGCACAATGTACCTTAGTGGAGATTTCACCCTGTATTTTAACATCTTTTGGTTGTTTCACTTCCATTATATCCCCTGAGTAATGCCTGCTTGGAGGACAGTACAGTAAGTGACTTCTCCCTAATCTGATTTCTAATTCTTAGTGGCCTGGATAGACCAGCATTAGTTTGCTATTTCAATCTGATCCATCAAAGTCCTCTGCTGCACGGGGCTGCTCTTTTATATCACTTACATGGCAAACCACAGCTTAATCTCCAAAGCGAGATCAGCCAGGTTGTGTGTGTGTGGAGCAGAGACCATTAACAGCCTCTTGCTGCACCAAACCCAGGGCAGGAGCTGAGCAAAGAGGTCTTCTGCTGGCCAGGGGCTTCTGCAGGCTGTGAACAGGCAGTGTGATGCAGTGCAACGATACCTGTTTCTGCATTAAATGAATACTTTGTTGTCTGGATTTGGCAGGATTCACTTGACCCTTGTCTCACCAGTTCTGCAAATAATGGACTGCTTTTGAGTGCATATTGAAATACCCCCAAAAGCGTTAGTTTTAACATGTCTGATGAAAGTTAAGTCAGTCATCACACATAACTGAACAAGGTTAACAGTGTCAAGGCAGGGATTGGCATGGGGTTTGGGATGGAAGATCGTTAAACTCTCCTTTATGAAGTGCTATACTTCTTGTTGGATAGTAGCAACTATGGATTGTAGGCTGGAAAGAGAGAAAACAAAAAAGGAGGGAGGTACAGTGGTCTTTTCCTGAATTAAGGCACCTGAGTGCAGTGGAAAGAAGCTGCATCTGCCATTCCACCAGCAGATCCTTCCTGAGAATGAGGACAGGTTGGTAATGCTCTAGGGATATGACAGACTTGTGGCATATCCAAGCTTGCAAGGATGTTGCAGTCAGACACAGTCATCACCACACACCTTTGCTGCAGAGCAGCTGGCTCAGGAAGAACACAAAGGGGCAAATCACAACACTGACAATGTTGAGGTCAGGGTAGGAATAACTTTGGGATCAGCGATTTGACTTGCTGGATTCAGGAAAAGGTGTGCTTGAATGTGATGGAATTTGGATGTGTTCCCAGATCCCTTTGGGGTTTCCCTTTCTCATGGCTCTTTGTCAGATGTATTCATTGCTCAAACCCAATGAGATTTCTTTACTTGGCATTACTAGACCGCATGTCCAAACCAAATCTGAAATTCCACCATCCTCCCTCCCTCTGTCCACCAGCCGCAACCTGCAGACAGCACTTGATCCTCCTCAACATCTGTCAGGTTGGATAACAGGGCAGGAAGGTGAACAAAACAGTTTCTTCCATAGCTCCACATGTACTTGGCTGACAGTAGTGATGTTTTGTGGTTTTGGTCAGCAAACAGGGACATGGTTGAGCTGAGTTTTCAAGGGCTGTGGTCTCAAAGGCCTCTTGCAGCTTTACAAACTCTTGTGCAAAATCCAAGAGTTTTGAAACCTCTTGGTTACTATTGACAAATCTTGGAGCAGCGTGTGCCAAGGTAAAGCATCCTGCTGCCTGGGCCACTTGTTTGGATAACCAGGCAGCTGTCTGCCTGCCTGCCGAGCCTGAGGCTGAAGTAAGGGCATAGGTGTGAATGGGAAAAGGTGCAGACAAGTAGAGGCTGCCTGTCTCTGTCATACGCCAGCATCAAGATCTCTGCTGTGACCTCTGGGGATGACTGAGCGTAGCATGAGGATGAAATTGCCCATCTGAGAAACATCCCTGTGAGCTGCATCCTGTCACCCTGGCGGGATGTTGACTTAGGTCTGGGTGTGGTGAGAGGCAGTGGCCTTCCCAGCAGAGTCAGGAGCAAGTTGGTTTAAGTCAGGAGCTTTCTGAGTATCTGCTTCACTGCGGATTCTCTAGCTTGGCAGCCTCCAGTGTCACTGAAATATGACTGGTGCAGGCACAGAGTGAAGTGGTTCCTTCCCTACACAGAAACTAGTGCAGCTTCTGACCTGCGCCCTGTCCTGCACAGGTGCTAGAGGGCAAGGTAGGGAATTAGAAGTCCAGCAACTTCTGCATCCCCAGGAAAATGACTCTGATACGTACTAATTGTAGACTGACTCTAGGACTGATACATATAATGATGGTTAGTGTAGTGTCTAGTGAGTGTTTGGAGATTTTAGATTGGATATAAGGAAGAAATTCTTTACTGTTAGGGTGGTGAGGCACTGGAATGGGTTGCCCAGGAAGGTTGTGAATGCTCCATCCCTGGCGGTGTTCAAGGCCAGGTTGGATGAGGCCTTGGGTGGCATGGTTTAGTGTGAGGTGTCCCTGCCCATGGCAGGGGGGTTGGAACTGGGTGATCTCAAGGTCCTTTCCAACCCGAACTATTCTATGGTTCTATGATTTGGGTATATTTTGTTCTTCTAAGGGGATTGTGCTTGGGTGTCCGAAGCTAAAAGCAGAAGTTTCTACTATCTGAAATAACTGTGATGTAGGTAAAAGTGGTAGCAGACTTGTGTGCTTGGTGAATTCAGCACAAGAAGTGGGTTGTAGTAAAGACTGATTGGTAAGCAATATTTGGAGAGATTTCCAGGACAGGCTTACTAGAAGTATGGAATGATTGGTGACTACTGCCTCGGCTCTGCCTGGTGGGACGTGTTTTCACAGGCTGGTTATGGGAACTGAGCTGGGTGGTGTTCTGTCTTTTCCAGATCCAGCCCCAGTGACCCCAGGTCTTGCTCTGGACCCAAGAGTCTAAATTCCAGGCCAATGTTAAAATTTTTGCCCCATTTTTGTGCCTGCCCCCGACACCAAGAGCTTTAGGGTAGCGTGAAAATATGCATGAACCTTGTGCCCACCAGCCAAGATCTAAGCAGGGTGCATTCACACATGGTATTCTGCCTTTCTGTCCAAAACCTCCTGTATCTGTTGCCCTCAGCCAGAGTATCCAGGATTCCACAAAGCAGCATGGTCTTACGTCTGTTCTCCATTTCCAAATCTTTGTCTCTGTTGTTCTGCTTCTGGGTGGATCACAAAAATAATTACCCAAATGAGCCAGGCGCCAAAACACCGTAAGTGATCATGTCCTCCAGAGAACAACAGTGATTAGGTCACCCTCTTTGCTTATCTTGGGTTCCCATCCTTAAAGTAAGGGCAGCAATATTTTTGCTTTTAAAAGAGCAGGACGAACTTGTTCATGTTTGAAGTATTAATTGCTGTTATTATTATTATTACTCATACAGATGACAGGGAAGCACCCAATGAACGCTGGTTATGTTACAATAGGCTGTGACTGCTGTTGTCATGACTAACACAGCATAAGTTTACTAGGCTGCCTGTTTATACTCATGCAAACTCCACCGCATACTTGCGGTCCATTACTAGCAAATCATCATGTCCAGGAAGTTCTTATGGTGCTAATCATTTTGTATGACACCTCTATCCTTTCAAAAGACAGCAGCCTTGCTCATCCAATAGAGTATCTCTGCATGTGCCTCCCCAGCAGGAGCTGCTGTCCTGGTTCAACCCCAGCTGGTAACTCAGCCCCACACAGCTGCTTGCTCACTCCCATCCCAGCAGGATCGGGGAGAGAATCAGAAGGGTAAAAGTGAGAAACCTCATGGGTTGAGATGCAGACACTTTAATAGGTAAAGCAAGAGCTGAGCATGCAAGCAAAGCAAAACAAAGAATCCATTCACCATTTCCCATGTTCAGGCAGGTGCTCAGCCATCTCCAGGACAGCAGGGCTTCATCGTGATGACTTGGAAAGACAAGTGCTGTCACTCGGAATGTCCCCCCTTCCTCCTCTTTGCCCCAGCTTGACATGCTGAGCATGATGCCACATGGTGTGGAACATCCCTTGGGTCAGTTGGGATCAGCTGTCCAGGTTGGGTTCCCCCCCCAGCTCCTTGTGCACACCCAGCCTGCTTGCTGTTGGGGTGTGGAGAGGAGCAGAAAAGGCCTTGGCTCTGTGTGAGCACTGCTGAGCAGTGACTGAAACATCCCTGTGTGATCAACACTTCCCAGCACAAATCCAAAACACAGCCCCTACTATGAAGAAAGTAACTCTATCCCAGCCAAAACCAGCACAGCTGCCCAGATGTTGCCTTACTGCCTAGCAATGGTAGGGTCTGTCTGGAGCAATTTCTTCCTTTCTGCTTTAAGAGACAGAGAAGCAGCTCAGATTTCAAGCTGCTGCTCTCCGGTGCTTTCTGCAGAGCAGGTCCTTCTGGCTATTAGAGAACTGATGCTGAAAACCAGATTCCCTCCACACGTGTCTTTGCTCAAGACCAAATGTTACTTACCCTGCCTTTTTCCTTTGTAGAAAGGGTTTCTAATTATATTCCTTAATAATTTGCTCCAAGCGACCAGGAATGGTGGGGTGATAGACTGGGATGTTACACGTGTGTGTTTGGGTGAGTAGCAGTGACATTGTCTTTGCTGTGGGCTGTCACACAGGTTTGACACCATTTACCCTTTGCAACCATCACACAGGGAAGGAGCCGTGTTACAATCAGCCTTCCTCCCCAGTGGCTCTGCCCAGCCCTGCACTGGACAAGCCACATGAGCCACACAGCCCATCCTGCTTGGGGCCACCTCTTCCCGGTAGCCCACACCTCCACCTCCCTGTGCTGGGTTTTGGTGTTCACCTCTCCCTCCTCCCAGTGAATCTTCAGCCAAGGGCCACCTCTGGAAGCTGACTGCGTGCTGTGTTGCATCAGTCCCTGCACAGCTCATGATTCAGCAGTTGTACAAGTTTCATACCTGTTAGGGACATGCCAGAAACCACAAATGTTCCTAAGCCAGCAACAGCAAAAGGAACTGGGAGTTTTCCACTCAGCTCAAAATAACAATGTCTGCAGTAGATTTTCTTGCCAATTGGTTCAATTTCATTGCTGAGAGATGAGAGCAGGAAGAGGATGCCAGGGGATGAGAGCAGGAAAACCAGCATCTGGATTTCTAGAGCCCAGAAAGCCTGAGGTCTTCAAGAGAACAAGGGACACATTACTCTGCACTGAGGTCTGCTTAAAGGGAAAAAGAAGTCTTCCTGGAAGCAAGGCCATGAAACCATTAAGTATTTCAGGAAAATCCCAGGCTGTGAGCTCTATTAAAAGAAAACACTTCTGAAGTGCATGAAGCAAAATGCAAACATCTCTGCAGGCGTCAGCTTGAAACTACCATTATCCAAACAAGCGCTGGCACAGGAGCAGTGGTTGTGGTGTGCGAGCTGTGTGTCCTGGTGCCAGACCCCAGGCAGAAGGGCTGCCCTGCTGCTGCTGGAGCGGTGGGTAACTCAAGAAGGGACATCTCCTGGCATCCCGCAGTGCCTCCCGCCAGCTCTGCCTGCCAGGGAGCCAGGAATGTGAGCCAGCAATGGCAGGATTGCTTCTCACTTAGCACAGCAGAGCCTGCGACACAGCCTGGTTGGTTTCATCCCACTGTTGGCTCAAATGGGTTGAGCTGGCAAGGAGAGCTGTGACAGCAAATGCTTGTGCAAGGAGCACAGGAAGCTGCATTCCCTGACTCCCTCCTTCTCCTGTGCCTCCCCCTGCTCTCTGCAAGGATTTTCAGATCAATACAATTTAGGTGTGAGGGGGAAGGATTGGACAATTGGAGCTGGCAATAGGAGAGCTGGTCTTTGCTCAGGGATTGTAGTTTCAGTGAAGCCAAGATAACAGCGATTGGCTGCAGTTGTCTGGAAAGAACAGAGTAGTTAAGTTGAAGGAGCAGAAGGGATTGCTGCCTGCTCCAGCCTGTGCTTGGGAAAAGTGGCACCACTCTGAAGAGATGGAGAGTAAGGGAGGATGGTCCATCCTGGATTGCCATCCTGCATTAAATGAAAACATCCCAGGCCAAGGGTGATGTTGAGTTTCTCATCAGGCCATTCTCTCTTCTGCTTTTCCCCTCCTAAAGCCAAATTTTCTGGCAGCGTATGTTTAACAGTGTGTGGTACAGGCAGGGATGGGGGATCCCCTTGAACTGTGAACTGTTGTAGGCATGGGAATCCTCTCTAAAATAGCCTTGAAGTCATTTTCCCAACATGCTTGGATGGTATGTCTGTGCCAGATCTCCATAAGGGCTGCTTGGCTGTGATCAAACAGGCGGCTTAATGACAGGAGATGGAAATCATTGCTATGGTTGCTGGTTGGAGATGGTCTGAGCAGAAGTGAGAGGCTGAGTTCTCATGGAGCTGCTTTGCATTAGGCTGGTGTGAGGTGGGAGCATGTGGCCTGAGCAGGACTCTGAGCTCTGTCAGCCCTTGGTGTGGCTTTGAAAAGGTTGCATCTGATAAATACTTATTTTAAGCATAAACTGAATGCAAGAGGGAAGGATGTGCTCTTAGCACTGCTTGGGCTTTGCTACCAACTCCCACAGTACATACCTGACAGATGACCACCCTCTCCCCGTGTCCGTGTACCAGTAGGTGTGTTGATGTACCAGTACACTCTGCAGTGTGCCGTGTTGATAGTAAAGTGTTTCACTGCTTGCCTTGGGCTTCTGCCTGGAAAAAAGTACATACCTGGCACGTACCCAAGACCTATTTATAGCAGGAGTTCCTAGAAGAAAGTGTGAAACCTCAGAAAGCAAGGAATTGCTAAAGAATCCCATAGAGAGCAGTGAATTAGCCCCCGCCACACATGCCAATAGCCCCAGATCCCAGTGAGAATCCGTACCAAGTGATTTAATGAAGGAAACACCAAGGAAGGTGAAGGAAACAAGGGCAGCCTGAGAGTCCTGATTGAAACGCCAGATCACCAGCAACAGCCCATAGGAGAGATCCCAAGAGCTTTTTGTCCTTTTGACAAACCCTGTGGAAACAAACCCTTAGGACACAAAGACTCCATTCTCCATGGACATACACAGTGCCTTTGAAGACACCTGTACTGTGTAAACAGCGATCTGTGCTTCAGACTCCTCCAGTCCTCAAACCTTTCCTGGTTTGGTGCATGTCTTGAAAGGAGGATCTACTCGGGAAGATAAAACTTCCCTAGTGTGACCTCTGAAGTGGGTACCGGTACAGCGGTTGTTCCCATCAGGTACATGCAGTTGTAGCATCAAATGTTGTTCCCCCTCACAGGCAGTGGGTGTTTACTCTCACCTCATCAGGAGCTGCTGAGCTGAGGTCCTCAGGGAATCCCATGCTTTATTTTTCACTCTGCCTGCCTGGCTATTGCAACAGGGTGACCTTGATCCTGCCTGGGCTTGAGGCTGTCTAATTGAGCATTGAGCCCATATACATTAAGAACAACAATAACAACAACAGAACCCCAGCCAAAGCCCCAAACCAGGCATTTCCTAACTTGTGTGTGGAACAGAGCGTCCTGTCCAGTGGATATACTGCCTCCTTCCCCATCCTCCTCTGTAAACACCATTGACCTTCTGTGTTTATCCAATCCATACGCTCCTCACAGTTCTGTGAATCCTTCAGTTGTTCCACCCGCCGGACGAGTTGTAACAGGCACTAAATGATGGGGGTTTTTTGCTTGCTTACTTTATACACCCGCAATTTCCTGGTTTATATGTCCAGAGAGTAGCAGTCTTTAATTTAATATTATTCATAGATTTCATTGAGCATTAGTGAACTTTGTAAAGCACCTTAATGGGCTGTGTCTTTTTAATTATATATAGCAAAACCTATAGAAACAAAGGAAAATTGACCCAATTTGTTACAGCTGGTTTACAAAGAGCCCTTGAGGTGACTGAGCATCACTTTCCCCTTTTATTGCACTTCACACATTTCCCAGCTCCTGTCAATTCAGATCACATCTAACCTCCCTTTCCTGAAGCAGCCTCTGCATGCAGCGTGGTTGCCCCTTCTCCCTCCAGCACTGAGCCAAGCCCCAATGTCTTGTCAGTTGTTTTAGGCAGGGGGAAGACCACTGACATAGCCTGGTGGAGTTTTCTTTTCCTGCTGCTTACTGGAAACATGCAAAATGCTGGGGTTTGACTTTGCACTCGTGGTTCCTAATGCTTTGCAGGCATAAAAGTACCCACATGCCCGTGGGGCTGCAGACCTGCTGCTTGCTCTCACCAGTCTTGTCCCTTGTTTCTTTGTGTCTCTGTCTCATTATACAAACCTGCAAAATAAGAGAGAAACTCTGCTCTGCCAGATCTTAAGTCCTTCCAGCCCTAGCTGTTCTGTGATTCTAAACCTGGGTGAGCACCTTTCCCAATGCAGCGGTGTGTGCTGTGTTTCAGCAGGAGGCTGCAGTTCCATGGCACTGTCTCATCATAAACTTCAACTATTTCTTACAATCACCCTAAACCCCCTTTAAATCTTGTTGAACTTGTAATGCATTCATGTCTATTGTGAAAATGTTCAGGAAGCATTTTTTATAACTATATGTTGGCTGAATGACTCTTATTTTGGTTCATGTGTCTCCTTTACACAGCAAAACCTGCCATAAGCCCTTTTCTAGGTACCCATCAAGCACTGTCTGGCACATCAGTGAGGTGTGAGCTAAAGCTGCAGCTCTGGTTTGTGTATCTAGAATATGTTTTGAATATCAGCTACACCACATCCTGGACACAGCATTAACTAAACAGACTGGCCCTGCTTCAGGCCCCGATGGACAAGCATCCACATGGCAACTGTGAGCCTTGTCGGCAGCAAGAGATTAAGGAATTAATTGGCAGGGTTAATCTTCATGTCAGGGATGGAAATGAATTGTTAATTTGTTTGGATGAGTGTAAAGTCCTCTTGCAGTGATGGCAGGTGGGATCACACAGGGAGAAGCCTGCAAAGCTGCCCTTCCCAGAGACCTTCTTATTTAACACCTTCTGCAAACAGACCTCTCAGGTTCTTTGCCCCCGACGTGCAAGACTCCTGCACAGGGTCAGAGCAGTGGGTTGTGCTGCTTGTGTGTAACCTCCATCCTTGCAGCCGACAGCACGTGAGAGATGGGAGAGGGACTGGCTGCAGCCTGGGAAGGGCCCTTCGTTTTATGGCTTTTCTTTCTGATCTTGCTCCTGGTTGCTGCATTGCAGATACTGGATCAGGCCAACCTGCTCCAGGATCTACAGATGGAGGGAGAGATATGCTTTCGGGGCAAGGGGTACCAGCCCTGTGCACAGCGTGTAGAACTTGCTGGGTCTGTGCAGACACTAAGCCCCCTCCTCCAGGACACTGTAGTATGAGAATCTGTCAGATCTCTTAATGCTTTCTCCTTTCTGCTCTCATTTTACTCTCAGGACAGCAGACTATTTTCAGTTTTAGTATCTTTCGGATCTGTTAAGGCTGAGGCATTGGTCACATCACATTAAGACATGGGTGAAAAGCACCTCAGGGCTTAAATTACTGAAATGTAAATGTAACTTTTTATCACTTGTGCTCTCTTTTGTGCATTGATCTAATGAGTTCAGCAATAAGAAGCTCTTTCTCCCCATGCTGTGGTCTGATAGGTTGTAGCACAGCCTGACTCTAGACGTGACATCAAATAGGACTCGCCTGCACAGAAACCCGATATCTTTCTGGGTGTGCAACAACCCTGTTTAAGACATTGCAGTCAAAACACTACCCTGTTGCCCACGATTCAGTTCCTACCATCAGCTCTGACACTCTTCCATTTCCCCCGAGGTACCCCTGGTCACAGTACACAGGCACTGTGTGATGTGTACAACAGGTTAGGTGACAATCACAGTCTGATCTGCTGAAGTGAAATTTGTAAGACATAGGCAAGATATGCTCCTCATTTTTGGAAGAGCCTTAGAGTGTGTGTGTGAATATCACAGAATGAGGTACTGAAATACAGGTACAGTCGCGTCCTGTTGTTTGTGGCAGTCGTGGAAAGCCACATCTCTGTGCCCAACACATGATTTATGGGGAGACTGATGCTGTTCCAAGGCGCTGTAAAATAATGAGAGATTTTCATAGCCAAAACCATTTGGCTGGGTTTAGCCTCCAGATCCACATCCTGTCTGTGCACAGTGCGTCACCACAGGGATACTGAGTCCTGCCAGTAAAAGTACTCGGGGATGAGGGGTTGGTTTTGGTGCTCAGGTTCAATCCCCTCCCAAAGGAGTGCTCACTGCTGTGCTTGTGTCCTCCGACACCAACTGCTTCTCCTTCCCACACCCACCCCATTTCCCTACTCCTCCAGCTTCCATCCCACACACCCATACTGCCTCTGCCTCTCATTTTTACCTCTGTTCTCCTTCTATTTAATTTGAAGTATCTTTGTGCTGCTTTTCCCATCTGTGTGAGCCTACAGGGACTCCATCCATTGATCACTGAGGAGCAGTTTTGCTGGAGAGGGGAGAGCAGGGTGTCCACCAAGGTCTGGGACATTGAGTAGAGCTAGAAGCAAAGCAGAAGGGCTGGTCTGCTGTTTGGGTGATGGGTTTTGTTAGGCTGTCACAGTCACTGAGTGCTAAGTAAAAATACGTCTGATGTGATACTTACTTAAGGTATCCTTAATCTGACCACTGCCACTTGTATTTGAGGCCACAAATAATAAGCTCTGTCATCAACTGACACAGCAACTCTCTTGTGCATTTGTGTAAACCTGTTTTCGGGCTGTTTTGCATCCTGCAGGTTATTTGAGGCAATCTCTTTGTAGGTGTCTGTCGAGCACTTGCTCGTACTCTCACCTTGCATTTCACGTTCTCCTCTGCCCACAGGCAGCCAGATGGTTGACTGTAAGCCAAAACTAAGAAGGATTTCCTCTTTTCTTTGGAAGGGATGGGGGATCAGATATTTACAATTGTACTTAATCAGATAGAGTCTCCTGTGTAACTAAGAAGGCCCACAGCATGTTGCTGGTACAAGCAGCTACTCCAGTGTAGTCCAATTGAGCTGCCATTTTGCATTCCATGTAGAACTGTGCTTTATGGGTTTTGGATTTACTGGTGTCCTGAAATGCCAGTAACGTGGTGATGTTCTAGTACAGCTTTTGTGTACTATCGTTTAGTATCACTATGTTAGAAATTATGACCACTACATAGTTTGGAGCAAATCTATGCCACACAGAAAGTTTAAATATTGAAAGTGAATGACTGGGTTCATCACAGACCTAGTTAATTCTTTGTGTAGTAGCCTCTACTATCTATCCGTATTGATGTTAACATACCATATAATCAGCTTTAGAAAATACAGGAGTTGGTTTCTATGTCCCTGTGCTCATTCACTCCCCTAAGGAGAGCACTGACAATCAGAGGAATTTTACTGGAAAACAGGCATTTCTACAGCAGATTTTTTTTGGGGATTGTACAGCAATTGACTGTTTTCATATCTACTTTGGCTGCAAACTACACTGTGCAAACACTTCTTTATTTATACATAGCAGAGATTTTACAAAATGAGTTCAGTGCTCTCTTTCAGTGTTCAAATTGGGTGGTAAAGCTGTGGAACATGCCCTGGGAGTTGATTAACTGAGAGCTCTTACTCTGTAAGTTGTGTGTTCCCATGCAAACATAAGCCTGCAGTACCTGCCCTGTCCCTGTGGCAGAGCACAGCATTTACTGCTTGTGTAAAGACTAAATGTATTTTTAAGGACAATTAATTTGTCAACAGAAATTGTCCCCTATGAAACTTAAAAGTGGATGAAGTGGAACTGAGACCATGAACTTAGCAATACAGTATTTCACGATTATTGAGTAAGAGATCTTTTACCAATTCAAGACCAGAATTTGATGTTTAACCTTTTTCTTTCTAGGAGTTACGACCCATTCTGCAGGCGCCAGGGCCTGAACAGCATCTCCACCTGGATTTTCCAAGGAGGTTTCTTGTGTTTTCTTGAAAGTGGAATCAGGAAGAAGAAAATCTTTGGGAGGCAGGACCCTGACAGAGATTTCATCATATCATTTATGGCTGTGTGGTAGGTAGGTTGCCTGTTGTCCCACGGTGGCAGGTACACTGCCTTAGTCATTCTGTACTATGGTTGTAAGGTTGTTCTGATGTACTTAAATCAATGAACTACACTGGGAAGATAATCTTGTTTAAAGGCAACCCAATAAAATATCCTGTAAGATTAATACATGAGATGAGAAATCCAATTAGAGCACATCCTGCCACTTCAATCATTATGGGCACGATCCCCACAGGTAGGTCCTGTCTGGTACACAGGAACTGTAAGTGGAAGGGCCGGTTTGATAGATCTGTTCCAATTCTTGGTTATGGATAGTTCAAGAACCTAAAGCAGTGACAGAGGAAGGCAAAGCTCCCAGATCAGGAAGAAATGAGCTCAGTTGGTAGCAGACAAGTATTTCTTGGCACTGCAGCCATTTATCCTAGAGATACAGGACCAGAGATGAAGAGTACGAGGCAGGTTTGACACTTTTATTAACAAAGAGCCCATAGGGCTCAGTCATTAGTACAAAATACAATCATGTTCCTGTAGGTTAAACAGCTTTTGTTTTTTTTTCTTATTTTTTTCATTTTGTCTCTTTTAAACTGTTTCACAGTTATCAAAACAAAGCCCCTGCATATTGAACTTATTGTGCAAACAGTAATTATTTTAAGGATCAATTTCTGCACTAAGCCAAGTGTCAGAGAGCAGAACTTAATCTTGTTGTCACCCCTCCTTTGAAGGGCTACATGTGCTTCCTAAGAAACACATTCTAGTTGTCTTTTTATTTTTTTGCAGCAAACAATCTAAGGCCACAGTTTATCTGCAAATAATACGAAACAACTCAAAGATTTTAAGGGGAAAAGGGGGAAAGCACATCTTTACCCTTCATGCTCTTGTTTGCTTGACCATGTTTATCCCAGGTAGCACACATCACCTATCAGGTGTTACAGTCCAAAGAAGCACCTAACGTTCTTTAAGCTAATATGTGGAATTATTAACATGCAAGTTAATACACAGCCACATTACTTCCCAAGTAACTATAATGGTATCTGCTTAAGGAGAAATACACTCGTTCCCTTTCCAGGTGATGTGAGTGGGAATCCTGCACTGATTGTATGGGCACGCCATCACGAACTCAAAGGCATGAGATCTGATCTCGAGACTTAAGGTAAATCTTTAGATCTTTAGAGTGACCTTTCTAACACATGCACTCCCATTTTGGTTAAAGCTGCATCTGCTGTAGAGGACAATACTTAAAGTTGCACATGAAAACAGTAACTGCAGTTTGAGTTTGGAAACGTGCATCTCAGCGTATCTTTTACACTGGTGCAAAAGTGACTTGAGGTGAAGTGCTAGGAATCAGACAGTGTATGAAGTCGTACTAAAAGACCCAACTTATGTATCTGTGTGTGCCTGCAGAAAATCCCTGCTTCTGAAATTAAGCTAGATTTAATAGAAACAACATTTAAACTTGTTCAAACTGCACTTACTGGTGAAGCTAAGGAAACTCAGTTACTATTCTTGTAGTTACCAGAAAGTACAATGTTTCACCACATGAAGTACCGGGTTTTGACCCCAAACCTTTGTGTAAGACACATGGAATAGTTTGAGTAGTTCAAAATCCCCTGTAATTTCAACACTTGACTGTAAACTCATGGATCAAGAATGCTGTGTTTCTACTCCTTTAAGTGATTTCTTGATGGTGCCTTAACTTATCCCAATTGATGCTTGGCAGGAAGCAAACATTCTACTTTTAATGAAGGCAGCAGAAGGGTTTGGTAAAATGCTGCGCCTTCACCCGTAGCAGCAACAAACTCGCACTGTTCTAAATGACCTGAGGAAGAAAACATTAAAATATTGCACCAAAACAAAAGAAAACAGCAAAAACAAACAAGGAAACACTAACAAAACCCAGTATGGATAGCAAAGGACCAGTGCAGCCCCTGACAATGGATCTCTAGACAAAAACGCAGGAGGAATGAAAAGCTTTGTGCCATTCCCAGAGGATTTTGTTCCCCTGATGTCTGCTTTCTCTTCAGTTATAAGCTATGTCTATTCTGGGTATATTTACACCTCTCCCTACGCCTCCTATCTCAGTCACTAACCACAGAAACCATTTAGGGTTCTGTTGAGAACCTTGAAGTATACTGGAGCTGTAACAAGACTTGTTTTGGTCTCAAATCTGACCATAAGTAAATATCCAAAACAGAGGTAGGCTTATAAAGGCTTCTGAATAAATAAGTATTGTCCATTTTGCTAAATATACCTGCTCTTGGCGAAAGGCTTCTCCCTTGCCATGCTTCCCCTCATCATGCTATCCATAGGCTTAAGATGCAGAAAAAGAACTCACAGTAGAAGAGGCTAGAATAATTCCCTTAAGAAATCCCTTGAAAGAAAGCATAGTGCATAAGCTCTTATCGAAGTTCCATTTTCTTTTGCATACTTGTGTCTTTCATTCAATACATGGCTGCCTTCATAATATTGCGTAATAGCTATTCTGTCATCCATGATGTCTTAGGATCATTATGAATGATGAAATAGTACCACTTGGCAGTTGTCAGAAGGGCAGGTTCTCATGAAATACAACGTTAAGCTAGAGCGAAGACTTCATGATTTAGTAGTGTTCCTTTCTTGGACGCAAACAGTGCACAACTGAAGCCCCTTGAACACTGGATTCTTTTGGAAATGTTTTCTCACCCACATTCTGTCCCACAACACAAGTTCTCCAAAGGAAGTTCACAACATAAGGATGTAAATTCTTCCAAAGTGTTCCAAACAAAACATTCTTCTCTCTTCAGAAGATCCTTGCATCTCCTCCTCGTACTTTATGTATATCCACTTTTCAGAAAGCTTTCAGTATTTTCAGGTACTCCTCGAATATCCCAAGCAGAGCTGCTCCCACAATATCCTCTGTGCAGACTAATCCAGCAGATTCTCTTCCATCACCAGACATGCTCACACCTCCCCTCTCCATTGTCCTTTGCCTTTCTTGCAGACAAACTTAAGTTTTGGAAAAGAAAACCGTTTTCTTTTTAGCTGCACTATCAGCTTAAGCAGCAAAAAGATTTAAGACATTCATCACAACAATACTCATTACAAATCCTCTTCAGAGCATGAATGAAACAGGCTGAATTTCTTCTACATCAGTTGGATGTGGATCAATCTACAGCGAGAAGAAAGGCCACAATTACTGCCTGTACTATTTGCATTTCTTTATGCAGGGTTGGCTTTTTTTGCCATCTGACAATAAAACAGCACCTGCTGTTTATTTTTTTACCTCAGAATAAAGAGGTGGAGGCTGAAACCGGAACTCTTGTATGTAAGCAAAGACAGGACAACACAATTGTTCCTCACAGTCTATTGGTGGTGGATAAGCAGGAACATGTCTGGAGAACTCTTCCTCAGACACTACATCAGCATAATTTGGTGGTGCTGAAACACAAGAGATGCTACTGTCAGATTTCAGACTATTCATTCACAGCAATACAACAGATTACAGCATCCTAGACCATGAAAACTGTATTAAATATTCTACTATTATCAAATTGTATGAAGTGCACTAGACTCATAAATAACTAGAATTATGGTTTTAGTAAGCTTAGGTGATTCAGCAGGAATACTACAGATGCTCTTAGGGCTACTCCAGCAACAAAACCTGTGTTCTTACCATGATATATTCAGCAAAGATTAACTTTAAGGTGGCTACCTCCAACATAGAATTCCTACTATCAAAAGTTAGTTACTTCAAGACTCAGCTGATAGATAGGGGTAAAGGGAGACTTAAAAAAGGCTGGAGTTAGATCTTCACCCATCCTTCTGGATCTTGACTTAGATTTATGTGTCTCACTTCCCCTGAGTCATAGTTTAATGGCCTACATCCCTAGTAGTGCCCTTAAACTGCACTGCTACCCTTCCACGTGGACAGTGCTGTGCTGTATTACAAAGATTTCAATAGGTGTTACCTTCAGGGTGTTCTGGCATGGTCAGTGCCAGCCAGCTCATATCCATACTAAACTGGCTGGTAATGCTGGAGTTTCTGCTTGAAAATCCAATACATGGAATAGTGCCAATCACCAGGGGCATTTCAATCATCAATTTCTTAGCACCAGGAATATGGATATACACCTATGTGACAACCCCCAAATGAAAGAAGAAAAACATCATGAGACCCCATTGAATTGCTGCTCCTAGAAGCTGCCCTACTCCCCTATACTGCAGATGGCTTAGGAATCAGAGTTTTCTCATCTCGGCTATGTTTAGCTAATACTCTGGCAGCCTTCCTTATTTTCCAGCAATTTCCTTCTTTCTGTACCTTGTCTCTAGGTAGCATAAAAAAAAAACCACACGAAAGGTTGACAAAAATAATTATGTACTTGACTTTCAGTTCTATCCTCCCACTTCTGAATCAAATCGCTAGAGGAACCCACTCATCTTGAACTACTTTCCTCTAATAACCTCTGCAGGTCTTAAACTAAGCTGTTTCTTTCTCAGAAAGATTCTTCCACTTTACCCATTATTCCTATTTTTCCATTTCAGAATCTCTTCATGAGTCCCTCACTTGTATAGTATATGATATTTTTGCCATTTATTGTTGTTCCTAAATTCAGACTCTAACAGTTGCTCAGTAAATTCTTCTGTCCCCAACTCAATAGTCAAGAATATGCACATTTGTAATAAAAGCCATACTTACAGCTAATGAATATTCTACTCTAATAATACAGCAGTCAAGTATAGAGGGGGATACAGGTGGGATTTTCAGAGTTTTCCCATTCCAGGTATCTGTACTCCCAGAGGCAATGTGGTTTCCTCGGACATTGGCAACCATCTGACGGAAGGTTTTTGTCTTCCCACTGGCCAGGTAAGTTTGTGTTTGGAAAATGGCAGCTTTTGGAACAATCAAACGAGAGGAACAGTTCTCAATTTCTGCATAGATTGGAATGGCTTCCCCTTCAAAACAGAGAAAGTTCAGTGAATAATTTGTATTTACCAACTTTCCTCTGGGAGTATCAAAAGCATGTTATGCAGCACGTACATCATCTGCAATGTTATGAGAACAATACTTGTTAGTTTCCTCAAGCTAGGCTTATTTTTTTTGCTGCAGAGTAGTATCCAGGCAGAACTACAGCCACCTACTACATTTTATATATAAACAATGATTAATTTTGAAACATTAAGCATAATATGAAGCAGCTATAAAAGCTTTATTGCAAAATTACATGCCAATCTTCCTCTTACACAGTACTAACTGAATTTCAGAATGCTTTATTTCCTCAATGTAGCTCATGTTACCAAGATCACAAAGAAGCTGCTTAAGCTCATTCTTACAGAAGTGTAAACCTACACAAACAGGACATAAACACCTGATTATGTCCCCAGTTAAGTATTTTATCCCAAATTAAAGCATTTTGTTGTTCTTTACACTCAAATGTACATGGCCTTTCTGTAACATTACTAACAGGACTTTCTTTAAAATTATATTCTCAAAGGGGGAGTAAGGGGAAAGGCAAGATGATTTTTGTTAAAGCAAGTTCATATAGATCTCAGTTTACTACCTACTAAACAGAACTATTATTTTAGCTATAGTGTTGGCTTTCAGAGATTAAAAACCCCTATGAGATATAATAACTACTCTTACCATTACAGTATCCCTTCCTCTCAATTTTGGCACTGAGAGACACTGGCCCAGAAGTGAAAAACCAACAGCCAACCATCTTCTCCTGACTTCTTAGAACAGGTGTCTATAAAATATAGAGTATTTTTCATTTTAGGGCATGAAGCTACCAATCACTTGCAGTTACGCATATCAGTCATTGCTGTCTAGCCCTAAAATCCACTGCATTTGACTTGCTGTATTACTCAGTGCACTGGAGTTTTGCCACCAGAAAGTGGAACCAGGGTTTGACTATCTGAATATATGACTGTTTTAGAATCCCGGTCTGCATTTAGACCCCACCAACTATGTAACACAGAGAGCAATGGAATGTAATCTGGCTTCAGAAAGCTTGATTTAGCCAGTTCTACAGGTGTGACTTTTTAAAGGGCTAATGGGGTAATGCAGTATTTATGCCCTTGTTCCTCAGTGCAGAAGAATGCAGAATTAACTTCAGTTGCAAACAACTAATAGTTAAGCAGGTGAATTGTTTTTACCTTTGTATCCTTCAGAAGGAAGGATAAATGCAGATACACCAGGTTAAGGTGATGCATCTTCATAACTCACAAGCCACACAACCCCCTAAAAATTCAGGCTCATGACAAAAACCAGCTTAATTATGCTTGGAGGACTGTCACATTCTATGACATTTACACTGTATATTTTTAATTAGAATAAACTTCTAAATGCATGTCAAGGATCCAAAGAAGGATTCAAGCTACTTAAAATTATTTACTGGCACTGGTGCCCAGGCAGTAGAATTATGAAGTCCAGAAAGAATGTGTGATGCTTTGCACTTCTTTTGGTGGTAGCCTTCATTAAGACAGGCACTGCCTACTTTACATGCCCCACAGCCCTCTCCTGTGCAGTAACCAGTAGTCTAACTCTATCCTCACTGTATCTGGATGTGCTGTCTTCACACTCCTAACATACAGTGTTGAATATAAAGACTGTATTTGCTTGCAGATGTCACAACCAAAATAGTTCTCCAAGTTCTCTCTAAAGATTAAAATGTAAGCATATAAAGAGGAAAAAAAGACCCTGCTCAAAACATCTCTTAGCTACACTCACGTCATGATGAAATGTTAAAATTATCCTAGCATTTTAAATAAAATAGAAATTACTCATTCATATTTAAATGAATAACCATTTAGATCCAGTTGCTATCATGAAAGTGCAAGGTATAATTTTATATTATTTTCATAATATGGGTTGAGATAAAAGAATCCAGCTCATTAGCTTCCATCTTGCCTATTTTCTCATTACTTAATGCCTGATCTTTCTTATTACTCTACAGTATTTCTAGTGATTATTAGAAACTCAAAGCTATAATGTGGCCAAATCTGTCATAAGAAAATAACTGAAAAGATCTCTGAAGCAGCTGCATGCACACACTTAATGTTAGAAAACGACATGCAAAATGGAAGGATACGTAACATAATGGCCAGAGCATAAATGACAGGCTGGGCATGATTAATACTCTTCTGTAATTACTGTTCCTCAACCTACTATTATTGTAGAGTTTAGGACACTGCAGCCCTGTGAATGTAGTTGCTCTGGTAAGAGTAACTACTTTATGTTTGTACATTATTATTATTAAGCCTTATTTATGCATCTGAAGCCTGCATAACTTTTTGGCAAGAGCATCTCTGCCAGCAGGGATGTAATCAATGGTATTAAAAAAAAACCCACTCTGTTTGCTATTCACACAACCTAAGATCATCTATTTATAGAGAAAAGCTTAGGGAGCTTATATGCTTTCAGAAGTCAGAAAATGACACTCCAGAATAACATGGAAATGGTTATGGCTGGATGTGAATGCTTCTTGGAAAGGATTTTTTTGCAGCTGGCTTTGGAGGGGGGAGGAGTAGAGGGGACCCTCTTACCAATAAAGCTGGTGAGCTGACGTCGATATGGCTGATGACCTGAAGCTCTGCCTGCACGCTCTGGTCAGGTGCTGCAGGCCTCTCCAGTATTGCTTTCACATAGTACTCAATACTGCCATACTTCCCAGTAAAAGAGGTCACCAGAGGTCTGAAAGGAGCAGGCACAAAAGCAGAACTGTCAGTTTATCATTCAGTTCCAAGCACCAACACCTCCTGTGTACATAAATGTTTACCAGTTTATAGCTTGTGCTTTCAGAGCCTTAGGGAGACTGAAGCAAACGTGACTTGTCAGTGTGGTGGCTGATTAAGACAAACATATAAAGCTGATCTATCAGTTTGATATAAAAAAAGCCACAAGTCAAGTGACATTCAGTTAGTGTTCCACAACAAGCAGCGTCCAGCACAACCCCTCCAGGGTGGATTGTTTAACTTACTCTTGAGGGAGTTGAAAGCTGAACGGAAATTCATGTCTTCCATCAAGAAGAACTAAGCTTTCCTCACCTGTAGGATAAAAATGAGTGGTATGTTTTAGTTATTCCATAAATAGCAGAACAAAGCAGACCCTATTATAAATTATTTATGTATAAAAACACCCAGATGCGAGGGACTAGGAGAAGTTTTAATTGATCCCAGTGGGTTCTGGATTGGAGCCCATGCTTTATTTATGCTGGGATGCAATCTCAATGGAAAAATCAAGGAAACATGGAGACCTTGAGTTTCAGTTCAGGACTTCTGCCAATTTCTAATCCAAAATGGCTTCTGGAAAGCATAAAGTAAGTTTCTTTTCCTTTCCAGCAGGAGGGCCATTAATCTACTTTTGAAATTAACAACTGAACTAATTTTTGTGCTAAAAAGCTGCAATTTGAGGTCAGTATTATGAAATTCTATTAATATACGTAGTCTTAATATATTCTACTTCTTCGCTATTTTTAAAGGCCTACATTTACTTTTCCCACAGATAAACTTGAGCTGCATTTCACCCTTACGGAATGAAACACCATTTCCCCATGATTCTTCATTGCTGCCGTAGTACTGCAGTGTCTAAGTGACAGCTCTGCCAGCTGGAGACTCATCAACAGAGAGCCTCTGCTTTCCTAAGCCAGTGCAAAGGGAGGCCGAAGGCTCCGACGGGCTTCCACAGGTACCTTCGCTGACGGTGCTGACAGAGCACAGCGAGCACGAAGGTGCCCGATGTCATTTATAAAAGAGCAAACCGCGGCAGTAAACCCAACAGAGCGAGGAAACCCGGAGCTGCAGCTCTCGTTCCAGCCCTGTTCCGCCTTTCCCAGCCGTTTGTACAAAGCTGGGGTGAGCCCTGGCTGTACACGTGAAGGCTGCAGTGCGGGAACGCTGTCCCGGTGGCTGGGCACTGCCTGGGCCTCCCGCCGTTCCTCAGCACCAGGCCCGGTGCCAGGTTCTCCCCGCAGCGCGTTTCAACCCCTCAGCACGCCTCCGCTCCGGTAACGCAGCCGAGCCCCCCCGCCCTCCTCCCCGGCCCTGCCGCCTTCCTCCTTGAGGGGGGCGCCCGCCCTCCGGTCCCACCCCCGCTGCGGCGGCCGGGCGGGAGCATCCCCGCAGGGCCCGACCCGCGCCCCCTCACCTTCGGGTGGGTCCCGCAGGAGGCTCTGCCGGATGTCCAGGTACCGCACCTCCGCCTCCCGCCGCGGCCCCGGGCCCGGCGCCCTCACCGCCACCCCCCAGGTTCCCGCCCCGGGGACAGCGCCTGAGCTCTCGCTCCAAGCGACGCGAGCCCGGCCCGCGGCCTCCAGGCGCAGCCCGCGGAGCGGCAGCGGGCCCGCCAGCTCCAGCAGCACCTGGCCGGACACCGTGTCCCCGCTGCAGTAGCCGCCGCCGCTACCGCTGCCTCGCCGGGCCTCGTCCTCCAGCACCAAGGCCAGTGTCTTCACCGCCCCGCCGGCCCCGGGGCCCTGGCCCGGCCCGGCCGCCGCCATCGCTCCCCGGCTCGGGGGAAGCCTCCGGCCGCCCTCGACGATTGCTTTAAAACCCGCCCGTCTCCGCCAGCGCCCGCAGCGGAAAGTCCCGCCCCGGCTCGCTCCTCATTGGCCACCCCTCAGCTCCTTGCGCTACAATTCGCCGCAGGCTACCCCTGGCCCCCCTTCTCATTGGTTCCTCGGAGGGCTCACACTCGGTGTGCGTCACGCTGCGTGATCACCGCGGCGGAGCCAATCGGGTGCGGGCGGCCGCGCGTGGACAGAGCCTCGATTGGCAGGGCGGCCGCAGCTACCTGGGGAGAGGGCCAATGGCGCGGCACGGCCTCCACGTGCGCAGCCTGTGGATAAACAGGCGGGGAAGGGGCGGGGCAGTGGCTGAGGGGAGGTGCGTTCGTGCTGTGCTTCGGCCCCTGTCATGGCGGCTGAAGGGGGGGGGCGAGACGGCGCGGCGCGCGTTGGATTCGTTCTCAGCCTCTCCTCGTCGGCTGAGGACGTTAAACAGGGCAAAGCGGCGCGGTGCCGCCTTTCTTCCCCCGGTTTGCCTGGTGTTACTTCAGGAGCGCCCCAGCTCCTGCCCCAGCGGTGAGCGGGCTGTGGGGGTGCGGCCTGTCCTGGATCGCCCGGACCCCGCTGTCACACCGGTACTGAGTTTTTATGAGCTTTGTAACCCAACCTGGTCAGGAGCTTGTTTCTACAACCCTCCTGTTGTGATCAGGTACCTGCTGGATATGCAGCGCTGTCCACTGGTAGGCCCGAGCAGCATGGCGTAAGCCTGCCCATACAGATCCTCCATGGGTGATACTTGGAAGATTTATCCACTGGAATTTGTGCAGAGTTTTCGTTATTTTTACAAGTACAAGCTTAGGGAAACCCCCAGCAGCTATAAGAAGAGTGAGGAATGCACCCATGTCACTAGGGGGGTACAGCCAGCTCCAGCAGCCCCAGGTCCAGCCAAAAGCCAGCCTAACCCATACTGCAGCCTAAAAAGCTTTGCTTATACAGTACAGATACTAAAATCAGTTTTGCTGTAGGAAATGCCATGTTTTGTGATTGCCTGAGCTGGCTGTAGTGCATCCTCATCAAGGTGTGTGTGGTGAATGATCTTCGGTAGCAGAGGAGTCATTTCCCGGCCCGAGTCACCTGCCAGCTGCATCTTCCTGCATTCCTCCATCCCTCTAGAGCTCTGGAAAACACCAGCCTGATGTTCCCTGGCTGACTCAGGCAATTAGTAAAATTAGCAAAAATGGCTTCCAGACTCAGAGCTTTTAAACAACTGATGAGAAAGTCAGGCTTCCTCTGAATCCCTGTGTGCCTTTGTGATACACTGCCCTGTGAAACAGGGGCTCAGTTACTTCTGTGAAGAACTTGTCCTTGCCAAGAGCCAGGTAGGCCTTTTGAACACCTTTTGTTTGCTATGAGTTAATGCACATCTCGGTGTTAATCAGTAATAACGTGGGAAAAAGTAATGTCATTACAGATGGGGTGAATTCATAGGCATTGTTTGGACCTTTGGTCAGGGGTTCCCTGTGATAATGAAGAATTATGTAAGTAAAGAAAGCAGCTGTTTGAGGATTTAAAGAATTTTTGGATATTGGTGTCCTTTGGTGCTTTTTGAAAGAGTTTTTGTAGACACTGCAAACCTTACATTACAGTTGGGAATTGTGGTATATAAAATCATAGAATGGTTAGGGTTGGAAAGGCCCTTAAGATCATGCTATCTTATTTTATAGTTTAATTAAACCAATACAGTTTGACAGCCTAGTTTTGCATAAATCTTTTCCTCATTTCCAGTTTTTTACATTAGCAAGTGTCAGGTTAGTTTTGTAGTCAGCAGAACATGCTTGGAGGTGCTTACTGGATATTCTGATATACTGGATATCCTGCCTGCTCTGTCCTCCTGTGTCCTTCCTAGCCCGTGCCTGTCCATCAGCTCCTTTGGGTCAGCATGTTCCTGCAATACCCCTTAGTGGGGAGGCAGATTTATTCACTGAAAGAGTGCTCAGGCATTGGAACAGGCTACACAGCAAAGTGGTGGAATCACCATCCCTGAAAGTGTTCAAAACCTGTGTAGATGAGGCCCTCAGTGATAACTGTTTAGTCTTAGTAGTTCTGCGGCAATGGTTGGACTTAATGATCTTAAAGATCTTTTCCAACCTAGCTGATTCTGTGATTTGCTTGTTTTCTAGATTTGCTTATGTACAATGTGTGTATGCAATTTCTTGCAGCTGATTTTGGAAGTATGATAAAGAGGGAAAAAAAACAAAACACCAAAGATCAAACCAAACAACAAAATCCCATCCCTCCCTTTTTCCTGTATTAATTAGATCCTGTATAAAAGTAATTGATTCTCTCCTGGTTTTACGTAACCATTCAGATGTTGCCTCCTGTTTATTCTTTGCAAGTGCAAATGAGGTAAACATGGATATTAATAAACATGGACAATTGCTTATGAAACAAAACATTATAGAGAATTAGAGTTGGGAGGCTTGAACAACTTGAACAATTAGCCTGTAGAGGACACAGTTAATAGGAACGTTTGGTCACAATCAGGTGATGCTTGTTTCAGGTGATTGTTTGTTCTTTAAAAGACTTTTCTTTTCAGCAGGATTCAAAGACCAGAACTTGTAGTTATCATGGGTTGGCTTCCTCATCCACCATCCTGAGAATAGTTTCTTGTGCATGAGGCCTTTTAACTGATCAAGGCAGTAAAGTTGTAGCAGGAATGGTGGAAACTACCACATCACTATTTTAGTCTGTGACAAGCTGGAAGGAAGGAACAGGAGATGAACACTCAGCTACTGTGTGTGTGTGTGATGGGGTAGTTGTGTGTAGGTGTATGTGTGAAAGAGGAAGAGATACATTGACATGCTCGGTTGTATTTTTATTTTACTTACTTTCTGCTTAATTCAGGACTGTATAGGAAAGAGCTGCCTGAAGAAGTTAATGAATACACAAGTTAGCCTGTAAGAGTAAAGAATACATAAAGAAAGGTCTCACTTGAGAGCATCCACAAAGCTGTGAACAGCCATAATCACAGTCTTATCTGGAAGGTGAAGGAACCAGGACAACATCTCCCTACAGCAGCTGGAAATGTCCTGGCTCTGCTGGGTAATTTGGAAATGGCTGCTGTGGTGAGATCACTGAATTTAGATGGATCTGACAGTGTAAGTTTCTACATGTAGTAATATTTTTTAATTCATTTCAGTGCACATATTGGAAATAGGCTACCAGGGCTTGAACCTGCCAGAAGTGTTTTAAAAAGTTATCATATAGGTTCCAAGTTTCCACAGCAGGAAGGACCTGATACATAAATGATACATAAATAACCATTTTTGAGGAACTACAAGATACTAAGTGGTCTTAGCAACAGTGATCTCTGCCAAGGTCATCTCTGGTCTTCAGGAATCCCAGGGGCGACTGGGAAGGAAGTGAAAAACTTGATCAGTGTTTGCTATCTTCTTCCTGCTTGAAGGGAACTGAGAGAGAGCTCTTAATAATGAGTCAGGCATCAGCACGAGGAGTTTGCCAACTAAGCCTTTCTGATCTTAAATCAATAGACTGTCAGTTTAGAGTGAACAGCTATTTCCGCTGCTGGAGGAGGACTTTGAGAAGTGTTTCTGAGAGCTGCTAACAGCTAATTTACAAACCGGGTTTCATATTTGAGATTGCTGTACTATAACATCCATTCAAGTGTCTTATCAAGTACCAAACACAACCGGCAAAAAACCAGTGACTGAGTTCAGTGGCGGAGCCATGAGATAGACTCTGCTCGCTCTGCTTGAATGAAGGTCTTACAAAGTCAGTGAAGAGCATGTAAGCTCCATCCTGACCTTCCCTCTGCACAGCAGAGAGGGTTTGCCTATGTACCGCATACTTTAGCTGCAAGTAGTTTCAACTACTTCATGTTACAAAGCGGTTGGGTGAGAGCAATGTTTACCCTGAAAACGCTGAGGGACTCCTAAGTTCCCTCAGAATATAGGACTTTTTTTTCCCTCAGATACTCAGAAATCCTCTTTCTGGGTTTGTTTGTGAATCAGGACAGGGAGGGATGTGAGATGATTCCTTTCTTCCCCTATTTCCTGGCATTTTATTGGTGCTGTGCTGAAAAAGCAGCCCTGGAGTGGGCTGTGAATTCTCTGTGGCACTCCCAGTCAGCACAAGAAGGCAGCAAATGGCTATTGGTGACACTTGCTGTCACGTACACTCTTTTATTGCTTTTATTCTGTTACCAGTAATTGAAAGGTCAGCCAAATTTTTCTTAGACAATTAAGTGACATTTACAGATAGGAGCTCTCAGGGAGCCAGAGATGCTTTTCCAAGGGCTGCTGCAAGCGCAGTGCCCAGCTAGTCTGATGTGTCACTACTCCCAGTGTGTAAAACACCAGTAAGCAGATTTTTAAGACTCATACTGTATGTGGTACATTGAGAAACACAAATATGAGATACAGGCCCAGGAATCTAAAGGCACAGGTTTTTATCTGAGCAGGTGTTTGTTCACACAGCCCACCAGACAGAGCACCTTCGTCTTGAAGGTCAGGAGACCAATCTTGTTATAAGGTTATGTCTGGAAATGGAAAACCACAAATGACAGTAGGATAGCTGATGTAGGAAGAGAGACAGAGGAGTACGTTGCACTAGGTTGATGACTGAGACCCAAACTGTTGAGGCTCATCCACTGAGTTCTTGGTTCGTACAGCTGCCTCCTACCTGTCCTTACCTTCCAAAGGGTGGGAAAAGTGTGTCTCATCACTGGGTTGAGAGGCTGGGGTGGAGGAAAAGGTTGTGGTGCAACCTGCAAGGGATTCTGTCTACTTTCAGGGGCTGCACAGTGCCAGGACCTTCCCCCTCACCTCCAGATGGACACTCTTGTGAGGTGGTGGCAGCAAGCCTGCCCACAGGACAAGGGTCCCCCCACCAGTTCCTAGTCCAACACGCTGGGCTTGCACCCTAGTATCTGATGGACCATCATGTTGTTTCATGCAGTAGTAAAGAAAACACTACAGACCTGTTGTTTGCTTAAATATTTATATAGTGAATGAGATAGCAGAATCTCTTTTGGCTCACATAAAAGTGGTCTAAATCAGTGCTCAGTTGGGCGTCAGAGAACTGCTTCAGGGTGGCTTTGGATGTTTACAGCTACTACAGGCTCTGCAAGGAGTGTGAGTAGAGAAAAATGGATGTGGTTAGAACATCTCTTCATCCTGGTGTCCCCTGAGGACAGAAAGATTTATCGGGGTTAGTGGTGCCTGCACGATTAGAGTGGCCTTCTGGAAGTGCTGCTGTGGAGGAAGAGCTTCCTACAATTGTAACATGTACCCCTCTGCATTTCAGTGAGTGACTTCAAAGCAAGGTGGTCAGAAATACTCCTATAAATATCTGACACAGAGGAAGGATACAGATTTCTGTTGTTGAATCAACTCTGAAACAGAGGCTGCATTATTCATGTGTGGATCGTGGTTTGATGTTCCAGCTCAAGGGAATGAATAGCCAGAAAGGGAAAAGGGAATTAGCAAATTCATTTGGGTTCTTAGTTATGTGCTGCTTTAGCTGGTTCTTGCTACGGGCTGTAATTTGAGGGTTTTGAGGGCTTTGTAAAGTGCCTTTGTGTTAATTTAAACTGAAAAATTTTGAACTTGGGATGAACCCGAATCTCATACCAGAAAACCTCACACTGAAGGGAAGTGCATGGCTGGATCTGAACACATCTTTTCGTAAAGCATTCCTGTAAACAGGAATGTGTGCCTTGTGGCCTTACCAATTCACACCAAGCATAGTAGTATTATCTCTGAGAAAATACGGATGGCACATCCAGAATCCTTGTGAAGATAGTTCCAAAAGTTGTAAAGATATTGGCTGGGCAGCATCTAGTTGTAGCAGTCACCCTCGTGGCTGTTTGGCTCTTGGCATGGCCCAACAATGCCATTAGCAGATGGAGAGGTGCTCCACATGGAGCTTTGTTTCTCACACCACCACTTTGATGGCTGCTGTTGTTGCCTGGGCTTGAGAAAGGTATTACTTGAGCTGAAAGTGAAGGTAATGGAATGCTTTATGCCAAAAGGGAATACAGAGTAAGAATTATGATGGATGGAAAGTGGAGTCAGCAGCCTGAGCTGACATGAGTGACTGGTAGGACATGAAGCAGGTGAGATCGCAGTCGAGCTCTGTGGATGGGAACACATGATTTAACTTAAAACAGTGATATTTGGTTTTTACTGCTATTTCAGCATGATTTGCAATACAAACACAGTATGGCCTTAAAAATATGTTTGTGTTGTGAGATGCTTACACTTGATGTCAGGTTTTAGGTGTCATAAGGGAAAGGATGATGTTAGGGAAGTTGTGCAAATCTATTCAGATAGTCAACTTCCTGTGGAGTAGCCACATGCTCCATGATGTGGAACCTCTTCCCTTGTAACTCTGAGAGAGGGTTTGGAGTTTGATAGTACCTGTCCAAATTAAGTCTACCTACTCAAGCTAACCCGATATCACAAGCTTTCCTAAGTTTTTCTTGCAGGCTTTTGCTCAAGCTTAAAAGCCAAGCCAGTATTTCAGGCATCATGTAACTGCAGTGCCTAGTACAGAGAAGAACAAACAAAAGCAGGGCACCATCACTGATAAGGTGTGGGGAGGTGGGGTCTCCTCACATGCTCCCGTAAGAAATTTACTCTGGATGGCAGAAGGTGTCAAAAAAGCAAATATACCCCAAAACAAGCCAGCTCCTTGCAACCTTGCCCTAAAATCTGATGACTAGAATAACCTTGGACCTGTAGGCAAGACCAAGAACCTTGTCACCAGGTCATCCAAGGATATTCTTGGTATCCCAGAGCACATGGAGCTCCTGCCTCCAGTGCTTTGGAGGGAGGTAGAACACCCTGACAGTGGAAGCTGACTGACAAATCTAGGGGAAAAAAATCCTCTTACATTTATGAGTAACCAGCTGATGCTGCAAGGCATGAAATCTGATTATAATTACTGTCTTAGGGTAGAGCTGCATCTTTTATGAGCATGTCCCATTATGGAAGTGAATTGGAATCTCTCTCAAATCATTCTGTAGGCCCTGGGGCGACCAGGATGTTTTGAATCACATCTTCCTCCCCTTCACGTGTCCACAAGCAAAGACTCACAAACACTGGATCAGAGCATGCATCCTAGAAAGATACTGAATCTTGCCACAAGGGTTCCAGGACATGGCAACACTGCTGCTCTTTCTACTCACCTCTAGTTTTTATTCATCTTTCTTCAAGGAAATGGTGTCTTAATTCAAGGTAGACATTATTAGTTTCTAAACAGTAAGTAATCCTGCTGATTTCCATGAGGTTGAATCATTCCTATTGCTGTTCTTTTCTAGCTATCTACCAAGAGTTATCACCTTCCCAAACTTTTCCTTTGATAAGCTGAAGAAGTTGAATTTCTTATGCCTGAAGCTCATTTCCCCAAACCTGGGACTCTGTGTTTAAACTGGTGGCTTTTAAAAACCATTAATGGATTCATCACAATTAAAAATAATTAAACATTTCTTAGGGAAATTTGTCAGTAACCAGTTCAAGCTGTGATTAAAACAGAAATGGAAAAGCTAGGCTGGAAATAGCTGCTTAAGCCTGTATTTCTTTTTAAAAGAAGGTTAGGATTTTCTGTGATTTTAGTTATTGCATGTGTATGTATTATCTGTGTTACAGACATGCATGTACACAAGTATACATAAATATGTATGTATGAAAGGAAAAGAGAACACCCATAAACTCACTTGCTATGGTAACTGTTGTTGTGGAAGCCAATAATGGTCAGCAAGCCGTGAAAAGCACGGGAGATAAGAACACATCTACTATTAATACTGTTCAGTTTTAGAAGTGCTCACAATGAAGCTGCTGTTCTGACACTTTCTTCTGAAATATGAAGTATTAGGCATTGTCAGAGCCAGGATATGGGGCTAGATGGACTCTTAACTGCCTGCTGTGGCGATTCTTATCTTCCTGCATGGGGTGAATTAGAATTCTTTGGATCAATGAACGTACACAGTCTTTTCTTGTATCAGAATAACATTACACATCCTCTTGTCATTCTAACACACCGGAAGATTATTTTCAATGATAATGACAAGACCACATCAATCATGGGACTTCTGTAGTGGGAATTTGCTTCTTATTACATCTTTCACATGGCAGATTTCCCCCTTTATATCTTCTTGAATTGCCACTCAGGAGTTGGGAGCAAAACGGTCAGAATTTGAAAAAGGGAAAAAGAAAACGTCTCACTTCTGCTGCCACTACTGCTCTAAGTTGTACAGGCATTAACTTCTCCTGTGCATCCATGATTATAAAAATGGCATAGGCAGAGTCTGCATTTTGTTCTGCTTAAATATCTGTCCAGATCACAGCTTTTCCCTGATAAAGGCTATTGCTGGAAAACATTAGTATGCGCTACCTGTATTTTCCGTGTTCAAAGGAAGCAATCACAGAGCACTTCATTTATTTTAGTAAGAGCTCAGAAAATGCTGCACTGTTGCCATTCTGCAAAGGATGTATTTTCATGTCAAGGCATTATCATGAACAGATTCTTTCCAAATTCCAGGAAAAGTGTGATATTTTTATGTGGCATAATGAAGTCTGAGCACTTACAAAACTTGATTGGTTTGAGGCCTTTAATTTGCTCCATGTTTTATTGTTTTACTTAACTAAGTTCACTGGAAATTTCTTTTGTGTAGACAAGTTCTAGGCCCAATGTTAAATCTTGGGCTTAATGTGTAACTGATGGAGACTGACTACTGGTGTCCACAGGAGCTGAAGAACATAGAAGTGGATTACAGGAGGTGCCAACTGTAAAGCAACTGCATCAGGAAGTTATAAAGTGCAAAGGTTTAGCTCAAAGGTTGACGGAACAACTAACTCAATGTGGCTGAAGTTAGGCAATCTGGATTCTGCTAGTGTCTTTGGAGAGAAATGAGCATTTTCAGGTACATCTCAGACAGTGCCATGGATTTAGGTCAGTGTCACTCTGAAAATTAAGGAAATTAATTCACATTTTCCAATACGAGGGATAGGAGCATAAGGCTTCCTGAAAGTCAGTAGGATTTAGCCTCCTAAGCTGGGAGGATGGTTTAGAAATAGGGCTGGTTATCACCTCCATTTAGTACTTTATCTTTGGTTTCGTCATGCTGCATTTTTGCTTGGACTATTTGTCCTCCTAACAAATAACCAATTTAAAGTTAATTACAATTGATCAGTCTTTTCTAAGCCTTCAGTTTTCACACTTTGCTGCTCTGTAAAACTTGCCAAGGAAAATGGTGTCATAATTGCAACATTTTGCACCTTGACATTAACTGTATATTTCACTCATGGCCAATTTAAAAATCAAAATAGAAACTTCGTAATAATCTCCCTTTACAGTTTGGGTTATGAGAAGCTGAGAATTCCCTTAGGCTTGATTGATAAAACATGGCATTTATCCTATTCCTAGGATGATGTTCAGCAAACTTTATGACAGAGGGAAACAGCTGGTAAAGTGGGTTCAGGGAAAGGTGAAGGTAATATAGACATAAAAAACAAGAGGATAATGATTTTAAAAGGGATAATAGTTGTAATAACACCATTAACCTTTTGCTTCAAATTATTGAATGTGTGGTCTCTTCAGCGGGCTAATCAAAGGTTTGCATTAACTGCAATGCAAGAAGAAGTGGCAGTATACAACCTGAGGTGATTTTTTCCCCTCTTCCAATTATTCACTATCCAACCCTTACTGGGGAAAAAAAAAAAAGGAAAAAACCAACCCTTTGGCTGTTGAAGACCCCTTCCCATTTTGAAGTGAATCTGACTTGCTTTCAGAAGAAACAAGCTCCAGCTTCCTTTCTGCTTTGTAAGAGGTGGATTTTGATAGGGGAAAAAAAGTAGTATTACTTGTTATAGATACATAGAAATTAAAGTCAAAGATGTAAATGTTATGGGGCTGGCTGCCAGTAAGAGCCAGCCCCAAGCTGTGCGGTGGTACTGTGTGGAGGGGATGTCAGCAGAGGCCCAAGGGCAGGCGTACACAGCTCTGCATGGACAGGGTAGACACAGCACTGCGGAGGTCTCAGGGCTTACTTGGGATGTGTGCAGCTCTCTGCTACTCTGTGTAGGTCACTTCTGGCATCTAAACAGCTAAGACAGGCTGGAACAGAGGAAAACTGCCTTTTTTACTTGTGTGCTACGTGCACACAGAGTTGCCTTGCAGAGGCAGACTATGCTTTGACACTTTATTCGCATGCTAAAAGACAAATGTTATTGATGGTGGAAAATGGCCACAGATGATCAAAAAGCTCACAGTGACTTAATGGAATTGTTCAGGAATTTGTCTGGTTGGACAAATCTGCACCAATATGTGATTTCACAGGTGATGATCTGTTTTGTTCACTTAAGGCACCTATCCCAGGTGCACATCAGAGCACCTCTGGTCAGAAACCTCCCTTCTATATGCAGTCAGTGGAGAGAGAACCACCTAAGTTAGACACCCAAAGCAAGGTTGTCTGACTGGCTTGCAGTGTGTCATGTCAATCTAGTAAGAAAGGAATAAGCGTAAAAAGAAATTTGCACTGTTCCTCACTGACAAAACTCCACACCGTTAACAGCCCCATTCTGTTGGAATCGGAAGATGGTGAAAGACTTCAGGAGCCACGTGCCTTGAATTTGAATTAACCAGATTGAATTTAAAATCAACACACTGAAAGGGCCTGAGATAAGAAGTCAGAACACTCAGAGGAAATGAGAACTGTTCCAGGAACTAAAGGTGAGAGAAACACTAAGTCACATTAAAAATATTCCACTAGAAAAGAAACACCTTTTCTTTTGCGGGACACCTTTTCTTAGAAGTCATCTATAATCAGTAACCTTTCCCAGGCACTTTCTCAGGCTGTTTTTAGTCACTGAATCCTTTGTTTCAAAACCACCCATTGATTCAGTGCGCTAAGTGAGAAGTAATTAAGGTGGACAGAAATCTTGCCTGCTGGATGGCTGTATGAGGTGTAGAAGAGAGAGGCAGCAAGGGGGTGAATGAATTTTTCCAGAGGATAGCTCTAACAACATGTGAGTCTCCTGTAGTGTATCGTTAAATATACGTGTACGTAGATGTGCAGTTCTGTTCATCTTCCTATTGATGTATTTATTTCCATATACACACATGCTGATGTACATACGTGTGTGTTCCTCAAAGATAATGAACTGTTTAGGCAGTACTTTGTCAGAATATCATTTAAAGTGTTACATCCTTTTAATGCACAGTAGTTTAAGCAAACTCCAAGGTTCTTACTCGGCAATAAACCCATTAAATCATCTTAAATACCATGTCATAATGACAATTTGATGCCACCAGATGTGGCACTAGGGATCTTTTCTTTTTTTAAATGCTTTCCTGGAGATACAGCTTCCTGAATTTGATATTCTCTAGCCTGTTTGCACAGCTGCTATATCACAGAGCTCTGCCATCATTTTGCCTTGCATCAGTTACTCACTAAATCATGTGTGGCATGACTACAGACTCCCTGCATCTGAACCATTTAGGCTCATACCCACTTCACCCTCGTAAAGGCTGAATAGTTGGGCCGTATGGGAAAGAGTGCATGAGTGTTAAAATCCAAGAGCAGTATCCATTCCAGCTGTGGAGCTTTTAGAGATGCAGTCAGAAGACTGTACACCCCATTTGGCATCTTGGATATGATGCTAAGTGAAACACACAGATGCCTGGCCATTTTCCTGGCTTTTCTCACCTGTTGGCCAAAAAGGAAACCAGATCGATAGTACAGCACCTCTTCTCCACAAGGCAGAGTGGGGAGAGGGGCACATTAGCAGCATACAACAGCAAAATAAATACTATTTCATGTGCATGTTTAAGTAGTAGAGCAAGTAATGGGGAAAACTCAGAGACCAACAACAGAAATAAATGAGGAGCAAAATGAGGAAAGATGCTTTCCTGGCCTTGGAACATGGTGCTTCAGAAGCAACCCCTAATCCAAGAAGACACTAATTTCTGATTGACAGAGAGCAGGAGACCACCTAGTGAGCACTGGACTCAGCAAAGACAGGACACTGGGCCTTTGCTGTGATTTAGTATGGGGGGAACCCTGTTGTCAGGCTTTTTATCATGTTGTGAGTTTGTATTGGGTGAGTGCTGTCAAATCTGAGGTGGCAAATATGGCTACTCTCCCTCTGAGACCTTGGTTGGGCATGCATTTTCCCCTAATAAAGGTCTGTGAGAGACATACGTTGGCAAGGATTTGAAGTGAGGTTGTGGAATTAGAACGTGCTAGTAAGTGTGATCACATCTGAGGCACCAGCATTGATGGTAGGGCTTGGAGCTGTCCTTGGGTGGGTCAAAATCCTGGTCTGTGACCCAGAGGGATGACTGTGGGCATTTACTGAGGGTCAGGAAGATGGGCACAAGACACCAAAAGTGCAGCTATTGGTAAGTGACAAACAGCTACTCAGCCTGAGCATGATTTATTGTCATCACAATATTGACCTCTTCTCAGTGCCAGAGGATTATTAAACCCCAATTCAGTGTGAATTAGAAATACTCTTCAAAAGGCTGATTCAAAGCCAAGTGGAACAATTACCATTGACTTGCATGTAGTCTTGGTTTGATATGCTGTTCAGCTCTGGGGCTGACAGGAGTGTTTGAGTAGTTCTGTATTGAAGAGGACATGAAATGCTGTCTAGATTACCCTCCAGTGAAGTGTAATATTTGATAACATCAGTAAATACAAAACAGAAGCAAAATGACAACAGCATTTGAGCATCTTGTGATAGCAAATGAGGTGGAAAAGTTAAATGGATATAGAAGAGGATCCCCAGAGGTTGGATCGCAGCATGATGCTGGTAGAAGCCCAGTTGTTACTGTACTGATAGCAACATGTGGAGCTCTGAATCTTTTTGGATCATGGCTGAACGGAGGGATTTGCTTGTAGCTGCCTTTTCTCCTATTCATATTGTATAGGCTGTCCTCCTCTCCTGCCAGCAAACAAATAAAACTCTGTGCCAGCTATAGCAGCAGTTTACATGGAAAAGCAATGAAGCAATTTCAGGAAAGTATTAGATGTGATTTTGGCTTTTTTTTGCTGTCACTTAGCAGCTAGAAAGAAGAGATGCACTGATGTGCAGAGCCGGGCGTGTATTATGCAAACTCATATCACAATCTCATTGACTGTTTGTGGACCCCCATATCTCTCTGTTTCCATCTGTTGTTTTAAGGCTAAGTTGTTTGGAGGATGTCCAAATTCTTTTCCCTTCCCTAACTTTGGTGAAGTACCTGCCTGCCTTAGGCTCCCTACATAGACAACAGACAAAGAAGCTGCTCCAAAGAATGTGATGTGCCAGAGGATGCTCCTTTCTGTCCTTCTGCCCCTTCCCTCCTTCCATACTCTTCCTTTAACTGCACAGGGATTTTATAGGTGCCTAAATACATCGCCCCGGTCAAGGACTGGAGTCAATGGTGTGAATTTGGGCTTTGCTGCTGTCTTCAGCTGGTTGTGATACAGAATTAGGATAGCGCAGACTGTAAGGAGGATGAATGTGTGATCCACCATTTGCCCATGGCCCATGAGTGGGCAGCAGCAGAAGCTGCCGTGTCTCAGTCTAGGCAGTAGCTCATGGCTGATGCAGTATTTCAAGAGATAACAAGGGAATGTCAAGCTTATCCAAGGAAACAGAAATGGCAGAGAAGATAAATAAGCAAAGTATATAAACCATAAATGCAGTGCTATTGAAATTAAGTATGTTTTAATTTCTGAAAAGAATGACATTTTGGTGTTAGATTTCTTGAAGAGAGAAAGATTACATGCATCATTAAAAGAAAATGTTTTCAAGGGCCCTTTTAAAGAATTGTATCCATGTTGCAATTGCCATGTGCAAAATATAAAAACCAGAGAAGGGAAGAAACCCCAGCAAGCAGTGGAAATAGCCCATTTTGTGAATGATAGGAAGAAATATACCATCTGTGATTTAGTGTAGTTCCCAAGATCCCATCTGTGATCGAAGCACAGTCTTCATTGAAGGCTGAATCCCTGAGCTGTTCTGTATGATAAAATATTTCTCTTGGAAGATGCTTAGGCTAATGGGTTTGTTTTGCTGGAATATGGCTCTTCTAGATGAGACATAAACCCTTAAAGGCCTAATTTTGCCTCCAGTAGCCAACTACAGCTGGTGTCAGGAGGAGCAGGAGTGAAAGGTCAAAGATCGAACACTTCCCCTGCAGAATTTCTATACTCCTCTTTATCAGGTCAGGTTGTTGGGTCTAAGGAGGGCTAGATGGTGATTTTGTGAGCTCTAGTGTCAGATGTGGTGGTCGCTGGGCTCCTTGTACGAGGAGCTCTGCAAAGGAAGCGCCAACTATTTCCTTTTGTTTCTCCTGTGGTTTTCAGCAGAATGAATGAGAGATCCTTCAAACTGGTGGCAGGCCTCTAATGCAGATGTAACACTCAAGTCTTCTGGTGCCTTTACAGTGTTGTCACTGTGATCTCTCAGTCCTAGTGCAGAGGTGGCTTGAGCTGTATCAGGTATTTATCCAAATGCAACAGATTTCATTCTGATCCTCTGTTAATTGCACACACACGTACAGACTGGTGCTGCTGCAGTTACCACTGAAATTTATATTTGAATAATAAATGCATTCACCTGGTTAATATATGTTTATATTTTCTACTCTATATAATTACATGCTGATTATACAATTATAGAAAATACATATTTTGCACAATTATGCTATTACTGAAATAATGCCTGCAATAGAACTGCCTGTGTATGTGTGCGTGGTGGTTGGTTGTTTTGGAGTCGTCCCAAGCTCATGCAGCTCCATCTCGAGTGAGGTGCTGCTTGAGCAGACAGTGATATACCACAGGAGCATGTATGTTATTACTGTTATCACCTGTGGGTGAATCTAGCTCCATTACAAAATGGTTTTGGCTTTATTATAAACCACCTGCTATAAGGTTGTTCATCCAGCCTGATTTTGTGCTTGGCTGCCCTGGCTCCCTGTGCCCCTCGGTTGTGATGCACGGTGTGAGGTGCATGCAGGTGGGAGGTGCAGACACCCGACAGCCACTGTCCCCCCTTACACCAGGCTGTGGGGGGCAGGCCACCAAGCCCCAGTCTGCATTTGCCTCTGCTTAGCTTAGGACAGACCTTTCACTGCCTGCACATGCTCAGAGCACTCCAGGCATCCTGCCAGGTGTGTGTGAGGGATAGGGCAGATTCATGTCACAGCATGTGATATCCTATTGGGGAACACCACTGCAGCTGGCTCTGCTCTGGTGCTGTTGTACTCGGGGGGTTCCTACTCGCCAGCTTAATACAGATGAATAAACAAACAAGTAGCAGCCGTTGATAGCATCAGCATCTGTGTTTGTACTGATGGCGAGTGAATCGCTTCACCCGAGCTAACACAACAAAGCAGTGTCAGAGGTGGGAGTGGGATGCTGGCCTCCCACCTGCCTTCCTGGGATCAGATAGAGGAAAAGAGTCCTGTTCAACAGGATAAATACAGCCTGGCTTTGCCTCTCCTGTGCTGTATGGGTCTTGCAGCCAAAGGGTTAAAAAGAACTGAATGTGTTCAGCATGCTCTGAGAAGCGCCCGACGACGTCTGAACATGAATGACCAAATTGCTTTTTACTTTTTAAATTAAGGCCTCTGTCTGCGGGCATGCGGCTAACACTGCGCTTCCATTAAAGAAAGGAATTTGTTACCACTCTGATTTTTAATAGGGTAAGACCCTGCCGTTCCATCTCACAACTTTACTGACATGAGAGCTTATTAAAAGCAATCCTCCCCCTTCTCCTTGAAATCTGAGCTTCCGATAGCTTCATCCACATCGTGTTTATTTTATATACGCAGCTCTGCAGCTGCTGTTTCCTTCTTCTCCGATAAATGACAGCATAACTGTTGCATCCACTAAAAAAGTAAATAAAATTAAATGGGGAAGAACAATACATCTCTGGCAGAGAATAATAACTCTTTTAAAGCACATATCTAAATTGTACAGCCTGATCTTAATTGTACAGATAATTCTTTGTTATTTCAAGCAACTTGGAATGCGACAGCAAACATGCTCTTGGCAGCATATCCCAAGATTTCTGTGGAAACAATGGGGAGAATTCTCCTGAACTGAAAGGAGATTGAAGTGTCTTTATTAGGTTAATAAGGCTGTAGTCTGTGAGGAGGAGGAGAGGAAGAATATGCTATGATCTGTTGGTTGGTTTGGAAGGGTTCTTTAAGCAGAGACTGTGCTGGAGGAGGCCCTTTTTGGGTGTTTTATGGGAGGCTGTGAGTGTTAGGTGTCAGCAATGAGCCCCTTGCCAAGCCAGCCTCTGTCCCCTGCGTCGCGCTTCCAGCTGGTTAGCCAGGCTGGTCCCATGTTGGACTGGTGCCAATGATGTGTGGCCCCATCCAGGCTCCAGGCCAGTGCCTTTCTGTTATCAGCCTGCTCTGTTGCATTGTCTCAGCCATCTCTGATGAAGCCAGCACCAACAGTGGAGGCCAGCAGCAGCATGCTGGAAGTTACTGGTGCTGTTCAGCCATGGCTGTGGGGCGAAGGTACAATTTAAGATGTTTATTTAGTCCTTAGACAAAAGTCCTCTTGAATTTGCCTGGAATTTGTCTGAGGAGCTGGAAAACAATATTAAAGCAGAACAAAGAGAGAGAGACTAATGTGAACTGAAACTACTGAGTTAGAGGAGGACAGTATTTGTGGTAGCATCAGAAACTGTAATTGTTTTTGAGAATCATCCACCTCTTTCTGGAATAAGGGGAAGCTGTGCAGATAAGAGGACAAATACATAATGCAGGTAATGACTTTAAAAATGTGGAAATCTTTTATTTAAAAGAGAAAGCTGAAACTGTGAAAGGTGGGAAGTGCATGGTGTGTGTTGAAAGTAGCTATGGCCTTGGGAAAAAACAGGCTGGGCAGGAGCACTGCTGCTCTAAGAGAGTAGCAACAGTTGACAGCCAAGGTAGGTGCTCCATTTAAAGGAATAACAGCTATAAAAGGAATGAAAAGGTTTCCAGAACAGGTGAAGTAGCACTAGTGGGAGATTTACCCTGGATGTTCTCTGAGAGATGGCTGGAGGAAGAGGTGAAGAAGGGCATTGGCTCAGGAAAGGCTGTGGTGTGGCTGTTTGTACGCTGCTCAGCAGAACACAACCTTTCTGCTCTTCTGGGTGTAGAGCTGGTGCTTGCCAGCTCTGCCTTTACTGCCATGTAAGTGATGATCTGGCATTGGTGTGGCACCCTGGAACAAGCTGTGGGGCCTGAGTTCTGTGCAGAGAGATGTTGGGAGGGTGGGCGCTTGCAGCTCCTGTGTCTTGAGGGCAGCCTTAAGCCTTCTACGTATCACATTTACTGTGTAATCGATGGCCATTTACCCTTGCACCTAAATAGGTAGCAGCAAGTTGTTTACTGTGGCCTCAGCCCGCTTTCCTGCCCTGCTTGCAGGGCACTTGCAGGGCTGGGTGCTGCCTGGAGGCCAGGCTTGAGAGAGGGCGGGGTGAAACCTCAGCTTCCAGGAGAGGAGGAGAAGGATGCTCCAGACCATGTTCACGTACCTGCTCTGCAAGGCAGGCTGAGGCTGGCTGTGGGTTACTATTCCAGTGTAGCCTCAGGGATAAATAAAAGGAGCCACGTTTACATGAATGCTGGCCCTCGTGCAAGCTCCAGGTGTCAGCCGGGAAATGGGCAGCTCCTTGTCCTCAGCTTTCCCTATGGGAAACCTGCATGTCTCCCTGTTACTGCTTCAGGAGGAGTCCTTTCTGCTGAGCTGGACTATTTTCTCTTTGCTTTGTCGTGGCGTGGCTGTGAGTAACACAGCATCGCTCAGTTCCCCTTGGGCCAGGGAATTCCAGGCACTAACAAAGAACAACATCTGGCTCTTTGAACTGATCCAGTAAGTACCAGACACGGCCTGGTATGAGAGGCAGGAGGAATCTATAAACTTGAAGCCCCACCCTTGTTTTCTGATGCTGCAGTTTGGTAAATGGCAACAAGGTCACTGCAGGGTCCGTTTTTGTGTTTTAATCAGGAGGAAGAGTTACAGCTTTTGGAGTGTTTGGCCTAGTCATTATCATACAGATGCTGCATGTATATGCTTCAACTTGAGGCACAGCACAGAGTAGTTTGATATTAATACAAGCTAGAGCTCATCATGGAATAATCGCATCAGCAGAGATTTATCTCTTGGTGAAGACGAGAATTTGTCTGGGAGCCGATCAGAATTTTCTCTGTGGACTAAACACTAAATTAGCACCAACGAGGTGGCAAGGACACGGTGAGCAAGAAGTCTTGCCCTGTGAATAAGGGCAATAAATGAGGTCTTAATTTAGTTGCATAAGCTCTTAACCTTTCTTGCTGCAAAGTGCCATCTAGTGTTCACAGCCATCGCCTGCCAGCGAGCCATCGTCCTGGCAGGCTTAAAAGAGCTTAAAAGCCCTAAAGGGAAGGCAGACAAGCAAATAAACTTTAATTGTTAATAACCAGATGTTACTGATCTTTAATACATGTTTGTAGTAACTTCGTTAAATGAAGCTTCTTTACTACGGGACGGAATAGGAGATGTTTCAGCTGGGTTCAAAAGTCAATTTGGATCTCATAAAACAAAGCAGAGCATGTTGTTGGAAAAGCAATTGTGGACTTTCATGCACAAAATATATGCCCAACGATGTGTCAAATTTGCACGTGCAGTGAGCACTGTGGCATCATTAATGTTATTTATGTGGCAGTGGTTCTTCTGCGTGCTCCTGAGGGAAGAGGGATTGGGCACCTCACATGGAGCGATGCAAGATGGTCCCTTCCTTGTAAGTTTGCAAGTCAGCTGCATTGAGAAGGTGAATCCAGGAGCAGGAGAGCACCTTAATGGCCATGAGCCACCATGTAGGTGCATGCAAGTTAACTGTGCATGCAGATCAGTCATAAAATAGCGAATGTACTTTGCAAGCCTAAAATCAGACCCAGCAAAGACACAGTTTAGCATCTAAAGTGCAAGAACAGGAGAGGGATGATCCACAAGAACACTTGGAAGTTGGAGGCGGAGGGGAGGTAAAAAAGCGCACAAAAATAACTCCTCATCCAGATTCGTATCTGGGGCATCTTTCGCAGTGGTTGGGGCTGTCCTGATTGGCTTGGCAATCTCTCTGCCACATCTGATCACCCCTGAAACCACCCTGAGCACAGACCTCAAACACAAAGGTTGTTATCATTATTATTTGTTGTTATCTGCAAAGCGCTGACAGTGCTTAGAAGTGCCAGAGGATTCATGCTCTGGGTTCTACTCTTGCAGTGGCCAGGAGCAGAGTCTTAATTAGCCCAAACAGCGTCCATGATAGAGAACAGCCCCAGTGACAGGGAGCAAATTAGGTCTCTGACCCAGCAAAGCATTTAACCATGTGCCACAGTTTTTTAGTCCATGTATCTCTGGATTAAGACCTGGATGATGTAACCTTTTGCTGCCTCTAATTTTTCTGATTGCAGCATGAAGCACGGCTCAGCTTGCTGGCTCAGAAATCCCTGTGTACGGTATTAATCTGCTTTCTAAACTGATTCCTTGTGTCTGGACAAAACACCAGGGATTCCTCTAAACCGAAGGATCTTTCCCATCTACTTTCCTAGACTTCCTGTAGGAAGTCCCAGCCCTGTGTTCAAGCAGCCGTGAATGGCTTCTCCTGTTTTCTGCTTTGTGATCTGCTATATCTCTCTCATGTTCCTTGTCTCACCTTGGTGATAAATAATAAAGTAAATAGAACAGCAGCAAAGAACCTGGAAGGCTGCACAAACTATAGGGGATCCTGAGAAATACCCAGTTCCTGGAGTTTGGGAGGCAGAAGGGAGTCACCTCGCTGTCAGAACTGGCACAACCTTTATGAATTTCACAGAAAACTCCCTGGCAATGAGGACTGTATGAGGAGCTGCATGTTCCTCAAAGGGAGTTCTGAGTTTACCCTGGGTCTTCTCATGCCATAGTAGAGGCTTATTCTCTATAAAGGACAGTCTGGGAGCACGTCTGCTTTGCTTCGCAAGCCACATTGTAAGCTTGGTGGTATCAGGGTGGGGAGAACAGGAGGTTTAAGGAGGAGACTTCAGCTGGAAATTGGTGGGTGTTACACTTAATGATCTGCTTGCATCCCTGTTCAGGAACCCTCTGGGAGAATGTGCTATAAAACACTCTCCGATGATACCTGCTCTTTTCCTGTACTTGCTGTTGGGCATCTGAAATCACTGGGCTAGATGGACCTTTGGTCTGTGCACATCACTTCTCTTATCTCCTATGTCCTTCAGTATGATTCTTTTATGATCCTCTGTGTTGTTTCCATTGCTGTGACAGGACACAGTACCATGGAGGGCACCCCCACCTCTCTGTCTCTGTCCCACTGTGAAGTTGTACCTACGCATGTGCTGCATGAAGCTGGCAGATGGGATCCTGTGAAACCTTTGCACTCCTGACCATGTGCATCCATCTGAGCATGGGAGAGATACCATTACACTGGATGCTGAATTACAAACTGCTTCGGTCATCTTAAATTTTGATGCAAAATTAAACCGAGGGAATTTATCATGGTAGTAAGTGATCACTGCGACTGTTTCTCATTTGCACTGGCCAGAAGTGCCTGGTGATCCATTCCCAAGCAAGCATCTGAACCTAGATGTTGATAGGCTCCTCAGTCAATAGTACAAGAGAAATAGACACACGAGAGTGCTTCTGAGCTCTGGGAGGCAACCTCAGAGGTGTGCACGTCAGGGTTACAGCTCACCTTGCCAGCTCTTTCCTGAAGACCAAGTGTGTTGCAGCATATGCCCAAACAGTACCGAGTGTGCTGAGAAACTTGAACTGGGGTTTGTTTATTATCATGTACTCAGAGCAGCAGCATTTGTGCAGATCACAGCTGAAGATGGTGAGGGGGGTGGGGAGGTGCGGGGAAGCCCACCCCTCTCAATTATTAGAGCACAGTGTTTCTTTAGTGCCACCTCTTGGCCAGCCCACTGTAAAGTTTCATACGAAGACTGGAGTATCTCATGTGACATAAACATGTTAAACCTGATCTGCTCCGTGCTGGTGGTTCATGGAAGAGGCAAATATCATACATTAGCATAGAAGAATAGCCTGAAATATTTGTATTTCTTTCTTTGTTTCTTAACAGGCTTATGCTGTGATGGGCATGGCACGGGTTTTGATGTAGAATCCTACCAGCTGGTGTGTGCTCAGGCTTCAGATAGGATCATAGCAAAAACCTGAAGCATTTTCAAATATAAAAATATCACAGTATTCTCCCCTTCAGATGCTGCACACAGGTGCAGTAGAGAATGCTCTTTAGGCAGGTGCTCACCCTCGAGGTGAGGTTTGCAAGTGACAGATTCATCCATTACATCTCAGGTAATGTGTAAAAATAGTTCATTGCCTCCCCATGACACAACTATGAGAATCTGGTTTGTAACCTGAGTGCACGTACCTTCCATTTCTAACTGGTGCTTTTAGTTATGTCTCGATGGCGAGCTCTTCCAACCAGCACTTCCTGATGTATTTTAGAAGACTGGATGCTCTCCTAGCATCAATAATAGCTTAGAAACATACCTTCTCATATAAATTACATACTGCCCTGCTTTACTGCCCCAACCACTGATTGCAATGGTTTCTCCAAGTGCTTATCTTTAAGCCTCAAAAGCATCCCACTGAACTCGGCAGTAGAAGGCAAACCTCATATCACAAATCACATCTCCAACCCTGGCAGTTCATAACTTGAAGACTCAGTAACTCAAGTGTTTGTGAACTGCAGTCATTCTTTTTATTTGGGCTTCTCCTGAGCATATGATGTGACTCTGATTTTACTCATTAAAGTCTCAATATTAGTTAAAAACTGTTAGGGCAGGGGTTCTTCCTTTTAATTGGCACCATCTGGAAATGAGTAGGGAATTGCTCAGGATGAAGGCAAAGATGAGGAAAGGCCTTGCACTTTTCCATGCTGCAAAAGTTGTCCTGTTTGGAATAGCCACATCTGACCTGAGAACCAGCTCACCCTTTATTGCTGTTGGGGGCTGGAGGGAGAAGGAAATTTTCTTTCAGGATAAAGACAATCTACACGTTGCCAGCAGATCCAGAAAATAATCATTTGAAAGCAGAAAGTTGCACACTTTGGGCTGCTGGCGAACCAGGCCTTTAATGCAAATTGAATATCTTTGTTCCCAGGTTTTTTCCAATCTTGCACCACTTGTTCAGCATTTCCTCATTTTTTGGCACTGGTTTCCATAGCTGCGTGCAATCACACTCTCACACAGATGCTGTTCCGTGTTCAAAGCACTGAATGCTACGGGGCATATTAGTGGTTTTATGCTTTAGATCTATCTTTTGTAACTTCAGAGCTCATTAATATATACCATTTTGTGTGATTAAAAAACAACAACCTGGCACGTGAGAAGCTTTGAACAGGAGAATGGATTGCAAGGAAATGGCTTTCTTTTCATTATGCAGATTTTAAGCTAGACATGAGATGGGCCCAGCGAGTCAATGGACAAGGTACAACTGGTGCAAGGTAATCATTCCCTACCTGTCTGAAAACCCAGGAAGAGTCAAACACTATTTGAAACATGAAGATTTTCACATCATGATTTCACAACAGTGGATGTAAATGAGTGAAAAATGCCATTATGGTCCTTTTAAGGCTGTTTAAAATCTCAGGGAAGGCCATTCTCTTTTGCTGTGTGAAAAGCTGAAAGCAGGACTAAGGTGTGGAGGTACCAGAGTGATGGGCTCACTAGGAACATCTAAGAGCAGAGACCAGAAAGGTGTAAATACTCTGGCTGTTGGTCAGGTACAGTTCCCCCACTAGTTACAGCCTGAAATGTTGACTCTTAACACTGTTTTGCCACAGAAGGATTAAGAACATGTGTGCCAGAGTATTGTTCTTCTCTGGCTGTGGTTGCTGGCTTTGAAAGATTGAGGTGATGAATGTCTCCTGGACCAAATATACTTCTGAATTTTCTGTCCATCAGTTCTGACTTCTCAAGCTCCTTTCTGTCCAATGACACCAACCTGTCCCCAGCCTGCCAAAGCACAGGCTGGTTTAGCAACACCAACAGAAGTGATTGACCTTTCAGGTTGTGTGGCTGTCCCTGATGTGGCTGTCTCTCCTGCCAGGGTGAAGATCACACAGCACAGGCTGACATCCTCACTCATGCTGTGACAGCTGCAACAATGAGGAGCCACGGGATGAATCAGGAACCAAAGCCAACTCATTATACAGTATCCAAAAGCTGAGACATCTGAAGGTAAGGAAACTTCTTGGTGCATTTGAGAGCAATCAGAATACCAACATGATCTTGAGGGACATTTGGGGCTGAGAAGGAAGGGGGCCAGTGCAGTGTGAATAAAAAATGACTGTTACTGAGGTATCTGGAATGCTGTAGGTGCATGTGCTTACTCATCACTGAGCAAAGGAGAGACACTCCCCCCAACCCTTTGGGGAGCCGACATTTGTAATGAAGTTTTCTGGAAAGAAAAGATCCTTTGTGTTAGGATGGTCAGGAATCTGTTGTCAGTACAGCTTGGGCAATGGCAGTAATAGAAAATCTGGTGTATAATCCACCGGATGCTCACTAAAACCTTCCAGAAATGGTCAGGCAAGTATGCTTTTCCTGCCTTAATCCCCGAGTTTGTGTTAGGGGTGTGTGACTCTAGTAGCAGTGCGGCCCTGGGTGGCTGGAATGGTGATGGGGAGATCCTCACAACCCACAGCAATTACATGCATTTCCCCAGTGCTGGGCAGCTTTCTCCCCTTTTCCCTTCTTCACATTCAAAGGGCTGTACTGATTATATGCAACTATGACTATGATTATATGCAAATTGTGACTAATGTATGAAATGAAAATCCCTGCCTGATGGCACAGAGATCTTCGACCGCTGCTCCGCAATTACTGCCTTGCGACAATTTCTGGCGGGTGTTATTTACTCCAACACAATGCCGAGCACAGGTTTACTGCAGAGGTCATAAAGAAAAATTTCATTAAACCCACACCATTTAAGACCAGGTAGTTTCCCAGCTCCTGCTCCTGCTCAGTGCAAAGCCTTGGAGGCTGGCTGGGTGGCTGCCCAAGGGAAACATCCCTCTCTGATGTGTGCAACAGCAGTCACAGTGGGGCAGGTGAGCTGTGTGCTCTGCAGGAGGATGCAGAGGCTGCTAAGCTGCCGTCTGCTGCACTCCCTGCCCTGCTGAACCAGGGGGATGGAACTGGCTCCTGTGAGTGCAGGGAGGCTTGGAGCTGAGCAGGCTTATTGAGTGGCCAACAGCCTGAATTTAATAGTAATTTCTTTCCCGGGAACAGCAAAACCCCTGGGGACTTGGCGCTCTCTCCCACAGGATATCTGTTGAATACCCTGCAAGATGCTGGACCAAATTCTCTCCGCAGCAGCATCAGGTGCTTTCAGCTGTAGCTCAAAGCAGGCAGGGCCAGTTGGCAGCAGTGCAGGCGTTGTGCAAATGTGCTGATGCAGCGCTGACACGGGAGCTCCTGCCAGGGCCCTGCCTGCAGAAGGCTGGGCAGGCACGAGAGCTGTCTTTGTGCAGTGTAATTTACTGACAACCCCAGCTGTCCTGTCTCCTGTTTGGAGGTGGTGGAGACCCCCCGCCGAGGTGCCACAGCTGTGCCAGTCAGGGTGAATCAGGCTCTCCCAGCAGCCACCACCAAGGCATTGTGCCTTCTCCAGCCCATGACCTGAGCCAGGAGATGGCATTTGTTGCACCACGTGCGGACCACTGCCGGAGCGCTGCGGGGTGAGGGGTGGGCAGGCGTGAGCTTTTGGGAAGAGACACACCTAAGAGGCTCCAGGGAAAGGGATTCACATCCCTGTGGCTGGAGACTCAATTCAGTCCAAGAGAACATTAACCTAACGATGGGTGTTGAAAGAGTGCAACAAAAAACTCATCAGTTCACTGATATTTCTTCCAAAATAATGGCAATATGTATTTCAAAAGAGTTATTCTCTTCCCACAACACCCTAGTTCATCCTTTTTTTCCACCTTTTTCACTTATAAGGCTTTGTTTTCCATTGGAATATTATGATTTATAGAAAACATTCAACATTGATGAGGAAACAGTACACTAATATCAGTTATACAAGGAGAAATATTTGTATATACAGAGAGAGTTTAACCTCAGACACTTAGTTCACATATTCAAGTATGATTTATATTGCCTCAGGCTCTGAGGCAGAGTGAACATTGACACCTTTGATGTTGAAAGAAGCCTAGTGAGTGGCCTTTGGAGAGATTTGTGATGTCTCTATCAGCCTGTCAGTGGAAAACCAGGCAGCAAAGCCAGCCCCCCTGAAGATTTCAAGGCCTTGTAGGCAGAGGAATCGTGTAAGCATTTTACTTCCACCGAGTGCTTGAGAGGTTGAGCACAAGTGGCCAGGCTAATTGCATGCTTACAGGGCGCTGTGCTGCAGTCAGCATCTGCACAGCTCTCCGTGGCTGATGCCCTTTTGGCCTGGAAAAGGTGCCAGTGTCAGTGATGGGGATATTTAGCAACTGCACACCGCTGGGTGATGGAGTGCTTTGGTTGCTCTTGCAGCCTGGTAGGGGTGTGGTAACCCAAAGGGAAGACTAATCCTTGCTTATTAGAAATGGAAAACATTTTATTGCACTTGTTGAGAAGCAAATAAGCTCTGCCCCGACTTTTTCCTCGTTTCTGTGGTATCAAGTGTCCAGGGCTTTCCATGCAGCAAAATAGTCTTGAGAAGGTTTGACATCTCACACAGGCAAGGAACATGCTGCAAGATAAAAAAAGGCACCATCAGCATCTCCTGCGCTGCACATCCCTGGCACAGGAACAGACTGTGCACCCAGGTTAGTGATGGGAAGCAGGTGGAAAGAGGGAGCAGGAGCTGATGCTCCTTGCGAGTCGAATTCCCAGGCAATGTGTTGAGGAACACTTTGGAAGATAGGATTAAAACTCAGTACAATGTGGATAGATTGGGGAAATGGCTTGAAAACACTAACATGGGATATAATAAAGACAGCTGTAAAGTGGTTTACACAGAATTAGGGACTGCTGGCTAGACACACCAGGATCTGAGGATTACTGGGGATTATGAACTGAAGATGCATCTGAAATATGATACTATTGCAAAAACAAAGGCCCAGAGCTCCATGCTCATATTGAAGATGAGAGCTCATTTTAATCAGGTGTGCCCAAGGTTGCAGCTCAACAGGAGAGGTACAGAAACCATCCAAGCACTTGGAAACTAAAAGCGAGAGGGAGATGGTATGTACGACCTGGCAAAGAAAGACTAAGGAGGGAGAGACTTGTAGCAGCCAGAGACTGAATCTGCTTCCTGGTTGTCGAGGAACAAAATGTGAAGCTGTAGGTAACTCAGAAGCAGAGGAGGAGAATAGGCAAGGACCCCAGGAAATGAGTGTCAGTAAATGCCTTGCTCTGGTGATGGCTCCTGTGCTAAAGCCCAATTCTGTTGGGCAGAAGTGAAGGGGGCAGAAATATGGCAATACATTGCTGCTCTGGGTGCAGCACTGAAAAGCACTCACACCTATAGCATTAGTGATGCCATATATTGTCCTTACCTTGCTCTTGTCCCTTTGGAAAGTCCAACACCTGCCTGTCACTGTGCCCTTTAAGAGAACGGACTGTAAAGTCACAGGCTTAAAGGTTATAAGCAGGGTATCAGAGGCAGGAGAGCAGATACCCACAAGTTTGCCTCAGTGGGAAAGTGGAGAATAATTGTGGGTTCTGACTTTCTAGGGAGCCTCTGTGGGGGACTAATAGTCTAGACTTGCCCTTTTTGAGGCCTAATTATGTCTCTCTGTCAAACTATAAAAACAAGAGTCTGTAGCATCACAGGGGAAAATGAAAGCTATTGGCCTGTGTTCTGCATTTAATAGGATGTCAAAATCTAAAGGAGAATCTGACTGGTTTTTGACTGAGGTTAGAAAAGAAAATGCAACTAATTAGACTGTTTCTGAATATCCCTCTCTGTCTAATAGCACATAGTAACATCCTGGGAGTCCCAGACGCTCTGATCAGTGCTGCTGTCTGGATGTAAGGGGGCTTTCCCACTGATGGGATTCAGGCTCCACTTCAGCACTGTTGTCACTATTACTGGGGACAGTTCCCTGGGAAATGCTTTGTGCCATCCTACCTCTCTGTGTTAAGGAGATGGAGAAACAGCTAGGGTTGGAGGAGGAGGTGTAGCCAGAGGAGCAGGGTGCTCCATGGGAAGCTCCACATGCTGCTCATGATCTGGTGTTTTACAGTTTGCCTTGAAGATTAATTTTCTAAGTCTCTGAGAACGAAGGAACATTTGGAAAGTACCTTGTGTATGAAGGGCAGGCTTTACTCTTTGGGTATGATGGTTCCAGAATCAAAGTAACACACAGCGGTCTGCAACATATATAAAAGAGCATGAGAGTTAGAATTCACCCCCCAAAATACCCCCAACATCTTATGTGTAAGCTAAAGCAGTAGATCCGAGCCTTTTTCTATCCAAGCTCCTCTTTCATGTCCTGCTTTTCCACCTGCACCCAAGTTCTGACCATTAACTCCACTCCCACTTTCAGAGCTGCCTCCTCCTTGTTTGCAGCCCTTTGTAACCAAGCACGAGAGGACAACAGGATCAGGCACCTCTAGAAAATGTGAAGTAACAGGAGTTGGTGGCCTGTGTTTAAATGCATTAATTATACCTTGGAGGCTGCTATGTTAGGGAATGTTGGATGATGTCCTAGTGCCTTCCTGCACCCTTTGGAAGTTAGTTAGATTTTTTTGTCACATTTAAGTAACTTCTTAGAGAGAACTGCAGCAGCTACAAGTTCCTTTTACCTTTCCGTTGTCAGCTGCCCTCATTCTGAACCAACACTATGCTCAGCTGGCTCCTCATGTTTTACAGATGAACTGGAATAAAAGTGGACTTTGTCCCACTGTGAGAGAAAGGAAGAGGGAAAAAATAACTGCCTACAAGGTTTTTTCATGCAAGAAGTCCCACATCCTCAGTTTTGTTCTCTTTTTGACACAGAAACGTGATTGTCTTCTGCTTTGACATTCTGGGTCCCCTTTCTGGTTTCCATTCTTCTTTTCTGACCTGGCTTTGGGTTAGTCGAGAACCTGCCAACCCTGCCTCACAGTCAAAACTAAACCCTGCAGTTCAAACTGAGGGGACATCAATGGGCAGGGGAAAAATGTGGCCTCAAAATGATGATTTTAAAGAAATGTCATTTCTGCAAGGTCTTGCAGAGGGATCTGAGTCAGGAAAAGCAGAGTCAGTGAGTCCGTAAGAAAATGGAAGGTCTTTCCAGGAGTCAGCCTGAAAAAGGTTGGGAAAGAGTGTAAAAGGCGAAAGACAGACTTGCATAACCCAAAGGAGCTTAGGGAGCAAGAGAAGTGAGAGCACCTGGATCTCCTTGGGGACTGTGTGACTTGGCCTCAACACTTGCATGGAGATGTGTAGTTGTATTTTCCAATAACCTGATTTCACCCACAAATAATAGTTCCTGTAGAGACAGTTAATCCATGCTGTAAAGTGAGTCTTTTCCCAGGCTGTAGCTGTAAAAGATACTCAAAGCAGCTTGGGACCAGTGCTGGAAGCAGAAAAGAGCTGCTCACTGGAAAACCTTGTCCAAGCAGACTTCTTCTCTGGTTTTGTAGGAAGATGCCTAATTTTGCTGGATTCACAGATGACATACACCAGCATCCACTGTGGCAGGGGCAAGGAAAGGGAAAGGACTTAGCCATGACTTAGAAATGTCTTTAACCTCGGGTCTGTCCCATATTCCTAGTTGTAGAACTGATCCCACGGAAAATGAGGGTGGCAAAAATGTGGCCTTTCTATAGATCATTCCTAATGGACACCAACTTTATAAGAAAACATCGGGCATGAGGCAGCAGTTTCATTTTTCCATGAAATGGCTCATCTAATGCCAAGTCTGGGCAAGGATGGGTCACCAGCTACTTTCTGGGGCCCTTGAGCACAAGCTTCCCAAAGCTTGCCAAGAAGCTGCTTTGATAAGGTCTTTAGCTGTATTTTTAGGATCAGGGTTTCTCCAGCCAGCACAAAACCCTTCCCAGATGCCCTCTTCTTGTCAGGAGCTACTGAAAGAGCTCATCTGAGCACTAGGGCACAGGTCACTTTGAAGTGTTGACCCTGGCCAAGGCAATCAGAAAGTAACACTAAACTAGAGGCTAATTACAAAAGAGGGGTTGAATTAATAACTACATAGTTCAAATTTAGCATAAGAAATGATAAAACTGGAATTATGAGGGTGAGAGGGCCTGGGTTTTTTCCCCTCTGTTTTCACCTGTATGGTTTGAAGGTTGGAAGGTACATGCTGCTCAAATAAAGGATTACTTTTGTCTTTTAATCTGTGACATAAAGATGACATAAAATTTATCCCTGTGAGTTGCCATGTAAATGAATTCAAGTCAAGTAACACACAGGGAGCAACAAAGCAATGCAGCCCTCTCCGCTCTGCAATACAAGCACTGAATTTGTGCCTAGAAATCCCAGAAACGGCAAAAAGCCATTTCCCATTTCACATGTTCAGCTACACACAAGCCTCCCTCCTGCAAGAAATGGTGAGGTTTTTTTCTTCGGGGGGGATGAGAAGAGACAAAGGTGATACAGGGAGAGAAGTGAGGTCGTCAAATCCATGTTAGATGACGGCACAGATTCCTTGGCTACCAAACGCGAGGGCCGAGCAGAACAAAGAGATTTGCATTCTAAGTGATGCAAAGCAGCCAGCAGTGTTTTAATGTTGTGTTTGCTCTGTGATGTCTTCATCAGGCGCTCAAAGGCAGCGGCTCTGGCAGCCGTGGGTCCCCGCGAGCCTGTCAAACTCCGTTTCCATGGTTTTCCTTCAGGCAGCACCATCGGCAGACAGCACAGAAGCGGACCCCTGCAACCTGTTTTGAACAGTGTCTCTGATGTAGGGCCCCAGAGCGGGCATCAAACTAGCAACAAGCAGCAAGAAAATAACAATTTTGCTTTTCGCAGGTGTCAGAGCAGCAAACAAAAGGCTGTTTGTAAGAGATGCAACATCTCCTTTTTGGCGGTGTTGGCATTTAAAGTCAGCTGGGCAGGCAACGGGTTGAGGAGGAGGTTTTGGAGGGGGTCTTGAGGAGTTCAAATGGTTTCCTCTTTAATCCTTTAGACTGACTAAAGAGGGCTTCTCATCACACGCTAACAGCTATTAACAGCATTTCAGTTATTCCATTTGAATCAATGAGGAGGGCTATTTTCTTTAAACAATTCCAGGTTTTTTCCAGACAAAGGGTCTGCCTCTTCCCTCACCTGGAGGAGCATTCCTTCATTTCAGTAAAAAGTTCAGAACATCTGAAGCCAGATTTGAGCATTGCTATTGCATATTCAAAAGGTGGGAAAGACAAGTCCATGGTCTTTTGCCACTGGCTGCCTGTGTGCAGTGATAACATGGAAACAGCATGTGCTGAAGAGCAGAAGTCAGGAGAGCTGACAGCCAGACCCAGCTGGACCAGTGAGTTTGTGAACAGCACTGGTTAGGGACTGTACCTCTTGATGCCTCAGTTTCACCATGTGTGGATAATCATTTGTTTCTTCTCTAGTGAAGGACATGGAGTTTTATGCCCAAACGTTATATAAAGCTGATGGTTACTTACATTACGTGTGGTTACTTGTTACATGTGGTTATCATGACACAAGTGACAGGAGCAGCTCAATTCCCTCAAGGAGCAGTTTTCCATCAAAGAAAATTGATGGTCAGATGCTGACCAAGTTACACAGAATCTGGTTTTTCCTACAAATCAGTCAACTTTATTTCAGCTGCTTGGGGAGGAGCCTTATTGGCTCTGGCTTCCTTTGCATTGCCTCTGCCAAGCCAGGGAGAAGCCAGGAGTTGGGGAGCTTTAGGGAACGTCGCATCCCAAGCTGCCTTTTTTCCTCCTGTAGTGAAAAGATTTGAGTGGACATCTGGTTTTACAAGACTTATAGTTTCTGTTCAGCAGCTGTAGATGGTCAGCCAGGAGCTTACAACACGAGACTCATGCTCATCAGGGGCTGCCACAGCAGGGCTTTTTCCTTCATACATCCAAGACACTGGAAATCAGCAAGCTGTAAGGACGGTGCTCCAGGATTCCTGCCTCTTCTGGGGCTCTGAGCTGCTCTTCAGTTCTCTAAAAAGAAGCCACAACTTTGTACTTTATGGTTGCCACTGCCTTGGAGACACACGGCTGCTTTCCTTAATGGAAAAGGTCAAAATGTTTGTGGTCTTGCTCCAAATTAGTGTGGAAGCCAGTGGAAAAATAGCCAAGTCCCATGGAAAATAGATGCATTTTTCAATCTCTCAACCCAAAGCACACTCACTCATGGTTTGACTGAAGTTACCCAAAGCACATTCAGCAAATGCTGTTCCTGTCTTCACAAAACTCACCTCCTACACTTGTAGCTTTCAGAATAGACCAATTTAATACTTAAACTATAATTAAGCGGTTAGTTATTTATTGCACAGTGTCTGCATAGGGAGCAGGCTGAAGTCACTATGTGTGTTCGGAGATGCCAGGACTTCCAGGGAGCAGATGCAGGTGATGCAGCGCTGCAGATGAAATCCTACCCTGACCCTGTGTTTAAATTAATAGTCTCTACAAGATCTGTAGAGAAAATGAGCTTAAGATTGAGAAGGTTTTCAGGCTGCTCATGACATAGTGGTTATTTTTTTTTACTTTAATTGATCTGTTAAATACAAGCAAAGCATTACTAAAATTAATACCATTTCTATCTACAACACTGATCAGCACCAGAACAAGGCCAGGTACACCCATACTGATGGAATAAGTGAAGTATTTACAAATCCCAGCATTGCTAACTGCTGTGTGTGAGGTTTCTGTGTCGCAGGCATAGTTAAATTCCTTTTCCACTGATACAAACAGCACATTTGTTATTAATCTCTTACTGCACAGTGCAGAATTTGCTCTGCCTTTCTCAAGAGGCAACTGCAGAGCAGAGCGGCCACTCGGTGAACAGTGGCATGAAGAGATGGGGTGAACAAGCTGCAGACTCTGGCACAGATTTCTTTTGATCAGAGGAACTGCTCCTGACTCTTGTTGAGTGTCTCATGATGAAGAAACCTCCTCTGGAGCATAAAAATGTGCCTGTGTCACAGTGGAGTCAGAAGCTGGCACTCAGAGTGCCAAGACTATTCTTTAATGAATACTTGTGTGTGCAGGATGTTGCCTGATCATACAAAATGTGGCTTGTATTGTTCCCCAGTTTTGGAAGTAGCTGTAAGTTGTGTGGGTTAGAGCAAACTACCAGGCAAAGCAGAACAGACTTCATTCAAGCATGGTTTGGAGCCATACTCCTGTGTAGCAGGGTAAAGGGGATATCTCCAGGGAATTTCTGGCAGGAATTTGGAACAGTTGTGTTAAAACTGGGGGCTTTTGACAAATAACACCAAAACCCCAATCTCATCTCTTGTGTATAAGTGCACTGTTATTTATGGGACTAAGCTAGAGGGAGGGGTGATTAGGACGTGCTAACTTTGTATTCTTTCCATTGCTTTGTGAACTCTAAAATCAGCAGACACACAGATGTATTTATTTTGGAATAAGAATACTTTGTTCTGGTTTGGAATAAGCCTCTCCAGAGGTTTATTGTTGTCTCTGTGGGCAAGATTTGAGGGCTGCACTGATGAAACAGGCTGCAAGTGTAGAAGGTGGGAGAGCCTCACCTGGGCAGCCACTGCTTGCCCAAGGTAGTAGAACTACAGTGATTGACAATAACATTGCTACTCCAGAATGAGAGTAGGCACAGAGTTACCCCAAGAGTTGGGCAGGGAGAAGCCTCTTGTGTACTGGGAACCAGGTAGCACCCTTGGGCCCCATCCCCAAATTACTAATTATTCCATAGGATGTCTCTGCTGTGGCTATGTTCCCATTCTCATGCTTTGATTCAGCAGCACAATCTCACTATTATTTTATTTGCTATTCTTACTTCTCAGGCTATTAAGACAAGGTTTTTTTTACAGGAGAAAAACAGTCTGCAGTCGTACTTTGCCAGTAAGCAGAGGTTTATCACATAAGAAGTGTTTCTGGGCTGTCAGATTAATGTTATTCTTTGGAGTCGTGGTTGGGAAAGGTGAAAAATGAAATCAAAAAAGGACAAAGAAATTAGCAGAGCACAGTGTGCATAAGGTGCCCTGAGCAGAGAAAACACTCTGGATGACAGACTCGGGGTGAAACAGAAGTGGGAAAAAGTAATTTCATCTCAGCACTTGCTTTGGCTGACTTCTCAGTCACCAACATATTAATGGCTTTTCCCCTAGCAACTACAGAGCTTCCACCATGCAACTATTCCTTGGTCATAAAGACAAAAAATTGAGTTTGCCAGAACAGAGCTACCCCATTCTGGGCTGCTGACAACAGTCCCAGACTGTCCATATGCTCAGCTGCACTCCAAAGTGGTAAAGCAGCATTTTTGCTCCTGCTGGTGCTGGTGGTGTCCCTGTGGTTGTTATTGTTTCCATGCAGACCCCCTCCTCTTCCCTGGAGCTCCTGCCTGTTCTGTTTCAGGCTGTACGGATAGCAATGTCACAGCTCCTGAGCGCCGAGGAGAGGGAACAGATGTAGCTGTTGTCACCTCCCTGCGAGCTGGTGGCATGGCCTGTCTCACTCTGTTCCTAGAAACAGCTCCTGTGGGATGCCTGGGGAGTGGTGTAGAGTGAAAAGGGACATGGACGGAGCAGGGATGCTCCCATGGGGCAGGTCTGAGTGGAGATGGGTGACTGTGGCCCATCTCTGGCAGGTGGAACAGGACCTGCCACCTTTGGGGCTGCGGGGGCTCAGAGTAGTCTCTTTTCCTGATGGATTGTGTATAATCAATGAGATAGGGAGCAGGCAGTGAGGTGGCAAAGGACTAGTGGGTCCCTGACTCCTGTAGGGGATAGATAGGCAGTTCCCAGTTCCTGCCCTGCAGGAATCAGGGGCTCTGAAGGGTTTGGTAGAGATCAACTGGAATGTTTTCTCTCTCAGTGAGCACCATGGGGTTTGGATTCTCTCTGCACACAGGCAGACATGGGTGTTAGGTGAGACCCCCATGCACTGCCTATGAAGACTGTTTTCTTCACAGTACAGTTCATGATTAAGTCTACACTGCATTTTAAAGGGGTAATCTCATTTTCTCCTCCCTCTCTCAGCTAGACCCCCCCCATCATGCTCACATCCAGCCAAAATCTAATCATGGAACAGGCCACATGGCTGCAGAAATGCTATTCATACAGAGTGAGCAGAGAGGTAACAATGGTGGCAACCTGGCAGGCTGTGAAACTGCACCCTTCACTGGCATCATCTAATCCCCATATTTAACTCTGTATTAAGCATCCTGATGTCTTACAGCACCCAGAACTCACTGCTGTTTTACTGACCTGGGGGTCCCTGGTGCAGTGGACAAGCTCAGACAGGCGAGCAGAAAAGCTGAAGATATCAAAATGCTATTTTCTACCTTTAGCCATTAACAGTAGACAGAGAAATTAATTGTTCTGATTCCACAAAAGACGAAAATGGACAAAATACGAGGTTCTTTCCACTATTAGATCTATTGTCTTCCCAAACTTACTCTATCACAACTTACTATGCTTTCAGAGGAGGACATCCAGTGCTACGTGCCATCTTTAGGGTAAGGAGCTTTGTGTTTATCTGCACGCTCACTGCCAAGGCAGATAAGAGATTTTACTCTCTACATTATCACTATTTTTCTTCTTCTTAGGAGCCAGTCTGACTTTAAAAAGAGGGGCAAATATTTGAGCTTCTTTTGCAGACCTAAAGTGAGGCTTTTTATACTTATTTATATCCACTAAAATAATCGGTTTGAAGAAGCTTTTTCAGCTTCTTGGGCTAAAACCTTCCCTGTTGCTAATAGTTGCTTGCTCTGTTCATTATTCTGTGCTAGACTCTTCCCTCCCCTGATTGCATGTTATCACCTTCAATGGAACAGCTGTGTCATTGCTAAAGGGTGTTAATCTTCCCCTATCTAACACCTTATTGACAGCTAGAGTCAGGGAGGCCCCCAGTCTTTTCTGACTTGGGTGACTTCTCTAAACATTCATTTTTTAGCTTCCTTTTCATTTCATACCAATCCCACTGTTCTCTGACCTGGAGAGGCAGCCAGGCTGCTGCAGCCAGGTCTGAAATAGTCTGTGTCAGTTGTAGTGATTGTAAGCAGGAGCGTATTCCCTAACAATGTCAAGGGACAATAAGCCACAGGTAATCAATAAGCACAATACCTACAGACAGCAGAGCCCAGAATAGAAGCTGCTCCGGCAGGTGGGACAGCTGGCTTGGATTTGTATGGAGTGGTTATGAAAGGCACCATGGCTTCCAGTTAGACAGGAGCAGCGCTGACAGTGACAGATCCCCTGTTACACTGTGCCACCGAACACAACGAGCCACTCCAGCAGGTACAGCTCTTTTTTCCTGAGAGTTCTGTAATGGGTTGAAATTAGTCTAGAATTGCATTTTTCTCAGTTCCTGTTGCCTGCCACTGTTCTGGACTGCCCTACAGTGCCCAAGGTCACCTTGACTTCTGGGAGGTCTGGGAACTTGCCCTGACTCTAGAAAGATTGGGTTGCCTGTACAGATCTGCCTTAAAACAGCCCACAGCAGTGGGCACCTCAGTCAGGATTCCTGCCATCCCTCATGAATGCTGGGTCCAAGGGATCTTTTCCAGGCACAGCCTGTTCTGCACTGAGGAGCAACAGGAAGACCCTTCTTTTTAGCCTTTATGCTCCTTGACTGTTAAATAAATGCAGATATTCACATTTATCCCACCTGTGTTCAAACACAGCCCTGAGGTGCTGAAGTTGGCAACAAATTGCCTTTTCCTGATCCCACTTAAGGCTGGTGTCATGTCCTAGAGGTCTTCCTATGGGAAGCAACAGTTCCTAATAGGAGACATTAAGCAGCTAACATCAGTTGTCCTGGCCTCCTCTTGAAGTCGTTGTAGCAGAGGGGTGGCCACCCGAAGTGGGACCTGAACAGCCCACTGTCAAGATAACCTCAATTGCCCACTGAGCCTAAGCATTTCTGACAGCAGAAAGCACCTGCCAGTAGGCAGCAGGTCAAGATGGATACAGTTCTCTTGGGTTTTGGATTAGGAGGTAGATGCAGAAGAAGGAGACAAATGGGTTCATATAAGAAATACTTATATATGTGAATCTATTTTATAAAGCAGGTTACTCATTCTGCCTCTCCTGTACTTAAAAAGGCAGCTGAGTGCAACACAACACAGGGGCATGAGTACAGAACTGAGAACTGGGAGTGTAGGGGGCTTTTGTAGGACTTGAACTGATCTAATTTTATTCCTGTTGTAACTGGAGTTATCTAATTGACTATGATTATTAAATTTATTAGGCTGGTCAAACCAGGGCAATACTAATAGGCAATGTGTGCCCAGAATGGCTTTACCTAGCAGCCAATGTACAAGTACTCACTTGATGATAAGTTATATCCTAGCCTGAAGATACATGTGCTGCCTATGACTGTCAAATGACTTCAGAAAACTTGACCCTCACAAATACTGTATTTCCTTTCAAATACACTTTCTGTGGGGCTGCAGTTCCAAATATCCTGCTGCATCGCCACAGCCTCAGCAGATTTCTTTTGGGTACAAACTGGGCCAGTGACATTTTCAGATAGGCTTGGCCAGATGCTAAAAGAACCAGGCCAACACAGTGTTGTTAATGAAAGAGACACAGACCCACGGGGTACAATATGAACATCAGGTTATTTGGCCACCAGCTGATTCCTTATCAATAAGTGATGTGGCAGGAGGCAAAGTTGTATTAACACGTGCTGAGAGACTGCTGTCACACGGAGAGGCACCGCGCTTGGGATAATAACCTGGTCTCAGCATTCCCGAGCCCACATCAAAGCAAAACATGTTGGACATCCCATTTTTTTTACTTTCTGCTTTAGTTTTGCTTTTCACACCACACACTGTTCAGCTGGTGTTCGCTGACTCCCTCCATGTGAGCCCTGGGGAGCGGAGCTGCCTGGCCAGCTGACATCTGCAGCATCAGGGCTTCGGTCAACTCATGGCTCGCTGGCTGGGCTTGTCCTGAGATGGTTTGATATGGTCATAAAGTACAAACAACTCATTTTCCCATCTCATAAGAAGGAAAAGCATCAAAACCTGGCTATTTATCTATAACAAAATGCACTCATTAAGTAGTAAGTGTGCTTCAGGATGTTGGCTTTGTTCATTCTGACTAAACTCTCTATGGGGCGGTCGCAGTCAGACAGCTAAGAGAGGTCTGAGTATTATTTAAAGGATGGGTAAGGTCACGGTGGCCTGAGCCTCCCGGGTTTGAATTAATCTCCCTGGCACACCAGCCTGCTCTGGCTCCACCGCCCGCGCTCGCAGGTACATTCGTGTAGAGCAATGCCATCCAGTGGTTGCTCAGATTCATCACAAAGCCAATGGCTCCTTCCTGAAGGACATTACACGAGCTGAAATGCTTCAGCTCCTGTTCCCAGCTAAGGCATTTCTCAGACACTAAAAGACTGTGACAGTGGCCAGCTTGATTGCTTCCAGCTGCTTTGGGTTTTGCATGTAAAACCCAGGTATGTTTTAAGTAGCAGCCACTTTAATAGACATTTTTGGGGAAATATTTTATGTATGCAGTCCAATACACACATCTATCATCAGGCCTGAATTTTTGAGTGGGGAGGGGTTACATGGAGTCATGTGGAAAATTATGCTGATTTCTGACACAAAATATAGGCTGTGAATGAAACTTTCTCTGTCCAAAGCCCAGGAGATACTAAAGTCACTCAGTGGGACATTTTTCCTGTAGGATAATGCCCAAAGGAAAGGACAAACAAGAGTTGGGCTGTGCAGAACCTTTCTCCATCAGTGTCACATTTTAAAGAGCCCTAGTATTAAGGGCTACCCAAGGGCTGGACATTCTGTGTGTGTGTGCTTAAACCTGCCTGGCTGCAACCTCTCCCTTGCCTCCTCCCAAAGACCTACCATCACACTGTGGCAAAGGCCAGCATCGCATAGTGACTAAATTAAGACATCAACATGTTTTGCCTGTTGCACTCCCCAGGTCAAATGTAATTGATGTGTCACACCAAACACCACAACCTGGCCCCGGTGCACTGGAGCACAGGCTGTGGCTGTGCTGGAGGGTGTGAGGCTGTTATCACCGCGAGGCAGCTCTCTGGGTGCGTGTACCCAGTGGGTCTGACCCTCCCCTACACTTGGGTCCTGCTCGGTGGTACAGATTCCAGTCAGGCACAGCACCACCGGATGCTGCTGACAACAGGTGTCTCATTAAACATCTCTCAACCTTACAGGCATTCGCATTGACAAGAACCAAACTCACACTCAATCACAGCTTAATCACAGCCAAACTCTATTAACAAGTCATACTAATTACCAACTTCTAACAATTTCTCAGGTTCAGAGGCAAAATATCCTTTATAGATGAAAACAGACTTGTGATACTCCAGCTCTGGCCATAATTAGGTCCTTTTAACCAAAACAAACCTAAAATAAAAATCCAGGCGGATTCCTTTGTGATAACAGTCCTGAAAGTACAGTTGTACAATGCGATGTTTTGTTTGTTTTAATTTTGTATCTGCTATGTTGCCCACAAGGGCCCAATTAGCCTGTTACAGATGCTGCCATCAGTTTTATCCACTTGTCTTTTTTGTGAGGGTTTTTTAAGAGGGGTAACTTGTAGCACAGATTGCTGGCCTGCAGGCATCCAGAGATCAACAACCAGCTTGCTGTGATACCAAGCCCCCTGTGAAACAGGCAGTCCTTACCCACAGCATTCATAATGCAAAGGGTAAAATGAACAGAGGGGAGGGAGGAGCTTGCACTGGATTTTGGATTAGTGTGGAATAATCTGGTGTGTTCAAAAGTGGCCTGAAGATGGCAATTCTGCCATGGCTAAGAATAACTCTGACAAACTTTGGCTGCTACACCTTGGAAATTAAAATGCAGGGGTTATTTTTAATAGCGTGAAGTGCTGCCTTGCAACGAAACAGAAAGTTCTTAAGCTGTGCTTTGAATTGTACCTGTCACTATTTACTCCTGTCCCCTGGTATGTTCAGCACATGTGTAATTCCATGTTAACCTGGACTTTTCCTCCATTGTGTGGCTGTATTGAGTGGTTGAGCGCTTGAGAAGTCACTTGTGTAATCGATAAGCTTACAAAAGGGTACATATAAATACCATGAAGAACTGACAGGGGGTATCACCGCTGGGGCTAATGCTTCATCCTTAACTCACGCTGCTGCTGGAGAGGCAAAAAACCCACACAACAGACTGAGTTAAGGACTAATGTAGAATTTCCTAGCATTTTCTGAGCAGTGTTGTTCAAGGATAAGCCTCTTTCCCCATACCTGCAAGATCCCAGTTCGTGTTGCTGTGAGGGTCATTACGTGATGAGGCAGCTCAGTGGAGCTGCAGGTACCCAAAAGCAGCCACAGGGAGGACCACAGGCTCTGTCCTTTGCTTGCCTGCACTGCTGGAGACCAGCTGCGACCCTGGTGTGATGAAGGGTGACACAATGGCTTAATGGCAATGTGAGACAGAGTGAATCAGCCCAAAAATTGTTACCTGGCAAGAGCAGAAGGCTTGGATTTAAGGTTCAGCATTGAAGGCTTTGTCTTGCAAGGGTACAAGTCCTGACACTGCCTTTGGCAGATGGCATCTCTAAGGCCAGTGAAGAGTTTCTGAGGCTCTGGAACAAGGAGAGGTATAGGTTTGTTTTTTTTGTTTAGAGAAAGCGCTTGTTTTCAGTGTAAGGTCCACTCCTGCTTGAGTAGCAGGAGGAAAAAAGTTCAGTCTTTGTTTAGAGCCATAGGAAGGCAGGACAAGAGATGAGATCTCCATGTGCAAGGGAATAACTGTAAGAACATTCATGCAGTGTTTCATCAGGGGAAAACGGGAGATTTTGTCTCACCATAGTCTCATTCCTCTTCATGAGGCTGTTTCAGACAGGAGCAGAGCACTTTTACCTGTGTTTTGCCAGATGAAATGTGTAAGAAGAGGCCAGCAGGTGTGACATGAGCTCCTTCAGCACAGAAGCCCAGGGCCGAACCCTGACTCCTTTTGGGGAGTACAGTGTCCATGATCAGCATCAACGCTTCCTAGTTCTGAGCTTTGCTGTGGCCGTGTGAATTTCCTTCTTCTTTATGGATTTTTACTATTCCTGAAATTAACAAAAAAAGAATGAATTAGAACAATTGAAGCTTTACTCTGCTGTGGCGCTGTCGCTTCTGATCCGAACCTGAAATCCCGCTTCACACTCCTCCAGTGTGGAAATCTGTCAGGTAAATAGAAATCACCTCGTAAAAGCCCTTAAACAGCTCTGGTTTATATTTTAATTGAGGAACAGAACATTTTAAGCACTTTTATTGGGTGGCGCCTGCTGAATGACAGATGTCTGCAGCGGAGTAATGCTGAGCACACTTTCATAAAACAGGGCAATTCCATGCTTAAAACATTTACAATTAGAGGCTTGATTGAATAACAACGAGTTCTGTGCATGGAGCTCATTTCTGCACTTGTTTGTGCACCTGAACCAGGCTGTGATCATTCCGTATGTTGGATACGAGGTGCCAGTTGCTTTGTTCAATGACCAAATAGTGCTCACGGGCACAGCTGGAAATGTGCCTTTGATTTTTCACCACGACAGAGATAAGGTTCTCTGTGCTGTGCTGTTAGACCTGCTCACACCTTCCTTTCAGCTGGGAGGCTGGGGTTGGTGGGTGTTTTTAAACATGTTAGTAACTCCCCCAGTTTGTCAAGAGGTAGAGATCTGAAAATGAACCCTAATCCTTGGCAGCTGAGAGTCTGGACTAGTTTCTGCTTTATTTTTCTATCTAGTTCCTGTGACCCCCGTTACTGTAATACCCAAGAACATCACCTCTGCTCGTGCACTGCTCCTCACAGTATCTGAAGGAAGTTAGGCTGGCATTAATATTAGTTTCTCTTGTTATAGGTGGGAGCTGTGAATGTAGAAAGAGTCTTAATGAAAGCACAAAACACCCAACAGCAAACCAGTGACGTGGCACGTACCACAACCTTTCGCTCAAGCCAACAGACTCAAGTGAGAAAGGACTTTGAGTTTCATCCCTACCAAACTGAAAGAGATCGTGTCTGAACTGACACCAGTACGAGTTTGTGAAGGCACAGAAAATCCTGAACATCGGAAAACCAGCCTCACTTTCCCAAAGAGAAAGATGAATCCACAGAGTAGCTCTTGCCACAGCAGAAGGGACATGTGTTCTGGGAACTGCAGAGGCAAAATGTGTCATGGGAAAATCTCAACGGATCCAGCCCAGGACGAGAATATGCAAATTGATGCAAAATTAAATGCAGCTGAACAAGATAACACATACCCCAGCAATGGAGAAAACTCACAGCATACTTGCAAAAAAGATGGAGCTTAAATCTAAGGGGGAGATGAGGATGTCTGAGCAGTCCCCACTGACTGTATTTTGGCAGGAATATGAAGGGTTTCTCAAAAGGAGTCAAGAAAGTGCTGCAGAAATGAAATAAGGAGCCACTGAAGTGCAATGGTCAGTTACAGAACTAAAGAGAAGATGTGTAACCCAGCCCTCTACATAACAAACCAGGTAATAAGTAATAATACAGTTTGTCTGCTACTAAGAAATCACCCTGTAGCTCCCTTCTACGATACTGTATTTTTTCTCCTCCCAGCCTGCTCTGCTGGCAGAGTGATTTTCAAGAGTTGCTGGTTTCCAGCTCCAAAGCAGTTTAATTTCAGTTCCAGGGGAAATAAAACTCTAACCGTGTTTTGTAAAATCCCTGAAGATGTGGGAATGTCCTCTGGTTATAAGGAAAGGGAGTGCAACTAAAGAGCCTGATACAAATACCTAAAGAGGTGCAGTATTTAATTAACCATAATCCTTATGGCACGAGTGACTGAGCTCTTTCAGGCTGAACATCCATGATTTTTATTGCACTATCCTCCAGTAAGTGACAACACAAAACCTTTTGCAGGGCCACACTGGTCCATCACCCGCCTTCCCAACGCTAACCATTGTATGACTCTATGATTCGCAGTGGCGGCGCTGGCTGCGCTGTCGGCGACAAGAGAATATTTTGGGAGCAAGTAAGTTTCTACTTTCACATGGCAAACCCCTCTCTCCAGGTTGTCACATTGCTCCAACACATCGCTCCGTCACCAGGGAACTACTGATGCCATCCCTGTGCCGCTGGGGTGGGGAACCCACAGCACTGCACCGGTTGGTTCCACAACAGCACAGGCTGCCCCGCTCCACCCTTGGAAGCAAACAGGTATTCTGGCTGTTTACAAAACAGCACGAGGGAAGAGGAAATCATGTTTTGGGGCTGTTACTCTCTACAGAAAACAGGTGTCCATGGCTGAGTGCAGCACAAGGGGTTAGGCTGGAAGCGTGTGCTGACGGAGGCATGGAGGATCTGGCTTGCAGACCTGCCTTTGCAAGGGTCAACACAATCTCACATAGCACACAACTCTGTTAGTTTTGTTCTGTTTTTTAACACCACCAACAAAACAACAGCATTGGCTCTTTTCTGGCAATGATACTGTGCAACGTGTGAGAAATGAGAGCAAGTCAGTCTAAAGAGGAAGAGTGCAACACATCAGCTACAAGCCTAAAATAAATACTGAGGTCTGCAGCTGCCTGGCCCGGTTTTGGTTTTACATATGTGACTTCTATCAACACAGAGCTTTATTTCTCAAACCTCTCCCTTTCATTGTTAACCATTTATAGTTGCTACCTACTCAACAATAATAATAATGATAAAAGAAACAGTCTTTTTAGTAGAAAAGAGGTAATTTCTAAGCAGGATGTATTGTGCTCTGAAAAGCTACCAGGGCAGTCCCCACAGGCCCCTTATCCAGTGGGATGTGTTATTTCAGCTTTGACAGTGAGCTGGAAGCTGGTCTCTACCATGCGGACACAATACATTAGCATTCCTCAGAAGTGCCCCATGAATGAGACAAAAGTTTTCACCAAGATGCAGCCAGGGCTTGAGCCAGAGCACAGCAGTGTCCACGTGCATCTTTCCAGGGATGCTGGGATGTGAAGCACTCCTGGGTTTCAATGACAAAATGAATCCTTGTGCTGTATTCCCCAGGCTTTCTCCTAGACGTCTACCAGTTACACCCTTCCCTCCCGCCTGCAATTAGCACTTACAGTGTTGCAAAGGGAGATGAGATTCGCTCTGCACCATCCTCCTTCAGAACTCGCTCACACCTTCCCCACTGGGTGGGAACATGTGCTGTGGGTTAGGAAATATTCTCGTAGTGGAATTACATTTGCAGCAATCCCACCCCCCGCCTCCTGTTTTCTTCTCACCATTAGACTCTGCTGCTCATCGTGGTAGAGGAGGACGTGAACATTAAAGCACAGACACAGCGTTTGGTTCAGCAGAGCCCCAAATCTCCGTGACTTTGTTCACTCCCCCCAGGAATTGCATATGCACAAATTGGGCCCAGTATGTTTCATACGGGGTAACTGGAGCCGGATAAGTGCCTGCAATTTTGAGAGAGTGGGGTGAGGAGAGAAGCGGGAGTGTATGAACCCTTGACCTTAATTAGAGGAGATAAAAATGGTGAAACATGATTCCTAAGAAAACCAAGGAAGGCCTCTATTGTCGAGTGTTTCCACATGGATGCCACTGAGAAGAGGTCAAGTGCTTTCTATATACTTTAAGTAAACAGCAGATTGTGAGCTCACAGTCTGGATTTGAGCAGCCTCTGTGTTCTGCAAGATAATAATTGAGTCTTATGCACTTAAGATTTGATATCTATTGACATTATTACTTGAGAGTTGCCAGGAAATACAGCGACAATTAAGAGTATAAAGTTTGCTAGTAAAGCTATGTCTAATGTCATACATGGCTAACCCCATGCTAGGATGGTCTCCTACTCTAGAAGAGCAGCAATGATGGACTCTCCCAAAAAACAGTCTCTGCTGTTGGTGGCTTTCTACGGTAAAGACCTGTGTGTCTCCTCAGGTCTTCATTGTCATGTAAACAATGTGCACAGCCTGCAGAATTACATCTGCTAAATGAGAAATGGGTTGTTTGTATGTCAGGAATAAAGCACTCCAAAGAAGGTAGTTTATTTCCCTGCTACTGTGGAGCATATCAAGCCAAGTTAAAATGTTAAGCCTAAAATTCTTCTGTTCTTCTTTGCAGCTATCCAGACTGAAGGTTAAGAAGACTGAATGTGGTGGCTTTATTCCCAAACCAGCTCCATTTCCCTACCTGGAAGTGGGACGACAGTGAAATCAGAAATTACAGCCTTATTTCATATCTGCAGATTCAGCTGTAGTGTCATTGCCCACAATCACAGTATCATCAGGTAGCATTCATCTCAGGTGCTCAGTGTCCATTCCATACCCTGGAGAGACTATGCCCTTATTAAAGGTCTTATTTATAGACAGGGACACTGAGGCAATGATCCACCTCCACAGAAATCAGTGGCAGACTGATTCCACAGCTCCAACTAGACCCAGCAGACCTAGTAACTTCTCCAGGTATTATAACAGGGAAGAGAGGGTAGGAGTGCTCTTAGGGGCATAACTGGAAGCAGATGAATCCCTTGAAATCTTCCTGTCCACTCAGTGGTCTTCCCGTGCGGATCTAAAATACTAGAGAGCCAAATTATTTAAGGTGTATTGCTGAGAGGAGGGAACGAGGCACGAAACTTGGGAAGCTCAGTCCCAAAGGCTCCTCTTGGAAGCCAAGCTGTAAAGCTTTATACGCACCTGAAGCAAAATCTCCCTCTTCCCCTGTCTGCATCTGCCTGTGAAAAGAAAACAGGGAGGGAGCTGATTTGTGAGCGCTTTCTTGCTAGATTTGAAATCTCTGTCCTTGATTGAAGTGGGGAATGCAATTGCACAAATCATTAATAATTACTGATAAACCAAAGTAGTATTTGGAACCAAGTAAAACCTCCTGCCACTAGGATCGAATCCTGGAAAAGAGACCTGGGAGCTCCAGCCTATCTGCATTTCCTATTTTTGGTGAAATCTGTGTTGGAATTGCTGGGTCTCCAAACCATGCGTGTACTCAGAGTAGGTGATGTCTGTATGTGCAGATCAAGGGACATGAACTTCATCTACACAGACAGCAAAAAGCAGCTTGCAGTTACTTTAACATGTGACCAGTCCCAATTACGGCTTCTTCCACATGGCATCAGTATGCGATGGAGGATCTCACTCTTCTTTTGCCAGAGGCAAATGAATACATTACCCAGCAGCGAGGCGTGGGGCAGCGGATGCCTCACTCTGGGGTGATTTGGATTCCACGCTCGCGTGGGGGTGTGAGCCAACCTCAGAAGTCATTTTCACTGATGCTGACACATAAGGCTTCCCTCAGAGACCTGTCTATCAAACTGCAACATGCTATGCAGAAAAATTAGATTACTCATGCTACAGTAAAGAAGGGGAAGATGACAACAATGAAAAAACAAACCCAAACCTCAAAATATAACAGCTATTTATTGAATGAATAAAAATCCTGACGAGGGGAAAGTACCCTAGAGACTATTTATTTCTCTATTTTACCTCTCGCAACCTGTTTCAAGGAGAGCCGGTTGGAAAGACCCTATTAATTCAGACACTGCCTCTGGAAAAACCACCACTTCATCATGATTGTCACATTACTGTACTTGTGAAATATCATCTTAAATAGTCATTATGATTTTGCTGCTGGTCTTGCTGCAGTTAGCAGCAGGATTTCCTTTGGCTTTGGTAAAAGCAGGATCAGGCCTCCTCTCTCTTTTTCTGAATTGCAAATGGATTGCTCACGTGTCAGCTTGGTAACTAGGCAAAGTTCAGTATGCTCAGTTCAAAGCACGCAAGATGAAGCTCAGGGCATTTCACTCACAGTATTTGCCAAGTTCCTCAGGTCTACAGAAGTGTTAAAGTGGTTTAATACAAAATCCGTCAGACAAACATTATGCAGCTATGTGAACCCCTGCCCAATAAAATCTATTTCTTTGGGAAAAAAAATTACAAAGTAGTAAAACATACACTTAGTAAAGAAAAGAAAAGGCTGGGTGAAGCTTAGCAAAATCCTATAAATCAGAATGCTGCACAGCTTCAGGAAGGGTGATTTAAAATAAATCTGCAGCAGAACACACACAGACACACACACAATCCCGAGCTGGAAACAGACCTGGACAAGTGCCGAGGTTAGAACATCTCCAGACAGCACTGCAGGACTGGTTTTACAGTATCAGATAATGGAAAGGTTTGGCCAAAGGCTGATTTTTTCTTCTCTAGTAATAACAAACCTGTGCTGGGGCTTCTGCAGTATTTGCTCCTTGAGTTACTCCCTAGGAATGCTATTTGGGAAGGCTAATTGAGATTTTTTAACTGCACCTGCTCTGAATCATCTTTCAGTTGTACTGCTTACAGCTGCAAATTCTATTTTACCTACTGTTATCATTTTATAAGAAGCCAGTTGTGTATGGGCTTGATTTGTGAAGCAGCTCCAGCCACATCCCATGGGGTTTATGTTCCTGTCTTGAGTCTCTTTTCCAAATACTTCTTCCCAGAGATAAGTTTTGGTTCCCATCCAAATGAAAAGAGGAGAAGGGTAAGCTCTTCTGTGGCCCTGCGTCTTGCACAGCCTCAGAGGAGCTCGTGGCCTCCTGACCAGAGCCAAGAACAGATGCAAGCTTGCCTTTCCTTGCTCATTCTCCAGCTGTGTGACGCTGCCATGTGCAGTGGTGCGGATCAACCCGGCTGCACCCTTTAAGCCTGGTGAGGGGTTCTTTTGGGGTTTGGCTTCTTAGCATAGACAAGCAATTTCAGCATGACCACGTGGCGTGGAAGTACATAGAATTATAGGTCTCTTTAAAATTGTCAGGAGCAAATATGATCAGATCTGGTTCTTGATCTCATTACTGTCTAAAAGATTTGGTTGGCATTTTTAAATGCCATGATTTATGTTCATCACCCAGTAACTCTGTTATTCTCCAGGGCAACTCTAAAGAATCTGTTTGGAGAATTTTCACAACACTGTGTCTATATGAAGATATTAACATGGATTAAGACAAGTTGATAGATTTTAAGCCAGGCTATAGAATGAAAACCAGTGAGAATAAATCAAATAACTTTGCCTAACTACAGAAAGTGTTTGCAGAGCCCTGTAAGGTTTCCATTTCCTAAAGCCACCTGCCATCTCAAATGCCCCTAATCAGTCACAGATGCTGGATACCAACCTGCTAACCCTGTGGCTTTGAGAGAAAATATTGCACTTTGTAAACTCATTCTTGGGTATTTCCTTAATTTTTCTTAAACTAAACTTTTATCCCCTATTTTCCACTTAAATGTAATGAGTTAAATCAACTCTGACATTTTGCCCTGCTCACCTCCCAGTTCTGCTCAGCTGCTTCCCCACCTACTTCTTGAAAAGTCTCAAGACCTCAGGTTTGGGGTTATTTTTTTAACCATGAGGGTATTTTTTCACTCCCCATCTCCTGGTGGTGAGCGGTCCTGTTAAAGGCAGAGCTTTCACTATTTCTCTAACCTATTGCCAATGGAAAAATGAATGTTTTTCTGCCCTTAATTAATGTTTATCTCCACGATGAAGATTTACCAAACACTGAGCTTTGCTGAACTACTGTGGAAACCCTTTTTAACCCCCCAAACAATGAACACCACCCCCCCCCCCCAATCAAATAAAAGTCCATCCCTGAAGAAATAAGAGGCATTTTAGAGGCCACATCCAGCACCCACTGGAATCAAACTGAAGAATTTCAACAGGCCCTGCTGCCAGAGACCATCAGATGCTGTTCTCAAGCAGAACAGGGGGTTGCCTTGGCTCTGGAAGGAGCCATTATTCCACTTTAGTTCGTGAAGACAGACTGAGTGTGGGAGTTGTAATGGAGGTAGGAAACAGACTGGATTTTATTAGTCTTCCATCATCTTTAAGAGATCCCTAACCAGATCAGGTTTCAGCCTCTCGCTCCACTCTTGTGTCAACCTTTGGTTCTGTTTTTGCTGGAGGATAAGTTTCATTATATTAATAAGCAGCACAAGTGGTTCCAATTGTGGAAGAACCACTCGGAGCTGTCAGAAATGATCAGAGGAGAAGTTTCAGCCTTTCCATGATCACAGCCTCTTCTTCTGGTGCCTCAGCTCAGCACCTCCCCAGTGCACTTCACATTTTTAGCAGCCATGACAATAGTAAAAAGTCCGTTTACATTTCAGCCAGGGGAGGTTATTTTAAGGAATTTATTCTCTGATCATGGTAGTCCATCAATGCTCGGAAACCAGACGCTAATGGGAATAATTGGGCTAACATCCAATCTACTGGCTGGGGGACTAGATTGAGACATGCATGTAAACTATACATCTTCAGTCTCCTACTGCAGTCAGATCTCAAGCACAAACATCTTTAATTATGCCACTAAACCAGGAAGTTTATAGCTAAGTTTATAACATGTCTTAGTATGAAGAAAGAGGTAGTGAGAAAGACTCAGAACAAAACACTCCAAAAGCTGAGACTGTTGGGTCCTTATCATAGGAATCCATTAGTGTTTACCAGCAATAATGCTCAGCATTTGTCCCTCTCACAGCATCCACCCAAAGGAAAGGGGTTTAGGTAGACAAAGTAATTAAAGAACCCCTACAAGAGTGGAAATATTACCAGATTAATTTTGCAGATAGGAAAATGAAGCACAGAAAGTTTTAAATTCATCTGAGTTCAACAAACCGGACAGTATAGAGGAGATGTTCTGACTCATAACCCTGTGCTCCAACCACTACAAGAAGATGGGTACCCGTGGGACAGGCAGACAGCAGCGCTCACGGTGCCCATCTCCACCCGCATCCACTCCCCAGGCTGCAGGGCTGGGGTTTGGGTTCACAGATGTACCATGAAAGGACTGAGGATCGCGCTGCTCCCTGACAGCCACGGCCCTGGGAGGAACTGAGCGAAGTTTAGTTTTCAAATGAGAGTCACCCGGGACTAGTGACTGAAATGTCATCTGTGTGATGGAACAAGAAAAAGAAGGGAGAAATGTAAAAGGGAATCTTTGTAGCCAGGACTACCTGACTCTCCCGCAGTAGGAGACACAGGAATAGTGTTTCATGTCATGGAGATGTAGTTAAAATGCAGACTGCATATCCTTGTTCTCAGAATTTGAGAGGTGGGGTTTATGCATGTGGACAAGCCATCGTTCATCCCTTTGATCTATCACTTGATGTAGAGGAAGGCTTTTATGTGTTAGTCTCATATAATGGATAATTTAGTCTGAAACCAGTTTGAAAAGTATTACACTTTGGGTACATATGCTTCAATTATTCTTGAAAGTACACAGAAATATTTGATGCCATTCACATGTATTTCAGGGGGAAAAAAAAATCAAACCCAGAATTTTTGTTGAGCACCCAAACAGATTTGTTCTCCTGAGGGAACTTTGCGTGGGTTTTAAACGAATTCTGCCATTTTGTGAATTAATTGAAAGGTAGAATGCAATGTTTAATTGGAGAAATGTCAGTCATTCATTAACATTACCTGGGGTACCTATTGCTCTTTAGCTGCATGTGTTTATTCACTTTATGAATAAAACTACTTAACGCAAAGAGGAACAGAGTTAAATTCCCCTTGTTCAAGTGCACTTAGAGCTGAGTTTTCAAATTAATCCTATCACCCCTTTAGAAGCAGAGTTACCCATAAACCCATGAACTGCTGGTACAACATGAGTCACACTGATGGTGAGCAGGGCTGTAGCATCCCCTTCTCCCTTGGGTGTAGTTTGTACAAAGGGGTTGTTACACGAGGAGGGTCTCCTTGTTTGCTTTTTTTTTCCCTAAACATTCTCCCAGTGACAGGTCTTGGAGCTGGCAAGAGGTGGACACCAGTCAGAGGTGAACGCTGACAGCAGCGTCAGTGATGGCTCCTTTGTGCCTCAGTTTCCCGCCTTTCTAAATTAAGCATCCTCGTATACTGGCTTTTCAGTCAGGAAAATTATCTTAGCATTTAATCAGACATCTTCTATTTTCTTCTACTGAATAAAAGGATGGATGTGGCCCTGACATAGTTCGAAGAAAGGATTAACCCATTTCACATATCAGAGGAGGTGTTTGGGTAGATGTTGCCTCATGAGACCTCTGAACTGATCCTGTAAACACAGGGCTGTTGGCATTGCTAATTCAAATAGGTCAACTACAGGAATAAAATGTTCAGCTTGGAGGCATTTTGAGCTTCACAGACAACAGGGGACACTATAAAGAGACATCCTGATGTCTTTTTTTTCCATCCCTCCTCTTGTGACTGGTCCACTGACATTCCATGGTTGCTGTCCTGCAGGAGGTGGGACCCCTGTATCCCCAAGGCTGTGCCCAGTGTCTCCCTGAGCAATGCAGGTGGAAATCTTGCCCTCAAATCCTGAATTCCAAAACCTGACTCCCTGAAGGGGGCCAGAAGAGCTGAACAGGCCCATCTGCACCAGCCACTGCTCCTACCTTGCAGCCAAACCCACATGAGCAGTTGGTTATGCAGGGGTTCAATGCAAGCTATTAGCCCCCAGTGTCTCCTGAGACCTGGCTGTATTCAGTGCACTGCACAAGCAAACCCTTTCCCATGTGGCATCTGAACTGAGCCTCAGCAGCAGTGCCCAGGCTCTGATCGCTGACCCAGCCTGCACTGTAGCCCATGTGCAGAACTTACCCAAGATGAAAGGCACCAAATGACAGGATTCAGAGTGCCGAGAGCTGGCAGCAGAGGTTTCTTCTGCAGACATCTTGCTGGTTGTTTTAAGGTCTTCTGCCTCTAAGTGGCACCATGCTGAGTGATTGAACACTTGCTAGAATCTGTTCTACCTTTTATTGTAATGATTTCTTACAGAGCTCCCACTTTCCAAACTCTGAACTTTCAAGAGTACTGCCTGGATGTCAGAGCCCTTTCGTCAGAAACACCAGAGCCTCTGGAGTGATGGTCCCCAGTACTACAAAATCCCTTTGGAAAGCCACAGCTCTTAAACCATCACTAGGAAAGACTGAACTTTAGTTTTTAGAGAAGGCTGTCACATCCCTGGGATTTGTCATGAGAGGTATTCGAAACAGAGCCAGGCAGAGCTTTTGCTGGTGTAAATTGCCAGAGGGTTACACTCAATCATAGCCGTGCACAACCTGGTTTATGGTTTTGTATTTGCTTAAAGTAATTAGGCCCAGACTGCCTCATATGCTACTTCTGCTCAGAAAGCAGGAAGCAATTTGGGAAAGGGATAGAGGGTATCCCAGAAGGGATGGGTCTGATCTACACACACACATATATATCCACACACACACAGGCTGGGAGTCCTGAAACTACTGAAGCAAACTGACCTCTTCAAACTCATCGTCGAGCACAAGAAATGTTGTACTTTTTAAACCAGAAGGAAGTAATCTCCTCTCAGTGCTATAACAGGCTCATAATGCTCAAATGTTCAGATATTCAACCGTCTACCAGGAAATCTGCCTTTGCTTTACTACTTTATGATCCTCATATATTTTGCAGAGTTCTAGGCTGTGTGCTCTACTTCCAAATGCTCAAAGCTTTTTGGTTCCTATATAATAAAACAAACTCCACAGCCCAAACTCACAACAGCCACCACCAAACTATGCAGCACAGGAAAATTATTGACACTTTAAGAGGACTAGAAAAAAAGATTCTCTGTATTTGAGGGAAGGTTGTCAGGGCAGTAATACAGCACAATGAGTAGTGAAGACTGGGAGATTTATGTGCCAATTCTGTCTATGATTGATTTAGATTAATTGCTCTGTACCAATATGTAAAAATCTAATAACTATAACTCCCCATACAATGGGTTGCTCCAGTCCCGATGTTACAGTGGACAGTTTTGGCAGCAAGTCAGGATGTGCATTAAAAACACACTTTTTGAGAAGTCTAATAAATAAAAGCCCTGAAATATAGTCTCCTACTGAGAAAGGCATTTTAAATCATTTTGATAAGGAACTTAAATTAAGCGTTAAAAGGAGGGGGAAGCTAGGTCCCTGCAACTAATTATTTATAGGTATTTTGAATATAAGAGTCCAAGAAAGCTGGTCTCCATCCCCCCTTCTCTGCCACAATAAATGGCAAAGAAACAGCCATTCCCCTTCATCCCTCCCCCCCACCAAATTAGAAGTCAGAAGTGTTAGAAAGGGGAGGAGAAAATCTGAATTCAAATGGGGAGCAGGCACCTGAACAAGGAACTTCAGGAGTCCCGAAAAAACCCTGCACATTTTCCACCAAAATAAGTTCTATGAGCAGCGCACAGGCCTTCAGTTCCCCTCTGCGTTACTCAAGAGAACTGGGCTGTTTAGCTCACTGTAGTCCCCTGAAAAGGGAATACACTGTTATTTGTTAAACACCAGAGGGAATGTTTTTAGAAGTGAATAAACATCTGAATAGCCCCAGTCTTTCTGGAAGTCAAAGCAATTTAGAGACTGCACAGAAGTCGAAATTACCGGGCACTTGGGCTTCTGAAGTCACTTAGGTGCTTTGGAATACGTTATCCTGAACGCAGAGCTGACGCTTTGCATGTCTGCAGCCACCCAGGGGCCCTGCCCTGGACGATTTGCAGGTTTGGATCTGCTACCACTCACAGCAAAACCAGTGGGGTTGAAGAAGTGCTGATGTGGGAAGGTCTGTGGCTCTGCAGCAGTCATCAGCACCTCCCGGTGCTGGATCTCACACCAGGCACAGCAGCCAGGTCCAGTCCATAAGGCTGGATGCTCTGCATGGGAAGGCTGAGGAATAAGAGGCTAAAGCACAGTGTGTTGTGGTTGTACCTCTCAGGCTTCCTGCTGAGGTTACTGAGTTACTAATCTCTGATGGACAGTCAGAATCTCCCTCCCTGTTCTCAATAGATGCTTCACCTTGAAATCCCTTCTGCTGCCAAACATGGTTGTCTCTCAGGACTCTGCACAAGGAGATGTGAATTCTAATCTGCTCCATCAGGAGTGCTTCCCTCTGAGCTCAAGTTCATCCCTCTCTTTAAATCTGACCCTCAGACCTTCTTTTCATCACAGGGCTCAGTGAGGCATACTACAGCAAGGGCCACCACCGCTCTTGCAGAACCAGGAGGTTGCTAGTAAGTGGCACTTTGCTAGAGAAGGAAAAGACATGCCCTAGAAAATTAAGATGGAGGCACTTAAGATCTCGAGTTTAACAGAGCAGGTTTACACCTACATATGGGCCTGGATGTGTGGCCTGGATTCATGGCACACAAGAGCACACCTTTCATTGGCTGGTGCTAGTCATATGCCAAAGTCTTTTAGTGTCCTCCAAGACTCACTTCCATGCCAGACCAGACCTTCAAACCTTTCTGACAGCTTGAAGTCCTGACATGTGCACCACCAGAACCTGCAGACACATCCCCTAAGGTCAGGAATGGCACAAGAGCTCAACCACAGCGCAGCAGCACCCAGTTTTTCCCTCCAAACCTGACACAGAAATACATAGCCAGGTTTGCAAAAGAGCTCAACAGTTTGAGGGCTTTGCTGAATGTCTGCCTGTAAACACACAGTGGGAACTGCAGGATGCAGCTCTGAAAATCTGGCCTCAGCTGGGAGCACTCAAATCTGGCTGTGAGCTCCTCTGAAAAGGTTGTGCTATATGATCATAGGAGAAAGAGAGACACACAGGCTGACTGCGCAGAAAGGTGCTAGCTGCTATTGCAGACAAGGGGAGTTTGCTCCCAGCTCAAAGTTGGTTTAAGATTTCTCCCAGCCTACTAAAAATAAAATTTCCTGCACAGTCTGAAAGCCCCCAAAATAAGAAAGAAGAAAAAGCTGAAATTTGAATTTAAATTGAAAATTAAGAATTAAAAAAACCCAACAAAACCATTTGTTGCCGTCATGAAAACTTAAACTCAGACTTCTGACATTTGAAACTTAATAACCAAAACCATCAGCCATAATGATTTCTCCATTTGATTCAGCATTAATATTCAGAGAAATGCCAGGGGCTGTCACTTCCCATATTAAGGCAATCCACATTCATTTGCATCTAGAACACCTACGGATGTTGTTTTTCTGATGACCAAACTGTAATTTTTTTAAGCTGAAATGGAAGGAAGAGGTAGAATTAGGCATCCAAATGTCTTTTGAAACACATCAAAAGGCATTTTCTTTTAAATGCCTGAAAGAGGATCTGATTATTTTGAGGATCCTTTTCCTCTTCATTATCATTACATCGTCATGTTGGGTTATCTAATTACTCATCTAGAACTGGAAACTTCCTTGTCATGTGTTAAGGTGTAAGAGGACTGGCTTGGCTGGTTTAAAGAACAGCTGTAAGGAGCAGAGTCAGGAAGACAGCAGCACAAGAGGAAATCCTCAGTCGAATTCAAGTGCTTTACGTCTGTCATAAACACGCTTCCAGATGAAATTAAAGGAATTTCTTTTAACTCTATTCACAGCCTCCAAATATGCCGCTTAGCAAGCTCAAGCTGCCTGAGATCTTAGTCATCCTAAGAAATGAATCATATTCCCCTTGTCATCTGGCTGTTCTCTGCTGACTGCTAATTCATGGTATATTGATTTTAAGACTCTGTTCACACATTATATTTCCATGTTAAGCCAGGAAAGCTTTTCTTGCTGAAAAAAATTATGCCTCATCCTCATTCTTCTCAATATTCAGTTTTCGTCCTCCTCTGTTAGTTAGAATGATTGATCAACACAATTTAACCAGCTTTAAATGGCTCAGTGAATTGTTCCACACTATCGTACCACCTACATTATTTTTCTACAGTATTTAACAGCACAACATGGATTCTGCATATTAGATGTGTGTGTTTGCCTATTGATGCACAATTTTAACAGACCAAATAATTGCTGGGGGAACACACTGGGGTCCAGTAGAATTGTATTACAGAGATTTTGGAAATGAACTGCTCATAGAAATAACTTGCTATCTAGAAGGAAGAGTTGAAAACAAAAATCACTCGAATGATATGAGTATTTTTCATCACTGATTTAAAACAGGTCAAGACTTTTAAAAGCACCTGTGCAAATCTGTGCTGTTACAGCTGGCAATCAACATTTATAATGAATTAGATAATAAATATTTTGTTTGCTTCTTTTAAAATGCCATTAACAGTGAGGTCTCTCATTGGACTAGCACAAAACCGCTGTTGGCAAAAATCGAAGTACAAAACACAAAGGCTTCAGGTTTCAGATGCTTATAAAACTTAATTCCCCTGAATAACACCGCTAATTTGGGTCTCCTTGTATGCTTAAAGATTTTACATAAATATTTTTGGCAGGCAGTGAGCCCACAGCTCTGCTTTCATTTAAAAGTTTCGAACGGGCATGAGATCCTTGTCACTTCAAAATAAAATAGTTCCAGTTAAAGCGAAGTTATTTAAACCATTCAATAGATTTGCAGGTCTTTGAGAATGTCTCTGTTCATGCCAAAGTCTTCAAAACCAGGAGCGAAAAGTGTTTAATTTCATACAAATGGATCTAGAAATGGGTTTTTTCCACTGTATTCGCAAGGTAACGAATTATTCTGCAAAAAGTCGTTCAGTGGGGTTTTCTGACCTGCAGACATTCGGTGTATCGGGTGCTGGTTGCAAATATAGTGCAGGCAACTTGTCAGGTTTGCTTTTGAGTTACATGTTTCTCAAAGCAAATAAACCTGAATTTAACCATTCATAAACCTGAACTTTTAAATATAGATGAACATTTTCAATACAAAGTTTCTTAGCAGCAAAAAAAGCAGAGTAGGAGCTGAAACTACTGAGCAGCAAATGACTGAAACAAGCACAAAGCTAAGGCTAAAAGAACCACAAGAAAAGTTAAAGTCATTAGCACACAAATACGAGCGTAATTTAAATGTAAATATATTATTAAACAGTATGTGCATATAGTCATGTTTTAAAAACTCATCATATGTTAAATATATACTTAACCCTCCCTGGCAGAGAAGAAATAACATAAAAATGTAGAAGTAGAGCTTGTAACGTGGGGTACGGGACATATGAAAGGCAAGTTGAGTCCAGGAATGATGAAATGTCAAGTGTCTGGGGCTTAAATGAAGCTGTACCAGAGCCCACACAGAACTGAAGGTTTGGGGAGATTCTTTTTCATATCACTGGAAACTACACACCGCATGCAAAGTCGCTTTGCAAGGATACATGAAGTATATAAAAGAAAAAAAATAGCATTTATGATTTACCACTAATACGTAAAATCAAGCAATATCCAACGTGAAAACTGAGGAAGCTGAGAAAATAAACCTACTTCTATAGCCCATTATGTAAGTAACACATCATCCATAAAAACTCCAATTTAGTTTTTACCCAGTAATGTAAATGGTAACATAAACCTACTATTAAGAGTAGTTTACTCAACAATTTTGGCTGAGAAACACGCTGATGGGTAACTCACCCTTACCATTAAGCTGTAGTTTATTAAACATTTGGTATCTGAGATGTGAATAGAGTGGAGGATTAAATTAGAGGATCACTTCACTGCTAAGACTAACACTTCAGTCAATGCAAGATTGTGTCCATTCAACACACCGTACAAAGAACAGAGTGAATTCTGCTTTCAATTACTGAGGTGCAACTTTAACTCAAGTCAGCAGATGTTGCACCTCAGGAACTGTTAGCAGGACTGCATATGGAATAAAGGGCTGGGAGTGAAACTCTGCTGAAAACATTTTGGACGGAAAACTAATTTTTCAAGTGTGTTTCAAGAAAACTTATTTTTATCAAATACTTTTCTGCCAAAAACTTGAAAACTTCATTTTTATTTTTCTTTTTTCAATGACAGACCAGATTTTTTTGGAGGAAAACAATCTAATTATTTGATGTGTTGCTGAAACAAAACTATCTATGGATTGAAAAGACAAAGTCATTTTGAGAGTGCCAAGAAATAGAGATAGGAAGTGAAAAGAGAGATGGAAAGCTGCATCCCTTAGAAAGCTAACTACAAATTCTCAGGTTAATATTTTAATTCCTTAGACAGAGGGGGGAGTCCTAGACAGGTACGTGGCTTTCAGCATGGCGAGATGCAAGTAGTTCATGAACAGGAATGAACTGAAGCATAGTCTGAGCATTTGCTGGTGGTGGGTTTGTTACATGGTCACAGTGGCTGGCAGGAATCCTTGATAGTAGTATTTGAGTCCTCATGCACTGGACAAAACACAGCAGTAGGGCTCCAAAAAAGGAGGGAAATTAAGCCTGCATAAATACAGCAGTTTCCCAGGGTGTTAATCCAAGTAGGGGTCTCAGGAAGCAGAACGTGTGAAATCAGACAGGTGTCTGTCCCTGACCAAGGCGGTCTAGAAGCGTTTAGCGTGTACCATACGTGTTGCCATGTCTGCCTCAGTGAGCTGCAAGGACCACGGAGAAAAATTGAGAAAAAGCAACTGCTTTGCTTACAACAGCATGGAACATCCTGGAAGGTGAGCTTGTCCTTTGGGCCATAAAGGAGGAACATGAGCGAGACTATAAACTTACTTTCACAGGAAGGCCGGAGAGTCCCATGAAGTCAAGAGGACTATTTTGAGGATGAAGAATCACTTGCATCAAATAAAAATATCAGGATTCACCCATAAAGCATGCAAAATATATTGTATCATGAAATGTGAGTCAGCACTGCAGTGATACAGACATTACTCATGTATATGCTCTAGCATATACTAGCTCTCTACAAACAAAGCTAATCCTCTGTTCTTGGGAAAGACTATTGAAAAAAGAACTCCTAGAGTGGATAGCTGGGGCTGCATTTTGACAGCTCAGCTCCTTTCCTAAGAGATTTGGGAAGTTATTTGGGATAGCTGTGGTTCCTCTGTGCTCAGGCTCCCATGTGGCCTAACCTCTTGATCAGTGCATGACAGTGCAATATGATTTGGCCACTGCAGATGCTGTGTGATGAGGTCAAGTGCTCATGCTCATTCTGGAGGCCATGAGGAAGATGTGACAGTCAGAGACCAAAAAGGACTCTTGGTGTGCCCGGAAATGGTACATTAAGATATTTAATAGCTACGGCTGGACAGTTAATCAAGATCGTTACTCTGGAGGACTCCCCTTTATTAGTTGCATATGAAGATTTCTGGGAAAAAAGAACATTTTTGTTAACTTCTACTCCTTGTATCCAAAAGCCCCAGAGAAGAGATCCCCCAATATTTGAGGCATCGTGAAATATGTACAAAAATAGCTGCCATTGCGCAGACCTTGCCTGCTATTTTAAGGCAGGCTACTGAAGCGAGTGTGGGCTAGACAGACTGTGAAAGAGGGGGAGGAAGGGAAGGAGAAAGGTTAAACAGCAGTAGGAAACATGGCTAGAAAGGACTATTTGCACAACTGATGGTTCTGAGCCGTTAGATTATGCTGACAGTGTATTAATCATATGTTACAGCCATATGCACACATACTGATAAATTTATATTTGCCTGCCTATAAATGAACATTAGATGTAAATATATGTAAATTATTGACTATTTTGCATCATGTTAATAGGATAAATATTTAAAATATTTTAAATATAAAAATACTTTCACATTACACCATCAGAAGAAATTACAAAAATATGTATGTGGGAGATGAGCTTATGGCCTACACCAGCTCCAAAGATTAGGCTTGAAATCTCAGATTGTCCACAGACTCCTTCTGTAACTTCGCAAAAGCTTCCAAAAGCATCCCAATGAGTTAGGAGGACAGTTCCTAAGCCCTGGATTTAGAACGTAACCTCAGTTATTAAGCAATTTGTTTGCTCTTGGAAGACTGGACGTTCTTCAAGTGGGAAATCTTAACAGCAGAGGAGCAGGCTCTCCCCACATGCTGAAGGTGAGCTGGCAGAGAAGGAGACTGGACTGGCTGAACAAAGAACTTTGCCTGGAACTCAGGAATAGGAGTTTATGACCTTTGGAAGAAGGGGCAGGCAGCTCAGGAGGACTGCAAGGATGTCATGAGGTTATGCAGGGAGCAAATTAGAAGGGTCAAAGCCCAACTAGAGCTTAATCTGACTACTGCCATTAAAGACAATAAAAATGTTTCTATAAATGAATACGAACTGACCCCAGGCCAAGGCTGAAGCTGTGCCCTGGGCTGTGGCTGTCACCAGGCACAGAAGCACAAAGCTGAGCTCACTACTTGCTTCATCTCCTCTTTGCTACAGGAAGCTTGTGGAAAAAAGAACAGTTAAAACCCCCACCTCTAATACCTGGAGGTTTTGAGTATGTGTGTGCGGTGATTGCCTTGCTCTGGGACTATCTTCTAGATTCTTAAAATATTCTTCCCCATTTTTCCATTAGTTTCCTTCCTTTATTTTTACTCTTCCATATGCTGCCCTGATGACACTGCCTCCGGGAGGGAGTGTTTGGCCAATTTCCTCGACAGTGCTGAAAAGTCCCTTTGCATCCACCTCTCCCGTCCTGTTGCGCCAGCTCCTGCACTGCTCACTATGGATGAATTCCTGCCGTGTTTCGGCTAACCACCTCTCATATCCCTCAGCGGCAGCTTGTGTGCTCAGCTTACATCCAGTCTCATCAGGATGTCTTTTTGATTTAAGCCCTTGTCTTCTCCCCGCTAGGTCTAATACCTCATCTGTTAGCCACTGCTGGGTTTTGCATTGTTTCTTTATCCCAGTCATATTGTGTGCCGTGTCTAGGCTGACATCTTCTCCCTCACACCGTGGCTCATTTGGTCCCTTTTGAGTCCTGGCATGCTGATAGCACCTCAAACTGGCTGTAAACTTCTACTCTGGAGCTGTCACTGATACATCCTGGGATAAATCTGTTGCATGGAAATAGCTTTTGCTTTGGGATTTTTTTGCTTGTTTGTTTCTGTGTATTTTTATGGGACATAATATGTGACTGTCAGAAGCCAGAAGACAAGTAAAGAAAAAGAAGTGATGCTTAGTAGGAATTTGCAGGCATATGGTCAGAAGCAAATCAACTTTGTTCAGGAAAGAGAGCATCTGTGGAAGCATCCTGTCACTGACTATAAAGGAAATGGATTCAGTCTCCACCACAAGATTGTGTCCTCTTATTTTGCTCTTCCCTCACCTCCTTCTCCCATTTTCTACCATATTCTTTATGAATAGCTTTTCTCTGTTTCCCTAGTAGCCAATTAAACAACTGCCCTACAACAGAAGCTGGATCGGCTCTGCCTAACAGAGATGCACAAGAGACAGCTAATGTATCTGCACAAACACCGGCCTTGATCCCGCCAGGATGTCTGCATTACAGTCAATGAAAGATTCGAGTGCACACAGTTAAGTGTATGTGTCAGCCTTTGGCAGACTGAGACCTTGAAGCCCGCTCAGCCATCATGCCTGGGTACAGACATAAACTTGACACTTGCAATGTTTCACTTGGCTTTGACAAAATGTGATATTCAGCGGGTTGCTTTAAAAATCAACAAATTCCCTATTAGTTTTATTACCCTTTCAAATGAGCTTGGAATACAGCTTTCTGGTTTGTGGTATTGCCCTAGGAAAACACGACGTAAATTAAAGGAGAAAAGAAACTTGGTCTGTTGTTACTGTCATACTGAGCCTTTTGGACCAACAGACAATTATACAGATAGATACAGAATGAAAGAACTACAGAAAAATCAAACCCAAGAAAGAAAATGTTCCCAGAGTGTTTCTTGAAGATTTTCAAGGGCATTTGAGTAGCATTTCCCTCACTTAAAAATGCATCAAAAAGAGTGGATCTTTACAACAGTAGCATGTCCTCAGGTTTTCTAGGACAAGGTTATTGCTGGCTGGCTCAGGAAGAAAATGCTTCCCCAATGCACAGGTCGCTATTTTTTACTCTGTCTCTTTGGAGACAGAGTGCTGGGCCACATCAGGCATGGCCTTCTCTATACGCTCCCCTTTCCTTTACATCCAAATAGGGCATTATTTTCTATATAGTTGTACATGTGTTATTTGCAAAGAGCAAATGTAAGCTCTGAATCTAGTACTTGATGTCTTTGCATGGTGGGACACACTGCTTCAAGTTTATTTGGGAGCAACAATGCTTTCTCAAATCTTACTTAAAATTACGCAGAAAACTTCAAATCCTGAGGGCTGAGAAGAGCTGAGCAGATATAGCTTAACAGTTTCCATGAAAGTATTCCCATTCCTTTCTTATTGCTTTCTACATCTACTGTATTGAACAGCGTTAACTCTGTTAACAGTGGAACTCTTGAAAAACAGCTCTACACAATTCTAAGCAAATGCAGGAGGATATTCATGGTAAAGCAGTTACCATCTCATATTTGTTCTCACTCAAAAACTTGAGTCCCATTGTCTTGTTCCCCTAATCATGAAAGGAAAAAATACAAAGCAGGAGAAATCGTGAATAACTCTGGAAACCAGAAAAGCCACTGTTCCAGTGTTCATGTACTTCAGGGCTAAAAGGTGCTGGTCATGCACACAGATGTGTACACATCCATTACATGTAAATATGTTGAAATCTTAGTTCAAGTTGGAAACTTACCTATTTTAAGTACTATTGTAATCCAACAGGCACTCCAAATAGAATAATAACTCCAAACATGTACCCATGTTTGGTTTTCTTTGCAACTTTTCAAGGATGTTGCTAATGATACCGGTCTTAATATAAAAGTCTTAAGAACAGTACAGACTACTGTCATTTCTGTGCTGAGAGATGGAAACACATTGCAACAGAAAAGAAAACCTTTTGAAACGTGTGATCAGTGGATCTAGTCAGAGTGACAAGAAAAAATACTGCTTGGGTTTCTGACTCTCAAATACTCCTCTGAACAGTTTTGCTGTGAACATTTGTGACCATGAAAATATTTCAGCGATTCATTGTGAAGGGCAAATGAATCTCAGAAAGCTGCCATCTATTCAGAGGCAATTAAATAACAGTGAGAGGATTCACAGACTCAGTTATTCAGCCAATCTCGCCCTATGTTGAGAGGCATGAATTCACCATAGTAGAGTGCACTCTGCTTAAACAGTACTTGCTCCATCTTGGTTGTGTTCAGCTTTTTCTGCAGCTTTTGTGTTTCTTGACTTCCTTGTTACTATGGTGAATGACTGTCACAGCAGTGTATGGAAAGGATGTTTAGGACATGAGTAGAGACAGCAGCCAAAAATGGTAATGGGACAGTGTGAGTTACCAGCAGGTTCTTCTGCTTTTCTGTGTGTGTGGGAAGGGTAAGTGAGAGCTGGCAGCTAATCTATCAGTGTTCATGAGAGACAACTGTACATCTCTTGTCCCAGCACTTCAGCACAGCCGTACCTCTTGCTTTACAGCTGGTGAAGGAGAGATTGGCTCCCACAACACAGGCAGCCTTGGATATTGATGCTGGCCTCTGTGCCTGTGACAGCAAGGAGGTCTTGATGTCTTTGTATGCACAGTCTCTTTCTGGTACCATGTCCACAGCCTGTGGTGAAGGATTCGGAGGAGTGAATGGATCTGTAGATTGCTATTCTTTGTGATCCAGGTATCTAGACAGGATAACTCACCCCTGGATCTCTGCAAGTGCTGGCTACATGGAGTTAATAAAGTTGTGACCTACCCTTGTCCATCTTCATTCACCTGCACGTTCTGATCAATAATGCATATTGCTTTTTGGCTTCTCTTCCCATGTGAGGGGCAAAGCCAATAGAGCAGTGCACATAGCATTACCACAGGCACATTTATGTTTGCTGATGACGCAGAAGTAAGGAGGCTTGTCTGCCCTTGTGCAACCTTACCCTTGGATAAGGGCCCCCCTGTTCCTGCTGCCAAGTTCCATTCCCAGATGAAGATTGTTTAAGTCTTAAAGTAGTGAGTGTCTTCGAGATGGGAGCAAATTAGGAGACATGTCAAAAGAACAACTACAACAGGAACTCTTAAATGCCAGGTCCTAAATCATTCTGGCAAATTGTCAGTGTGCTTATATTTCTGCCTTACTCCCCCAAGCTTGGTGATGGATGACCACTGATAGCAATAAGTTGGAACTCATGATTTGGCACCCAATCCCAGCATTAACTAAATCACCCCCCTGCTGCCACAAGAGAAAACATTGGTTCTGATCCAGTTTAAGAACTTAAAGTAGCCACATCAGAAAAATGAATTCAGCACTGATTTCTAGCTCAAAGGAAGATGTTGTTAGGATATAGCACATGATGTCAAGAGACCATTTTTTCAATTGAAGACAGTCAGTAGTTCTTTCAATCCTGCTAAGGTGCGTTAAAAAGCCTCCTCAAATGGATATTCATGGGGGTTTACTTTTGGCAAGTTCTGTGTATTAAGGCATCCAAAATATTTGAATACACTGGCTTCTCAATGAGATATTTAACAGGAACAGGACTTGCACTTTTCTTCTGTAAGGCTGCATTTATACTGTGTTTTATAGATCAGTAAACCGACAGAGAGATTAGGTAACCTGCTAAGACCACATGGCAGGCAGGTGGCAGAATGGGAACTATAGCTTGGAAATGCCTCTTGCTCTTCTGTCTGCTCAAGAGTCAGACTACGCTGACCTGTGTGAATGTAATGAGGAAGGGAGCGAGGGAGAGAGTGCACAAGAACTTCTCTCCTTTTATCACACCTTTGCATGCCCATGAGGGCCCTGACCCCTCCTACGCCAAGCCCTCTGCAAGGGGGCAGGTTCAGGAAGGATCAGGGTGAAATGTGAACTCACTATTTATCACTCTGAGAGGTCAGACTAAGAGTCTGGACGTGAGGCAGAGGCATCTTGGATTCCTTCCAAGGCTGGAGTAGCTGCTGTGGTATGTGCTGCCCAGGATCTTCCAGGGCAAATTCTGATTCAGCTCTAAGTCTTACTAGAGGCTGTGCCTGAAATGTCTTTCATTCTTATCCATTCAGCTGAGGGCACTCGGGGCATCCTGACCACTAGACAATATCCCTTCATATGCCGCAATCCTTATACCTCCGTGCCTGCAAGGCGGCAGCTTCTGCAGGCAATGGAAATTGTACAGCTCTACTGACACAGGTTTAGAGCTACTAGGGTCTGGCCTCGTATTTTGACTGTCACACACACAGCACAAGCAGCACTGCTCTTCCCTATTTTCATCATCACCAAGAAGATTTTGTTTAGGACTGTGGTTTGCAAAGATCTTATTATAGAGAAATGAAAAGAAAACTCATCTAAAATCTGGTTACATTGAAAAATTCCAGCTGTCTTGCAATTCAATGCAGCTGTGCTATCTGGTATCTTTTTCTCTTCCTTTTGCATCTCTTTATAGAATATTAGCTTCTATAGAAAAATGCATTTTTTTTAAAAACATGGTCATTTTTTTTTCCCTTCCCTCTTCATTATTTGCTGCCTGTTATTTCCACCAATGAAACCTACAGACTCTGACAAGGGAAATGCAAAGATATTTTGAGACAGAGGAACAGCAATGAGGAAAAAAATAGCACTCATGAAGAGTTTCTACTGGCAATCTCTTGTCCCTGTTTTTTTTTTTTCCCTTATACAAACTGTAATATGATGATATTATGCAACTGCCTTCACATATTAGAATCATTATGAGCAGTAGCTTTGTGATATCATACAGCAGGTGCTAAGAACAGTTTCTGTTTTTTCCCCAAAGCGACTACAAAATTACTTACGATTTCATTACAGAACAATCAACACTTTGTGGGGAGAAGTTTGTATTAGTTTGTGATTGTGTTAGCGAGGAGAAAAAAATATATAAATCTATCTTTCTGGGGAGTTTGCAGCATTCTCAGGGTGAAAACTAAACTGAATTCATTTGGAGCCAAATGCCTACGTCCTTAGCCAGAGGAAACTCTGGTGGAACTGGAAAGACTCCAATCCTCACTCAGCTCTTTGCTTTCTCCTGCAGACTCAAGTCCTCAGGGCTCTGTGCATCCCATCTGAGGGATGACTGAAGAGTGGAAAGCTGTGGGGAAAGTTGAGTCCTTCAGCCAAGACTGAAGGGGTCACTATAAGAGGAGGTTTTACATTTATCTCACCTTCAGGAGAGAGACAAAAACAAAGGGTTAAGCAAAAAAGTTCAACCTATGTGGGGTGAGGCAGGTTCACAACCAGGCAGATGTGAAGTCCAGCCAAATTCTTTTGAGAGTCACTGGCCACTTTCAAGCAACGGATGTCTTTTATCTTCTCTCTGGAGAAACTCTGGGGCTTAGGAAAGCCTCACCTCTGGTCAGCTCAAGTTACTCCAACAGGAATACTTCCAGATGATTCTTGCTCCCAGAGGAAGAGCCAGCCACAGACCAAGGTCTGCAGGTCTTGATGCAAGGAAGACCAATGAGCTTACATGGAGTTGCATTTTCCTGCAAGCATTTCCTGCCAGTCTCCAGTGCCCACATGGCAGCTGGACTGCCAGCCCCAGAACTGCTTCACTGCCATCAAAAACAGGGCAGAGATTTCATTACACATTTTCAGACAGGGAATCGCAGAACTGTGGTGGAAATTTGCAAGCCCCAGTTCCTCACCCCTTCACTTTAATACCCTAAAGACTGCAATCCTTTCCCCTAAAGCCCATACTGCTGCCCTATCCATCCCCAAACGTAATTAATATATTAAAAAGTACTTTTCCAATATAAAGCAAACCATGTCCATTGGGTCATATTTTCTGTTCCCAGAAGATGCTTTGCTCTTGTTTTATAAACACTTAATACCAAATATTCCCATTTAAAAAATTAATATTTTTAAATATCTCTCTTTAGATTAAGGATAGACAGTGAAAGTGCAGGAAAAATCTATACAGAAAGAAATGCAGAAGTACAGTGAGGCAGGGGAACAAAATGATAACCAAACAGCCAAAACACTTCCTCCCCCCTGGGAACTCCTAAAGTGCAAATCACAACATTCAAAGCTCCAGCAACCCAGTGCAGTTTGTGTTACATCCGAAAAAGAGAGATACAGATCAATTATACTCAAGAGAAAATACCTTAACATCACTCCTTGCAGGAGAACAGCTTTGAATGAGACACACCACACTTCAAGGAGTGGTATTTTAAATACCAATCACAGCCAACCATGGTTTCACTGCTGCAGAAAAACACTGGAATAATATTGTTTCCCAGTCTTGGTGTCACATTAAATCAGAAGCAAGGCCCTAGATAGCTGCGTTAGCCACTAGTTTCCAGACAGAGATACTTCAGGTCTGGCTCACTGCAGCTGCAAAGCAAGAGCATAAAGGTGGATGAGCTCACCGGGCTGGGGGCTCTCTGCAGTTTTGGTGATGTTGCTCTGCAATGAATTATATTTGAGGACACCTCCACATTTATGGGATAGCCTGGGGATATCCAGCTGCTGCCAGAGTGCACGGCTGGGAATAACAGAACACCTACTCATGCCACAGTGATTGCTGACTCTCAGACTCCTGACCCTGGACAACTGGATGCTCTCAAGTAAACCTGATACCCAGTGCATTGTTAGCCAAAACGAAGAACTGTGAAAAATGGCCTAAATCTGTAGTTGCTCTATCACCCCAGTCCACTGCAGAACTGAGATCAAGACAGTTACACTGGTGGATTGGTTCAGCAGCACATCAGTTGACATAGAGATGTTTCCTAGCCACCATCATTATAAAGTCAGTACAAACCCCTTTGTTCAGATCTACACTTCACACGTGAAAGGTAACCAATTCCCAGGGGTACCTGAGCTCTATCTCCTCTGGTCAGAGCTGGTGTTCCTTCGGCAGTGCCCTTGCAGCACCCACACAGCAGAGCTATGGATCCGCTTGGTTCCTGAGCCAGAGCCTCATGACTCGCAGGGTACAGACAGAGATTTTTAACCCATCAGATCCTCGGGTTAAGGGATTGAGATCAGGTACATAAATAAGTGATAAGGAAGCAGGCGCTGACAAAACACACTCCTTCAGCGGGAAAACAAACGAGTTGCCCGACACAAACACCCCCACCACTCCGACACGAGGTGGGAGCTCCCGGGGCGCTGAGCCTGTGCTCGAGGAGGCGATGGGGCCCCGCGCCTGGTCCTTACTAGCGCCCGGCGATGCTCGGAGAGCTTCTCGGCACACACCTCCCCCCCATCCCGGATCGCAGCCCCCCGGCTCGCTTTGTGCTCTGCGCCTCCGCCATTCAGCACTGCGCAGCGCGGCCGGTAGATGGCGCTGTCGCACCGCGGAGGCACCGCGACGCCCCTGCGCGGTGCTGCCGCGCCCCGCCGCGGAGGGGCCGCCCGGGGCCGGACCTGGCTGCAGCAGCCGGCGGCGGGTCTCCACGCCCGGCCCCTGGAAGCGGCCGCTGCTTCACCCAGAGATGCGGTTACACCGGGTTTGGGGTTGGTTTTCTTTTTATTCACGGGGTCTGTATCACCACTTAAGACAAAATTAACATGAAAGCAGCAGCTCGCTGCAGCCCCCCAGCCGCTCCGGGGAATTCCTGCACAGAGATGAATATGGATGAAAATCTATATTACCCCAGGCACCAACTTAGCACAGGATGTTTATGAAATATTCCTGCAATGTAGTTTATTTACAAATCAAGTTATCCACTTATGCATGGTACTCAGAGCATTGATGTGTTTAGTGGACAGTTGTTATTACTGATCACTTGTGAGCTCCGGGTGCCCCGTGCCGCACCAGCCACGCATGGACCAAGTCGGTTCGTCCTGGAGGAAGGCCCAACCAAGAAGCCTGGCCCAAAGTCTGGCAAGTTCTTCCTGAATCGGGACATAGCCGATGCCAAAGGAAACAGAGGAGGGAGTAACAGCTTTAAGGATTTTTTCCCCATTCGGTTTGTTTATGTGCTAGCTATATTTCTTCAGAATAGCCGTTGGATCAAAGTTCATATCAAGCAATTCTGATCACTAAATAACTGGACCAGAAGCTGCTTCTTTCCTCCCCTCTTATGTATCTCCATCAGAGCCTTTTTCCTTCTTCCTTTGAGCACCGGACAGAAGAGATCATGTACCCAGCCCTAACAAAACCTGGTTTCACACCATTAAAGGGAGGATAAACTGAAACACTCACGAAGGACTAGACCAGCTTCAAAGGAGTATTTTTAGCACACCCCTGAGTCCCAACAATTTGTAAAATGAGGAAAATTCCTTAGCAGTGGCCGAGCTGCTGTTCCAGCACACGGAGCTCGCTCTCTGTGCACTGGCAATGTGCAGCATGCAAATATACCGCAGTCTCTGTTTCTGTCTGTACATGTTTTCAGTAAGGGCACACGACAGCAGTATCCCTTTCCCGTACGGAAAGCTATAACTATGGTAACAGGATGTCAGCTGCTGCAAAATGCTGGGGTTGCATTTTCTCATTTTAAATGGTGACTTTACATCCACTTTCCCACACATATGTTAAGGTTTTGCATCTGTAGCAAACCTGTGCTTGTAGAACTCGGGTTTAGAGTAGAAAAAAACTTCATGGCTGGTAATCTATGCAGCGCGTGTCCCTGCCGAGCTGAAGCCGTGTCATGCCAGACACAGAACTGAGCATGCCGCAACTTTAGGGTGGAGGGGTGCAATTCCTTCCATAAAGAAGAATCTCTAACTCATCACAAGGAAGACAGACACTGCCTGGACAGAGTTTAAAATCACAACAAGAACCTGTTACCCTTTTGCAACCTCTCTGGCCAGAGTCTGTGTCTCCATGCAGTGAGGAAGGAAATCACGCACAGCCGCTTCCCTGTTAACTGCCTCACCAGCCCCGAGGAGGGGATGAAATTCTGCGCTTTGGAGCAGGGTAGTTCTTTGTTTGTTCATTTGTGCCCTGTTCTAAGCAGGTGTTTCAAATAGAAACCACCTAGCACAAATAGCAGCTTCACAGAAAGAACACCATTAAACTATCAAACATAAAAGCTGGAGTGCCTTTACTTCGTATATTTCGCATACAACGTAATTTGTTTTTCTATGCCATTTCCTTTTACAAAACCATCCCCAAATAACTTCTTCCTATTAAAATCAGATTCTTTTCCATGAAAAAAAGAGGTGGAAAACACACATAAGGGTTTAGTCATTACACGCTATTCCTCATCAAACATTTAAACTCTTTTCTCAGTTAATGTTGTATTTTGCAAGTGTTCAGCTCTAGCGGAGCAGCACAGAGAGGTCAGTGCTACCCCCATATCCCTCTACTCAGCCCTGTATAAAGTCCTAGCCAAGCAAGGTATGGAGCTTTCCTCTGCATTATTTTTTTCTTCATGAATATTGATTAAGAAAAAATAATTTGTTAATGAAGAAAAACAATATGATTTTAGAAGGCATAGTGGGAAAGATAATTCACAGCGAGTCACTCACTTAATGCTGACCAAGAACAAAAACCAGACCCCCGAAATTCAAAGGCAAATATTCTGTCCTTAGCTCACCCCTTCACGGTGAGGTATTACAGCCCATTTCAGACTGTTTAGAGAGTCATGCTCTTTGCAGGCTGTTGTACTGTGCAAATACAAATACAGTGCAGAAGAACCATCATTCCTCTTGCTAAATTCCCTAAACTTTAAGGAATTTAAAGACAGACCTCAAGCAGCGTTTTAAACCCTCCAACTATAAAATTTGCCCTTTTTTTCCTGAATAAAGACTGCACACACACACACACTCACACCACCCCCCCAACATTCCCTGGATATTTTAAAGAAGTTCATTAACCAGATAAACATCAGTGTTGATGGAATAGGCGTATTTTTTAACGTATAATTTCTAAACTCGTACACTTTCCTTTCAGTAGGGGCTGGGCAGAAACGGGTGGTGGAATTTTTGGTCTCTGTTATGGGTTATCTCAAAGTATATGGTCTCTTGTAGTTTTAACATGTATGAATTTAGGAACTGCTCCAGTTATCATTGTCCCTTTGAGTTCAGAGAGGTGAACATAAACTCAAATATAAAGATTTTAGAAAAATACTTTTTATTTGGTACTTATTTGAGAGGTGTCACAGTTCTATAGCCATATATCTGTTTTAAATGGGGCTTTTTAATATTACAGATTCATCTCCTATGAAGTGAGATTATTACATAAATGATCTCTGGAGGGCTGCTTTTACATGTGAGAACTGACTGATGCTCAGAGAAGCTGGAAGCATGCATATTAAACCTGTGTACGGACAGGTTTGGATTTTTTTAGGGCTCCTTAGCAAAACCAGCTCCTATTTACACCGAAATAAATCATCTGCCTTTAATGGTCATTTTCCCAAAGCATCTCCTGAAAAGCTTTCGTCCATGTGCTGCACCTGCTAAACTCAGATTAAAGAGCAACCAAAGCTGGTTTCTAAAGGGTCCATATCTGGGGGAAGGGAGGAATTAAAAAAGGAACCACAATCAGGAAGATTTTTAAAAAAGAATTTTGTGGTTTTAAAATGCGAAACAGAAAAGTTAATTCTCTTTTTTTTTTTTTTAATGAAAAAAAAAAAAAACAACCCCCCCCTAAAATAAGACCAAGGTAAAAGCCAGCAATAAAAGTCAAGTTAAAAGCTCTCCCTCAGTTAAGGTTTAGTTCAAAATGTAAGAAAGTTTTCAGCCAAATTAAAACTATCACTGTATCTAACAATCCTCCAGTGGCCAGGGAGTATTCTGCAAAGAACAGATCTTTGCATTCTGCTCATTTTGCAGGGCAGAAATGCATCCCCTTAGCTCAAAGGAGAGGCATTTTAAGGATGCTGTTGGGTAAAAGCTGAATTTTAATAGAAATTAGTTTACTGTTTATAAATTTAGTACTTGAATATTAGGGAAAAAATGCTCAGCTCTCAGTATTTATCCTGCTTGAAGGGGAGAAAAGAAATAAAACCCTGATGGACAGAATATTAGTTTTGGTAATTACTAACAAAGCCAGCTGTAATGTAGTATTTAAAGCAGGAATGATACCCGATCTGTCCTTTTTGGGTACATCCGCTTTCAATATTTGTGGTCATCTCAGGTCTCTGTGCAAAGTTATTTAATGCTGCCGTTTGTTGTGTAACACCAATGTATTCTGTGATACCCGAGTTCTGCCAGTTCAAAGGGGATGGCCCTATGGAGCATCTTTTTCATGTCATGGCTTTTGCTAGAGGCTTTTGTTTAAAGCATGCTTCCAGCACGCTGTCTTGCCTCTCCTGCTCTCTCTCCTGCTCACGTGTGTGAAATAGCAAAGTAATTTGCAATATAAATTACAAAATCAACTGTTGAGTTTACAAATTGAATATGCATGAAAATATTGCATAATATTACTACCTTCCTCAGACTAATAAAGGTAAATACGTCTGCAATTTGTGTTGGTGGAAGAGCAGCTATTTCTATACTGTAGATATTAATTACAGTTGGGCAAATTTAAAGTTTCTGTTATTAATTCCTTCGTAGCTTCACTACAATCAGAATTAACTGCAGCCACCTACAAACACAACTGTTTGGTAATATTCTTAATTACACTGAGGATCCCTTCTTCTTACAGTTAAACCAGTGCTGTGAGAAGCACCTTCTAGTCTGTTTATTCAAAATAAATATTAGCCCAGAAAAAAAAAAAAATAGAAGAGACACCAATACTCTGAGAATAAAAATGGGCCAGAGGGACTTGGACTAGCAATGATTTTGGTGAGTGCTTAATTTCTTGTTTGGTTGAAAAAAGACTGGATTGGCTATTGACAGGTCCCTATCAATAGGCAGACTCTGGAGGTCTGGCTATTTGCACATGGCCTGATTGACTTGTCCTTAATAGACATATAATTGTTGACAAATATCTTCCAATAGACTGTGGCAGGCATGGCCAGGCAGACAAAAGAGGCTTCTCTACGACAGAGACCGGAGCAGAGACAGTCAAGAGCCGCAGCACCTTACCCAGGAAGCAGCTTCCCAAAGAAGCTTCCAGAGTAAAACCTGTAAAATCAACCCCATTTTCTACCTCCAGTGGCTGACAGCCAGCTAGGACATAAAAAGCAGCATTGTCCAAAGATCATGTGGGATCCATTTGGGGTGTCCCTTTTTCTGGACAACTTCACAATACAGTTTCATCGTAACAGCAAACCTACACACTTACCCCCCCTCATTCTGCCAGAGCCCGTGGGTTTGAAAAATACAACTGGATTTTTTCCTATTGTTGTTCGCTCTCCCCACTTTGTCCTTAAGCACCCACCCTGGCTGTTATTAGGGATATGATCCCAGGGCACGTGGACCTTCTGCTGTTCTGAAGTCCTTATATTTCCACTAATTCATGAATACTGCGATACGAATCTTTGCAAGCAGGAAAACTGAGTGCACTGGCTGGAAGAGCATGGTTCTGAAGCCTTCCAGTCTCCATTGATTCTTGCAGCCATTGTGAGTGGTTGGTGCCTCTGAACACGATATTCAAAAATGGATGCTTAATGTCAGTCATCTACTTATGAACATTTTTGGCTGACTTTCCAAGGCACCTCAGGAAACCTGTGCTGGAGGCTTCAGTTTACATCTAAGGATCAGGGTCTAAACACAGCCTCATTTTGTGCAGTGCCTTCACACACAATTCTAAATGAGAGAGTTAAATAATACATTTACTGTGCTATTTTCTGTGTTAAATAACAGCACAGAAAAGAAAACGAAGAGGTGTAGGCAAAGAAAAAAAAAGATAATAAGCCACATTTATCTGTCCTCAAGATAATAGTTCTATATTAGATATGTTGGGGCATTAATTACATGGATTTTTAGAATGTTTAGTACATTATAGGCATTGCAGTACTTGTCACAAGACAAAAGGCCATTGAAATGATGCAGTACAGCCTTAGGCAGCCATAAAAGAACAAATTGTTCAAGTTTGTGCATCAGTGCGAGATCCAAAGAACCCTGGCTCCAAGAAAAATAGCAGTGAAATGTAGAGATGTACCTACTCTGTGAATTTACCCAGAAGTGGACTGAAAGCTGGACTCTGGCCTTTCAGTCCTGGGTTTGATGTGCCTGCCTTTCCCTGTCAGTAGCAAGCTGAGAAATCACTCTTGAAAGTTTGCCTTGCAGGATTTCTTCCCTTGGTCATTTTGGATGTTTTAACATTTTCCCCCTTGGGATACGGTGCCTGTCAGGTAGCGGAAACACCCTGATCCTGTGGTGTAAGCGACTCACGGAGGGAAGACAGAGAGATGGGGAGGGGGGTGAGGGAGGATGCGCCTTAATTCTCTAAGCTAATGTCTTCAGCCTCCCACCTCTAAGCTCCCCCACCTCTTTCCTCCCAAACTAATAAAAACAACCATTAAAAAAAGGGAGACAGAGAATGGGGAAAAAAAACCCCAGTGCAGAGCATGATCACAGAGGCAAGCAAAGTAGGTTACAAATTAGTGTGACACCATCAAGGTGACACTGTAGACAACCTCTGACACCCGGCACAAAGCTGACTGCCTTGTGCCAAAAAGACCTTGAGCCTTGTCTTTGATTCTTATTGATCAAATACATAGATTAAATACAGTATCAGATGGCAAAGCTAAAGCCTGCGATTCTGCATACAGCGAAGACCCTCAGACATGAAAGAACAGATATACAACAGAGATAGAGACAGAGAGAGAGAGATAGAATAATTGTATTGTGAATAAACAGATGTAGGCTGAGGCAGGCAATTTTATCTGGCAGATGGGCAAGGCTTTTTGTACATACTGCACTTCTTACAGGTCACGAAATCCAAATGTCAATAATATTAGGGATAAGGGACATTTTTAATGGCGCTTTTTGCAATCCCCAAACATTCCTGAGCATGTGCATCCTGTGACCAGCTGCTCCAAAATGGTGCGCACGCCTGTGCATGTGTGTGTGTATGTCCATTAATTCAGAATTACTCCAATTACGAGCTTTTGATGCTCCAAACCCCTCTTCCTAACCCAAAAGAGATGGAGAGCCCTCGGCCTGTCCAATCGGATCATTTTCCCTCCTGCTTGCAGCAGATGTAAGCAATTTACTTTTTTATTTCTGCATATTCAGTGCGAGCGGAGCTGTTGGTGACTTCTCACCCCGGAGCCTGCAGGATTCTAACCCTATCAAATTAAAGCATTTTGCTCACTTATTCCCAAGCGCTTGGCTGGTGCTTAGCAGGCCTCCCGCTGCATAGCAATGGCGGGTGTTCGTGTCCGCTCATACCCCGAGCCTAATCAGAGATTATTAAGGAAAATATACAGTGCTTTAATTTGATGAGACTGGTTATAGGTACTGCAGTTAAAGGTCACACTCTTGCGTGTATCTCCCTCAGTCACTGTAATATTTTCCTCTCGCTTGACAATCCTCAGCTCCAAACAATAGGCCAAGAAGACACGTTTATTTTTGTCACGCTGTGATGAGCTCAATAGGGACAAAAATGAATTATTTAAAGTTCGCATAAACAAACAAACCCAAGCCAGGGTCCCCTCAGCCCACTCACCCCCTCTGCGTTTTTGTGTACGTGTGCACACACACACTTGGTTTCTCTTGTGCCTTTAAAGAACACATGATAAAAAACTTCCTCAGTTGGAAAGCAAAGCCATTTGGATGCCAAGTCATACCATGGTAGCCAGTGGCCTCTGCCTGTGGTCAGCTGTTGGGTGAGACCCTGCCCATTCAAGCCTTGCAGAAGGGCCTGGGTAGATCCCAGCATCAGGTGCCCAGAAAGGACTTTCCAGCTTCTTCGGCTCTGAAATCTTTTCCCACCCAGTAGGAGGTAATGGAGCTATCCAGAGTGAAGGCAAACACACACAAGGCCTGATATGGCAGGCTCTGAACCTTCCTGCTGCCCCAGTGGGAAATGAACGGGTTCAGCTGAGTCTTGCACAATTTAAAGGTTGCAGTAGTAAGGGAAGAACATCAACTACAACCTACCTGCCTGTGCCATGGGGATCAGCTCGTGGCCCCCTCTAAATTCACACTGCTTCTAGCAGAGGCTCTGTGGGTGTGGAAAGGAGGAGGGAGGGGATACAACAGTTTTCTTCTGTCAGCCTTAACTCTGCTGCCATTCGTTAGTACAGTGAGGTGGTTTAGTCTCTTGTAAGAGCTGCATGGTGGGGAGGGAAAGAGCAAGCCAGTGAGAGATGGGTGGGTTAATTCTAATCTCCTTTTGAGCCTAATGGTTTGAGCATATGTGTCCATGCAGCAGACCAACAACAGGCTTATTTACCTCCAAAATTTACATGAGAATTGCTTTATGCAGCTGTATGTAAAAATTCAAACCACACAGTGTCACTGTATCACACAGGTCAATCCGAAGCCCAGTGGCATTATAGCAACAGACAAAAGCCTCACCACTTCACCAGGGTTTCCTTTAAGACTGAAAGTTGCTCTATTAAAAATGAAAAAAAAGACAACAAAAAATACGTGAGCCTGTTCCCACTGCTACCCTCCTTCCAGATTCCCTCCACATTCCTGAAAAACTGACAAAATTATGAGGACCTGGAGCCTGATCCTGCTTTTGCCCCTCTCAGGGATGCTATGAAGGACGTCAGGATTGGGCCAGCTTCACTTTGTGTCTGTGAATAATCCCGTTAGCTGATCCCCAGGCATGGACTTTTTATATACACATTACTGATGGGCAAAGGCAGAAGAGTTCACAGAGGTGCAGCTTTAGTATTTAGCCCAAACAGAGGCAGCCAAGGCTCAAGCTGCTTGGGATGCTACAGGCATCCTGGGCTGTCTGGTAAATTGCTGGTGATTGCCTGGTTGTTGGTTTGGTTTTGTCCCCCCAATTTGAAGGGTTTGTGGTACCTCCAGAAAAGCCACAGCTCTATGTGTTGTGGAAATAACACGCTACAGGCATTTCGCCGGAGAAATGGGGAATCCTGCACTGCAGGAGAAATCAGGATCTTTCATAATCACCTCTATTATATTGTGCTATGCTGATATTATCCCACCTTTTGCCACACAAAAAGCCACTCTGCTTCAGGACCCCCAATTCTAACCATGTCTCAAGTAATGTGGTGAGCTTTGACTGATAAATTTGACTGGTATTTCTCACATGAAAGTGGTCAGATACTGCATTAGCAGTCTCTGCAGTGGAACTCCCTCAGAAAACACAAAAGTATATCAAGGGCCAAAAAGTTACCTGTACTTTTTTTAAACTTCATAAAAACTTTTTCTGTGGAGGTTTGGGACAGTTCTTATTTTAGTCTGAGCCAATTATTCAGCCTTAATACCTGGACCCTGGTATGCTTCTGTCTTTGATCAGAAAGAACTTGCCTGAAGGCCAGCTCAAGAGAGGTTCAAAGTCAAATGCTTTGATTTAAACCACTCTGCTCCCATCCATGAAAGAAGATGAGAAGAAACTCTCTAGTCTAAGACACAGATAAGTGCAATGCAGTGTGTCACACGTGGTATTACAATGCAAAGCATACAAAAAGAGATGTTTCGGGGAGCAGAGTGCTTAAAACACAAATCACCCTAGCAATCTGGTGATAAAGCAACCTAGGGATTACAGCAAAATTCTCTAGTTTGTGAGTATCCACACAGAATACTGTGGATATATTCCATGGTAATGCAAGAAATAAAGACCAAGGCACGACCAAGGATCAAGATTAAGATGCTTGTGATCCAAGAGCCTCTGGAACAACACCTGTAGGGGTCTGCTGGCAGTGTATGGAGGGTAGGATGCTGCTGGACCACTCCAGTTCTCTAAACAATTCTTTCCTTGAGACATTTTGCTACATGTGACTGTGTGCCTATTTAACTATGTGACTATAAATATCTTTCCAGAGTTTGTAAGTTGGAGCACACTAGAAACCCCTGCCCTAGGATTTTAGTGATAGCAAAATGACACTAACTGGCTCCTATGGGAAAGGACAGGACTCAGTCCCAGAAGTCACTCTGGACTCTACACAAGGAAAGGAAGCACAGTCTTCTGATGGCAATTCTCCTTTCCTATTTTCTTCAAGTACCTTGATGAATATTACAGCCTCTGAATCACTCACATACCGAAAGAAAGGAAATCTCCCTGGGCTTCACACAGGAAATGAAATGCAGGAAACACACTATGAAAATACAGCTTTCCACTAACAGTGTCACCATTTTATTGCTCGGGTTGTTATCACTCTTTGGGGGAAGTGATCATTTCCCCACCATGTACAGCAACACGGCAGGCAGGCTGCATGGGCTGGAAATGCAGGGACATGATTTCCCCCCTCACCATTCAGAACTCGCTTTGGTGACAAGAACTAAGGGAATAAAAAAGGATAAGGGCTTTTTCAGATATCTTTTTCCACTTCTGGTGAATGAAAGTAACTTTTCTTTAACTATCAGTGCTGTGGCGAATACGTTTAGTCACTGTATCCTGCTGGGTCTTTTCACTGGGGAGGGTTTTAATGGCAGAGGCCCTCTTTTCTCCACTCACTGATATCTTAGGCAGTTTCCAATCTTCTTTTCATTAATTTGCCCCATCTATGCTTTCTGCTGTCCTAGTAATTTAAACAGAAGCCCAAAATTCATTGCAGCATAATACAACTCTATTAAAGCAAACCAGATTTGATTTTTACCTTGGAATGGGACCTGAGGCCTCTTTGGAAGAGAGCTCTCCAAACCCCATTCCCACGACTGCACCAGTGATTTCAGCCAGACTACCCTTGTATGTGAGCTTTTCTGGCCAAGACCTCTTTTCAAGATGTCCTCTGATGGGGAGTTGGAAAACAACCATGGTAACACATTCCAGGGCTGCCCCGTCACCACACCTTGTGGTGTCACACTGCTATACACCATGCTCACTGCACATCAGCAGCAGTGGCATAAGCAAAGGAGACAGCCAAGTGTTTCTAATATTGCAAGCAGCAACTCGGGCTGCAGAAAGGGAAGAGTTTGAGGGCAAGGCTTTAAAACCTCCCAGCATAAAGGAAATCTTGATTCTAAATCATGATGATGTTTTCCTCATTCTATCAAACATATTCCTTCTTTACAGGGTCTGGAAAGGTCTATTATAAATATATAATCCTACATAGCAAAGGAACATCAAACCCAACATGCTGGGGCTGAGGACATGCAGTACATGAGAAGAGTAAAACACAGGAGAGGATAAACAAGAGCAGGAAAGAGACAGCATAAGAAAAAGAGAACAATTATCAAACAGCATATGCTATATTGAGCAGGAGAGTCCAGCACATAAAAAGCAAGCACTGGGCTCTTCTCTGCTTACACAGTAATTCTGGAGGTTGAGATGAGAATGATGAAAAACTCATTTCCAAGGTGCCCCTCAGATGTTTGGTGCACACCACCACAGATCACCACAGCTGGCTGCTATCAGCCAAAGGCATCTTCCCAGAGGTGAAATAAAACTTCAATACAACCTACCCTGCTGAACTATTCAGGCAGGCCAGCAAGGTGCTCAGTTTGTGCTTATCAAACTCATGTTCTGTGAATGCTGCTTCATCTAAACCGCAGCTTGAACTTCCGCATACTGGGAATACTCCAAGTAAAATACAGAGGGAAGCTTGACACAGCTTGAAAACTATCTAGGTGAAAGGCACTGTTTTGACTCCCACAGCATGACCTTCCTCCAGAGAAAGATAGAGACATGATGAGAAAGCTCTTAAAAAAATCCTCCAAGCAGCTGTGAGCCAGAAAATGAAGAAAAAGAAGAGTCAAAGAACCTTGAGAACATGTTCATCGGGATTTGTTCAATGGCATGGTGAGCCTTGTGGAGCTCTGATCTCTCGTGTTTCTTGATGCATCCTGTGTGTGTGCACAGAGCTGATGCATTTTCTTCTGCACTGACAGGCTACAAGGAGCCAGATTTGATTGTGTCACAAAACTTTGGAATTCAAGAGGGATTCATAGTTCGTAAGGATGCTGTGAAACATAAGAGAAATGGGAACTTCAGAAAAACAGTGTTGGACTTTGGAAAGGAAATTAACAAATCACAACATGATTTCAGTGAATGGAAAGAAAAAGACACAATGAAACTTGGTATGGGGGAAATGATGGGTTGAGAAGGCAGAAAATGTCACAAACCTATATGAACACCTTGCTTTTATTTTCTCTTCAGAGTGGGAATGTCAAACATTAGGAAATGACATTGCCATTTAGAAATATACCTACATCTAAACAGGAAACAAAATTAAAATGTCAGTGCATTTTGGCCAGGAGACTGGATGATCTCTAGTTGAGAATGAACATGTGAAATTGCAGCCCCAGCAGCAACTGTCAGTAGCTAACAGAGCCAGCAAAGTGGTGCACTAAAACATGGGGAGGGAATAGCAGTACCTACCCCCTTTATAGCTACATCTTATACCATATAGTATAATTTTCTTCTTCTTAGAGTAGAAAAAGGGGATTTAGGGAAGACCTGTCAGTCAGTCTTTAATAGCTTACCAGATTTTAGAACAAATTTGAAGAAAGAATCAAAAGGAGTAAAAGGCAGACATTTACCATATGGGCTTCCTGAAGCTGCACTGTGCCAGGCTATCCTGAGAGGGGCATTGATAAAAGTTAGGTTTTCAATTTAAATTCTTAAAATGTTTCCAGTCTTCATTAAGTATTTCAGCAGATGCCTCTTGGGAACTACTGAGTTCTCTGGGGGAAACAGAGAATTAGTCAGAACTCTAAGGTCTGGGTTGGTGACAGGAGAAGCGAAGATGTAATATGCTTCAGGGGGAAATATGGGGCTGGAGGGAAGATATTAGGGGAGTTCCTCAAAGATCAGTCTTTGGAGTGATCTCATTTAATGGTTCATTAATAAACTTGGCACAAAAAGTAAGAGCGTTCTGATGAAATTTGCAGATTGTACAAAGTTGGGAGGCACCATCAACACAAACGAAAACCGCAATATCATACAGGAAGAATTGGATGACCTTGAGGACAGAAGTAATAGAAATGGGATGAAATTGAACAGTACAAAATGCAAGGTCATGCTCTAAAGGACTAATAATAAGAATTTCTGCTAGAAGCTGTTGCGAATGACAAAGGAGGAGAAAGACCTGGGCTTGCTAGTTGATAACAGGATAAATATGTGCCATAATATAATGCAACTGAAAAGGCAGATGCAATCCTCGGATTCATCACCTGTAATAGTGCTAATAATGAGAGGAAAATATTAATGCTACTACACAAAGCACTAGTGAGACATTATCTGAAATACCGCGTAAATTCTAGTTACCCATGCTCAAGAAGGATGCATGCAAATTGGAGCAGAGGGTGCAAAGAGGACTATTACAATGATCAAGGAACTGGAGAAATTCTAAGAGGGAACTAAAAGAGTCTGCTTGTTCAGTCTACTGAAATGATGGCTTAAAGGGACACAGATACAATTCAGGAACAGGGGATGTCCACATCAGCTGCATAAGGATATATACACGTAGGGGTAACCCAGGAAGAAATGGCTATAAACTGGCTTCGAGTTCACATAATGTGGGAATTACAAGATGTTTCTCACCACTGGAGGAAACATTGCTGAAATGACCTTCCAGTGTAGAAGAGGGAAAAAATCCCCAAACAAAAAACTTTCTGTATGCTTTTTAGTATTAAGATATGTGTTCAGACAACATAACATGACATGGTGGTCGTAGACAGCAAAGTGGATTTGATATTCCAGAAACATGTTGTTAGATTTACAAGTAACCTTTTGTATTGTCCCTTTAAGGGCCAGGAAGATGGGAAGACATGAGACTTTGCCATCCAAAAGGATGCCACCAGTGAACAGGAGACTTCACAATATGAGAAGAATCTTTTGGAGATAAGAGGTAGTGAAGTAAGTATCTCAAAAAAATAACAAAAAATTCAGTTCACATGTATGTTATATCCTGAATCTGTTTTAGGGAAAGATACTTTTTCAGCTGAGAACTATGGCTGAAAGAATTGATTTTTCTTCATTCTAAGAGCCCACTTGCCAGCAGTAACATGCACTCTTTGGTTTTCACAGGAAATATGTCTTCACATCAATCTATTAGAAGTTCAAGATTTCATTGTCTATGACATAAATCAGCTATTAGTACCCATATAGACCACTGGAAACAGTTCTGGTTTTTACAGACTTACTTCCATGAGAAAGGAAATATGAATAAAATTGTAAAACAACCTGGCAGTGCCTGGGACTCAAATCTTTGTGCTTCATGTATCAAAAAAGCAGAATTTGCAAAAGGCCAGATAGAAAAAAGAGAAAACTAAACAAAACCAAAGCCACTAGGAGACATTGCAAGAGGAGACAAACAAGGTAGAATCATCTGAACGCTCACCCAGAAAATCATTTTTGCATGTTTGCAGGAAATGAAGAGCCGGGAAGGAGCAACTCAGAAGCAGCAGAGATTTTTCCCAGCTGGAAGGGTAAGTATTGACCTGATGGCTTCCCATATTGTATCCAGCTACAGCATATTACGCCCTCAACTTCATAAAGGCATAAAAACTTTCCCCAGCATTATAATAAGCCATTAAAAATGGAATAATTTAGCAACTACCACTTAGCCCATGAGCAGGGTACTAATGATATTTTCAGTACTGGGGCAGGGCATGTTACCTGCTTCCTAATCATAGATGGAACTTTTCAGGAAATCAGTTTCTTCACTGAAAAGCCTCATTTCAAACTGACCACTGCTATCTGTAAATTCTAATAAAACTCCCCAAAACAGCAAAAATACTCAGAAAAGCCTAGACACACTTTCAACAATTTTACCCATCTACTTTGCTATTTCTCTCTACACAATATTTTCAGTTCAAATACTGCTGAGGCACACTAAAAAATAACATGAAAAAACCCAAGCATTTTTGATATAGGTCAAGCAAAATATTTCTGATAACCCAATGCACTTTAGAGGGGGAGGGTTGATTCTTGTGTGAAATATCTTTTTTTTCCTCCCTCAAATGTCAGAAGTGTCAGCTAAATCCCATTTTATAATTTCTTTTCTTTAATCTTAGTTACTGGATGAGAAAAATCAGTTATTCAGCTGCTCTAACAGCAACAGTTGGAGGGACAGAAGGGGAGATTTTACACTGCTGGAGTTTAGACACCTAAACTGGCCAATGCTGCTTGTGCTTAGCAAATAATAATGATGAAATGAATCTTCTGTTGTCTAATGGATGCCTGAGGCCAGTGGTGGATGTCTGTAATAGGAATGCTATCAGAGCTTTGCAACAAAATTAGTGGGCAGTAAGGCTACATACACAATATATATGTGTATACAAATAGGTATATGAATATAAAAATAGGTAATAGGTATACATAATTGTAGTCAAATTATCTGAATATATGAACACATTCCTGCTTTGAAATGGTGTTCCCTATTATGAATGTTCTTGCTGATTTGAAACCTCAGCTAAATATTACATTACGGAGTGTTCTTTAATGACAAACATGGCAGGCAGCTACACTTATTTCTTTCTGCATTGACATGATAACATTATCTCCCTGTAAATTCTCAATCCACTTTCTAAGGTAGCTGGAATGGCTACTGGTATGTAAATAAGGAAACGTAGGGCTATGCTGTATAGGGCTGCTGACTACTTACCGCTGTACGAGAATAACCTCATGCAGTTGGATTCAATTTGCCCATTTACGTGGATGTGCCTTGGATGGGAAGTGTCACTGTTCTGCCTTGCCAAGCACTACAGCTCCTGCTATGGAAACACAATGAAACCAAACAATTAGTTAGAATTACTGCTCTTAAAGAAAACTGATTTGCTTGTCTGTCTGTCTTCTAAGAAAAACTCAGTTACCGTATACCATCAACCTTGGCTTGACTGGCAGTGATTTTCCTGGGCTAGTCTGCTGGGAACCTTAAATGAACACGAGCAATTATAAACCCAAAGTCTTCAGCAATTTGTAGGCATTATCTCAGGATAATTGCCCTGAAATGTTCACGTTGCAAAGCAAAGGTAGATAATTTAAAAATCCATCTTTCTCTGCCTGCACTACGAGTTGGGCGTAACACTCTCCCCTCCTACGGGCCTTGTAGTAGTATAATAAAGCTTTAGAATTGGTCCTTTGAAAATGTCTATTGCTCTCTTTTAGAAGGCAAAGAGGCCAAATCTGAGTTTAACCTTTTCTGGCTTTATTATTTTTATAAAATGAAATCCAAGTCATATTTTCTGGCAGAAACAGAGAAAAACTGGAATATTAAAAGTCAAGGGAACAAACCTGCCCTGAGGAGTTCTGCACAATAACATCCATTGCAAGAAAGCTTTCCTGCTCCCTGGGTAAGATGAGCACCCCTCAGAAGCAAACACTGGGTCTTGGCCTCCTCATGGCTGTCCATGCACTAACAAAGCTTCATATTTTCTGGGAGTTTTACTTATGAGCTCAGCTTCCTCTCTACAACTGGGAAAAACCTCCTGAGAAGTGCTGAACATTTCTCTCTTCTCATGACTCACACAACTGCCTCATCTGTAGGTGGTTTCCTCAGTTCCTTGCCCCCATCCTACTGAGCAGGCAACTGAAATGCATTCAGTGCCTTACTGATTTAGAACAGGTCTTCCCTCCACTGCAAGGCAGGAAGACTGTTTCTGGTTTATGAGCAAAGCAGTGATCTCTGAGCTCCTGCAAAGAAATAGCAGGAACAATCTTCTGGAATGAGAAGGAACAGAAAAGTTCACACCTCCGAAGTTTTTTCTTTGGCAGCTTTTAGAGGAAAAAAAGCCATCACTGTTTTCTTGCTTTGACATAATTAAACCACACCAAAACCCCTCGGTGAAATTGGACTTTTTCGGAGCCACAAAGTTTGTTTCAGTGAAGAATGAAAAGTACTTCTGAAAGAGGAAGAAGAGGTCCCAAGAGCAGAAACACTTGGTACAGCATGTACCTAGTACCTGTACCAGTACTCCAATTTATCAAAACCTAAAAAGTCCAGCTTAGCATTTTCCAGGGAATTGTTATTAAAAATAAAAACCAGCAAAAATTGAAGCTGCATAAGCTCAAACAAAAGATCGTGTCTCAGAAAGACCATCTAAAGGGGGCATTTACTTGAACAAGAATTCAATGAAGTAACTGGTATGTCAGAAATCTTCAATGGATGCTTTGGGTATTCACCCAGTACCCTTCACTTTGGAGTTCTTAATTTCCTATAGAGAGTAGGAGAAAATTCAAGGATAACACTGTTATCAAGGGAATACCCCTGCAATATTCTGAGTTCTCACAAATTTTGTTGAGTCTTGACTGTGCTGGTCTTGAGAGAAAACTTGAATTTGAAAGACTGATCCAGTTCATTCCACCACTCATGCCTCATCTGTGAACACCACGAGAAAACTAGGACTTCAAAACTTTCTGCCTTTTGCATCCATCTCCCTTTCCTCTTCTTTCCCTCACTCACTCCATTTTTCACGCTCAGCTTATACTATTAAATTGCAAAGTACCAATGTTGACATGCTCCATCAAACCATTTGGGACCCAGTAACAGTCACACCCGCTCTCAATTACATATTTATCGAGTTTCCTTTTGAAGCAGGACTTGCTCTCAGGCAGGGCTCCATTCTGTGCAGTACTGGAAGGCTATAAAGCATGATGGAGTACAGGGTGTTATCAGCTGTGCCAGACACATGGCCATAGCAGACATGTATTTTCCCTTACTCCAGTACTATCCATTGTCCACATCCTCTTGTATTTATAGGCCCTGGAGAGTTGGCTCTTCTTAAAAATAATTGAGGCACAAAGAGAACAGGGGAGAGGAAAAAAGGGAAGAGGGGAGATATCAGCAAGAGGGCCAGCTGAGTGAAGTTGGTGACCTGATTTCCAGCATACTGGGGGTACTCTGTGACCCCTGTAATTTTACTGCCTCCTGAGTTATCACTTGTGATTTTCAGTGGAGTGAAATGACACATCAGGGAACAGTAAGGATTCCAGCAGCCCACAGACAGGCAGAATACAAAATACCTACCAAAACAGCTGCTGTACCTCTGGCAGAGATATGTGTTTAATCCTTTTGAATGGAGACTCCAACTACCCATCCAGATCCCCCAAGGCTTTGTTAACTGAAAATGCTGGAGAAGGGACCTTATGTTCACAGCTCCCCAGGCTTCTGTAACATAGCCCTCAAGGAGATAATTCAGATTCAAAACTCCTCTCTGAAATCACAGAATGGAGCCTGTGCTCCATGAAGACCTGTTTTCCTTAATGACCATACAAGAAACCCTTGCTTGCTCCAATGACACTGTGCTCAGTGGAGTCCCACCAACTAGCAAGGGCTTGTAATCTCAGGTAGTTTAGGAGCACCACAGTGCCTTGGCAGAGACTGGACGGTTCTAACAAACATTTTAAAGGAAAACGTTCATCAAGAACTTGATGTCAGAAGGAATCTTTCCAGGAAGAAGAATAGAAACAGTACACATATACTCTCTTTTGGGTGGAATTTCAACTTGCACAAAACCCCCCAGTTTTCTGCAGTGTCTGACTCAGTCTTTAAGTTCATCATGGCTATCTTAAAAAAAGTAAAAGGAGATATGAAATTTAAAATATATGCCACAGTCTGCTTTCAAGTTAAAAAATGGTACCTTTTTTAAAAACTAGTGAAGTCCTGTTTCATTTCTTGTTGGAAAGGGGAAAATAGTCTTTATTTCAAATCAGTTGAAAAGAGCAAAAGGTAAAGTGACAGAACAGAGAGGGTTATATACACTTCCCTTTGCACAGAGAAAAATGCATTGAAAAACTTTAACCAAGACATCTCTAGCAAGATTTCTTGCTTCAATTGAAATGCATTTTCTATTTTAAAAGTTTAGGCAAGGAAGTTTTGACTGAGTGCAGTTTTCACACACCTTTCAAAAACTGCTACAAGCTGAACATGTAATTCCAAATCCCTCTAGAAAAAGTCCTATAAAATTATTATCAAATAAATACAATTGTATAGCAATGACAGGAAACCATCTGTGAAATTGACTGGAGAATTAGTTCTCTGATAGCAAATGCAGACGGCAAGGCAAAAAGTGCTGTAGAAGTTTGTCCCCTCCAAAATGTGAACATTTTTAATCATTCAGTGAAAGATTTCTTTCTTTCTAGTGGATTAATGTGTGAAGTCTCTGCACCAAAAGTGTGTGCTGAATTCCTTATAATTTTTAAAGAAGAAATTCAATCCAGTGATGGCTTCTTTCTTATTCAAGTGTTTGTAACAAGAGTGCTATCTGAATGCTGAGCTTGCCGACATGCTCGCTAATGAATGCTACTGTGAGGCAGTTTTGTAACACAGGCACCTGTTTCACCCATTCCCCTGTTTTTCCAACAACCGATTCCTTTTGTTCCAGCCATTTTGTTCCACTTTGTTACAAACCACATAACAGCAAGTGGCAAGAGGCCAGGTTTGAACCCATGATCTACAGCTCACCTAGGATGGTTTAAGCAATTCTGATGGCCTAATGCTGCCCACAGGGAGTAATTGCAGGGTCTGAAAGGAGGTGGAACAGGTTCTTTCATGTCCCACACAAGCAGAAGATCAGATGTTACTCTACAGAGCACAGGCCATGGGAGCTGTCAGGCATGCAGCTTTATTGCAGTAGTTGGCCCTTCAGATTGCAACTAAAACCAAGGTTGCTAATACAAATTTGTGTGAACTTTCCCTCCCTCCTGTTCCCTCCATTGGCCTTACAGAGCCTTTTGGCCATTTCAAGTTAGAGCCTTAGGGTTTAATTATTAGTATGACAAGGAGAGCTTTCACAGAGGTGAAGGGAGAGTGCAGAGGTGAAGTGGCTGGAGACATCCTGCCTCAATAGGGCACAGGCAGCAATAACGCTTTCCAGTTTCCCAGCTTAGCTGGCTATGCTTTCACAAAACAGCTGGCCCATGGTCCTCATCTACCCTCCATCTCCCAGCTCTTTTTGGAGGGTGCAAAACTGCTTTTGGGCCAGGGGCCCCACTGGGATTTGAATATAGAAGCACTTATAGTATATGCAAGAACACTGTGGGGAGCAATAGGGAGCTTTTTATGTGCATACATGCATGTATATACATACACGTGCTCCCTGGGGCAGAAACCTCTCTAAGTTCTTTCAACCTCTTAGTGCACCTTTCTGTTTGGATCCTTTTAAAGGATCTAAGACTTATGCTTTAGGATTTGGCATAAGATAAGAAACAATAATCAACATAATTAGTAGGCAACTCTCCCGTCACCCCTACATGCCATTTTACACACTACTTGCCCTTGCAGTATTACTGTATGTACCAGACAAACCCCCACTATTTCATTGCCTTAAACAAGAAAATGTTTTCAACTCCCCTACGCGTTCTTGCCTAGTTCATGGATTGATTTAATTTTACAAGGCAAGAGCTGGAACAATTATCTGATTCTTCATGTACAGCAGGCTTTCAGTGGTCATTTCTGAAGTTTTACTCGTTTGTAACCTCTGTAATCAGAAGACCCAGTTTAAAAAAAAAAAAGAAACTAAGTGAACAGGCAGGAATCTGTTCATATTATCCCTTCCTAGCTGTCCAGGCTTTCATCCTCTTTTCTCCCACACATGCCCTTATTGCTCTGCTACTCACCCACCAATGAGGGTCTGTCAATGGCAGTGAGAGGTCAACATCAAAGCACTTTTACAGCTAGCAGCTTGCAGCTAATGCTGGCATTATGGAGAGAAATAGAGAGAGAGAGAGAAGCATAGGGATTGAATGAATGGCCCTCTCATACAGAAAGAGACCGAAGAATAGAACAAAACCTCCTATTCTCCCACTCTTTATAATACTCCTGGGCTGAGTGTGCGTATGTGGTACACAGCTGAGTTTGAACTGCATTAGCACTCTTTCAGTTTACAAACAAGAGGCCTAATTTAGAAGAAAAATCTCTTATCTGATTATTTCTTTGTGTTCACCCATGTGGTAAAAAATGTCTGTACAGAGAAGGGAGGGGGGCTATAGAGGTGGCTTATTAACTTCTTTGGCTGTATCAGGATTGGGAAGGGCAATTGGGAGATCATTATCCATCCATAATTTTCAGACTCAAGTTCAAAAAAGTAGTAAAACAGTCACCAAAAATATATATATTTCAATATGGATTAGTACTTTTCTGAAGGAGCCGGAAAGACTGTGGGTCAGTCCCACACCAAGTGCATGACTGATGCTAGTCTTATACCCTGCCCACACAAAACCCCAGGAATTATTTCTGTCCCATGCAATTGACATTGAGATTGGATGTCTTCCTATATAGACATTATGGCCTGAGTACAGTGAATTTCACAATTTGATGAAATTACCACCTCATGCTAGGTGGATAATTGTAATCATCTCTCCTGGCTCACCAATCTATAATTCTGCAGGGGGGAGGAAGGGGATTCAAAGCTTGTTATGACTGCAAAGTTGTTACCCAGAGACTCTAGCAGCAGGCTTAGGGATGAATATTGTTCCAGGATTGACAATGAGTATTATTGGATTTTTCTCCCTTCTCTGGAGTCTGGGACATACTATCCTTCTGGCATCACCTGAGTACATCATTTAACAAATTTCTGGCTCCTGTGGGGAAGTTAAGTTTTAGCAACATCTTTGATCTCTTCTGCACTTTTCTAATGACAAATCAAAGTTGCAGTATTTATCTTCTACTGCACACCTTACTCTTGTAATAAGGAGCCTCAGGAAAAAAGGTGCAAAAAGAAGTTACACTTACTTCACATCTCCATACACTAAGCTATTCCTAGAAGACAGAATGTGATCTGCTTGAAGTAGTCAAAAGCTATAGGGCCTTTGGGGGAGAGAAAGGCAGCTTGAAAGAGGAAGGTCACTTTGGTTCTCACTTCCACTAATGCCCAAGGTAGTCACAATTGCCATGGAAGCAGACAACTGGATACATCACCAGCACACATCAACACAGTCCAACACCTCCAGAACCAAATTCTCCCCAAATGAGGGATTTCTGACAGCAAGAGCTGGTTCATATCTATGCCTCAGAAAACTATTTTTACATCCATAACCAGGACTTACGTCTACCCAAGCAGTGTGTGTGTGTGTGTATATATATATATATAATATATATATATATATAAATGTGTAGTTCTAACTGAAAGTCTTTACTCTGCATAGATTTACATGAGGGGTAGTTATGGGGATACAAGTAAAAAATCTCAGTGACTGAAAGTTTCACCATGTTTTTCCACCTTTAATTTGGGACATTGAGATCACAGAATGGCTGGAAAAGTAGATACAAGTCATAGATACTGAAAAAACCCTGATCTCGGAGACTAACCTGAAGGAAGTATCTGTGATCTTGGAAAGCAGCTGGATTGGTTTAGAGGAGGCTGTGTTTGCTGGAGGTTTTAACTCTGTGTTTTCAGAGACAGACCCTCCAAGTTTGACATGTAATTAATAATAAGACTTGGCTTTCAGGCATAAATATGACAGAGAACTTAACCATGCTAATATCCACTACTTACTGCTTAAAAATATTCACTACGAGACAAAAAAAAAAAAAAAAGAATAAGTAAACCAGAGCATAAATATGTCTGTGGCACGTAACTGCAGAACGCTTTGAATGCCTTTTGAATACTAATGCTTTTCTACTTTATTGCATTTTTTATGTTGAGTTTTGTAAGTATTATTTTGTACATTTTTGAATCAGAAATCATCATAATCTGCGTTAGACAAGTCCATCCATTTTTTTCCCTGTATCTGCTCACAGGACAGTATTTAACAGGGTACTTGGGCCTGTAGTTTTACATATATTTCAAGATAATGAATATGCAACTTAGCTTGCTATATATTTTAAACAGAAAGCACTCTCAGTAACCTCAGAGAACTGTGTTCCAACCTGTCCTGGGTTCAGCAGCAGCAGTCATTTTTTCTCCTTCTTAGTAGCTGTTGCAGCACTGTGTTTTTGACTTTCAGCCTGGGAACGGAGCTGATAACACTGATGTTTAGACTGACCAAGGACTTTGTGAGTCTCATGCTCTGCCAGGGAGGAGGAGAAGCCGGGAGGAAGCAGGGACAGGACACCTGACCCAAACTAGCCAAAGAGGTATTCCATACCACAGCACGTCATGCCCAGGATGTAGAACTAAGAGTTCCCAGATGGGCTAGATACTACGGGGTGGGGGCAAGGTACCGGTCGGTGAGCGGTTGTATTCTCTTCCTTGTTATTTCCTTTATCATTATTACTATTAGTGGTAGTAGTAGTGGTTTGTGTTATACCTTAGTTATTAAACTGTTCTTATCTCAACCCGTGGGAGTTGCATTCTTTTGATTCTCCTCCCCGTCGCTCCAGAAGCAGAGGGAAGAAAGGTGGGGGGGGAAGCGGACTGCGTGGTTCTGATTTAAGGCCTGGGCTTAAACCACGACACAACCATATGGGGTAAATGGGAGAACTGCAAGTCCAGAAAACAATGAAACAAAGACTCCTGGATCGAAACTGGTGGTAATTGGTGGATAAAAGTATGACAACACAGGATCTCCCACCTACCTCTTCTGGGAGCACAACACACCCATCCCTGGGCTATGAACTGAAAAGACTGAAAGGATTAATTGTACTACTGTCCTTTGAGGGTAAACTGCATTGGCTCTTTGAGCTCAGTAGAAGCAGAGCAGATAAAGGATAGCATTATTATTACTACTACTTTTTTGCACACTCAGTTGAGGCTAAGCCTGACTATGTGCATCTAATGGTTTAAGTTTTTGCCACAACACTGACCTGTTTTGAAAAATCCACACAGGTGCAGTAGGAAGCAGTTCAAGCAAGGAGCAGCTTTGGGGGCCACTATACCAACTCAAAACTTTCATTTATCTTCTTGAAAATGGCTGTGATAGTTCATTAGTTAGTGCATGTTCATAACTATAGACTGTTTCAGACAGAAAATAAGGACATAAATATTTAACCTTTGAAAAGGGATTCATTTACTGAAACTCCAACTTTATGAACTAAGGTTATAAATTACTCTGATGTACTGCAATCAGCATAGTATAATGAGATCACATGAATGGCTGAGTTGTCTTTAACCTTTGATTGTTTAGAAGTGCAGATATTCATTTGTACTAAGGATTAGCTATGATGAACACTGAAATGAAGCTGAGTATCATCAGGCACAGGCTTGTGTAGAATACATCCCTGAAGTGAAAGTAGTCCCCTCTCCTCCAGTTTCTACCCTCAAGATTTCTTTCATTCACAGTAATTCAGTTGTTGTCTGTCAAAACACTGAAAGGGACATAGGTTTCAAATTTATCTGTAGGGATTTCGTAATGCTAGAACAGGGTTTTTCACTTTGCCAGAAGAGATCTCCTGAGAGAGGTCTGCTCATGCTATGCACTTCTTAAGCAATTGTATTAAAGCACCATGTGTAAAACACATATTTTAAAGTACATTCTCCCCCACAAAAGTATCTGCAACATGGTATGAATTCAAAAGTTTCATCTTTACAGGGTTCTTCCTTGGCATTTTTCTTGTCATTCCAATTCTCTGGCAAAAGATGCCTGGTAGTGACTGGGGGAGAGTAATTCTTGCTGATCTATTTTTGTTCATTAATTGTCTAAGCAGACAGCTTAAAAAATCATGATATTGAAACATTTCATAGTAATGGGTGGCACTTCGAGCCTTCTGAAGGCTTCCAAGCCATCCCTGGATTAAATCTTACAAGTGGGACTTTGCATGTACCACTGAAGTAAACCACTTACTCCTGTATCATTAAACCCTTAAATGCAGAAGGTGAATCATAGGCTGGTTATGTGACCTGTCCAAAAATTACAGAAGATGCAGAGCAAAAAGATTAAAGATCATAAATGCCCCAAAGATCATCTTCAACAAGAAGGCATGCAGGTACTGTTGCTTTGCACAGCTTGACCTGTCGTGAGCTGAAAGTATTTGCTGGCTTTGCGGGTTAATGCAGTATATTTTACTGACCAGTTTCATGATGACACAAGTGCACTTTCAAAATTACTGATTTTTGTGGAAAATAAGCAACTGTTCTAACCCAAAATACAGCAAAGGTCAAGAGATACAGAAACATTCTTGACCAATCATTCTTTTATATAGAAAAATATGAAGATGGGTTTTCTTTTTCCCTCTATTTCTACTCACTTAAAACTTTGTGCTCAGGATTTGAACCCTGTCCTTGAGAGATGAAAAGCTTCTTCAGTATTTATTGATATTAAAACTAGCCAGTGTATGCTGCAAACACTGAATTTTTTGTCCATTAGGAACATCTGCCTATTCCAGGAGGAGTATCAGAAAACGTGTCCAGTCAGAAACACAAGTTGAGAAAGTGTCTGTGGCAGCATATGAAATAACCACAACAGGATAAATAATAGAATATTTACCATGACCCAGTAAGTCTGCCTCACCATGGCAGTGTGGGGCAGCCTCTCCAACAACATACTTCCAGCATTAAGTCATGCAAGTGGTGTCAGAAAATGGTTTATTGTAAATTACGGCCTGGATTGCCATATATCCACTACACCTCCAGGAATCTGAACTCTGAAGTCATCTAGAGGTAGGGTTACAACTAGAAGAAAGGATATCTTCCCTGGGAGATAAAACAATACAGCACTTCTATGCTTTACAGATGTAGAGAGAGAAAAAAACCATTGGAAATGGACAGCAAGCTGGGGAAACTTTTCTGAAACCAGAAAGCTTTTTCCAGAAAAGTCAATTAAAAAGGCTCATTTCTTGAGCATTAATATTCATCCTGCCCCTCCCCTCTGGCCTTTAAACTGTAATACAGAGCCTGTTTCTGATTTTCATTTCATCTGCTCTTATCACTTGGATTGAAATGTGCACAATCTTTGCCATCTATTTGATTGCCATGGCGTGGACTACAGCTTGCTCAGAGCATGCCAGCATGAAGAAATGTCAATAAACATGGCTAAATCACACCAGCATTTTCATAGCGGTATTCCATTAATCTGAATGTCTTTCCCAGGCCTGCCACCGCCTTCTGATTGTAGATTTTGGGGCACCCACAATTCCTATTTTATAGGAATTGCCTCACCAGCAGCAGTGCCTGCCAGAATTACATGTGAACAGACTGAAAGGTCACATTCCATATGAAAGGTAAATAAATAAATTAATAAACAGTGAGAGCCAAATTAAGATTTTCAAACCCAGAATTTTTTTATGTTCTCTTTAAAACAGATTTTCTTTACCCAGTGAGGAGGGAATTTACTTCACATTTAGATTTCTCTCTTCCCTTCCCCCTTCAACCCCCATTCTTCTCAACTTCAATAAAGCTGATTATTGACTGAAGTAGTTAAAAAGCCCCATACTTACCCTTAGACACACCTCTAAATGTTATGTGGCACCCCTATGGCACAATTGTAGCAAACTGTCCCCTCTTACAGGATACATGGAAAACCTGAGTGATTTCCCCAAAATTACACAGGCTATTGGCATCAGAACTTTCAAACAAATCCAAAATTCCCGTATTAAGCTGCACCCCATTTTTCTGGAACAAAGCCACTATGCATAAGTTTCCCTGAGGAAATAAATTACAATTAAATAAAGCCTGAACGAATGAGGGAAGAGAAGCCTAAATATTAAACTATACGTGTTGGAAGAGAATACAACTTTCTGGCTGATTCCACGATGTCTATAAATTACCACATAACGTAATGTATCATGTCTCAGATACAAGAACAGCATTGAAAAGAATAATTTAGTTTCATATACACAGAGTTAATGATGAATTACCATTTCCACGTTTCATCATTCACTAGTACATATGGCTGTAATTCAGGAATCATGACAGTACAAAATCTATTACTCTAAGAAAAGATTTGTATCAGACAATTATCTTGATGGTTCCTGTCTTGTTCCAGGAGTAGCAATGTATTCAAAGAGCTCAAAGTTATCTGGCAGCTCTGGAAGTTCTTAGATACCAGTGAACCTCCCTCTTCCATAGGAAAAATACAGAAGAAAAACTAATGTTATTTTTATGTGTAACTTAAGAATGCTCACATTCCCCTTCCTGTTCAGAAAGGCTGCAGTAAACCACTCATCTAGCCTATTCTTCCTGTTCTTTCAGGAGGATACCATGAGCTGCCTTTTTGCCTGTGTTTTTCTTCAACTGTTATGTGTTACAGTCAGTTTCTGAGGCCCTGGCAGTTCTCTGCACAAAGTAACCAACCTGCTTGTCCAAAAGCATTATATGATGATGTTACAAAGTGGATCCTGAAGGTCATTAACTCACAGTTTAATGTTGTATGGGATAGTAATTTTTTATTTCCATACTTTATGTTTATGTATAACTATAAACCAAAAGAAACCTTCAAATTAATGCTTTAATCCCTGAATATGATGTATATATTCATAAAGGCATGTATCAAAAGCCATTTCTTTCAATAGAATATGAGTAAATATATTATATGCCATAGGGACATGGAATAAAGCCGTGAAATATTCTAATCCTGAATTAACTGTTGACTCATTGTGCAAGCTTTCCCATGCCATTTAGCCTCCATAAATCTAGCTATGAGACTTCAATGAACACAAAACAAATTATGCCCAAATCCAACTGGGCCTATCTGGTTTCTGTCATGGTTTGACATCACCTGCTTCCTTTTATAGCTTAACTTGCATTAACAATCCATATCCAAACTCATACAATATCATCTGTGCTATAAAGTCCACAGAGAGGAGACCCATCTCTCTAGTTTGGTTTTTCAATACTCATTGAAGCTCTTCCTGAGCAAAAATGTTTCAATACAAAAATGCATCTTGATATTTTGATCCTCTACCCTGTACCATAAGGAAGATATGAAGTATTTTTGAATGTGGTCTCAATTTCCATTTTCCATATAAATCTTTTCTTTCTGGACCAAGTATGAGAATCAAATGTGTTTATTGACATTGTCTCGCTCATTTCCAGTGTCTTATCTAAAAAGTTATCAGGGAGTCTGTCAGATCCCTTGATTAAATCATACGCCTCAGTTTTGTGCCCGTTTTTCCCTCAGTTGACATACTGCCCTAAATACAAGCTTCTGCTTAGGGCTACCTCTTCCTCATTCAAGCTGTCAATCCTAAATTTATCAAACCCCAAGATGTGGATATTCTTTTAACCTATTTATCCACACTAGATAATGCTTTACTTCTCCCCAGGGAATATTTCTGGGAAGCTTTTCCACTCTTTTGTCTGCCTATTAGGCTTCAAGGTTGTCACATTTATGCAATTCATTTGTACTTCTGACTTTCATTTCTTCCAGGAAATGACAATTCAGTTGTTGCGTTCTAACTCAGATAAGACAATGTCCACAGGATTTGAAAGCCCTCCTGCACCAAGTACTGAGGTTCCATCTTAAAGAGAGCATTAAGAGTTATTTCCCATACCTGAAGATTTTGCCCTTCCAACAACTTTCCTGCTCCCTTCTGACTTGCACTTGACTTTTTTTTCCAGTTGCTGTAACTTACCACTTTCAACAGTCGGACAGTCAGCTGATGATGGGAGAACTGGGACCTTCGTAAATGCCTAGACCTGGAGACAATCTCCACACTCTTGGCCACAATTTAGTACTTAGAAAAGCACATTAAAACATCAGGCATTAATAGAGACATTAAAGTCAGACCTCCATAGTTGAAAGAAAAGGTGAAATCACTCTCCTTTTACTGTTTGTGTAGTTAAACACAGTTGGAAAGATGCAGAAAGGTTTGACCATTGCCCCCCTCTCTGCTGTTATCACTTGTCTGCTTTTAATGATAACCTTGGATTAAGCCATTCCCTAATTCAAATCCAAACTGGATCCCAGTTCAGGTCTCAGCCTACCTATCAAATATGGACAGGTAAAATTAGTAAATCAATATGATTTAAAATCTGTCCATTAGGCAACCTTACAAGGTGAAATCAGTGAAGAAGGGATACATTTATCTGAAGAATTCAGGGACATTGCATGAGGAATAAATCTGTACAAGGGTGTTTTGCCATGGAAGTTTTCCTTCCTGTCTGGAAGAGCCTGAAGCCCTACCAGTCTTTCATACAACATATTATGATCCCAGAATACACCAATGTGTCACACTGTAAAAATACTTCCAAAAGAACCTTAAGTGTGCTACAGACATGAAAGTGAAGAAAAAGCAAAAGAGCTTTTGGGATTCATATGTTTTTATATGTAACTGTACCTTTCTCATCTGGACTTGTATACAGATCTACAATAAGCAGTTCAACCAAGCTATCTGTACACAAGCTATTGCTTACAGTGCTTCTTAAAGTGGCACTTAACTGTTATTTACATTTTCTCAATGCATTAACTATGGAACAAAGTAGGAAGTCATAAGAAAGTGAGCAGGAAAATAGGATTAGAAAGTAAAGCACGGACTGAGGAAAAGGTTACAGCCTGTTAAGTGATAGGCAGTCACGGTCATGTGCTGAGTTAGCCCTGGTCACTCCCATAAAGAGCACACACACACATGGCTATCACAGATCAGCAGCAGGAACTTGTAAAATCAGAGCCTTAATTCCCAAACAAATATGTCCATCATGCTAAATGGTAGTAGGTATGTGCCAATACGCTACTGTGATTTTAAAAATTCATTTGAAAGACTAAAAATAGCTTCTAGAATACATTAAAAAAATGTGTTTCTACGTTGTTCTTTGACACCCGTTATTTCACTCGCAAGAATGTTGCAACACCGTCCATCTTTATGAGATTATAGACCACAGAAAACACATGGGGAAGACTGATTCTCTTTACATGAAGGCTTCTCTGCACCCATCTGGCAATATAAATAAAGCTTACTAGCGAGGATAGATGACACTCAACTCCAGGCCCTTTACACTGCTAGACTGGCGCAAAGCAAAAAAGCCGGTGTCTAGTGTTTGTCTGACAAGCAGCAAATCTATTTTTGCTTATAAAACCCTTGGTAGATCATTATAATAAAAAGCCCCAAACCCCCAGATACTTGTGCGTATTGGAGGAGAGGAAGCTGAAATAGCACTGAAGACTGTTGAATCTTCCAGGACATTAATAACCAAGAACCACTAGAAATAACCATGGTAACAAACAGTAGCTAAGTACAGTACAATCACCCTGATTACCATAGAATTAGCACAAAACAAATGTTTATTTTTCCTAAATACGTGTATTATGATGATGATGATAATGTTAGTAACTACCCCAAATTACAGAGTATTTGCCCAAAATGCCAATGGCATTGCATTAAATGCTTTGCTCTGCACTTGTTTTCAGACTTTCTTGTAGTAATTTGTGTAAGAAGTGTATTTAAAACAGATTCTTTCCTCACTCTTTTGCCCACCCTGCTCCCCCTCCCTGACTTTCCATCAGCTCTACTCCTTTGAATATCTGTTGGATTAATTGATCACTTCACAGCTGACCACAACACTTTTCTGACATCAGTCAGTGCAACATTAACCTTTTTATAAGGCTCTCACCTAGCAGAGAACACAGGCTTGATTTTAATTTACACTCAGGGACTGTGCGCTCAGGGAATTACACTACAATAAATGAAAATATGAACTTAAACCAACAGACCATATACAGCGTTGGGTTTAAGCACATCAAGTGGAAAAAAGGTACTACGTTAAATGAAGTAGAAATGTTGGTAGCACAATGGGAGAGACTCGTGTTTGCTTTCTGTGAGCCCCTATGTGTCTAATCCCATTTCTTGTCTTAATTCATCCTGCAAATGATTCTAGGATGCCATCTGATTTCTCTGCTGAATTTCACTTCCACTTGGCCATTGCTCGTTTGCTGGATCCTGCTAAGCGTGTCTTGGAAGTTAACATGGCAAAAAGTCCTAGTTGCTATTTTGGCTGGGCTAGTTTATCTCCTCAGATGAACAGAGCACCAGTCAAACAAGCACTAGGAATGACTGGCTAAGCTGTAACATTAAACCACATCTTTGGCTAAGATACTGGTCATCTTCATTTAGTTAATTCCTACCCATAGCCCTGGACACTTGCTTCTGCTGCTTAAGTATTATTATCTTTTAAATCAAGAGTCACTCCATGAACATTAAGGGGAAAATAAATTATTCTTTGAAGGCAAGCAGAGTCTCTGATGCAGCTGAGACCTAGCACTATGCTGATACACCCAAAAGGAAGCCCACTGTACAATGATGGGAAGGAACGGCTGGTGAAAGAAGAAAGGAGGAACTTCATAAGCCCTGGTTCTTGCTAAAGGAAAAGTATTTTGGAACTGCCCCCTTACAGTCCTCTATTAAATAAAGATATCATAAGGAAATGACATAAACTTCAGTATAAGCAAAATATTTCTTGGTACTGAAGGGACTACAAAGAAATTCTAGTAACATAGGTCTACTGGATTATCAGTATATTAGGGCTGTGTAACAGTTTATGTTTTTCCTTTTATGTTGGATGGTCCCATTACATTGCCGAGCGCAAAGAAGTGTCCGCTAGGAAAGAATCCAGCCCAGAGTCACATGTGGTTCTGCCACCTGGAACAGTGAAGCAGAGGCTGACACTGGAAGGATCCTGAATCCACCAGTCCACTAGAGGACTGATGCAAAGCTGTTGAGTCTGGCAACTACAGTGTAGAATGAGACTGTCACACTGATTGACAGACATTTGATGGACCTGATCCCCTTGTCATTCACCTTATGGTGATGGAACTGCATTAACTGCAACATAACGACTCCAAATTTATACTCATGCCAATGAGAAGAAAAAAAACCCCAACACAAATACAACAAAACAGGAGGTTTTACGCACAGCCTAGGGGAATGGTCAGTTGATGTGTCTGAAACTCTGCTGCAGTTAACAGGGCTAGTCTGGTTTACGCCACCTGAGAGTATTTTACATTTATATATATTATATTACACAACACATATTCAATAGTTTTCATTACTCTGTACCCATTTCTCTGCAACAAAAGTACATACGTACATACAGGCACACGCATAAGCAGATAAGAGTCCGATCCACTAGACACATCCACTGTATATATTAAGATTCCCAGAAAGCTGAAGTTAAAATCTAGTCACAGACTATCAGGCTGACATCAATGTGAGCTGTAATGACAGCTGGCACTCGGCTGTTCTCAAACCCCCGTTTACAGCATACAGCATCATGCTTCGACACGCGATTGAAGTAATTAGCTGCCGAGCGGCTGAACGTACCCCGCAGAGCACTGGTGTCTCGTCTGACACATCTGGGCACAGAAAGTAATTGAAACAGCTGCTTCTCCCCATATGGCAGCAAAAGCTGGTGGTAGAGAGCCTGCTGGCTAGGCTGTACCAACCTCAGACAAATTAGCCATCATTAATCCCAGAATCTGACCAGCATACACACAGCCACTAATCAAGACATCTGGGGGAGGGGGAGGGAGGGCTTCCAAGGAAGAAAGAGGCCATTTAAGATTATTCTTAATGGCAACAAAGTGTGAAGAATAAAAAAAAACCCAAAATAAAGCCTAACACCTTTATTTTTAAAAAGGCAGACCACCAGAGCCCTCCCCCAGCAGCACTTCTCTCAGTCAGTGTGTCTAGGTGCCTTTGCCCACGCTGTTCATTAGAGGGCTGCTAAAATAGCAGCAATGCTTTTTTGATACTAGTATATGCTTGGCATCACATAAAGATTATAAACAGCAGTGTGTAAGCCAAGACCTGGGGTATTTTAACACTGTGGTGAATGCAGCAGTGAAGCTAAGGCTGTGGGTGAAAACTGGACCTACCCTGGTGTGTAGGTTCTTGAGGTGCACCCCCCTGTTCTGCAGGCCCAAGCGTGGGCAAGCAGACACGTGTGGGCTGTTCAATTTTGTGCCTGTAATGCCATTCTTGGCTCCGAACTTTGCCACCTGCAGTGAAGTTCTGCAAAACAATGTAGCTCTTCTTGGCACTGTAAAATCCAGCATGCAAGTGGGAGGATAAGGAAAACTTACACCTCATAACCACGGAAACACAGACTGCCATGTAAGCAAACAGCTTGCTTTGGAAGGAATGGATCATATGAAGCCTGTGGTATTGCTTCTCATGTTCGGATTACTCTGTGTCTAATAAGGCGTGAGGCCTGAGACAGTCCTGTTGGTGGGGCATTTATGCCATCCCTCTGGATTCCCTGCAGCCTCTTCTTAATAGCTGAATTTACAAGCACAGCCTTCATCTTCAGAAAGGTCATGGTTTTGGAGGTTTGCTTCTACCTACCTCTTTTGTTTCCCAAACTTACAGGAGCACAGCACCCAAGACCTCTGCCCCAACATCTCATACTGAATGGCTGAAATTAACCAGCAGATTTGAGAGTTAGAGAGAACAAGCATCCCACTAACTGCATACACTAGGCTACTTCAGACACAGCACTAAAATAACTTTCAAAGATGCCAAGTGCATATACATTAGCATTTTAGTTGGTTTTGGGAGCATGCTTCAGACTAATCCTTTTTACTGTGCTTTGGCTTGAATTGTGGAATGGTCTGCGCTGCTTTACATGCATCCACTGCTCTTAGATGAATCTAAAGCAGAAGGTACATGCCACGAGTGCACCTACTGCACTCCAGCTGCTAACGGGACTAGAAGAAGCCAAGCCAAAAGCAGCCCCTCAAAACCAGAAAAGTGAGGATGCCAAATCCTAACTGTTTTGCTTAACAGACCCACTCCTACCAGACTACTTGCTAACACACACATCACCTCCAACAACATACAGCATAATGCTTTGGTGGTGTAATAGTGTGAGAACAACAACTGCGTGTATCACTGTTATTACCGTATTAACTCTGAGGCGGCTGAAATACACTGTGACTTATTCATAAACTGGTTATAAGCTGCAAGCAAGCTCTTGGCAGTGCTGCTCTCCTGTATGTGTTTTAGCTGTTCTTTGCACTGCTTTGGTAGTGCAAAGTGCGATCACTTGCATGTTGTCCTGTGGTGTCCAAGAAGCACATTGCAAATACTCTGGGGATAGATCTCTTCCACTCTGAGACAAATAGTGCTGCTTGCTTTAAGGCAAATATGGTCCTACTCCCAACGCCCCGCTCTTCAGATTTCAGATCCAGAGATGTAAGACAGGTTGTTTTGCAGGGGGGAAATCCCACAATCAAAGCCAGAGAAGAGATTATAATCAGTGAATCACATTGTATGTACACACATTGCAGGCTTGCAAAGCAGGCTCTGTTAGCACTTCCTTATGATCTTAATGGTGTACATCTCACTTCACCCACATGGGATGAAGAGTTTAAAACCACTTATGTCTTGCAGTAAAAGGAGAGATTCTGCCTGGATGCTCAAAGAAAAGTTACAAGGTTATCTGGTGTTCGTGATATTTCTGCTAACATTTTGGAACATCCCTTCAAGCCTAATTGTTCTGTGAAAATCTGCTTTGCAAAGTAAGTACTTACATAGAGCTGGAAAATGTGGGTACTCCTATGAAATAAGTAAACATGCAATGTATTTCCCCATTTAGCAATCAATTCTTATTGATATGCTGCTTTATGATTGTTAGGATGAAAGATGGATGTAAGTGCAAAAGCCTTTATTACATCACACCACATTACAGCTTCACTGTAGGCCCATCTAAAGCAAGATGAGCCACCAAGACAGCAATTGCACTGGTAATTAACAGAGGAAAAGAAATTATGGAAAGCATATGAAAGGCAAACATGATCTCTTTAACAGTGCTTTCTCAAATGTTATTCTCTCTAGTAATACACTGTGGCTCCCCTGACATCCTATTCTTGGTTTATTTATTGTTTTAAACAAGCCTATGTTACATAAGAAAAGTTTGCCTGGAAAGCTCTCCTGACAGCACATGTCTGTGAGAGAGGTCCATAAACTCCAGCACATTAAAACAGCACAAGCAATGTGACAATTTGGCTGCTCAGTGTCAGTACAGTGGTTCTGTCTTCCCAGCTTCCAACACACTGCAGAAGACACACAGCTCTGTGGGATGTGCCTGGTTAGAAGCAGCAAGAGGAGAGCAAGATGGACCCTTGTGTTTATGAGAATGTTGCTTCCATCGGTCTATGACTGTCAGGGATGGTGGCATGGTGTTAATGCTTCCCTTGACACACGGATCAGGCAATGTTGCCAAAACATATCCTTGCCTTTCAAACATACCACAGCTTCTGGATCCTGAAGGCAGATGTAAACTGTACCTTCTATTAAGGCATCTGCAATGTGGTCTTTTCTTTGGTTACAAATTCACTATTTTTTGATGGCTTGGCTGGCAGACTAAGCCACTTTGATCAAGAATGCTGTAAGAATAGTCACAGGCTGCAATTTTTCTTCCAAATGCTGCTGGCTATTTGCTTTCCAAGTATTTTCTTTATTTCATCCTTTTATTTCCATAGTTAGGCATTACAACTATTTAGCAATATTTTGTTTCAGCAGTATAAGGCTGTGGATGTTTTCCAAGGACTGTATGGAGAGTTTATTTTTTCAAGGACTATTTCACCAGCTTTTCCAGATACACATTTTCTTTTCTGTATTGATAATCCATAGTCTGATAGCCTAGCATCATTGTGCACTAGTTGATCCACTGCTTAAACACCTGTAGTGGTGGCCACTTCACTAGCTCCCTCTCAAATATCCTGCTACAGCACTTCCCCTGGGATACATCCTAAATGAGGAAATGACTCACTCATTATCTGCCCTTACAGTCTGACATGTTGAGGTGTCCTGGCTAAGCACTTGAAGTAAATGAGATCTCTGTAATTTGGTGAATCAGCACAAGAAAAGAAGAGAACAAAACCCCTCAGAGATAAATTAATGATACATTTGGAACTGAACAACCGAAGTAGTTGGAACTATTGTTCAGATACTTAACTTTTTTTTTTTTTTTTTTTTTTTTTTGAGGATGTTCCAGTGTTCTCAACTTGTTTGAACTGCAAAACAAATTAACTACATGTTACTATCAACGTGAGTCTATAATCTTTCCTGAAGAAGTTTTGCTGGAAACTTCTTCCCCTCTGACAAAGCAATTTAGATTAAATGAACAGAGGTGGATGCCAGAACAGAGCAAACCAGAATTCAATTGCTACAACCCTGAAACCTGTGGAAAATGCAAATAGGTGAAATGACAGAGACCAGTAGGAGTTAAGGTGATGCTGTGAGAACTACCCAAAGGGAAATTCACTGTGGCTGGCTTCACTTAAACAATGAGTAAGGTACAAAAAGTACTTTGGAAAGAAGCATGACAACATCTGAGGGATGAATACTTTAAGCTACAGGAGACTTTCCCTGATTGGGGATCTTCTGGCCTGTCCGGACAGTCTACCAAAACTAAGTTCAGTTGAGACATTTAAAAATCTAATAAAAGAAATACCCCAACCCTTGCTAGGAGATGGGGTTCTAGACACGGAACAAGCCTGAAATTGGACAGTAAGGAACTTGGCACATTTATATTAATTTTGCCTCCAATTTCTGTCTTTGAGAAGGGTCACAGGTTGGTTCAAAAAAGGACTGTCTTTTGCTTTTTAAATGGGAGCTGGGCACTCAAGCTCACACATTACTTATCTGTGTACACCTTTGGAAAAAAGTGGAAGAGCATATTTTTCCTGGCCAAGAATATGAGAAAGGAAACGTGTTTCTCCTAAATAAGGGAACTTTGTGAAGTAAGGATTGCATTGGTTGTCCTTAGCAGTGACAATAAATACTGAGCACATGTGAGCACCTGCAAGGCTGCACTGGTAAACATTTCAAACAGGAACACCCCTCCCCCCCCCCCCGCCTCCTTTGTCCACTACTATATTTATGAAACCAATTACATCTTTCAACAAAAGGATCACTGTTTTCATTCCAATTCCCTCCCCAATTTGAGCCCCAGGCATATGTACCACCCTGCACAATTAAACCACCACAACACCTGGATTATAACTCTGCACTAAACTGGGGGCCATGTGTTCTATTATTCTACATCAAACCCTAACCACGCATATATTCCCTCACATAAATGCACCCCCCCTCAAGAGAGTTTTTGGAAGTCTATGTGCTTTGTTTCTTTGTATATGAGTAGCTGTTACACAAACTAAGATTTCTGTGTGGAGCTGTAGCACTGGCCTGAAATGCTCAGTTTCCATACAGATCTACTTTCAGATATTTATGACAAAAATAATTCCATGCAAAACATCTGCAGTTCTGCAAGACAGCTGTCCTGAGGGCATGTACTACCTGTACTACCTGTGCCTGACCATACCAGGTTATGAATTAATTATTAATCTGTATCTTGTGTGTGCGCCTGAAGGGGTGTATGTGTTACCACTCTGCCCATAGGAAGTAAACACTTCTGCACTCAGATATTTTAAGTCACCTGCAACATCTGTTACCGACTCTGTTACAAGTGGGGAGGGTTAATTCTATACAGTTTGCAGATTAAACTGTATTTGCAATGAGTATATAATATTAAATAGGCTCTAAATATTTTTCAGACATTTTAGGAATAGAATTATCCTTCAATATTCTATTAAACCACTTGTGAGTGCACAGTTCCTGGCTAAGCAATGCAATTTATCTGCATTTCATACCAAGACACCATCACATCTGAAGTATTATTCAAAACACTGAGCAAAAAAGGATGAGGCTAGCTTCAGAGAGCTGACAATTGCAGAAGGCTTTGCTTTTGAAGGAAGCTCTACAGCTTCTGAGAGCACAAGTTAATTCAAAAGAGTGACTTCTGCCAGCAGGGTGCTGTTACAGCTCTCCAAAAGTTGCATGGCAATTCTTTAGTCTTGAGCAGACCACATACGTTCTCAACTCTGACTGCTGAGGACGATATAATACTCTTCACAACATCTACGGTCCCAGCAGTTCAGATCACTTCACCCATAAAGTTACAACCCCACCCGAGAGAGACAGCAGGATTGTAAATGACAACATTTATCTTTCCTGCCAAGCTGTTTTACCCCAAATTGTATTTCCTATATATTTTATACTCTGCCTTCCCCTGACCTTTAAGCTTCATCACTTTTTTGTGTTGGGCTTCCATGGGTCTCTTTTTCTCTTTTCATTATTTAAAAAGAGTTCTAAGAGAATGGTTTTAATTATAACCCAAGGAAGAAAATATATGATATTGTTGGAGACCCCCTTGGAGCATTCGCAGGGAGGTTTGCTTATAAATCAAATTATTGAGGGCTTAATTGTGCAACCCTTCTGTCTTGCAAGCCCTTACTCATCTGAGTAAGTTCAGGGAGACTTCCCAGTGGGTAAGTGCTCACTGACATGTGCGTGCAATCTGGCATTACATGAATATCACCCTCACATATTTTGTGGCCCAGTGTATTTCCAGTATTTGCAGTGTGTTAGATACAGTTTAATGGTAAACATCTGCTAAAAGTGATTTATCAACATTATGGTTCAGTTCTAACATCTTTACTCATACAGAGTGGCACCTAACTTTGAGGAGTCCCTTTTAAAGGAGGATTCACATGCTGGAACGCATCGGAATCTGGCCCTACCAAGCTCAAGTCTGCTGAATACTTTGGCCTAGTCCAAACTATTTACACACACACTTAATTTTCAGCACATGGAATATGCCCCACACTTCACTCCTTAGCAAAGAAGCCACTGGAAAAATCAAAAGGAAATGTATTTTTTTGTTTGTGCTCTGAGCCTTGCCAAGTTTTAAGGAGATATAAGCACCTAATTAGAATTACATGTGTGGATAAGGTTGATTTTTTGATTCTGCCTCAGTCACCAGCACCTTGAAGGATTGGCCCTGCCCATTAGAAATTATTTCAAAACATCTTACTCACCTAGAGTTCAGCCAACAGTGATTCAGTTTGTCACTTATTGTTTTTAAATCTATCACATGTAGAGGGCTCAGACAAGACTAAGAAACAAACTCAGTACTTTGCGAAATGCCTTTGCTAAAGTATGCAAAGGCATTTTTCTTATGAAAACTAGTATAGATGCATGTGCTAACTATGTGTATATATAATGGAGATATATATGCACCTACTGATATTTCTGTCCTGTATCTCAGCAGACAAATCAAAAACTTGTTTGCTTCTAACCCTGTCTTGCTTTCAGAGAAACAGCTATGCTCTGTTAGGCCCCATCTCCAGGGACAAATCTGCCTTCTGAATAATTTAAATATTTCTTCTTATACAATTGGCTTTACAAGCAGTGGCTCTCCTGCCCATGGATTTATGGAAACCCCTCCACTTTCATACTAGACATTAACAGAGAAAATTAAATATGGGTAAAACCAAGGAGACTAACACTTGTGCCAGCAATCACCCAGCAAGCTCACTGCATGAGCAACTCTAATCTCAGTCTATCTTTCTGTGAGTTTATAGGTTAATGCCTCACACATACACTTTCCTGTGCGATTACGACTTGATTTCACAGTGTATGATTAACAAAACAAGTCTCTGGAAGTCAGGCAAATGCATTTGTTATAGAGAATACAGTTGATAAGATGCTCTGTAATAACAGACCCATACAGCCCCCAACAAAATACAGCAAGACATGTAAGGAAAAAAACCCTGCAAATTTAACTTTTAGTGGTAGTGACTGCATGTAGAGCCTGCAGCAGTCTCATCCGTCTGACCTTGCTTTGTGAACTACAAATGACCTCACTGAAAAACAACAGAGACCTTTTCTTGCTCTAGGCTGTCTCTTGATTGTATCTCTTCCTTCAGGTTACTGTAACTGCTCTTTTCCAGGGGTTGGGAAGGGAAAAAAAAAAAAGCAGAGTAGAAACACTTAGCTGAAGACCCAAAGGCCCCCCAGGCCTGCTGCTTCCTCAGTTCTACCATCACTCTATTAATAACGGACAACGTTTTCATTAAACGATGCACTTTCCCGCTCTAGGATAGACTTGAGTTTTCTGTACTGATCATTATAAGAGTCCCAGGAGGGCTCCTACAACCACAGAGTCTTCACAACAGAGACAAGAACTATCTGTTCCTACACAAACCATACACCATACTGATCCCAAGAGTGAAAGAGACCTAATAACCCACAAGTGAAAGAGGTACAGAGCCTAGTTATCAAATTCCATCCTGTAGGATAAAAGCATTCCCCATTCAACCTTCTCATATATAAGGCCTTTGCAGATAAAGGGTTTCTCCCAGCTGCCCCAGAATGGCAGGAAGTGTTTCTCATGCATGGCAATTATCTGTGTTTTAGTTTATTTTAAATTGAAGAAACCTCCCTAATAATATTAAATCTTTTTCAGCTCTGGGTTAGTTGTTGCATTTAGGAAACAGTCTCCTGTTCAATTCAGTTTAATACTTGAGACAGTGACTTTTAAATAGGGGCAAATTGCTGCTTCTTTCCATGGTATTTCTCTCTCCCTTAACCCATGCTATTGATACACATTTAACCCTATGTTAGGAAGGCCATTGTATTGTGCAAGGGGCTGTGCAAACACACATGGTGACACCAATCACTGATCTGAGGACTTTGCAGTCTGAAGTGACACTGCATGGCAACTGCATCAGAAACAGATCTTGTTCAGAATGGGCAATATTCTCAGTCCACCCTCTTCAAAAAGTAAATTAAATACTATTTGCACTTTCAAAGACAATCCAGTATTCTTAATCTTTTCTTATAAAAACTGGGTGAAGAAACTGAAAAGAACAATAATTTAAACATGGAACTAAAGCTATAATGAGCAACTGACTACAGGGAATTCCTCAAAGCGCTTCCTTGGAGCACTTGAAATAAAAGATAACCAAAACCATTTATTTGTGGAGTATTGCTTGGAATGGGCTTTGAGCAACCTGGTCTAGTGGAAGGTGTCCTTTCCCATGGAAGGGGTTTTGGAACTAGGTGAGCTTTAAGGTCCCTTCAAACCCAAACCAATCTATGATTTCACTGCAGTACCAAAAACCTGGCTAGGATATAACTGGATGTGTACAAAAGTTAGTTGAGTTAGCACTGCTTGTGACACTTAAATTCCCACCCTAAAAAAAAGTTCAAGAATATAATCCCACTGTAAAAATAATCAAAACTTAACAACTTTGTACTTGCAAAAATTATGACTACTGAAAATGTTCCATTAGCATCTGAGTACAGACTGTCTTGCCACTACTATCGTTAATAGCGCTGCATGGCATGGCAGATTCATGGGCACTGCTGGTCGGGCATGGTGAAATGAAGCTTCACTTTTTGAGTGGTCACCTTGAGACTGTTCCACTACAGTATCAGCCTAAACACTTGTAAGCCCCTGAAAATGATGATGTTCCTTGTTCACTCATATGTTCCAAGTAATGGAATAAGAATGATCCCCACAGCAGCCACAGAGAACTTGCAACCAGGTAATGCATCAGCAGTAAATAAACCTTCCCCCCCTGACAACCATCTTTTATAAAGTCCTAGTCTACAAAAAGTACCTACTCTAGATTTTTAAATGTCGGTATGCCTTGGAAATCTATAGAACATAAACTTCTGCCTAAAAATCAATTCTGAGTCACAATTTGATTAGCAGAAAATTGCCATCACATTTGTTTCTACATTTGTCTACCTCATGTCCTTTTCATTCATAGGCTGGACGATTTAAGCTTTCTTTAAAAACTCCCCAAGAAAGTCTGTGACATTAAAATGTCCTTTGATGCTCTTTCACTAAGCAGTGAATATTAACAGTTATGGTGACCCTGTTCCCTAATGTGTCTCTGTTGGATCAATAGCAGTTAAGTGCCACTGTTTTACAATTAAAAAGGGGATCATTTTAAATTTAAAAGCTCATAGCTAATTTTCTTCTTGGCACTTAATAACATAATTCATTTTTGAAAAACCACATAGGGAGAGCATATACTTTATTCTTTGTCGGCAGCCTTACTGGGGCTAGTTTTAGTACTCATTGTTGCATTATGTATAATTTACAGCAATGCCCAGTCAAGAATCCACATGGCAGGAAGTGTCATATTGCTCTTAAATATGAGTTTGATCCACACACAAGAAGTAGAGGAAGAACCTGCTGGTTTTATACGTCAGTGAACATCTTTTTAATAATGCATTTTGTAGTGACTTCCTTTCAGTGTTTTATTTCCATTCCTTGTTAAACAAGGCCTCAGCACTTTGTAGGCTGAGAGGTTCGTGCTCTGCCAACAGGTAGGCAGAAGTTACTGAAGAATGAGCAATCTATGTGCAGACTACACACTGAGTAATAGAGCACTGCATTTTCTACCAGCCAAAAAAAGCACTCCATCTTCATTAGTTCATCCTATTAATTGTTTGTTTGGAGGGTTTTATTTTGCATTTGGGAAACAGAAGACTTAATGAGAAGCCTACTGCCTCTTCCCAAAGCCCCTCATGGGTATTTTGAGCTGAAGCACTTCCACTGCAGAAGTAGTAGCCAAGTGTGTGCCTGCACATTATTTAGGTTTCAACCTTTTAATGCCATTATCCAGCCAATGCCTATGAACAATCTTTCTCTATTTATATTCCATGTTCTTCAGCTGCAAAGTAGTCCATACAAGGCTTATTTGTAAACCACGACAGTACAAAAGTTAAGAAGAGAGAACGGTGAGGTTTCTGGTGAGTAGAAGCTTTCCTCTCTTCAATGCTTCTGCCCTTAAGGGTCCTAAGCATACTGTAAGTGAGAAGCAGCATGAGACAGAGCTGTCTTCATTCTTCCAAATTCTGCAAAGCCTCTAGAGAGGACTGGGCTGCTACTGGGAAGCGGGAGATTTCCAACACAGACACAGAAGGATGGTTTGCCATCAGGGGATTTTGACTAATACACTTTTAAAAGGTACAGAAAACTTTTTGTCCAATGAACTTGAAGGAAATGAGCTCATTGAACAACATTAAGAATGGGGTATGAACTGTGGCTTTTTCATATTTGTAAAGCATGTTAAGAGTCCACACTGCAACTCAAAAATCAGGCAATGCAGTTATTCTGTCTGAATTCTGAGACCAGAAGCATGAGCACATTAGTATAGGATAATGAATCTATCAGTACTCAGCTATTAAATTATCCATACTTCTCCTGGAGCAGGGTTGTTGTTCTTTGACCTGGGTTTATTGCCACAACCATACTGGCAGTCAACTGTCTGACTACAGACACAATCCAATAAAGCAACAGAAAACTTACAGTTTAGTTAAGCTTAAGTGCAAATCCATGGTGGTAGCATAGTTGTGCGAGTATCTGCAAATACACACTGGTTACGCTCATTTCCCATTCTGGGCTCAAGACTGCAATGTCTGGTTCTGATTCAAATTATTCCTAGGGGTTCTGAAGGAACTATTGGTCTTGGAAGCCACATAACCTGCCCTGGCAAGAACACCTTTAATTTGAATATAACAATAGTCAAGAGAAGCCTCAAATTATCCATAACATCCACACAGAAAAATATTCACATACACTCCTCTACTTCCCTCCCCCCAAAATTCAAATACACTTATTTTTTAAACAAAGCAACACTGGTTAAAAAATATTCCCCAAATATCAAAATATTCTGGGTCAGTTTAATTATTAATGCCTACACTGTAAACAGACAGATACTCATTTCCCTGACCCTTTGTAATAGGCACAGTAACAAATGGGGAAAGTCAGAGAGTTACATGCACTTTTCAAGAACTAAAGTTTTAAAATTGGTTCTTGTAGCTGGGATTCTGCAATTCATAAATTCAGGAGGACCTCTACCCCCTAAAAATACCAACTATTTTCAAAGTGGGAGCACGGACACAGAACTGAAAAGTTTATGAATACACTAGAATAAATGGTGGCTTCTCCTGAAGCTGAGATCAGTCTCATTTGACACCACAGCAGAGAAGCCTATAGACATAGCTAACTGCATCAACACTGAGGTTTGTATGTGATTACAGCCACCACTGAAACAGTAATAGCAGAGTTAAGGAGGTGCTGGAGAATCACTACCTGATTGTTTTAGTAACTCTGTGAAGAAACCTACTCTTCTCTGTTCCCCTTTTCCCCTCAATAATAATACGTGAACTCTAAAAGATATTTACGGAAAACAGCACTTCTGGCCCCCAGCTGACACTGACGTTAGCAGACAAATCAGCCATCCTCATTTACAGGTAGAGACTAGCTGGGGCTTTTAACATAAAAGCCCATATTCATCCTGAATTAAATAAATTCTCTTAACAAATCACTGCTGTGCATTAGTTAAAAAAAAATAAATAACTGGAGCCAGTGAGCTGCTGCAGTGTGATAAAGGCACATCAACCAGAGGAAATGTCTGGGTTAATGCAAGCTGGCTCCCTGGGGACACTCTCACCCAAATGGTCATCTCTGTAACCCAAGTCATCAAGGGGACAAGGAAGCTGGAAATGGCAGTAGATCAGATTCTAACAAAGTGTGCTGGTCTAACACGCCACTGTACAACACAATTAACTGCTTACACCAGGCATTGCCTTGTTTCTGCCACGTTACACTTCTCACATTTCATGTAATAGTGTTTGCAAAGTGCTCCCAGTTTTCAATTAGTCAGCCCTGCCCTCCCCTTTACATTCATCTGTGCCAATCTGACTCCTGCAGACTACTCAGAAGTCTCACAGACACAAACTCTCAAAGCGTGTGTTTCAAAGACACTGGTGGCAGCCTCCCTTTTTTCTTTTTAAAAGCCAGTCATTAGATAAAATTTATTCTATATGCTTCTGAGGAATCCAACCAGGGATACGACTTTCCTTTGCTTCCCTGCCCTAGGTGTACAAGGGTACTAGGTGTACAATTCATGACAAAATAAGCAGTAACAACTGCACCTGCAGAATAACCTTTCTGCGAGTGTCCTTCTACCTATTGATTTGCTGATGTCCATCACAAAATCTCCAACTACTGCTTCATACCCTGCTTCTCTGTGAAGTAGACTTATGTAATTGCACACAAATGAACAAAATCAAAGACCCAGGAGTTTTGTCTCCCCTCTCTCTGCCCTACAATGAACACCACAACTGCATCTGCCTTTCTTGTGTAATTATCCTTTTATATCCTTTCCTACCTATGTGAAATGTAGGCATTTTAGGCTAGGAGAAACAAAATGGAGCATTCTATAGGTTTGGTTTAGGTATTGAATTAGGTAATGAATTAGGTGCTAAGTCCTTACAAGTACCTGCAACACCATCATGTCATTTTCTAGGACTGCATTACTATGTTTATGATCCAGATATGGTATTGGGACTTGAAACAGACTCATGTAATATGTGATTTCAAACTCTCCCGAAGTTACAGAAGGTTCAGATTTAAGGTCTGGTCCCTGACAAGAGTTACAGTTTACGTGAAAAACAGACACTAAAGGAAGCAAGCTGAAGTGCTCAACAGGCCAGAGCATTGGCTTGTAAACATCAGGCAATCAAAAATCCTTAAGCAGGTTTGCATTTGGTACCCCAGTTTAAAACAACTTTGAGAAGGAACCAAACCAGTCTCTCGCAAGGATTTGATTTTTACACATCTCAACTCAGAAACCTCCCAGGATACAAACACCCCAGACTCTAGAACAAGAAATACTCCATCACACTAAAACAGATGCAAACGTGGTTCATGTTCTCAGTTTTCAGAGCTGGAACTGAGCTAAAATTATCTCCTAAACCCCAACTTATTACAAGAAATTGGTTACTTCCAGTTGCATGATATAGAAAACAAAGACATGAGAACGTGTTTTTCTTGCCTTTTTTCTCCATGTATTTCTGATAAAACATCAGATGAAACACAGTGAAAATTACTATTTCTAAATTCTTCATGGCATAAAAGTATGAGTTGGGAATAAAGATTAAAACCATATTTTTATATATCTGACTGCCTTTATAGTAGTGATTGAAAGGTAGCATCTAATCAGTGATATTCAGCATGGCACAAGATCCTTTCTGGCAGTCCAAGAAATAAAAGACTTAGGGAAGCAAAACCAGGAGGAGTTTAGCTCGGGTATTCATTACTGGAAAGCCTGTGATTCAAGCCAGTCAGCCTTAGCTTGGAAAAGTAATGAGTTGAAGCTGATTATACTCAGATAGGAGTCTGAACCAGGACTAGAAATGACTCCTTACATACCAATGTTTTACCAGCCATTTGGGCATGTTGACAGTAAACCTCTTCTCACGGTATTTCCACCATCCAGAATTTGCCCACATAGGCCTAAGACCCTGGGTATGACCAAGCTATACATGGAAATAGACCTTCTTAAGAACTGTAAACAAAAGTATCAGTTGGAGCACTTTGACCTTTACTCTTCGCTAACATTCCTGTGTCTGGAGAAGGAATAATATTTTTGGTCCTATATGTTTTCAAAACACTCAAGAAGGTCCAAGATCATAACCAGGCTGCAGATCTGATCTGCAGGCCAGAAGTACCCTACTGACTATGGATTTGGATCAGGGCCACAGAAACAGCTTCTTTCAGCTCACATTAGAAGACAATTGCCATTTGTAGGCAATGTGTGAATATTCAGGGAATTTTACTGCACTGAATCCAGTAAAGTTTTACTCTGTATTAAGTAATTGTGAAGTTTGAAGCTAAGCTCCAAAACTATAATTAAAAATCAGTAAATTCCATATGGCTCCCAGGTGTTCCTCAACCTGGCCCATTTCCCCTTTCCCTTTGACCAGAAAAAGGAAAAAAGGGATCTAGACTTACAGATGGAGATAGCTTTCACTCTGCCAGCATCCCAATATTCTTGTATCCTGTGCTGCAGGCAAAGGCTTGAGCTTCTGGCACAGTATGAGCCCAAGTCTGCTTTCCCATTATACAGTGTTTACAGATGTTTTCAGGATTTGCTTCAGGCAGGTGAAGAAAAGGAGTGAACTACTTGGCTTTCCCATATTCATTTACTATTCAACCCCAAGATGTCTACATTCCTCAACAGGCCTGAGGTCAGTCAGGAGTTTATATCAGACCTTGCTAGGTTATTTTGGCTTTCATTCAGGTAATCTAACCACACACAGTGTTCAAGTAAAACCAAAACTTAGAGGCACTATCTTAGAAATCACTTCCAGTATTTCCCTTTTATTTATAATGTTGTAAGATGTTGTAGCACAGAAAAAATTTTAGTAACTTTCTCAACTTATTCATTTATCCTGACAGAAGGAAAACACAATAAGATTTAAATTGATTATTTAGAGATCTTTTCCAATTACAAACCAAAATGGATTGTGTCATATAACACCACAGAAAACACACTGTACTTTCTCAGGGGCTTTTTTCCTTCTTTTTTTTACCTTAGAAATGCAATTCTCCAGGCCTCTACTTGAAGGCCTGCTGGCATTTTCACTGCTATAGGTAAAACTGTTTTAAGCAGGTTAAACAAAAAGAATCACTCCATACCACAGAAAAGATTACCAAATCCTACCTGTGGTTTCAGGGTAAGGTACATCTTCTTCCCCAGGTAAAGATAACAGTTGCAAGATGCAAAGCCTAACAGATTTCCAAATGCCCACAGACATTGCATCAAAAATCAAGGACAAAAAAAATACAGAACTCTTGTGTCAATGAAAAGAGAATACAATTTGCCTACTGAAGACCATTTTGGGACAAAGGAAAATGACTAAGAAACTGTACAAGACTCAATTTCCTGGAATACCTGTATTCATCTTTAGTGGGGAAAATGGTGGACTCCTCTGCCCAGGGAATCTTGGTACTTAGGCCCAACAGTTATTGAGCCCTATTTAGTCTTCTTGTCATTCACTGTTCTCTTCCTCCCTCTGTGCATTCTCTGGGTCATGTTGCATTTTCTCACTTAGCACTCTTAAACTACCATTTAACACAGTGCCCATTCAGACACTAAAACTTTTAAAATACATATATGTAGGTGACAGCTGTCTGCAGAGAAGTCCATTTCCTTCTTTTGGTCCTTTATGATAGATTTGATGCCACACAATTCCCTAAATATGGATATTTGCCATGGCAACAACTGCAGCATAGTTTTGCAGAAGTCACCCCTTAAGTGGCTTAATGGATATGGTATTTATTCCCTTTCTGAAGATTTAGCTTCAGTGACACATTAATACAAACATAAATGGAGCAAATATTTGTGTGCTTCTTGGGAATAACAAAGGCACGTTTATCTGATACACACAGAAAAGACATTTTTGAACCTCATTAATACATGAGTAGAAGTCAATGGAGGAAAATGGATCCTGTTAACTGGCTTCTTGGATACCAATAAGCATCTCATTTGCCTTAAACATATCAACCTAGCAACACTATTTATTCAATATAGAATAATCAGTGACATTAGAGAGCCCCGGCATTGCACACAGAGGAATGATTAATCTATTATTCTTTCCACAATAAAGACTCTGAGGGATTTACCATATGAAAAGTGATATTCAAGAAAAGAAGGTGGTATTTTTTCCCCTAACCTGTATGGGAACACCTGTCCTGTGAGATGAAATCCAGTGAATAACATTGAGAGTTTTAGTTGTGATTCTCTGGTTTGGGTTGTTTATCTTTGTTTTGGAGTTGGTTTTTTTTGAGGTACCCTTCCTTCCTGTCATGCAGGCACATAACTTTCTATAGACTCTATCACTTTTATGAAGAGAGATGGAAGTGTGTTGATCTGAGAAAGAGAAGCACCTTTCTGCTAGCCACTGTCTATCTTGCCAAGATGGTTAGTGTTGACATAAGGATATATGCGCATACACACACGTATATGCAGATTTGTATGTATAGGAATACTTCAGGAAAGTAACTAGAAACCTACAAGAGATGTCTCTGTAACTATCAGAGACCTGCTGTCCTTATCTACATGATAACAGTTCTTACATTGTACTCCAGAACCAAAAACTTTTGAGGACATTTTCCCTGCACACTTCAGCATAAGCAAGTATCAGCCCACTAACTTTTGACTCATAGCACAGCCAACTACCTCCATGAAGGCCAGTAAAGAAACAGATTGCACACCTGTTTTGGATAGTTTAGATGCAGCCATTAATTTTTTTCATTAACTGTTTAATAATTATTAAGAATCATTCTGCTTACTCTGCAGTAACAGCAATGCCTGAGTTACAACACATCAGTAATCTAGCCCTACGCATGAACAGATGCACAGCTGTGTGTTTAATTGGTGTCAAGATGGCACCTGAAAAGCAGTTATTTGTATATAGATTTAAATAACAGGACAGGTGACTTGCAAGAACTACATGGGCATTTGGGTGGACAGCTTGGGATTCTGCTTCTTCAAAGACCAAAACTTGCTAAGTATCTTTTTTCCAGGAAGTTTCTTCAAGAAGCTAAAAGGCCACTACAATCAAGGGGAACTTTTGTCTAAGTAAGCACTAAGTAAAAATTATAGAACTGGGATTTAGATCATGAAGCTGTCTAAAAGGCAACTTGTTATTTGATTTTGAAATGTAATTGAAAATAAGAATAATGAAGATAACTCCAATTACTCTGGAATGGCCTTCTGCTCCTTGCAGGGTGTGCAGTGATTAACTAGACTTTTATAGCCCTTCATTTTTTTTCCTCCCCAGTGATGGAAGATTTACCCAGGAATCCTTGGATAAGAATAATTTGTTTTGGCAAAGATATTTATAATAGAGTGAAGGGAGCATGCTAACCTCTCCCTCACCCACTCAGCTGATCAGCTTTTCTGTGGGCTGCCAGCAGAGGCCAAAAGAGAAACTTGTGGAGGAGGATTCTCCATGCCAGTTTTGAACAGCCTAGCGCAGCACACGGTGAAGACCACCACAGCTTTACCACTCTGGTTAGCATGAAATTAACCTTAGGGTCTACATCACAAGTATACTGGCCTCAGTACACCTGTAAATACAAATGAACCAAGCATTTACAAAAAGCAAGCTGCACTTCCAGGAACCTCTGGTCAATACTCCCACCCTACATTGTTGGACTTTAAACAGGCAGAGCTTGTTGGTACATTTCATTTCCTTTCACTATTAGTTTTGGAGAGTAACACAGTCCTACTGACATCCATGAGTTATCTGTTGTCTTGAAATATATTAGAAATATACTTGACTAAAAGCAATGGTAGCTTCTTTCCTCTGGATCTCTAACATCTTACCACTTGTCACCATGTGCGTCTTGACTGAACCCCAGAGATCTGAGAAAATACTTTTTGATGATCCAACTAAGGGTGCTGGTTTATGCCACAGTTCAGCTTAAGTTAAGCAAAGCTCTAAGATACACAAGGCATAAAGAAAGGAAGAACAAGGCTTTTAATTGAATTCACAATCCATTTCAATTGCTAAAACCCTAAAACAGAAGAGCAGTTTTGCATTCTGCTAACATAATCCACCTCCATTCATGTTACTTCTCATGAGTCACACACACACATACCCTTAGTGGACAAGATGCAAGCAAACACCACACAGCAAGTGGTTGAATTAGCCTCTCCTTTTAGACCCTGCATTTGACCATGAAAATAGTGAATATTGAGATAGGATTATTCCATCTATTACCGACAATGCATTGTTAATTCTAAGAAAGGAAACGTCTTCACTCGGAAATTCCAGTTTTTATGCCAACTTGCTGCATTTGTTCCTCTGCTGCTGTCAATAAGTGCATTTACTTTCGACCTTTCTAACACAGCATTTCAGAAACTGTTTGCTGCTTCTCAGCCCACAGCAGAGTAATTCAATCTGTTAGGCTATTGTTCCTGTAGGACACAGCATTTTTGTGCTACTGTCCTCTCAATTAGCTTGTAACATGTGCAAGTGAAACAACAGGGGCAATTGAGAGGCAGAAGCATGTACTCTATGATCAGCAATCCAGATCCTCAAAGCTTTACGGTACAGTCCCTACAGAACAAGCCAGAGAACCAGTGCTGGAACCAGCCCCCTTAGGAGCATGAGTTACCTGTTATTTCCTGCTGGATGGCTGATGTCAACAACATTTCAGCACTGGCATGTGCCTTTCTGCTGCCTGAGGGGGCTCTCATGACCTGCAGCAGCACAGCTCAGCAGCCCTCACCCCACTGCCCAGCTTGCACCCCATCACCCTACATGTGAACACAGCTCCTCCCCACTGGTTCTTCCCCTCTCACCTGCTGAAGCCTGGAATCCCCCAATTCCCAAGGCCTTGTGACCTCCTCCCCACCCACCCCGTTCCCTGCAGTGACTCTATTCCCTGGTGCTGGACGCACACCAATATCATACCTGAGATGCACCATATGGCAACTCATCCACCCAAGTCAACCTCCACAGCTCAAAATGGCGCCTCCACAAGGTGGCTGAGTGCAGCAGGGCGGGACATAAACCCTTGCATTGGTCACATGATGGCACTGGAGCCCCCTGATTGGCTCAGCTGCCTGCCATGGTGGAGTTACCTCATGGTGTGGAAGGTGGATGAAGGGTTGGGCACATACCTCGGCTCACCCTGAGCTCTATAAATGAGTGTGAAACGATCACCTGGCTCCTGCAGGTGCAGCAAATATTCAATGCAGCCCTCCTGGACTATGTTGATAGCTGGGGGTGGCAGAAGAAAAGTTCCTCAGAGAAGCCAGTACTGCTGTGGCAGCTGCTGGTGGCAATGTGGGGAGCCTGGAAGTCATGGGGGGTCTCTCCACAAGTGAGACACAGCCTATATCTCATTGTTCCCACACAGTAACAATCAATAGAGATGTAATTACTACTGTTGCTATTTGGCATAGCTAAAAAGGGGTTTTGTGCCGGTTCTTCCATTGAGGATGCAGGTCTGCAAAACTGCTCCCTTTATCCTTCTTTACATATTTATTACAACTCTTTAGACTGATCCATGCAAACTAAATGAAAGCAACCAATAGAAAAGAGGCCGGCTTGTGCCAGCAATCCCCAGACTGTCAAGCGATCACTGAAGATTGGACAGGTCCTGATGAAATAAATGTTGGCTGCTGACTCTTCCAATTTTGCAACACTCCTCTGTGTCACTGGAGCAGCCTTGTCCAAGACTGAGATATTTGCAAACTGTCATCTTTCATAAATATCTGCCTTGAGTGACACTTTGCCCCCCTCCATTTCCCTTTGAAATGTACCTAGCTGGCACGGTGCCTGCGGGATTTCATTGCTTGTGATAGGTGATTAGCAAAGAGATGATTTCCTCCTCCCTCCCCCTCCTCCCCTCTGCCAAAGGGCTGAGTGACAGGTCCAAAAGGCGAAAGGCAGACTGGGGAAGCAAATCTGCCAGAGGCAGAAGTGATGACACTCTGAAAACACTTCATTCATCTTGCCAAATTACAGGCTGGGCTGGGGACTGATGGGGACTGGAGGAGAAGGCGGGGGGGGATAATCTTTTGCGCTTGCCTCGCATGCTCTCTGCTCAAAAACATTGCAAAGCAGCTCCTGAAGCTTGAAGGACGCACCCCAAACCCCTCCAATTTCTGCTCTGTAATGCTAGCAGGCGAGCTGCTACCTGGCTCACGTTAGTTGCTTTTTGACAAAGCGTATTAACTGTCTTAGTCATGGATGTCAGATCCCTTAAGCTCTCACAGGCTTCCTGCCTAGACGTCAATAATTGGGGCTGAGAGGGAATTTCAAAAAGCAAAATTAAGCATTAATGTCTAGCCCTCCCAGACAGCGGAGCCGGTGCTAACTGCACAGTGGGGCTCCCTCTAATTTATTTGGTAGCGAACAGCGCAGAGGGCAAGCAGCTATTTGTGGCTGAGAAGTTACCTGTGTCTGTCTTGGGAAGGCTCCAGCCCTTGGGAGGGTACCTGGGGAATTAACACAGGTGTGAGCCAGTGATTATGCTGGTTTTCTGTGAGCTGTGATGGCTTCTCAACAGCAGCAAAAATTAATTGTCTGCTTGGACAAAGTTCTGCACAAAACTTTTTTGTCAGAAAGAATACGCGTTTGGCAATGTGAAATCCATTTGACTATTTGTTTCTTTTTCTTCTTTTCCCCCTCAAAACGTTATCTACAGAATGGCATGATTGGGGCGGGGGGGTAATTTAAGCATTTTTTTTCCATTTCTTGGTTTGAAGTGGGCATCTGTCTAAAATGTAATTACTTTTGTTTAATTTACTTTTAATGGTTTAACACTGAAAAGTTTCAGAGTTGTATTAAATACTTTAACCCAAAGTATTTTGCCTGAATTCTCAACATGCCCCAAGTCTCCATTACTTAGATTTTCAGACTTCACAATTCTTATGAATAGTGAGATTAGCAACGAAGGAAATGATCTGTTTTTCTCCTACCTTTTTCCTTGGCCAATGTAAGCGTTGATATCATTGCATCTTAAATTCACTCTTACAAGTGAAGAGTAAGTCAGTTATTTCAGCTGGTGCAATTGGAAGTGTCTCTCTTCTGTCATCTTGAAGTACCTCAAGAGACACACAAACCACTCCTGAGGAATGGGAGAGATAGATTTTATTTTTGATAATGCATTTTTAGTGACATTTCAAAGGGAGCAGACCCGATTCTCGTCTCTCCTATGCTTGTCTAAGGCCTAATGTGCACTCAAATACAGGCTTAATGCCAACGTAAAAAATTATTTGACTTTTGTTGTATCAGGAATTAAAATTCACATAAATGGTCACGTCACTTGTCATTTTTACCTGTGTAAATGAAGCCTTGGCCAGCTTTCTGTAGTATCATCTCCTGATGGTATCTCTCAGGATATATTGAAAACGGAGGCTAGAGCATAATAAAGTGAATCCCTAATGACAAAAATAGACTATTTGTCTGGGACAGAGTCAAATGTCTACTCTAGACAGAAGAAATATAATATAAAGGATATTTTGTAGCCGTCCAGGTTTTAAACAGTATTTCTACTCTGCTAAGTTCTATTCAGCAAAAGTAATTCTGAAGAAGTTAAAAATATTCTAACAGTTAAATTCAAACATAATATGGTTCTCTTCATCTTTTGAACACTCAAGATGTGCAAAATTGCGACTCAAAATCTGCATGCTCCCAAATGATCAGTGCCTTGTACCCAAACCAGCAAATACTCGATACTGGCAGCTGCAACAGAAATTTCAGGACAACAAAATGATTAGATTTTTTTCCTTGCTATATGAGCTTCTTCTTCTAAATTGGAAGTGCTGGAAAATGACCATCATTTGGTGTTGGAACTGGGGAGAACCATCAAACGTGAAAATAAAGCACAGGAAGGATCAAAGTCAGCCAACCCTTTCTGGTAGATTTTAGTACTAAAAAGTGTGGAAAAAAATAAAATCTGATGCCATTTATTTTGAAAAGTTATGTTCCATCATCACTCAGCAATTTGCAACTTCAAACAGCTAACTGAGTATCACATACAGCGTGAGGTAGGCTAGCATAACAACGTTATTATCCCTCCCCCTCACTTCAGACTGAGAAACCTGGTAAGAGAAATTAAAATGAGCTTCTCAAGGACAAACATTGAGTTTGTGATAGAACAGAGATTAAAACTTGGAGGTCTTTTGTTTCACCTCAACAGTGTTAACTACCTCACTATTTTGTATGCGTTTGCATACACCCAGCTGTGTAGTCACACACACTCACAATTGAAAAAAAACAGAGGGAGGGAGCATATCAATAGGCACACCTGAGTGTCAGCACATGGACGCATAACACAGTTCTGCACCTACAGAGGAGTTCACGTGAAGTTGAGGCACCTTCATCTGTAATTGCAACTAAAAGTAAAAACCTTTCTCAGCTGCCCCTTTAGCTTAATTATTTTCCCCTGCAAAATCAGACTAAAAAAGGAGCAAACAAATTCCTCACCCATGGTCATTTTGTGTGTTGGGGGCTTTCTCTTGGGAGTAGGAGCTCTGATATACATCTCTGAGAACAGTTCCGGTGCCTGGTGCCTTCCATCAGAAGAGCAGGTAAGGTTGTTACTCTCACCTTGGAGATATCTCCCTGGAGCTGTGGATGCAGCTCCCAATCTGCAGAGAGAAACAGGATTCATGCAGGTGTTCAAGATTCTCCAGCGGTCATCTCCAAGGGTCTCTTAGTTGTACTTTAGATGGCTCTGCATTAAGCTGGCAGGGTGTTTATGGATTTTAATAGATGAAGCCATTTAATTTCTGGAGATAGAGGAGAAAGTGATAAATGCTACGTATGTGAGCATGAGACGTAGCATAACCCAGCTGTGCACCCAAAACCACATGCGCTGTACACATGACAAGTTAATTGTGCATTAATCAGGATATAATCTCATACTGCTAATGCAAGTCATGATGTAATTTTACCTTTACTACTTATACAACTATGGCCATTATTATCATGTAGTAAATTGTATCACTTCAGACTGATGAATGACAGTAGTTAATGTATCTCCACCTAATTTGTCTATTTCACATGGTGATGTAGCTTTACTCTGATTTGTTTTTCACTTTCGGAAGCTGCTATATACTTGTCTTTATGTCTTCACTGGACTTTTTCAGAACACAACAGAAGAAAAAATAATTTGGTGTTTGCTTTTATTAAAGAAATAAAAAGAGGAAGATTTTACCAGACACATGGATTTGCTTTTGCATGGATACTAATTCCTTTCTGTCAAACCAAGCTCTATATACTTGAAGAAATGGCTGTACTTCAAGCAACAGTAACCAAAAACGCTGACTTGTAACTTAACACACATTTGGCCTTCTCTCATGTTTGATGCAAGAATAAATAATAGCACATCCACGGCACTCCCACAACATCTACACAGGCCCACTTGTTAAGTCGCAAACAATATAGCTGTGGCTAAAAAGAAAAATGTGTGTGCCAGAACAACAAAATCACACTTTGAAGCTCATCTCTTTACACGCACAGCTGTGTGTCTGACCCTCACGCCTTAAAGCTTTTTAAAGTTCTGGATAGTGTTGGGTGTTTTTTTCTTAGAATGCTTTTCTTGTGATAAATATGAAAATGCAAAGAGGGAACATAGATCTAGAATGAGTTATTTTTCTAATGTTTTCCATTAAGCAGCAGCTGCTGTTACCAAGCTGTCATCTTTGTTGCTAGGGAGATTTCATGCGCATGCCAGAATGGGACGGTTGGTTCCGTGTGTCCACCCAACTGCTTGGAAAGCCATTGTGTTGGTGAACTCCTGGATGTTGGGCTCAGCAAACTCTTTCCTTCGACTTCAGTGGGAAATCGGATGCAGGAGCAGACCTCCTTCCTAAGGTCATTCAGTACCGCTTTTGCACACCAGCATAGTCTTGTCTTCTTCCTCCCCCTGAAGTGAAAAAAATGAAATGCTCCATTTTGACATTTTCAACATGTAAAACATCCTGATTTTTCATTTCTGAAATACACTTTAAATTTCACACGCAGTTTTCCACCTTCTCCTCAAAGCACACAACACACACCTAAGTAAGATCTGAAATACTTCAGGCAGTGCCAACCAATGTATTCTTATTTTGGCTCAGCCAGATAACCAAAGGCAATAATCAACTGTCTGCACAATGCTGATCAGAGACTTTAGTGGAACCTCTCCTGCCTCTAAATATTGTGCAAGTGTTAAAGAGGTTTGCTGGCCTATGCAGACAACAGAGAAACATGGGCCTAATTTCTTTCTAATATTAAACTCAGTGAAGCGCCGCGAGTTGCCTTTCAAAGTGTAACATTTTTCCAGTCTAAAAGGACTCCAAGACAGGGAGAGATACCTTTTTCCTTGGTTAGCACACTGTGGTCAATGTATGGTCTCCGAGTGGATAATGACTGCAGTAAGAAAGATAAAATATTCACAATTCTTTAATATACTGGTAAGAAATCAGTTTACTAGTTCACAAATGCCAACAGGTCAGATCAAATTTCTCATGTGGCATAAAGATCATAAATGCAGTTCCCAGGGCTACCTCAACTTTAATAAAATGAAGTCATCCATGTGTTGCTTTGTATTAATATTGCAACTAGGTTTAAGCATATCTAAGCCATGATTTTTTCATCAAGTGTTAAATCAAATTGAATCACAGGTTTTTATGAGTGATAAAATGATAATAGACCAGATCTGGTCAGCTAAGATAATAACTTGATTCAGTACTTTCGATGTAAGTGTTTAAGGTTTCCACAATAAAACTGTAATGTTATACCCTAAAGTGTGTTAATAACATTAAGTGATGTAACAGCGAAAGTGAACTGACAGAATGTAATACCCACAGGGCCATCATAATAGAAATAATTTATAATGTAACAGCAATAAAATCTTTAATGTTATCTCAATCCAGTCCTGTCCCCATGTCTGGGGTTTCAGATTACATATGATTTTTTTTTCTATGCATTTAAGTGTTAACTTAAAATAATTAAGAAAATGGTTTTCAAAGTGGAAGAGCCTTTCAAAGTCGCTGACCTGATCATGATATTATTAACTCTTTCTTTTCTACAAATTCCCATATGGCTGATAGCTCATAGAAAAGGAGGTTAATCTTTTTTGCTTCCAATAGGAGACCATTTTTTTCCCTTTAAAAGCAATTTACAGCAATCAAGGAATATGTAGTACTACCATACTATATGAAAAAAGTATCTCGTTCTCACTATTCTCACACCTAAACACAAAGACAACATATGTTGTGAAAGAGTTTGAACAAATACCTAGTAAATGATCTCACCATAAACACATAATGTTCATGTGTGGGGCTATCTGCTAGAGGAAGGGGAAGGCAATAATGTGTCTTCTTCCACCCTTATCATGGCAAACCAAAACATGACACAGAAGAGCCTGCTTAGACACTAGAAAACATCCTTACTGGCAAAGTGCTGGGGTATGTTCCCTGGAGGGCCCATGGCGTCTTCTGCACTCAAGATCTTCAAGAATAGAAATGATCAAACATCTATAAGGTGTGAACATAATGTAGTTTATCTAACCTCTTCACAGAATGCTAGATCAGAGAATCTCATATATATGATATAAAATCACTCCCTGTGTGCCTTACAGCATAAATATCTTCCCTGAAATCTCAATATAGAATAATGTTCAGTATCTCTTCAGACAACCATCTTCAGGAGGTAAAGAGTTCTTTTCCGCTTTATTCTCTTCAAAACATTTGAGAAGTACCAACTGGACAGACATGTACACAGATATTTCAAAATGTGTGTTGAAATGTACCTTTTAGAAGTAAACTGAAAACAATCTGTATTACTTAAAACAGGATTTATTATGTTCAAGGGAAGGTATAGTTTTATCCCTTCTTCCTAGCCAAAGTGCCTTCTAAGAACATTGCCTGTTTAAGGCAAGCATACTGAGGGCTTTCTGTAATGTATGCCATGCCTCAGAGGAGCCAAAACAGAATAAATTCAGCACCTGAATTCTCTTGCAAACTCATCCAACCTAGGACTAATAACCTGTATCTTCAGAAAATACTCCAGCATCAGACATACAAGATAGTTACTGTGCAATTAAGAAAAAGCCTCTGACTCTCAGGTTCTCTCTGGATCCACCAGGGAATGCAGAAAAACATAACTGGAACTGAACAAAGAAGCAGCTTATCATCTTGAAATATGCCAGGTTAATCGTCCCTTTAAAAGCAAATGTATTAGGAAAACATTAGATCCTTAGCCCTCTGTGACATAATTACACAGGCTTCTGATTAAACAGAGGCGCTCATTAAGTAAAACATTTTATTTTAGTTTCTTGTTGGTTGCTGGTATTATTGGGCTTTCTGCCCAATTCCAGCCAGGCTACCATATGAACAGTGAAAACAGCCAACATTGTTAATACAGAAACAACAACAACACTTGGCACTTCCATCATTCCCTTGATCTCAACATCTTAAAGCAATTTACAGATATTACTTGGTTGCACCATGTGACAAAATTGTCGAGCAGGTAAGATTGATCACCCTTATTTTACAGATGGATAAAGCAGGGCACAAAGGCATTCAGCTGGCTTTCCCTGGCTGTAAGAAGGTTAGTGGTAAGATCCAGAAGTCCTGAAGAGAAACCACTTGGAATTACTGTTTCAACAATAACTTAACTTTTTTCCTCCCCCCTTAATTGCTGTTGTCCTTTATTGGTTCTCTGAAGCAGAGGACTTGTGCTGTGAAAAATCAAGCAGGGATGCAAACTGTACTGAGAAGGCAAATTTAAACCTACTATGTGTAGTTTAAGAAAGCCTGGTTCAATTTTTCTCCAAATAGGTTTGTGATGGTTTCTATATAACAGTAAGGACCTCATTTTGGCCAGCTAAGACATAGTTTGTGATGGGTAAGTGGTAGAGGGAGGAGGATGTTTTAGTTCCTAATTCACCAAATCTGGCTAATCAAACACAAGTAGAGAGGCTTCTTTGCAGAACTTCCAGCAATGAGAATGTAAGGAGAACATTTTAACATGGGTTCTAGGAATACATCTATGAATTTGCAACCTCTGAGTTGCCAATAGCACTTGCTCTCAGAAGCCCTCCCCTTCTGAGCCATCTTTGCAAAGACATTTCCCACCGAGTGGCTGTGAAGGAGGCTCTGGCAGACACGAATCTGTGTATGGATTTATATGGCCAAACTTACAAAATAAGGCTCCCATCTACAGCTGTATATATGAATCTTCAGCCTGAGAGTGAAACAGCTTTTGTCTTGCATCTAAAAACACCTCGTATGTTGAAAGCTGAGGTGAGCTCACATTTGCTGCTCATGGTATTGCTTCAGGAGAAAAATTTTGCAGAATATAGTTTCACTTCATACAGAGAAAGTTTCATCCCTAAGCTTAGTAAGTATTTCTCAAAGGTGTGCTGGATAGTAAGGAGACTCGCTGGTCATTTGCCAGATTTCTGCCATAGCAACGTAATTCTTTTTGTCTTTAGCATAAAAGAGAGATCTTTGACATCAAAGAGCCTGAAGTGTTAAACCAATCTTAGGCACTGAAGTTTGGAAACAAAATCTCATGCAGTGCATATAAATAACACCTGTAACCAGATTCCATCCATGTAGATTGTAATGGGCACTGCTGTAATTTATCTGCTACTGCTGCACACCAACACCCCCTGATCTGTAAGCTCAGTTGCCCCTTCCTGCCTACAAAAATAAAAACATAACACCTACATGGAAACCTAATGGAGTCAGTATTAGAACAAGCTTTTAGGTCTAGGTGCACGTATTACAAGAGCAAGAGAGGTGGAAACCTGCTTGTCACTTATTCAGCTGGATCTGAATGACTGGCTTCAAAAGAACCTCAGGAGTAAAAGATTAAAGGGAAGATGACCATGAACTCTCCTTCCCCGAAGGAAGTTCAAAGCTTCCCGATTTAGGTTCTTATCGCACTATAAAGAGGAAAGCAAGGAAGATAAAAATTTAAAAATAAATGATCTTTAAGAAATTATCCTCATCTGAGTGTCCTCCAATATGTCTGGTCCTCTAAGTGTTACGTGAATTGTAACTAGATCCTAGGGAGACAGTTGCAACCTGGTTATCAGTGGCAGTAAATGGAAGATAATAGCCCCACTAGAGAGTTATGAAATGGCTTGTCTTTGAGCTGCCAAAGTGTTTAGGCTCTCTTTTATTATATTCACAGCAGTAATCCGATATGTCCTGACTTCTGTCATCTGTATGTAATGCTTATCAACTCTCTGCCAGTGATTCACCCCCTTGTCAGGGACAATTATTCCTCAAAGTGCTGAGGTTACGACTGAAGCAATATTATGACTGGAAAGGAAATATGAAAGGTGCAGCGCATCACAGCAAGCAATCTTGAAGCTGACGTCAAAGTGAAGGAGAACATTGTTGATAAAAAAATAAGGCATAACAGGAGCGCTGCACTGTTGCTCCCATAGCAGTCCTGGGCATTGCTAAGGTCATACATACATGTGACTATGGTAATGGAAGATTTTCCCATTATTTGATTGGAGCTACATTGTCATGCTTCCCTGCTTAGGTGTCCATCTCCATTTCCACTGTAAGTCCTCATTTAAAGCCATTTAAAACTATACAGGGAGAATGTGTCCTGTCCCTCTGAATTCGCAAACAGGAGTTCAGCCCAGGAAATTCATTTTCCTTCAGAGGAACAAGAAATGAAAAGCATAATCTAAGGGACAAAGGGTCCAATTTGCAGTTGTCGAGTTGCCTGAAATTACAGTAACACCTGTGGTGAAGTTCTGATCCAAGCATGTTCAGACCAACCTGCTTCATCACTTTCTTAGATGCCTCAGGCAAAACTGAAATAAGTTCTCTCACTTCTTGTATTGCTTATGGATTCATTAATTTGTGGAAGCGGAACAGATAATCTTGGGCTTGTGGCTAGGGAGAGCAAGAAGGCACTAGTGAAGCTAATGTTAGCATCCTACCATGACAACAGTGCTGCAGAGCAGAAGGCAACCTGTGAACCGGGGTAGGGCCTCAGGGCACCAGAAGCTCAAGGTTATTGGGAGAGGGTAAAAGGCTGTAGTATTTCTTTGTCTCCTTTAGAAGCAAGTGGAAATGGTGGCTTGGGAAGCTTTGCCATTGGCAATGAGAAAAAGCAGCTGGTCAGTAAACATAATGGTGGAGTCAGGGAGGCTAAAGAGGGTGCCAGATGGTCCCAGGGGCAGTCCAGCTGACCAACAGCAGCACCTATGCCCTGCATGCATATGTGGCATCAATCCAGTATGGGTTGTTAGGTGTCGGTCAGCACATAATTCACTCGACTCAAGATTTCAGCCCACAGAGTAGCAGAAGTGGAGGAATACAATGCCTCTCAGTGGTATTTTGATAGTTCTGGGCTTTAAAGTACAGCACAAACTCTGTACTTCAATTGCAAACAAGTAGTTGAGCAATGCCATTTCCCAGCTTAGAGGGTCACACTAGTCCAAGGGCCTAGTGCAAGCGCCTAATGTGAAGGCAACACAAGTTGGGTACGAATACAGAAAAGGAAGGAAACAGGGTTGCAAAAAACTATGTTATAAATCAGGTGGCTAATCAGAAAGTGGAGTCACTTACACATATGGTTCTCTGGCCACAGAGATGAATGCAAACCATGTCTTTCTGTAATGCCTGGTGCTGTTATTGGACTGGCCTTCCTGTCCATGGTGGACATGCACCAACATGGGTCTCAAGGGTTATGAGCAGCAGGGTCAGCTATGCCTCCACTGGGAGGGTAACAGAGCCTCCTAAAGCAATGAGGAGAGAAAATGAATCACTGCGCCTCGTCTAATATATTGCAGTAATGTAATATAACAGCAATAACCCCTAGAGTACCATCTGGTGAACTTGTGACTAAACACAGCTTGTTTTGCTCAAGGCACACAAGCAACGGACAAGGATATACTTTATTCCATTGCTTCACCCTGCCCAAGCACAAGTGGTAACCAAGCTATTTCTGGGAACTTCAGATCATCTACAAACCAGAGCTGAGAGCGGTTATTTCTCCCCTGTGAAGCACGTAAGTAGCTCGCTCTGCAGGAGGGCGCTCTGAGGCGTAAACTCCTGAGTCTCAGTTATGGCCACCAAAGTAGACAGAGATCTGATCTCAGCTATTCAGCACACAATTCTCATGCTGCAAAATTCCCTGTTAAATTCCTGTGTGTAGGTGGGTATTTCAGGTGGTATTTCCCAGGGATGCAGGAGGCCTGACTCTCCCATGAAGAATATTGGTGGCTAGTTGCTCTGACCTTGGTCAGAGTTAATCCTGCAGGAATGAAAAGGTTCAGATTTCAGTACTCACTGGAAGAAAAGAGAAAGGAGGAGGAGTAGCCCCCTACTAACATAAAGTCATGACCAGTGGCTCTGCCATCAGTTACAGCATTGCTTGCATTTGGCATTATATTATGAAAATATCTATTCAGAGTGGAAAATAAGATCAAAGACAACATTTCCGTAGTGATGACTTTAGCTCCACTTCACTCTGCTCCCTCTCCTCCTCCTGTCCTTCACATTTCAAGGCTCTTGCTCTATTCATCCACTCTATGCCACCCCAGGTTTATAACATCACATCATCAGCAGCACTAATAACCTGTGATTCTTTTCCCCTATTGTGTTTGTCAGAGTCAGTAATCTGGGAACTACAGTAGCGCAGCACTGAAAAGCTACAGTGTGTTCCTATAGCAACCAACTAATCCGCAGGTGGAAGGTGATTGGGCACCTTTTGCACCGGAACAATAATTTGAAAGATCTTTTTCAGTGTGCTGTTCTGCGGCATGAGTTCATTGTATTGCAACCCACCACGAATCATTATAAGCCGTCATGAAAATGCAGCCACGGCTGCACAAATCATAGCAAGGAGAGACAACGTCTTCCAGCAACAAGCCCTTGAAAGATTTCATGGCAGGTTAAGAGGCCAAATTGCATATAGCGGGATGTATTGTATAGGATAAAACAAAGGGCTTGTATAATAAGCTGATGCTGACAGTCTCCGAGTTGGGGAATCCCAGGGAAGGGTAAGAGTGTGCATGAATATGAGTTTTCCTGAGCTGTGGAAGGAAAACAGCCATAACAACAGAAAGTACCGGGCAGAGCTCCCACATACAACTCTTCCAAAACCAATTACTCCCACCTGGCTATTCCCATTTCTCCTAAACCATCCCCTGTTACAGAAGAGAATTTAATATTCTTTAATTGAAACCTCTAATTTAAGGCATTTGCTTGCTATCCTTAAAGTCTGAAATCCCGGCCTGGACTTTCACAGGGTGAGTAGAGAAGTCTCAAATTTTTAGATAGATGCTCAAACTAAGAAACCACCAAGAAATACACAACACCCTTCTTCTGGAAGTCAGGCTTCTTCACCTTTCTAACCTTAGTAAGTAGTCTGAACTTGAGGTAGGGATTGATCTTTCCAAGCAAACCATCTTAATCCATGGGGAAGTGCAGCATAGACAATGAAAGAACAAACATCTTCATATCAACCTTGAGCAACGAACCTTGTCATTTGCATGCTATGTCTAATTTATGCTCATTTTTCTTTGAAAACACTGGACTGGAAATGCTAGATATAAACAGAAACCTCTTTAAAGCTGAGTTGTACAAGCACAAGCATTTCCCATACAGCCACTGCAGTGGAGAGCAACAAAAAGAGAGAAATAACACAAGTGCTTCTTTAATCACATTGTAGAATGAACGTCTGGACTTGATAAAAATGTCCAAAACTCTCACTGCATAAATCAGCTCCTTCAAGATTTGTTGGGATGATGGAGGACAAACCTTAAAAAGAAAGGGCAAACAGAAGTTCAGTTACAACTTCTGAGATTGCAGCGTAAAAAGCTTCCCTGCATTTACAGGCCAAAGATTACAACCCGGGATGCTTCCATCTTAAACAAATTTCCTGACTAGGAGACAATGAAGTCAGTGTCTCATTTGCAGCTGAAGAGTTTTATAAAGCAATGTTTCCGCTCAAAGCTGAATCAACAAGCAAACCAGACCAGATACTGCTTTTATGGTCGTTTTTTATACTCATCCCAAAGTAGGATGAATAAAATGGATGAGGCAGGTTCATGTACTCAATCCAAATTGACAGAAGAAAAGCTTGAATGGGGTCTAGGATATCTCCGAGGGATATTATTGAATATTCTACAGCGAATAACAGTTTCTTCCTCTTTCTTCCCCCTCCTGCCTTTCACCTACCATACAATTCCGAAGTTTTCTCTAAGAAAGTTTCACTGAAACAGGAAAATGTCTCTGGAAATTTCTTAATCAAACATTTCCAGCAAAACATCCAAAAATTCTTGACCATCCTTAATTGTGAAACGTATTGATTGCTCCTCTCAAGTAATTCATGCCTTAAAATGACATATTTTTGTTCCTTTCAGAGGGCTTGGATAGATAGCATTGTTTTCCTTTCCAAAGCACATCAAAGAGCCCAAGTTTTGGCAGGCTTTCTGTTTTCTTAAAAAAAGGAGAAAAGGAAAGAAAACATCAGCAAAACAAAGCTAAGAATAACTGCTCTTTTCTGAAGAGTTGTGGGCTTCTTCCCTTCTAGATTCACAGTCATGGTGCTCACTTCAGGGAGCTGCTGAAACAGAAAGCCTGGAGGTGGGGAGGTGGATTGCCATGGAAAGATCAGAGAATTGGCACAGGATAGAGAGCCTTTTGCCTCTTGAAGTTGAGGCTGAATCTAGCCAAAGTCAGTCACAAATCAAAGCCGTCGCGATTTTCAAACCCTTTATGGGCTACACGAGGTCAGACTGCAGCCTCTAACCCAGCAGACAAGTTTCCAAGTATCTGCAGCTGACACTTCACTGTCTGGTGATAGCTATGCTCTCCAGTTTGTAGTATCTCAGTTTTAGAATTGAATAAATCCTAGAAAATGGCTGGATTTGAGTTAATTATGGCCTTTTCCTTTCAGGACAAGTAGGTACAGGATGTACATACCCTTTTTGATGGAAAAAAAGTTGGTATCCTGAGTAGCTCCCCCTTCTGCTGAAATGTTGAGCAGACTCAGACTGGTATTGCTCCAGACTGGTATTGCTTCAATTCTGAGTATCGTATTGCCCCTAGACCCATTTTAATTCATTTAATTTCTCTTTCTCAGCTGGGAACAATAATTTACTCATCACAGACCTGTACTCCTGTGGCAGGATCTGTAGTCTACACTATTTGTAAAATACCTGCACTGTGGCCCAATGTTAAATATGAAGGAATGACATCAAAACAATGCAGGAGAAATACCACCATCTCTTACCCCATGTGAAGCAACCTTTATCTTGATTTACTGTGTAACCAGGCTGCTTATCAGTGTCACAATCAGGTTATATGCAGGCTTAAAATTCTCCTGGAGAACTCAGAGTGGTAAACAAAGAGTGCATCACTTAACTAACTTGTAAATGACTGGGGTAAAGAATATGTACTTTGGAGGAAGATGACAGGATTCATTGCTAGAACAAATCAGACAATATGTGAAGTGAGACTGTGCCCTACTGCTTGGTACCTTTATGTGACCTTGTAACAAAGCATGGCCAAGATGGCAGTGGTACTGCATATAAAACAGAGCCTGGTGGAAAGTTGCTATTCTTCAAACTCGCTTGCATCTAGACATCTTTCAAGTGATTTCAGAATTTAGGGTGAAAGTGGATCTTAGGCCTTTTTTAAAAAGCCATTTCAAATCCTCATTCATATCATAAATGCTTTTTTCTCCTTTTTTCTGCAGGCCACTGAAATCTCTTGGGCCATGACATTGTCTGGCACTGAATGCAGCCCCTTTTTATCATTATAAAGAAATAATGAAAGCTTATGGTGGAGAGGCGCTCATATTTCGGTGTATGGTGCCTTCCTCATTCTCCATACCTAAGAATATATATAGTATGATGAGAACATTAATTATTTCCAATGCACTAACAGAAAATTCCTGACAATTCAGTCATCCCTGCTGCCTAGCATGAACGTAAGTTCAAAGTAAAAGAAACCAAACATATCCGCACTTTTGTGTATTAAACATCAGCAAGTGACCTGTATTTTATTACAGTACACAGCTGTTTTATCACATAAGTAAATAAATCACCATTGAACCAACTTTGGGAATGAAGATTTTGAATAATAACACAATTAAGTTTTCCCACAAAGTCCAAATAGCCCACTTGCTCATAGTTGCTACAAGCTGTGATTCCCATGTGAAAGATATCAACTTATTTCCTTTTCCTGTCAATCATCGATACCAAGTGGGGCCCTGGTATGTCAGGTCATGACCTTTCACTCTGGGCATGAGCCTGAAAGCCACTAGTGAATCAACTAGTTTAATTATTTAGGCTGTTTTTAATAAATATAAAAATGTGGCCTTAAATATTTCACATGCTTGTTCAGTTTGGGCTTTCAAGTACCTCTCATCAAGCCCACCAGCCTGAAAGCGTGCTCTTATTGGTAGGAAATCAGTCAATTAATAACAAATCCAGCTTTTGGAATTAGGTTTATTTTGTGGATTCTGAGCTTCCTGGTTTGGGTATCACTTGCTTGCTGGTTTAGAGGACAACATTCTTATTATACTTTTTAACATAAGATCGGAGTGGTTTAATCATCACCAGCAATGGCCTATTTGCTTACCTCCCACCAAACAATCCTTCAACAGAAAAGCCACAGTAGGATTCACATGGAGTATTTTCTACATCCTCTTCACCTATGGGAAAAAAAAACAAAACAAATGCGAAGAAATCCAATGCAGTAAAGTCCTTATAAGACAATTCTCTCAAAAATATTTTTGAGTAACGTTGACAGCTTTGCTATTGGGTCCCTTCGCAATGGACAGTTTTATTCCATTTCAGGTCAAAGTGTGATGACAACCTTCCTTTGCTAAAAATCCCAACCAGTTTTCCCAGCTTACAACTCCCATATTCTAAAAACCCAGGCCTGAACCAAGCTGCTGCCTTCACTTAGTATTTTGCTCTGTTGCATAAGGAGATTGCAGTAACCATACAACAGAAGCAGAAAACGAGTAGTAATGCTTTTTGTGGATGGTGAACTAGTCATGTGCAATGATTTATGTTCAACAAACATTTATGCTTATTGCTCAACAAGCTTTCCAGCTGGGAGACACAGGGCAGAATTAAACTTTTGAAAGAATAAGCCTCTAAATTTGGACTGCCAGAGCCAATTTTTACTTTGGAACGTTCCTGAAATGTACAAAACTTTCCCTAAAATTCTCTTTGTTCTTCTTTCCCCTAGAGCTCTAAGACCACTCAAGAAAGTGAGTGTGAAGTACTGTCTTATTTATAGATGATAACCCTAACTCTTATCCTTCTCTCCCTCCTCTCCCCTCTGCCACGGTCCCACATGAAAGAGAGGGCTTGGGCAAGGGGAAGAGAGATGTTCTTACCCTAACTCTTCCAATCACTGTCATGGGCTGCTGCAGAGGAGGGCTGCTGGTTCTGGGAGAAATATCAACATGCCAAAATCTGCTTTTCTTTTAAGCACAAGTAAAGATCTAAATGCTGAAATGTAGCACAAAAATGAAATTGCTTCAACATAGAGATCATCAAAGCTACCTTAATTGAAATGTTTTTGTTTTGGGCCAGCTGAAAACATTTCATCTTGATACTCTTCGAATTCTTCATTTTGATTTAACCGCTTCAAGGTGTGCACAACAGTATATTAGAATGTACAATATAATCAAACAGAAGTCAAATGAGGCATTCCATCTTTATTGAAGTGTCCCTGCCTGATAACGGTGCTTCTCAGCAATTTCAGCCAAATTGCTGTAGTCCTGAAAAAATCTTTCACCCACGCCTGCATTTACTGATGAAAAGCTGTATCTTCTAAGAAGTTTTCAATCAGCTTTACTCAAGATGCATCAGGAGAGGCATATGTTTATAACATGTGAGCAGCCCCCTGAATCTCCTGATGGATGAGAGGTAAAAATCAAAGTATTGATCCAAGGATCTACCACTTTGAAATCAGATATGGAAAAATGCTAAGGAGTAGCAGTGAGTCTTAGGGGTTTCAAGTGCATTCAGAGTACACGGGATCGCCTGGAACATGCTTCAGTTTGCACTTACCTTATTTAGCTTTTCAAAGGCTGACCTTTCATGCACTAAGTTCAGAGACATAGCAGTCAACCTATTAATGTCCAAGGAAGCTGTGGACCAAATCACACAGTTTAAGTAACTCAGCTGTGAACACAGAACCCCATTATCATTTCTGTGAGGCTAATCTGAACAGCTGATTCATCTTAAGCAGTTTACTATGGATGATAGGTCTTTACCACATCCATTTTAAGTTTGAAATCAGATGAGGGTGAAGAACTTTGCACTCAGACACTATGCTGGGAGGTGCCATATAGAAGGACAGACAGAGAGGTTTACATTAAAGGGCTTTATTTCCCACCATATTTCACTAGCTCTATTGTGATGTGATTACTGATTTTAGTGGAATAAAAGCATGTAATGAAGTAGAGAGTTAGGAAACTGTATAGCCTTTCTTCCCCTACAACACACATTTCCCTGTTAAACTTGTCTCAGCTTTGAATGAATCTAAAGGTTTCAGTCGACGAAGGCTGTCTCTACCGTCATAGCTCTGTTAGCAGCACGGAGACAACACAACTCATGAGAGGACCTACCCTGACTTTTAGAAAAGGATGGGAATTTATTGATCCCTATTTACTTTTTCCTTCCTTCTCTAGTGGGGGTTCACACCTTTCATTACATGAGCCTAAAGCTTGTTGAGCCGAAAAATGCTTTCACATCTTCAGCACTGTCTGATAGATTCTGCATTCTACCAGCATATTAACTGGACACAGGAAGCTCATGTAAAGTTCTGAAACCAGGTTGGAAGATGCCAGAAACAACTGTATCTCACAGTTCTTTGACTCTCTTTCAATATGTACATGGAAGGAAAAGGCCACTATAAAACAGGAATGATGTAATTACATTACTCCTTTTCCCTAGGACTGTTATTTTGTCTAGTAGGCTGTTGCATTTTAGACTTTATCCACGTATTCAGCCATTCCATAAATAAGATTTTCATTATCAACATTGAAATCCCAAACAGTTTCCAGCCCATAATGAGGTTTTCACTGTTCTCAGGCAACGCTGGGAAAAGCCTTTTATATGATAAGATGAAGCTGTGAGACAGTCTGAGCTAGGTGTATGTGTTGCCAAAGGCCTTACTTTCAAACAGTCCTCAGTTTCTTCACTCAGTCAGGTGGTGATCAGGTTCTAGTAAAAACAGACTTCAAATTGTTTCAGTTATCCAGTCACTGGAAAAGAAAAATGAAAGAGAAGAATAAAAGGGAGTTGTTACTATAAGCTCCTTTACAGCCTCCAAAGAACTCAACCAAACATATGTTTAGAAGAAAATTTCAAGGCTTTCATTGATACATTATGGCTTCCCATAGGATATTTCCGAGCTTAAAAATGCTAATGCTGAGGAATCTTGGAAAAAAGGGAAGTCTTTGAAATGACACAGAAAATTAATATATACAAAAAATGGTTCTTAGCATACACTTTCACAAATACAAGTATTGGTGAAGATAAAGAGCTCTCAGACTGTTGAGAAAGAAGATAAAAGACAGGCTCAAGCCAAACTATAGTACCTGAACAGATTATTTGAGAGGAGAAAGAAAGCGTGGTTCAGGTTACCACACGGTAACAACATGCTGGATTCAAATACTAACAGTGAAATGTGGGCCCAAATTTTGCACTGGAAGCCAATTTATTCTTGAGGAAGACAAAAGATTTCAAATTCAAGCTGAACGTGTGTGCTTAAAAGCCTTACAAGTGTTGGAAAGGTCACACGAAATACAGGAACCTCGTGTGACTCTATTTTATACAAAGGTCAGACATTCTCCTTCAATTAAAACTGAGATGTATTTGTATCATTCATACTTTGAATTAAGAAGCAGAGGCTAGCACTGGTTGCAGAAGCTGAGGATCTACTATCAAAATCCCTTCTATATCCAACTTGTTTGGAGATGCCAGAATAACCTTGTGGGGTGGGAAGAGTTGAAGGGGCTTAGCAGCTAGAGAAAGGCAAAGCAGTTTCTTCTTTAACTTGTACTGGAGATTGAACACATGGAGGGCCCAGACCCAAGAGAGTGTGCTTGTGGCCCTGAAGACTTAAAACAACCATACAGGGCAGTCTGATCCTGGCATTAATGCTGTTTTTAAATGTCTAAAGTCACAGTGAGCTTTATGGCTAAAAGCCATGATGTTCTTTGAAGATTTAAGCAGCGTTACATTTCACTGGAGATAACATGCCTTTGGAGTTGAATGGCAAGTTCCATAAATTCCTCTTGGATAAAATCTGAAGTAAACATCCCAAAGTTTTGCATGGGTTTCTTGCAATTTGTTTGGGAGCTTTTGTGTCAAAGGGGACTGGAAAATGGTTGGCAATGTTTTATTTCACTTTCTGAGAATACTTTTTGAGTATGCAAGTCTATGCAAGAAATATTTGGAGAGCACGACTGCACTGCAGTTTTGCTGGAATAAATGGCAGTTTAAATTAAAACAATTACACAAGTCTTTGTTTTCTTCAACGTGTTTGATTTAGTTGGTTTCTTTAGCAACAAACAAAGCTTTCATGGCTTCTTCACATTTGCACAGAATATTAATGTTGCTGCCTTTGATTACAGAGTCTTGTAGACTTAAGGAGTCTCTCAGCATATAAATCTCGAATCACTGCCAGGATTACATGAGCAGCAGTGATGAGGATGTGGGTATTTGCATCTTGGTAATCATTAGCATACAAGGGAGAAATCCAGAAAATGGCTAAAAATGCCTGACCATGAGGATATGCAGACCAAGGGCATTACATTGCAATTATGCAAACCTGTCAGCCTTATTGCAGGTTTAGCTCTACTCTCCCTTCCTTCCTAAATTCCTCTCTTGAAAATGGTAGGACAATGACATATAGACTGGCATCCAGTATTTACAATGTCAGCTATGACACAACATCAGTTAAAACATATGGTCCAAGGGAGGGCCAGCATTTGATTACTGCTGTTGCACTGTGACAGGTAAGGTAAGGCTGAATTAACAACTTCAGGGTGACACGGCCAACTGAAATGAAGCATCTCAGGAAACTACAAAGCCTCTAAATTAAATTGAAGAATTCAACAGTAAATAAAAAAAAAAAAAAAACACTCCAAATTTTCCGTTTGGAGTTTTGTGGGGTTTTTTTTTTTCCCTAGTGATTTATATCAAAAGGGGAGATTTTAAATAAAACCCCACCCAATTCATAAGAAATTAGTCTCAAGAATTGCTTTTGCTTTTAGTTTCTTCAGCTGAAGTTACTCCTTCTACCTGAATCCAGGTATATCCCTCTCCTGAAATGGCCCCTCGAGTGAGAACACAGAGCTGTAGCTGCCTCTGCTCCTGGACGGAGAATTAAAGCTCTCACTGTCAACCACAGTGCCATCCCAGACGTATGTTTATATGAAAGTACCTCTTGTCTTGAAAGGATGAAGGCTTGTCTCTGTCAGTGTGTGCACAGGGGCTTCATCAAGGCACCTGTGATGCTCAGTAACACAGCTGGACAAAAAGGAAAAAGAAAGGGTGACCTAATACTGAAAAAGGCTACTTCTGTCTGAGAATTTCAACAATTGAGATATCAATAACTTTCAAAACCTTATGATTCACTTTACAGTTGGCCCAAATTTATGGAAAAAGTTTATAGTGATGATTTGGGTCTTTTTTTCTGTAAAGCTTCTAATTTTCTTCCATTTGTTCCTTTCTTTCCTTTAACATTCTTGATCAGCTCTACCACAGCATATCTTGTTTTCCACAGACACATGTATGTTTATGCTTAAAATATCGATTCATTTATCTGCACAAATGTTGACACAAAAGATAAGAATCAGTATAAAAAGAAGTGGTCTCATTTGGGTGTTTTGTGAAAGGAAAGGGAGCTTAAAAATGCATTTTTCTCTGGAAATGTGGGTTCAGCTTTTGGCTCATGTCAGAAATCAAAAGAAACAGCGGTATTTTGGCAGTGCTGGGAGTATCAGAGTTTGACCAGCACTAAGGGTTCAAATCCATCGTGTGCCAGGGAAGGAAGATAATGGATGAATCTCTTGCTACAAAAAGCATTGTTTCCCTTAAAATTCACCATGAATCCATTTAAAATATCTCATTTAGTTTATGCCTGTTGCTGTTTCTAACATACATTTTAACAGACATCTCCTTTTTTTTCTTAGCTGCTTATCCTGAAATCAGTACATTTTCCTTTCTTGAAGCTGTAACTTAATAAAAGCCAAACTCTTTCTTTCCAAAGAGTTACAGCTCCTCCCAGATGAGTGCATCTAGGTCAGGTTTCAGCCTGGCAAAGGTATTTTATGTTTGAGAACTAAAGGTCTCCAGAAATTGGGGTTCATATTGGAACGCCTGACGTAGCCTTAACCATACCAGCACATGCGGGTGCTTGCTTTAATAAAAAAGCCCTTAATCTCATTTGGCTGTACCTCACTGGCAGCTTGAAGTACTTGAATCAAACAGTACAGCTGTGAATTGTGACACTGGCTGGATGGAAGCCCAGAAAACTTTTCCCAGAGAAAACCCTTGAGGGCAGAAAAAAAGTAAAGAGAAAGAGAAAAAGAAGAAGGAGGGGGGAGAAAAAGGTTCAACAACCGAAATATAATACAGTGGAGAGTGAAAAAACCCACAGCCAAACCTGCATCACCCCTATAAGAACCTGAAACAAACCAGAAAACCCAAAGATAGATTGAATTCTTCTTCAAAAGGTTACTTTGTAAGGTAGGAGGGCCAACCTGGGCAGCCCTGAGTAATGGCCCCAGTCCATCTTTTGTGCACCGCAGCAAATAACCAAACTCAAGGAAAGGAATAGGAAAGCTGAATTATACCACCCCTTCAAAATCCATTTAAAAGAAAAGGCAAGGAAAGAAGGTAGCGTTGATTTTTAGTATGGAAGAAGAAAAATACCCAACTGAAGAAATTAAAAGAGGGTTGGAAGCACAAAGGCCAGACTGAGCACAAGTGTGCTTGCGGTATTTATAAGCTTATATTTGTTTGAATCCTGAGGACGATATCTTCCCCTAAAAGCAGATAACTGAGCAGTAAGGAAAAGCAAAACAACAAAACCATAGAAAGCACATCTGAATGGAAGGAAATGGTCTTTTTTAGAAGGCAGCAGCCGTACTCTGGAGTCATAAGGTCAAGAGGTGAATTTCTACTGAAGGAAAACATTAGAGCTAGATATTTCTCATCTGTCAGTCCCATTAAATACCATTTTTTAAGGAGTCAGGACTGTGCCTTTCTTCAAGTTAGCAGGATAATAAAGATTCTGTTGCCTTTTGCAGATGTTTAAAGACATGATGTGAAAGACAAATTCCTCAACTAAAACCCTCAAGAAATGTCACTTCTGTGTCTTGCTGAAGGAGCTCCAGCACATTCTCTACATAAACATCTGCTGGAAACATTTTAAAAAGAAGGCTGTCTAAATAATAGCTTTTGTGGGCTTTTTTTCCTTTTTCTCCTTCTTTAAAGAAAAGAAAATGAATTTGTGGAAAGTTCCCTCTTCCAATGCAACTTCTCTTTGCAAACACGCTTCAGCTGGGCCGATCTGAGGAAGTGGGCTGTAAAATGAAGGAGAGATGTTGAAAATACTCCTCCAAAACATTCTGTATCAATCACACCTCAGAGATAGTCATAAATCAATGCTTGCTTTGACTTCAGAAAGTTGCTGCTCTTCATTGTTATGCTAACTTGTTTGTGACAATTACAGCAAGGCTCTATTTACATAATAATTGGATTTTTCTATTGAATTTAACAGACAAGGGGGGGGAAGGAAAATTAACAACCAACATTGTGTCACAAAGTGGTAAATTTGTGGCATAAACTGAGAAAAGGAAAAATAAATGAAAGGAAACCCAGTATAGACTCTACTTACTGTTAGCTGACCTTTCACTCTACACGACTGCGACAAGCCTACCTAAACTTTCCCATTCTTTAATGTCTGCCACATTAAAGATTCAGGATGGATTTATCTTACTTTACATTCATTAGAAGGAAATCTATACTTCTGTATGCATTACTTCTATTCCAAACTGTCAGAAATCAGAGATAGATGGAAATCCCTCCTGCAAGTCCACCTGTCACCAAATCACAGGGTGCTCCTTCCCACACTGACTATATACCCATTGTTAATTGGGAGGTGGTGTTTAATGCAGTTGATTAAAAACTTCATTAAACCTAGTAGATTCCACGTAAGAAAACTTCCAAGGATTTCAGAAACAATCCTCTAAGGGTGCAAATGCCACTGGATGATTAATATTGATATTCTTACATATAATCACGTAGGAAGAGCTTTCACAGGAAATGTTATTATATAGAATATACGTTTAAGATTAACATCAGATGTGTGACTGCTTCTTCAGGACAGAGATGGAGAAAGATGAGCCTATAGCAATTTATCTGATAAGTAGCCCTGATCACTCATCTCCTTAACCAGGAGATGCAGAGAAAAGGCTGCCAGGAACTGTGGGAGCACAGAGGAAGTAAAAGTTAATCTCTTATAGTAGCACAATAGAGAGGTACAGTATATTTTAAACCTGGTTCAAAATCAGGAGCACAAACCAGGTATTGTCTGGCTGGAGATCTGTCTAATGGCACAGCTCAAGAAAGTGGTGAGGAAAGAAAAGAGACTGAAACCAGGACAAAGAGTCTCAGAAGATCTTTTCCATTACTAATGCCCATCCCTCAGCACTATCTTCCTCTGTGGATTTACACACAACATACACAGAATTTACTTCAGAAAGGCCTTGATACTTCACAGCTTTGTTAAGGTACTCAAATAGAAATGACACTATTTTGGCAGAGGTATCTCTGAGAAAAGAGAGATCCAAGAGGCCACATATTCATTTCTATCCCTTGGTTCTGGCCTCTCCTGGCACTTTACAGTGATGGCAGCAGTGTCATATACCTGCAGATTTCTTGTGCTGGTCAGAGAAGGTCCTAAAGTGTTAACAACACACTCTCTTCTTCTGAAATCCAGGAGAGGTGAAGACCTGATTTCCTTATTGTTTAACATCCCTGATTGTGTCTCAGAAAGCTTTCTGAGGAAAACTGCTCTCCAAGCTTAAATAATGTAGGTGCAGAAAACCAGTAATATTTTCCAATTGTTTCTTATCTGTTGGAGATTTCTTTCATAAGACGCTAACAATTGTCTTGCTTGATGATTAGTTGCCATTGTATATCAGCTTGATTTTTGTATTCATATGCTTTCACAAAAAAGGTTGAAAGTTCAATCTTTCCCAGTTTTCCCATCATGTAATAAAACATCTTCCGTGTGATCTTAGCTCCCAGAATCCCTCGTGACTTTGACTTCACTGTTGGATGCAACCTTGTGAAATCTGAAGTTCACTGGGTTTGTGAAGAAATAAAGCTCTTTATTTGTGCATGCCTTACAGATGCATCAAGAAGACTCTGTGATGTGATATCCTCAGGCTAAAAGTCGAGCTAATTTCCTCTGTATGAAAATTATAACCATCTCATTTAACACCTTCTTTAATTAATCCATTTGCTTTTCTAGCATATGTATACTTATATGTCTAGTGATACACAAAATGACAATAACTATCTGGGTAAGCTTTCAGAACATATTCTAGGTTTCAAATGGAAAGACATCCAAATACTTCTGTAACTTAAGTAATAAAAGATAAGGAAATCGAATCTCTCATCCTTTCTAATAAAGGAGCAAAGAAGGTCTTGGCTTCTTGATAATTTTACTCAAATGGTGATTGCTGATATTTACTCCACACTTTCTCTTAATAAAACCCTCTAAAATGTATAAATCTCCCTGCACCACTATTTAACGCAGCTGATAGACACCAGCTGTACTGTAAATAGAGAGGTTTCTGAACTTCTGTCAGTGGATAATATCCTGTTTTGAATCACTAATTCCCCTCTGCAGGTTTGATGATGGGATATCAAGACAGGCTTAAGCATGAGCTTAAATATCTGCATGCAGTGAAAGCTGTATCAGAAAAGTCTGTATCAAAATGGTTTTGATAACAATATTTTTCAAGGACTTTTCTGCAAAGTTAGGACACAATCATTTTGTGGAACATTTTACCATTCTGTCTAGTATTTTACTAAGTATTTCTGCTGCAAGCCAGGCAGGGAATGCAGAGTTCTGCAATCTTTTTATTAGCAGAGCGGGTGTGATCTTGACAGGTGTAGTTTGATCTTTCCCACACTGACCTTCCGTAACTTCATACCTGACCTGAATGAAGCACTGTCTCAGGGGTGAGACAACTTGCTCATGGAGAAGAAAATTATTATGCTTCTGAGTTATGTGATGCAGCTTTATAAAATGGTGTGCATTTTGGGTATATGACCGCAAAGCCTCATGTTTTGACAATTATGCAGCATATGCAAAGGCACAGTTCATTTACTGATACCCATGGGCACTGTACAAAGCTTTCTATATAAACACAGGTTACATCCTATTCAGAAAGGTGTGCATTGTTTCTTTTGTTTCATTAACTGCTACTGTCTAATTGTAATTTTGTGGCTCCAATGCAAATCACAGCATTTTATCCTAATAAGCAACATTAGAACTGTGTTATATTTGCACTTTATGCTGTGGGAAAATCCCAAGAGTAAAGTTTGGTTTTCATGTTTTTGATTTTCAGAGATGGAAAAGAAATATCTCTAAATACTTAGAATTAATAGATTCATTTTACCATAAACATGTTTGTTTCTCATTCAACCATTCTGAGAGAGAGGATATTCACTTCTCCAGAAAGAAGGGAGTTAGGACCTCCAGCCTAAGTAATTCTTCTGGATGAAGGATGCAGCACTCAGGCAGGAGCAGCTTCAGATCTCAAATGCTCTCTCCTGCATATAACATCTGACACGTGGCTAATACAAGGAATTCAAATGAAAGGAGCAACACTACTACGTAAGCATGTTACTGTTTCAGGTAAAGGGCCAGGCTTGTAGCAGGGGCTGTTACAGACTTAAAGGACTAAACCTAATTTGGCCTTTGGCTTTTTCTGCATTCCATCAGTACAAAGTTTCTCTGTAGTACAAAGATACCACAGCAATGGCTGCATCATATTTTTAACTGCCAGATGTTACAAAAACTCTTTGAAGGAGGAGGCAGAGAAGGAAATAAAATGATTGAGAGCTTAAAAAAAGAGGAAAAGAAAAGCCCTCAAACTTAGTGTATTGATACTCTTCAAGGCGATGAGGGTGTGATGAAAGAGAGAGATGGAAGAAAAGCCATTACTATGCTTAGCCCCAGAAATTCTCCAATTATTGTTAAAAAAGCTATCTAAAAAGCACTTGAAATGGGTGATATGTGCTGTTTACACTCTTTGGGAAGGGAAAAAGAAAAATCACAACAAAAAAACTAAACATCTTCTCCAAAGAGGGGAAAGGTTAGAAATTATTTGTGCTGCATTGATCAATTTACACGAGTTGTCTTTCGATGGATTGTATTAATAGAACTTCATTTTCTTTTATTCAGCTGCTGGCCAATTTCTTCTCGACTTTTAAAAAGATCAATGAACACTTCTCACTATCTTTGTACAAAATGAGCCTCTATTTTTCCCTTAAAGTTTAACAGACTTTATTATTTTCATTTGTAATGGATTTTTCCGTCTCCTTTTTCTTTCAGCTCCTGTTGTGATTTCTCACGTCTGTCTATTCTTTCTTTTTCATGGATTTTGTCTAAACAACTCAGGTTTGCCTTTCTGCTCGCTACATGCAGGTAGGAAGTTATGTCTTTATGTCCAGTAATGTACAAACCATTCAGATTAAGGACAGCTCCTTCTTTAGTGCTGGTGCGAATGGGAGGAACCATCACTATAATGAGACTAAAGTTAGAGCCTGTTTGATGAAATCCAACCAGCAATGTCAGTGAACTGTACTTGTAAATAGTCTCAGTAAAATCAATCAAATATTACTCAACAGGAGAAAGGCTAACAAGTTATGACCAGAAAGAATTAAATTTAGCCAGCAAGTGTTGCTTGGTTTTGGTTTGGGGTTTTTTTTCCTAGTTTTGACTGATCACAACTAGTTTTAACCCCACATTTTCATTCTTTCCTCAGTTCAACATAGGAAATGATAATGGTTCTAAAAGAATTTAATCAAATACCTCTGAAAGCGTTAGAATTTAGGATCTGGTCTTAAAAAAATGTGTATACAAAAACACACTAGTAACATGAATGGAACTATTCATTGAGGCCAGATCACTTGTATGGTCCCGGATCCATTCATGGTCCCAGAGCCATTCTTCTCTGACCTTTGTGTGTTGATTCTTATTTTCCAGTTTGTTTTTTTATCATAACGAGTTTCATTTTTATATTGGTGTGTGATGGCAAATTTGAACATCTAGTTGCAAAGGGAAGGACGCTGAAAAGATGGAGAAAACCTCTGAAACACCCATTCTTTACCTTTTATGTGCAACATTACTATTTGAGATAAAACTGATACATTATTCTAGAGCACAAATGAGTGGTCTTTAAATGCAGCTTGCCTGGCATCTGCTCTTTGTTTTTATGCACATACAACACACACTACCTACATAGCAACACAATGCCTTTGTATGTCCATTGCTACATTCCATATACATTGAAAACAATGCAGAGAAATTCAGTAATGTGCTTAATCATAATCTTGCCACAAATCCAGTCTTTTTAATGAAATGATGACAAATGAGAGGAAGCGCAGTCTAAACATGGAAGCCAATCCCAATAACTTTCCAACTCTATCAGCAACAAGAATTTCAGTTCTGCCAGAAGTTCCAACACTGAAAACTGTGGGTTTAGCATTTATAAAAGCGACCTCCCTTCCCCACCAATGGCCCTTCCAGACTCATATCTGAGGATTACTGTTTATATCCACACAACACCAGGATGATTTAGCAGCGTGCACAGATTCAGTAAAGAAAGAGAGTAAAATAAGGGATTTATCTCCTATGAAACAATACAAAAACGTGGTTTCAAACCCAAAGACACAACTCTCATTCCAAAATCCCAGAATGTCTCAAGTATTGCAGACGTGGCAAAAAGAAAAGAACATAAAAAAAACCCCTTTGGCAGTATTGCCACTCTCCATTTTCCCCATGCACAAGTCTATTCCCATATGCAACTTCTGCCTCCCTTTGGCTGCTGTGTTGCTGTTAATAAGCATGTGCTGTACATTTGGCAAGCTTTCCAGCTTCCACTTGCCATTTATTCCTTTTACAACCTCCTTTGTTATAGGTCTAGTGCAGCAAACTGCTGCTTTATGGGAATTTGCAGCCCACTTGACATATGGTACAGGATCACTGGCCAAAATGGCAGAATAGTATACAGTATTTTACAACCCAAGTTCATTATCTGTCTTGTTCCAGAACTTTCTTTGGTCTGTGCCCAACAGGAGCCTTAAACTCCTAATCGTATGATAACAAGACTGGCTCCTCCGCACATTTGTTGGACATCTCAATGGCTCCCACTCTTCTTGGAAGCAATAATGGACCATGCTGGCATTCACTCACTAAGAACAGCCATGGCTGAGTGTTAGCCTTTGCTTTTTCTTTCTTCGGGCGACCCTATGACAATGAACCCATATTGCTGCATGTTTTCCCATGCTAAACTTTCTGTATTTTTCAGAGTTTTATGGCTGATCAATCAGGACAGTGAAATCTCCACTCCAAATTATCACAATTAGGTGACCATGGATTTATCTTTGCAGTGGCCCTACTGCTCTTCCTTCAACCTGCAATTAGAGTAATCTTTCTCCTTATAATGGCTTACTTCTGAATTGATGTCTCTCCTGTACCAACGCCACACAACAGCTTTGGTTTGTGAACTGGGGAAATGGTGACATTTTGTTCAGTATGTGACATGAAGAGATGCCCTGTTCTGTACCCCACTAGAGAACCAGGTGTCATTAGACATCTGGAATTTACCACGTGTGCACAAAACATGTAAAATTAGCTCAGATGTGATTTGTGAGGAAGAATAAATTTAGGTTAAATATTCCAGCTTGGGTCTATTTTCACTGGAAAAGCAGCAAACTGAACTTTTCAACAACCCTTCTTTCTTTCTTTCTTCCTTCCTGCTCAAATAAGAATGAATGTAATTTTAATTTAAATTGCGTAACTACTCACTGTGTAAAAAATCTCTTCACTAGGTTCTCTCTGGCCTTCTTGCCATGGACATTGTTGACATTTAGACACTGTTCTATGGGCGTTCTGCCCTGCACACCAGCTATCGGGAGAACCACATGTCAATTGTGAATGAAAACATTCCAGTGGAGACATTCATAGCGCAAATCATGAGTTGCTCAATTTGATTCAAACCACAAACATCTATCACAAAACCTCTCTCTGTGTTTCAAAGGGGCAGCATGTCTGTCTCCCTTCCACCATGACCCCAGTGAAAGGCTAACTTTCTGCACAGTGTTCCAGGTCCTATTTCAGCTAAGGCTTCCCACTTAGAGAACAAGTCTGCCCAAAAACCTGTATGAGCTAGGAGTATGATAAGCAAGATGAATAGCATTTTGAATTAAAAAAGAAAAATATTACAAGGTTTTCCAATAAAAACAGCTTTAAGTTAAGCAAACCCAATAGCCAAGTCACATAGTACAGCCAGGTCCTTTCCTGTGATCATGCACATGTTGCATCCCAGGCTTTACCAGTATCCACTGATCCTGGATTACTGCTTCCTTGTACCCCAATTCTTTACATCTTTTATCCTCTTGCTTTCATTTTCTTTCACTCTGCCTTCTCGCTGTTGTTGTTGCTTCTTTGAAAAGATCAATGAATAGGTCTCACAGTCTTGGCATAAAAAAAGCCACTATTTTCCTTTAAACTTTAAAAGACTTCATTATTATTATTTTTTCATAAGAGGGATGTTTGTATCTTCCTTCTTGCCTGTAGCCCCCCTGCAGCTAAACTTTCTGATGCTGCTTTGTGTTTAAAAGAAAATTAACAGCAAAGAATGCACAATTTGACTTAAAACATATTGATATTGTAAAATGAAGAGCCATTTAATGAGTTTTTTGTCCCCAGTGAAGAGCCAGTGTAAGGAACAGTAGGGGCTGCAAACAAGACTGAAAATGGCATTGTAATGGCAAAACATGTATGTTTGAACAGTGTTTCCCTTTTCTAATGATTTTAGAGCATTGTCTCTCCTTTGTTCTCTTCATTAGTTGTCTGTGACCACAGAGATTCCAGTAAGAAAGGTAAGAAAAAAACCCCATCCATACAAATGTTTTTCTTATGAGGAAAACCACCTATTAGTACGAGAAAACTCTCCAGTTGCCGGTGTCCTGTCTTGCACACACACAGAAACCCACAAAAGCAATATCCCAAATTATCAAAACTCCTCATCAAGCTCTTTTCTTGCAAAATTTTGCTTCCTGCCCATGAGAAAGCAGGGCCTGGAGGAGGGGAGGTTGTTGACAGAGAAGATGCCATTAATATTTCTGGAATTGCAAGAGCATTGATACAGCTGTTATTACTAGAACAGCACTTACAAGCACTGCTGAACGTTAGGGATTGAAATACTGGTAGCTGTGTTTGAGGCTTTATTTATTAATGCCTGTAAAATGCTTTGAGATCTTCAATTATAGGATTTTTACAGAGAAAACTTTTATATTGTCTGCAGCCACACTGGCCTCAATCCTCAGCTGAAAGCTAAACCAGCATGCTACAATAAATACAAGGGCCATACTGTCCTGTAATGTACATTAATGTAAAACAACCACGGACCTCTCTAACATACGCTGTTTGTGGCTACTTGCACCCACTGCCTGGAGTTCATTAGGGTACAGTGCCAGGGTCAATCAAAGCATCTTTTCTTTCCCCCGCTGCTCCCAAATCATCATGTTTCCTTCCTGATTTCTCTTGCTGTTTTGGAGCATCTCTAAACATATTCGTTCACTAGCCCCAGGATATCAGTGGCAGAGAAGTGCTTGGACTTTTACTTAACTATGAGAAAGACAGAGAATATATATTTCCTGTTTTTACATAAAAGACAAAAATGCCTTCATGGCCAAAGTTTAGCATTCATGGCCCATTGGCTGTGAGCAGCTGGGACATGCCAAGAGCGGACAGGAGAATTTTCTGTCTCACCACACTAGCTGAATTAAATGTGTGGTGTCATTTAGTACAACTCCAGAGCCTGCTCCTGTTCATGCCCTCAGGATGCTCTTACTATTTTGATGCTCAGTCCCTGTGCCACCTGTGCTGCAAGGATCTTCCCAGCTTGTATCAATACAATCTCATGTCATACCATTCCCCTCTATCCATACCCTTCAGTCCTGGGAACATGGCCTCATGGTTGTGCAGGAGGTGACATAATCTTGTATGGTAGCGGTAGCTGTAAAGATCACTGCTATTGCACCAGTTGTTAAAAATGACAGTACTTTTTAACAAGTTCTATTTTCTGGACCCTGTCAAGATCTGTCTTCAACCTTCTAAGTGGCTGTTCCTTCTTCCTGCTCCCATAACGTTAAACTGGGACATAAGGTTGCCCATCGCCTGCTGGCACTGCGCCTTGGCTGGACGTCTTTGTCTCCAGTGCCTCAACCATTCTCCCTGATACAGTCAATATTTCTTTGGCAGCACAAACTTACCTGGAATTTTCTCATTACTGTACATGGCAAAGCCAAAAGTCATTAATAGCTGAGATATTCCATAGAGAATTTTTGGCAAATCCAAACGTGGCACATATTTAATAGCAAACCATTTCAAAAGTAGTTGAGCATCTTAAAAAGAATTACTTATGCTTTTCATTTTTCCTTACTTGCAAAGCCGAACTACCTTCACTTGCCAAAAGTTCCATTCTCCAGACACAGAGTAAGGTGAATGCATTTTAGAAACCTTAGAAAAATGCCTCCTCTACTTAGCCATTTAATATATAGCAGCTTGAAGACAGAGTGCCTCAAGACATACCAGAATTGGAAGAAAGCTCTAAGACTGTAGGAGTTTGGGACAGTTGTTTTGGTACTGACAGTGGGCAGCAGAAGACACTGCTTGGGTTTCCTGGGAGAAGGGGAAAGGCTCTTTCATTCTGTGCTTGCTGCATGTTGCTGCTGTCTGTAATCATGGTGAGGGTTTTCTGCTGTACTTATGGAAAGGATATAATAAAATCTACTTTAAGATATGTGCCCGTAGTGTCCTCCAGTTTGAACTGTTCTACCATTTCAAGGGAGATTTATTGACCTTAACATGGGTCAAACTTTTTGACTGAAATTTTTTAAGACAAAATCTCAAATTCTAATAAAGCACATGCAAAATGAAAGCTTTCTGCAACAGTCAAGGACATATTTAGATCCTGATTTGCACTAGGATATTTTATAACTGACTGATAAATGACAAATTGCTGTTTAGGTACATTGTGATTAACAGTAAATAATATATGGTGGTTGTCATAGGCAGTGAATGAACAGAAATCATACTTACCATCCACGATACTTCATATCTACTTGTAACATACTAATAAAATAGCCTGTAATAAATAACCGTAACAAAGCCATAAATCAGCATTAAATGGGAGCACTGTTTTAGAAAGCCAAACTCTACATTACATATTATAACAAAGATTTTCAGCTTTTCCTAATAATGACTTGGTATTTGATTTGCTTAGTCCCATTCACACAACTGATTTTTCCCCAGCTAAATTAATTTAAACCCAAGCATAACCACATAGGATTTACCTACTAATGAAAACACCATCAAACACCCAAGTCCCAGTTGCATAAATGTGTGTCTTGCCTGAAATTAGCTCTGAGCACCCGGTGTTATCACCTCTTACACAGGCCATATGTTTTTACATACTGAAGGCTGGTCTTAGACTGGCTACAACACAGTTGTATGGGCTATTCATTCATTAAGCTGCTGCTGTTTAAGTTTACCTGCCTTAAACTTTTGTACCTGCTCAGCTATCCCAGCTAATTACTGGTTAAAATAACACAAAGTTTTATAAACCTGCAGCATGATTGATAGGAAAACAGCATCCAGTTGTGGGCTCTCTCTTTGCCAAGCAGACTTCATACAGTGCTGCATGTGTGAAACAGGATGGGGAACAGGGCCGTGTTTGATGATAACGCTCTCAAACATTAAGATTCTGCAGTGGCTATACTGAAGGAATGAAAGGAAACAGTGTATTTCTCTGTGCTCCACCACGACTGCAGCACTTTTTGGTTTGGAGAGAGAAGTTTGGGTTTTAAACAGCCTTCTGAACTAAAAGAAGCTGGAGATGAAACTCAGATGCATTGCTCTCCAGTGCTCCAGGGCTCTCTCTGACTGATCCAAGAGCTTTTGTTTACAACACGGAGACCAATTGATTTACATTTTTTTGCTTTCAACAAGCCTCTCATGAAGAACACAGCGGCATGTTCAAGTGCCAAAGAAGAAGGAAAGCACACTGATGAAAAACAGACATTGCAGCCATTAGCATCGATCAGCAATTGATCAGTGTATAAGCAAGCAAAGAGGTACAGGATGATTACTGTGTATAACAAAACCTGATTTAATCTGGTTCAAAAGGTGTATTTCCTGTGAAGAGGCTCTTTGGTCAGGAGGCACAAACTTCATTAGCACAAAACCAAGAGTCATGTGAGGAGCTTTGTCTTGGAGATTATGGAAGTCCATCCTTTTGCAGAAAGGAGGATATGAAAACAGTGTTCATATGATACATTAGTCAATCAATAGCTTCATGTCAAACAGTGCCTTACCTATGTCCTTTGCTTATTGAATTAGATATTTTTCAGGACTGGCTAAAACCACACCATAGCAGCACCACAAGAATACGACTGATTTTGGAGAATGAGTAGGGAAGCAGGACAGAGAAAGACTTTGGTTTTCTGAGATGCTAGGGATCTTGTGTGTGTGTTGAACAGTGGACCCTTGTTTACTCAGTAGCACTGATTCCACTATAAGCAGGTTCTCCAAATGTGATGAACCTGAAAGGGCTTTAAGTGGAAAAACCCCACCCGTCAACTTGACAGAGGCACGTGAGTTCACTCCTATTACGCTTAGCCTGAGCTAAAATGACATCACTTTTCACTCTCACCCTGAGACCTAATGAGCTTCAGCGTTTGAGATGTAAAAGACCAATAACTTAATCCACTGTTTGAAGTGATCCCTATTTTTAAAGCATTGCTGTATTTGATTAAGCCACTGTAAAGCTCAGCAGAGCTGTGTCAAGTTAAATCATATTCTTTGAAGCAAAAATGCCATTTTACATGAAATGTAAAACTTCAGTCTTACTGCATTTTTATAAGATAACCAAGTACCATTGATTTACATCCAGAGAGCCCTGTTAATAGCAATCTATAGATGGCAGACATTACAGGCCTGGATACGTTTTAAAGTACTAGAATATTATCTTGTGCATCTACAGATTAAAAATATCGAACTATGTTTTCAAAGGTACATGCAGATTCCCTAAATTCAAAGCCAGAAGATACCTCTGCTATAATCACTGAGTGGTTATTCAAGTCCCAGTGTGACATAAACATTGCTGCTTTTACCAACAAACTTTTAATCTCATTACAACTGTCCTTGTTAGCCCAACAGAGTATGTTTCCCACAATCCCATATTGACTGGCATTTCTAACGTTGCCTTTCTTAAACCTGTTACCTGCGCCACTCCATTTGCACTCTAAATATCGGCACAACATTAGATTTCTTCTAGTCCTCAAGAAATCCAGCAGTGTTCCAAGACATTCAAAATCAACACTAAATGCCTGGACAGCTCCTTGGCCACCTCTGTTAAAATTATTGGATGCAGGTTGTCAAGACTCAATGTTATTAAAATTATCGACTTTGGCATTTTGGAAAAGAAACAATTTCAGCAGCATTACAGTACTATACGACTACATCCTTTGGCTTTTCATCAAATACAGAACAGAAATGTTTCTTGAGCACCTCAGTTTTTTCTGCAGTGTTATTAAATATTCCACCACATCCACCTAGGAATAGACCAGCACATTGCTCAGGTACTTAACCCCAACCCTGCAATGCAAGCATGTGCACATACAGGCACACCTCCCTTTCTTGACGTTTCAGTACCTCGCCTCAAGGTTCTCTTTGTGTACTTCAGTTCTCATAATTTTTCCATTCGTTCTAGCATGTAGGCCATGTGGTGTTATCATTTTACCTTCTCTCATTTTCTCATATAATAGTAATAAATACTTTTTCTTCCAAGCTGGGCTGTTCAACAAGTGCTATCTTTTTCCCTGAACACACTATTGTGGCTCTATTCTGAGACCAGCTGGGGCTGGGACACCATTCCTACTGTATTTCAAAGCTTATGAGGATGAGATCATCAAGTGATCTCTGCCAACAGATGGCAACCCATCTTGTTCTGTCCAAGGATCCTCCAGTCTTTACTCTGTCATTGCGAATCTATTCAATAGTGATACTCTACATAGAGCAACATCACCTGAGATCCTCAAATCTCATTTCATTTGTGACCTCATTCATGTCTGCATTGGTATCTACCAGAGTGAAGTTTAACAAATACTAGACAACAGGGCTGAAAATGTCCAGCAATGACATTTAGCTTGTATCTAATTCTTCTGTTATGAAAAAAAATCAGCATCACCAGGACTTTCACTGATTACTTTCTAAATTTAGAAAGGAGATAGATATACCATCAGTCAAGTGTGAGAGATGTGCACCTCTGGAAGAAACGGTGGAAAAATGAATGTGACACACTGGAGCAGATGTGTCTTTGGCATTGGGGATCTCAATTGCTCAATATATTCTTGCATCAGTAGCATCTTTCAAACATGCAGATGTTCTAACAGAATCAAGTTATAGTTAGGAGAATACTTAGGCACCTGCTTTTATTCAAACTTAAACAGGACTTGGAGGTCTTCAGAACTCTGCCATTTTCTGTGGGTGTTTAAATCAAGGTTCAGCCTCATATGAGTTATGCACATATCTGCCAGAACAATCCTAAACCTCAGCAACCAACCTCAAAGTATCTCCTATACGTATATCCCACATGTGCTCTGTTTAACTGGAGAAGCATCTCATTTTGTCAGCAGACCGTAATGGTGAAAGGAATAAAGGTGAACAGAAGGATTAGCAAATAGTTGCACACACACACCCCCCTTGTTAACCCAGACAGAATGATTGTCCTGGGCTGTGCCATTGGGACATTTGAGAAGATAGCAATAAATTGGATAAAGCAAACCCCATTGTGATTTCCCCTATATGTGATAAATTGACTGTATATATATATATATATTTATGGTGTGAAATTCAACCATTAAACTGAGAACTTGGTGCCTGAAACAGTGCAGACTATTTACCAGAATGCCTTGGGAAGCTGAACAAACTTTCTTTCCGTGCTGTGCTCTTGGGAACGTGAAGTTTTCTCTCACAGAGGTTAAAACATTTCAAAAGTGAAGCCCTATATAAAATTCTGTTTGTGCAGCTGAAGTTCTGACGCTGTTTACCTGAAATGTTTCTATAATTCCTCAACTTTGGAGTTTCAGGTTGGTGATTTGCGAGTAGCAGATTGCACTCTCCTGAACTAAATCTAACAAGCGCCACAAAGCGAAAATAAACTGGAGAGACTTGAAATAAAAATCACTTCAAGAAATCTGAGCGTGGTGGGGTTTTTTTTTATATAGATTTTTTTTCCTCCTACTTTAAGCCAACTAAACTCCCAACACATTCTGATCATCTCGCCACAGTGTGTCTGTGCTGGTGACAACTGATTCATGTGTACATTTACATATCCCCTCAGTGCCAGCAGCAGAATACAAAATGGGTCCTCCTGCTCTGGCAGATGACACAGCGCTGGCAAATCAGGAGGAGCTGTCAAAAACAGCTGTCCATTAAAAGAGTTTGCTGAAACAACTAAGAGCTGTTTGAAAATGCTAGGTGGTAGAATTTAATTGGAGTAGCAACTGTTCAAAATTAAGATTAAAACAAGGGACCAGTCGGTACGGGTGGGTTTCAGGTTTAAGGGGTGGTTTTATATATGGATATTTACATTTGGGCTATAAACAATTAAGTTTGCTGATTACATCTGCCTCTTCCTGCTTCTGCTCATGCTCCATCCCCCAGGTCAGAAAAGTTCAGGCTTGTCCATAAGTGTTCTGTTGTGCATTAAGCACAGCAACTACCCACACTGGTGCCCAGGCAATGCTGCTGGAGAGATAAAGGGAAAAATGTGAAATCCATGTTTTACAAAAGCAGCCTGGTTCTCTGGGTGCAAACGCTATTACGCCACATTGCTGGTACAGTTATTAGCTGCCCATGTGGACAGGGGATGTGGTGAGTTTTCTGTAGTGGGAACAAGATGCGGGCACAGACGGCCCAAACAGAGCTTCCAACAAGTGTGTTCAATTACACCATGCACCCTGCTTAAAGACCACATTTGTCTCAGCACATAAAATTACATGCACATAAATGAAGGACTTGATGAAGTTTTCCCTTTCATATGAACATAGTCTTGGGAAAAGAGACCGTTCTAACAGCCCAGAAAATTCCATTTTTCTCTAGGAGCTTGATTTGAATGTGCTGGAGGCAATGCTGAGCCCCAGTTTGGCTTAGGTGGTCTCTGAATCAGACTTGACTAGGGAATAAATGTAGCAGAATAGAACCACAGGCAAGCGAAACTGTTTGGCAAAAAACTAGAGATCCTGCATATTCTCCCTAGTTTAGCTGAATACTTTGTTCACCAAAAGCATTTGAAAAAATACTGAAATGAAGTCAATGGGTTTCATTTTGTGTCAAAATTATTTTGATTTTGCAACTAAAAGGGTTTTACATTTCAAAATTTGGTTATTATTTTATTTTTTGCAGAGAAAAATATTCAAAATCCCAGGAAAAGGTTTCCTTTAAGCTCATACTATGCTTTTTGACTTCTTTTTTCTCTGCAGCAGGCTCTAGCACAGGCAGGCAGAAGATCTGCATTTAGTTCTTCATTTTGCGACCAAGTCTTCATCACAGCGCCTCGGGCACTGACTCTACTTATGTGCTTTAGCTCGGCGCATCTGTAAGTGTGTGTCTAAAACATTCCTAGCACTTTGATTACTTGGTACTTATTCTTTCCCTCATCCAAGTAAAAAATCTCCTTGGTGTTTCCTTTTAGAAAGCAAACACTGTGGGACACTAACTGTGTCCTGTCAATCGCAGGTCAATGAACTTGGTCTGAGACAGTAAATCAAGAGAGGCCACAAGTATTAAGTACAGAGCCTCGCTTTCTTCTTGCCTGAAAAACAAAGATCTACATCTTGAAAGAAATCAGAACAGCCATGGCCATTTTGCAATAGCATTTTGTAAGTTTTAGTGCCATTGAGCATTTTTGCCTCGGTTATCACTTTTTAATATGTTGGATCCCAGTTTTGGTTTGTTTGTTTTAAATAAAATCTGCTTTAAAATGTAAAAAGAAAAAATAAGCCGATTGCAGCAAATCAAAAAGCATGCAGGCACTAAAATTAAATTTCCCATTCTGGAAGAAAAAATAGAAGTTGAAAAGGCATTAGGCTCAGTTTCCCAGCAGAAACCTTACATTAATGCCTGTGACTGCAAGTATATAGCTCAGTGTATGCAATACATTGCAACCAGAAGTAGCAGTGACAGCTGGTGGGTTTGTAAACAGATTTCATTTCAGTTTTTGTCTGAAAATGATACAAATTTTTCTTTAATATGATTCTTTGCTACATCTTCTGTTTCCAACCAATGATGAGGCCATTTCCAATTTGTATCCAAGCTCTGTTAAATATTTTATTGGACTTAACACACACAAATGAAACAAACAAAAATCATTTTGAAACACTTGAGTCAAGTCTGGAATCTATTGGAATGATTAAAAAATGCAGGTCCTAACAGAATTGGAAGAGAGTGAGCATGGATGGAAAGTGTGTTAAGAGCCTCGTACGCACATAGTGCCATACACACCAATAAAACCAACACATCCTTTTAGGGTGCATTACTTGAACAGAGATGTATTTTTTCTTTAGTATTTTCTGAAATTTCCTTTAGGAAATTCCTTCAAGTAATTTATTTCCCCCTTCCTCCCACTTTCTTCCCTAAACTGCCTCAAAAGCCTCTGAACTGATGCAGGCTTGCAGAAAAAAACCTTATGCAAAAAAGCAGAAGAAACAAAATGCCTAAAGTGATCCAGAAGATCTGTATCTAATGACAGAAAAGCACGAAGGTTCCCTCTATTTCTTCGCATGGGTATGTACAGGTAGGGAGAGAAAGGGATCTCCAAATGGATTGGGCAATTTGAATTTTTAAAACAAAATCCTATTTACGTTTGCATTAAGAACTACACTTAAATCCCCTATACCTCATTGGCCAAAGGGTGAGTTTGGAATCAGACACGCAGCCAGCTCCCAGGAACAGTAACAGGGATGGCCCACACAACTCTGTGTGCAGGGTGCAGCCTTGGGGTAACAGCCGGCCATGTCTGAGATGATATCTGTCACTTAATTACTTCTGTTCACATTCAAATAACTTGTGCATATAAACAGATAGATGTAGATCAGCTAGCAACATCCAAAGATGTACTACAGCTTTACTGCTCTGCTTCTACCACTGCAAGCACTCACGACACAGACTTTACAGAAACAAACAAAAAATGAGATCAATAAAGCAACTCTGGATGAAAACTCTGAAATACCAAATGGCTCTTGTGTGAGGCAAGTAAGACAGCCTGTTCTACGTTCACAGCAGTGGTCATGGAAGAGTGGCACTCATTAGTTTGGGCCTTAAAAAACATTTTCTCTCCTCTGTAACCAGGCACTAAGGATGGGTTTCATGTCCCCAGATGCTGCAGAATCCCACATTTCATGCATATTAGGAGCGCGTGGACCAATACAGGAAAGAACAGCTCTCATATTAGTTCATGTATAAATCAATATACAACTGTATTGAAATCAAATACATTGCACGGACACTGATACAATCTTGCCATTAAAACATTACTCTCTATTTCCTTTTATTAAGGCCTTTGCTTTTAAAGATCACCTGTTCTGCATGCTGTGCAATGCCTCCTGTTTCAAGATGCACAGTTCAGCAAGGAATAATCAGTCCTGGGTACCCCAATATATTATCTTAAGAATGCTTTTTTTTCATTATTCCAGGCCACAAACATCTTTGTGATTAAGAAGAGGTGAGTTTGGATAATGACAATCACTACAAAGCTAGAAATATCTGACATCTGCATTGAATCCCAATAGCATGTTTTTAGTGCCGCAACCAGCTGATTCAATATTGCAATAGCACTGCTAACCTACATCCCACGTTTTATCGTTAATAACTGGGACCCAAGCTTAAATTCAAGAGAGAAGAAACAATTCTATGCATTTATGTATGTGAATTCCATGAAGAGAACAAAGATCTTTCATACAAAGCTGAGATACTTACAGGCTGGCCTTAGTAAAGAGTGAACCCAACAGGGTCTTCTCTCTATTGCTTAGAAACATGGGCACTTTTCATAGGTTTTATAGAAGTTTTAAGAACTGTACGTCTAGAAAATTACTCTAACAAGGTCCAGAGAGAAAAGATGGAAAAGGGGTTTTAAAGGAGATAAAGAATGTACAAGTTAACTGTGATTTTCCTCTATATGGAGCTTTAATATTAACAAGCCTGATCATCTAGCAAGCAAACACGGTATTGGATGCTCTCTCATACACGTGTTTCAAGATTGCATTATTCAATGTAAAGAGCAGTACCACTGTGGTGGAAGCTCTCAGACTTCCTTGAAATGGTACTAAAACCTCTGCACACCAGGCCACTGCAAATCTATTTGAATAAGTAAAGCTGCCACGATGTTATCTACAGGGCAAAATCCAAAAGCAATCCTGGGGTCCAGCCACATACAATGGGGTCAACTGCACAGGCAACACTGATCTCAGCCAGGGCTAAGGCAGCTCTAAATGCAAATGTAAATCAAGAAACAAGAAAGGGGGATATAAAGAAATGAGGGATCATTCTTAAATCAAAAGCTATGGCAGGTCACACTGCTTACTCATCTGTGTGTGCACTTCGTGATTCTCATTCAGCTCTCCTGGATTCTCAAACAAAGTGCAGAGTCCTAAAAATATTTGGAACTATTACAAAGCATAAATTATAAATGTGTTGAGAAAATGGAAAAAGGTGTCTTGGGCCTACTTAGAGCACAAAATGATCTCAACCATTATTCAACTACGATATGAAGATCTTTTATTTCATTTCTTCTTAACAGTTCCCTGTGTTTGCTATCATTTCTTGCCCAGCTCCGTGTCAATAATTACTAAATTAGCAGGACGCCTGTACAATTTCAGCTAAAGTGTTATTACTGACAAGTCAAACAAAGAAAGCTGATCGAAAAGATGGGACTCCATCTCCTTATTTAAATGGACCGTGTTCACAGAAGAAGATTGAAACTCCTTTTTCTTCAAAGGAAGAAGGGACGGGTATAGTTTACATTTTGTGCTGCTCAAGGACAGAGAGTCAGAGGAAATGCCTTTTTAATGTAAACCTCTTTTCATTTCCAAGGGACAAAAATGAAGGTTATTTAAAAGAATCAGGCTTGGTGGAAGAAGTAATTATGTATTTTTTTCAAATCTCACAGGAATAATGCTTTTATATTTCCCTGAGATGACCCAATTCACTTTGTGATGTGCTCCCTTAAATGTAAGTGTGCTGACTTCCCTGAACCTCATTGTTTTTAGTGTCTAAAGAAGCTCCTCTCATACCAACGTGTTGATTGACTTTGTCTCTGTACCAGTGCCCAAATATTCATAAAGCTATTACTGGTTTATACAACCCCCAAGTGAAAAGAGTGTTTAATGTTTACTCCTGGATACCTCTGAAATACTCACATGTAATGACACAAACTTTTCAGAAAGTGCTGCTCCAATACAAACTTGTAACTCATTTCGGCTGGACAGGTCCATAATCTGAAAGACCCTAAAGGACTTCCAAGATCATGCAGACCTTTTTTAGTATTTAGTTGATGTTATATCTCTTTGAGATAATTTTTGGGGGAATAAATGTGAGTGTATCTATATCCATTCCTACTGGCATGCCTAAATGTGTGAAACAGGACGCAGTCCTGTGTGTATATCTACCTTTACAGTTTCATTACTCCAGTGGCTCATTCCACAAAAAGAAGAGGTTTTCCAATAAAGATCAACAACTGTTTCATTTTGCAATAAAAATCACCTCCTCCAACACTGTTGGATATGTTCTGGGAGAGGTTTTTGAAGGCAGCAACTATGCAAATATGGGAAAAGAAAAAGAAAAAAGAACAATGATCACTCTAATATGGTAGAGCAGAAAAGGAGATGAATTCCATCAGTCGGAGTCATCCAATGTTTAGTATGCGCTACTCCCTAAATCTGGAATTTATTTAGTTGTTGTCACTTGTCATGTAAACAAGACAACAGGGACTACTAAAATCTATAAAATTAGACATGAGGTTTCAGGCCCTCTCATGTTTTTTTGATTAGGCCTCACTGGTTCTCTGGGCACTGCCTTAACGCAAATAAATAAACAAGGCTAAAGTTAACTACAGCAGCTCACTGACATTTTTCAAACCTTAAAAACTACTTTATTGCTAATATTTGGCATAAGTTCAGAGTTGGGCTCTCTCTAGCTCCAAAGGAAGTCACTTCTGTTCCATGGAGCTGAATCCAGTTATTAATTTCACTTGTATTACACCCTATTCTATTCCTTAATAGGAATAACTAGTTTAATGTCTGTCATCTGCTACTTGTGATTCTACAGTCTCACAGGCCAGGGTACAATTATGCAAACTGAACCATTTTGTAGCCTAAAACCACTCAGAAGTCGTCTGTTTAATCTGTCTGAAATTTTTTTTTTTGCAAAATAGATGGTTCTCAAAGCTTTAATTTCCATGAAAAGCCTGAATACAGAAGATGGTTTTTTCCCCAAACACAAACCTTTCAAAAAATGGGACCAACCGAAAGCAAAGAAACAGATTTTTACACAGATTTTTGGAAATGACTGGGGATATTACAGTAGACTTCACTTTAAAAAAAGCACTAGTTCTTCATAATGCTGAAGGTATTTTTCAGGCTAGCTGCAAAGTAATCTAGTAATGATGTTAATGACTTATTCAATTACTTACCTTTTATTCAAAAACCTCTGTAAGACCTTTAGGTCCACATCTTCAGTTTCACTTTAACACACAAGGAGAAGGGATATTCTGTCAAAAAAGAAAGACAACAGATATCTGAATATACTTCTTGCAGAAAGCACAAGTTAATCTGTGGTGCTCTAGGCCACGAGATATTTATTGAGGATAAAAATTAAGCAAGAGACAAAACTTTACTAAAACTGCATTCTAAGACTCTTGATCCAATTACAGAAAATTAAGTACTTTAAATGGTACTTAATCTCCACAGGAAAACGAAACAGTTTAAAACGAAACAGCTTTTCTCAATGAGTAGATTATACCATGTTATGTATGAAGGAGTTTCTTGCACCTTTTTGTGAGGCTTCTGGGTCTGATTACTGCTAGACTCCTACTAGTGAATAGGTAGAACTGATCTGATCCTCCATAAGCCCATTCACTTCTATCTCAACAGAGCCATACCTGGGGCAACATGTAGCTACACCTTAGTAATGAGTAACAATATCACACCAGGAGAAATGAAATACACATTCCCCTCTTATTGGGAATCTTTGGCAGAAAAGGTTTAGCTACCCAAATTGGACTTAAAAGTAAAGAATTAACACTCACACGTTTAGAAAAACATAATCCCATCTAGACAGCTTTATGTGGGATTCATGTAAAGTCATTTTAGGCACTGCAAAAATGGATGTCTACTTAACCATCTGTACTATTATTCCAGGAGAAATGTTCTCCTTATGCATACATTCTCAGTCCATGCAGGATGGAAACAATGATTGCTCATGCTAGGATGGATTTTCTTTTTAAGCAGAACCGTGATGGTGTTTACTTTGGCAGGGAACAAATTCAGTGCTAGTTAAAACCTTTTTTGTTGACTTTTACACTCATTACATGCTGTCACAGCATCTCATGAAAATTATTAATAGAAATACAAATAGCCAATTGTTTTTTAGAATCACTTTTTGTTGCCTTTGAGTCAAGTAATCAGATCTTTGCATTCAGAGAACTGAGATACTGAAGAAAATTATGGCATTCTGGGGAACTAGCTCATTAGAGTGTAGTTTGCAATACTAATGTTGTGTAAGGAAGCTGCGAGTCTGGTACAGAGGTTTAAAGAAACTCTAAAGATTTCCCAGCTTGTCTCTAAATTATTAGTTTTTTATCACTAAGATTCCTGAGGGAATGTTCATAACTTCAAAGAAATCATACAACAGTGCAGTGCAAACAGTTACTTCCAACATGCAATCTGCTTGGCCAAGATTTACCTCCCCTGTACAAGGCAGCCAACAGAAGTATCTGCAGTAAAAGCTTTGTTACCTTACAAGTAACTAAATTGGTGTTGGAGGAAAACAGGAATCTCCTAAGGACAATTCAGATCATAGACAGGCTAAATTGCCTCCTTAAGGTGCCTCTCTCACTCCATTGACTACGTGGAGAGCCACAGGAGAGTATATTCTTAAGTACCTTAGTGAAGTGCCTAAAGTTATGTAGAATAAATCTGGGCCTCATGTGTGAAGATATGTTTATACATGGGCCTGATTCATGTTTACAGGTTTGCCTTTTACACTGTAAGCTACATTTCCAAGTATCTTATACAGTTTAAATGTGCACTTTGTGTACCAGGGCCTATTAGATATATTTTCATCCTGTTACAAGTGGAGTGCAAAAAGAGAGTTTAATGAAAGAAGCAGTTTGTTCAATAGTATTTAAATCAAGACAAACAGAGTGCTCAGCATGTGTCTAATCCTGCTCCTACTGGAATAACGCTGTATCTTCTTTGGGAGAGAGAGACTTGGTCTACCACAACGCTGCGTTAAATTCTCAGCAAGCACAATTCCGTTCCTGACTATTAAGCAGATGAGCTTAAGTGATCAGCTTGTTCTGTTTGGTCTTTCATCAAAATGTATAAAAACCCATAGTAAACATACATGCACGCATAGAGGTGAATGAAACCATGCGTAACCATCATTGGCTTACACTGACTTTTAGGTACAATTTCTTCTGGCAATGAAAACCCACAGGAGATAACTGAATCTTTTAAATATCCCCTCATGGAGCTCCAGTAAACACCATCCCAAAGGAGAAAATGTTATATCACTCTAGAGTTCATAGAAAAGAGATCACCAACAGGTTTCAAAGCAGGCTTGGGTCTCCACAGCTGGTATTTTCCTTACTCCACTATTCCCACAGCTGCACATCCACGTTTTGGCCACCCCTAAAAGTATCCACTCACTGAAAGTGTACTTACATGTCTAATATTTTATATACTGGCTTTTCCCTTTACAATAACTCATAGTTTCCTGTCTTCTGGTAGGAAAATATTGATTTAGTTGCAAGATCTTAACTGAGAACTAATTCTTAGGGAAGATGTAAATAGTGAGTAAAGACAAAACAAACCCAGTGCCATAATCTCAGTGCCTCCTCTTATTTGGAGTGAAGTCTTTACACACGCTCCAGGTCCAGCAGTGCTCAGCTGGACTTATAGTGGAAGGAATCCTTAACAAAAGTAATTTTGCAGGCCCATATTCTAGCAATAAAACCAATGTGATGGCTGCCTTGGGCTGGTGCATCTTCTGTGACACAAATTATTATACGGAAGGGTGCAGTTCTGGTCATTCTGTAGAAAGATGATTGCTCATTTGAAGGGACTGTGGGCTGGGATCTTCAGCTCATGTGAGCTGACACAGCCTCCAGAAGTAATGCCAACTGACACATGCTCAGGTCCTGCCACACCAAGTTTTAAAGGGATTTAACACATTTCTCTCCCCAATACCAAATGCTATGATGTCTACATCAAACCGTCAATTACATGTGGGCTGCTTCTAAACGAAAGGTTTTCTGATTGTTTCAGATACACCATCTGTTTCTGATGAAAGCCATGGTGAAACTGCAAACCCTCGTAAACACCAACCTAGATTTCTTTTCTGAACGAAATCAGCTTAGTACTGAAGAGTGTAACTTCAAAGAGCTCAGAAGTGCTGTTGTCATCCAAATGTACATGAGGCTCATAGGTCTTCCCAGATGAGAGGTCTCAAGGGAATACCTTTTACACCAGTTTTTAATGTTCACCTACAGGGAAAATACCAGGAAGATGGCCTTTTCCAGTTGTTTTTTTGTTTTGTTTCTGGAGAAAACTAGTCAGAAGTGCTCCAGGATTTCTTTATTATTCTCACATAAAAGCAATCTCATGATTGGTGGTTAAACACATGTCAATAAATATTTCAGCTGAAATCCTCAGAGTGCTTTTTGTTTTACTATGGGCATCTCTTCCCATCAAGATACAAGTTTTGTCTTTAACCTCAGGATATTTCTTAATATACTGACCACAATAGCGTTTACATTCTCCAAGCAGGACTCCCTGCCTGGCTCATTCTTCTACTTTGAAACATACTTCAGCATAGCTGGCATGAGACAAAAAAAGAGAACTTCCTTTGGACCAACACCAACATATTTCAACAAAGCTTCTGATCAAAGTGCAAGACAGAAAAGAGAAACAAGGAAGGCAATAGTTGTGACAGCTGAAAAGCTATTGTGGAATTTCTTCAGGGAACCACAAACCATCCTTAAAGAATCTATATGATGGCATTAAAGTACAAGCAGTATTTCAACCAAACGCCACGAAGAAAACTTCCATCAAGGAAGTTTAACTGTTTCTGTCAGTTTAGAGGTCAAAGATGAAGGATGACAAAATATCCCACGGGGAAAAGGCTTCCTCTGTAGGAGGTGAAGAGCAAGTGAAAAGAAGGAGCATATCTGGTTCCAGAAGTCTGGGTATCACAAGTACAACCCAATAGTGTGGGGTTGCAATGCTTTATAGTGAATGTGTCTCTCCCTGTGACTGTTACTAGGACATTATGAGCAAAAACTTGCTCTTGGTTGATCTGGTACAGCGCAAATGATCATAGTTGAGTAACTCCAGATATAATAACATGGAATTAGTCCCACTATATATTTAAACCTGAACTTCACGGATGAAAAGAAAATCCCTTAAATAATGAAAGAACAAAGAAAGCACAACATGACTGTGGCTGAAACACACCAACACTGATCACAAGCCTGGTAATGAAATAGTGTTTACTGGCCATGATATTTTTATTTTCACTTAATCCGAAGTATTTCCTGCGTGTAATTGCTTTTGGAAGTTACAGCTCTAAGGCACGACACATTTTTGTGATGGTAACGTCAATGTGTAGAGAGAAACATTAGCACTCAGTGTCAAGCACACTTGAGTTTTTCAATACACTTGGAGGAAGATACTCATAAAGGCTCATCACAATGGCATGGAGGACTAATATTCCAGACAATTAGGCTTTCTGCTTCAGATGTGACAATTCAAATGCGGATGTCTTTAAAGCACATTTTCATCCCCTTTATTGCTCACAGGAGGAAAAGAGATGCCTTTTTTGTTTAGAAAATGTAGGGCTGAAAACTGAACAGATGCTGGAGACCATAATGTCTCACTTTCACTGTTGCAGAAACCACCACTTGGCCATCTCATGCCCCTTTCTCACTAAATCTCATATAAATATGATTATGACTTAAATTGTTATGGTTTGCAGAGGGTTATAGGGGAAGAAAACATGAAGCTGGAGTCAGCCATCTGAAAATCTTCCTTTTCCCTTCATGACATTTTCTTTAAAACTTACAAAATCTGTGCTTGCTAAATAAAAGTGAAGGTCTCTGCCACCTGAATCTAAATTGAATATAATTGGATACTTGTATGTCAAAGCACTCGGAGACATAAATCCAAGTATCAGCACATCAATAGGAAGGCACTTGGGTCACAAGATAACCTATAGTATATATGATACATCTTCTTAAAGCTGTTCTTGGAATCCAAGGAATTCTTTTGTTAGACACTGAGTGGATGTCTCTTATTAAGGGGGTGTTTATAATGGTGGACAATGCAATTCAAATATAGAACCTACATTAGTCTTCCATCAAAGGTAGAGAGAAACCTAATAGCCAAAAATAAATCTCTGCAATACTTCAATGGCAGAACATTTGAGCAATTTTTAAATGTAGTCGTGAGTATCAGAAATGTATCTGAACCTAATGGAGGGTGCAAAGGTAAAGGAGACCTTGAAACCATCAAAACCCACTTGTCCAAGTAATTATGCAGACAATTTCTAACATTTATTTTCCATGCCTGAACTAGTTAAGAAGCCAACACAAAAAGGAACCCTGGCCTAGTGATATGGCCAGAGGATTTTGTGTTCCAACAAAGGATCTAAAAATGAAATGATAATCACAGGCAGAAGTCTTACAAAATATTCTTAGGAAAGAAGTCAAGAATAAAATTAAGTGATGAAATCCTAAACAGGTGAAAATCTTTTAATTTTACCTTGTTCCTGATTTAATAAGCGCCAAGTTTAATCACAATGGGCAGGCCCAGTGTGTACTGTAGAACATACCAAATCCATAATCATTTAGCTGAAAATGGGGTTATGACGACAGGGCAGCACAGTCATTGCTAATGCTGGCTACTGAGTAGATCAGTAAAGCCAAGTACCTGACTCTGATAAACTGAAATGTACAGGGTTTTTTTGATACAGTGACTTAATTCAGCACAGCCAAGGTCTACAAAACACTCAGGCCTACATAATTCTGCTTTATGGCATTCCTTACTGCAGCATATGCACAGACTTCCCTCTCTTCCCACCAAGCTATATAGATTTTCTAAATGCATGCAAATGCATCCAAGATGGCTCATTTTGTTATCAATTCCCCAAGTACTAGCATTCTAATCATTAACTAATTGTCTCTGTGCTCTATTGACAACTTCGCCACCTTCTTGCTAATTTTTGCTGACATGATGGAGGCCCTGAAGAACTGGGTTAACCTTTCAGTGTCCATTGAAGATCCACAAGGTCTGATGACGATTGATTGACCTGGCCTCTATGTTAGATAAAACCTCATCAGCTTTCCAAGTGATTTGTGTAATGAGGCATCAGTAATTGACAACAGGTAAGTGAACTTAGAAGTCCCCATCTTTATTGCTCTACAAAAATGAGTGGAAAACTCAAATATCTATAATGAGTAACTTGTAAGAGTTAGCATGAAATATGGATGCATGGCTGTGCATTGTAATATCATGTATTGTGTGTATCTTAGAGATACACACAAGAGCACATCTATAATGTGCTCAAAATATATGGCACTTTGGTTGTCTTACATCATGTAAGTGATACATGTCATATATATGCATGTGTGTATGTATATATTACACATATATATTGTATTTGGTTTGTTACAGAAGCATATGCTCATTCCTGTGTTCTCATAAAATCTTTTGCTTGGTTTAGGAGTTTATATAGTACACACCAATCTGGATTATGATAACATAAAGCTACAGAATGTCTTCTGTTTCCAAGTGCTTACTGAATGTTCAAGAACAAGAGTTGCAGCTGGCTATCTGGATTCTGGAGTCCCCACCTGACCCTGACTTTATTAAGCATAAGAATTAAATACTCTCAGATGAGCATATATCTTCACAACAGTTGCCTCATTATGGCTTTTAAAGATAGTCTGCACAACCCTACACTTGTTTTCTCACTGGTTCTATGGGGACTAGAGAAAATTCTGCAGTCTCATCTCTACATGAGTCAGCTCTGCTGCTCCCATTTCAAGTCATCTCTATGTGCTTCCAAACAAATTGATTTAGAGTGTAATTCACCTTTGTGCTCTCAAGATGTACCCCAAATGATTAAAACTATTCTAGAAATAGAAAAGCAACCACTGAATTTGCTCTACCATAAACCTCTAGGGTTTTCTTCTTTTAATTTTACATTAATAGCTATAAAACTATCCACATGGGACAATAATACAAGATGAAATAGAGCAAATATTATTAACAAAGAGTAATCTTCTGGCTGACTCATCACAGCCAGCCAGAGAGCATGAAATGCTCCATCTATGCAGACAGGCAGAAATATATACACCAAAAGCACGCACACATATGATTAAAAAAAATACAAATTTAGCATACCTGTTCAAAATTATCTGATCAAATAAATTAAATAAATAAATAAGAACCCCAAGAAAATCCCCACCCAAAATTCTGGAATTTGTATCCTAATTCATCTGTGGAAAACCAGAAAATCCCGTCTTCCCTTTTTAGTTCTTTGTCCCTTCACTGCCTTCATTCCTTTCATTTTTTGTGCCAAAAATACTTGCAGTTTCTAGATAACTCTGTGTTGATGTCCATGTGGCCATCAGTGCTTTTCATTTGATGACATAAACAAAACTGGCAGCTTTTGTCACAATCAAGCCAATATCATCTCACACACGTATGTGCATTTCTGTTTGATTATTTTGTACAAAATTCTTTTGCACCTTGAAGGTTTTCAAGAGTCCATACACTTTATCCTCACAGCCATTATCTGGATTTGGCCCCATATCATTTATAGTAAAGTTCATTTGATTACAATGGTAATTAAAGAAATACACTTCTGTAAAAAAATAGAACTGCTTCTGTAGAGATGAGAACTCTGTAGATATTACCTTCAGAGAAAAAAAAATGGAATGATCTCATCTGCATTTATATGGTCTTTAAATGTCCACCTTTCCTTGTCTTACTAGTCTTGTAGAATTTTGGAACAGGAGCCTGAGCTGCTCTCATGATAAAATGTGTTTACTGGAAAACTATTTTTAGCTGAAATTTATAGAATCATAGAATAGTTTCAGTTGGAAAATACCTTTAAGGTCATAAAGTGCAACCATATAACCCAGCACTGCCAAGTCTATCATTAAACCATGTCTGTAATCCAAACCTTCCTCTAGCACAATTTGAGGCCATTTTCTCTTGTCCTATCGCTTGTTACTTGGGAGAAGGGGCTGACCCCCACCTTGCTACAGACTTCTTTCAGGTAGCTGTAGAGAGTGATAAGGCCCTTCTTGAGCCTCCTTTTCTCCAGGCTTCAACCCCAGTTACTCCAGCTGCTCCTCATAAGACTGGTGCTCCAGACCCTTCACCAGCTTTGTTGCTCTTTAATGGATGTGCTCCAACACCTCAGTATCTTTCTTGTAGAAAGGGGCCCAGAACTAAACACACTATTCAAGGTGCAGCCTCACAAGGGTACAGGAGGATGATCCCTACCCTAGTCCTGCTGGCCACACTATTGCTGATGCAGTTTATAAGTCTTCTCTGCATTTCTAAAACACCCATTTTCAAAACATTTTAAATAAACAGACATCCTACGACTGCCAAACAGTAACTCCCATCATTAAGGAAACACAGAAGATTTTTAAATGTTACTAAAATAAAAACAATGTTAGTTGAAATGAAACGCAACGCATGAAATCCTGGCACAACTGAAATCAATGGCAAAGCTCTCATTGACTTTGGTGGGCAAAGGATTTCTTTAATGTTTCTTATGTACCACAGTGGGTTGTTAAAGTCCGGTCCTGATTGTATTGGAGGAAACTACCAATTTCTTCAACTGAAATCCTGGAGGGTTATGCCTTGAAAAGGAAGAACCCAATCAAACAAGAAAATGGAAACACACTGACCACTTTCTACTAGCCCATTATCAAAAGACAACAAACAGCCCAAATCCTCATAAAATCCAGTTTTCCTCCTTACAATGCTAGGCATAATTTAGTTTGTGATAAGCTCATTGTTAATTTTTTTTCTGTTTTAATTCAGCAGGAATCATTGTTCTTCAGGGAAGCCCTATTCAGAACTCTTGTCAGCATCATACGAATCCTACAAGATGACTTGGCACAGGCCTACCTGCACCTCTGCTTTGCCCTCTTCACTTTGATGAAACCAAAGATCAAGTTTTACCTTTCCATAGGCAGACACCACAGGCAGCTCCTAAATGCAACCAAAGACCAGTTCAGGGCAGTCCAGGAGAAAAGCTGGCTGCGTATGTTTCTAGGATTTTGGAGGTCATGCAGAGAGGCATTTTTGATTTGGGGTGACAGTGAGAGCATTTTCTATAGTGAATTACGGCCTCTCTTGACGGCAAACCTTATTCTTCATCGTTGTCCTGCACATCATCAGTTCACAAGAGTAGAACAGTAGAAGAAACAATTCATGTTTCTCACCGTTTTTGAAAAGTCTTGAATTTAGTTAAAGTAAGGTAGACAGAGAGCCAGAACACAAATCTGGGAAACATCTTATAATTCTATAGATTAGCATATTTTCTAAAAGGTCAGAAGTGTCTTGATTCCTAGGAACTGAATCTACCACAAATATACAAAAGGAATAACTGAAATTTACAGGAGAGAAACCTTTTTTTTCTTAAGGTACTTGTTACTTTTCTGTTTTGGCATTTCTATTGCAAAATAATTAATAGTTGCTCTACTTTTAATTTTGGTCATTGGAAGTAAATGATTAAATGTTATAAAAATCTTTGTAGTCAATCATATTTATCTGCTATATAAAAAACATTACATTAATATGGAAGCAATAGATTCAAATGGCTGTAACATGTATGTCTGTATAGATGCACAAAAAAATCCCATTAATAAAAGAACACCTATAATAGCAACTTCTACCATCATTTTAAAAATTAAGTGTTACCACGGTGAGCTTTCAAATTGCATATCATTCTTATTTAATACTATTTGCTCCATAGTGAAAAATGTATGTATGAATGGTGTCTAGTATGTAATAACATTTTAAGAAATTTAATTATATTGGTATTAAAACTATTGGATATAGAGGCTTACCAGCTAACTGAAAACAGAAACATGAGGTCCTGATTGAATATATTACATTTAAAGTAGTGATGTTATTGATAAAATATGTTGCATCTTCTCTACTAGATGGTACGCGGTAAAGAAAAATCTAAACCGTGTGATGTTTATGTTAACCACCAATAGTGAAAAGGACTTTCATGAGTTAACTAAGAATTATCAATTTTATATCACTACCTACATTTTAGAAATTAATCCAATAGCAAATGCTTGTGAGAAAACGTTGATAGTTGAAGTACCAGAGACTACACATGGATACAGAGATATGGGTATCATTTTCAAGAGCACTTAAATGATTCAGGAGTTTGAGTCTGACTGACTTTCAAAGAAAACCTTTTAAGCAGTTTATGTAGCACAGATCTGCTTTGGAGCACACATAACAATGGGAAGTCAACGGAAAGATTCACACTTCCTTCAGCTGCCTTAGATCTATACCTCCTTCGGATATATTTGATGCATTCCTACAGCTTATAGGCTGCAGTGATGAAGTTGTTGAGATGCTTTGGGTTAGGTGTGGGTCTGGTGAACGAATTCATCACATGGTTTGTATTTTTGACTAATAGGAATATTAAAAGTAGCTCTGTGTATGCAATATTTTGTTCCACACTAGATTTCCTTTGCAAATAGCTGCACTTCTTCTCTGTTAGCTCCACCCTGGAGTGATTCACCTTGATGAAATCCCAGACAGTAGTGCAAAGGAAACCTAGGTGCTACTTGGATGGCATAACAAAGGGCCCCTATTTCTTATCTCACATGCATCAGCTGACACAAATCTCAGTTTTAGGCTGAAAGAACAATGAATCACGCAGCAAGTGTTGGGTGAGGACCATTTGTGGTTATGTTTCCACATTAAAACAAGGTAGGTGTGAAAATTCCATAGAACTAGTAGAACCAATGCTCACAGTAACACTCCTTCTATGCTGGTTCCTATTACCATGGGCGAAACAGGAATCTGGCATCCATTACTAACGACAATAAGTAAACCTGGTGCTTAATCAATCTAATAAAGAATGTTGTTGCCTTGGGCAATTGCTTATGTATGTTGCCTACCCACAGGACCACCAAGCTGAATATCAGCAGAATTCCATTTCTGGCTCAACTCACATGCGCTTGTGTTTTCCTGTTTCCACTGTAATTATTTTAAGATATTCACAACATTATTAGTCTTCCATATAAAGGGTGTTTTGATGGCTACAATGTTCTTAGAGCTGATCTCTTCAAACCTCTTTCACTATCTCAATGACCTATCTTCTTAAGCACTTGGCCTGAAAACAAACACATCGGTATAAAAATAACACCTCCTCTGTATGGCAAAGGTACCAGCATGGGCTGTTTCTGATGTAAAGCTGGGAAAGGAACTCTCTCTTATGTCTAACATAAACGACTTTAGGAACCAGACTACAAAGACACCGAGTTCCTGCACCGTTGCACTTCTTTTCTAAGTAATTATTCTTTAAAGTACATCACACTCTCTTTCTTCTGCTGCTCCCACCCACCCCAGCCTGGCTTTGACCAGGGATTCTTGTCTGAAACCTGAAAAACCTTCCTTAAAACAGCTTTGAGAAACCTGATGTTGGCTTCACTAACAGGTATGGTCTGGGCTGTTTTCAGTGACAAGTGTTTTCACAGAAATTCCCAGCTGGCTCTTTTGCAATTCCCAGTCCACTGCCCATAATTTGAGCTCTCTATTCCCTTGTTCAATATATTCCTGACTGAACACAGTGGCTGCAGCTTGGTAACAGCAGCTTCCCTAGATTCGGTTTTCTTCTATAATTCTCATCTTGATTTCCTCTGATCTGAAAGGTTGAGGAAGCTTCCTTTTCATGATCCCTGTGGAAGGGAGACAAGGCTGACCCTCAGACCAGGTGCTCTCGGATGATCTGTTAAAGGAATAAATTCCTCCTGAAATTCTACTGAAGTTTCACACTTAGGGGACCTCTTACAATGCGGAGCAGAAGTTTGGACTCAAGAGCACTTTTCTGGCATTTCCTAGTGCACAAGGATCTCAGATCCATGAGCAGGATGGTCCCCAGTAGGTTTGCAGGAGATGCAGAGCATAAAAGGCACTATGAAGTCCACATTTGCTTCCCCTAGAGATCCATAAGTACCTGGGGTTTATTGCTTCTAGACAGTATGCTGGGGCAAGGTCCCCCTCTTAAAGTCTCTGTGCCAGATAAATCCCCGCCTTGCAGAATCAATGCAATGCTCTACTTCTTCAGGTGGCACTTAGAGATGTTGCTTTGCACTGTGCTGAGGTCACAGGGGTTTAGAAGAAATTTATTAAGAGATTACTTTAAAGATGCTGCTGACCCTTGTTTTCTACTTGTGCAGCCCAAACCAATTGTTATCTGACAACATAATGAAGGCTTAAATACAGTTCTCTGCTGTGATTACAATATCTTATTGCCAGGGTGGCTATTTATTGTCTAATTACAACAGCAATGCTGGAGACCCTCTGTGAAGAACCCACTGAGATGCTGTTTCCACCAGTGGTAAGGAGCAGTGCTCCTAGAGTTGTCATGGCACAAGCCTGCACACAAAGTCCATGGGAAGCTTGCTCCTAGAGGGACTCTACCTTCAAGTTTTATTAGAGACAATTTTTGCCTCTGCTCCCTGCATTTTCTTCCTAAAAAGCTCTGCAAACAATCAGTCAGAACCAAAGGATCTGGCTTTGGTTTAATACCTTAACAACTGACTTGCTTTGCCTTGTGCTGACAAGTCATTCCTTCTGTAAGCAGCACTGCTACCTGCTCCGCTGATGAGATTTCCACTGTTTGCTCCCCTGAGTTTCCATGGAAATAGTTTATTACTGTTGTCAAGGATGGACAATCCAAATATGTTTTAAAGAATTATAATGTAGAAACTTTGCAAAACATACTTGTAGCTGTCAGCTTCTCCTACCAAGATTTTGTTTGTATCATGCTTGTATTTTTAAATGAGCAGATTCAATGTTTGCATTGGTATCAGCAGTGGTATTAGAAGAACATACTACTTTAACATGCTTAGAAATGGAGAAACTAAGAGCAGATAAAATTACAGAACAGAAATGAACTTCTAAGCATGTTGTTAGATGCCATTTTTCCTTCGGGGGGGGGAGGGAGAAATGAACATTATTCAAGGTTCTTTTCGGTAAATCAAAATTTTACTAAACAACCTAATATTTTTTCTTAAAACTACTTTTTGCCATCTAATATTTAAAGGGCCACATTACCCATGACAGTTCTGTGAGTGCACAGCACAATTACTTGCATGAAGACCATGTATTTCCAGGATTCGGGCTATCAGGGCTAAAGACAAAAGAATCTCAAAATATTCAACTATTTCCAAATGATTTCTACAAATGCTCACATTCCCAATCCACTTTTTAGCCTTACAAAACTACTCACAGTGATTTATTTCAGGAAGCACTCAAATGCATCTGTAACAGGCAGGCACACAGCCACGTGCTTATCTTTAAGTTTGCCTTAAAGGAAAAAAAATGGTTTCAATATGAAAATTCCTCAAGTAGCTCCTAATTTCCGGATTATCAATGAACATTCAGCATGTTATAAAAGCTACATTAAATTTACTGTTGATACAGGATGCTGAAATAATGTTTTAATAGAAATTACTCCAAACAAGTGTGAAGTTTTCGTGATGATAACATTCTTTCTATATATTATCACAGGCCTCTTACAGAACTCTGCAGGAGAGAGACCACCCTCTGCCGCATGGTGCTGCGTGGCCCAAAGTGAAAGTATGAAAAGTTAGGAATTTTCCTGTTCATTTTTATCCACAAGGGGCTTTATAACGTAAACTGGTGCTAGAATGGCTGAGTATTGGTTTTTATTTCCCTTCAGTCCTGCCTTTTTCACTAGGCTTTCATTTGTGTCTCATTATTTCTAATGATTATCCCCACACTAAAAGTGAATTATGTTGACAGAGATACTTCTGTTACGTTCAGCAGACTTGGAACTGGAATGCCAACTTTGTATTTTCCTATGCTTAACTGTCTTTTAAAATACTTGTTATGTAATGCCTTCAGCACAGGGACAGGGGACATATTTCAATTAAAATTATTCCTAAAGAATAATACTGTCTTTCTATGTCGTAAATACATATATAAATGTTGTTCATATGCAGTTTAAAGTTTACATAGACAATACACGTCACAGAATAGTAACATACCTACTCTCATCCTTTTTTATTTTCCTATGTTTAAAATACAATGGGCTCTTTTTAACCAGAGCCAGTCTGTAACTGGTATCAAAAGCTTATTCTGTGCCTGAGAATATGGTGGTGGAGGAATTTCCTCTTGATTTTCGAATTCAGCTTTCTGTTAATTTGTAATTTTCTATTTAGCAGCTGATGAAAATTGACAAATGGCAATTTCCTGCAATTTGTGCTTTTCCAGTATTATTTCTGTGGGTAGAACCTATTAATACCAATTGCATTAAAAACCTCAGATTCCATTGATGCTGCTCGCACGGAGCTTTTGGTATAATTTTACTATTTGATAGATGCTAGGCATTTAACTCTTGTGATTTTATTTACTAACAGACATTCCAGTCCATCAGCAGCAAACTGTCCTTCCCAAAAGTTTTCCTACTTTAATATATTTATAAGGTCCTTTTTATTTTTATGTAGCTAAAGAAAGAGGGGGGAAAATTCCTTATGTGAGTGGCTTTTGGAGTTTGGTAAGAAAAATCTGAGCAGAGTGGGGAGCACAGGGAAGCTGTTTCAGATGTTGTCATGTGAAGGATTTTCTCTCTCAACTCCCAAACCCTGTAGATGGAGCCCTCCACTAAGATCTTGCTGTATCTCTAGCACAGATTGACTTCTTTTGGGTTGATGATGATTGATCGTGTTGTTTTCTTCATTACTTTAAACCTAATCAGTGCTTGGTGTAATTTGAGTAATGATTGCTCATTATTGGCAATTGTGAAGTTTAAGACTTTCTTCATTTTACCTCACAAGACAGCCAGTTGGGAGATGCTCATATATCCCCATTTGGGCAATGTTGGAGGTAAGAGAAGGGGGAACCATCATCAGTGATAGGCGGTATTGAAAGCTTTCTGCAAGTTTATTACTATGTATTTTCTTGGCCAGGGGCTCCTGGTGTAACCTCCATGATCAGATCTGATCATGAAAAAATGACTTTCTTAGCAGACTATGTCACTTAGGCCTCACTGAAATTCCTCAGTTCAATAAATCATGCTATTTCCTAAAAATGCGCCTTATAAAGTGATATGGATGGAATTGCAAATAAAAGGGGTTTTTATATCCACCCCAAAAATGGAAAGAAGAAATGATAATGAATGAGAATCATATACAGACCAAAATTATATTGTTTGTCATTATCCAAATTCTGCTGTTAACTTTATTTTTAATTAAGAATAAGGGAAAATATTGCATAATGAAGTGGTTGATTTACAGGCGTTAAGCTTGGTAAGCAGGGAAAAGGATGTTAAGCTATTTGGTACCCGGAAGACACACCATGGGAGTCTGGCTAAGCCCTTCGTTTGAGCTGAAATTCTGCTAAGGACATAATGAAAATCTACATAAACCACAAAATTTCAGATTCACCATTCTGGGAATAAGGACAGTTTTTCTTCCTGGGCCTCCTTCCACAGGTATAGGTTGTATATAATTGTTTATCCAAATAATAAGGAAAGAAATGATCATTTCCATATTATTGGTGATTCTTTCCAACTGCTTCAGTCATATTAAACCAAAAGTCACATGTGATGCTTTATGAAATACTTTATCAATTCAAAAACTCTCTGTGTAGTGCAGTTGAGATACAATATATGGTGCTTGCATTAAATACCCCCATTTTTCCGTTCAATTTTCAATGCTCCTATTGTAGGTTTGCATTGACACAAATCATTCAAGAATATGTTAGTCAAAAACTTAATTAAAATATTGGGTTTTTTTTCAGCTGCCTTTTACATGCATTCAAAAAATTGCATTCAACACAAAACATATGAACCTCAATTTGTTCTACAGTAAACCAGCTAATTCTGAGGTGAAAAGGTGTCCAGAGACATCAATGGCGCTTGCATGGAGCTATTCTCTCTTTGTAATTCCACAAGGCATTTTGTAGTAGAGAAAGCAGGGATGCTTTCTGTCTCTACCTTCCTGAGCTGACATCTAACAGCCAAGAGCGTAGTATCAGTGACACACTCAGTAACTGAGGCGCCTTCAGATGAGGAGGTTATGCGTTTCCTACCCGACATGATCACACTCAGCCTTAGGGGCAGTTTCGGTGCATGCAGCAGCGCTGATAGAAAGAGTCTTAGCAACAGACCAGGCGCTTGCTGGAGGGGACGAGATATCTCATTTGCTTAAGTTAGACCAGAGGACCCCAGCATGGATAAAGCCCGGCTTTTTTTTTCCTCCCCTTCTTCTTTGCTTTTTTTTTCCTGGAAAGAGACACTGCCTACGATGACTATGCAAGTAAAAATAAATACATCCTGATATTATAACATCAGAATAATGTGATCGTTTGAATTCATACTGAGAACAGCAAAACCAATATGCTTTCTGATTGAATTATTCAAGCTCTTAGCTTTTAAGTTTCAATTATAGATACAAACACTGTATGCAAGGGAAACTGAACAATAAACAGCATTTTCTAGCTGAGGTATAAAAAGCAGCGAGTTGCAGAAAATGATTTTTTTTAAAGATGAAAGTGTACCCCATCATTAAGATCAAATCTATGAGAGCAGAAGCTCTGCAAAGCACAATGTTGCTATAGTACGCTACTCCAGATGTAAAACCACACAGGCTTACTTGGCTATGATTCTGACTTATTCAGTAATTACAAGCAACAAAGAAAACAGGCGTCTGATAAGTGTATGTTCAAATACTGAGTCTGGATGAAAAGTAATATGCAAAGCCATTAAAATAAGTAGAGAAAGCAAAAGGATGTTTCAAATTCTTGTTAGAAATGCAAAAAATATTGCATGCTTTTAAAAAATACACCACCACGGATGGTTTGCCATTGTTTGCAAAAATGCACAGGGAATTACTAAGGACTGAGTGTGTGTTTGTGTCCGGTGTTTTCTCAGATAAGGATTTGTGCTAACACTATCTATGTCTTAGAGGACTTCTGCAAAATATGTTAATAGTCTTACAAGCCTATGTATGTTGAAAGAAACTACATACTGGAACATATGCATATGTGAACTAAAATAAATAAGAATCATTCCATTTAATAAAGATTAAAACCATAACAGAAAAAGAACAGGATATATACAGCCCCAAATTAACTCACCATGTTGTTACTATAATCCATGTTACTGCTTCTACCCCCCTGAACAATTCTGTGATCTTATGTCTTCATTTGGGGACTGATGCTACAAGCATGTATGCATGTATTTATAATTTCTTTAGTAATATCACAAAGCCAGCTGCACTGCCTCCATGCCTGGCAGGGTGACCTAATGAGGCAAAGCCATGTAGAGCTGTTTAACTTTATGCGCTGTGAAAAGCCGTCCTTGAGTCAGACATTGAAGTTCCTCTTTCAAAATGCACGGAACTGAACCACCCAATGTTTCAGCAGCTCTCATGATTTCTCTTCTTAACTTGGGACAATAAATATTATTGTAAGCTTCAGAAACAGCTATTGGCAAATTCACTTTTTACAGGGATTATCAGTTTGGATCCATTTTAAAATGCAGAAGTAAAGAGGTCCTTTTCTGTTTGAGAATCAAAAAAACCAGTTACTTTGAAAATTTAATTCTTTGTCCAAAAGCCACTTTTTAATGAAAACTGTTCATGGCCCAAACCATTGTTTCCTTCAATGTCTAGAAATATTCTGGCCACGCAGGTACTTTAGAAGCTGCAGCTTCTCCCCATGAGTTCCTGGAGATACCAGAACCATTAACTGCTGAGTACTGGCCAGACTGGATTCAGATGGCAACGCTGCCCTCTCCTTCTCCAATCCTTAGCCTCTCAGTTCTCCTCTGGCAGAAAACTTATGAGAAAAGAAATGGTTTTGCCTCACATATTAGTTTTTAGCTAGAGCTGCTCCTCGATCTGACTCTCCGGGTGGCAGCAGAAGGGCTCACCCAAGCACAAACCAGAGGTGGGAGGAGGTCAGTAAGCCACGGAAAGAGTATACAGAGAGGGGGCAATGTACATAAAATACACAACCAGGTTACATTTAAAGAGATGGAAGATGCATAAAACTAGTCATGGAAGGTTTAGATACAACCACAAATTAAATATTAAAAGCAATCTTTTCCTTTCTAATTGAATTCTGATTTGAGATCTAATTTTGGGGAAAACAACAGATATATATGTGGGTACTCATCAAGAACTTCTAAAAACAGGATTTTCACTTTTTGGCATATTTTTCATCATTTATCATCATGATTAGGTTTAGATTAGACCAATATATATTTCCATTTTAAGTTGTTTTGAAAGAGATTCAATATTGATTGCACGTGTTTTCCCACATCAACACGAACAGAAAATGAATGATAAATACATTCTCCGTGGATGTTTTGAATACAGCAACATTTAGGGGTTAATGAAGGTAAAGGAAAAGCTCTCGGATAGAATTGTTGGCCTTCTGCCACAAAACCAGAGAAGTAACTGGAGCTGTAATTTCCAGTTCTGAGGGAGCTGAAATAAAGAGAACAAAACTCCAGGTCTCCAAGCACAGCACACTGCCCTGCATATAAAGTTTAGGTCTGTGCCCCTGCATGAATGGAGAGCCATGGAGTGGTATTAACTGGTGGCCTAGTGGCTGCAGTCGTATTCCTCTTTTATTTGGACATACCGGAGGAAGAAGTGATGATACCATATGTCAGAAATAATTACAATGCTATCCAGCCTCAGTATGACAAAGAGGAAAGTAATGACTTTGGCTAGGGCCAGAGAGAATACAAAGCAATATTTTGGGGGAAAAAAATAAAGGTCAGTGTCTGGGAAGATCACCATAACTGGAGCTAGGTGAAAATAGCAAATTTGGAAGCCAATTCTTCTGTTTTTCAAGCAAGACAACAATTTACATCACTGATAATTCATAGAAATTCAGTTATCTATTTGTTTCATCCTGGAAGAAGCCAAAAGTCTCTTTTCAGCTGGATTTCCACATTCCAGAGCTGACTGATATTTATAGGGGTATCATCCAAAAGCAAAACCACACTTGCTGCCCTTGGTGTCATTCTCCAGGCTGAGACTTCAATACATCACAAGAGGAACCCAGAAGAACAAATCACAGAAGGATTAGCTTTTAATGAAGCAAATTTTGAAGAATCAAGACACAACCATTTTCCCTTTGAAAACCGTAGGACCCCACTGCATGTTGAACCCACTGCGTTCAACAGGTTTCTACTTGCACAAGCTACTTGTTTTTCCAATGACCCAATGAGCTGGGGAGATATTTGTGAGTCCCTTTCACGCTTCTCTGTGAAGACAGCTGTAGCACAGACAAATTAAGCCTATTTTCACATGGTCATTGAGATTATAAAGTCTTCCACAGGCAATTTAAACAATCCCCAGGAGGTGGTCGTGTAGCCCAATGCTCTGCTCCTACTTCTGTCAGCTTTGCTCATTGGTGCCTCTTCATCGCTAGCTGGGCAAATGTGCCCGAATTGATTATTGAAAAAAAAACCTGTATGTTTTGAATGCATTTGATTTGTTTCATTGAGCAAAGAAAATTTAGCTAAAGGACTGCATGGTTGTCCTGAGAGATGATTAACAAAGGTAATTTGCATGAGAAATTGGTGAGATCCTGGAACAGGAAAATATTGCAGCAACACACCCCTCGGAGAGACAAATGAAGCCAGTAAAGAGCTGAGAGTGATCCTTGCAAGACTTCTTTAAAAATCAACAACCAAACTGAGTGGGAAGTTGAGAGGCCTCACTAAAATGTGCCCTACCTTTGCTAAATCGCTCCTGCCAGAGGATTTTTTTGTCTCTAAAGTTCACAAACATTCCCACTGGGGAAGAGCAGCAAATACGAGCTATTTACTAGAAGTGGTCTAAGGCAAGCTGCGCTTCCCAAATCTTTGTTAAAAATGTTCAGCTGTATCTAAAATGACAGCAAACATTGTACAGCAGTAATGTGTGGTGCAGGGCCAGAGAAGAAGAATGAGGCCAATTTGTACCAGATGAAGAGCCAACGCACAGAGGTAGCCTGCTGGTACAGGGCTGCATCTCTGGCTGCACAGACTTGAAAGCTCGCTCTCCAGTTCCTGAGAGCTTTGCTGATAAAGGGATTTGGGAGCTCTTTTGGACCACTCATGGCTCAGTGGCAGAAATTTCTCCAGCTGTATGAAAGAGCCTGAGTTTTTAATTCTCAGACTCCCTAGTGACTCCCTTGGCAATAGAGGTGAGTTGTGCAGAGATAACCATGCAGTTCCTGAAGGACATTATGGGTCATATAGCTTTCTGCTATACCAGGAGGTGTCTCACACTGCCTGGAGGGGTCCTGTTCACTCCTATCCTCCCATGATTTTCAGCCTTGCTGCATATGTCCAGTTATGCCACTTGACATTAAGATTGCTGCCAAGTAAGTCCGCTTCTAAGGCAGGATTCCTGTAGTGGGAGGGCAAGCCAGTACATTTCACAGACCTTCCCTCTTGTCTTTGCTAGCCAATGCACCCATAACATACACAGTTTACTCTAGACCAAAGGGCAATATTTTGTGAGGCTTCTTGTTCAAGTCCTGGTAACATATAACTTGCAAGCATGCACTTTGACCCTCCCTGAGCTTGGAACATTTCTTGCTGGCAACTGAGAGTATTTTTCCATCCTGATGATGACTTAATTAAATAAATAAATCTTTGAGGCTGATACGGTTGCCTCTAAGTTTCATTCCTTGGCTAAATGCCCTTTCTTCTCCAAAGTACTGGCAAGTATGGACAGGACAGCATGGGAAAAGGAAGATTCTGGTCCCCACTACTGTTCTTGTCATGCTGTGCTAATGGAAATCAGAGGCCTTGCTTTGGAGCTATAAATGTAGGAAAAACAAATAGGACTAGGACTACCAGAGACAGGATCAGTATGAAAATTCTCTTTAAAGCAAAGTGAAGGAAAGAGCTGAAAATATGCTCCTTTTGTAAAAGACACCAACTCTTTGTAATGTTAGTGGAAAGTAACTGCATGCTTCAAAGAGAAGCAAACATATTCACTTCAGTTCTTTAGACAACAGTGCTCCAAAGGAGAAACCACAATAACCATTTATTTTATACATACTGGTGCAATACAGAGTGTAATACTGAATGTCATCTCTTTTCTTAATGTCCTCTGCCATGAAAAGACACTACCACCATAAACACCTGAGTGGAAATGATCCCCTGCAACCTCACATCATCTCTGTTGTATACAGGCCTTTTCTTGGCTGTTTATTTGCTCAGTTTATACGCCCTTGAGCAGCATGTCAGAAATCCGAACACTGATTAAACCTCACAGCTGACCTAACCTATTGGGAAGAAATGTTCATGTATTAAGCTGAATGAATTCTGCCCACTTATAACTGTGAAACCCAAATACTATTCAAAATAGGCTAAATGCAGAAACCCAGATCTAAACTATTTGCTCTTTCAAGATGTCTAAGTCTAGATTCAAATTCTGCTGCATAACAGCTACAGCAATAGCACTGCTTCAACTTGACTGGGAGCCAGTTCTTTGGGGTTAGATTGATGTCATGTGATTGAAAATAAAATGGGACTGATTTTATACTAACAATATATATTTAATTCCACTGGTTTGAGGCTGGGTTTGTTTGGTGCCTTTTTTTTAAGAGCTGGGTCTGAAAAGGCTGATGCAAGATTTTCTGATGCATGTCAACTGTGAGACCAAGTATTCCTTACTGGTTATTTATGAAAGACTTTCCTGGCTGACTCTTAGGGTCCTCCTTATCAGTTTAATCGCAATTAGTTTATTATTGCTCACTGTAAAGTCTAGGAAATCAAACTCCAAGTACAACATGATTTAAAGAGTTTGTTTCATATTTCTGCTCTCGGTGTCCTCTCAGTGTGCTTTCAGATGGCAGAGAAAACTCCCTGGAACTCAGCAATGTTGAGAAAATTGTTTTGATTAGTAAAACTGTTACCCAGTCCTCCTGCTTGATCCCCAGCTGACTGATGCAGAGATAAAAGTCCCTAAACGTTCAGCAACTACAAGGTGTTATAACACAACCACCCCCAGAGGATTCCAGCATTTTACAAACTATTTCCAAATGGTGCTCCATAGTTAACCCTGCTTAAAATGCAAGCCACTCCAACAGGTGGAAGCAGTTTTCCACTGCATATCTCCTCTGCCAAGTTGAGAAGGGAACTGTTTGAATCACAAGCACCACAGAGTACAGTAAACATCACTGTTTAGAGTTCAAAACACTGAATTGAGCTGGGATTTTCCATTGTGGCACTGGCCAGAAGGCAGTGGTATATGTTACAGGAAAAGAAATCACAATTAACCTGGTGCACCAGCGTTTCCTTACCCAGCAAATCCAGGGGAAAGAAAAGCAGATGTTTGTGTTTGGGGCCTTCTACTTTTCTTTCATTAAATGCCCTAGATTAATCTGCCCCAGCATAAGGATAGTCCAGAACAGCGTCTGGTGAATTAACCAAGTCTTTCCACCAACATTTTTGGTGGGCGGCAATCAGGGGCATGGCTAACCCCTTATACTGAATGGATACCCCTGGGATGCTCCTAAGCCTCAGCAGTTTACAGAAGACATGCAGCAGCTCAGTGACTTAAACCCACCTTTACTTGAAACGAAATCACTGCTCCAGTATTTTACACCAAAGGAATAATGAAATTCCAGCCTTAGTTTGAAATCTCAGTCATATACAGGGTTAAAGTTGCCCCTAAATGTTATTTTAACACAGATTCTGTGAAGAAATTCTGATGGTAAAAAAACTATGAAAATAATACGGAGTTATCAAACGTAACCATTTATGGCAGGAAATATCTCCTCTGATATATCTTCTGTATTTCCAGCAGCAGTGTACATACATATTAAAAAGGAATTTGCCTGAAAGCATGTGATTAGATAACCCATCTCATATTTAATGTTAATTTATGAGCATTAGGCAAGTTCTTATGAAGCCTTTTTAAACCAATTCATTGCCACGGAGCTGATCATTTATATCACTCCTTGTACTCAGGTAGTAAAATTCCATAATTCACTTCACTAGATAACTCTCTTAGCAGAAGGCTTCACTAGCGCTCAATGTATTATCATCAATACTAAGGAATACTATTATTTCTCACTAACGGCATTATTCATGATGAATGAAGATGCCCTGTATCTGCTACTGGTACCTTTGATGCTAAATAATCCTATTTTCTCTGAACATAAAGGCTACTCAGAGGAACACATGGATTCACTGGTCTTGTGCTTTAGTCTCAGCTCTGCCACTCACTCCCCTTAGGGCCTCAGGCAATTCTTTTAAAACTCCTAATAACGGTAGCCACTCAGTGACAAAGCAGAGCTCTGTTGTGCCAAGAGCATCCACCACTTTGTCCTGTTCTCTATCAGTAACTGAAGAATGAGTCAATGTGAAGACATGCAAGATACCTGCTCCTAGGAAGTTAGGGAATTCAAGACACATAGAGCTGGGGCTATGGACTCAGATATTGCACTGGAAGAGTTATAGAGATACTGGTAAAACCTTACAGCCTTGGCATCCATACACGGCTACAGAGAGCACAAATTCAGCCACAGCCCAATCCTGCCCTTACTTTTGAGTGGTATCACCAGCCAATTTGTTTGTGTGAGTCCAACTGGGAAGTATGACTCATTTTCTAAATCATTTCAAAGTTTCTAAAATATTGGAGGCTGTGAAAGGGCACATTATTGTTAGTGGTACAAGAGGGTCTGGAATACAAAAAGCAGATTTGGATTTATGGCTTTGATTTCTTTGCCAAACCTGGGGTCTGAACATTCAGTTCAGTCTGCAGACAGGGACCCGCTATGACATTTAGATCTGGTTTCAGATTCCAAATCCATTCAAAGTCTTGGTCTCTAGTATTTGTTGCAGAAGTTCAGATTTGCTTCCCTCAACGGCCCTGCAGTGCTGCTGTAGCGCTGTGGCCAGCTGGCGTTCTGGGCCTACAGCCACATCTGTGCTTTCTCCTCATGTCCCCAGTGCTTGTTAGACTGAACCCAGAAACTCCAAGGTACAAATAAAAGAAAGACACCAGAATACAAACACTGTTTCAAATGGGGTTCAAAATGGTGTTAGGAAAAGGACATCTAGCAGTGCTGGTAATAAGAACAGTCTTGTGAAGCCACACATCACTCAGTAAAATAATAAATAAAGCATGGTTCATATATATTTGCCATGAACTAATCTACATTACAGAATAGTCCTATAGTGGGATACATCTACTCTAACGTTATCAGTCTCGTGGGAAGCATCTCTTGCCACTGAGTAGGATAGAAACAGGAAATGCCCATTCCCTTTCCGGTATTGTGCGGAGCTTGATTCAGATGAGACATCAATTAGCATTTCTCTTGATGAGTATTTGACAAACTATTATTTAAACTATTTCCACTGCCAGGTCTTTGGGAAAATTACACTCAGTGCCAAACAGTCTGTTAAAATCTTGCCTAACAAGTCTGCACGTTCCACACTTGAGAATTTAAGCAGATGCTTTACACGGCTAAGAGAAAGAGCTCCCTCCCAGCGTCCACAGTGGAATTTCAAGTTGCTTTAACGGTGTCCAAATGCCTTCCCACCAGACACATTTCCTACCAAATCATGAATAAAATACATCTTCTGCTCAGGCATTAAAACACAGAGGAGAAAACACATCAGCTGTGATGTCTTAATGAGGAAGGCTGAGGGAGAAAAGTTATGACTTAAGATCCACAAAAATAAAAGCGATGCTGCTTTGTGGCATGTGTCTTCTGTATGCACATCTCATAATGTCAGCTAACATACAGTGGTAAAGCTTGAAGACGTAAATATTCTATTATTCAAGGGATATTTGAAGATTGAATGCAAACCATGCTAAATAAAATATTACAGTTGTCTACTACTTAATGCATTAGAAAAAGGGCAAAGTGGTAGTGCCTGATACTGATGAAGACCAGGATTATGAAGTGAGTTCAGGGCATTTGAAGCTGTGTAAATTCATTTCGAGAAAATCTGTTACCCAAATCCCAGCATTCTCAAAGTCTATGGACAATCCCTCAAGCACTCTAATCACCAAATAACTGCCATGTGACAGCAACTGCTGTTTCATGAGATTAGGCCATTTGGGGCTGCAGTCTCACAAGGGTAGGTTTCATGAGATACCAGGCAGAGAAAGACCAGCGAAGAAAGGTCTTCTCATTCTGAATTGAGATGGAAGATGAAAGCCTGAACGAATTCCACTCAGGGACTGAAATTTCACTAACTTCCTACATTCTTTTCTAAAATAGAATAAAAGAAAGCAAAATAAAAGAAGTCAAAATGTAAAAAAAAGAAAACAATGTTGGCTGATTGCTAAGAACCTGTAACCGAGGACAGAGGACTAGAGATGGTTAAGATTTACATGGTATTCCCCAAGTCTTAACCTGTGATTTTTTAAAAATAAAATTTTACTCAAAATTATATGAATGTTAAGAGACCTGTTTCTCTCTCTGCAATGTTTGACAATAACTACAGGTAGTTTTATGGGGGACTATGCTGGTTGTGATTTCCTAAGTTTGGGCAATAGCCTCAGAGCACACAAAATCCCTTCCTGTACTCCCCAAGCTCCTCTGACCAATGTGCCTGAGATAGCTACAACATTGTCTTTCTCTACTAAATCCCAAATGGAACAGCAGTCATCTGTTCCTCTTCATATCACTTCTTGCTTGTACCAGAAGGGAAATTAAACAAAAAGTATAAATAACCTAGAACGAACACAGCCAGACACATTTCAGACCCTTCAGACAGTACGCCTCACCGTATCTCTCCACAGTCATTCAGAGAAGAGGAAATAATTACTATCGAGTTAGATATTCGCTTCAATAGCTATTTAAACTAGCTAATCTTGTAAACCTCCCTCTTTCACAAAGCTAGGTAGCTTTATGCTTCCATACCCAACCATACCCATACCACTGGAAGAAATCTGTTCCTTTTTTCTCTCTACCCTTGTGCTAAGGCAGTACCCAATAGACAGGGCAACAAACTGAGAATTCAGACACTTGGGTTCCATTGCTGTGTTAGCACTAAGTGATACTGTGACTTGGTATAAGTCACTTTACCCCTCTGTTCCAGTTTTTCCATCTGCAGACTGGTATCAACACCTACATATTGTTTGTGGCCTGGGGAACCAGTACTGTAGTCCCCAAGGTGTCAGGAAAGCCAATATTCCCTGTCCATGGTCAACCTTGAGAAGGAACCAATCTCTCTTCCCCTACTGCTCCTTGCTGCACTACCTCAGCTTCAAGGGCAGTTTCTTCACAGGTTTCCTGAAAACTTGGGTATTTTTCCGGTAGGACAGAAAGAGAAGAGGAAAGTTATTCTAAGCTCCTCATTTTGATAACTCATGTCAACAAATCTCATCAAAACCCCTAACTCCTCTGAGTTCAACCATTCAACTCTCATCCTGTTGTAACCAATCAGTCTGTAACAGGGCTTGAATTTTTCACCTAAGGAAGGAGTTGAGCAGTTTTTAGGTTTATACTGACTATATGCTACAGACCAGTGTGGTGTGGTTTTGCAACACTCTGGATCCTGATTTTCACTTTTACACCCAGTATGAGCTCTGGCTACTTCCCGCACTACTCAAGTCAGTTACCAAATAGGTACCATTCAGTGGCATCAATTAAAAAGGTTAATTGTTTCCTTTCACTACAGTAAATAATAGCGAGACTGAAACCAGAGCAGCTAGAGAACCACTGGTAAACGATGATGCTTGTGGTAAGCGTATTGAGCTACTGCTGGCCCAGACTCCCCATACAAATTAAGGCTGGTTTCCAGCGTTGCTAATGAACGGCTGTTCCACTTTGCAGCTGGAGGCTTCTGCTGCAACAAATTCAGAAGGCATTTTTGAGGTAGAAGAAGAAGGGAAGGGACAGGCACAGAGCCCGTGAGAGCCTGGTTATTGCAAGAGACCACCATTTGGACGTTTCCTTTAAGAGTGAATTATATATGATAATGGCTTCATTGTCACCAATAGAATACAATTAATTTTATTTTTTAGTATGTTATCAGCAAGCAAACCACCAGTATTAGCTAGATACCATCTGGGAGTGACAGTTTCCTTATTACAAAATATGTAAAAATATGGACTCCCTTAAGGAATCTGTTGCACTACATCTGCTCTGATTTTTGTTATATGCTAATGGATTTTAACCCAGCATATGAAGCATGTAAAAAAAAAATAACAGAAAATCTTCAACTAAATTACTTGTTTCACATTTAAAGTGTCACAAAGACAGAGACAGCCACATATGCAGCCTTAGCTACGGGGGACTGGGAAGAAACAAAGAAGTAAGGAAGAGGCATTTCTTACCTGCTGTTTTGCTATCCAAGCCTCCCTCTCAAGAGGCATTCTAGCTGCCCACATAATTAAGGCCACTTGATATGTGAAGGAAGTATTGGGACTATACACAGCTAAATCACCAATAAGCTTAGGTGAGAACAAAAGATTGTGACTGCTGAAGCACAATTATCTTCCCTATTTCCCTCTGTTCATAATATTTTAAACAATCACAATGATTAAAATGGGCTATTACAATTAAGAGACTATTCTCCAGGGGAAAGGGTTGGGTTTTCACGGTCTTCACACATTTCCTTAACTTCCCTTTGCAACGATCAGATCTCGAGAATCAGCTGGAATTTCAGACTATTGCATTAGGTAACAAGGAGCTGTCAAGATTACACTGAGAATATGGCAGATTAAAAATCCTTGCTGCTGAACCATTGGTGTCATCATTTTAGAGAGAATGACCCATTACCAGAGCCTGAAATGAATGTGCAGCAGACACAGGGCAGAGGAGGGCTGAGGTTTCCCTGCTTTTGGGGTTTTTTTTATCCCCTGTACAATTAAGTAGCGCTGTAGCTTTAGGCTAACAGAATTTCTGCACTTGTAAAGCAGTTTGGTATGAATTGCTTTTCCATGGATCTGTGTCCCCAGGCCCTGCAATGTGAAATACACCAGGCATTACTTTTTCATTAGCATCAACACAGGACATTTCTATGTATTAAGTGCTAAAAAATATTTCATGATCTGTTTACACTTCATACATATATTAATTAGAGCTGGGAAGGTTTTGACTGCACATAAGCTTTTTGCCTACGTTTTCTTTAAATAAAAGCAATGCACTGCCAGCTGTGGAGTCCCAGAGATTTTCCAGACTATTTGGAAAGACTATCTCTTCTCTTGCTTGTGTTTGTATAAACACGCGTATCTAAATTTATACAGACATATATGGCCACACGCATATATGCTCACACATACAAGATATTACTATTTACAGGTGTAAAGATGGAATTCCCAATGAATCTCTAAATTCAGTATTTTCTAGAAAGAAATACTGTGTGATTGTGTTCTAAATGCATACAACCTAAATTAATGTTTGTAGGAGGGAAAAGTACTTTACACCTTTAAAAATCAGTACTTCCATGCTTTATAAAAGCTCTCTGGTGTGATAAATTGAAAGAGCTTTAGAAATATAAATTAGTTAAGTTTCACAACATACAGGCAAGCTATTTAGGTGTTCTTTTACCCACTAATACACCCAAAGGGTAGATTTGGCTATAAAGAAGGTGACTGGGTGACAGAACTAGGAAAGAACTCAAGTGTCCCTAAGGTTTGTCTCCCCTTTCCTAACAACTGGACCACACTGCTTCCAGAAAAAGAAAGAATTTCCTAATCAAGACAGATGTATAAATCAAAACAGAATACTCTCTCTTTTATCCTTGGTGGCCCAAGTGCCAGATTTGCAATTGCTGAAATTTCTATTCTGCTCATCAGGGAAATACACAGATGAAAAAATCTATGGCCAAATCAGAAGATGATGCTAATAATACTACTAATAATTTTTTAAATGGAAGAAAAAATGGAAATGGGAAAGATATTTCTAGATGCGGTGTGGGATAGGTTTTAAACAATAAAACTAAGCTGAAACTGATTCCAAGATCTAATACTGCAAGTTGTATTTTGGTGCTTCCTATTGTTACATGACTTAGTACCTGCTGATTCCAGCCTTACTCAAGCAGGTTAGACAGTTCAACCTAAATAAATCAATAAGTTTAGACACATGAGTGTCATAACAGGAAGCGATGGTTTATGGTAGATGTTTCTGGCTAGACATTCCAGCTTGCCTCTCCTCACCAAACAGGGACTGCCGTCTTCCCACAGAGAAAGTACAGCTGGTAGAACGACAATGGATGGATTTCTGCTGGGCCTGGGGCCGGTATCTGGGAACAGCAGTGGGATTTACTACCCTGGCTGGCAGGGAACAAACAGCTCTGCATGGCCAACCCATTGAGAAGGAGCCTCAATGTCCTGCTTTTGAAGAGGGATGGAGGAATAAAGAAAATAAGTCACTTGCCCTGTTAATGGTATAATAAAAGGACTCCTTCAGCACCTTGCTCCCCAGTGCATTCTGAGGGGAACAGATCCCCATAGCATTCATTTCCATTTATATGGAAACACTTTGTAGTAAGTATCAGAGCCTTTCTGGCTGCTTTGATACTCACTGCAATTACAAGTATTTGTGCTGTATTTCACTGCATTAGTAGTGCACCAAGACTATCTCAGCGAGCTGTAAATGTACTGCAGTGGGCTTGGGAAAGTGCTCTGATCAAAGCGATTGTTTTCTCTCTAGGGATAGACTCACCCTTGGTATTTTAGTTTGTTTCCTAACATTTTGGACAATTTTCCCAGGGAAGCCGAAGACAAAACTCACGTTACCTTTGAAAGGGAGCAAGTCCTGATGGAGACCAACAGGTTCTTGTCCACACGTCCCAACTCTGACAGCTTCAGCACTTTGATTTAGTGAAGAGGCGCTCTCAGAAAGCAGAGCTACGTGTGGCTTCAGCAGCCCTTTTTAGACACATTTTCTGATCCCGAGCCAGTGTCACCCTTGACTTCTGTCTTGACATGCTCAAGAAAACTGAGCTTTTCTGAATCAATAGTTGGTAGCATTGATTTTGTGGTGTGCTGATTTTGATTTTGAGCAGTAACTGCTGAGTGCTGGATGGTAGCTGAGGATTCTCCAGTGGCATAATAAGGTATGTGCTAGAAAAGGCCAAGGGGGACTTTATAATGGATCTCAATGAAGTCAAAGCCAGAGTATCATTCCAGTATATTTCTAACAAGATGTACAGGAACAGATTTAAGTGGTACTTAATGTTTCTCCACCTACAGTACTTGCTGTCACTAGGAGCTAAATAAAAACGACTTACAACCTAGCTTTGAACTTTGTGAGCCAGCACAACTGAGCAGGGCTTGCTGAGGGCCCCACAGTTCAGGTTCATGGAGGCATAATTAAAATGCACAAGACAGATGCTCAGTGAACTCTAGCTTTTAATATTTTACAAACAACCTGGATGCCTTTTCTCCTGACCTCCAACAAAGATTTTTTTTCCCTCCTGATACTCAAACCACTTGTATTTAAGATTAATGACTAGCCATTTGGTTAAGGGCAGTTTAGCAAATGCAACTTTCTTAAGCAGTGGCATGCTATTTTTCCAGCCATATTTCCTCCCTACTAGTGATGACTAAATGAGAGAGAAGCATACACCAACAAATGAGTCAAATCTTAGCCAGCTGATGTCTGGAGACAGGAGAGTGTAAGAAATCCAGCCACTGCCCCCAAACTCTGTAAGTACCCATATTTGCTACACTTCCTACTCAAAATAGAAGTCTCTTCATCCACAGGTACATGGGGTAGCTCAATTCTGGGCACAAATAATCCATGTGTATTATTTGTCCAGTATCGCCATGAAGAGTCTATGGTAACCAGTAATGCGTGGCGGAAATTTGAGATCTAAATACAAATAATACTGCTGGATCAAGTAAGAACAGGGTCAACATTACAGTCTAGGGAACATAAGGGGACCTGAGATACTCTTTAACAAGTAGTCTGGAATGCCCAGTTGGGAACAAAACTGCACATTTCTCATGCTGTTCTTTCCCCTGTGTAGACATGGTACTTAAGCTAGCCATTAGCTTATGCTTTTATTCTCAACGTCAAAGATTCCTGTGTGGAGAGGAGAGTAAAGTTTTTGCATTGGCTTCTTTCCACATGTTACATTGCACTGGAGACTTTCCATTTCCCTCTTGTCATGCAAATTCCACATATCACTGAACCAACAGTGAGTATTCTGTCTAGTACGGTAGTCTGTGAGCAGCCAAAAATGGATAATGAAGCCCATGTTTATTATACAAGGTATCTTAAAAAAAATGGATGCCTGTGAATCCCAGCCTCCCGAAACAACTTGTATATTCTCTTTTCTCTTCTCAGTATTCATACACTTAATACCTAATCATCGCATCACTCACAATAGATGAGAACACTGCAATTCCAACCTGGCATTGACCTCCAAGTGTTTTTAAGGAGACACTAGTGAAGGAACTACTCGAAAGGCAAACCACAGCAGAGGAAGAGTGAGAGGTCTGTTTCATGTCGATGTTTCAAATTATCCCAAGGAAACGAATGCACATTTTTGCTTTGGCAAGTGGGCAAAACAGTGCAAGAGATCCAATATGATGTCAATATCAGATCAAAGAGGCTCATCAAGTGAGCTAGCAAGTAAGCTGGGAGCCCTGGGAATTGCTGCTGGATTCCCTCTTGCAAATTCCTTAAACATAGCAATACAACCAAGGGCTGCTCTTTTCCTTATCCTTGCAAATCAACAGACTGCTACTGAAGGCATTATTTTAGACTTCCCCTGTCTTTGACTGCTTTAAGTACCCAGCTTTCAGAGCACACTGGTAGCCCCCCATAGCCTTACTTTCTACCTGCAGTCCCTGTAGTTCAGGGACTTTGTTTTCTCCTTCTGCTCCCTCCCTGAAGTTTGCAAACTGGTTAGTTAAGAACCGTCAGTATTGATTCAAAGATTTAACACGAAAACTTCAACAACAGCAAAAGACAGGCAAGGTGGGCTTTAGAAATGCTAAGTGGCTTTTCTTTGCTTTTGAGAAAAGAGGCTGGAAAAAGGAACTTACAGACTCATGTCAGTATTGCCCTTAAGAACTCAGCAACCAACAGCTTAAGTTTTATGTTTTAACAACAGAAATACTCATGTCATTGTAATTGAAGACATAAGAGCAAATCATATTTTAGATGGGGGTATACTAATTTTTAAGCCATTGTCACAGAAGCTGCTTTTCTACAAACAGCTTCACTATAAGTTTGGTTTTGTTTGTTCAAAACCAGGCATCTCTGGATGTCTTGATATTTAAGACTTGGGGATATGATCTCATTTTGATGTAGATACATGGCGTGAGATTTATGCAGGATAATTCAAAACGAGTGTTCTCAAACGCTCTCTTGGCTGTGGATCACAGCTTCAGAGATTCTGAACGGATTGCTAATTGGTGCCTGACAGGCAATCCCATACAGCAGCCACTCCACAACTTCCCACTTAGAGAAAAATAGGTAAGTGTACTGTGTATACACAGTTCCCTTATGGTATGATTACCAATGAGAGAAGAAAAATTAGTTGTGCTCAGAAGGAGCACTGAGGACCACTAGAAAGTGCCAAAAGTACAGAGTGAAAGTCACTGAATACAGAATATTCATCTGAAAATGTTAAATTGATACAGGCTTAGAGTGACAACATCTGAGGGGATGGCTTAGGGATGGAGGAAGTGTTCAGTTGGCTATAAAGGGCTCTAATGTCCAACAAACTCTTTCCACTACTTCCAATAGCCTCTGCAGTGATCCTCTATCCAGATACTGCTGCAGGACACCTTACCCATTGCCCACCAGTCCTGCAGATGTGCTACCACCAAAGTCCGGAAACGTCAGCAGTAGGAGAACGCACACCCTCTGTAGGGCAGCACCCTGGGTAAATGGGACACTTAGTGAGCAGATCTCTATTGACAGCTACGGCAGTGATAGCAGGCAAAAATCCCTGCTCAACTCTAGGCTCTGACTAGAACAAACAGCCATAGGTGGCTTACAAGCCATGGATGCTTCCAGCCATTTGCTCTCCTTTCTTCCAAACCATTCTTCTCCCATTCCTGCCTGCTCTTTATTTCTTACATTCCTGATCTGCTCTTCTCCAAGTCTCACTCCTGGTCCAGTCTCCTGGGTCTGAGTGGTCACCCAGTCCATACATGTGAACCTGCTTTTCCTTCCATTTTCCTACTAACTTCCAGCTTGTTTCCATCCTTTCCTTACCTATGCTCCGATGATTAAAGGTTAGCAAAGCTGACACAACAGAAACGAGTGCTGCAATAGGAAATGACAAGTGACCTTTTACAATGCTGCCCAACTGCCTGTTAACGTATTCGCTACTAATGAAGCTTTGCCAAAAATAAAAAGGATGAAACAATAAGGCTAATTTGTCTAAATATTTAGTAATCCCACAGATACCCATATAGCTATCCATGCTAAAGTAAATCCCCAATAACTTCTTCAGGTTCAGCGAAATCATTGTGTGTACATAGGCACTAACACCAACACAAGAGTCCTGTAGACTAATCTTACTTAGCTTACAAGACAAACAGGAGTTAAGGGTGCTCTGAACAACTCTGATGGCACTGGAACAACTGGGACCCTCAGGTAACTGCAAAATATGGAGGTAAGCCAAACTGGCCATGTATTTTTGGGTTTGTTTGCTTGTTTTCTAGCACAGGTTGTGTGAATTTTCCTTTCCTTTTCTCCCCCTCCAGCAGAGAAATGCACTATTCCTTTAAAAGCTTGTGTTAGTTTAGTGCAAAAGGGTCTCTCTCCTCCACTCTGACTCTCAGCCTTGAGGGTCACACTGCACTGATAGCACTAATCTCTGAAGAACCTTTTCAGGATCAATGATTATAGTACTGCGAGCCCCTTGTTTTGCAGACTTTAAAAAATAAAGTAAAATAAAATAAAATAAAGCTAGCCAGCACAATCAGGACACATTCCTTTTCATCTCCGTCCTTCTCATAATTTTCCATGGCAGAGTTCATGTCAAAAATGCTTGGTTTCCACCCTCTGCCCAATTGTGAGCTCTTCAAAGGGAGAGAATAAAAGTTGGAGCCTGAATCCAAGAGCAAATGCTCCTGCAGCCATGTTCAAGCCAGCTTTTGAAGTCTTTCGGCTCACCTCTTGATGCCAGGCAGGCCCCTATTATTACCAATGTTGTTAGCCATTTCAGCTCCATTTCCAGGCCTACATGGACAAGAGAGCAAGGGAGGCCCTTTCATGTCAGGCTTTGCAAAGCTGCTTCAGTGTTTGAAGGATGAAAGTCACTCTTGTTTGTTCTTGCTGCGGTGCACAACATTTGGCTTAAAAAATAGAGGATGTTGCCTTTCTTGAAGTGGACCGTGCATTGCTGGACACAATCAACACTAATGGCAGGGCTGCAGTCAGGGTTTTCAGGGCTCTTTTTGGTATTATTTTTTTCCCTTCAAGAATGTAAATAGCCAAGTGTAGCAGCAGCAAGATCTTTTTTAATTTAGAAAACTACATTTGTGCAGATAGAAGGGGAGAGGAAGGGGGGTGGGTGGGAATGAGCCATTTCCTCCTGACACAAGTACAGATGAGAGATTATTTTAATGAGGTCCAAGTAATGAGAGCCTTTAATGCAGGGATACTGAGAGGAAAAGCTTTTCTCCTGTCCTAGAAGCAGCCAAAACAAAGCTGACTTATCCCAGACACAGAAGTGATCTGTGAATCCCGCAGAGAGCCTCTGCCTGACTTCGGTGCGTGACCTGGGGTTGGTATGATCCCGCTTTCCCACCTTCCAAGGGGAGGTCGGAGGGGAAGGATTAAAACTTCCTCTCTTTGACACTGTACCTTTGACAGGTACAGTTTTTCATCATGCTATCCTCTTTTCCAGGATCGTTACATCCTCTCTCAGTCCATGAGTTTCTACCCACACTTGTGTTTCGAAGGCAACAAGGGAAGGGAGGATAAGGAAAAGGGGAAGCAAAAAAGAAACCCCTCTGAAGCTGAACATCCTTTACCAGGGAATGAAACCCTGACATTCTGTGGCTGACACCATCCTCCAGCAAAACTGCAGCAAAGAGGTTGCCAAGATAAGAGAACCCCAAGCAAGCAAGCAACTAAATAAATAAGTGCATGAAGAAAGGAAGTTTTTGTTTTGATTTCTTGTTAGTCATGATATTTAGCCTTTTATCGCAGCGAAGTTCCCATCCGCCCCCTTCAAATCCGGTGCAATATATTCTTTACCAGTAACAACAACAATGTTAAGGAGCCTGAGAGCAGGGAACGGGCAGTCAAATGTACTTCTTGGGCCAGCTGTGTTTAGTTTTCAGATGCCCATGTGTTCCTTGTTAGGCTGTCTTCCAGCCCTCCTCTGCCTTCTTTTCTATTCTTCACAGTCCAAAACTATGAACCAATTACAGACCACAGAGTCAGCTATTTACCCCCTCCTGCCTTTACACAGCTATTTCCTGCCTGCTATCAGCAAAGTTAGACAAAGATGACAACAAGCCCAAGGTTTTTACCGTAAGTCGAACCATAAGTGGGGACCTGAAACACCCTAAAGCTGTTATATTTTATGTAGGGGAAAATTTGAAAAGGATTATCTGAGGAAAGCAATCAGCTCCAGACTGAAATCTATCTCACTGGTGTTTATATGATAGAATAATTGCCATTTAGGCCTCTATCACACTTGGAATATGAATCATATGTCTGGAGGGCTCTCCTGCAGAGGTTCGGAGGCAGAGCTTCCTTCTTCACCATAGTAGCCTCTCTGGAGGTGCACATGGGTCTCCGGGCCAAAGAAAACAGTTGTGATTACAGAGTGATAGAGGCAGCCACATGCTGATTCAAAGACCTATAATCTTCTCCCCTTCCACCCTCCCCCTCCCAAAAGCAACAAGTCTGTAAAACTCATTCACTTGCCAGAGGCTGTTTATTCTGTTTAATGGCCACCTATCACCCCTTCACTCACTCTTTTTAGATTTACTAGACAAGCACAAAGCAAATTAGTGCAAAATGCTTTCAGTCAAGTGTCAGGTGGAATCAGAGTTGATGAATACTATACTGCTGGGCTTTATAACTGTAGGAACACATACACTGACAACATTGTCTCCTTCAATTAAAGCTATGCTGCCTGTTTTCTGAATCCCTCATAGAATCCTCCCCCTTGTCCCCCCAAAAAGTCAAACCTATAACTTTTTAATATCATATTTTAATCAAGGCATTTTGACACGCAAGGTGATGGCGCAAATGGAGAAATCTCCAATGCTAAAATTTTTATGATGTGTTTCAAAAACTTGTTCTTCAAAGGAAATATTCCAGTGACACAGTGATCTGCAGCGAAGTGTGGAGGTGTTCAAAAATAGCACCGTGTCTGAACCTTGTAATGTAATATTTATAGTATAAATCTTGCTAACTTACCATAGAAATGAGTCTCCATTGTTGCTCATCCATAAATACACAAGGCCAGAGGGGTGGGGGTAAGGTTGGGGCCTGGTTTCTTCCTGACAAGGCAGGGCAGAGGTGTGCTTTCCCCTTAAAGCTAATGGGTGGAGCAGTCCAACACATCAGGGGAGAGTGTAACCCCAAGGGGAGGGCAGGGGTTTCTAGCAGCGTGACTCCCATTAAAGGCAATAGGAGCCATGTGGCTGAAACCCACACACAGATCTCAGAACATTCACCCCCTGAGCCAAAAAACATTCCTCTGAAGATGGATTGTATCTGATGGGCACAGCGCAGAGTAACAAGCTGCTGATGCTGTGCCGGCCCAGGGATGCAGTGTTGGTTCTGCTGGGACACTCAGCTTGTGCAGCAAACCAGGACAGAGCACAGGACACCCCAGACATGCTCAAAGAGGCTCACTTTTGGTTTCCCTGGAGCTCAGGGACTGTGATTAAAGCAGATTCCTCTGCACTAGGGCATCAGCTACTGTAATTACAGTGAGCTTGCAACAGCACCCAGCAGAAGACAGCTACACCAGAAACAGGCCCTTACAGAGTGATTAACAACCCTGTGAATGGACTGGAATAACTGCTTTGAAGACAGAGACACTATAAGGTTGCCTGGAAGAAGGATTTCAGTCATATCACTGTGGCCACGTTGGGGCCACCTTGCTCAGAGCCTATAAGAGAGCATTGCTCCTACCTGTGAACACAGAGTGCAATGCTGCAGGCTCCCATTTGAACAAGTTTTTTCCAGCAGGTAGAGCAAACTGATGTTAGATTCATTAAAGGCCATGGTTGTAAGAATTTACATAACAACAACTCTGGAGAAACGGACATGTAGAGAAGCTATAGAGAAATGACACGTTTTAAGGCATTCTGATACCATGGTGATAAAAGTGGTATAAATAATGCAGCAAGAAGGACAGATCCAATCCTCTGTATCAAAACCATCTTATGTACCTTTTCAAGGCCTAAACAGATGACACAAAGATACTTCAATAAGATATGCTAAATAATCAAAGCATCATAATTTCTGATGATGTGTGATCGTATGTTTAAATTCCAGTTAAACTAGCAAAGGACTGTGAAGCTGGAAGGTAGCCTTATAAAGTATTATTATTCTCTTTCCTCTTCAGGGCACTGGATTTCACAGTCTGGTTCTGCAGTATATTATAGTGCCTAAAAGCAACTCCTAACAGTGATGAGAGAGATGAATAAGGACCTTTATGCAGGTGTATTCCATGGATGTCTTTTATAGATGCCAAGTTGAGGATAAAATCTAATTTACAGCTCTAAATTGGAAACATGCACAGACCCTCTGGAATGCATGTTACTAGTAAGCCAGCTTAGAAGTCTGCCTTAACTCATGCCCAGTTGCAGTAAGGAGAAGAATATAATAATTATTTCCTCTACTGCTGTTTGTTCCGAGAGCAGAAAGTGCCCAAATGAATTCAGGTTTAACTGAATGGGACTGACTCACTAAGTATCACAGTATCACAGTATGTTAGAGATTGGAAGGTTTTTTAGTTTGTTTTTTAAAGTTTGTTCTTATTCACCGCACCCCCATAAACTTAGTGATGGGCAAACAGGCAAACTGTTTTCCTCTCATCAGAATTTGTCCCTTTTAAGTTTAACATATCCTTTTTTTCCCTTTCTAAACCTACTTTTAGCTCTTTGTTCCTTAATAAAACTACCCCCATGATGATAAGCCATTCAAGATGAATGTGTAAAGTAGAGGAGGAGGACAGGAAAAAAGACCATCTTTAAGATATTGCCCAACTCAATGCCTCTCTCTCTCAGGCCACAAACAAAAAAGTGAAACCTAAGGCATAAAGATGGGGTCAGCTCTAACAGGTCTGCTATGTATAAATGCCCTGAAAATTAGCAACTGTGATACATGAGAAAAATGTGTGCTTTGTATAGGAAAGGTTATTCTCTGCCCTGAACCTTTTATTTTCCTAGAGGAAAACACAGACATAAGGATAGTGTTCATCAATGACATTTCAGCCATCTCTATAAGATTATAAATCTCTAAGTCTTAAATTAGTCATCTACGCTACTTTTATAGCCAGTGTAGGAAGACATGAGACACAGTGAAGGTTTTTTCATGGCATCTTGTTTTTTGATATCTAAACTAAATATATCACCTTTTACAGGCTCCACTTCCACGACGGGTCCTAAGCAACTACCTAAATTACTGCTCCAGATTTATCAGAGACACCTTCCTGGACTGCAATACATCCTCAGTGCTGGGCTCCTCCATTGAGTTCATTCAACCCTAAGGTGGCAAATTCTTTACCAGAAAACATCATTTTCCTTTTCCCAGCAACCTGCCGTAGCAGCACACACATGACAACAAATCCTGCAGCACAGGTTCAGCAGATATAAATCAAAACAGTTTCATTGAGCAGCCTAAGCCTTGTGAGTGTTCCAATCTTTTTCTGAGGCTAGTGAAGAAAATGTTTGTAAAAACTGGAAAAGAAGCATCATGGAAAAGCCTACCAAGGAAACCTGTGAAAACAAACCTGTAACGTTTACAGCAATTGTCTTCTCTGCACTGCGGTTTCATTTCCTATAGTATCTATCACAGAGTCTTATTAATTCCATACAGAACTAAGAATTTGGCATTTAATCCCACCAGGGAAAAGGAGCTAAGAATGAAAATTTCACCTACAAATCAAAGGTGCAGAGTCATCATTCCTACTAATAATTCACCAAGATTTAATACACTAGCTTTAGAAAACTATTATGGAAACAAAACCTGTTGCAATTTCCTCTTTCATTTTAAGATGTGACTAATATTAAACTAGGATCAGAGGCTCATATCTGAGGGACTTAAACCAGGCTACTTGTGTGTTGCTGCTGTCTCACCTGTGGGGTTCTTTAGGGTTGTCGGACGAAATGAAAGTTGTTGGCTTTAATTATTCTTGCTGGATGGTTACACTGGGAAAACTGGAAGGAAGTTTCAGGAAGCAGGTTTTCTGTTTAGTAAAAATGCTTTCCTAAAGGGAAATAAATAGGATAAATTATAAATAAAAAGCAACATAGGGTAGTTATTAAAATAAAAATTGCAACAGCTAAGGGAAAGAGAAATAGAAAGCATTCTAATACATAATCATTATGTATGTTTACATGCTCTGGTTTGGGTTATTGTCTGTGGACTCCAGAAATGCTTTAGGAAAATCTACTTTAATAGTCCCCTGCCTTCTTGACTGAATAATGAAAATATAATGATAGATTTTAATCCTTCAGCTCTTTTTTCTTGTAACATAAACAGTCTGGCAGGAGTTCAATTAATAATAAACAGAAGCCCAGAAGCCCAACTTCTCCCACAGAGAGGATGGTCAGGCAAAGGCTACAGCAATCTACCTCCCTGATACTGGCCACAGAGATATCCTGACCCAAAATACTCTTCGGGGATGAGGTTTGAGATCTGGACAGGAAAGAACCATCAGCAAATCTACTTTTTTTGGAAACCAAACTATGATGATTCAGCACCAGTAACACAGAGGAAACCAAACAATAACCATGGGCAAGAGCCTGATATGGTGTCTCGGGTAGCTGTAGGGAGCCTCATTGCACTAAATGCTGGCTTGAAGCCCGCCGCAGTACATGAGGAGCTTGAGCTGTGCCAGGACATTGACACCACTGCCAAGGGGCTGAGGAAGAACCAGGTAACAGGAGAAAGCAGCAGTTCATGTGCCAGAGGCTGAGAGCAGGAAGGTTAGCACTTTGTCCCGCTGTCTATACAAAGGTGCAGTGATTGTGGCTCACCCCCATGCCACAGCACTCTTGAGCTGTCCACCCTTGCTTGGTTTTCAGCAGTGACACGTTCATCCCTGCTTCAATTTACTACATGGACTTTGATAACTGTTTCAACCCTTCACTCCCCATTGTCACAAACAAGCCACGATGGTTCCTCCTTGTGGCTGCCCTCGATTCACCCCAGCTAAATGGTGCTGGTGAAGAAGTTGCTCAAATGGAAGCAACCAGACGGAAAGAAGAGGCACAATCTAGCTGCTAAAACTGCAGATGTCACCTGGCCAGGAGCAGCAGAACAGAGTTGGGATCAGAATGAGCTTATAGATTTGTGCAAAAGCTCAGGAAAGTTTCCTCCTTTTCCATTTCAGTGCTGGGCTTCCTCAGCTATTGACGTGCAGGTCTCTGCAAGGAAAACAGATGAGGGAGAAGCAGCTAGGGAAGGTATGAGACTCTGGCAACTCAGCACCAAAGATGGATGCTGGCAGTAAGCTGCAGGTACCTCAACACAAACCACTGAGGAACCTGAAGGAGGTCAAAGGAGGACAACCAATCTTGAAGGAAGCAGGGTGAGAGACAAGAGAACGTATCCAGATGGATCAAATCCTCATATGGACTCTGCAGCGTGTGACTGGTGGGAAGAGGCCGTGCTCTCCCTCCTTAGTGCAAAACTCCTTCTCTTATTATATCCACGTCACTGAAATCGGCATATGGCTTGCTATCTGCAAAGGTTACTATACTGACAGCATTTTCTACTGTAATGTGAAGCCATAATCTGCTGCTGACTGGAAGTGAGGAAAAGCCAATTCTTTCTGTTGGCTAAACCACAGAACTGGGAGTCAGGAGACTGAGTATTTTTTCCAGCTCAGCCAGTGGTTCGCTCCATACTGTCGATTATGGCACTTGGACTCAGTTCTCAGTGGTGAAAGAAAAGGGTAGAATTTCCTATTGTTGGGTGACTTGAAACTTAATTAATGTTTTCTATGTGTGATGATCCTCAAAGGGGAGATGCCAAACATCACAAAGCACTTGGCACCCCTTTTTTCGCTCTCAGCCTCCAAGTCAGCAAAGCATCTTGATTATCATGAAATCATACAATAATCTGGGTCTATTCTGCCTGTTACTGCTGGTGGATTCATGACAAGAACTGCATAAAAATCATTCCACCTTCATGCCACTCTACCACTCATATGGCAGACCAAGAGAGAACCTGACAATGAGGTGAACTCTTGTGCAGCCATGTCATTTTCCGCCACGTTCTACAGGTTCAGAGAAGTGTGCTGAAGTTCACTCCTGCTACCTGGTTGGCAGCTCTTGCTCAGAAATTATTTCATTCATTATCAGCACATTTTCGGAACTGGAGGCTTTTACACTGCCAAGGAGTAAGAGCCATAAAGTGGTTGTGAAAAATGCATTGGTTGACATAAAGCAGCCTCTGTTGGATACACTAAATATGTCAAAGCAAACTCAGATGGTCCTTTAAATTGGTAGATGTGGCATCATGGGGAAAAATGCATTCTTTTCCCAGCAAGCAAACCAGCTCAAACACTTAAGGACTCCACCTGATTTCTCCCTTGTGAAACGAAATGTAGATTTTATGATCCACTATGTAACTGACTCAGTTTATAGTTTGCATTATTTTTCCCCTTTCCAAATACATTCCAATTCTATCAGCTTCAGTGGCTTTACACCTAATAGAGCCAAAGTCTGAACTGTGTCATTTAAAGACATCTCAAGAAACCACAAGGCAGAGGTAAGGCTTGCTATCGTGCATTTTCAAGCCAACTTTTTACCTCTGTTATTACTCCTACAATACCTCCCTGGGCCTTCACAGCTCACATTTTACCCTTAGTACAAATTAGGATAATCCCTGGTTTAGGACAAGACTCACTACCCAATCCAAAGAGCCCAGATACTAAATCTATTGCAAAGTATGACTTCCTGAACATTTCAAAGTTGGATTACCATACCAGTTGAGTACATGATTTAAAAATAGAAGGGAAACAACCTTAAGTATGGCCATAGAAAAATGACACCACATCTTGCAGTGTTCCTTTAAAAAACAACCTAAAGAAAAGGGGAAAAAAAGCCAATAAAAGATGGCTGACTGCCAGAGTTGTGTTAACTTCAAGTGCAGAGGTGATTTTTAATGCTTCAAACATCATTCATGAAATATTATATGTATAATTTGTACTCAAAATAACATGCAAGCTCTCCAAGGAAACATTAAAATAAATAGCTTCTTTAACTCTTTTGTACCTTGATCGTATCTTATTTTGATGAATCAATAAAAGAGAGATGTAAGATTGATGTAGGACAGATCAGTAGGGCAATCATGTACTTTATTACATATTTATGAGTCTGAAAGATCAAAGGATGTTTTTATGCACATAACTTGGCAAATGTGTTTTGCCACGTTCAGATATATTCCAAGTGACTTTAGCAGGAATGTGAAAGAAGCTGGCATGCTGCCCACAGTGCTATTTGGTAAGACTTTGAATGATGGTGGGATTACAAACCATGATAATAAAAACACATACAGCATAACATCGATGCATGTAAACAGTATATACAAATGCATATGTGTGATCCTATAATGTGTGTATATACAACATATTGCAACTTCTACACACATGCATAGATTTGTGAACTACAGCCTTGATTCAACATCTCTTTAAGACTCTAGAAATCTTTCTCCACACCAGGCCTCTAATGCAAACAAAAGAAGGGAAAAGGGTACCCTCCAACTGGAAAACTTTAGGTTATGGGCTGCCATGCACAAAAATCAGGAAATTATGATGTTTGCAACTACATTTCTTCACAGAACATCCATTCTTGTTTGGGTTCCTGTCAGACACTACTACTGTTCTATGGGTACTAAGATGGAACAAGTATCTCGATTAACATCAGGACCTGTAATTCTGCCTTCTCCCAGCTTTTGCATATGGATCTTAAACTCACACTGTCCCTTCAATACATGAAATGCCTCAGCATAAAAGGATTAGAGGCAGGTTGATCCTCACACATGCACTGTCACCCAACTGATACCATGTCCCTGCAGCAGCAGGTGCTATCTGGAGAAATGGGTGAGCAGCTTCTCCATCTTTCTCCTGCTAAAACCATGACTGTATAATGAAGTGGAATACAATGATTCTCATCTGGAAGCAGATTTGCAGCATAGTAAGAGCAGCCCAAAGCAGTTTGAAATCTTGCACACTACTACTATTAAAACTGCAGTGGCAGGGACTTTGAAGTAACAAGTATATATCTGGAAGGGAGAGGGTTACTGAATTTCACTAGGACCAATAAGTACTTGTGATCTAGCAGAGCTCATTTCATCCCCAAATCTGCTAAAGGTTTCCCAAGTGATCCAGGACACGTCACTTTTTAACAGAGTCATCAGATCCCCTTTTTATGTCCTCAAAACAAATCTGTCACTCATTTCTTATCTGCAAAGGAATAATACTACTCCCCAGACACAGAGGGGATTGACTGAGAAAATCAGCTTCTGTGAAGATACGGAGATTGACAGAAAAGCATGCATGTTTCTGAAAGCAAGACAGTAGGCCTGGTACCATTCTGCTTTTGCAATTTTCTTACTATTAATAAGAAGTTAATGGTGGGTTTTTATTAGACTTAGCAGAATCTGATTGATTCAAAGATGCTGTAGAGGCCTGTCAAAATGTGCTAAAATATACAGTACCTGCCAACACCACATAGGAAACATCAGGATATTACCTGCAGCTACAGGAGGGTTGGGCCTGGGGATCTGTCATTGCCTGAAAAGTGCTATCAACTTTTAAAATAAAAAGCTACTGAAAATGATGTTACTGATTCATGTTGGTTATTGGAGTCGCAATGTAAAGATATAGGTATGGAAGAGATGACCACCTTGACCTATTCTGTCTCAATGCAGGTAAGTACTGCATTACCTAGGCTAAATTTAAGCGGGTTCTACAATCACAACACACTCCCTGTGAACAGCTGCTTCATGGTATCACAGAGCACACCAGGAGGTTTTGTCTACTCATTAGTGCTGTGATGGGTTCAGGTTGGTGTGTCTGGCTATTAAAAACCACTACAGGAGTTTCTCTTTCTTTCTGTGGCTCCCCCTCCCCTTTGCTCATGAAGGCAGGCAGCTCTCTTCCACCTCTCCTGCCCCTTTGGGACTTTGTTCCAAAATCCTCACAGCTACCTGTATGACTGTGGTCCTTCAACCACTCATAGAATCATGGAATCATAAAATGGTTTGGGTTGGAAAGGACCTTAAAGATGATCCAATTCCAACCCCCTGCCATGGGCAGGGACACCTTCCACTAGACCAGGTTGCTCCAAGCCGCATCCATCTGGCCATTACGCATTTTCCAGTTGAACCCCACTGACTCTGAGCTTCAATTTACCCTTTTTAAGTGGGTTTTTTTTCACGTCACTGTGAGTTCTGTCAGTAATCCTTTGACCTCGGTGTTTACACCCTCCCAGCACCAGCAAGGTGTACTCATGGCCGATGGTAGGCACCAGTTAACAGGCCTGCATTACTCATTTCATGTTTTGCTCACTCTGCACAAGTAATTCAATCAAGCTTCCTCATATTTATTTCTTTCTTTTCTGAACTATCTTCCTTTTGTTGGCATCATTGTCACTGAAGTGCCCTAGATGAAGTATTCCAATATCAGCTAGCTCATACCCTACATGCTGTGCCTACCTTAAGTACTATTAAAAAACCTGTCATCCTGCTCCCTTCCCAAGTGGTCGCCTTAATGGCTGTCCCAGGCAGCCCAGCAGCTGAAGTAATTTCTGCCGTGCTATCCATACTGGCAGATTTGTTGCTGTTTGCTTTTTTCCCAACTTTTACCTGTGTTTATCAATAGTTACTTTTACAAAGGTCTCCTCAATGTCTCAGGGGTTGATTCAATGAAGCCTTTAAGCTGCTGGTTAGAGTTAAGCACATGAATAAGCTTCCATTTGAAGACAACAGGACTAAACGGCTCACAAGACAACATACATTTAAGTGGGTTTTTTTGTAAATTAAGCTGTAACTGTTCAACAGTCCTGTGGGATTTTTCTTTTCTCTTTTTTCCTTTAACGAAAAAGAAAATCCAACCAGCTCATCCCTACACTTCAGGCTTTCTGGTTACCTGCTGCTAGCAAGGCTGTTATGTTCAAAAACTACTGATGGATTCTTTCAGCCCAAATGTTTATTAAAATAACAGTTATTAAACACCCCACCTCACCCATCCCCAAACCACGCCCGGGCCCTTCCACGTGCAGAACTGTGCAAACAAGGGTGTTACGAGGCAGCTGTGAGCTCCAACAGCACCGGGCAACATTGAACTGCAGCAAACTTCACAACTTTGCTATTCCAAATATTAGCACTACCGATGAACCTTTACTCCGTTGCAACAGACACATAATTAACTCATTTACAAGACCTGCAGGAGAAGGTTTGACTCCACAGGAAGGGGCTTTGGCAGATTTGCTGGCAGCCTTTCAGGTGGGTGGGTGCAATTTACGGCGCTATGCAGAAGCTTTTGTTCACATTCATTAAAGTGCCCCGAAGTTAGTCTGGGCTTAATTATTCAGTTATAAATCCTTTGACTGCAAGCTGATTTAGCTCATATTCTCTCTGAGTTTTATGGGGGCAACCTTCTGAAGGAGATAATGTTGAAAGCATCCCTGCTCTCTCCCACCCTCCAGAGGCCACCAAGGGCTGCAATAGGGATAGGTCCTGCACCACTTCATTCCTACATACCCCCGGAATGATTTTGGAGGGTGGCAGGCAGCATGAGGCTAGATTTAGATTAGACATTAGGAAGAAATTCTTCACTGTGAGGGTGCTGAGGCACTGGAACAGGTTGTCCAGAGCTGTGGCTGCCCCATTCCTGGCAGAGCTGTCAGCAAATCAGCTATATAAACAGGCTTTCCTGTTGCTGTCTTATTTAGGCACAGAAAAGAAAGGAGAAAATTAAAGATGGCAGCACACTGATACTGCTCATGGATGCTGTCATCTGTCACAGTCTCTAGCCTAATACTCGAGGTGAGAACTTAAAGTGAAAGGCTGGTTCACAAAGCTATGTGGGCATGCTGATTGCAATGTAATAGTGGCTTAATTTGAATTAAAGTTAATTAGAAATGGATTTAATGAACTTTGAGTAAGTTGCCATTATGCCAAAGCAAAATTATCTATACAGCCTTTTATTCAGTTTAACTTCCTCTGTTTAAAACCTCCTCATATCATGCCAGAATAACTTTTTTTGTGTAGAGAAATTTCTACACAGAAAAAACCCACCCTTACTCAGCTAGAAAAGACAGTGGCTGAACTTACTCCTGATGTAGTCCCCATAGTCAGTATGGTTATTGTCACGTACAGCTCAGGATCAAAGGACATGCAGCTAGAAGATCTAATTAAAAAGTGAGGATGTAACAGACAGGCCCCATCTTCTACTCAATCAGCTCTTACTTAGTCCCAAGATCTGAACTGCACATCAGCTAGCACAGGCCTAGAGGTCAAGAGATTTGTTCTTCATCTAAATTTGGAGAGGGTCCTTGCCTTGTCCTTTGCTTCTGAAACCAGCTCACCTGTCTGGCAGAGCTAACCCAACCCAGCCCCGCCACAAACCTTTCAGGTTATCCAACTGTGATGTGTTTAGCTGTGGGAAAGCTTTCTGTGTCTTCTTATTCGTTTTTAGGTTTGGGGTTTGATTTTTTGCTCTTCTTTTTCTTTAATCTAAGTACAGCGGAAAGTTTCAAACTGTGGACTGGTCTTTTATGTCATCAAATGTTATGAAAAGTCTCTATTACAAAATAACTCCAATGTGACAAATAGTTCCCCTCTTCTAGTTGTTTCTGTACAAAAATACTAAGAACTCCTACATGGCAGACCTGGGAATTATGATAACTCTACTCATTTTGCTCTTGATGAGGGAAGATTGTGGTAACTGTAGTCCAAATAACAATGTATTATTTGGCCTGGCCTGCTGGTAGGGTCTGAGGTAGGATCGGAGAATCCTCAATGACTGAGTTTAGACTATATGGCATTACTGCCCCTCACTGAGAAGGGTAACTGAGTGACCCCAAACAGTTTAGGTGAGCCTGTTTTATTCTGCTGTGTGGACTAGCATCATACCTGTTTTTAACCTTTAGGATCTCATGTGTGTTTTCATCAGAGCCTCTTCCACTTAGAACGCTGATCACAGAATTATAGACTAATTTGAGTTGCAAGGGAAGCTGGGGGGGTCATCTGGTCCTACCCCTGGCTCAAAGCAGGGCCAGCCTTGAAGTTTGGTATTAAAAACGTTTTCAGTCCTATGAAGTCATCTCTCTGGGCTTTGTGAACTCTAATCAAGAGAGGCTGCTACCAGACCTGTGAAGTCAGTATGAACCTCATCGAGGGTACAGAGGTGCAGAAAGATGAAGGTTTCTGCCCTTAAAGTTGATAGAAAAGCTTCCAGTGAGCAAGAGAGGAACCCAAGTCCCAGCCTACAGTTGACCAGCAAACATAATGCAAGACTTCAGTTACAATGCAAAGCTCATTAATTTTTCTTTGTCTTTCTTACAACAAACATGCTTTCTTGAGCCTTAATTTTCTGACTAATTATGCTCAGCTTTCCACCTGAGCTGAGAAAAAGAAGAGATTTCACCTGAGGAAGTACATATTACTTTTGCCTCACACTTTCCAAATTAAGAATTAATTCAGAGCAGAAACATTGAAAAGAGATTCAAGAGAGACAGCATGTCTATGGTGAAGACCGTCTGCACTAGATTCCAACTTTATAATGTCCGTTCGAGCTGTTGGGTTTATTATTGCTTCATGCTGAAAAATACTGAGAAGCTTCTACACTACAGTTCAGCCATTCCTAAGAATAAGCTTCCGGAAGAACAAACGTTCACACCAGTTGTTTTGAAAGGCTTAGAATATTTTTCCTGAGACTCCACTAATGTGCACTGGGGGACTGTCTCAAAATGTGGTAGAGGCCAGTGCAGGGACAGAGAGGTATCGTTCACTGTCCTCATGAATATGCAACAAAATGTGGCCAAATTATAATCCTCTGCAAATCACCATCTGCATATGCTCAGTAGAGGTTTGTTAGAGGCTAGCAGCACAATTCCCAGAGCATTCTGTCTTAATTGCATATATGCCATATCTCCCACAGGGCTGTATGCCAACCACATGGGCCTGCTCCATGCCCACCTCATCCACTGACCTAGATTCTTCTATAAATTTCACCTCAGGAGGGGTTGCAGCTCAGCTTCGATTTACACACAAGGAAAAAAGTGGGTATTTCCAGAACTTGAGAGAGTTCTTATGGGAGAAGAGGCAAGTTCTAGGCATAGCAAGAATGTATCAGGGGAAAAAGAAGGTGCACTTAGCGCTGTATTCAGGCTACATGTTTGAATATGAGATTAAGATGGTAATAAAGTATTTTATCCACATTAATTTTGCCTGGTGATAAAGCATCTGGGATGAGATGTCAAAGAGATGAGCAGATGTCTAGGCTTGGCTGCTCTGAGGCAAGCCAGTGCAGCAGTATCTCCATTAGGAAAGCAGTGGAGGTGATAAAAGCCAAAATTATTATTACAATGGAAACGATTTGGACGCAGATGAACGTGAGTTCAGAGAACATTGTTCTGAAGAGTTAAATAAAGAAAAGAAGGGAAAAAAAAGGTGGCCCAAGAAGGTCATTGTAGGTGCAAACAGAAAGTTAGAGGGAGGAACAGGTTCCAGGACAGAGTCTTTAAACCAAGATTTCAAGGCAGAGATTATAATGAGGTCTGTCAGATGTAGCCAAAATGTCAAGGAACATATGATTGGAATAATGGCCTTGAGATTTGGCCCTGAAGAGCTTACTAGAGACCTTGGCAAGAGCACGTCCAGTGGAGTGGAGAGAACAGAAGCTAGAATGAAATACAGAGTATTATTATACACTACCGTGTTTGGCACCACCAGGATGTGTTCATCCCATGGGACATTTACTGGGACCTGATGGACTAAATCCTGGCTAAAACTGGGCTTAACACCTCCAGAAATTTCATCAGTTTACCTCCCTCAGAAATTTCATTCAGAGAAGAAAAGCTAAAACATGGTGGGGTTTTCTTTATTTTTCTTCTTTTAACAAAAAAAAAGGAATCTGGAGTTTATTTTAGGCCCTTCTGTGTGAAATCATCCTGTACTGAGCAATCCTTCTCCCCAAAGATCTCAGAGCAGAACACTGTTTCTTTACATTGTGTAAACAGTGTAAAATTAGGCAGATCTTAAGCTAGCTGCTCTTATTACACAGTTTGATGAATCTGAAAGGGTAACAAACTGCAGGATGAATGATTAGTCATTTAGTCTTACAATAGCTTTCTTCCCTTACCCACTCCTCTTCCTATAAATTCCTTTCGAAAAAACCCCGAAAACAAATAAACACTTGCTATAAATTAACTGAATTATTAATCTCTCATCCTTTGCAGACTTTGCATGTTGGACAATAGCCAGGGGATCGCAGTACAATGTGCTGTTGCAGTTATTCCCTTTAGGGATAGAAGACATATATATTCTTAGACATGCAATAAAATGCGGATCTCTATAGTATGAGATGATCTCCCTTGACACTTTGTTTTTAAATCAACTACTTGGTGATTTAAAAACAACAAGTTCGAACAAGCCTGGAATCGGATCTATTTGACCATTTTCAGTTCCAGTGACGTCAAAGGTAGAATTATATGGAAAACACAGTGCTTAGACTTAAAATTAGCAAGAGCTCTCCAGAAGGAACAAAAAAGGTATAAATTAGGTCTGATTGAACAAACACAACTCCACTGTTGAACAACCACTCAATGAAGAGGGCAGGGAGAGGCAATGGAGCACGGTAATGTGTAATATTACTAGTCAATGGGCTGTGTGCAGCAGTGGGCTCCCAAACGCTGGAGGTGTCAGGGAGATAAATAGCAGAGTGTCCTCCTCAAAAATATGATTAATACCCTCCTCGGTCCACTGCTGAAGATGTAGTGGGTGCAGCTGGTTTGGACAGAAGTTGCATAGAGGAAAATTCCAGGACGACTGCAGCAGAGCAGAGAGGGCAAAGAGTAGGACAAGTAGTCAACTGAGTGGGAGTGCTGAGCCCCAAGAAGGGGAGAAGTAGGCCAGAGCTGGCAAAGGTCTTTTGGCTGCTGTTTAAGTAATGTTTATAGAACTTCCATGCATGCAGAACTGAGTTTCGAGTTCATGATCTCTGGAGGAAAAAAGGGAGAGAAGCATGTTCGAGTTCATTGTCTCTTGTAATAGTCATGCCAGAGGTGGCTTTCAAGGAGCTGTTCTTGTCTCCTAGCCTGCCCCCCTGAAAAGCTTGTACGTCACAAAAAAGCAGGTGGAAAACTGAGGAACATAAAAAAAAAGAAACTAAGAAAGCATCATCTATTTTTCCCTGCAGCCAACTGCAACTTCCTGTGACAGTCAGGAGTGTGTCAAGTGGGGTTTTCACTCTGCATCGTTTTCAAGGAATCCTCTAAAATTCTAAGGAAACATCCTTTCATGCTTCTGTTGTCACAGCACTCAGGGGAGACTGTCCAGAGCTCAAATTCCCAGCATTAGAATCTGAACACACTACGATGTAACTAATGCTCCTGAAATCAAACAAAGGCAGAAGGCTACGGATGGCTTTATTTCTTAGGGCAGTGATCCCTGCCTTTGTTGGTTTACAGGCAACACCACCAAGCAAGCAATACATTACCAGCAATGCCATATTATCTACCGTCTTGCATCCACAACGAATGTCTCAGGGTCACCCCTGAAAGCCTTGGGTGGGGATGAATGCCTCGGGCAACCAGTCTCCAATCAGCAAGAAGGTGCTGCAAAAGCTACAGACTCTGGGCTGATGCTGAAGAGGAGGACACACATGTTATTAAACACACAAACACAACACAAGCAGTACACACATAAATACTTCTGTTTAACTTAAAATGACAAAAAAATACGATGGGGGAAATGAAAAGTTCCAGTGGATTATTGATCTGAAAGACAGTGATTAATAATCACCAGTTTAGTATTCTGCATCACCACTGCCTGTCACACTTCCCTGGAAACAGGATTAATATAAGAAGATATTATATATGTGAGCAAGGCACTAAGGTAGCACTATATTGATCTGAACTTTAGAGCTGTTCAGTGCTATTAACAAAAACAAAAAGAATGAAGGTGCTTGTAAAGAGGAGGATGGCTGACAGAAAGAAAGGAGTTGTTTTCCCTTCTACAAATTGCCAGCAGCCTGCTCATCTCTTCAATCAGGTTCAAGAACCACCAGCTACAGATCCCCGGTAAAGTCAGTGTAACCCACACCAGATCAGCCAGCACAGGCACAAAGCCTTTCCCTTGCTGTATTTGAAGGATTGGTCCCTGACTGTAACATGGAAAGTTGATGTAAGAGCTTCCATGCCCCCAAGGACCCGATACTACAGGAATACTACGGGAACATCATTGCTTTCAAGGAGAATTTAGAGAAAGGTGCAATTTCTAAAGCAATCTGTAATTCACTGAACTATCACATTCCTTTAAACAAAATAAGAAGTCTAGCCTGACATACACAAAGTGCTTTAAGAGAAAAAGCTAAGTAAAATAAAGCCTGCTAATATATTTAAAGACACTTGCCATGAAATTAAAATCATTTAACTGCTTTATTAAACTACTGTCTCAAATGCACTTTGTTCTTTTCCTACCTTTTTTTTTCTACATAAAGAGGGGGCACCACTATTTGTTCAACATAATATTAAGCATACTCTGCTACTCAATTAGTAAACATGTCAAGAGGTGGGTTAGTTATTCATGGTTCAGGGGCACAGCCCCCTTTCAAAAAGAACTTTTTTTTTTTCACTCTAATGAAATGATGGATAATCTGGAAGTAGGTGCTTTAAGAAGATATTAATCATTCTCTGTGGTAATGTTAATCATGCGTTCCATCATCTCCAGATGCTGTGCATCACCTTCCTCGGAGATAAAGGGCACCCAAGCCAAGCAGAGTCCTTTTGATCACCTTTCTCACAGTAACTCTCATAAGGCATTAAAAGAAGTCTTCACATTTCAGGGCATCCTTAAAAATGAAATAGAAAGTGGGAGAGTGAGGTAATGGAGGGATTCATGGACTTCAGTCTTGACCCTGTCATTACTTATGCTGCCCAGATGGGAGGTGCATAGTTCTTTCGTCCTTTGTCCTAATCTTTGACATTTTTCAATGCAATGTTTGGAATGAATGAGGTATGAGAAAAACCCTGATCACAGGAAATAGAAAATTAAGTCACAAAAGATTTCAGGGAGGGAGGTGAGGGGGGAAGCAGAGGAAAAACCAACCCTTGCTTTCTGTGAAGAAAAACCCAGCAAAATTATTCCCTCTCAGCCTGCTATTCCATTCTCGGAAAACATTAGCAGAAGTGGGGTCAGATTTATCTCAGCATACTCTCTGTGATGATAATAAAACACCCTGCCACGGGAGAGACTTCTGGCCAATTAGACCATTTTTATGACTAATCTTTTATAGTTTTTATCTTCTTTTTTTTAAGCTACATATAAACCTAGGGCATCTCTTAGATGGCTGAAATAGCTCCTTTTGCAGACTTAGATGCTTCAGAGACCCCAACGCCTAGAGAAGAAACTTTGAAGGTCTCCTAAAGCTAAAAAGTTACTTTGTATAAACTGTTGAATAAAGACAAACCACAGGGGACCGTGCCCAGTCAAAGGCAGGCGGTGTTTCTGTCACAGCATGCAAGTGTGAAGGAGAAAAGAAGTTGTGTGAACTTGAAATGAAATCATCCAACTTTCTTAAATCTGCGTTTAAATACTAAATCCCTATGTAGAGGAACTGCCCACCTCTCTTAGACAATCAGCGATCCCCACCAAATGTCACTCTGAGAGAGAAGTTTAAAAGAGGAAGCCATAGGAAATGTCAAGCCCCTCATACCTATAGATGGTTTTTACGATATTTCAACTAAGTGTTCGTCACCACTCTTTGTAGTTTTGATTAAATTACAATGAAGATATGATGAAGGCCAGGTTGGACGGGGCTTTGAGCAACCTGGTCTAGTAAGTGTCCCTGCCCGCAGCAGGGGACTGGAACTGGGTGAGCTTTAATGTCCCTTCCAACCCAAACCAGGCTGTGATTCTAAGATTCTATGATTCTATGAAATACCTTTTTCCCCCAGAATTTAAAAAGTTTGCTCTTCCTGCTTCTCAAAACCAGGTCATTTTTGCAACACTGCAAAGCCCCATTCTTACCTCTTTGAGTACCCCACATCTTTGAAAGGAAAAGATAAATCACAGGGCTGAACTACTGTATCGTCAGCGTCTCTTCAGAGAACATGCAATGCAAACCCTTGGGCAGCTGCAGGAAGGATATTCTGTGGAGTAAATAATCCACACCTTACTGAGATTACAAAAGTACACCTTCTTACACAGGAAATACTCCATAGTCTTATCTGTGAGACACCAGAGGGAAGAACCATCGCCTAGATGCTTTGCCATTAATATTAAGGAGTTTTGTTATGTGCATTGAGCTGTGCACATGCTACATTCAGTTGTGCCACAAAACATGGATGAACAACATTATCCAATACTCTACAGAATATATGTAAACTAATATCTTCTTTTTCCATTTTTCTCCAGTAATTCCTGGAAAAACAAAGCCACCCTTTCTCCAATGTAAAGCTGCCTCCCTTCCAACACACACTTAGTTTGAAGCTTCAGAAAATGTGATCCTAATGCATTGAGGATCTTTGCAGTGAATTTATGTAGTGCAAAAACCTGATTCCATCTTTGCAGCAATTCCTGCTCTATTTTGCATTCCCCTGGATTGCCTTCCAGATAGTGCACATTGCATTAACATAAGATCACTGGTACAGGCCCTTTGTAGACGGCAAAGCTGAGAGACTAATGGATGTCTGAAATGTGAATGTTTTTTCATTCCCTGTGATCTTGTTAACATACGTGCATTTAATGGTGGCAGCATTATTTCTGACTTACACCACTGCACTACATTACAGTTGCTATTAATTATGCTTGCTATTGGGAACAGTTGCATGTTTACAGATTGTTTTTTCATGGTCAGTTCTAATTTACTTTCTGTACAGACAACTATCGTATTATGCACAAGGTTTTACAGTCCACCCCAGAGCCATGGTAAAAGTACTTGTATTTAAATGCGCAGAAGACAGAAATTAAAAGTATTGCCAAACTTAGGAAGAGAAACAAGATTTATAGGCCCTTACTAACAAAAGTTCTGAATTCAGAACATTGTACTTCACTCTGTAAAGTAAAACACTTTAAATTAAATGTATGTGAACTACAATAATAACAATAGGCCAGAATTTCAAAGTGGCTTCAACTCTTCCTTCACTCAAGTGTATACAAATCTGTTCTGAACACCATAAGCACTGGGGCACCCAAACAAATGTATATTAAAAGGAGCTTGATCAGGAAAATTAGCAGATACAGAGCTGAAGGGGATTTGGTTGATCCGAGGTGAATATGTTGATACATATCCTTTGTGAAATCCTTGAGTGGTTTCCAGGAGAAATAGGTATGTAGTCTCCCACTTCATTTCTTCTGGGAAGTGAAGTACTCTTTCATTATTGATAAGATAGAGAGCTGCCTTTTCTATTCATTGCACTCAGCTCACACTGATAGATGGTATATAAAAATTTCATTTTGGATGGCAGAATTTGAGTACAGTGATACAAAGGTGCTTTGTGGATAGAATCTATAAATCTTGAGGGAAAAAAGGAAAAAAATAGTGCCTTCTGTCATCATGGCTAGCAGATTTAGATCATGAAAGGTACCATCATGCTAAGCCAAATGAATCCACCAAGAATTTTGGTTGATAGGGTCAGGAAATATAGGGTTAGTTAAAGTTCATCAGACTTATTTTGTAAGTATGTATATACCTGGAAAAAAGGAGCTAAAATACCTTCCAAGGAATCTATCCAAGGTATGGGTGAAGAATCTTTTTTGGAATAGACTGACTAAAGTTTGCATGAAAAATAGGTATCCTCATTCATATTAGTGACTCTGCTGTTAGAATATTTATCTGGACCATAGCTAAATCTGGTTTCTAAGTTGTTCTTTGGGCCAAAATCCTATTATTGTCAGAATTAATTTCCCTGAAGGGAGAAGAAATAATGTGCTAAGACCATAGAATTTCACCCTGATACTTTGATTTCACGAATCTTGGAAATACCTCTCACAAGAATTTGGCTCTGAAAGGTGGAAATTTCCTCACAAGTTAATCTGAAGTGATTGTTCATTACCTTGAACCAGTATCTCCCAAGAATGGATGTCATCTGTTTTCAAAGGCCTGTGATATTTCTGCGATGAAACATAAACTCGACAAGGAAACACAAAGCAGTCTGCTGGAACCGGGTTGGAGAGACAACTGAACAAACAGCTGGTTAAAGGATTAAAGCCAAAACAAAGGACTGTTTGAAGGTCTCTCTAAGTTTTAGATAGCACTGGGAATCTTTTGAAACGAGGGCACAGTGGAGCTGCTATAGAAAGGGAAAGGTTTGGGACCTTTACCCAATTCAGAGATACTGAAACTCTGCAGCACTGACTGGTGAGTCTTCAGAAAGCAGCAGGGATAATGAGATGAGCATTATGCCATGGTAATTCCAATTCACACTCTCAAACAAAAATCTTTGGTCTCTGGAAGGATCCAATGCGTTTCTCTTCATTAGCTGATTGTCATTGTTATGTTACAGTTTATATTACCTTCCCCTCTTTAGCCTACTTTACCATTACCTTTAATGAATTACTACTTTTCAGCACAATTAAGTGTTTGAAGCAACCAGAAGGTACAGTTTAAGCACAGTAAAAATGTCCAATTGAAAAGGCTAAAGATCAATATCAAAGGTCTAAAAGGTTAGACCAATCCTATCAGCTTCAGGGAAAAGCTGGTGCTAAGCTACCATCGAAGAAAGAAATAGCTAATGGCCCACAGATGATCTTTGTTCAACCAGGTTTTTCCTGTTTAAGAAGAAATCCTCTCTTTACTTAGCACTGTAATTTTCCCATTGCTGAAAATGCAGAAGCTTTAAATTCCAATTTCAGTTGTGCTGAAAGATGGAAAATAGTTTCTTTTAAATACTTTTCTTTATGAAAGAAGACAATAAAGGCTGCCTATTGGCCCTCATTATCCCCACCTCGATTTGACTTGCCTACCTGCTCCACTGCACTGGTTCAAGACAATTAATCCTAATATTCAACCCTCCTGGTGTAATTTCTCATCTTGGCAGGTCTCTTTCTATAATGACTAAAGGGGAGTGGCCAAATTCTCAAACCCTCTGGGGTGAGCCAGATACATTTCCACAAACACAGACACCAATTCGATCCTGATATGCTGATGAAATGTGCTATCAAACCAAAGCAAGCATTAAAAGCCACTGTCCAAATAGTCTGGATAATGAAACACGCAGTACTGGTCATCACATTATGGACACAATAAAGTTCAAACAGTGAATTCTGTTGATATGAAAAAAGGGCTTTGTGGGCAACTGTTCGTTTATGGTTCAGAGGTAGCTTATGTTGAAGAAATATTTGTATTATTTTCCTAACTGCAAGAAAAAAGACCCACCCACAACTCACCAAAAACTCTGCGCAAGACTCTCAGCTCCTGCTAGCCAGCACAGTTCCCCAGACTTCTAAATTGGCCTCAACAGAAAAATGTATTTTATTAGCCAACTAGTCACATCTATTTATATACTGAATGTTATATGTGGGTTATGGTCCGTAACCAGCTCCTAGATATAAAGATGTTAATCTGGAGTTACCCATCTCACTGATTGTAACAGAGTTAGTCCAATTCTAGAGATCTGCAAACTGGAGCACAGTGTGACTGGGACTCTGCTCCTATTCCCAGTCCTGTTGTCTTCCTCTCCATCTTGCTTCCTCCCCTGATACACCAGAAATGCTGCCTAAGAGCATAGGCCATTGATCGCTTTGTTCCAAAGCCAATGCCATTTAATGAATTGAGTGTTCATCTCCTAAGAGACAAACAGGGAGCCCCACAGAGGTGCTCTATAGAATAGGATACCCTATTGCTACAATTCTGCTATCTAGTCACTCTGAATGTAAACTGATAATTACAAGTAATACCTTTGTTTCTGGGTACAACAGATTCTTAACTTGCATCAGGTATGTTTTAGAGCTGCAGTCATACTCTATATGTAAAAAATAGAAGTTTCACTGGGTTTTGTAAAAGTTTGGAATCTCTGTACTTGCAAACTTATGACTGAACTTATTATTCCATTTCTTTTTTCTATCTGCACAATACCTCACTAAAATTAAGCATATCTAAGGGTGAGAATACCAAGATTCACCATAACCAGTGACAGCTTCTCTGGAGCTAATGCTGTAGCTCTCAGGACTATTTGAATGCTTTTGCATAGCAAGGTACAGGGTATTTCTCCTATGAGAAAGGGAAACTCCCATGATCTTAATCAGAGACAGCACCTGCATCTAACCATGGAAGATCTACAGCAGATATCAGGTTCTGAGTCAAAACCTCAGTGGCATAATACACGAATAGTCAGGGGTTTGCATTAATTTACACCAGTTGAAGAGCTAGCAAGCTAGCTAGTAAAACTGCTTTAACTTAGTTTAAAAATATTTCTTTTTATAGCCAGTTTTTCTCTATGGCTGTGGTTTCACAGTAACAGCTCATACAGATATAGTCCTTTGCCTCTTCTTTGTGCCACGGCCATTTGTAACTGCAAAGTGACTGGAACCAGGGAACGGACCCATCAAAAAAGAAACTAAGCCCAAGCTCTTCTCTTTTATGGCTTTTTCAGGCAAATCAGTTCCCTAAGTAAGGTTACCCCATGGCTACACAGACAGGCACACTAGCTAAAAGCATGGGAATGCATGGAATGGAGAACAGAAAAGTGGGAGAAAGGAAATGCTGGATTGTTAATCTCAGCACCATGAGTGAATAACTGCGAGCTACAGCTCCATGCCTTTGGGCACATAGATAAAGGTAAAAGAAGGGGACAAATAGAAATATACTTCCATATAGAACTTATAAATACAATCATAAATATTTTTTTAAAGTCTTATTGGCACAATGAGGTAAATATTTCTCAAATCCATCCACATCTACATTCTCCTCAGATATTAAATAGATATGTGGAAGTTATAAAAATTTCCACTGAGACCAAGCATTTAGGCCAGCAGTATGCATATTTTATTATTATTTTATCTTATTTTATTATTTCTGTTTCAGTTTTGCCTGTTAATTCAACATAGAAGAGGTAACATGTCAGTCTTACCAAGATGCTTTGCCTTCCCTGAATGTGCTTCAACAGGATACTGGTGTTTTATTAGCTGCTATTGATCATGAAGCAAATGGTAAGAAACTGGCTTAGCCAAGTAAACATACCCATGTCCAGTAAGACGACACCTATTTTTATTTTAACTAGACTTAGCCTCTATATAAGTACCAGGACGTAGTCAAAGGTCATAGGGAGCAACAAAAGTGTTTATCAAATATTAGGACATGCGATAAAACTTTGAGCCAAATTAAGTAAAGCAAATTCTCCCCAAATTTTTGGTGTTATCAAAAGGAATAAAATCTGCCTTTCCTTCACACTTTATAAATTTAGGGCAACTCAGGAAATTGCTCATTAGAAAATGAATTTAAGTCATATGTGACCAAGGGCAAAGAGAGCTACTCCTGTTCTGATGGACTGGTTCAGCTACACCACAGACCCTGCACAGTAGAACATGTGCTGCCACTGGCTGGCAGAGGTGCAGATCAAAAAGTACGTGGTGCAAAATTTCTCAAATGATTTCAAGTAATCATTAGACTGGTAAAAGTTGTGATCTCTCTTGGAGAATTTGGAGACAGTAAAACCAAGAGAAGTTAATTGAAGAAGTTATTTATTGCCCATTATTTGGTAAATTCTTCAGCCACTGAAGCTATGCAAAGCGCTTTGAAACCTCGTATTAAAGAATAATTCCTTAAATATATTAGCCTAATAGCTTGATTTCCAAATTAACTGCTATGAACTTACCTGAGAGAAGTAATTCTCTGGTGGGTGAGTATTCTATAGTGAGAATACTACATTACTGCCTCCATCTGATAGCAATTTTGTACCCTGAAGCATGTGGCTTGATTTAGCCTAGACACTAACTAAAAATGTCATTTTCATTCATATGGCCTTAACTCAGTAAAAAAATTAAGCATATGCTCAAGACCCTGAGAAGTCAGCTTCTCACGTGATGAACATTAAGCATCATAGTCTTACATCCTTCTTCAGATTCTGGGCAGGAGCATCGGCTTATTCAAGTGCTTAGAGCTGAGCATGTTTGTATTTGCTTTGCTCAATTAGGACTGTAATGATCTCATTCTGTTTTGCAAATTCCTAAGCTCCCTGCTTCAATAACCATTATGGTGTTTCACTCAACAATGAAAACTAGAAGATTTTGAACCTCCATCATTTACGTGCAGTAGTTTACTGTCCATCAATTCCTCTATTTGAGGCTGAAGTTTCTACAGCACAGGTGAATGGACAGCAGTAATTCTGGATTGCCAAGCTTGGATGACCAAAGCTCTGATTCGTGACCATACTGGATCAATCATTGGGGGTGCAAAAGGTTCCTGCCCCAGCTGTCTGCCCCTCCTTATCTTCAAGGTTACTCTGCTGGATGTTATCTCTTCAGTCACTGCAGCTAAACCCGGCAAGGAATGGGAATTAAACACATCTGGCTGCTCCTGAAGATGGGAAAGTGTAAATATGATGGATCCCTCTCAAGTCCTGAAAAAAACCCTGCATTTCCAGAATCCTGTGCTGTGTCCCAGTCCAACTCTTATTAAAGGATGCAGAAGGAGGCTGACCAGTTTCAAAAGGAAATGGAAGACCACGGAAGAGCAGGCAAAACGAGTTCCACAGCTTAAAACCTTGTGATTTTAAAGACTGTCTCCTTAATTTTAAGCACAATGCTATTGTTCTGTGTGCTTTTGTCCCACTGCTATCTTCAGAATACAAAATTTCTAGCGAGTTAGAGAGGTTTGGTTACAGAATTATATACTGAGAATAATGCAGAACAGTTATTTCAGCCCTCGGACAATTCAGGTAGCCGGAAAAGATTGTAAATAAAACCTGCAGCTACATTTCTGTACAAAACCATTCATCAATAGTACTACAATATATTTCTGTCTCTTTGCTTTGAGCTGTGCATCCTTTGTACTATTAGAATAATGCAAACAAGTCTTTCTGCTAACTCTAGAGCTTTGTCCTCTGCACAGCTCCTTCCAGCACCTCACAGCTAATAGTGCATCTCCCCACTCTGCTTCTCTCTGAAAACGTTAGGTGATGTCCCTTTAAGCTTCCATGCTGGTGTTAGTAGCAACTGCTCAATGGCAAAGCACCATAGGTTATGTTGTCTCTAGCTCTGAAATGACTCAAGACAGAGGGAGTGCACTTCACTGCCTCTGCCGCACAAACACCTGGAGCAGAGAGATCAGTTTTTCTCCCTTAAATGGCTGAAAATCAGAAATAACCAGGCTGAAACCTATGGAGCTTTACTGCTGAGTGCTGTGTTAACACAAGATGTGAATCTGCCTTTGGGTCCGGTTTCTGCAGAGCTGAATGGTGAGCAGGAATGTTCAGATTGCTTTGACTTCACTCACCATTTGCTGATATTAACTCTATATATTTTAAGCAGACACTTGCAGTTTCTCAGATGTCTTCTCCTTCTCATTTATTAGCTGAGTTATATTTTAACGGTGCTGAGAGATTTACTGTCAATGTATTAGATGTATTCATTTTGGTTACGGCAAAATCCTTGCGCTCGGATCCAAATGTTGGACACATCTGTTAGCAGGCCAAGGAATGACCCTGTATTATTATTATTTTTTAAACCTGACAGCTCACACATTTAAAAATTGCACAAAAATATGCAGCTTAGCAGCTCTGCCTTCTCTTTGTACTATTTGCTCACATCCGGATCCATTTTTTCCCCCTGCCTGAAGGGGGGAAGGACAACCCCATATCAATTGCTCCCTATGCCAGTTCACATTAAGGAAATCCCAACTTTTCATTGCAAATCAGCAGCATCTTTCCTTTGATCCAGAAGACCACAGCTGGGAAGCTGACACAACTCTGGCTCATGCTTCTCCTGCTTCAAGCCCTGCACCCGTGCTTTGCTCAGTGCCTGTAACATATTCTAGCAGAGTCACCTCTGCTCAGTTTTAGCAGAACCTTTTCCTCCCTGTCACTGACAGAGCAGCCAAATTAATCACACTCAGCCCAACTAACGTTAACAATCTGTCAAAGTGGCTTACAAAATGCTTCATCTACTGTAACCAGAAAATTCACCTGAAGACCTGCTGATTTGTCCTGTAGGACAAAACGGACAGAAACCACTTTTCCCTCTCATTCCCTTTTCAGTATTTTTCATCTCCTCTTTTGCTATTGTTTCTTTTGCTTTATTCCCTTACAGTAGTTCAGAACTCATTCATTGTGAGCAACATTTTTGCTTAAAGAAATGCTTACACAGTATAATCTCTCTCACGGTACATGGGCCTTTACCGCTGATGACATCAGGCTGGGGGTCCTTGGAAGTTCCTTTTGCACTTTAATACAGTGACTCTGTGATGTTTGTGCCCTGTTGTATTTTGACAAATTCTATTCTATATTCTAGCTATCAAAGAAGTAAAGTACTTTTAACTGCGTGCTGCAGGTAAACTTCCCCATGACTGCAACTGCTCTACACAAGCAACTGGAAGGGAAGTCCCTGTTACCCATCTAGGATGATTCTGTAAATCATGCACTTCACCTTGTAACAGTGGCTCTTGCCACCAAACATCTGGGTTGCCCTAGAAATGGATTTTGTAATGTTGTCTAAAACTGTTTTATTTGTGCATTTTTTTCTAAATCATCCAAATGGATTCAGCACCCTTGCACTGAACATTTTATCTTCTACTCCTGAAGAAAAAGGGGTACAATCCACTAAAAATCAGAAGAGCAGCTTTTCCAGCCTTCTTTACAAAGGCATATACAGACTATACAGTCTCACTACCAGAAGCTTTTCCCAATTATATTGCTACTGCAACATAAAGGTCCGATTTTCTGCTTTGAAACTAATGAGAGATGGAATATGCTTAAACAGTGCACGTGTCTCCAGCCAGTTACCAGGGCTGTTGGTACTCAAAGGACAGTTCAACAGCTCCCAGTGCCAGTCTGAGTTTAGACTCTGCAGAGGATTCCCCAACACTGCCTTGTCCTAACAAAGCTCCCCAAGCCACTGTCCCCAGGATGAGCAGCTACACTTGAGTCACTTTTCTCCTAGTGTGCTTGGGTTAAGTTTAAAGTCAAGCAGAGCCTATGAAGTACACATATTCAGGATCAAGTATCAAAACCACTTCTCATTCAGGCACTGATGCTGGAAGGTATCGACACCAAAGAGGAGGATGGGAGGACAGTTAAATCTGCTCATGAAGATTAATCAGGTTCCTTGTACTCGATCCTACCAAGAAGCCCAAGAAGAGCTGAAAAAGATCAGCCTTCACATTAGAAGTCTGATTCAGAAGGCCAGAACGGGCAAGAAACTATTGAGTAGCCACTAAGTTTTAGTTTTCAGTCTCTTGGGCTTAGCATGTTTTCACTTCACATTGATGTTGGTTTTTTTTTCTCTTTCTTGCAGTAATAGAGACACATGAATTAGATCTCCACATGCCAACTTGGCTTCTAGGCTCCTCATTCAAGACCACTGAACTTGCAAGAAATGGGGCCCTGGGATTCATCCCTAAAACAGCAGCTTCAAAAAGCAGACCCACATGATCAGTTTCAGGTCTTTAAAGGTGCTCTTGTTCTTCCAAACCTTTTCCTGGGCTTACCTTCCTACAGACAATCTCTAAAAAACAACTGGGTTTTTAGTGCAGTTGTAGTTCCCAAAAGCTTTGGGTAATTTTAATATATACCCTTCTTCATCGTAAATGCTCTTAGAGCCACTGATTTACATACATCAGGAGAGCAGCAGGAGGCTTTCAAGATGTATGTGGTGTTACCTGGCTTGTAAAGTTGAGCAGAATCACAACACGGCATCATTCAGTTACAGCGGGAAGAATAGAGAACAATTATTTCATTGTTATTTTTAACAGAGCCAAAGTGCAGCGTATTATTGGCTAGCAACATCAAGTGGCAAACTCTTAATGCATTTAAGGCTCTTATTCAACAACACCCATACACATATTTCCGACATCTGTATTTAAATGTCTGTTTGACTTCAATAGGTTTTAAGCATGTGCTCAGAATTAACCTCTATGCTTTTCCTGACATGAGGCTCTGTGTAGGTAGAATATCTATTGTATCACCATAACCAAGTTCAAAGTCCAGGTCTTCCCAGCCTCCAGGTACTATTCAATACGTAAGACTAGAGGTAAGGAGGTAGGTATGCACTGGCAGAACTTTTGAGGTTATTGTTGAGGGCGAGTTTGTGTTTTACAGACTTCCAGATGTTCAGAACAAGGGCTTTCAGAAAAGCCTTTGTGCAATTTCTGAACATCTCAACTTCATGGCAAAATCCACCCTAAATAAAGTAATTGTGCTTGTTGGCACCTCTCAGATAGCACTACCTGAACAACCTGGTGTTCATGAAGACTTCCTGGCAGTCTAAGGTGTGACATTGAGCAGCAGAGGGACTGAAACACCAAGGGGGGGAATGCTTGCGAGGATGACCTTGGGTCTGGAAAGAGATGAAGAACTGCTCTGTTACAGGACAGAGAACTCCAAGATTCACTTTTATCTGTCTTCAGAGGTCCATCCCATTAAAAGAGAAGCTTAAGCTGAAAGTGGCACTAATATGTCTAGTCATTCAGAGGGCTACACATAATCTGAGCAATAAGAAACATATTCAGCCTTTGCTTGATGGATGTATAGTCTGAACCATGACAAACTAGTCCCTCTTGTTTTTGTGGAGGGTTTTCTGCTAGGCAATTAAAAGCAAGCAACTCATTACTACAACACAAAGAAGCAAATTAAAATATCCATTTCCTATTAGAAATTGTCCAGTTTAAAATGAAAACCAAACCATGCCTTTCCCTCCCCAGTAAAATACTGCCACTGCAGCTGGAACTGATTTGCTGGGAGCTTCAAAAAAAGAGGCAAAAGGTTCAGTCACAAGGAAATGTGTTCCCAGCTAGGTCAAAGCTGTGGTAGTGCAGCAAGGCAATCCAGGAGAGGCTTGCACCGCTCTTGGCTGCACATGGTGGGTAACAGTGGGCCTTTCCCTCTCCAGGCTGTCAATCTAGCACTATTCACACACACTAAATTCACTTTGGTATTTAAAGAAGTGGCACTATTGATTCTTTTCACTTTTTCTTCCCCCCACTACAAGGCCACTACAGGCCACTGGAAAAGAAAAGGAGACCCACACATACACAGGCAGAAAAACTCAAGGAGCATTTCAGCAGTAAGTAAAAAGTACTACGAATACTGACCTTGCTGCATATTTTCTTAAATCAGGGGATAGTAATATATGGCCCAGATAACACTATATTTTCCTTATTACCCTGAACTGTACTTAATTGACATAACTCTGTGGGAGGATTAGCTTTTATACAAATACCCACATTTTATTGTATGGCCATTCCCTAAGGAATACCCTGCTCATATATTTCTCTTAATGTGGCTGTGCAAATAGGTCATTGCACAGTCATATGCTCAGCAGCAGTACTCAGATGTTTAGAATTCATTGATTATTTTTTGTAAATGCTGAAATCATTGGAGTGACGGATGGTTGCTTAGATATATAATTCTTAACCATTGCCTGCTAACATATTCTGACTCAATTATAATTATCAGATGTATTTCATTACTATATATATATATACACACACACCTCCAATTGTTGAGATGAAAAAACACGTATGATGAATTGAGACAGAATGACCTGATCCTTAATTTAGTGGGCAGGCTGCTTTCTGAGGTGAGCAGAGGAAGAACTTAACGGAAAATCCAAGGCCTTTTGCTTTCTTTGGGGGAGGGGATTTACAGACTACCAAAATTTCATCCTGAAGGGAAGCAAGAGTTGTACCTGCTCTGCTGCATGAATTTGCAGTGGGATTTCAAATTATGTAATGAAAATATTAAGGAATATTCTGTGAACATAAAGTCTCTAAGCATATAGGAAACACAACTCAGAAGTACCGTCATGTCTTAATGCTGCAGTATGTCAGGAGTGGAAATGAGAGTCCACATGCCAGGACATAAAGGTTCCACATGCCAGGACATAAAGGTCCCTAGGAAAGCTAGATGCAAGGTTTGCCAGGATCACAAAATTACTGGCTCAGCAATGCACCTATCCAGGGTCAGTTTATGTACGACATTCACATGTTAAATATGAAATGCAGCCTATATGACACAGGCAAACTCCTCCTCTAGATCACCAAACCATGACCTGTGTGATGCAAGAGTAGAGGAAGTACCACTTCTTCATGAGACAAACAACAGAGGATAATGTGCTTCTCTTCATTCATACTGCCTCGCGCTCCACAGCTTCAAGGGAACACTGTGTACTAGCCAAAGGGGTGACTACATCTCTTACTCCACTCCAAGCATGAAAAGTGCCATCTGTAACATTTGCTTGAGAAAAGTGCAAGCTGCTGCCACCACAAAATTGTACATGAAACATAGCCTGCAAATATAAAACCATAGTTAGCCTCTAGACATTGGCAAGTCTGCTAAAAAGACAGTTCAAGAATCCATGCAGTGACCAGTATCCTGCTCTGCCTCCCAAACATAAGGATAAAATTATTCCTATGTAAAGGGAACAAATAGTACTACTTAACAGCATAAGAACAACCAGCAGTGGTCTGCATATTGAGATAGATTACACACATGGAAAGAGGGGGCTGTCTCCTAACAACAAAACATCACTGATTTAACTGGCAGTACCAGGGAATCACATCAAATTCGGATGGTGAATCACATGCCTACATGCTCAGAATTGCAGGCTTGCAAATGTTAGCACTCTGTTAGTGATTTTCTTGAGAGTACTGAAGACTTCTTCACATGCTCAAGTCAGAGAATCATAGGATTTTCAGGTTGATTTTGAAAGACCAACACCTACTTTTCGAGTCCTCACAGCTACACAGGTAACTGCAAACACTGGATCTGAAAACATCAATCAAGTTTAAATGCAAGATTCAGAATCCAAGGAGCAAAACCCAATGATGACTATGACATCTGTTGATTTTTATAGGCTGTTTTCTGAAGAGAAAATGTATGTGATCAGAAGGTGTTTGTGCAGGTGAAAGAGGAGGACACACTTGGCAAAAATGATGATGCTCAAGCAAGCCTTATGAAAACAGGTGGCTGTGTAGAAGTGAGTGTGCATGTTTCTATCGGTGGCCTAAGGGAAAAGCACAAGCATGGGGACACACAGTATTAGGCACAAGAGCATCCATCAAAGAAACTGCAGCTACAGGAAAATCTGTTGAAACTGGCAGTAAATGATGAAAAACAAATCATAAGGAATTGTTTCTTCTGTGCCAGAACTTACAAAACTAACTGCTTTAAAAAAAAAGACTCATGATTTCTAAGCCAATCTCGTAATTTCTTGGAAGTTTAAGGTTAGAAATGAGACTTAAAGCATTTTGCAAATATCAAACTGAACACTATTGCTCCAGTGCAAGTAAAAGTTGCAGAACCAGAGAATAAACCTGTAGAGTACCACTGAAAAAACAATCCCTACAGTAACCTATGGCATCTCTGCCCATGCAAGTACAAGACAACAGGCTAAGGTGAGAAATAAAACAAGGGAATCAAAGCAACAGGAGAAGCTCAGAAAAGCACTACTGTGGGTAATCAGGCAGATTTTACTGCTAGAGAGACTTAAACACATCTAATTGATACTGAATCCACAAGGCTTAAATGCAGACAGTGCATGTAAATTAAGACATGTCTGTTTCCCATCAGTCAAACTCATCCAACAGAATTCATGCATACAAGAGGCTCATTTGTCTGCAAGGAATGTGCACACAAAATCTAGCCTGTCTGCAGATTACATTCTTGACAAACACATGGTCAGGATCTCATTTCTGGTTTTCATAATCCAGCATGTGCATATTTATTTCTTGGTCTCTGGATATACCACAGATTGGATCCTCTGTTATAGAAGCATTTCATGGATCTGTTGGTGAAAGGCTGCCTTTCATGTAGTTGACCTTGCCTCATGCAGATATCTGAGGCTGAGGAACCACCATTTGGTGCTAAGGACATCTTTATCCAGGTTCTAAGAACAGAAAGGACCTCAGTCGTCATGGCTACCCTCAGGCATGCTCTGCCGTGTTCTCCCCATCGAACTGCAGGCAGTTAAAACATAGAATCAAAGAATCACAGAATGGTTTGGGTTGGAAGGAACCATAAAGCTCATCCATTTCCAACCCCTCTGCCATGGGCAGGGACACCTTCCACTAGAGCAGGTTGCTCAAAGCCCCGTCCAACCTGGCCTTGAACACTGCCAGGAATGGAGCATGTTAGAAAACATGTTAAAAAAGATTGAAGATTCCTCTAACACACACTGTTGGGCTATCCCAAAGCCTATCAGGAGGTTAACATGCATGGCTTCTATGCAACACAACTGTTTTTATTGATGGAAATCTCTGAATCACAAGATTAGTATGTTACAAGCCAGCTTACACTTCATCCAGAAGCAGTCTGCAGCCAGGCTGGTTGCTCCTTGGACATCACTAAGGACATGACTGAATACATTGTGTTCCTGCATTTTAAATGGCTTTCTTTTCACAAATTTTTGGCAGTTCAGCAAGTGTTGGAGAGTTCAGCCCTCGATGCATTCCTTTTACCAGAAAGATTCAACAAAAATGCCAACAGCAGCAAAAAAAAAAACCCAAACCCAATTAAATTAAGACAATACCAAGCATCTGTGTGGTTTTCTTGTCTCCCTTCAGTGAATCTGGAGAAGAGTCATTCCCTGTTAGATAAACTAGAAGTCTTTTGTTGATATCATAGTGCTGACAAGTGTAATAGTGACAGCAACATCATGTGAAATTATAACAGGAATCTTCCTTTCAGCAGTAGGTCTTGATAAATTGGACATACTGATTCCTGCTATTTGTTGCAAGGTAGTGTGGCATCTCTCTTTTTTTCTTTAACAGGCGCTAATTATTGAGCATCAAATAGCGTAAAATATAACAGCTGTGCATACTGTCAGTGCTATATGGGCTGCTGAAGGTGTCTGTGCGTGCATATGCCAATGTGTGAGCAACTGACAGTGGGTGGTTTTGCTGTTTGCTTTAGAAATGCATTTGAATAAACTGCATGATTTTGCAGGACAGGAGAAATTCAGCTGGGTTACAGCGGAGTTAACAAGGAGAAGCCAGTTTCTAGAATGCCTGGGATGACTTTGCCATGGTACTGGGTGAGGAAGCGTGTTTCAGGCTGTTGGACATGGCTGGGGAGCTGCTCAGGTACATGGAAGTTCTTGCAGACTAACAATATTTTGTCCTTTTCAGCACCCCAATCTCACAAATCCCAACTAAATTATTAATGTTTTCAGGAATCATGAATTGGAATTTCCAGCATTTGGAAAACAGGAGAAGAAAAGAAAGAAGGGGAAAAAAAGTATTAAGAGAAACCAAAATCCTGAAGTACTATTTTGAGCTTTTATAGGCAAGCTGTGTCAAATAGTGGGAACACTTCACATAGCAGGTGAAAGTTTGCTGCCGAAAGCTTTCAGTCCAAAGAAACTTTTTCCTTTGTGAGAGGATTTAAACTGTAAACCACAAATACCCTGGTACCTCCCTGACCAAGATAACAACCTCACACAAAAAAAAAGAAGAAACCCCTAAAAATATTACCGTGACCTGTTTTATGGGAAGGTCAGGCTCTTAATCAGTTTCGGGGTATAGCTCTTGAAACGAGAATGAAAGACTTTCTCCCTGAATAGTTTGCTCTCCTCAGGTTATAGTGAAACAAAATATGTAAAGTTTTTTGCTTCTGAGTGTTAGAGCTGCTCTTTTAACTTTCCTTTTAAGTTGGAAAAATACAGTGAATAGAATCATTCTTTTCAACTCAAAACTTCTTCATGAAGGGTTGAGTCCTTTTTTTTATGGTTGCACTGGTACTAACACACCAGCTTCAGATGACCTTTACAAGTATCACATGGAGGCTTTATCCTGATTAAAATGGTTTTCTACACAGAAGGGGAAGGCCTGTGACACCACTCCGAACAAAACCTCTGCAGGACAAGGTGTAAAAGGATAAAATATATTGCTTCCTCTAAGAGGAACGGAAAAAAGGACCGAGAGATTCTGAATAAGAGAGAGACATGAAAACCTGTGTTTCATTTTGATTAATTCTGCACAGTTCTTCTTTAAGCAAATGACTAATGTGGCCTTTGACCCACCAGGAGAATTCTTTTAGCTCCATCCTTCAGGAAACCCAAAGAAACAGTGCTAGGGTTACACCTAATGCTGACCTACCTCATCCATCTGCTTTCAGTGAGCAAATGTCAAGTTCATATTCTTTTCCCATCGATGAAGGGGTGGGGAAGGGAAGAGAGAGGATAAAATTGCTGTAACTTAATACTGGCATCAAGATTTATTTACCGTTGATCACAGCTGGTGAACTTTTTGCATCTTGCATATGTGCAAGGTTCCTTGGGTCAAGGTGCATATGCCAACGAGAGAAAAGCAGGAGAAAGGAAGACCCGAGGATGTAGCAAACCAGCAAGGAATGGGAGGCTCAAGGGTAAATTTATAGTTATGTGACTGGAGCCCAGAGAGAGGCCTAAGCAAGAATGCTCCCTGACCGTAAAAACGTGCTCGCTGGTAATGGCTGTTAATGGTGCAGGGGGATTTTCCTAAGTTGGACATCGTGGGGGTGGTGAGGCAGGCGTTTGGGAAGTGAGATGATGGTGGGCTAAACGCAACAAAAGAATGGAATGGAGGTGGTGAAGTTAAGCCTGCAATAACTGTGTGCACCCTGCTGCCACCACTGCCTTCCAATATGCACTGATAGGGAAAATAAGGCAAAAATAAAAAATAAAGGAGGAAGGAAAAGGAGGATGCAGGAAATACGCTGAGGAGCCCAACTGGCATTTGTGCTGCTAACGTGTGTGACATTTCAAGTGCTGTACTTTGCATTTTTCCTTTTAATTGTTCTGCCCTTTTGCTCCCCTTTCCCAGTGTGTGCCACAGCATTCTGTCTGAAGACAGCAGTGAGCAGGCAATGGATGTGCCTATAAGCACTTTGGGTCCACAAGTCTCCCATTTTCCATTAGCAGATGCATGAAGGATATAGGGCAGGGTTTAGGTTTTGATTGCATATTGTCAATTAAAATCTTTCCTTCCTCTCTATTCTCTCTGCCGTTCTTAATAAATCTCCCCTCTACTGAACCCATGCTTAGACCATTATACAGACCTTCCAGTTCCAATGCTACCACTGATACCTGCTGGACTTAGTGGAACAAGGTATCTACAGCTCTGATTAACATCAGAAACTGGGGATGCTGGCTCAAGAATGCAACATCATTTGAATACCCCATCACCCTCTGGCAACTGCTCCTCAAGGAGAGCCAGTTACTCACCAAAATGAGATCACCAAACACACAAGTTTCCTTTCACAGGCATTTCCAGCCCAATCAGCAAAGAAAAGAAACTGCTGGCCTCGAGTAGGTCGGAAACTGGGCCCTCCTCTTCCGAGTTGAAGGAATGGTCAAACAGATCCACTGACTGAAGAGACCACTGGATCAAGCTCAAGCTATCTTAGCTAAAATGCAAGTAAAATGCAAGTAGATAGGCTTGTTTTTAGCAATTCCAGTATGTTTTCTTTTTTGCTTGTTTACCAAAGGTTGGTTAAAATGAATAAATTCAATTTCTTTTCAATGAATATCTGATGATGCATTTTAACTGAGTCTCAGCCCAGCCTGCATTTGATCAGTATGGGAAAAAAACAAATATGCTACAGCTAAGCAGGCAATTTTGCCTGGACCATATTGAAAGGGCTTTGAGCAACCTGGTCTATTCAGGTAAGGGATAACTCACTATCAAACTAAGCTTGTTACGCTTGCCTTCATGCTGTAGAACTACCTAGTTCAAGTTATTTGCAAGGAGATTCATTAAAGCAGGAAGGAATATTTTGTCTAAAACCTGATGCATGGGCTGCTTTGTAAGCTCATTTGGGAGCTTTGAGGATTCTGCTACAGGTTAGAAAAGAATATCCCCTTTAAAGACAAAGAACGTGTTCAAGAGAGTGACCTAGAATAAATGCTGCTCGTATTTTATCCATACGACCATAGAATTGCACTTTTTCCTTCCCCCACTTTTCCCTTCCTCCCCAAGCAGTGCACTGGTCAAACATACCAAGTGCCTCTTGTTAGAAGGTATCACTTCAGAAATTAATTTGTAATCTGTGGCGCTGCAGCCCTTGGATCAGATTGTGAGTCCCAACCTCCACAGGTCTGGCCTTCGAGCAGAACCTGAGAGAAGGGGGAGGAGGGAATGAGAGAGAGAGCAAAAGGATGAAGAAGGAAAGCAAAATAAATCAAAAGCAGCTTTCTTGGTAACACCAACATCTCAAAGGCCAAGTGTAAAAGGACCAGGGCTCTAATGATATCAATTAGGTTCAATCCTCTATGTCATTTTAGATATATAGTACCCACTGAGTATACTTAAGTCCATATGTAAAAGGTCATTTACTGGGTCCAGAACATAACAAATTATCAGCAAAGGGTTTGGAGGGTTTTTTTTTCTTTTCTCCCTAACACTTTCCACTTTCTGAAATAAATTACAGCTTATAATGCTTTCATGTTGAGAAGCTAATTTTACTTAATTTTTTTTCCCTGCTATACCAGGGAAATGATTATTATATCACTGCGTATGTTCAGTGCACAATGAAAAGAAAACTCAACTTGTTAGATCTCCTTGGATAACTTGCCTCAGCTAAGACAGGTGACTTCCTTTTGAGATGTCATGGTATAATTGGTATCAAAGGTGCCAAAGATATAGTCTTTACAAGACACTATCTGCCTTGGCTAATCTTTTTCAGTGTCCCTCATTACACCGTGGGTTTCTTCACAGAAGCGCAATTTCATATTCATTCTGAAGGGAAATAGTAAACTGCTAAGAAAAGCAGAATAAGAGTCTTCAGCACTGCCTGTTTGAATGTTTTGGCAGGCCTTCAGGAAAGTGTCAGCTAGTTCTATCAGCAGCATCTCGGGATGTGGTGACCACCTAAAGGCACACTTGAAGGCTGACAATAAACTTGTGCTACTCCCTACACTTCCTGTAACAACAGGCTTCATGCTGGATTTGCCATCATTTTTCAGTCACTCGGAAAGGAACTATGCCAATTTGGGCAGACAGAAGAAACCTGTTACATAAATTGAGTCAGTTCAAACTGTAGCTCAACTGTGCTTTTCATGATTAGGCAGAAGTGTTGTCTTTCCCAGAGATATACAATTATGGCTTATCGTGTGGAATGACAATGCCATTTCCACTTTAGCAGTTAGTTAGGCTGCTTGATCATATGCAAGATTAGGTACCTGAAGCTATGCCAGACACGTGCCTTACAAAGCAGTGTTTGCTATTGCCACTGGACAATAAATGGTATTATTTTCATATGGGTTACATGTCTCCTGTTCTCACCAGGCATCCTGTGGCCACCCCTTATGCCAATTAGCACCAATGAGATCGCTGGAATATTGATCAGTTGGGATAGCAAAATCAATAGTGTGGTGGTCAGGGCACTCACCTCAGCTGCGGGAAACCCAGGCTCAAGACCTTGCTCTAATGAATGCTCAATTATTTATGCAAAGTAGAAAGCTCCAACAGAACAGATTGAGGAAGCCAAGCCCAGAATAACTACTCACTTGGGGTCAGAAGAGTCATTAGGGTTAGGGAAGGCTGTTAAACTTGACCAGAAAGCTTTTTTTTTTGGTAAAGCATCAAATTCCCAACACAAGTTTCAGCTGAAATGAATGGGCATTGCACCCAGCTCTGCTTGTCAGCCTGTTCTGCTCATCCCCTCCAGCAGTGTGCCATCACACTCTTTGGGAAGAAGCACAGGACAACCATCGCCATGAATGCAGATTGCAAAGGGTGCAAATTCCTCCCCACTCTGTCACAGCTACACCAGAGCTCCTGAGCTGAAACACCAAGCAAAGGCTGGGATAGGGCCCTGGGTGTATTGATGTGTAGCCAGTAACAACCAGACAGTTGGCCAGGGAACTCTTGATTACAAGCCTTACCATAAAACTCAACTGCTATGAATTCTGTTTAGCACCATTCCTTGTCATTGAATCTTGCTTTCAACTCCCAGCTTGGCTTTTTCCATCAGCTTGATAAATGTTATGTAACCTAGAATTTACTTTTAATCTCACTTTCCTTCCTTTGGTTCTCTTCCTCATGGAGTGCCTAAACATATGTTTCATATTGATTAAAGGGGGAAAGAAATACTTTGTTTACCCTCCTTTATATTTATTACAGTTTGTATGTTAAAGTAAAAGGAATATATAGGAAAAAAAAACAGCTTTCAGATTGTTTTTTTAAAACGTGAAGTTTCAAAAATTCCTCCTTTTTTATATACAGAGGATTTCTTTTTATATCCCTGTTTAGTTGTGGTGGCACCTTTTTGTGCCTCATGCCTACTTAACCTGTAAGACGCTCAGGTTGGGGACCAGTCCATCCCCTTAACCTACTCCTGGGACAGCATGCGGAGTCCCAGTCTCAGGGGCTTCTAATGCTTCTGAGGTACTGAAGTGAAGAGAGAATGGATGTGCTAAGATAATTCCCAAAATCCCTAGCTGGAACAGAGCTCACTACACTATGATCAAACCCAAAATAAGAGCACAGTGCTTGTTTTCAAGGACTTACAGAATAATTTTGACCAGGTTACAGTAAAGGTGTAGAAATGCATTTGGAAGAGTTGAGGGAAAGGGGAAGTAGAGGAGCAAGACTACATGACATCAACTTGCTAAGATTTCACCCAGCTCATAGATGCAGAGCTACAGACAAATTAGACAGGGGGTCACAAGCCACTACTGATCATTTACCTGGCCATTATCACTTGTCAGTGCCTGCAGCCAGCACACAGGGAGTGTAGTGCAGGAATCAGGACAAGGTAGAGGCTTCCCAGACCAAAATAACTCTGCACATCCATGGAGACAGGTGCAACCACGATAATTACAGGCTTTCAAGGTGGTGCCAGTTTTTCCCTGTTACATGATGAGCTGAATGCATAGTATTACTTAGAGACTATAGATATGCTTCCACCTGCCTGCTAAATCTACCTCTCATTTGTATTCTTGCAGTACAAAGGGATACTTGCACATCACGCCTAAAACAGTCCAGTTAGAGCTTGGCATAGTTTCATTCCTCCTCCTGTAGGGAATGAAATTAAGTCCCTAACTGGGAAGTTTCATCACCTTAAACTCCCTAAACATGATAGCTATTCAGCTCATGTAAAATCCAAAGTACACTCTGCAGAACCATCTACCAGGGAAGAGTCTGGTGTTTGATGAGAAAAGGGATGAAGTTTAGGAAAGGTGGGGGGCTCTCACTGCTTGTAAGCAGAGGTATCAGTGGGGAGCAAGAACTGGACCTTAGCTGTCTAAAGTATAAATCTTTACCAACCTGAGTTAAACTGACTGCATGTTTTTCTCCAAGAAACTGCTTCAATACATCCATCCTCATCTTGGAAAGACTGTGCTTCCTTCACTTATGGACATGGAAGAAAATGAAACATGAAGTGTCTACCATGCAAAGACCAGTTTCTGTTCCTTTTATCCTACACCACATCTCCAGCCTCTATGAATATTTGCCCCTGCACGGCTATTGCCACTAATTGAACATGACTACTAAGAAGTACTATGAAAGCCAAACAGGGAAGGGTCTCTATCTGCCTTTTAATGACTTTTTTTATTATTTCTTAAAAAGCTTTAAACTGAAAAAACAATCTGTTAAATTAATTCTCAGGTGTAAGCATAAAATAAGACGTCCTTTAGGAGTTGGGAATTAGCCCAAGAGCATCAGGGATACAGTGGCAAAGGGCATGCTTTAAGAATACCAAAAAAGATTTTGTAACAAATTAAGCTGGGGATGAAGCTGTGCCTGATGTTACAGGCCATTATTATGCACAGTTATGAAACACTGGTATGCATTAATAATAAAGATCAGTGTCGCCTTCTAGGGAAAAATTGAGCATTCTTTTAATTAACTTAAATTTTTCATCAAATTGATTGAAAAGCTCTCATCCTTTTTTACTTTCATGTAGCCCTACATTTTAAGCCGTAGGCAGAGAGTGGTTTTATCTCAAATACTCAGTGTTTTTGAAAGAGTCCATGTGTTATGAGTTTCAAATAATAATAATAATAATAAAAAAATCACAGCAACAACCTAGAAGCACGCTGGGGCATGGAATGAGGAAAAATAGGCAGCAGCTTTCAAGTAAATCACTCTTTAAAACATTGTGTTTATCTTAGAGGGGAAGAAAGAAAATGTGTTTTCCCTCTCTGTGGCAGGGCTCTGGAGCTGTCCTCAGACACACAGGTTGAGTAGTGGCATGGAGGTAAGAGCTGAGCACACGGCATCCAGTTGGAACTGGGGAGAGATGCTCATCTCTCAATGCCTAATGCCTCTAGCTTTGCTCATGTGCTATGTGAGGGTGTGAACCCTGCCCAGAGTATCCAGATGGGATATTGCTGTATCACTTTTAGGGTACTGTTTGGAGGATTCATACAGCATATCTGGAAAGTCACAGCAGTTTCTCTGGTACAATCTCACTGCAATAATGCAATGGGAGAGCACAATGCAAAGAATTTTGCCTTTCTCTAACTGGAGCCGCCTTACAGAAATTTTCAGTCTTATTTTTGTGCATGGAAAGCCCATCGATAGGGCAGATTTATGTAAGAAAAATTTACCTCACATACACTTCCATACTCTAGACACTTCACATACACACACATACTTTAGATGATCCTTGAGGCACCTTCCAACCTGGTAATCTTATTCTACACCTTCTCCACTCACTGATCCTTCTGCACAGCAAGATTTGGAGGAGACACTGAGCCACTATGGCCAATTCATGTTGGGCAAGCAAATTCCCCAAACCATGGGGATCCATAGCTACTCATTCAAGAAGGTTCAAGCCTCCATTGCACCATCCCCAGCTGTGCTGAAGACCTTTAGGATATGTCTACAGTCATCCCTAGACTCTCTCTGTCCACACTCTGGGCTGCATGGGCAGCTCAGGTTCAGAGGGTTTGACTCAGAAACCATGATAGCTACAATAAGGTAACACCATGCGAAAGTCCAGATGTGAGGCAGTGAAAACATGTGCCACGGCATGTTCTTGGTAGAGTGGAAGACCTGGGCATATACTTCTGCACTTTTTCTTGGTTTTGCACTTTAAGATGCACGTCCAAAGGGAAGTGAACAGCTCACAAGTTGGTATTTGCATTATATAGCTCAGTATCTAAACCAAATCAATAGAAGATTTTCATTAAGATTAGCATTAAACCCTTCTGATTCTGAAAGAAGAACTGAGGGGGAAAAAAGTGGGACAGAAGAGGAAAGAGGAGATGAACGAATAGATTAAAATATATCCCTTATTCACCACAGAACTATATTAAGCTTCAGAGCTTCTATTTCCTGTGCATCTATGCAATCACAGCCCTTTCCTCCCCATTGCCTATTAACATTCTACAGTGACCGAAAAGAAACATTTGATATTTTAAAACATGGCCTACAGTCATAAAAGCTCTACCACGTGAGATCTGACAGGATCAGCACAGCATAGGAGCTATCAGCCTGGGTACTTGTATGGGAAATTACTTTTTTACTGGAAACCTCCATGGAACAGCTGTGTGCGTCAGGCTGATTCTGCAGCTGACATTTCTGTCTGAGCTGGAATGAACCAATATCCCACACTGGTGGGAAAGGCCACAGGAGATGCTGGATCCAATTCTCCTCTCTCTTTTATGGGTGTAAAACAGGTGCTTAACAAGATTTCATAGCTATAAAGCTGGACTGAGGATCAAGCCAATTCTTCCAGAGGAGATGAAAATAAAAAATCAAGATCCCGCAAACAATTCTGCCTCCAGTATTTCATTAGACTTTTCATAAAGGCATAGATCTGAGAGGAATTCCAACCTCATTTGTAATCAACAGCAATATTCTCATTGACTCCAATAGGGCCAGGAATTGCACCTATTAAGTATATTATTCTCACCAAATTCTAATTGAAGCAATTACATCCTACCATCCTAAATCCCACCTGGATTTTCAGCTGGATATTGGATTCTTCAATTTCTGGCCTCGTACCCTTGTCTAGTGTTTCTGTGCACCATTAAACAACTGCTGCATTTCATATCTGAAGCAGGTGCAATTACATACCAGTTTTTTACGTGTGATAAGTACTTTAGGATATTCTAGGGTGAAAGGTACAATATGACTATGAGATAGTGAGACTTTCTCACAGTTAAATCCACTTTACAGCTCTGCACGTTTCTAAAGCATTAGAAATTGGGACTCAGCATATAATCTTTAGTGTACAAGAAACTCTAGGGTATAATTTTGATTAAAACAGGTATAGTGCAAAAAGACTCATTCTATGACTGTTTTAAGCCAAATTTTCAAGCTGCTTTTAAAAGGAATTTTGTTGCCATGTCTGCAATTGCTAATAAATAGCTTCTAATCCATATTTTTATCCAGGCCCATCCTCTCTTACCTTGCCATTCTTTTAATGTGCACAGCACCTTATACAGCAGTACCCAAGATTAAAGTTCCTCTCATTGACATGGAATGAAGGTAAATTATACTGTTTGCAAGAGAAGAGATAATAAAGGCGGAGTCTATAGAAATACTTTGATGAATTATATAGTGGCAATTTTCTGACATTAGTAATGTAGGGCAGAAGACAGTGTTTCTGATATATAGATGTAAATTCATCATCCAGACTGCATTAAAGAAAACTACATAAGATTCCTTGATTTTTGGATTGCTTACAAGAGCAATCAGTGAAATGCTATAGCCTTCTCCAAGGAAGCTCCCTTAGTGCGAAAGGTGAAGAATTACATAGATGAAATAGCTCCCCTTTTGTGCTAACCATTATAAAAACAGCCAACAGACTTATAGCAGCCTGCACCTATATGTAGAGGGAAGGGCTTTGTATTACAAGGCACTAACCACAGCTGGAAAAATCTGTTGGCAGTTCCTTATTTTACCTATATGTGTATATATATGTATAGACATGAATATAGAGATCAGTATGTAGGTATTTTATATATGTATATACCTACACATTGTTTTACTTGTTTGCAAAATAAGAGAGCACCCAATTCTCTGTGTTTAAAATAACACATGAAAGACCAGCTTGTGGAGAAGAGCAGGAGAACGCGGTCCAGACTGTACACAGGAAGCCCTATAAAAGGAATCATAGCATTAAGTCAGACAAGTTTTGTTTACCAGATCCTTTCTACTGAAGTATTCAAAGTGCTTTAGTACTTCTTTATCTAAAATTTAGGAAGACAAAAGTATATCACAGCTTCCCTACTTTAGCCTTTTCATTTTTCTTAGCTAAAATCACAGAGAGGAAACTTCTGAAAAGCCGTACTTTGGGGGAGCTTCCTAAGATGCGGTCAGATTCTGCTACTCATTCCCTTCTATCAGACTGAGGTAAGACTGGAAAGTGTAGAGAAAGAGGAAAGAATGAGGAATGAAAAGCTATGCTATAGAAGTTAATACACTAGTTTTACCAATACCATGGTTACAGAAAGCATTGAGGATTCAGAGCAGCTTGAAACACCCACCAGACACCAGAGCTTCATCAAACCCTATGTTCATCCCTGGGTATCTCTACCAAGTTCTGTGCCCCTCTAAGCACTTCAGTGGCTACAGGGTGACAAGCAGAGTGGGATGTTGTTGGTTCCAGTATCTGAAGGGGGCCTACAAGGATGCTGGGGAGGGGCTATTCATCAGGGACTGTAGTGACAGGACAAGGGGTAACGGGTTCAAACTGAAACAGGGGAAGTTTATATTGGATATAAGGAAGAAATTCTTTACTGTGAGGGTGGTGAGGCACTGGAATGGGTTGCCCAGGGAGGTTGTGAATGCTCCATCCTTGGCGGTGTTTAAGGCCAGGTTGGATGAGGCCTTGGGTGACATGGTTTAGTGTGGGGTGTCCCTGCCCATGGCAGGGGGGTTGGAACTAGATGATCTCAAGGTCCTTTCCAACCCGAACTATTCTATGATTCTATGATTCTATTTTCACTTGGACCTTGTCTCCACATATACACGATTCTCCTGAGCATATCCATTATTTGGTCTCACCAGCATAAATGCATTCAACTTTTAAGACAACAACAGGAAATAATTCCTTACAGAGCACAGATTTCAGCTCAGTCTGGCCATCAGTACCCCTCACTGTCCCTATTCTCAGCACACCATGTCCTGAGTACACTGTAAACACGGAGCTAAGGGTGACATCCTGATCTACACATCCAGCTGGGTGCACAGGCATTTTCTACAGTGCAGAGAATTATCCCAGAGTGCACAGGATTTAATTCTTATTTAATTTTTTCTTATTTCATTTCTTTTTTCCCCCCTCCTACACCAGTTTTGGCCGTTACAGAAAATAATGGGTTCGTGGGTGGATTCAGGATGTCAGACAGAGAGAACAAGCACAGCTGCTCACTTTGTAGTAAGGCAGGGAACAGTATTAAAGCAGCAGAAATCAAGGAGTAGGGCCGCAGCAGCAGCAGTAGCTCATCCAAAGCAATAACAACACACGAAGGCAAGCCATGGCAACTGAAGGAAGGCTGGAATCTAGCATACCCATGGTCTTGTTCTTATTATTACAACACAGCGTGACTAAAAATATCAAACCAAACAAAAGAAATTCCTGCAGGCAAGGGGTAAGAGAGGAGGCCGACCACTGCTGGAAATGGAACTTATTGTTCACCTAAGTAGTGCAGCGGGGAACAGAAATCACAGAAGCAAAGGCCAAGATCAACAGCAGGAGCAGTGCTGAAAGTAACAACAATGTTCCTGAATAAGGAGCCACGGACTCCAGAAGAGGTGAGTTAGAAAGGGCTTCCCACCCTCTTGATCCCTCCAACAAATCACCCAGGCTGGAGGCAGGGTGGACAGATCACTCTGCTTCACGGCACTGGGATGCTGCACCAGGGTTATGGGTCCTTCAGGTATCAGCTCTGAGGTGACCCAAACAGTAGATTGCTCTCACAGAAGGGATCAAACCCTGCCGTGGTCCTGCTTAGTAAGGTGCCCTGGCGCTGGGGCAGGCTCCCACCTGAATTAACCCTCAGGGCAAGCTGGAAATCAGCTGGATGCTCCTGCATCCGGAGGACTGACAGGGCCAGGCTGATGACAGAGAAGCTGGGGATCGTGTGGGAGATTGTGCCTAGGAGCTGGGAGCCCAAGGCTTTTGGTACCCTGGACACACTGCTGGCTTTGAAAGCCTGGCACAAGGCTGTTGGGGCACCAGAATTTTGACTCCTAGCTGGTTCCAGCAGAGACCTGTTTAGTTTCTGTGGTCAGAGCATCTCCATTAAACACTACCTTTTTGCTCAGCTGGGCATTTTCTGACACAATTCTTTTCAAGGGGTGCTATCTAGCCAGCCCTAGTGCAGAGCAGCTTTGCACAGAGAATGCTGGGCTTTAGATGTGGAAAGAAATATGCAGGCATTATCTCTACAGGTAACTTGTAAAACTATTATCAATGGCCATATTGTGCCATATATGCACTTCTGTGATAACATCTGTGTTATCTTCTGTTATCATGTATCACTTCTGTGATAACATCTGTGATATGCACACAAAGTGCCATATATGCACTTCTGTGATAACATCTAGAAAATCCCCAAACCTTTACACAAGGTAATGACCCAAACAAACTTCCCTACTGAACTGCAAGGCAAGAAGTTTTACTACCTTTTTCTCTCCTAGTTCCTCCAGCCTTGATCAGTTTTCTTTGGCCAGTCTGTTTGCCAGCATCACACTTCCACATCTTCCAGGAGAGCTGTTCCTTCCCATTTCATGCTCCCCTCCATAACTCTACACAGAGACATGAAGGAAATCTGGCTTGCAGCTGGCTCACGTGGTGTGAATTGAGTGGCCAGTCTAAGATCTAGAAGAGGAAACTGTGACCTGCTGCGCTCAGAGTGAGAGTTTTATAAGGTAAAGAGCTTTGGAGGACTGCAGAGACTGAAGGAGAGGCAGCTGTTTGAGGCAGCTGAGAACTGGGACTAGGTGTAAGGGGACATGACAGCCTGTTGAGTCAGAGTCTCAGCTGGTATAAACCAGCATAGCTCTGTTCACTAAAACCACAGTGCAAAGTTCATCTCAAGAAAGCAAGCACTGGCTGGATAATACAGTGCTCAAAAATGCATCTTCCTTTCATTTAAAAAGGGATGAACTGTGCTGTGAGATGGTGACAGGCCTAGCATTTGGTCTTTCCAGGACGGAACCGCTGTTTTCTAAAACTGCATAATTCTCTCTTTTAGATTCCTACTTAGTAATGAATAAACATTTCTTTCCCATGCCACAGCTCCTTTTCCATTCCTTCAATTTATCCCACATCAGGCTATTTATAAAGGATGCTCCTGGGATGGAGAAACAGGCCCTGAGATCTCAGAGATGATCCTGTCTTTAAGCTTCTATTGCTGCTCCACTTGCTTCACTCCTTCCTTTTTTAGCATTGCACGATGTATTGAATACATAATTTTCTCCCTCTCTGTCCATCAAACACACATTTTTTATATGCTTGTATATCCCAATCTATGAAAATTCCCCCAAATTGTGCATACATCAGCCACATAGTAAAACAAAGGCCTCTATGTATTCAAACGCATGATAGATGGATTAGAAAGACACAGTTAATGTGACTCGTACTTTCAATGGAGCTTTAACTGACTGAAAACACATAGTTCCCGTTAGGTCTTTGTTGAAATTCCTATCAGTAATGAGCATATTGAATCACGAGAATACACATAAAATGTCACAAGCTTTTTTTTTTTACCTCGTGGTGGTTGCAATTTCAATATATGTGTTATAATCAGTGAGAGCAGTATGCCACACTGGAATAGCTGAGCCTCTGATTCATTTCTGAGGATTGGTGATAGTGTAAGCTACAGTCTGGAAGAACGTTCCTTGCCACCAGGCTGGTATTAATTTCCTGCTCAAAAAGGGCTATATTGTCAATGTGACACTTTAATCAGCTACCAAAGTGACTCTGGGAATGCAGACTTCACAATCAATGTCAATGTATTTCATGTTGTTTCAATACCGCTTAGTCATTTTGCTTCAGAAGTGCGCAAGGAGGGTCAATACATTTCATTAGTTTGTTTCATCTAAAGGACAGTACAACATCAGAACTTTGATTATATTACAAGAATTGCCTTAATGTGACACCAGATTCCCTGATTGTGCAACACCAGACACTGGAGTGCTAGAGGGCAGTCAAATTATCCTTCACCCACACATACCCAAGGAGCACCAGTGAAGCATGCTACAAATGGGAAAAAGACAAGAGGATGCTGATAATCTGCATAATGCACAGTAGATTAGAGCTCTTCTAAACATGTTATGAAACTAAACAAAAATATCCTTCATTTTCAAGGATATTAATTGCCATAAATCAGCTATTTGTTACTTAAAATACAACAGTATAAAAATGCTTGGCATATTTAAGCATTGCATCATTTTCATGCAGTTATTTATCACCTATAAAAACATACACTAAGAGCAAAAATCCATTTGCATATAAAGAATGTCTTTAAATAAAGATTAAAAAAAGAAAAATAAGAATGTGAACTTTCATGGAAAGATCACAGTGAACTTATTCCAAAATAAACACATGGAAGTATGCAGACACTTTGTATCTATACAGCTGTTTCACTAGGAGCCTGATGGACAGGCTAGGAGACAGATATATCTTATTTAAGTAACTTAAAGAGATGTAAGAAATGACAGAAAAACACAAGTAGGAGGTTGGCTGAGTGAAATTACAGGCAAATGACTGGAGAAGAAGCAAAGTTCAATATTCAGTCTTTGTACGTACCACAGAGATGGACGTGGAAGTGGGTTTTACTTTAACATGAAAAGAGATAAACCATACTGAAGGCACATTATTGATCTAATTCCTTGGTAGATGTAAGAATTTCAGGTCTGTAAGATTTGTCTGCTACATCAGATGAGAATGAAGCAGTTTGTATGTTTAGCTGGTGGGGTTTTTTTCAGATTCCATATGACAGATGTCATTCCACAATATGCTCAACACTGAGAATTTTAAGTACCAGGAATTTAAAGGGCTATACTAGTTTATCCCAGCCGAACATCCAGTCCTCAAATTTCATTCTCCTCAGTGTTCCTAATAGCAAGAACTGTTTCCAAATAAATGAATACCAACAAAGTATCCTCGGTGAGTGTAGCCATTAATATCCCATTTGGGTTTTCTAAGCTTGCTGAAGCTTCTACACTTCTGCCCACCACTTAGACTGCTGAAAGTCCTTCTGAACTTTGTATATATAGCAAGAAAATTACAATAATGATGATAAATAATAATAACAATAATAATAATAATGGTGCCTGAGGCAATGCTTCCAAATCTAGTTTACATCGAACAATCAGAGATTTTTAATTCACTGGCTATGATCATGTAGAAGGATGCTTTTTCTTTAGCCACAAGGTCTCTTTTACAAAGACAGGAGCTTTCTTCAGAGTTTTCTCACAGTATCAGGTGCTGTTGTGGGGAAAACCAGATATGTGGCAATGAAAAAAAACAACCCATCAACCCAAAAGCTCAAAGAAGCACCTCTCATACACCATCTCTCCCTATAACCAAACTGGAAATCAAAGAGCAAGGATTACATGACTGATACAGCTTACCATAAACATCACTATACAAATCTGACTGCAACTTCACAATATCTGCTGCTTATTCTTGTTGTACAAAGTAAGAAAAGAAAATGAAATTACTTTGATTTGTTTTCTCTCCAATTTAAAATAACTTCAGCTGAGAACAGGCAGAAGACGAATTGCAAAATGTGAGTATGACTCCAAAACAAGGATGGGTTAACCTCAAGAAGATTCAGATGTCTCAGTTCAGATAAAGTATCAGGGAGGACTTTTCAAAATAGCTCAGTGTTGATCTAAACTTACTTCAACTGAAGTCAACAATCAAACTCCCCATGGAAGAAGAGTCAGTGACTTTGAAAATGATACTCACAAAGTTGCACAGAAAAATACTTCTAGTGTCTTTGATCATGTAATTGAGATAGGAGCTTAACAAGATTCTCAAGGCTTCTTCTTGGACTTAAATATTGACTCTTACATTTAATTACTGACTAAATAACCCTCGAACTACTTAATTTTATAACTGTAAAGTTCACATTGCCAATAGACGTTGCACATAGACTTTTTGCAGGCTTCATCTCAACAGTAATCACACCAGCTCTGTATGGACTTCTTCAAATCACCAGATGGGAAAGCCCAGTTGGTAACTCTTGAATATTTAAATATTGTAAATCAAGAGTTGAAAAAGTTACAGCTTAAGACACAGTCAAGTTTTCAAAGCCATAAAAGAAATGAATTGGTGGATTTTGAGAAATTCCTGCTCCCTAGCTTGCATCACTTCAGATCCCAGAATTCCTACATCTCACATAATTTGGCACAGCTAAAATGGCCAGTCCTCAGGAGGAACCATAAACTGCTTCGGAAATGTTGCTGATGAGGAATGAAACGTAACGTCACTGTGAATAAGCTTAAGAAACATATGTTTGAACTTGAATCACAGGTTGATCTCATCAGCTCACTTCAAATCTGAGGGTTCATTAAAAGCCGTCCTCAAGGAAATCTTTTCTTAAGCCTATAGATAAAACACACTGGTAATTCAGATGTTTTACATGATGCTCCTCGCCACTCGTTACAACCGTTTTCCTTTCAGTTTGGTGGCAAAACTTTCATGTACAACGTATCTGCAAACGTGAGCCAAAAACCGGCTTAGTGTCTCCCTGTGTGGTCTTGCTATCAGCAATCCTATTCCACTGACAGCCTCTGGACAGACTTTTAGATTATCTTCTCATAAAGCAGTTTTACAGAGACAAGAGTCAGACCTCGCTCTTTAAGGAGCGGTGCTGCACAGAAAGGGCGGTTTTGACACAGAGAAGTACAGACAGTTTTATATTATGTTTTATTATAGCACTAAAAAGGATTTCTGTGGTGTGCAATATCTGTGCAGTATTTTCCATTGCTTTAATAAACCCCTGTTAATTTTAGCTGGTTAAAATTTGGCCCAAGTGTAGAAATTAATACTTACAATGTAGGATTTTATATGAGAGGAAAACTTAGGAGATTTAGGAAATTTAGGAGATTTTTGCAGAACAACAACAATAAAGTCTTGCATTTATGAGGGATCTTCCCTTCAATTTTACTGCTGGGATATCCTTGGACTACTATCTTTATAATCGTAGTGAATAAAAAGACAGGAAAGTACATAGGTCTACACTAAAATAAGCATCTTCTCTTATCAGTAAAATTATAGAACTTGATAGGAATTAGAACCTCGAAAGATTTAGCTTAATACAAACAATGAAAAATTCATATTTAATTGTATATTTCCTTTGATGTACAGAAATCAGGGCAAAATTCCACTGGAAATAAGAAAAAAATAAAGGATGTTGAACATAGACACACGCGTGGTATATCTAAATAGGAACTGAGGTAGAATCATAGGATCATAGATTTTACCACACTTAGTATGTCTAAATAGGACCTGAGATACCTACAAGCAAAATTAACAGTGTAGGAATTTGTTTTCCCTTGAAAGCAGATGTAAAAGATTAAGGAAGTGACCTTAATATTCAAAAAAACAAACCAAACCACACTGGCAGAGGGGCATAGCAATGGACCACTCCTAGCATAATTCATCAAATCATTTAATTACGAAAAAGAACAACCACATCAAGCCAAACAATCATTATGTGGGCTAAATTACCTTTAGAAATACAACCAGTTTTAACGGCATGATTTATAAGGAACATCAAAAATTACAGAAAGAAAATATGAGAGTTGCTTTCACAAGTTGGCACTTCACACAGGTCTGATTTTCTGAGCAGTGAAATCCATCCCACCCCATGCAACCATCTGCTCAGGGCAAACAGCTGACACAAGACCTCTTCCTAAGCTGCCCTTGCTATAGGGCTCACATGTTATCCCAAACCTCCAGGAAGCTTTTAAAGGTGACAGAAGTTCTCTCATTTTGAAGGACCCGTGAGTCAAAGCTGCAGTGCTCCAACAGTTGTATCTACCTATTAGTAACTGCGATCAAGCAAAGGGCTTCAATTGGCTTTGAATAGGAAAGACCCGCTTGAAAACAGGATTGCCTAGGAACAGATGCCTGAATTTAATCACCAAAAAGGCCTCAAAACTGGTGGGATAAAACAGTTAGGACACATGGGAAAGATGATGTGTTCTCTCCAGGAAAATGGAAAACTGTACTTCAGGGACGTGAGAGGAAAACTACTCCTAGGATCAAAAGCTGAGTCCTGCAGTAGTAAAACTGAAGCCTGCCTTGAAGGAAATGTATGTCTCCATGCTTACAGGGCCCAAATGTATTTTAATGCACTAGATCTTGAAGAGCAAAAGTCATTTTGAAAGATGGGACTTTAAAACAATCCTTTTAAAAGTTCCAGAAGAGGCTGTTGATCATACCGAAACCCAATTGCTAAATTCAGCTATTCCAGAAAGTATCATTAGGACACAGCAGAGACATTCCCCCACCTTAAAATCTTTGACAATATATGTATATTCCAATCTATGAAAAGTCATAGCGAAAGTAAGTTACATGCCCAAAATGTTCTGAAATGATGCATTATATTGCTAGCCTCCCAAAATAAGAACTACCTAACACTGCCCAGGCACAGATCTTAAAGTGGGATGTTTTCAACTGACTTCAATAACTTGCAAATAGTTGAAGGTAATTGCTTTGTTTAAAGAGAAAAAAAAAAAACAAAAACAAAGAAAAAAGCGAAGTCAAGACCTTTCTTGCCAAGATCTAATCTAGAGAATATTTTGACAGCTATATTATAAACTATTAGAACCAGGGGAGTTGTTATGGACCATCAACTACAGTGAAGCCAGGGAGTGTTATTCAATTAATCATTTTACTCATTAGAGGTAAGCAAGAGCCAAAATAAAGTTAATCAAAGTCTTTTATACCCTGTGTTTAGAGCAGCTCCCTGTGTCTTGATGGATTCTACTTGTAATAGGAACAGCGTTTCAAAGACAGATCAATAAACAGAAATTCCTGAAGTTTCAAAACACCTTTCTCAAAGTTAGAAGTGAATCAGGAAATAACACCCAAAAGAAATGAAGAAGTCAACACAAGTTCAGTGAGACTTTAACATGTGTGTCCCAAATTGCTAGATTTAGGTCATTATATTTTTCCAAGCAGCTAATTTTCCCTTTTTTGAAGTGCTCACAGAAGGTCAGGACCAGTTTAAACATCAAAGCTCTAAAAATTAAACAGTTTCATGGAAAACAGAGGAAGAAAACTTGCCTGAAGTAAGACTTCACCGTGATGCAATGTGACCCACCTTCTGTCCAGGACAAACTGCATTTGGAAATCAGTCCTGGGTTACATTGGCACGTTGGAGTAGAACTGAACGCTTGGCTTACCTCAGACACACATATGCACACATACATACCCCAAGAGTAATTTATCCCTGAAACAACCCTCTTTGCTATTTCAGAGCTTGAGTAATTCTCTGCTTTCAACTATGTTTATGAATGTCTGTTGACATGTTCTGTAATGTTTTAAATCATGGTAGGAAAGACAACGCATGAAATATGAATGTTAATTGTTAAAGAATAATCCACAACTCAAGGTCTCTGGAAATTTATCAGTAAAAGAAGCTCAATGGAAATAGCTCTCCTTTAGAAGAAAACAGGACGAGCTCCTTTAATCCATTCCTACACCAACGCAGTTTGACAGCTATCGTTAAAATGTCTTTACAATAATTGTTACTGTAATTTCATTTCTACTGGACAGGCCTGAACACAGCATATACTTTTAGAACAAAATCAGCAAACAAATTAACTCTGAACATAACAGCATTTACAACTAATAACTTGTCATTGTGATAACTAATGCAAGACTCCCATGAGAACTGGTTATTTTAAGAGAGGGCACTTATCCAAACACAGCCAAGTCCTCTTGGCTTAAAAACTGAGCCCCAAATCTAGCAAAATCAGATTTACTTCTTCAGCCAAATCCAGCAACGCTGTGATCATGATGAAACAAAGATCTGTGTGTCTTCCTTCGGCATCTGCAACATCTTCAGAAAGTACAGTGATGGGCAGGATAACTGAACGTTGCTAGAACAAAGAGGTTAAAAATGGTATCTGTAAATGCTTATCTGCTCCCTTAGACACTTCTTAAATCTGTCTGCCAGAATTACTGCCTTCCATTTGCTGTTGCATCAAACAATATAAGAAGCATTATTCAGCAAATCAAAGGTGTGTCTAACCACTGAAGATAAACTCCCACCCACAAGCCAGTTGATGCCCTTGTCATGCTGAGCTGATACAGAGAAACATTTCCCAGAAGTAGTCGGCCAGCTTCTCACAGCAAAATGCCTCAGCGTGGCTCAGCACTGCGGGACTTGTGCTGCTGGGACCCCACTAACTTCACTGGAATTGCATCAGCAGTAAAATCAAAGAAAACAGGGATAAATCAGGATTTTTCTTTACTTTTGCCATCTCTGCTGCTGGGCTTTGGTAGCATAAATGGCAAAAAAAAAAAAAAAAAAAAAGGTGCAAGTTTAATACCATCAAACATATGTGGAAGATCTGTTTCATTTTCCACAAACAACATTTGTTTTAAGAACTGGGCTCCAGGAGTTCCATTCTCATACACAGGAAAAAGGAACAGAAAGGGAATTGTGTTAACTTATTTGACCATTTCTAACGTTACAAAAGTGCTTTCCCAGTTTTACGTTACAGGCTAGAAAGTAAGATTTGAGAAACTAATGATGTCATAAATACCTCTTCCCCAACACTGTGTGGTAGATGCTTTGCTGAGAGGAAGATGAGACACATCCACTGGTTCCAGCAGTGTGCTCAGCTCCATGACACCATTCGAGTAGGTTTATTGCTGTTCCAAAATAAGCTGTACACGAAGTAGCAGCAGACAGAAAGAGATAAAAGTAGCTGAAGTCCACAATGTGCTAATTCACAAATGCATTTATAAAACAAAATAACTTTTTTAGAATGCAAATTGCTGCTCCGCTGGCAGTCGGGCTACATGTTAATATACCCTGCAGAATGTTCTCTTTTAAGAGTTGTACTTAAAACCTAAGTAAAACCATGGTCAAAGTGTGTGTCTCGGGCCAGTTGTCAAGTGTTGGGAGTAATGGGTTTCATGGATTTCATGGCTCTCTGACATTCACTCCCCTCTTTCTTTGAATTCTGAATAGCAATGGCTAAAATATTATTTTAAACTGCCAGTGTTGACCTTTCAGAGGTGGGTCCCCATATGGAAGGTGAAGGGCAGGTGTCCTGCTGAGATAATGCCACTCCTCGCCTTGCTGAAAACCATTGTGAAGTGCACTCAGAGTATGACGTTATCTCAGCATGATCCACACACCCTGGAGTGCCCAACTGCTTAAATGACAATGCTGAAAGGTGGTAGGAGGATGGCAACAAAAGGAAAGTTTTACATAGGGATGGTGGCTAGATGTAGTACAGCTGGTTCAAATAATTAATAAATACAGACCTGACAGAGTGACCAAAATTCCAATCCCACCCCAAAGACAGCTTCCAGAAAATGCCACGGGTACAATATTTCATCCACTATCTGGTCTAATATTCAGTCTTTGAATCAGCTGCTAGAATCATATGCCAGAGCCACTCGTATGAGAGTGAAATCTGCAAAACTTAATAAAAGTCAAGTGGGTGTCAATGGGACTATCGTGAGCTGTTATGAGAAATATATTCATGCTATGATACAACACCAGTGGACAATTCAGGACTAAATTATTTGCTGTGATTTATTTGCCGCCATATCTCAGATTGTGGCAGGCACAAAGAACTGAAAGCTGGGAGATTTTCCAGGTTCAAAACTAGTTCAGGAACAAACATGGGCTGCCTGTAACCTGAAAGAGATATCAAATCTATTTCTTAATCAAACTAACCCCAAAATTCTTACCAATATCACTATTTCATAATGATATTGGCTTTAAGCTAACAGAGGGGAGATTTAAACTAGATATTAGGAAGACAATTCTCACTGGAAAGGTGGTGAGGTGCTGGCACAGGGTGCCCAGTGAAGCTGTGGCTGCCTCATCCCTGTCAGTGTTCAAGGCCAGGTTGAACGGGGCTTGGAGCAAGCTGCTCTAGTGGAAGGTGTCCCTGCCCATGGCAGGTGGTTGGAACTGGATGAGCTTTAAGGTCCCTTCCAACCCAAATCATTCTATGGTTCTATGCTATTTAATCACCATCAAACCCCTGTACTAGACCACTGCTGTGTAAGAGGGGTGGGTGGAAGGAGAGAAAAGGCACCCTACAAAGCTCAGGATGGAGTGCTGCTAACAAAAAAAGAGTGGCTATTAGAAAATACAAACACTTGTAGCGAACCAACGAAGTCAGTCACTGGTCACCATGGGCTGAATTTGCACTTGAATTTCAATCTGCCCTCTCTGCAAGGACAAAATGGGAGAAACAGCAACAATTTTACTGATAGAACTGGTTTTCCTTTCTCAAATATTGTGCCCCTTCTTTCAGGAGGTATTCTGCCTGGCATTGGTTTCTGATAGCTCAAACAGCTGAACCTTTGGCAGGAGGCATACAGACAGACAGCAAAATGCAACACGCCCTACTCAGAGACAGGCAAAACCCGTCTGGCTGAAGGTGCTAGCACTTCTCTAAACTGTTTTAGTTCATCTCTAATGGAAATCTAATGGAAATCATAAATTACTGAAAAAGGTCCACAGGTGCTGAAATTTACTACTGTGTTGACTGCTGGCAAGGTCTGAAAGTGAGGAACAATGCAAGATGTGCTAGGAAAATGAAATATTTATGACATTCATATTCTCCCTCAAGCTTAAAAAAGCCCCACAACCCGGCAAACCTTTTTCTTAGTGACCATAATAAAGCCAAAAAATGAAAACCAAAACAAATAGGGGAAAAAAGATAAAGGAAAAAAAACCTTGACCCAACTGGGTGTTTTTAGAACCCTTTGCAAAGAGGATACTTCTCATAGTAGGTCGTAGGGTTTATTTATTTAGAGGACTGTAACATGGTCCAAGCGTAAGAATAAATTGGTCTCAATGAAAAGAAGAGAATGGCTCATCATGTTAAACTCTGAATTATCAATAAGGTTTCTCAATGTGCTATTCAGTGCCAGGTATTATATGCACAGAGAGGAAGTTGAGATAATTTTTCCTACAAGTAAATGCTTGCTGTAGTTATTGTCGTTCACATGAGACAGGAATGACTTGGAGCAGGGACAATAAAAAAGCAGGGGGGAAATTACACTACAGATTTGATCTGGCTTCCACAATCACTCTGGCAATTGGTTTCATTGGGAACAGCTTCAAGCCTTGCAAGAATTAATGAAAAATAAAGGTTGGCTTTGCGCAGAATCGGCACAAAAGATAATGTGAATGGCATGGAAGGTTTTGATTTTATGCATTAGACATGGGCAGGGGGTGAAGAACAATCACTTCTAGATTTTCCAAATACAAACTTTGATATTAACTTGGTGGCAAGTCCTGTTTTAAACAATTCACACCTAGTCGCACCTTGCAAGCTTAGCAATCACACTGATGTCTACCATATGTGCGAAACGACAATGTAAAAAATGGGGTGACACAAAAGCTAGGATCTTGCTCATAAGATGCAGATATATTTCTGTAACATACTTTGGGTTTTAACACTAATACTTTAAAGGTAAGCCTATGCTGGAGAGTCAAGGACAGGTTGGTTTTTATGAAGCACAAAGAGAGAAAGTGTAGCGAGTACAGAGATATGAGTAGATGAACTCACCATCAAAGCCACATGCAGGGAGCCTGCAGGAGACAGTGTGTCCTTCCACATGAGCTGACTGTCCCCCTCCATGCCCGAGTACATTTTGGATTATGGCTCCTGTCTTTCCTCTCCCTAGAACATATTGTACATAACGGATCAAGCCTGATTTCAAAATGACTCCACAAGAGGTCACCACAAGACGAACAAATTGTTGTCATGGATTTTGTAAAGTCATTGCTTAAATTTCACAGCCATCGATGTGTATCTGTAGAACGGATGAGAAGGAGTTCAAGTAAAGCAGCAGCACACACCATCCTTATGCTACCCTCCACTCCAACAAGGTCAGAAAGGCAAAGGTGTTAAAGCCCACTTGTGCAACATATTATGTGTTATGAGCAGTGTAACCTGTGTGCCACACGATCAGCCTCAGATCACCTGTGGGGTTTGGGCTTTGAGGACACACCAGCACCATGTGACAGTGCATGCCAGACAGATGCCCAAGTTAGTATGGTTTGTGCTACCTCTGCAACTGAAGAGCATAGCCACGCATACAGACACATAGGCACAACACCTACACTAATTTGCTGTTAAGAGGCAGAACTAATGAACATGTTGTCGCTGCAGCCACGCTGAGCTGGTACCTCTGACCATGCTGTGAGGACACACAGCTCTCTCGGGGCTCACGAGCTGTGTGAAGCACGGTGCTGAGCTTGGCATGTGTACCCCTGGCAAGGACCTAGCCCAGCCTTAGAGAAATATGATGGCAGTTGGGTCTATCCACAAGCTGTCTCCTCCAGCGCACTGATGAAACCCATCAAATTAAAGCGACGAGCAGGCGCTTGGTAGACTTCATATTTTGGACAGCTTAATGAGAAACTGTTGGAGGTCAGAGTGATGTTAATCCCCAACAACACAGGGACAGACTTAGAAGTACCTGGAAATTTCCTTCAGCCCCCACTCCGTCAAATTTTTAAGCATGTGCTCACCTAGACGCATTCGTTACAGCTGGCTTATTCGTGTACTTAATACAGAGCACGGGAGAATCACGTGCCTTAAGAAAAAAAGGCACTATCTGGGATCTAAAGAGACAGATAAACCAATATGTTCATTTTTGATTTGCCGGTGACATTCTAAAGGTTCAGGAGCTGTGAAATTCCGAGTCTGGAAAAAGTTTCCAAGTGCTGTTTTGTGTGCTGATTTGATTTGTACAAGGATCAGCCTGAGACAGGTCACAGAGAGCAAATCACTTTAGTAAGCTAAACAGTAGTAATAATTTTAAGTGCTATTTTCCCCTTGAGATTAATTTTATTTTCTAATATAACCAGAGGCCAGTCAGAGAAAGAGGAGAAGAGAATGACATTTGCCTGGACCCTAAAAGAAAGCTTAATGACAGAGAGGGGGTTCAAAGATAATGGTAAATAGGGAGAAGCAACTGTAATAACACAGAAAGACTTTACATTTATGGAGGGTGAAATTCACCCTTCTGTACAGGGCTAGTACAAGGATCATAAAGTTTAAATGTTTACCCAGTGCAGAGGTGAAGCTCACCCCTGGTTTCTCGCCTTTCCTCCCAGTGTGCACACACAGAACTAAGCAAAACAAACAGACCCAAACCCCACTGTAAGTCTCTCAGAGTAGCAGGGTAGCACAGCGGTATTTCTATTTTATGCACAAAGAAACAGTGTCAAAGAGGTACCAGATAACAAAGATTGCTTTAAGGATTTCAATAGAAAGGTGTGTGTGTATAAAGAGAGAAGAGGAAAGGTGGTTTGGAATCAAATAAACCAAGAAAAATGGCAGGAATGTCCTTGCTTCTGCACGATGCAATTATGTGGATGAACTAGGAAGCTTGGAGCAGTCTCTCCCTGGCTACTGAGAAGCAGCCTATTCCCAACAGCCTGACAAAAAGGACGATGACTGTTCCCTGGGTCTAAAAGCTCAGGTCTACTTGTCACTTATGTGCTTCACCAGTCCTGCAGGATTCATTTTACTGTCTTAGCTTAGTCATGTCTTAGCTCGTCGCCATGTCTCACATGCCCAACTACTAATTCCTGTATAAACACAGACACTTCCTCAAAACATTTGTTAAATCCATTGCTTGCCAGCAGTGTCATAAACTCTGCTCAAGGGCTGAGTAATAGTTAGTGGAAAGATCTTACAGCAGTTGTAGTTTGTGTGGTCCTAGAGGCATTTGGTTATAACCAAATGAAGAATTTTATACAAGGAATTCCTGAATTTCCTGTAGTTAGGAGTCCTGGAATTTGTATGGGATTTAAATCAGCTTCTGACAGAACTAAGGAAAAAATCTCAGTAGCTTCTGTGGGGTGTGGGTTGTGTTCTATGGCCTTTTATAGAGAGCAGAGATGTTAAATTAACCAAAACCCTCTGCAATTTGATACTGATTTTGGTAAAACATTGAATGAGGAAAACAAATCTTATGATTAATTTTAAAAGGGCAATATTGTATTTCTACATTTCTCCCACTTTCACTTAGATATTGAAGCTGAAAATGGCAGGGTAAAATACGTTAAATGTTGTGAATTAAATTTAAGATGCTTTTACTTGTAGGAAAAATAAGCCAAAACAGCAACATGTAGCGCAAATCAAGATCTTCCGTTTGGAATGAAGTAGCTTTGACTTTTATTTTTAAACCTGTTTAACAAAAAAAAATGCGTATTTTTATCATCCTGAAACTCAAAATATGAAATCAGCCCAACTTATGAATCGTTTGCTCAGCTCCTGAGGTAGGTCATTGGAAACTCCCTCTGGACTGTTCATAGGACTGCACAACCATGGAGGATTAAAATGCTAATGAAACACTAACTACAGTTTCAATCTTACAGGCACTTACACACATAAAAATCTTCCTATATGTATGTAGCCTTTTGAGTTCAAAGCATTTACTTACCTATATTATTTACATATACAAGTGTTGGTAAGTTCAAGGCCTATAACCTGAAAAGCAACAATAATGTTTTCTGTAGCCCCTCTTGAGCTACTTCTTGGAAGCAGTTTACTCTAGGAAGGAGAAGAGTTTCTAAGCATGTATCATTTTAGCCAGGGTTCTTCATCAGGCCTCTCTGATTCTTCACAACTCACCAGATTAGAAATACAGTATTTTCTACCACAACTGTTTTACTGGAGATGCAAAGCATATGGTAATTTTTGACTAAACAGTGCACCCTTCCCTAGAGAAAATACATTTAAAAATAGACCTGATACAGGATCTAAAAAAAGGCATCGCCTTTACAACACACAGCTCAGCCACTGCTCTGCAACACAAAAAAAGTAAGAGAGGTAGAACAGGACAACTTTCTTAGGAAAATGAGGGAATTGGTACAAAAGAAATACAGAAGTTAAACAGACACTGCTAGCAATAACATTGCTCTCCATTAGTCTCTTACTGTCCTCTTCCAGGAGCCTTTGCCTTCTGCATTAGATCTCACTTCGTGTTTATCATCCAAATTGTCCTTCCTGCATTCAAAATGGATGGTCTGTCTCCCATAGGAGCTGATTCAGCAACTGGATCTACAAGGATTCACATCTCCATCATTGTGAAGGCCCGTTCATCTCCAATATCAAATGCTCTATAGGTAGCAATTTTCTCTACCATTACTAAATATAATGAGTCCTGAAGTGGAACTTGGCAGCTTCGTAGCATTGTACAGCAATTACCAGGAAGAACACCATCATTTCCAAATGAAAGAACAGGGAATTAGATGAGCATAATGCAGCTCTCTATTGGAGTAAGGATGGGACAGTGGAATTCTATAGGATCTCTTTTACATATACAAATGGGCTTTTCTGAATTTCAGAGATACTTCATGCAGCATAAATAGCCTTTTGTCAATGAAAAATCGGCCAGTCCCTGAGCTGAAGTCAAAAGAGTTTACACCACCTAAAGGAGAGACTCTATTTCTTATCATAAATATCCTGTTCAGATTTGGAGAGCACGTTTTAAAGGGGGAAATAGAAAAGAGCTGTTCCTATCTAATAAATAAAGGTAAATATACGACACCAGCTATTTAGATTGCCCCCAAAGCAACTCCTTTCTCCTTTTCTCCTGAGCTTGAGCCTACATGAGAAAAGAGTGACCCCTCATTAATACCCTCCTTACAGACTGCTTATTGTTTTTACTTGTTTTATTTCCCTGTACTTGGAAATAGAAGCAATAAATTTCCAGGGAAATGAAACTCACTTATCAGATTGTCCAAGCACCAAGTTTCATGTTAGGAAAGTAAAAAAAAAAAATTTATATATATATAAATATAAATTATATATATATATAAAATCATTCTAACTGGACTCAATATAGCTGTAAACCAATATATAGAAGCTCTATCAGAGATTAAACCTTTCTGGTAGGCTTTGCTGTTATAAGCCTCAAGTTTTGGACACAAATTTTCTTGTAAAGGACAACAAATTTACAGAGCAAGTGTTTAGTGATTCACAATCTAGGCCCCTTAAATGAAATCAATGCAGCTGACATTTCACAAGATCAAATATTGTCCATGTTTAAAGCAAAATGTGGATGGACAGTGATCATCCTTCACAAACTTCCTTTGCCAGCTTAATTGCCCGGGTATTCACATTATTTTCCCTCCAATAAACAGTTGGGGTTTTTTTTAATCTAACACTCTGATGGAAAAACAGGAATAAGAAATTTCTCAATTTAAAAAGTTTCGTTTACTCCTCTAAAATTCCTCTTCTCTTTTTTTTCCTCTTGTTTACTAGTAGACAGATATTTTCCCTAATGCTATTTTGCTGATCACTGGCCCAATATCTCAGTATCCTTTCAAGTGCTCTCTCTGAGATTTGAGCTTGCCCCAAGACTGGGCCAGGATTAGGCTGACAGGTTCTACCATCAGTTATAGCATTGTAAATCAAGATTAACTTAGTGCAGTGAGTCTAGAATTCAATCTTTTCAGCAGGAATTTGGTTCACACGGAGAAATCCTCCCACAGAGGTAAATACAGATATTGGGGAGGGGGTGAGGGGGGTGGTGTGTGGAGTGTGTGTGCAGGGCAAACCTACTGCAAACTGCTGGGCAAAGCGAAAGGAATTTAGAAGTTTTATAGAAGCCTTATAAAAGGCCATGTCTGGTATGAAAGTTTCCTGTTGCCAGTGTTTATGTACAATTCTACACAGCAAAACACCATCCCACAAGGAAGGAGGTTGTGAACTACCTGAGGGCAGTGCAGGCAGGGGCGGGCAGAGGCCCAGCTCTTGGCTCACCTCTGCCAGCGGATTTGCCTCCAGCCCTTTATTCCCTGACTCTGGGACTGACCCGGCTCCCTCCTGCTTCTGAGCGAGCCATTCCAGTCTGCCAGACAAGCCTTAAATACTACATCAAAGTTCCTGTTAGATATCAGTGAGGAGACACTTCAATGTGTCCCAATCATGCCTTAATCTTTTAAGTGTTGGGTTTTTTCCCCTCTCTTAAGGATGATGCTTTTTTTCCTCTCAGTCTCCCAAGAGCTCTAACTGAGCCAAAGCAAGCAGCACTAAGCGATCCAGAGTTAAATAAAGCCCTTTTTTCCCTGGCTACCACGAGGAGGCACTGCAGCCTGCTTTATGGAAGGATTTCTTTTTCTCTTTTTTTAATTATTAAAAAAAAAAAAAAAGGGCAGGAAAGAAAAGAGAAGAGGAGAGAGAGGGAAAAAAAAAAAAAGAGAGAGAACCAACCACCCTGGTGAAGTGTCTATTCGACACCAGCACGGCTCTGGTGTCATTCCCTATTTAATGGCTGTCAGTGAGGGGGAAAGACAACGTGGTGGGTAATTAAAACCAAATTGCAGGCAGGAGATGACTGCAGAAGGATGATATTGTCATTAATACTGATTTAACATGCACCTGGGTAAGGTGAGAGAGTGCAGCTAGGGAAATCGCAAAGGCACCGGGGTTGCCTAATTTAAAGATGTAGGGTTTCTAGCCGAAGCATGTTTAAAACCCGAATAAAACCATCACATTATGACAGTGGATATAAAACTGAAACAAATGTGCTACACACGGCTGTTAAAAAGATAAAACCACTCCAAGCCTGTGTTCAAGGCAAAGCAAGCGCTGTGTCCTCTCTGAAGTTCAAAAGTGGGTTATTTTTCAGAAGGGGTTTTGTTGGGTTCTCTCTGTTTCAATGTGTTCGGTGCTTCCTCTGTTTTTACAAAGCTGCCTGTCAAGAAGGGACCTTTGTTAGAGGTTGGGGGGGAAATCCACTGAAAAACCCAGACTGCCTCACAGAAAAAATTCTGCTCCATTAATATTTCAGTGAGTAAAGATCCCCCACCTAGTATTTAGTGCAGGGATGTAGTGCAATTCACTTAGGAAGAAAGGAAACTGTGGACTCGCTACTGAGACAGGAGATGAAACACGGAAAGTTTGTTAATGATAACATGCTGCAGTCTGCACAGTTCTGTAATGTTCAAGCCCTGACCGGCTCCATTCCCAAGGCTCAGTCCCAGATTCGGTGGAGCTGGGAAAAGCTTGTTGTCTGATCAGCATGCTGCTAAATGCAATGTAAATCAGCAGCTCTTAATTATAAATCAAACTACTGGACTTTTCCTTAACACCACAATGCAATTCTATACTCTGACAATATTTTTATGATGCCTAAAGATGAAAAAGTAATTGTTCTAAAACCTATTTGCTTTTTATTTCCTTTTTTCTTTTTCTTGACAATTCACTCTCGGGACACCACATCAAGTTCAAATAATTGAAGGGGGGGCTGCAGCCTCCTCAGGCAACATATTTCTATAGAGAAAAATGTTCAACCTACAGCTGAAATGACGGTAGTAACCCATAAATCTCTTTTCCGTTTAATCGTAAATGAAATGCATGCGTTACGAAAATGAGCATCTTTTCTGCCTTACTCTTAGAGAAAAGAGTCATTAAAGAAGTCATGAAGATATACACACACACTCCACAGAGGAAGCATATTTAAAGGCTAGGCTTCAAAAGCAAAAATAAAGGCAAAATCAGAATATAAGCAAAGATAAAAAGAGCTCCGGTAGAGAAAATAAAGGTGATGGGGTCCTGACCCAAAGCCTGTGAAATCCACAGTGAAATTCCTAGGAAATTCAGTTGACTTGACCAAACTCATCGCAACCATCATTATAACAGGATTTTAATTTCTCTGTGTTTTATTCTCCTTTTTTGTGCCATTTCCAAGAATCTGGAATGTACAATTTGACTTTTAATTAAACTGCAAAACTGTTTCTCATCTTTTTCTGATGAGTTGTACAATTCCTCCTAAGCACATTACCTGTATATAAAACCCTCCTCTTCCTCTCCCCACACTCAACCAGCAAATATGGATTAGCAAGCTGTCCCTCTCTTCCTGGGGTTCTGGGTTTGGGGCCAGGAGCAAGCTTGCTCCGTTCGCTGGTGGCAGAGAGCTCAGGAAATGCTCATTTTCAGAGGACGCTGCAAAAGCAGCTCAGCTCTGGGTCAGAACAGACTCAGGCACCTTGAAAGATAGGTGTCAAGCCTGTCGAATTCACAGAACCTCAGAAAAGCAGGGTGAAGAATAACAGATGTGAAGCTAAAGGAACAAGATGCCTGCCCGTGGCCCAGGCTCAGTTCCTGGCTGTGACCCACAGTCCAGTCCGTGAAGCTGAACAAGCCCTGGTGTCACCAGGCCCCCAATTCGCTTTTACAACAGGCTGGTGACAATTCCCTCCCTTACTGGGGAGCAGTAAAGATAAAGCCAGTGCTGTCTGGAAGCATTTTGTGGTAAGAGGGGCTGCAGAAGAACCTAGGCAGGCAGGTGCTGTTTCCCTCTCTGTCTGGATGCGGTACACACAAGTTGCTGTGCTCTGCTAGGAGAGACTGGCAGGAAAACCCGACATCCACTTAATTCAGGGCAAGTTCCAGTGACTTGTACTGCACAGGCTTGGAAACCAGCCTCAGTAGCAACAGTTTCTATATTAAAACCTGCTTAGGTGATCATCCTTGCCTGTTTCACTCAAATACCTTTTTCCCACTATGCTAAAAACTGGAACTCCAGTGACATTCACAAACAACATATGTTGGTCGGATGAACATAACATCAGGGGTTTTTTTCTTGTGGGTGTGTATGAATATTTTATGGCTCAGTATTTTCCAGATCTAAGTTCAGAACTCAGCTATCAATTTTCTGGACCCTGACACTCCATTTTCTTAATTGATAGTAATTTAAAAATCAAGTGACTTATTTGCAGCCTACTTTCTTGTTTAAGAAAAAAGGGAAGCAGACATCTTTATAATAGCTGCCTAGAGAAATGTCATGACAAATTGCAGTACAGATCAGAAATACTACTTAGTGAAGAGCTTAATACAAGCAGCTTAATATATAAATATGAAAAACTAGGAGCGGGATAAAAAAAATAGAATCCTAATCTCTTTTGCTCAACTTTGAAATCTCTAAGGCCCACATCCTAAAACCCCTCAGCGCCTTATTATACCATCACGAGCAGTTCTCCCTAAGTTACTATCACTAATACAATGTGGCAACATTCACCATGGTTAAGACCTAAAGCCTTCATAGTTGGGAATATTGGTTGCATTTTTCCCTTCCTGTTCTACCTCTTTTATCACCTATAAAACACATATTATGTTATGATTGCATCTGTCTAAATAGAGGGAGTCAGATAAACTACTTCCACTACTGCATCAAAGCATAAGCTAAATGTTTGGATACAAATAACGAAAATCTCCCTTTCACTTTGAAAAACATGCAAGAAGAGCTTTCTTTACATATTGTGAGTTAGAGGGATTTTCTCCATATACAGGTTCCTATGGAAAACCGGTCCAAGGATAGTTACTTTGGAAATGTGTTTTTATACGCAAAACGAGTTGTTTTGTAATTTGCTTATTTATCACAATTTCATACAGAAACCCCGAAATACTTTCTTTTCTGACACATGGGAAGAGGGAAAGCATACGAGCCTCCAAGGTTTTTTATGTTCTGTCCACTCTGAATTGAGAGAAAAAAATCCAAACACATCTGATAGTCGGTTTCCAAATCTTTATCATCTCCACACTTACAAAGGGGTTTATATTCAATCAGCTCCGTGCTAACAAGGCTTCAGATGCCATCAGAAAGTTGTGTGTTTCTCAAGTATACCCAAGAAAGAAAGTGATCAGTCTTCAAAAGCAATTGATAATTCATTGACAGAAAACAACAATGCTCAAGCCACTGAAAGCATCTCTTCTGCAGCGAGTTGGAAATGTGACCCCATTCCCAATAGCTGGCTGCGATAAAGCGCCGAAAATCATAAAGCAACTCCCTGACACTTAATACTGGGTTATTATTAGAAAACTATTTTCTTGTGGGGAAAAAAAAAAAACAAACAACCCAACCAAAAATCATTTTCTTGTTCTGCTGCATGAAAAAAAGAAAATAACATCCCTTCCGCCTTTTAAAAATATTAATGCCTCGATATTGAGTTTATTTGTGGTGGAAGTAAGAAATACACGGGACAAATCTTCCCTAGGTGCAGGTGATATTGCTCTGTGGGCTTCAGTGTAGCTGTTCTCATTTATTCTAGGTCTGGACCTGGCAGGGAATTTTATTTTGTATTTTTTTTTCCCTCCAGAAATACAAGAGCTGCAGCAGCAACCCCACAAACATCCACTTTCTGTTATATTTTGCTTTCACATGAAATGGAATGTCTTGGGGGAGCACACAGGCATGCTAATGAGACAGGTTCAATGGAGATAGACACACCGAGCCAGCACCTTCGGCCCTGGTCTGGTTGCCCTGGGCCACCACGGCACGGCAAAGCGGCTGCTAGTTGCCCTAAGGGGGGCATGGGAGGCTTTTCACTGCATCGGGACTCTTGCTTATGAACTTTCATTAACACCAGGTTAATTTCTAAGGACCCTGAAGAGGCAAAATGTGCTGCAATCATTTCAGGACTGCTACGAAGAGCCAGTTTTGTTTTAAAATAATAGCAATAATTGCAATTATAATAAAATCTTGTTTGGATTCATGCAAGTGTATTTTGTTTGCAAAGGAGACTATTGAACGTTGGACGCGTTTTAACTCAGCAAATACTGTAATATTAATGTATTCACTGAGTGGATTATGAAATTTATCTTGTAATTTGTTGCTGCTACTAGTTGTCATTTTTGATTCCTGGGAAAATGAAATGAGATTTAACTTCAAAAAGTTCTTCTTTATTATCTAATTAAATAAAGGTGGCAGATTAATTGACTAATTGGTGTTCATGTATAGATGGAGACATATGGAAAGGATTTAAGATTAGACATATGGAAAGGATTTCTAAGATCTGTAAGACTGTGAGCAGCATTTTATCAGATATTTTGTACACAACACGTGACCTGCACAAAATGCTGCATTCAGCATATCGGCCAGATTCATAAATGGGTACATCTGAAATTCAGCCTCATGGACATATTCACAATCAGCAAAGCTGCAGACTAGTAATTCCATTTTGGACACAAACTCGGCAAGGAGGAGGAATCTTAAATACATACAAAAATACCATGTGAAATAGTGATTTGTTGGTTGGTTTTTTTTTTAGGGACAGACTGTACCATTCATACTCACACTGAGTTATATACAAATACTTGAAAAATACCCATTCAATAGGGTATCAACACAAAAGTGCCAGACCGGGAGTAAGATCTTAGTTGGCTGATTTTAATGGGTACACAGAGGGGTAGGGAGGGAAGGTGTGGGGATGTCAGCTGCTCCATTTCAGTATTAATTCACAGGGAAATGGTCCAGACAACGGAACTCAACGCCACAATGTACACGCAGACTATGCACAGACCTAACAGATCTAACCACGCTCACAGCAAAAAGAGAAAGAGACTGAGTCAGACAAGCCTTGCAAGAGAAAAACAGTTACGTTCGGTTAGGTTAATGGGTTGCAATATCCCTGCCACATCTGCAATGGGTTTAGAGGATTTATACCTGTAGTGAAGCAAAAGATGACCGCATTGCATTATCTTCTTTCAAATAAATACAATATATTCTTGAAATACTGCTTTGGTCAAGTGCCTGGAATTCTTGTTCGACTCTCTAGCAAAGATTTTTGGCTGCAACTCAGTGTTGTAAAGCCTATTTGGAAATTTTAATGGAGTATCTTAGTAACAGAAAAAATGTGGAACCTCTTATAACAAATAAATAAATAAAAATAAGTAAAATAAATAAAATTTATTATTGCTACCCTGAAAATGACACCTGAACTTGGGATTTGTCTAAATGCAGTAGTGGAATCTTAAAACTCCAAGCATTTATCAGCTAGAGAACTGTTCACACAGCCAAATCAGCAAAGCTCGCACTCTGTGTAATAGAAAAAGGACTATTTTTTATCTCAAACACAGGTAGAAAGCCAGCAGTCCCCTTACAGCCTATGGAGGCACTGGGTACAAAAGTGGGAAGAGGCTATATCCAGCTGCACTAAGGAGCAACCCAACTGATTTTTCAAACTTCCTGACAGGAAACAGGAATTGCCTCCGTTCATTGTCTTGGACCAGTCACAGCTCAATTCTTGCAACTCACATTGTTTCTTATACCTCATCCCAGTACCCATATGAAGTTTTGCATTGGCAAGATATTGAAAACAACTAATTTTTCAGTTTCTAGCCCTAATTATGCCTGCAAATAAGGAGTGATAAATTACAGACACTGATTCAGTTTATCCTCTGGAATGTGGAGGTCCCCAATATTCCAACTGTACCTTCCCCTGTTTACTCAACCCAACCGTAATAGTAACTCTTTGTCAAAATATGCACAAGTACCCATAGTGCCACAAATAATGAATACGAAGATACTGATACTTTTCCTCAATTTACTTATCTGGAAGTAGCAAAATCCCACAGCCCATCAAAGTTAAAAGCCTTAACTCTTCCTAATCCTAACTATAACCTTAACCCAGACCCAGACCCTGACTCGAAGAGGCCTGGGAACCCAGCACTGCCTGGAAATCAAAAAGAATAATTCCTTCACAGCTTGTCATACTTCGCTCTTGTTTTATCTCCAGGAACTTGCCACACTCATCTTCGCTGATATTGCCCTGCTTTTTCTAACTCACAGCATAACTCCAGCTCAAAGCAGACAACTACATAAGGTTTGCCCCACAGAAACTGGAACATACCGCTGCTTGTCATGCTTAACACTTCTCCTGACCCTAACCCTAACTCTAACCTAACTAAGCATGGGAATGGAATAAAGACAAACGGATTCTTCATGCTTTTTGTTCACCTGTCGGCAAGTTGCAAAGGACCACAGCCACTCCTGCACTACAGATCCCGCTTTTCCAAACCTGAACTTTAATCATAACCTTAGGTAAGCATGGGAAACCTCTGACAGGCTCCAGCACAGACAGCAGACAAAATACCAGGTTTCAAGCCAGCATGCCTAAAGCAGCGCTGAGTGTGGCAAACATTTTATTAAATACAGCTCAAAAGGTGTATTAAATAATTCAGTACTCCACATTTGAGGAAATCTTAGAAAACAGGTATCATCTAGTCTCACAAAAACCCTGACTTTATGTAGTGAACAGTGAATGCCAATTTTCTTGTGGTTAGTAGGAATATAAAAGACCTCATATTATGCTGTGAGGGGCTGCAACAGTCAAAATACATACAAAATTACACTAGTAATACTGCTAATAATTTCTGCATACTACTTACATAAGAAGTGAAGAGAAAAGGGGAAATACATGTTGGCCAATACTATTATTTTTGAAAGGTTATAACCCAGCCTTCATGCTCACTTGTACGATAACCTCAAATTTCCCTATCAATCCTACACTTAAAACAAGAGATGTGAAAGATTGACTCAAGACTCAGCGACTTCAGAGGAATACTTTACACATTCAAATAAGCAGTAATAATACCCCAGAGGATCTTAAAACCTGTTGATAGAGCCGTGTTTCCCCCTGTCCTGCAAGGCAACTCTCAGCTATGCCTGTGTGTGTGTTGTTTCCAAATGTGAGCTTTAACTGTGTCAGGTACCAATTTGTATTTTCCTTATTTTCTGTCATGTGCATCAGTCAGCCCCTTCCTCTAACAAAGGAATCACAAACTGTTGCAGAGGTGACTCGGTAGAAAGTAAATCTCAAAGGTAAGTTCAAAGAAAATAATAGCAAAAACATCTGAAAAGCAAAACTCTGTCGCTTTTAATTGTGGCTTCTGATTTTGCAGATCTCTGTGTTTTCCTGCCATCCCACCCAGGTTGCCCATTCCCAATTTACAGGGCCCGCACGCCTCTCCATGCACCAGCTGCGGCAACTGAAAGTAATTATCACTCCAGACACAATAAGGTGTTAAAGGTAGTGGCGAGCATTTTGTGCAAAAAGAAAAAAAATGAGGAAGAAGGGAACCTGATGAAAGGAGATTAGTGTCTGTTAGTCTTTTGGAGAGGGACGGGGGGAAGCAGAGAGGGGGAACGAAATAATAAATAACCCTTTTCCTTAGAGAAAACTTGCATATGTAGCAGACAATGAAATAAAAGTTTTCTTTGAAGAGTGAGATCCTTTTTGTATGAAGTAAGTGGTACCAAGTGAAATCACAGAGTTATGTTACAGTTGATGTATAACTGATCAAAAGAGTGACAGAATGGAGTTATGAGAACAGAGCCTGAGAAAACCAGAATTAAACCAAAACATACTTGTCAGAAAATAACCTACGGGACCCGGGAAAGGGGAATAGCCAGAGCTAGAGAGCTCGTGGAGGCTGTACTTTAGGAGCAGCCTAACAGACCACTCAATACCTGTCCCCAGTTTCTTTCCTGGGGTGGGAGGGAAAGAGGAGAGACAGTGCGCGCGGGAGAGATGATCTTACTGGAAAAGTTGTCAGAGGCAAGGCAGGGAGGGCGTGAAGAGTATGAGCTCGCTCCCAGAAGCGGCAGAGAGGTCGGATCCGTTCTGACTCTCAGTCTCTTTCCAGGGGATCTAATTTGCAGTGAAGCCCCTGGGACTCCTGTCACCGGCACTAGTAGGAATGAGATCACAGCCTGAGTATTTGTTCTACGTTTACCAAGAAAAGTAGATTTTAGTACGGCAAAGGACTCACAAAAGGATCTCTGTGAATAACTAAGGTATGCATATCCTGAGAAACACTACCATACAGAAGCTGTAGATGGAATGGAGTTTTTGACATCTGTTATATTTTTACAAGGAGTACAGGTTTATTTATACAGGTAATAGCTATTCGTTCGGATCCCACTTGCACCAGTTCTTCCTCCGAATTAATTCCTCTGATGATTTACTATCCACCTAATTGCTAGTGCGGGCATTCCCTGACCTTTTCAGGAGTGGTCAGCTCTGCTATGGGGCAATGTCCAGCAGCTATAGATTAAACTGCTGATAATCCCTTTAGCACAAAAGCATCTGAAATACACGCTATAATCCAGAATATTCCATCTCTGCAGTGTACAAATTCACATTTTAACTATCTGCTAATTTCTTGGTAAGTCCTAGGTGCAAATCAGTCTCCTTCTTACTAACTCAAGTGAGTAAAAGTAGAATCAGACAGAAAGCAACGTGAAGTACTTCCAAAGGAATTGCACTCAGCTCACCTGTTTTGTTAGGAACTTCCCATTCAACAGAGCTCAAATCAAAAAACATTTTATGGAACATTCAGAGCAGGGACTGTTTTGTAGAGCTGTAAACTAATGTACATGCTTCCACATGGATTTTCTGGTTTTGAATAGCTCTGACTTCAAGCTACACAAGCCTTTCCACTTGTCTTTTGTACCGGAGATTTCTGAATGCTGTAAAATCCCCCGCTTTGGAAATGTGAGCAGATACAACTTTAAGTGAATAGCTGTGATTTGGTTTGGGTTTTGTTCACAAATCTCTGCAAACCAAATGACACCCTTATTGGCAGAGCAAAAGAACCTTTCCAGTGCCTCTCACAAAACATCTTCCAGCCTCATGGAGCCAGAAATTCGCTCAGATGTTCCAGAGGAAAAAGAAACACCCAAGGCCAACTGGAAAGCATCATCATGTGCACCACAGCAGGCCTGCAGCATTGACTCATGATGTACTTTCCTTGACACATCTTCTCCCTAGGTGGTAGGAGAAAGGTGGTGTCGACAGGTAACTAAGGCAAGAAGAGGTAAAGCAACTTTCTTCTGCTGTCTGACTTTTTTCTAGCTAGTTCCTTGATTAAACTAAGATGATATACTGGCCTAGAAGGCAGTCGGCTGGAACTGGAGCAAGAGTGGATGATCCTCCCTGGACTTTCAGGGGGAATATATGAAAACTACTGATGGCAATTTTTCTTCAGTAAAAATCCTCCCTTATTTTCTCTTCTCCCTTTGCAATCTCTGCACCAAGTGCCAGAAATGACCCATTACATGTTGGGGCAACAGATTCTTCCTCTATGCATACATACACAAGCTGATGGGTGTTTGCATCGCTACACAGCATTATCAGTTCAGTTCATTTCCATGATCTACACTGGTGCTAGAAGTTAATGTGATGAATCAGATATGCTATTTTCAGTTGTATGCAATGGTTGTGTGGTTTCAGTTTCTGAAGCTTCAAATAATTTAAGCAGAATTTTAGAAAAGAAAAAAATACCAGGACATGAGCCAAGCCGCAGAATGGAATTCAAGTAAAACTGAAATTGTTTATAGCTTTTATTCACTGTGAGAAAGAGCTGCTTCATATGGGTTAAAGTAGATAAAATACTGGAGGGAGGAAAAGTCTAGCAATTACATTTCTAGAGGAGGCAGAAGCTACTGATTCTGCTTAAGGGCCTCTCCCTTCAAATGCTTATACATGTAGCTAACTTGTGTTCAAGTGATCAAAGTTACCTTTGTATACACATACTGATACAGCTGCCCTCAAAGTCATCTTAGGTAAGTGTGTAAACATGGAGTGACACAATGGTGGGTATTAAAAAAAGTACCTGTTGTTGGACTCAACACTGTGTAGTACTTGAAAGCCATAAAAGTGTAACTCAATGTAAGCATTAACCATTGCTAACACAAGCCATTATGCTGATGCCCTGCAATGCTTCCTTGGCCACTTCTCTCGTACTATGAGAACGTTTTTCTGAGACCTTCATCATTCCCTGAAGCAGAAGCTGCCTTCTGGAAAGAAGACCACCAAAGGCATTATATGGTATTATGTGTTCATCCACAGAGAAGACGTACGAAAGGCAACACAACCATTCAGCCCCTCCTGGCTTGAGATGAGACAATTAACAGTGGAGCACACTTAGGGAATGGCCAGTGGTTCATTCCTCAGCCCTTTTGCTAAATATTCAAATTGGAGAGAAGATTTTCACAATTATACAGGGAGGAGGCCAAAATTCAGCTGATCAACAGCCACCGATTCAGATATTAAACTGTTGGTGATCCATCACTTCATCCTGTCTGAAATTGCCTCATGGGGAAACACTACAAAATAAAACTTCAACACTTACCAAAAGCTCCAAATAAAGCTTTTCTCTTTGATTGCCTCTATCTCATCTGTCTGCTTAGATTTGTGTGCCTAGTTAAGTGAATACAGAAGATATACATTGAAATACACTTGAAATGAAAACTACACAGAGTACACTCTTGACTTGTTACCATAATTTACCTTCTAAGTGGAACCTCTTACGAGCCTACTCAATTATATTTAAAAGGACTGCACCTTTCTTTCCACACAGTGTACACACACTGAACCCACCGTCTAGAAACCTGAGCTGATGTAAAATTGCAGAGCCTCATCAAAATTCATAAGGGATTCCTGATTTACACCAGCACACAGGGCCCCCAGAACCTATCAAACTGTAACACTTCTCCCATGGGGAACAATATCAGTGTGAAGCAATAAAATGAAGTTGGTTTTATGTCTAATGCTGATTTCTTTTCTAATGTGATACTTTAGTTTATGCTTTTTCATGCAACAATACCTCGAATGCATGGCAGCTTTACTCGGAAAAACACAGCTTAAAAATACTTGTTAAATGCTGAAGGCTTGACAGTTCCTTTAAATAATACTGGGGGAAGAAAAAAAACCATGCACAAGAACATTTTGGTGGTGGAATGAAAAATGCTGCAGTTTACAGCTCTGTGTGTCACTGAGAAATTAGTATAGATTTTTTTTCTAGGGACACTGTCAGGGCTGGCAGGCCTAAAATTAGACATACCAGGTATGCACTTCACACTGTCCCTCAGGTCTGCCTGTCAGCTCCCTGGGAACAAGATTCCTGTATATTTCAATACCCTTCCTGCTCCACGGATCCCGGAGAACAAAGCCGACGGGCAGAGCGCAGCGCTTCATGACATGCATATCTGCAATCAGGAAGCAACCCATCACCTTGGGGTTTGCTCCTGGCGGGTCACCTAGTTAAAAAGCAGGATTACGTTACTGGGAATTAAAGGAACATTTATTTGTACTCTGGAATAGTGGAAATGGAACTGGGGGCGGCTGAGCTGTTTTAAAATATGTAGTGCTATTTTGAAGTGATAATCAGATATGAACTGGAAAATAAATCAATGAGTTCTCTAGTGATAAACTATCAATATTAACTAAAGGTCAGGAACAGTCAGATTTTGTTTGTCTTAGGCTTTGCTTTTCACAGTTGACATTAATTCATTTTAAAACTGTACCATTTGCCACTACTTTGGGTTTTTTTAACAAAAGTAGAGGCTTATTTATTACATCATTTACCTTTTTCCAATTACACAAATGACTGAAGTTGACAGCGGCATGTTTTTGAGTATAAATATGATAATTTACTACTGGGAAAGAGAGAACATGATCCTCTTTATTCTGCCATACTTTGCTTGCGATGCTGAGCAGAATCTTAATTGAAGTATTTTAAAACAGTGTCTAAATAATGTTTAGGGTTGTATTTATTAATTTCATTTTTCTTTTAAATAACAGCTCTTGAAGCATTTTCTTTTCTTCTGCTCTGTGTCCTTTTGCTCCTGCTTTTCATCCATTCTGGTATAACCGACTCTGTCTGGATCATGAGTTATCATTGGCTGCCAGTGGAATGCTACAATGCAATTTGTCTTATTGAAACATGGGCTAGCCCCACATGGCTGCAAAGAATCATTCACTTTCTAATAAATCAAACATTTGCTAAAATTCCTTCTTCTTTGACATGAAACAGTGGGATAGACAATGCTGCTTGTGAGCTGAGAGACGCTGGTGATAAAAAAAGGCCTTTTTTGTTCGGCACTGCTGAATTATTCTGTGATTAGTGAATTGCAACTAGGAAATCCAGGCGCACATCCTTGCAAAGTTGGCTGCTGGTGTTTTTCCCTTTCAAATTCAATCACTGTACTGTTTGTCTACTGTAATAGAATGTTTCTACACTTTACCTCATTATCAACATTGTTTTTCCATTTAACAGCAACAAAATCCCAGCCCCTTTGGAATCACTGCAAATTTTGCCATGAAAACATACAACTTCTACAGCTATGTTATTATATCTGTGACAATTGTTCACAACTATTTATCTGAGAAAGGCCTCTGAAATTATGGAATATGAAAAGCTGAAAGAACAAACAAATTCATCTTCTTTTTTTTGTAATATCACTCTAAGTTTGGAAGTTACCATAAGCATCACTTCTGTGCAGCTGGAGCCTTTCTGCCAAATCTTTGGAAGTCTGGTTATTTGGAGAAGACATCTGGGATTTCCAGCAGTACGTTATGATGTATTTTGAACTGCGGAAGTGACATTAATGGCTATCATCTACTCAGGAAGAAGCATGTGCTGGGATGAATCCTGAACGTCTATTAAAGAGCAATCCCCACTGACTGTATCCCAAGAGTTTGCATTAAGCTTGTAACCAAAGATCTTTTAGGATGGCTTTATTACTTACTTACTTAGCACATCTTTAAAGGCATGCTGTTGTAAGGGTCTCTTAAGGCTGCTAATTCTATCTGCTAAGATGTCAAACACCCCACATCAGGAATGTCTTTTCTATAGCTTCCATACTCATCTACCAAGCCAAAGCTGCCTTTTATCTTATGATTTAGGAAGGGGAGGGAATTGTGGCTCCCTTATATGAGTTTATGATCCTAAGATTTAGAATCTGTATGGAATCTGTACCATATGTTTGACTACAATCTGTGCAAACTTTGCTAGGAACACAGTCATGTCATGCTGCCCAACAATCACACAATGCTGAAAGGTAGCAGGAGGGAGAATTCCCATCAAAGGCTGGCTACTGCTGTAAAACAGTGGTGACAACCTGCAGGAAGCACCAGGCCTTTCCTTAGTAATGCGAAACAAATTTGTCCATGGAGTCACAGCTCAGCCTCACACATCACCTAGGACAAAAAGGCAGGCGGGACCCTTCAGGAACCCTACAGCAAGACAGCAGTGTGAGTTGGTCACATCTGGATCCAACAAATGAAGAAGGACAGGATTCCTTATTCATATCAGAGATTTTAGACAGAGGGACTTTTTTATAAGGGCCTGTAGGGATAGGAGAAGAGGGAACAGCTTTAAACTGACAGAGGGGAGATTTAAATTAGAAATTAGGAAGAAATTCTTTACTGTGGGGGTGCTGAGGCGCTGGCACAGGGTGCCCAGAGAAGCTGTGGCTGCCCCATCCCTGGCAGTGTTCAAGGCCAGGTTGAACAGGGCTTGGAGCAATCTGCTCTAGTGGAAGGTGTCCCTGCCTGTGGCAGGAGGTTGGAACTGGATGCGTAATCTGTTGTTTCCACAGCTCTACTGAAGAGTTCAAGAAAATGGGGCACAGTGCATCAAGAAACTTTGTAGCTTGCCTATCTCATAGCTACCCAGGAAGTAACTTCTCTTGAGACTGAATTTTTACGGGAGACTTACAACAGCGTGTAGTGCTGACTTGCACGCTATGATCGGGCAACAGGGAATTCCGCTGAAAACTCTCTTCCAAATTTGGTTTGTCACCGTGAGATCATAAAACTTCCGATTAGCTTCCGCAGGCCAGGATCAGACCCAACATGCAAGAAGGTTTCCTCTCATAAAAAAAAAAAACCCTCCAGTTTGCAAATGTGTGATCAAATATTTATTACAACACAGTCTAGCACCTGGGAATTCACACAGTAAAAACCAAAACACGAGGCAGTAAGGGATTTCGCAATATGAACTGCTTCTGCATGGTGTTAACTATGGTCAAGGTCAATTTAGGCTGAGCATAATACCCACCCTTTAAATTTTTTTCCCCGCCAACTGCACTAGCAATAATTATGAACATGTTAGGAATAAGATCTAATCTGAATGGGTTTGCTTTGATTCAGCTTGTTTATGTTTAAATCACGCATCAGTCTGGTTCTAATTCCAGCTATTTACTGGCACCTATGTAGGAAAACTCCATTTATTTCCAGCCTTTCTTTTGATGTAAACAAAATCTTTGTCCTGCAGCTATATCTTAACTACATTAGGAGGCCCAATGCCTATGTAATGGTATCATGTGCACTTCTGTCACTGCATATATTATTTTTGCCAACTTGTAAGTAAATTAGCACCAATAGCAGTGTATCTACAGTGGCTTAATCATAGTGAAATTCCGGAGCTCCTATCACAGTAGTGTTACGTATAGTCAGCATGATCCCAAGGCACTACAGAACCTCACTGACCCCTTTGCCTCATCTGTAAAGTAGGGATAACAATATGGGGTGGTGGAAGGATGCATTGGTAATATTTGTAAAGCGCTTTGAAGATGCTGAGAGTGCTAAGTGTTATCATGGTTAAGCTCTGAAATGTTTGATATGATTATGTGCACACATAATTTTTAATGGTAATTCAGAGTGCAAATTGGAGATGATATTTACATTTCTCCCAGGCAAGCTTAATTTCCAGTTATCAAGGAAAATATCTATTGCACAAATAGGGTATCAGCTATTCAAAAGTTCCCTTAGGGCCTACCAGTTCTATAGCATGCCATTTTTTTAAGCTGTCCGTGAGATGACAGACTGTAGCAGTTCCCTTGGAGGTATTATGGATTACTGATGAAACAATAACCAGAAGTAATATTTTCCCATCAAAACTGGAGCCTGAGGTTTTTGTTGTTGTTGTTATTTTTCTTCTAACAGCCCATGCTTTCAAAGAGACCTTGCTTTCATTTACACAGAACTTGCAAACCTAGATACACAACCCCTAAAGATGCAATTAAATGGAAATTTTTAAGCAAAATCTGTATTTCTTTTCTGTTGAAAGTACAGAATTGTCTTCGCAGTTACAAAATTCAGCATTTCTGTTTGCTAAAGAAAACCATCTGAGGCTCAATGTGTTTAACAGTCAACTCCTATTGCAGCTTCTAAACTGCAGCAGTCCTGGACTCTCGAAGAGACAATGAGGCAAACAATGCCTTTAAACATCTGGCCTGAAGAAAGGTATTAACACAACCTGGAGGTGGTCTCTGCTAAGAAAGATGAAGCAGTTACAATTCTGCTTAGTCTGCTTATCAGTCACTTCAGAAAAGATGGTGCAGCCCACAGAGCACTAGTCAAAATGCCCCACGTAACCTTAAGCAAGATCCCTGCTAATTTTAATGCATTGTAATTATTATTCTGTGTCTGGGTTAAAATCCTGACAGCTGGTTTAATTCATGTCTAGATTCTCTGAAACTTTCTCATACTTTCTCCACATACAGCTTACCTCAAATGCCTGGACTTCCTTAGAGAAAGATGCAAAATATACACATTTCAAACTGGGACAGCAGAGATACAACGCAGTGAGACCGTCAAACCCAGCAATCCCAACTAAAACATGTTCAAAATAAATAACTTGTCAGGATGTGTACACTACATCTGCATCGGTGAGATTTATTGAAGATTAGTTTAACACTTTTCTGGCTGAAAGAATGAGGTTGGCTGAAGATCCCTCATTCAGTGTGCCTTGTGTCCCCCGCATGTGAATGCGCTTTCCTTTGGGATGCATCAGCTAATGCTGCAGCACTGTTAAACCCTGTGCAGGATTTCAGGAACTTTGTTCAAAAACTGATCCTCTTTGGGTTCAGAGTCCCTGTCCTCCACAGCCAGGAAAGCTTTTGGTTTTCAGTTCTTTTCTTTTTGCTTGCTTTCACTGTAAGAACTGTAGATCTCAGTCTCCCCTTTCCCTATAACCTTTGCCTCTTTCTGTCTCCATGCTGACAGTAAAAAGACTGCACATTGAACAGAACCACTCCGTGTCACTACAAAGTGGGGGAGAAAGAAAAGGGGTGGAAAAAAAAGGTTGTCTTCAACTATCAGACCATTAATGTTTAGTTTCTTCTATGTGTAACATTTAGAAAGATACCTGAAATAAAGGCCTCTCTATCCAAACAATGTGTGCATCAAACAACGGATCCCAATTTGAGACTTTGGGAGTTCCTGGCCAATTGCTAAGAGTTTGCACTCCCCTCACTCAAGGGAGGTCTGAAATGTCAAAATCTTCTGTCATCCCACTTGTCATATCACATCCCACAAAGGAACATGGAAGCCATCATCCGCTCTGCTGTTTATTGTCATGAAACCCCCATAAATACTCACTCTCCATAAACAGTAACAGCCCAATTAAAGCACTCTTTACCAAGCGTGATCATTTTCAGACAGAAAGTATTGATTTATCCACCTATGGGCACTGCATAGAAACATCTCTTAATGAGAATGATAGTGACCTCCGAACTCTGCTCTTTCACCCTGTAATATACTCTCTCAATTTTCTCTTAAGTGGTCTAGTGGCACATCAGCAGAGATGGAAAGACACTCTGATTCTTTAATGTTGACACTGGAAGGCTCGCAAGGAATGCTCAAATCTTCATTGTAATGGGAGGTGAACGGAAAGGTCACTTATATGCAGGGCTTTCAGCTTGTTTGACAAGGCTTCTTTAATAAATGAAACATTGTTGGGGTACACTTGTCCATCAACCGCCTTTGGCACTCAGCACCAAACAGAAACAGTCACTACCTCCTCGCCTGGTCCTGGAGTCCTTTCACCTGCCCAGAAACCCTTTGCAAAACGTACAGGTTGATTGGTTGGGGGTGTTTTCAGTACTCAAGGATGGGAAGCAAAAGAGCCCCTTGATTTTATTCTGTTCAGCAGCTTAAACTTGTGAGCTTACTGCGTGTATAATTGACAGCAGACATGGGGTACTAAACCAGCACATCCGCTGCTTTGATTAATCCTCCTTTGGAGTGTGATATTGTTTGATATACAGTACAGGGCTGACACAGGTTAGTGTAATGCCACTTTACCAAACAGATTACAAAATTGTGCAGGGAGTATACAGCATTCGTGCAGATAAATACACACAAGAGGAAATTCTAACAGCTTTTAATTTCCATGCTTTTCAGTTTTATTGTTGTAAATGCAACTCTTTATAGAACTAATGACATAGGCTGGCTCGGCTGAGTCAATTATACCAGTAGGCACTTGGATCAGATATTTTGCCTGCTTTCCATTTGCACTGTCTATGCTTCTGATATTTGACTAAATTACATTGCACCATGGTGCATTGGCACTTGCCATATGTTATATCTCAAAGCATTTGAAAGGACAATAACAAAAAATAATAACATACAACATGTAGTTCAAAGTCAGGACGCAGGCAAGAGTGTCAATCATTATGAGCTACGTTCAGCAAATAGCCCAGAGTGTTGCATTACTGTGTCCTCTAATCTGTGGTGGTGTTAAATGAGTAGGAAAGTTGGTAAGGATGCCAGGGACGCTGACTGCTTTAAACTGTGTGGGACGTCTGTGAGCGCGCCTGTTTGTTTGTTTGGTTTTGGGGCAAGAGGGATATTTGGTGAATTTTAGTACTCAGGAAAGTTAGACACTAATAGCACCATCTGGCCTACCGCACAGAGCTCTGCAAACTTCCTCCACACAGAGCTGCCAATGCACTTCAGCTCTGACCTCCAACACCCCTTCAATTCCAGTAATGAGTCTACAGCATCTCTTGAGAAGAAACTGTCAATTGTTCCGATTTCTGCTAAATTGTGTTACGCTATGTGATGTGGGCAACTGCCCACTAGTGATCAGCCTGAGGCCACTAAACTCCAATCTGAACCTTGCCGTCTGGAGGTGAGGAGCTTGCTTAATATACCCAGGCACCATTTTACAAGCCCAATTTCCTATTTAGTTCACTCACTCATCAAAAGTAAGCAGAACAAATCTGCATTTAAAGTCAATTCAAAACCCGGGATGAGGAGGTTTTGTGACTCTTCCTTTCAGACCTTTCCCTGACCCTGAGAATTTCTGGGTTTAAACACCGGTGCAGACTGTCCGAGGAAGAATATTTCCATGCAAACCAATTTGTCATGCATATCCCTCTAAGGATTGAGTTCCAGGACTGGGTGCCAATACCAGCCACGTCTGTTCTGGGCAAACTATTTAATACTGACAAAAGTAGATTTGCGTATCACTGTGTCTTCCTTTAATGTGAATCAAAATCCACTCTGCTGCAACCATGTGATTTGTCATCCACACATGTACATGACAGTACTTATTCTTTAATAATCATTAAGTATTAAATAAAGCCATTCTTAAATATATTAATGTTCTGCCTAGACCTTCTTTTCCTGTGTTTTAGATCTGGGTCTTTCTGGTCATTGTTTCTAAAGAGCAACTTTCTAACACTGATATTTGGATGGTGCCACTGAAAGTTTTCACATTTCATCATAACAGAGGGAAGCTGTGCTGCAATAAGGAACTAAGAATTTGCCAGACTTGGTCTGGTCCCTAGTTGCTAGAGACAGTGCAAGATCTCTTCCAATAATGAGTCTGAGATGTTTCAAAAGAAGATGAAAGAAATTACAATGGTTTGGGGTAACCTTCCAGCTCAAAGATTTGATTGTACTTTTTATCCTGTTGGTTGAAATGTGAGGCTTCACATTCCCTTCAGAATGGGTTAGCTACAAATATTTTAATTATGGGTATGCTTATTATCCATAAGGATGTTAAAACTCTCCCTAAATCTTGGTCTCAGATCTGGGAACTGAAATCTGCAGCTCACGGTGAACATTTGGCTACAGCAGTTTTGACCAAATTAAATGAATGAACGATATTAACAAGTAATCTAATTAAGTGCATATTACTATGTTTGTGTATATTCTACAGTCCATGCCACCTACCATAAAAGTATTAGAGCTCATCAGTGCAAAGAATATTGCCTTCAACTCCAGTAAAAGGAATAATTTCCCTGCAGGGCAGTAACACTCTTCAACATAGCGAATAGCCACAGGCTGCGGGGTTGTGACTTTATGGTAAATAGCTACCTCTTTCATCAACAGAGCAATGAATTGGAAGAGCCCCTGGTGAAATGTATGAGGGTAATTTGATTTCTTCAGGTATAAACATGCAACCCACTCGTTTTCAGGCACTGCTAATTAGGCTGGGTTATCCAGATGCCTTGGGGTAATTATTTTGGCTGTACTTACTGATAGCTGGGAGGGTTGCGAATGTCAGTCGTGTTCCTTCCCACCTCTGGCCACAGTCCCAGTCATTCATACCGCAGTGATCCTAAGCAAGCATCCTTTCTAAGGGACATAATTCTACTCCCTCAATAAACATGTCTAATCCTTGCTTTCCATTAGGGTTACTCAGAGTTTTCTGACTGATGGTCAAACACACCGGCAAAGCAATGTCCCCATTTCTCTGTGTGCCTTTAAGTGAAAAACAAAGAGATAAGGCTCGTTTGCTTTTGTTTTACAGGCTTTTAAGTATAACTGTTCTTCAGCAATTCAGTCCAGTGAGAAAAATTACAGTAAATTGCACCCCTGCACTGCCTAATTAAAAAAAAAAAGAGGAAGACCATTGAGTGATAAAAGCAGGTATACGGAAAAGAAATACCTATTCTCACTGCTAAAATGCATCTATCCATGGAGCAAAACACAGCAGGTTTGTAAGCAACACAACCACTCAGTACAGCAACATTAAGTGGTAAAGCAAAGCCCAGCACTTCTGGATACCTAGATGGGGTGATCTAGGTAGAGCTAGTCAGGGTTGCAGTATGACCAGCAAGGACTTGATCCTAAAAGATACTTCTGCTATTCCCAGCAGAAAGAAAAAAAACTAAAGCAATTTTGGGGACACAGGGATGCCTGGCCAAGATCTGCACAATGCAGCAAGAAGACAAGGGCAAACCCTGCTCTCCCAAGACAGACATTCTCAAAGGCAGCTAAGAGGAAAAGGATGTGTAGGGTTCAATAGCTCTGGGTAGTTAATGTAGCTCACAGCTTTACTCACTGAAACACGGACAGACCAGCAAGGGTCCCAAAGCCCAAAGCCTCCTGCTCCAGATAAACCCCAAGCAGCACTGATAGTACAACGCCACAGTCACGAGCATCCTCATGCTTCAAATCCCCTGGCAGTACAGACCTGAACTGATCTAGAAACAAAACTACCCTCACTTGAGCACTGCTAAGCCAGCAAAAGCATTCAGTACCAATTTTTTGTGCCTTTTGGACAGTCTCCTGCCTTTTTGTTTGTGCATTGTAGTCTTATCCCATGGTGGGAAGATTTTGATGGTTTGGGCAATTCCCCCATCCCAGTGCATGCAGAGGAGTTTTTCTCTCTCAGAAGCACACTACAGAGCAGAACACTGACCTGGACCTCCAATCCTGCATGCACACGAGCAGCTCTGCTCCTCACGCTATTGAAGTTGGACATATATAGTCATTTGCTCCAATTGAACTATTTTTGTGACAAAGGACTCCTCATGTTTGGAAAGGGTACTTGTGTGAGTAACAGTTTGCTAGTCTCTAGGGCTGATTTCTCCGCTAATAACACAAGGGGAAGAAAATGTTGTTAATATTCAAACCTCTGAGATTTATTAGCTTTTTGTGCAATGCACATTTGTAAGTGTAAATGATGCAGAAAATTCATGTACATGATAATCAATTAAGAACAGTATTTTACACGAAAACTAAGGCTCCACACACTGTGTAAATGACATACTTTATTCTAAATTGACCTAATACATTTCCAGGAATGCGTCAATTAAAATTTTAGCCTTTTGGAAGAGGGGGAGAAAGACTATGAAATCAAAGCTATTAAATACTGGGAATAAAATCAGAACATTGCTTTCCAGCTGGCACAGGAGGAGAGGTTAACATTTTAAAGAAATAAAGGAGCCAACCAAAAAAGAAAAGAGAAAAAAGAAACAAAACAAACCCTCCCAAACGCCCGGAATTAGGCACTACTTGCTGCTGCCCCACTCTCAGACATTTCACTCGCTGTTTTGTGATATTTTGGTTTTCTGGAAGGTCTAACCCTTGTTTCTTTAACAAAGGGTGATTCTAGGAGCAAAATAACACTGCCATCCCTTCAGGATATCTATAATCTCTGAGTTAGGGCCACCTTCCTACCACACAGTAGTTAAATAAGGGGGGAAAAAAAGTCTCTCTAAAATGGCACAAACAATTTCTGTATAGAAGAACATAGTTTGCTATAATACAGAAAAGGTCTTTCCACAGAGTTCAAAATATTTCTATAGAACTAAATTAAATCTAATCAATGCTTCACTCTTTGTTTGTGCACTTTGTTTTCTTCCTTCCTGTGTTTTACTCAGCTAAGAGCAGGTTACTTACTCCAGCCGGTTTCTCTTTCAAGGTTTTTGTGCCTCCTTTATGTCCAATATTTAAACAGTGTTTGCACTAAAAACTAAAACCAAAACCAACCCAAACCACAGCACTCTTAATATTTGATAGGAATTGCTAAAAACTGCAAGGAACTCCCAGCCAGGAGAACATTCCCCTCCCAAAGCATACCTACAACACGAGAATGTGTATGTGGGGACAGGAGAACACTTGAAAAGATTCCTTACTGATTCCAGAATGAATCATTAAGGGATCTGTAAATAAACCTTAATGATTGAAACCCTTAATGATTACTGAAATTATCAGCACTGTTGAAGAACCGGACCCAAGGACTTGGTGAGAGGTTTACCATTAACCTCAGTGAACCCACAAGTTTTGCCATGTCAAGCGCTTGTTTGCATGGACAAAAGGGATCAGAGACACCAGCGTCCCTGCACTAAGAATGAAATACCGTGATTACAGATGTCTCTTTTTAACTGTATTCCCAGCAGATTCAACGGGGAGGCTTTTTTTGAAATTAATTAAGCTTTCCTCTGAATTTTGGAGACTGGGATTTTCTTCCTCCAACAGTTTCACTGCGGGATCTTAGCTCCTGCCCACCTCTTGGATCTTAACCCTCTGAACTCCCCACTAACATTTCATAAATGGTCCATTCACAAGTTGTACACGATATTTTTTTTGTAGGCTACTTCATTGGTAATTAAAATGCAGAAGGCAGGAGTGGGGTTGGCATTCCAAGCTAGCCCCTGCAAGCGCGGCACTGCAGCCCGAGCCAAAGTACAACAGACGCAGCCGACAAGCCAAAGAGGTGCAGCAGCGTTTCTGCTCCGGGCTTTATGAAAAGCATTTGAACCCCTTATCCAGCGAGGAGGCAAAATCCATTCAGTCCTTTTCACCAGTAATTGTCTTCCCCAAAATAGCCGCCATTATCAATGGTTTTGGGGTGGGGGAGGGACTTCCATGTACCATATGCACAGGCACTGCTGCAGAAGCAAACCAAAGGGAACAAAGCCTGCGATCGTGTTGCCAATTTTCATTAAAGCCATCGGGACGGTTAATAGTGGTTTCTCAAAAGTGTCAATCATAAATTCCAAACTAGAGCTAAATTCCAACCATCCCCATCTACATTCCTGCATCCATAAATGTTGCAATAGATCTATGGAGCAGTGGGAATTCATGTATGTGTGGGTTTGTGTGGATGCGGGGTTTTGGGTTGGATGGGGGGGGTCATTGGGGGTTTTGTCCTTCTTTTTTGAGTGTATTTGCTGTCTTTTTGTCTAGTGGCAGCTGTTTTTCTGACCTCTCCCAGCTAAAACTGCTGGGCTGTGCAGTTCCAGCATACCTCAGGGGGCTTCTGCAGAAACTGTTGTTTACCATCTCCCAGAAGCCCCATTTTTATCTATGGATCACATGTAATAATGATAATAATAATGATCATGCTCTGGGCTCATACGCACTGATCTGCAGGATACGGGCTCAAGCAGCACCTGGAGAAACATTGATTCTTTTTTAATAATTGTGAAATAATATGATTTCTATTCATGCCTCAGCTACCTACATGGAGGTGCACTTCCCCAGATGCTCACTACTGTCTTCATTAAGGTGGCCTCTAGTGATAAGCAAGGGGTTTTTTCATACCCAAGTCCGTTTATATTTATCATTACAGTTGAAGGGAATACCTGTCCTTTCTTTCTTAGGAGTCCATAAAAACCTTTGAGAAGATTCCTTGCCCGAGATGCCAGTGACTCCTGTGCATCCCCCATTCAGCTTTTGGGTCTGGCACAGCAGCTGCGCTGCCAAGAGCTGTGAGCCTGATGGACCCCATACTAGCCAACAGAGACTCCCAGCACCCTGCCCAGGCTGACGATAAGGCCCTGAGCTACACATCTGCACCAGGCAAAGAGGAGATGTTTTATATTTGATCTTTCTCAGCAGCAAGATAAAGCAGCAAACCTGTGTCTTCAACGACACAGGTCACCTTCTCAGCCACTGCTGTGCCTGGGTAGGACCTGCCAAGAAGCATAAATGCCCCGTGCTTCTTATAATTAATTTTTGTTGTGTGAGACTCACTTTAATGTGGTTTTTAGGTGGAAAAACAATAATACAACCTAATCTTGTAAGGAGCTGAACATTCCCAGTTAAACACTGACTATCTTCCACAATATTATGAAGAACAAGATGGCTTTTGCTCCTTCCAGCACTGGTACAAGGATGAGTATTTCACGGACACCTTTCCCTCCTTATCCTCAGATCCACGCCATGAGCTAGAGTCCGTGCTGCTGGAAATCATCATTGCCCCAGTGCTGAAGTAACTCTAAAGTGCTGCTGCCAGATCTAACCCAAGACTGCACACAACGGTCCACATGCTGTGACCCCAAAGCCACCATAAACTCCCCCAAAGAAAGAACAAGAGCGTTACAAAAGCAGCATGCTGCCACAGCCACCCTGAGTACATATTTCCCCCTGATTTAAAATGACTTCTCAAGTAATCGTTTGATTTCTCTCATTTTTTTATATTACCCTTTTATACCCAAAACTTTAAACACTCAATTGTTTGTTTTATGATGCCTTTTATAGTCCTGGCACAGAGTTCAGTGTCATGTTCAGAATTTTAAGAATTCTCATTGACTAACAAAGCAATTTAAAACTCTTCCCAGATGAACCAAATTAACAATATTAATTACTTCGCTAAGCAATGTTGGGGGTTTAAGTTGTTTATATGTAGTAAACGGGTTTGAATTATAGGGATTTACAGACAAAATTCTCCTTTATATTCAGCACTTCAACATATATAGCAATCTAGTACCACAAAAGCAATGTGAATGTCCTTAATTTTCCTCCAGAATGCACGTATAATCTTTTACTTTCTTTTTTTGGCTAGTTGGGAGATTTGTTTGTTCACCAAAAGAATGTTTCAATGCAATCTAATTCCAACGAGCAGAATAGAGTAAGATATATTGCGTGGTTTTATTTTGCAGGAGAAATATATTTAGTTTTAGTGGGACTCATAAGCGAATAAACTACCTCCAGGAATGAAAAAAAATATCCAGCCATAAATCTTTGCTCCCTAGTTTTTAATTGTAAAACTCTATTACTGTCGCTCAAAGGGTTAATGATTCTCTTGGCTGCAGGACAATTCATTCTAGGGCTAAACGCAATGACAAATAACCATTATTCTTTCCAACTGCACTGATAATCGGGACAGCTTAAACATTTTCGCCAGTATAAGTGAAACCATTAATCCTCTTGGATTTCACGATAAGCGGTGACTGCGAAATAATGACTGTGTCATTGCAGGCAAGAAAAAATGTTAACAATTAAAACAAGTTAGCCATTATCTTACAGAGGACTGAATCGCTTTCACATTTCATTAGCAATATTGTAAGTGATATGTACCTTATTAAAAAGCTCTTATTATCCAAGAAACCTAATTAGTCAAAATCTCTCAGTCACTGGTTTAATTTTCGTATAATATAAACGCAGTGTTGGGTAATGCCACGTAAAGGGGAGTTGGCTGTTTGTCCGAAAAGAAGTTTCAACAAGAAATTCAAAAATATCATTTAGGATGAAAGGTGCAATGTAAGGAAATGTAGTTTTCTTATATCAGGTGAGTTAGGGTTTTTTTGGGAATCCACTGTCTGGGCATTTAAGCATAGAAAACTCATTTTCTCCTCTCTATGCTTAAGCAAACTGCTCAGTGTTACACTGAATTAAAGATCCAAGAAAAAGGCAAAGGAACTTTTCATTCAGCACCAAGAGGCATTTTCATTCTCCTCACACTCAACCCTGAAGCTTCCTATAAATGAAGCTGATGAACTAACACCTGAGACACATCTACACCTGGAAACACAGGAGAAAGAGGCCTCTGCATTTCTTGAAGGCAATGTCAGAGATCACAGTTTCAAATCCTATAGGCTTTAGCCTCTAAACCCCTAAAAAAAGACTCAAAGTAATACCATCGCTGCTCCTGCTGCTTTTTAAAAAGCATACAGTGAGTACTAAAAATACCTCTTGTTTTTCCAGCCAGCACTATTGCTTTTTCTTGGTCAGCAGAGCGAGACTGGGAGGGGGAAGATGTGTTTTAGCCCAGCGCTGTACCAAAGTGCTCCTGTGAACACTCCCACAGCTGGAGCTACCCAGAGCATTTCTAGGCACATACATCTGCGTGACTTGCTCTGTGCTTACTACTCTCAGGTGTATGAACTACCAGACTGCAACTCACACAAAGTAGCTGCAAAGCCAAAGGTCCTCGCTCAAAAAACTGGCTGTAAGCTGATGAGGTTGGATAGAATAATACTTTTTTCATGCCAAAGAAAGCATGTTTGAATTAACCAAATCACTCACAAAATCCCCTTGCATTAGATGCTTTCAGTCTCTAAGAAGGCCTATAATGTGAAATTTTAATTTCACAGTGAGATTTCATTTACATTTTTCCTGATTTCTTCTTTTTCCTTTCCTTTTTTTCTCAGGTATAAAGCAGCCCAGAAAATGAAAGATGTTTCATTTCAGGCCATAAAATACACACAATTATATTAAGAAGTCTGAGTATTTTTGTAATGGTTCTAACTTTTTCATCAGGCAAAGCTAAAGATATTTTGACAGAGTGACCTAATTCCTCCCTTTCTCCCCCACTTCTCTTCGCCTCTGCTCTCCTGCCTTTAAAGCTTTGGTTTGCACAGAGAACTAAAAAAGCAATTATTTGGAATAAAAATCTTGCACTGTTTAAAACTGCATCCTCAAGCAGATACTCAGGTACCCCCAATCCTTCCTTTATTTTGCTTTGAAATGCCCTATGTGGTTCTAATTAAAGAGGCTGGATGATGCTGTTTGCCACATTCTCACTGCACTTGAGCACCATATTTTCAGTTCTGGACTCACAAACGATCATCTCAAATCCTGATGCCCCATTATTTAAATATGCTGCTCCTTTCTATTAGAGCTTTCCAAACTCCCTTGGAGTTGCAGCTGCAACTGAACTGTAAATTAGGGTTTGGTGTTCAGTGAACAAATGTTTGGACTTGGGATTCTGGCTCATATTTAGCAATTAAGAATGTGCATTTGAGTTGACAAGATAATGCGACTTCCATATCTCTCTCAGCAGGAGTTTTGATCCCACGTTAGTGTTTAACATATGCTTTTTTTATACATTATATTAACATGACTGTAATGCATTGGAAAGTGGAGGCATCACATTTCTAAACTTATCTCCTTTATTTCAGACGTTTTTTCTAAAACAAATACATATATAGTTTTCCTCTTATAATAAAAGCTTGCGAGTAAAGCTTGCAGGAGAGGAGCAAGTTGGCTGTTTTCATTTGCTGCCCCACGAAAAACACTGGCTGTATAGGAAATACTTTAACTAAACCTTCCCAACCACACACATAGTAAAAAACCCGTTCTCCTCATGAGGAAAAAGAAAGAGAAAACTCTACATAATGTGTCTGATCCTTTTGACCTAACACACTCAGGTGCTTGGACACTGCAGGGATGAGGACACGATAGAAGACCATGAAACACTTCAGAACTAGCCAGTTGCTGAAAAAACCTTTACATCTATATTACTGCCACTTTCCCCAACAGATTCCTCCCACAGAGCTCCTCAAGTTGGGCACAACTTTTCTCCTTGTCCTGTTCCTTTTGAATTTTATACCAATCCATTTCAATTTAATTTAAAAATAATTTCTTATCCATGCCCTAATAATTATGTTGGAGTGGGAGCGAAGGCTAACAATAGTGCTTGCTGTGGTTTATGCATATGCCAGGTCCATGTGTACTCACCAAAGGCACATACCTGCTACATGAGGAACTTCACGCACTGTCAGGTATTGATTAATATGTGCAGTAGCAGCACAGGTATTGGGATACTTACTGGGAGATATTTCCAAACGCAAATGGGAGCTCAGCTCCTCACGGAACTCTAAGCCATGAAAATCCCCCCGCATGCTTTCAAAACTCAGGAATAATGACTTTTCTTTGTTTCTCTTACTGTTTTTACTGCTATTGTTATTTCTCTGCCAAGGCCAAGCTTGTCACGTCTTAGGTGATAAAAATGGAGAGGACTTATATTTGCTTTCACCCTGCTAAGACAGTATTATTGTTTTCCTGCGATAGATACAAAATTAAATACTAACGTTTAACCGGCATTGAGCCTCTTAGCATTTCTAAAAAGTACTTACATAAAAACGTAAGTAGTGGGGGAATATAGCATTTGAATTACTAAACTAATATTCATAGGGAACAAGGCACCAAAACTCAAACCTCCACCAGGAGCAGGTTGCAACCATGTATTTTGATCCTAACTTCTACCCTTTCTGAAGTTGTCTCTTACGCTACAGGAAAGATTCAAGGTTTATTTTCCTCTAAACCTGAAACTTATTAAATTCAATTTAGTCTGGCCTTTCCTAGCCGCTGGGGGAGAAGGAGATATTTTTTCTCTTCGGGCTGGACTGTGCTTAAACACAACCAGGGATTCATGCAAAACCATTCAAGACTAAGGCAAGTGCTCAGGGGGGAGGGAAAAAAACATTAAGTGTAGCTGTTCCTGCAGTAAATTGTCAACTGATGTGTTGCTTCAGGATGGGTCAAATCAGCTGAAAGTCAGATCCTGGCTTTGCCAATGAGTCACAACTTCATCAGGTCCTGCCTCTGGTTATTACTGCCAATGTGACCATCTTGTAACTAAGGAAATGCTAGTGCAAAGCTCGGCCTGTCGTGTTCTATATAATCTCCGGGCCTCAGCCTGTGTCTGCAGGTGTTTCTCTGTATTGAATCTCCCTGGGGAATCTTCGGCTTCACAGCAAAAGCCGGCTGAAGTGAAAGTGATTTGATTTGGATCCTATTACAGGCACTTTACCTCTTCTATTTCCGTGATAATAGCAGATTGGAGTCGATTATTGTACCGGGAGGGAAGTTAATGTGTTGTCGAGAAACACTGGTAAAAGTGCCACAGGAAAAAGTACATAAATAAAAGTTTAGAGTGAAGCAAAAAAGCTGGGAAGCAAACCTGCATAAGTGTCTTTCACAGCTCCTACCAGTCCCTGAACAGCTTTGTAACCTTTCCTGTCTTTATTCTAATTTTTAAAAATGAAGTATTTCTCCTTGCTTTCATTCTGCCACTCCTGTACATCTTTAGAGCAACTGCTCTCCTCCCCCCCTACCCTGTCCCCGTTGGGAAACTCAGCCACCCAAACAGAGCTGCCGCAAGGACTGAGTTTGCACTGATTATCTTGCTTTGTATTCCCCGAAGTCTAAAAGTTTGCCAGCCTCAACTAATGCACCTCAGAGAATCACAGAAGCAGGAATGAAACCCTAGCTGGGTTTGAAAGAGGCACTTTATGTCCGTTCACAAAAGAAAAGAAAAACATTGAAAAATTTCCAAGAACTCCTGCTAGGTGACAAAGTAGCATTTGTAAGATGCCCTTCAGTGCTCCTTCAACTTCAATACTGAAACCTTTGTGTTCTCTGCGGTGCAGCCTCAGATGGAAGTGATACCGGGTTAGAAAAACATGCTACATCAAACAAGACGTGGCTAATAAGATGGAACAATCAGGTTTTGCTCTGATTTCAAATGTCCGCTGAAAAATTTCGTGTAGCTCACTCATATGCTTGATCGTACTTTAAATGGAAAGCTGAAAAAAAAACCCAGGCATTGCAATTGTGACTTTCATCCAAAGGACTTTTCCAAGCCACAGCCATAAAGCATTCCTGAATCGTAACCGCTGTTAAGCACAATAAACGGGGACAGGGCAGCGCAGCCTGAATGGGGGGGAGCTGTGGGAAGCAGGCGTGGGAAGGGGAGCAGGCAAATTTGGAGAATCTGACAGTCAAAAATATGGTTGCAGAGAATTTCCACCTGATTCCTGTCATCTTCTCTTCCCCCTTTTGACTGCAATGAAATAGCCAGCTCTTCTTCCTCTCTCATCTCTATCTTTTTGCTTTGTGTTTGAAATTAACTGCCAAAGCCACCAAAACTTCCTCCTTATTCAAATACCTCTGCCACTGCTTTGAAAACCTAGTATTTTTCATCTAAAGTATAGTCTTGGGTCAGACCTAAGAAGTCTTGTCAATAAATAATTAAAAAGAACAAATACCAACAACAATTTTATTAAAAACCTATTTTCTTAACTATTTGGCTTCTCCGGTTTAAGATGCACGTTATATATTTAAACTTCACCATTTTTCAGGCACTATTTTCGCATGACTGAGACACACGCAGCCATGAATCCAACTGAGCAGATGCTTGGGCATGGCTGAGTGGATCAATCAAAAGAGCACGACTTGCTCACCTAGTGGGATGGTGCAGAAATATGTTAGCAGCCCTGTCTGCATTACTTCAGAGTCCTGACATTCCATACCCCTCCTGGTTTAAACTATCCAGAGAACTGATGGCTTCTACATGTTGGTATCTCCACCTATGAGAGAGAAGTACAGTATCCAAGCACAGCAGAATAGGCTAAATTTGGCACATCTATTCACATCTATGCAAAGCAAACATCAGGGCAGCAGGGTGTCAATCCCAACTGGAACATCCACACCCACTTTTACTCAAAGGGCCACATCAGAAGAGAGCAGGCAGGACCCAGTGCCTAAACTGTTATAAGGAAGAATGTTCCCTTCTTTAAAAACAGTAACTCCAGTGGAAGAGGAATCAAAATCCTCCACAGGCAGAAGAAGGTGTGAAGCTGTATTCCTGAAGAGGAGGCAGGAAGAACAGGGCTATAATCTCACAGAACCCACAGACCTTGTGGTGACAGGTGCCCTTACAGGAAGATGATGGCACATGCACACCCTGTTCTGCCCTCTTATCATCCAACAGGCAATGAAGTTGATTATACACTGTCTGCACAACAATGAGCTCTTAGACACCTACTCTAGTCCATCATCACTAACCTGTGTAAAGACACATTGGCCATACAATCAAAAAAGAAAGTTATTTCAAATGTCATGGACATTTAGTTTCCAACTGTTGAATTAATTTTGTATGGAAAAGCCCAAAAATGTACATAAATTGTGAATTCCTCTTACAACCATTACATGGGGTTAGCTGGATTATTTGTTTTATTTCTTTTAAACATAAAAAAGTGAAGGAAATTTTAGACTGAAATAGAATTCATTGTGACACCCAAGAACTCCACCTACACAAACAACATAGCAAGCAGAGGCCTACCTGCAAAATGTTTTGGTACCACCAGGTCTACACATTGTGCTGACAAATGCTTCAGCTTAAGGGTACTGCTCAACTGTTCCCCATGAGTCAGATCAAAAGTGCACTAAGTCAATGGAAACTTCTTCACTGATTGTCACTGGTCTGGAAGGGCTTTGCAACAGTTGTCTGGGCCTCCACCTCTTCTCAGTTAACGTCTCTCTTTTAATTCCTTGTCTGCTGTCTCAACATTTCTTCAGGCATTTAAAGACCACTTTGTTCCCCATGACCTCCACTTCCCCTTCTCCTTTCCTCCTTCCTTCTTCGTGTTCGTTACCCTCTATCACAATGTACCAGCAAGATTACAAGCGCGCCAACTTCCTATGTGTAAGCTGGTCTCTAAGGATTCACATCTGGGTGCCTGATTTATTATAGCAAATGGAAACACTTTAATGGATGTAAGCTGTTGTCATTCCGTTCCTACAGAGAGGCCAAAAATGTGGGAAGTCAAAGTCCAAAAAAAGGGAAAGTCAGTGTCTGCACAGCAGACAGATGCTGTGGGCACCCCATCCCTTCAGTGTTCAAGGCCAGGTTGGAAGGGGATTGGAGCAACCTGCTCTAGTGGAAGGTGTCCCTGCCCATGGCAGGGGGCTGGAACTGGATGAGCTTTAAGGTCATCCTTAAAGATCCAACCCAAATCATTCTACAATTCTATGATTTTGTCTTCTCACTTGGGTCTTATGCATCTTGCCTGTAGGTCTGAACTCCCCCTATACTGAAAAGCCAGAGTACTGATAGGTTACTTATGAAGGTGACTTATTACCTTGAGTCAAGTGCAAAGTAGACCACTAATGTCAGTAGAACCAAACTCCTTTCAAGGCCTACAATAAAGAATATAAAGAATACACCTATATTAAAAGTAGTTTTTCTGTGAAATACATATGATGGACATCAATATAGTGAATCACTATATTATATAGGCTGGGCAGCAGTGTCTTCAACAAGAGCTTTGGCTGCCTTGGACAGTCATGGCTGAAGCACTTCTCTGTATGTTTATCATGAAGACGAAATTCTCATCTCTGTCAGCTCCCTACTCTAAGCATGTTTACCGAGACAAACCTGATGTGAAATTTTTGTATTCCTCATGACATTAGCCTGCCCAAACTACACTTATTTTAAGCAAAATAAAGGTTTGTGACAGTTAAAGATCAGCAACCTCTAATACTTCATATGGAATTTGTACCAAATGGCAACAATCAATTGCTAAGTCTGATCGGAGTCTTCAGTGTGGGAAAGACAGAGCAGGATTTTTTTAATGGATCTCAAAGAAAAAAATCTACATTCCACCTGAGAATTATCTTTTAAAATCAGCATTAATAAGAATAGCATGTAGAATTTACAAAGAAAGCCTAGAGGTCCTGTAACAACATGATAGTAAAAAAGGTAATGAGAAGGTTTTATTCTAAGGTTACTAATGAAGAGTATCTTTAGGAGTGAATAATTTCGGCTGTGACACAGAATGTTAAACAGAAAAAAAGAGAGAAGAAGGAGTATATTATCTCTTTGTAATCCTTCTTTAGAAAATGGGATTTTTCTTTTCCCATTTGTCTCCTGGGCTAAACAATCACCTTAAACATATATGTGAGCTCTGAGGGTTGTTTTAGCTTCCCAGAGGATAGTACAAGAAATAATACTTGGCTAGAAGGAATGAAATCAGTCCCTATACACAATACAGCTCATTTGAAGTGCATCAAAGTGCAGGGATGCTCCACAGTTTTGATGCATTTTGATGCATTACTGTGTGCACTCCCTGACCAAACAAAGCTTTGCATCGGACTAGTTGTTACAGGCAACTGATTTACATAATTACTTTGGATTTTTCCCCTCAAAAACACACAACATATGAATCATTGTACTCTGTCTTAAAGTCATTATTAGCCAATTAGAACTCCAGGATTTGCATAATCAGTCTTCAGTTATTTCTTCACAATCATACTGTGACATGCAATTCCCAAAGTCAGACTGGCGATCGTACTGTGGATTATAAACTCAGAATTACTGAGGGGCTTTTCAGCAATAAAGGAACTACCTCAGCAGCTATATTCCCTTTTGAACAAGCATGAAGGAAACAAAAAAAAGCAAAAAATGATTAAAATAAGGCTCATAGAGTGATGGAAACAAAAATGAATAGTTTTGATATTTATCCACTCATGACAGTGAGGATGGGTTTTCTGGATTTCAGGTCTGATCCCAATCCAAGCATAAAAATCCTGTGTATTATAGTCGTGTCTTACAAATTTAGGTTGATAATAATACTGTAACTCAGAAAATAGTGGAAAACATGACGCAAAATCAAGAATTAACATATAACTAGTAAATTCAGCATCACGACCCTTATACAAAGCACAGCCCTGGTTCAGAACATGCCAAAAGCTACCATGACCTCAGAGAAAGAAGAGCTGCGTGATGACTCCTGTCTCTCATGGGTGATAATGGAGAAGAGCAGGGTCAGTAAGTTATATATGTAAGAAAACTTACTAAACAGGGCCCTTTTCTTGGGATATCTCCTTGTAATAAGCTCCAGATACTGTCACGCCAATCTGATCAGGAGCAAAAAACTACCCATGTGGATGATGAATTGTGTGACTAAGTAATAGCCTAAGTCAAGTGTGGATGTGACTGTTCACTGGAAGATGGCAATGTAATGAATCTGCTCCAGGGTTTAGGGGGTTAAGTGGCTTGCCGGAAGACAAGTTAATGATGTACCGCTGCATTCAATGAAGATTGATTGAGAATGGTATAAATGGGCAGTGGGCAAGGACAAAGAGTCTTGTTTTGGGAATGAGGCAGAATGGTGGGGAAGAGACAGATTACAGCTGAAGGTGGCTGGTGTCTTGAGTTGAAAGAATAGTCTCAAAAACCATAGGGAGACATTTCATGGAAGATGATTTCACTCATGTCTCATGCTGGGAAGCAAACAGGGAGCAGAATGGCCATGACAAGTATCTACTGATAACATCTGTACTATCTACAGCTGCTTGACTGACATCATTAAACACAGGGGAAACTAAATAGGATTTCACATCCTCCTTCTCCGAGATCTTCCCCATGTTTTGAGGTATCACACTGATTACTGTGTATTAAAAACACAATTTAAACCCAAGAGAGTGAAACATGCAAGAATGCAACCAGAGGGGGAGAATAGGGAAGTACAAAAATGCAATTATAAAGAGTGCAGCGCTCTAGCCTTGCAGCAAACACAGAGCATTAATATTTCAGAAAACAGGGACACAGTGACCATGGTGGGGATTCAACACAAGGCTATCATCAGAGGGAAAGACTGTACTTAGAACAAAGAAGCTAAGCAGAGGTCACAAAACCAAGTTCAACAGGTAACTGGCACAGAGACATAGGAACACGCTATCATTACAGTCTAGCCTGAGTGGAAGAGTTTTACAGATTATACATTAATAGTCTCAAAATGCTTTTAATGCAAGCTAATACTGTACAGTATTGTTATAGCCATGGCAAATACAGAAACTGTGCCCAATAAATACCTAAGACTCCAGCTACAAAATATAAATAGGAATGATTTTGGTCTGATAACGAGAAAACTAAAACAAAAAATCCCACACGGAGGCATGCAGAGGAAGGAAATTCTGTGGCTTGGATACCACACAGACATACAGAACAGACAATTCTCATTGCTAGTCTTGTTAGCTTCATCTATTAAGTAAGCCTGGTGGTACAACAGAGCTGCAGCTTCCCCAAGGAATCTCATTATAGCACTCATTTGTTGTAATGGAAAGGGCACTTATTCACAATACCTCACAGTGGCTCACTTTAACCCACCCTACCTTGCTCTATATCTCTCCTTCTCCCCTTCTATAAACAAAGGAATTCAAAATAGCCAACTTAAGCTAGCATCCCTAGGTGTATTAGGTGCATAGCAAATACTCAGTAGGTTCCCATCATCATCATCTTGGTTGATAGATACTTCTACCAGTACTACAGTTTCAGGAATTATGGTAATTCCCAGATGCATCATTTGGGTCTGTGTTTTGATTTAGCTAGTCTCTTAAATTCAGAATCGGATCAGGATTAATTACATCACAGTTACTACAGGCTTATGCTGAGCATCTCAGTACCTCAAATCTTTTGAGGGACATGCAGATTTAAATCTTCAATTTAACAAAAGAAGGAAGAGGGGACACACCCTGAGTAAAGGTGTTTGTCTTTCCAAGTCACCGTTATGCATGATGGAGCCCTGCTTTTCTGGGGACAGCTAAGCACCTGCCTGACCATGGGAAGGAGTGATTCCCTATTTTGCATCGCTTCCATGTGCAGCTTTTGCTTTTCCTATGAAAGTGTCTGTATCTCAACCTACTGGTTTTCTCACTTTTACCCTTCTGATTCTCTCCCCCATCCTGCTGGGGCTGCGTGGGGCTGAGTTGCCAGCTGTGGTGAAACCAGGTCACTGCTGGGATCACACAATAGGTAGGCTTCTTTCCCAACACTGTTTCTGTATCTGAAACATGTTATGGTTGGGACTAGCAAACATCAGCAGGGTTTCAGCATGAGAATGTGGCAAGGACCCACCAATAACAACCAACCAGTTGTGTTAGGGGATGATGGATTCCTCTAACACAACCATAAGCATAGTGAGCAAGTTGGTGTCTTTGAAAATCATGAAATAAAACCCTCATGTTGCTCCATGAATCTGGTTGGGCTGGGTCTCCTATACTGCATGGCTACCAGACAGAGGCGATGACCAGCGCACTGCTCCAGAGAACAGGGCTACCTGAACCAGCCCTTCTAAAACACACCAATATCAACTTTCCAATCAAAGTATTTTCAGTTGAAATATTTTTCTGTTAAAACATGTGGGGTTCTGCTGTTTCTGCCCTAGCAAATAAAAAAACCCCAAAAGAAACCCAAAACCACATACACTGAACAAGTGTCTGAGGAACAGAGAGATACAAACCATAATTTAGTCAAAAATCCAATTTTCCATTAAAAAAAAATCACTTTTGACTGGGCCTGATTAGACTTTATATCTACCTGCGCATAGGCCAGTTTTCTCCTAGGGCTGTGCTACCTCTACCAAGCACACCTGGCCCCTGCAGAAGTGCTCTAGAGGGACCTATCACTGTACCTAGCTCTGATCTTGACAGGGATGCTCAGGTGCCTTTTAGAAGTGAACCACAGTTCTGCACTAAAACCTTTTACCTCTGGGTGCATCCACTCTTATACTAGGAAAAGAAAAAAAACAGAAATACAATAAAAGGTTGTTCTCTTATTTTAAAAATATTTCAGCTGTACTGAAAGTGCTAATGCAGTTTGCTCAGTTCAAACCGTTCTAGCAGCAAAAGCAGCCTGCATCTCTAGAGTGCTCTGTTGCATGTCCCTTATTAGCTAATTCTCTCACATCAAGCTCATTTAAATCTATTTGTCCCAGACCACCCTCTTTAAAGAAAAGGAGGAGGAGGATGGGATCTCTTGCCACTCAGGCTCCCATCCTATTTATGACTGAATGTTTAAGGATGCTTTACAAAACTTTCTCAGTCTCCTCTTGTAATTCAAATCAATTGTAGCCATAAAACAAAAATTCTGGGATTTATATGCCCCCATCCAGAAAAAAAAAAAAAAAAAAGGGTTTAATTTGATAATTGGAGAAATAAAAGGTCCTTTTCAAACCTGACATTAAAAATCTCTAATAAAAATGGGGAAAATGAAGGTCTAGGATGACAGTCTTAATCAAAGTGTATATAGAGACATTTTATGTTCCAGTAATTGTTTAGGCCGGTGAATTAATGAATCCCTGGCTGTAAGTCTCCATTTGAAATTATTTCAGTGGTGTCTGCTGCTCTGCTGCTTTGGAAAAGCCTGTTGTCTGAAGCTCTGGAGAAGGGCCTTGAACCCTGCCATTCAATCCCTTTCAGCCCATCAGCTGAGTCTAATTGCCAGAAAGCACACGAGACCCCTAAGCCTGATTGTTCCCCGACCTCCTTTGAGGTTCTGAGGCATGAAAAGCAAAAGGGAAAAAAAAGCTCTCTTTTGATCTTCTGTTTCTTTCTCTCTTTCTCTCTCTCTCTCCTTTTTTTTCCTGCCTACTCGTACTCTAAGAATGACACATTTCTTTATATGGCTTCTCCTTCTTATAAAGACAATAATTAATAAGGCCTTTATAAAATGAGGCTTGAATTGGTGTCACCTTCAAGGGTGGTCCGGGGCTCTGAAGTGAAACCCCCGGTGGGCTTAGGCATTGCATGGCCTTTGCACAGGTCAGGTTTAAATACCCTGACCTCAATTTTCACTCTCCTCCACTAATGAGCCGATTCACACATGGATACAAAATTATACGAGGGGAAAGACAAAAGGAGCAAGGTGTAGTTGACACCACATTGGCCAAATTTTATTATCATCTTTGTGCCTATGACATCACAGCTGTGGACATTGTCAAAGCGGGGAAACCGCTTGCTCCCCCTATTCCCCCCCCACTTCTTTTTGTCCCCTGCCATCAGCTTTATATAATTACTTTCACAAACTCACACTCTCTGCCTATTATTTGCTCAGATGTCACGAAGCTGCAACATTAGGTGGGACTAGGGGCCAGTCTGGGTTCTTGTGTGGTTACACATGCAGAACTGGGTCGCTTTTCTTGAGGTTCTGCTTCGCTGCCTCACTGTCAATTGTGAGGATAAAGCAGCATTATGTGTATCTCTCCTATTTCACAGGCTTATCAATCTGACACCAAGAGTTTAAAAAAAATAAATAAAACTCATCACACCAGGGATGTTGCGTGTCCATTAAATGAAAATTGTTGATGGTTGACATTGAATGAGTTGTCAAAGGCAGCAAGACAAGCATTGCGTAAGCCTCTCTATTAATGCAAAACGTTTAACAAGTTTATTAGAGAAGAAGCTAAAGGGGGGAAAAATGATGCTATGACAGCCACACCCGTGGGTTGTAAACCTGTCAAATCCCGTCAGAGGAGCAAGGTCAGTGCTTAGATTGAAGCCGGAATCAGCAGGAGGCACTCTTCCTCTGAGTCAGTGGATCCTACACCCCGCGCTTCAGAGCAGTATATAGGACAGTGCCTCAGGGCTAATTCACAAGCTAATGTCTCTGCGTGACACAGCCACAACATGTTGTTGATAAGCTAAAAACAAGTACTAAGTATTTCTAGGAATTTAAAAAACAAAATCCTATGTCACTTTCTGTTACCATAGGAAAGCCAACTCTATTTAACCACACATTAGGTTCTACCATCCTCAATCCCTGATATGGATTCAAATGGTGATCATTTTCATCACTCCTTGTCCCAAGATGTTGTGCACTGTTGTGGCTAAACACTAACCAAGCTCCTAAGAGGTGGGCCACACACCACTCAAGCCTGGACTGATTTCCATGCCTTAATCTCTCTCTTCAGGGTCGGTGTGAGGTTGCTGAATAAATATATGTGACACACTGGGAAGTCTTTGCATTAAAAAAAAGTATGCTGTCACCTTTGGGACAGTTTTGGAGGTCTCACCTCTCAGGCAAAACTCAAACTGAATTAACACTGTTCTTATTAAGAACAAATCAGACCTGAAAAACATTTGTTCGTTAAACCCCACAATACAACTATACAGCAGCTAATCCTCTCATCCTTCAGCAAAATACAGACAGCTCTGCACTGTCAAACAACAGATATTTAACAAAGTATAGCAACTCTCCACGCGGAACTTCCCTTAGCAAGGAATTACTGAAAAAGGGGTATTATTAATTACCATTTTTTTGTCATGCAGGGATTTAAAGGAAAATTAATCTGCAAATTTCTTTTAAGAAAATTTTGCAATCTTCATCTCCCCTTTGCCTTTTTTGAGCCAGATTAGTTGTGCAAATACAACGCTGAAGAGGGAATGTTCTAGAAGATGTGCATCACGCATGTACACATGCAGTATTCCAAAAGACAAAGCACTTTAAAACATAAAATATCCACTATGCTATCCTTAAAACTCAAGGAAAAAGAAGGTATTTTATCAGATTATTTTCAGCCTGAAGTAAATCCAAGCACCACAAACAAAAAAGAGACAAAACCTAATATATGCACACAAATTTCCTGCCCATGCAGGTGATACCTGTGAGTGCTGGTAGTGAAGACTAACACACAAACACCATGGCCAATTTTACAAAATGCATAAACACCTTAGTGGCACATGAAGACATTTCTCAGTTCAGCAGGATAAGGCAAATACATGGGTTTGGTAGCTATTTTTCCCCTTCAAATCATGTATATTAAAGACATTTGCTGGCAGACACTTCCCATATTGCATCGGGACTGCCAATGAACAATCAAAATGAGCTAATAACTCTCTTTGGGCACATGCTGATGGAAAAAAGCAGACTGGAATAACCTGATTTGGCCTCACCAATAGCTTTTTGTATGACAGCTAATCAAGGCTATGAGTAAAGAATGGATTAATTATCCTCTTAATTCTTCTTATCACTTTCTATTTCCCTTCCAGAGTACCAGTATATTTATGAATGATTTCTAGGAAATTAATATCATATTTTGACACACTTATTTCTCTCAAAATAAGAAACATATAATATAGGTTTAATATTTTTAAAGACAAGTAAAATAATGCAAAATTATATACTTACTATTGATGTGACTAGAAATTCTATGGGTCTGATTCTTTACTATAGCTATGTAAATGTGCATTGGATAATGCAAATTTTTACCTACTTAGGATCTGGCTTTCTAATTCATAAAACCAACACATTTTGTTAGGATGAGACTGTAATACAATCTGTTTCCGAGTCACTGATGGGGTTGGGGGCATATCAGTTTATCCGACTTTTAGCCAAGTACTATTGAGCAGTGCTACAAAGTGCAGAGCAAGACTAAGCTGAAAGACAAGAAATTAAATGAAGGCTTGCTAACCAACAAAGTAAGTGCTCCTCAACTGGTAAACAAAGGCAAGAAGTTACAGTTTGTAGGATTACCACAACACCTCTACCCAGAACGCACAGCATTAATGAGATTCTTTCTGCAGCACCAGTCCGGTTCCTATTTTCTCAGATGTATTAAATTTCTAGGCTGTTCCTTGTACAGTGTGTAGGATAGCAAAATTGGGTCTTCTTTATAAAGCAGAGAGAAGAAGTGAAGGACAGTCTGAAAAGTCTATCTTTAGCACACTTAATTTGAATTGGACATTGTATCATTCTGGGAAGCGGTCTTTCCTAGTCATTATTATCCAAACATAGAAAATAAAAAATATCATGATCATGCTCCATAGAATAAATTACTGTGATACTAAGTCTGTTTCTTTTCACACAACTATGTACAGTGACAGGGTGAAATGTAAGGATATATCATATTCTAATATGCATATAAAACATTTAAAACGAGAAAAGGACAGTCTGAAATGTCTGATTCCTCACTCTTTTACTATAGTTTATAGCAATGGAAATCAAATGGTTTTAGTGAGTATAGTTGCAGCAGTGAATGAAGCTTAGCCATATAAAAACATAAATATCATTCTAAAGAGAAAGCTTTCAGTATATTCAAATATATTGTATAGTAGTATTTATCTGAACATCCTTACATAAAAGTAAGTCACAAAGTGATAAAATTCGTCAGACTTTCACTGAGCTAACCTTGTAAATGCTGTCCTGTTGGAGGATGAAAAGTATTTATAAACCAGCCTGAAAGAATGCCCATTTGAGAGCTATGTTTTATTTTCATAGTACTTCAGTTACTCTTCTTTCCACACAAAAAAAGAAGGGGGGAGAGGGGGAAAGATGCTTTCCTTCCAAGACCACCCACAACCAGCGGAGTGAAGAGCACATGGGCTTCTTCATGGATTCTCTATGAAACTGCTAATACCCAACAGCCAGCACACCCTCCGGGGAAGTCGCTTAGACACGAAACTAATAAAGACATCTGCACATGTCTCCCTGCAGACACGGCTCCAAAAGGGATGCCTCTTCACCAAGATTCCCTTTGACAACAACACATTCTAATAGGTACCTTATGAATGCTGTACTACTAAGATTATAAAAGTGCTGTCTGTGGAAATATTTCTCTGAATAGGATTCCACCACCCCCCAGTAGTCAACACACAGTTATCTTTATATTTGTAAACCTGTCACAATATCACTAATTATAAGAGGTCAGGAGAACTAGAAATCCTCAATTCCTCATCATTCCACTCAGCTGCTGTTTGTTGCAATTTCATTCCCTTGGTAGTATCACTTCAGTGAAAAAGACTGACCATCTCAATGGTACCATTGGCTTCTTTTGTCACTAGAGATTCCTGACACCAAGCCGCAGCTACCCTCTTTGCACCAAGCCTTCCTGAAAGGGCAGAAATTTGCTGTACAATTGTTTTGCCCCCATCAAAAATCCTGAATTTAAGCCTTATAAATTCCAGCAGGAAATAAATGAGGTGTGAGGACACAGAGATTTCCACGCTGTCTGGAGTATCATGTCTAGACCAGTGGATTCTTGAGGTTCTGCCCCAACTTAGGGATCACCCATGTGATCTTGAGGTTCTGACTCAAATAAAATACTCCATCATTTGCACTACCTGTAGGTAATGCATAGTCCAAACAAAGCCCTAAACCTGGTCAAATTCCACACCTGTAGTTGAATATCATGCAAGGCTTCTTTTCTAATTCACTAAAGGTTCAGCCATTTTTGGTACTAAAAGTTTGTCACTAAGGAAACTTTGCTGAAAGCTGTTATGGAGAGAAAAAATAAAATCCCTTCTTTTAATGAATTCAATCAAGGGGGAGCAAACGGAAACATCAAATGGCAAATACCTTTTTTTTTCCCCTAAACAATTACAGCATTATTTTATGTGAAATCTGTTCCGTAACAATGAGAGAAAATTAGTGTGTATTCTATTCAAAAGATACTGCAGGATGGATTAACATTTATGATCCAGAGTTCAGTGACTTGAATGTTTTCATTTCCTTTTTTTTTATATTAATTGGATTTTCCAGTATACACTGAAGTGGTAAAATGCATTTAATCAATATGCTTTGGGACTAAATTAGCAAAGTACTAATTTTGTTGTGCAAGGTTATATTATGTATTGTACATTTTTAATCACAGTATTCTCAGTTTATTTCTCATTCGCGAATCTTATGATCCCATTGTGTATAATGCAAAGAGAATAGAGTCAGACTCGTGAGTTCAAATAGAGAGAGGAGTGCTTTCAAAAGGGTGGGTTCATTAGCTTCCCATCCTCACCTGAACACTATGACATGAAATTGTTATGCAGCCACATCACCTGACACTTAGCAAGAGCTGCAGTGGCTCATCTAGCATTGTCTTAAGCTTTAATAAATGTCATTAAAAGAGAGATGCCTGGTGTAGAGCTGTGGAAGGCAGAGGTTCTAGGGAAGCTGACCCCAAATGCTTCACCAATCCCAGGTGTAGCCCCACATCCTTCAAGGGTCATGTGGCAGTGGAGCAGGAGACTAGAAAACAGCCCCAATGGGTATTATCGGGATGGTCTGGTGCTCATTCAGCTGAGAGAGAAAAAGGACAAAGAATCTATGAACCGCTCCACAAAGGGAGAAAACTTCCATCAAATAGCTGAACAGTGAGAAAAAGGCTAAAGAAGCCATCTACATCAGGTACCAGGTACTCCTGCCCCTGAGAAGGGGCACTCTTATTTCACAATAAGAGTGAAGTATGTTGCAGGGCAGACTGTGTGTCCTTATAGCTCCATGGCTGAGACAAGGGGTGAGGACACCCACCTTCAACCTGCCACCCATAGGAGGAGTGCATGACAGGATACTGGGAGTCTGGTGAAGGATGAAGAACCACAGGGCCACAGATGAGGTTCCCAAACATTCCTATCACATTTACACACTACCAGGCTGGGACAAATGTCTCCAAGTCAGGTGTGGCCAAAAGGTCACATTCCTGCTGAAATAGCCAGAGCATCTAATACAGAGTTTACTCTGACCCCATGCTTTTACACTAAAACATAAAGCCAGAGTTACCACATTGAACAACTTTTATCCAGTTTAGTAAATTTATGGCAGATGAGTGTTTCGTGTTGCAGGGCTACAGTTTTTTTGACCCAATTCCAGGAGTCCAAAACCCAGCTTAACTATATCATCTGGTTCATTTCATGGGCTTAGAAGCATGGCTATGAATTACCAGCACACAAGGCAGGAAAGACGGACGTATCCCATTCAGCTGGGGATTTCTGTTGATTTAAGCCCTGAAAATCACTACACATTCCTGAACAGGATTCTGCATCTGGCAGGAGAAACTGAGGCAGCTGGTGGGGTTTCAAACTAAACTTACATCAGTGGGACAAATCTAGTATCAAAGTAGCATGTCTAGAACATAGCTCATCTCCTCCCTTTTTCCCCTGTAGTATGACGCTTGTTCCTTTAGACACTCTTTTCTGTCACCTTTCTTCAAAATAAATTGACGTTTATGGTGCAACACCACTAAAGCAAAGGCTATTCTCAAGATTCATTTTTAATCTGAGCCTTTTTAAAGGGAAGCACAGGTTGAAAAATAAAACGAAATATAACAGGTTGCTTTGGCAACTGCCTGGGCTGGCACTGCAGTCCTGTTCCCATACAGGCTCCGAGGTGCAGTGTCTGAAGCACTTCTCAGGGGGTGGCTCTCCCCAGCATCATCCCTCTAACCGCCGGCTGTACCTGAAAGGCACATGGAGGTCTGAACTTTAATGGGTCAGGATGGAAAGTAATGATTTGCTCAGTAGTGGAGAACCAGTGTTAACTGTCGAAAATGGTGTGAATGGCTCAGATGTTCAAGGGCAGTCTATCAGGCACCAGACAGTATTATCAGGATCACCTGTCTGTCAGCTGCATTACCTGGTTTCCCCTGATTCATTTGTTTTAAAGGAGTCACTGGGTTTACTTCAAACAAACCCAGCGACCAAACAAAGCCAAAGCAGCCCCTTGCTAAGACCCTAAGAGGAAAGGGGACAAGTAACATATTTAAACATAAAGTTGAACAGAAAGGTTTAAAATTTGCAACTGATGCTGTGCAGCAAGGAGATAAGAGCCTTCTAGACAAGTTAAAATGCACAGATATGCCAATCAACTCCAGATAGACTCAAGGGGTGGTGAACACAGATTACTCACATTACACCAGGCTACCTCAAGTTACTCAAATGACATAAAGGGATACAATAATCACACACTTGTCTCATTGTGTCAACTTTTTAACAGGGGAAAAGCCATTGTCCACTTCAAGAGGAAACAGCAAAGCAAACCAGATCAGATTATTCTCAAGTGAATTGTCAGGTTGAGGGGCTTTTCTACTTATCTGATACTAGCGGAGACACCAATAGCAAACAGCTCACCTGACCGCACACAAGGACCCATTCTCACAGGCAAAAAGCAATCTGTCTCAATTATAAAGAAACAAATTAGACAATCAATCTGGAAATTCGCCTTCTTTCAAGAGAGCCACCAGAGAAGGGGATTGCTGCGACGCATCTAGAGCATCTCTGCTAGGGTTCAGCTGCCCAGCAAAAAGAGACAGTGGAAAAGTATCAGACCAGTGTTGCCTGGGATACAACCCTGGTGCCCTTCAGCAGACAAAATACCCACTTAGAATGGGGCGAACACTGGGAAAAACTATTATGGGATACCTGGGAAAAGAAATTTTCTTCTTGTGTACAGCTCTTTTGCATTTATTCCTCATAGCATTCATGGCACGGACACGGAAACTGGCTGCTGAGCAGTATAAAGGTATTTGGGGTGATGAAAACAGAAAGACTTCAGGTCACTACTAAAAATGAAAAACCATGAGGTGTAAGTGGGCACAGACTCTGCTCTCCCTGAGCCAAAACACAAAGCCTGCCCTGGTGGGCTTTGCATTTCAGGGGTTTGCACTCTAAGACAACTAAATCATTTCTTCCATGTGGATTTAGCACTGCTTATATGCACAGCTTCGGTATAGGAATGATGTGATGCAGTGTCAGCTCATATCAACTGGAAACTCTGAATTACCTTCAGAGGGCATTGGCTCTGCTCTTTTCTGTCTGTAAAAGGCACAAGACACTGTTTTCTTTAACCAGCTCTCCAAGGATGCTGACACAGTCTACAGAAGAGCTGACCTTCTAAGCTAATAAGAGGGCCACTGATGAACTAACCTTTCTTTTTAAAGGTCTCTCCTGGCTTTGTTACAGTCCAGGCCTTCCTACACAGCGAGCACCTAACTGACCAGCCCGACACAGTACGGAAACCTTGGGTTTAAGAGGCACTCCAGGAGTTTCACACCACATCCTACACTGGGCCATCCGTACAGTGCCCATGCACTAAAGACAACGAATCAATTGGGGTTTTGTCAAAGAAAAAATCCTTTTGGGGGATTAAAACCGATAGAGCTAAGAAGCTTTTCTTGGTAAGAAGTGACAGTCAGCTACAGATCAAAGGACTAGACTCTGTTTTCACTTGCAGTCCCCACCAATCAGTCCCTTAAAGGATCACACCTGACCAAATCACGGTACAAAACATGCCTAATGTACCTAAACAAAGGTACATTCATTTTTCCCTTCTGAAAGAGAAATGCTTGTCAGGATCCAAGCAAACCCTTACAACTACGAATTAATGTCAAGAGAAAATTAACATTTCTAATGCTAAACTGAATTCCCTGTCAATACCAAGCATGTTGGTGTACTTTTGGAGGTCTTTTTTCTAAATCTGATGCACCCCTCAAACCTGCACAAGGTGTTGTGAAGTAGTGGAATCCTTTTGCTCTGAATACAAGAGCCAATGAAGTTGCAATACTAAGCTGAAGAAGATAAGCTGAACCTTATGCCCTTCTCTGTTCGGTTTTCTCCAGCAAACTCAGTTTATGAGGAAGGTGCAGCCACCTTCTTCAGGCTTTCTCCATGAGATCTCTACTACCAGGACTACCCCTTGGTATAAAAGTGTGATGGCTTTGTGTGCCCCTTAAGTCTTAAGGCTGGATCTGTTTTAAGCCCTTAGAGGTTGTACTACAGAACCTCACTGATTCCCCCTATCACTCCTCCAGTTCCTGGTATTTAGGTGCCTATTTCACCGAGTCTCCTCGACCACAATAACAGCAGGGTTGGGGGGGGATTTTTAAAGCCTGTGGTAATTCACAACCACACATCTGCAATCAGAGCAGAGCCCTAAATGTAAAGTCCAGCAATGTGAGTATGAAGATAATTAGTAATGGGGACTTCTGGTTTCTCTGAATCCTGGAAGAAAAATTACCAGAGCATTAAAGCAGAGGATAGAATCAGGCTTTTTCTTGACACCAAACTCTCTACATCCCCATCTGAACAGCTTTTGCTTTTTTCTCCCTGCACCCCTATAAAACAGGGAGCATTTTCCTTGTTTCCAGTCCACACAGTGTACAGAAGTTTTGTGACTCTGCCCCCCAGGCTCCCGTGTGTTGTCACTTCAAAGGCACTGATCTCTTTTTAAATGTCCCTTTTGACAACTCAAATCTCTGAACTGGAAGTCGAAATTGGCTAAACTGAGATCTGATAATCGGCAGTTTTACTTCCAGCCGCATCCTGTGCTTGCAGTAATAAAAGCAGTGATTATCTTTGATATGGTTGATGATGTTAGCAGGACAGTAGGCATTCCAGCTGCTTAATTTAATTTCAAATCCCAGTGATAGCATCTAACGGCTGCAGTTTTGCTAATGCACAGATTTCATTTTGCAGTGACCACTGATACTGTCAAGGTAGCTTTACATTCTCACCTGACTGCAGAGTCCCAGCAGAAGAATCACTCATCAGGTAACCATCCTATTTCTAAACAACAGTCTGAAGCGCTTAAATTAAACTCCTGGAACTGGATTAAAAGAAAATAAAACCTGCCCCCTCAAAAAAATCTCAATACTACTAATAAATTAGGAATACATGTGATAAAATTCAAAATACATAAGGCCAGGGGCCTTTGTGCACTATGAAGTATTGAATCTCAAACTATGCTGTTGAAAGTAAGACACAAAAGTTACAAAAGTTAAGTCCCTGCTACTCTGTACTTGTGTCTCTTTTCCGGTACAGTGAGAAAAGACATATTAAGATACACTAGAAATACACTACAGGTCAGCATCCTGCATTTGCCAATGGGTGTTAGGAGAAACACACATGGTCAGGACACAGTCTGCCAATTTCCTCTCTACTGTTTTGTTTATTATGGTGGTTTTCATATGCTAAAATCACAGAATGGTTAGGGTTGGAAAGGACATTATCACTAGACGTGGTTTTTTCTTACCTATATACCACAAGTTAGCTTAGTCCATCAGAACCACCCTAAGCTCTCCAGTGCTGCCAGAATATAACATGGGAGAAAGAGAAAAGAATTTAAAGTAACAGGCAGAAAAACTACGTCTTTCAGTGGTGGGTCTGAGCAGGATGGGATGGCAGAACAGAGGCACTCAGTGTTTGATCACTGTTTTAGGTTCAGTCTCTAATTGACACAAACTACAACGCTGAACTATCCAAACTGATTTGTCAGCACCTGAACCAGCCTCACCCCCATTCTGCCAGATGGGGAGTCAGAGGACACAAGTGCTGGGCCTTGTTGTTACAAGAGAAAACAAGACTTTCTTTTTTGGATTGGGTTTTTACTCCATTTACCCGTGCAGGGCAGACATGAGCATTCCCTCCTCCCTCCAAATTTCCATCTCTATTTCCTATTTCCATCTCTATTTCCTGCAACTTGCTTTCCATACATTGCGTTCCTTAACTTTAAGAAGCTGATACAGCCATGAGAAAGAAGCCACTAGTGAAGACATACTGACTTGCACGAAACACCATGCATTTGTTCAGATTCCTGTTCTGGGAGGTCTTGCTCAGCATTACAATGGCCAGAAACATTTCCGAGCCACTCCAGAAAACTGGATTAGAATCAAAGCCCAAGATCACAAACTAAAATGACAACAGAAGCATCTGCCTCATCATCTGGGGACACCTCTGGTACAAAACAATCCAGTTGCCAGATCAACACAGAAACTGCTGAGCTTCCCCAGTAATTAGCATGGGGAACTCACATGACATCCATCTTTGTTTGTATCAGCAATCCTTAGGATTCGCAAGTCCCAGGATATTTCTTTCTCACTGTTTCATGCCTGCTTTGTGTCTCTATGCTAACATACACAGTATTAGTTACTATCCTCTAGTTTCATAGATACGGGTGAGCAGATCCTATAGACTAGAATAAAGTCTGAAATTTTGAAGTGTATCTACTGTTAAAAGAATCTGAAGAGGACACACACACTACAAAAGCACAGAGATCCCACTTTGCACTGCATGCCACAGCACTGGATGTAGCCACCTGGGAATCACGGTTTCTATCAGACAATGAGGATCAAGGCAGATATGGGCAAAATGGAAGTGAACAGAAAGATGAGTGAATCTTGGACTGCAAACCAAACATAAGCAAAGTCCTTCTGGGGCAGCACGAGATCTCTTTCTCTGGTGCTACACCACTCTTACTAAGCAAGCTGTGGAGTGTAGCATATTTAATGAGATAAAAAGCAGAAGTGAGAGATGTTTGTCTTTGCAAGCTGTCAATCACCCCAACACAAAAAAGAGGGGCTTCCATTCCCTGCCAGAACTCTGGGTCAGCAAGCTCAGCTTGACAAAACCTGCTTCTAGTCCAAATGGGAGTAAGAATTGTAGAACTTTGAGAGACACCAGAGAAAGACAGATTGGTTTATAAGCTCTTCTGAAATACGAAAGGAAGAGGGAGCATAGAAACCATATTATGGAAAAGAAATCTTACATTTTTATGTTTATTTCTTTCCACCTTTTAAATACACTTAATGCTACTTGTTTTGTTAACCTCTCCTGAACTGCAGCCTGCTGATTTGTTGGAGATGCTGCTGTACCCTGCTGCTGTTCAAATACACGATAAAAGCTGGTGGCTCTCATAGAAAACCCTGCTGGAATCATTAGCAGCCTCCCTGAGTAAGGGCTGTGTCAGGCAATGACAATTTCTTTTTAAAAGAGAGCTTGAAATTAAAATATCTTTTTAAAATGTGTCCATATGTCTGTGCATTACACACAGAAAGATTCTCTGCTGGAAATCTTTTTGACTGGATGAGGCTAAAATAGGAAGTAAATAAGGAGAAAATGGAGAAACCTTATTTGCAGGAAGAACAAGGTTGGTAAGGAGAATATTTCAGTCCCCAGTTCTTGGTTACAATCTGTCTGAGTTATGTGCATACTCAGACTTGTCTTCGCTTACTCCCCAGCCCTTGTTGCGCAAGTGCTGAGACATGTGCAGAGATCTCACCGCTCCAGCATGGGAGCTGGCTGCTCCGGTGACCTTGGCAGCTGAAGGACCCAGATGCCCAGCTTCAGGATGAATCTCTGCAGCAGTGTCATGGGGTGTCAGCTCATCTTCCCTAGTCTCCTCCTTGGCTTCGCTGACAGACCTGCCTGTGGGGTCTGGTGTGGGGTCAGCTGCTGCTGTGCTGCTCTGTCCTCCTTGAAGTCACTTTCCTTTGATTTCTGAGGATGAGGTACATTCTCTTGACAAGATGCATCTGCAGTGTTTGATTAGGGTAAAACAAGCGTGTAGGGGGAATATTCCCTATACTTTTATGTGTAACAGTATGCTAGCTGCCTGTAGCTCAACTGGTTTCCAAATGACAAATGAAACTCAGAGCCTTCTAGGAAGCAGAGTGGTAAAATATCAGAGAATAACTGTACACACATCTTTCTTTTACTGAGGGAAAACCAGCCAGCTTTCCACACTTCATGATTTATTTACTGGAAATAACATAATAGAGATGTTAAATAAAATCTAATAGGCTAATAAAAGCCAAGCATGATAGAAGTATAACATGCGTGTTTATTATTAAAAGCACCATTACTAAAAACCAGCTTATATCTATACTTTTATTTGAAACAGTGAATTTAGTAATACTGAAACAAAATTGATACAATTCCTTCATGGATCCCTCTTTGTGTCTGAAGGGTCTATGAACATAAAAGCGTATCAGGGCCAAATCCAGAAGGTCTTACTCAGGCAAAACTGATTTTAGTGGAAATAAAGCCTGATGGACTAAAGGATTTGGTCAGTAATTTATGGGACCCTTATCTCTGATCCACCTTCTAGGAATGCTAGCTTGTGGTACAGAGCAATGTAATATGCTTAAATATCTATGATTAATTCGGGTAATCTGGTTTATAGAGCCCGCTTATGTAAATGAAAAGGATTTACCTTTATGTCTGAGATGAAAAAATATACATCAGATACAGTGAACCACATATTAACAGAAAATGGCCCGGCTGAATTGTATTAATGTCTCAGAAATGTTGAGAAATGCTGTATCTTCTCCTTAAGCCCGTAATCATAGTACCTACAAATTGCATATCTTATCCTACTTTACACATAGGCAGAAGTGGGCAGCGGCTGTTTTGAAGGCAGTGTATCTCTAATTTGTACTCCTTACAACACGCTTTTCAAAGCAGAACAGAGAACCACAGCTAAAGACTTTCAAAATGAGGAGAGGGCTGTGAGGGATTAATGCTTTACCTGGTAAATGGAGCGGAAGTCAACTATCAAAGAAAAACAGCAACATTCCCGCGGGTCCGGCCTTAAGGACTGAAGGTTTTCATGTGATGAAGTGGTAATTCAGTTCAAAGTATCAGAGAGGCTTTGGACAGAGGACTCTCTTTGTGTATCTGTCCAAAAAGAGCTACAAATTTACAGATAATAAATAGAGGAGGGACCAATGTGATCATGTTCCTGACCCTCTCCAGAGCACAGGAGTTCTCTGAGCTGGTTCTTGCTTGAGACTGTCTCCTAGTTTAAAAACCTTCTTTCATCTCCACTAGCACACAGGAAAAATTGTCACCACTTAAGCAGAGCAGCTCTGAAGACACAGATTCTTGATAAAGAATTTTTTTGGACAATTGTCCAAATACAACAACAAGGGGTTCTCTGAACCAACCTTTCCTTTTTATTTCCATATGGAACAGCCATGTTCCTTGCTGACAGAGCACCACCAAGGAGCCTTCAAAGATGTGCAATTTCAAACCTCCTTCACATTGCTACATCTTATGCTTTGAAGAACCCTCAATTGTTTTTTGCTTCAGCAGCAGGTACCTTAATGCCATACTATTTGCTAATAGTTATATACACATGAAAAGCCACTGAACATCAGCCTTTTCCAAACACAATTCTGTAACTACAGACACTTCCCAGCTCTAGAAGAAAAACGTGGTAATTTGCAGTGGCTAATACCGTCTTTTAAACTGGCTAACACTATGTAACATGTAATCATCTCTGAAAAAAGAGAAAACCAGCTGTGGTTTTGAAGGGAAACTACAAGTTCTGCAGCTTCAGATGACAGCAGACACTGGGAGGAAAAGAAATGAGGGGCAGAAGTTCTAGATCCAGCTCGGACAAAATAAAAACCAATTTATTCCACCTAGCACTAGCTGAAAGGTAACTATTTGGCAGGGGGGTTGGAACTAGATGATCTTAAGGTCCTTTCCAACCCTAACTATTCTATGAATCTATGATTCTATGATTTCTGAGATAAACAAGATGGTATGGCTGAATGGGGTTAGACTAAAATAGACTTAGCCAACACGAATTTTAAGCTAATGCTCTTTACTCAGTATAGATTATTGTACCTGCTACACCTTGGAATACAAGCCCTCTATGCAATCACCATAGCCAAAATCAGTTTTTCAAGTGTAGTAAAACAATGTAAATGAGAAAAGGCATATAAAAAAAAAGCTCTGATTTCATATTAAAGTGAAATCAACAGCCTCAACCAATAGAGATAAAACACCTCAAAGCAAAGCATCTGTGTTTGTGCTGCTATTTCATGTCAAGGCAATTACAGTGATGTTATTAGGAAAGATCACGGAGGGAGTAGTGTTGTCATAGAGGAAGAAGAGAAAACAAACCTTTAAGCAATCATGTAGAGCATGCAGAACATCTTAAAGCTGGTGAAGGAACAAAGCTTAGCACTGTCAGGGTATTGATCTGTTCCAGAAGGTGCAAAGTTCTGCACCACTGTGATTGCCTTCCCTGCTGGGTTTAGAGAGGTCTGAAAGAATACAGTATTGATCTGGCCCAGTTCCTGAGAAGTAACTTAGTGATAAACACTGACTTCAGTCCATTGGCTCTGAAAGCGCTATTGCAAAATAGCTCAGCTCTGTGGCACACACAGCTCCTGTTATGCACATAACAATACATACGCAACGCGGATGCCAACTGCATTTATAACAGGAAAGTAGTGCTGTCCACTGGGAAAAATATAACGCCTGAAGACTCGGCTTCTGTTTCCTGGTTTTTTTTTTTCATTCAAGTCGCATAAGATTTCTGGGGAATGAAGGTATTTCATTATTTATTATTTATTTATTACATTCTGCATTCAGGAAATATTGAGTATACAGAGAGGCTTTGTCTTAGTCGCAGCCTAGCAGAAAATAAATCTAAAACTCTGTATTTAAGAAAACAATTTTTCCTCTGTTTCTCACCATTCATTCTAATGCTGTGGGAAGACTGAAGCATGTTGCTAAATTTCTGTTAAAGATGGAAAAACACTCCCCTCGTTCATTTTCTTGCCTATCATTAAAGTCTCATGGATCTGTAACATTCAAGAGAAGGCATTTCTACTCTTAAATCCCCATAATGATGCTGTCCCTCCAGAAGTAAAACTCCTGTCTGTAATCGTACATGCAGGAAAAGTGCACCTGCCTTTTGACAGTCCTTGGCTGCAACTGCATCCCCTTTCTGGTGGCATCATAGCTCAACACCCTCTGCAGTGGAACACTGTAGGCACAGGCAGAGAGGAAAGAAAAAGGTTTTAAGCCAGGTTAATTATGAGACGACAAGCTTTAGGAAGCAAAACTACACAGATAGGATGGATTGTTACATGCAGCTCTATGAAATGTTACAAAGCCTAAGTGTGGGGGAAAAAGAAATCTATCCAATGAGTCCTCAGCACTTGACTCCTGTCCTCTCCTAGGCCTACCTCCAAAAGTAAATTCACAAAAATTCACTGAAACACCTTCTGTGCGATCTCATTGGCTTGTTGAGGCTTTGGGGTTTTTTTCCTGTGGCTGTGCTGAAGACTTCTAGGGATTCCTTGAACTTTCATTGCCTTAAGCCTGAATCTCTCCATGGCTGATTCGGATCATCAGCCTGACCCTGGGAACACTACCAGCCGCAGGATTTCCCTCCATGTTGATGATGGACCTTGCCCCTGGGAGTCCAGGATTCCATCTTTATGTTTTTACACACAGCTGAGAACCACAGTCACTGGGTCAAGTTCCCACAAATTGTGAAGGCACTGAATATCCAAAAGGATTGCTGCTGGGCTGCACAGGCCCGCTCCCAGAAGGCCCTCGAGAGAACGATTGCCTGGTTGCTGTCTCAGTGGCAGAGGTGCATAACCTCACCTGCATGCCCCAGCTCTTCACACTGAAAGAATTTTCCCTCCACACTCTGTCAGGTCTGCTGAAAGATGCTCCATCTTTCCACTAAACAGACATAGACCTTTTATCACATCACTTCTGCAAACAGTGCACATACAGTTTTTTAGGTTATTCTTTTCTTTCTTCCTTTTTTTATTCCCCAATTCTCATCACTGAGAACAAAAGAAAACTGTTTACCAGACATGGGCACCTGGTTTGGGTTTTGTTTTCCTCTCTTACTCTCTGAATTCAACTCTGGTTTTAAATAAAGAGAGGCAGAAGCAGCAGCAGACCTCCTGGGTCAGACGGGTCAGCCTTCTCTATCGAGCAGAATTTTCCCATACACTCTGACCCCCTCAAGGATTTTATCTAGCCTGGTTTTTGAACACCTCTAATGATGGTGACTCAGCTACCTCACTAGGCAGCTTATTCATCTGTCCAGCCTAATTGCTCTTAGCTTCATTTTGTTTTCCTTTTGTATGCAACATGAAATTTTCCTTTTTTAGTTTTAGATCATTTCTCTAGCAAGGGAGGGAAAAAAGCAACAAAAAATTGCTGCCTCCAAAAAAATCACCATTCGTTCCCATCTGCATGGCAACTCTATTGCCAGGACTGCCTAATTTATTAGCCTATATGTAAGATGTACATGGTTTGTTCAGTGAAAGGATCAATGAAAGCAACAGCTGCAGATGGCACCCTTGGCACCTTAAAAACCCTGGGTTTCCTACAGGAGTAGAGACGATACAAGATAACTTCACATAGATAGAGGAATGGAGCATCTAATAGTCAGACCTTCACATCTTGAAGAACAAGACTGGGAAAGCACCAAGTCATCAGAGCAAGAGATTGGGTCCCTTGTTCCATGAGTGGTGGTGTCATTCAGCTTCAGGAAACAACACAGCCTAAAAATGGTTAAAGGATTAAGAGGGCACAGCAAGAGCTTCTCATGAAAATTTGAGGAACTCTGTCAGACAAAGAATTGCAAACTGCTATCCCAAAACAGTGACAAAGGTTGCAGTCAGCTGGGACTCCTTCAGCAAGACGCAGCATTCCACAGCCTGGAGGTGGCATAAAATGGAATAAAGCAATGGTAGCTCTGGCTGGCACCTGCAGCATGTCCAGAGATGCACTGGCAAGAGTTCCCAGGTCTGAATTCAGGAAGAGCTGGCCAATGCTGCCTCATACACAGATGCAACTCACATCCAGTGACCTCCTTATCAGTAAGCTTAATCCCTAGTTTCAAAATAAAAGTATAGTTTGGCCCACGATCTTTTCAAGAGTGCAAAGTCCTGGCTTACAGCATTGATGAGCATCGATGTAGAAAGCTGTAGAAAAGCTCACAAGCAAGAGGCATTGATGAGTATCTGCATTCTGTTTATAATTTGATTTTTCAGATCATTTTGGTTTAACTCCAATTTCTATGCCAAATGCTTAGAGCTGAGCTTAAGTAAAGTAATTCTTTCTCATCAAAAAATAAAGGAAAAAAGTATAAGAAAAAAGTGTCCCATTGTACAGGACTAGTTAAGAAGAGCCACTTGCATATCATGTACTCAGACATGAGTACCAGATGAGCAACTTAAGCACATGCCTGGTTTTAATATCTCAGTCCTGCAAAAGTCATTTAGTTTGACTGAAGTATCTTACAGAGTCAGTGTTGCAGAGCAGGGCCTTTCCTCCAGCTAAGAGACCATTTTGAAACTCCCCTTGATAAAAACAGGCATATAAATTACTAGAGTTAGGTGTGAGTGCTACTGAAGTGGAAGACCCATGGGGAAAAGCATGCTCTGCCACCGCGTGCTCCCCCAAGAAACCAAACGGGGGGGTTGTGAAAAGTATGGGGAGGAACAGAACTCCCTTTTTTGCCTTAATTTATTTCATGTTAAAGAGGTTGCAGATACACTGTGCTGTACATAACTGAAAAGGATGCTCTACTGTCTCCGCCACTCATACAGCAATGCATGTACAAACAATGTTATACAATGACAGAAAATGAAAATGGATGTGATTTTTTTTTCCTCTACTTCTTCCTAAAGTGAAGCGTATTTTCCTAATCTTTGCATTCTAAGAAAAATTCCAGGACTGAAATTCTTATTTCAAGACCCTAAAGGGAAAAAAGGCAAGGGGTAGGGGGGGAATAGGTTTTTCCATGGCCACTAAATGAGAGAAAGGCAGAGTTGCAGCAGAGTTACTGAAGTGAACAACCTTGATCTGACCAAAAAGGAGTCATTTAATTTTAGGTACTCCCCAAAGGTTTTATTCCTCTTGGCTGCCAGGCCAGGAATGTCAGGCGTGTTGAGATGGGGCACCCTGGAAAGTGCAGAGCCTGAAAGCCAGCAAACAGGTTCCGCATGACTGCTGTTAGGTCTGGGAGCCTCCACGGAGAGCTGAACTCTTTGACCAGATAGGTGTGAACCGAAGAGGGGACTGGGTCATTTCTTTTCAAAGTTTTCTTTACTTCACAAAGGCTTAAAGAATTTTTTTTTATAATTATTCCAAGAAGCTCCAAACGTTCAGTTTGAAAAGAGGAAATTTAAGGAGGAAAAAAAAAAATTGAAGCACTTTCTTTTTACAAATAAATGACACAACAGTGAGAGACCCAGCAGGGGAATTAAAGCCCTTATTCTGACTGTTCCAGCAGCATTTTTCTAGGCATTAGCCAGACTTAAAACAATAACAAAGTTTGTCACTATGTATGTCATAGAGCAGCTATCTCTGAACCTCAAGGTTTCTAAACTGTAATATCTGTGGGGAAAGAACTGCCTTCTGCTACGGATATATAAAGCATCGAGTACAACAAGGTCTAGCTCTTGACAAAGGTCTCCAGCTGATGTTGGAATACAAATAACTAATGGGAACAAGATGGAAATTGTGCTCTAATCCTCCCAGTGGCCATTGTATAACGAAATGAATGGGGACCTGAGGAGAAAAGGAACAGAATCATACCCTCTGAACACACAGCTGCAGATTCAGTGCCTGGGTGCTGCCAGCACAGGTCCTGCCCCACAGCCATAAAAAATGCACAAAAATGCTTGAACTGGCCTGAGTAATCCATCAGAATTCTTTCTGGAAATGCATGGATTATGAATATGCATGAATGCAGATACAGTGATTACGTCTGTCCCAGCACAGGACTCCTCCAGGTCTGCTGTTCATGATCCTCTATGCATCTGCTCACTTCTGGTGTCTCCCAGGGCGAGCCATTTTCTAATGAAGCGAGGACTTTCCCTCATCCCAAGCCCAAACGGGTGAACACCAAAAGTGAGCACATCAACAAGATTAGCTGTTAATGTTAGCGATTTCACAAACTATCTTCCTAAAGTTAAATAGGAAAGAGAGATTAATTCAGCCTGCAACACGCTGTTCCACCATGGCTCAAGTTGAACAATGTTACAGCTGATAGTCATATGAACCTAAAGAGAATGTTTGCACATTCACTTTTAATTATAACCTTAGCCAAATCTACACTTTTCCCAGAAACACATGGACCTTTTATTGTGTGTTGTTTGCTTTACAAACATCTGCTTGTCTTTACACATGTGGCTTCACCTAAAATCTACAATAAGACATGGTTTTCCTGACCTATATGTTGCATTTTTCACATGGCCAAGTGCCACCAGACACGTGCCAAGGGCAGCTTTGGAACATCTCAGAGGAGGGAGATGACAGCAGTTGCATGGGTGCCACTATCCCTTGGTGTTTGGGCTCAGAGCCCATCACATGGATTAGGAAGCATCTGCTCAAGCACTGCTTTGCCACCAAATGCATGAGAGCCCAAGTGCTGCAAAGGCATTTGAATTGTTCATAGATATCCTGGAACCGTAATCAGTGTAAAATCTTCCATTTCCTTCATGAGCATTTGATGGACCAGTTAAGCAGAATTTGGCAACATTTGCTGCACATTGTCAGCACCTTGCCTTATTTCTATAAGAACAGAATTGCCATCACATTTGTGAAAACCTCCACAAGCAAAAGCTAGTACAGTAGACATCCAAAGCAAAGGGAACTGACATTCCAAGTTCAGTCTTGAATGTGCAGTTAATAAATTCTTCCAGAGTAATTCTTGCCTGGCTGTAAGTACTTTCATGAATCACTCCTATTCTAAAATGCTAATTTTTTTTCCCTCTGACCTTTGTTTTTAAATGACTTGATTGTGCAAGATGCAGAGTTACAAACTGCCACTGATTTGGATGAAAATTAGAATCATTTATCCTTTGCAGAAACACCAGGTTTTTGCAGACAGGACCACTTGAGAGTGTCAAGTAACTTTCAAGAGTTCTTGTTAGTCCCTTCTGACAGAAACACTGTAAAAAGTCAGTTTTGAAGGGGAACAGCAATTCATCACAGGACTGAAAAAGCAGTGAGCAAAGGTCAATTGCCAATTTTGCCACAATCTTTGTATATAACCTTCAACAAGTCATTTAATTTCTCCATGCCTTAAGTTGTTCCTTATGAACTAAAGCCAGTATCTACCTTTCTCCTCTCTGCTATAGGCATTTTCGGGCAGACCTCGCACGGGACCGCCAGGGACTACGCCACGCTCAAGACAGAATCGCAGCTCAGAGAGCTTAGTGAATGCAGTATTTCAATAGACCTGTAGGGGATGCCTATGGCTCAGTTCCCAGCGCACGTTTAAGTCCTGGGAAAAACATCCAAGTGAAAAACTGGAGCAGGAGGGGTGGAAAGAAGATTCCAATTATCAGGTAGCAGGAGCAGAGTCAATCAGGAGAAGCCATTCTCTCTCCCTTCCCCAAAACAATGTAGGTGGGGTAGTGCATCGAGCCTTCAGATTGCAGCACATGATGCAAAGCCACAGTTCAGCTTTCTCCATTACTAGTAAAAGGTTAAGGTTTCCAGCTATTTTTTTAATTTAGATCTGTTGTTTGGTAATTGGAATAAACAATCAAATTTGAGCATCAAATTTCTCATTAGTTTCACATCAATACCTGTGCTGAAACTATGGATCAGTGAACTGAGTTTCTCACTGCCCAAGTGAATTCATTAATCATACTCTCCTAAGATGGGCACACAAGCAGACAGCTGTTCTAAGCAGCTGTCTTCTGATAAAACTCCTAACATGCATACTGCTTAGAAAAAAAAAGAGCAAACCACACACACACACACACACACACACAAAATCTACCTTTTCAACAGCCTGCTTTTGTCTTAACTCAAAGATCTACCTGCACTGACAGGTCTGGCAGAGAAAGGAACTGGATCCCCTCTCAACAATGCATTCCAATTTGTAAATGGTCACTTTATGGTTACAGACAGAAAGTTTTAAAACCATTAAGACTTAGTTACCACTTCTTATCTGGGGTATCATGAGGAAGAAGAAATACAAAACCAGACGCTGATGAATGTATTCAATGAACAGGTATAATCTTAAACCAAATGCAGTTAAACTTTCTTTTTTCCCCTGTCTATAGTTGCATAGACTTCATTCCTCATCCACCATCCCTGTTCTTCTAATAATAGATATTTAGATTTATTTTCATATAACTCGGTGGGTTGGGATGAGATAGGCTTTATGGTCCACATTAGTCTCCTATTTTCCATTACAGCCAAAACAAGTGCTTAGGTAACTGGAGCTTATCCTATTTAAATATATGCAATCAGGAAATTTGAGATCGCCTTGATGGACCATATAATATTTCCTTTAGAAGCTCCCTGATATGCCATCGTCTACAAGTTCATCCATACAACAAATGCTCTCACTGGGTAACCTTTCCCTGGTTGCGTCACACACAAAAGTAAGATGAGACCATTGAAAAATATATAAACAAGGACTTTTGAACTGACCTTGTCCAAGCTAAGCAAGAGACAGGAAAAGAATGGATAAACACACCTTGTAATACCTTGAAACATTACAAAATCTTTGCCCTGTGTTAAAACGGATATTTTATATATTAGGTATAAGGTGAAGTTTAATGAAAAGTTTTTTTCTTTTGTTAATTGCCAAAGTTCTACTTGGCAAAATTGTAGATTTGTTGAAGATTGCATCAACAGAGGCATCAAACGTATCTGGGGAAGGAAAGAATGTCTTTTTGTCCGGAAATGAGCTTCCCGGCTGCAGAAAGTGCCATTAGTTCATTCCAAAAATAAAGAAGTAAAATGAAACTGAAGAGTCCATGTAAGCACCTAAGTTCTGCTCTGCAGAGCAGGGTGCCAGTTAGACACATAATGGAGGCACTAGGCTGATACAACAGCCCGGTGTTGGTCCCAAAACAGTTTGCTATCAATTACTTATGTTGCTGGGAATTCAAACACACTATAATCTTCACGGGGGCCATATGTATATGGTGATAAAACATTTCAGTTTACTTAAGTTACTATGACAAAGTTTGTGGGAAGCAGCAAAAACTTGGCTATCTCTCCTTGCAGACCTTGCCTTCATCTTATTGTCAGCTGTGATAATAGTATTAGTTAAGTCACACAGAGTCTGGAGGAGCCAAGGGGCTCTACCAGTGGCAAAACAAGAGGCGACTGGAGAAATTTGTTTCTGGCTCCAAATCATGTAGCTCAGATGAGTGGTTGAGTTGCTGTCAATGAGATGAGAGAAAGATAGTGATGAATCGTTCCTTTAGGACAGTTTACCTGGGCAAAATCAGCATCATTCAGACCACTTCTGATTTAAATAATGAAATAAGCTTAGTTAGTGCCTTGCACTGAAATCCTACCGCTTCAGGGAGGCTTTTCAATGAACTTCAGCAAACGAGAATTACTTCATCCATCCCCCTTTGCAGGACATCCACATTTTACATTGATCTAGATTTTATCCTCCTTGTATATGCACATTGCTCGAAATTCTGTGATCAGAAGATTTCACATTTTGACTGGGCCAATTCCCAACTCACTTCTGAGAGACAGCTTTGCTTGAAAGTACACAGAAAGAGATTGAAAACACAGTATTATATTTCATATCAACCCTCATTGTCTTACACAAAGAGGAAATTTGGATCTTGTGACCTCCCTAATCATATTTTCCTGTCCCCAACTCATAGTGGCTGGAGAAGGGTCACCATGATTTAAAACACAGAAATAAAGGAGAGTTGTTCAGAATTTGGTCATTTTTCTTTTCTGGTACTAATGATTACCTTTTTTCCAACTTATTGCAGGAACTCTGCACTAGAAAATTAATTCTAAAAGTAAATGTTAGGTTACAAAGGCCTTGTAACACTGGTTCCTGTGTCAGAATGTGAAATCCAGGAGAAATTACTTTGTACCTTAGCTGAAAACTGCTGTAGTATCTGCCCTGAACCAAACAACAGTGTGCTATGTTTGGTTAAAACCTGTAAAGCTCCACCGTGGTTTTCAGAAGATGATCAAAGAACAATTGCTCATCTCCAATGAAGTCAATAGCAAAGCTGACATTAACTTCAAAAGGCCAAATTCTGACGGCTTTACTCACACTGAATCACTCTATTTCATGTGGAGTTCCACTGACACCAGCAGAAGTATGGATGAAGTAACAGCTCCTGAAGCAGAATAAAGATATCAGAATTTGACACAAAGCAATTAAGTTGGGATATATGTATCACTTCATGACTTAATTCCTAGTTACAACAGGGGGAACGTAGAGCTCATTTTGTTCCATTTTCTAAGCTACAACGTGATTTTAATTTAAGCATTTAACATTTTTCCTTCCTAAAAGGAAACTCAGACCTCCTCAAACGCTGATGCTCACACAATTATCTCTTGACAAATCACCTGGAGATTTTTTTTATTTAAAGCTACAATAATTCACTCGTCATCTAATTCCCATTAAAGTCATAATTTGTAAAAATGAAAATTACTTTGCTAGCTTGACCAAAGCTTGTATCTATGGTTAAATACGTGCAGGAGCTTCCTGAATGAGGTAATTGATCAAAATAGTTTTCAAGGGCTTTAGCTTTAAAGAAAAATGCCAATAGCAAAGGAGTTAGTGAAATCATGCACAGCATTTAAAAACAGCTCTGCCTCCTGCTAGACACTAAGACGCTGTACTTGGACTATTGAGCTCTAAGCACCAAAGGACAGGGCATAAGGATGAAGCATAAGGCAGCCTGACCTCTTCCTAGCCCACAAGGTCTACCAATTTTCATCATTTTATAAGGTAAATGACTTCCAGCTCCCACGTTCATCTCTGTCATTTCCTCTCATCCCTTTTACAAAATGTGTTACCCTTCGAGGCTGTTGTATTAAGAAAATTGTCAAACCCTCCTCACTGGGATCTGTGCCCATTTTGCCAGGTACAGTGTAACAGGAAGAACATCCTGTCCAGGAGCTTTCAATCTAAATAGTAAAGACAACAAGCAGCAACAGAAAGGAAAACTTAATGTCCCATTTTAAAGATGGGCACCTAAAGCCTGGACAGACGCAACTGCCCAAGGACATAGAAGACACCAGTGACAGCAGCAGAAAGTAACCAAAACCTTCTGCACACAGGGTCCTTTTGAATAAGAATCTGCATCCTACCAAGACTTTTCATAGGGTCCCAACCAGGTCACACTGCTTCGAAATGAATTTGAAAAAGAAAATCTTTCTAAACGTGAGTCTCTCCTTGGGCAAGGTGCATACAATGGTCCAACAGGGCATTTTCAGGCTCCCAAACATAAAGGATGCAGGGGACCCTGGGAATGAGAGAGGGATGGAACAGAATGAATTTCCTTGCTTTTCATTTTTATTGCTCACACTAATGGAGTTTACAACTTAGAAAATAAAAATAAGCACAACACATAAAACCATATTTTGAAAAGGATGCAGAGTGTATCATAGCAATATACTAATCCTATAATTCCTTAGAGAGGCAAATAACCTTTTCTCTTGATATAGGCATCAGGCATTGATCTGTCACACTGTTTGTTCTAGCAGAGCTCCCAGAGGTGCATTCAGTTTGAAACGTTAAGGCTAGTTCATTAGCCGTCCCTAGCTCGTTTCTCTGAGAGAATCAAGATAATACTGTGGTTAGTTAATGGCTTTCTCTTGTTTCCCCTAGAGCCCGCCTGTCTGAAGCCTGCAGGCCCAAGAAGCTTTCTTTCCCCCTTCCCTTCACTATTAGTCACAGCTGGTAAGGCTTGCAGGAGCCTGGGTTGTTTGAAAACAAATGGTTGAATCTCTCTGCTACAAACCACCAGCCTTGGCTCCTGCTGTCCGAGAGAAGAGCTCCTGCTCTCACAGCGGTGGGGAGGGGAGGGATGGAGGGAAGGGGAACTCCTGATGGGCACACTACAAACAGCTCTCAGGCAGGAAAACACCAACATTTTAAAGAAAAAAAAAAAAAAAGGAGAAAGGGGGGAGAGGGGGACAAATTCCTGTCTCAGGGAGACACACTATTTCCTGGGAGGGAGATGGAAAAACAGACTGAGCTTCATATGAGCTGCTATCTCCAGAATCAGGCAGGTGATGTCACCTGCCTTGCTCTCAGGTTCTGTTGTTTATCATCATAGTTTAGAGGTTGGATAGTCACAGACAAGAATCTCTCCCAGGAGCCATCCCACTATCAGCTCCTAATGGATAGGCATCATTCCCTGTACCTTTGCTTTCTGCTTAACACATTCTGTCCCTTGTCATTCTCCCATAATTACTGAAGCAAAAGCTAGCCTGCAAAGGTTCCAGCTCAGCACTGCTGCTAGCATTGCAAGACTAAGTGTGACAGCTTAAAATACACTTATCTCTCCTGTTTTTAGCTTGCATTTAGGCTTTTTAAAATTAATATCTGATTCCCATGAAAGCAAGACAATAACAATGTTGACGAGTGTCAGATATCTCCAGGCAGATGCAGTCCAAGTTCCCTTTACAGGGAGTAATTCTATCAATGTACTTCAGGGCTGATCTGCAGTATCCCCTGCTATTCTGGTGCCTTACTCTTTTATCTAGACATTCAGCACTCATTGCTATGTTACCAGACACTGCCAGTCATGAAAGACTGCATGATGATTTTATCTGCCTCCTAGTATATTACCCATTGGGAAACAAACTTAGACTTGTAAATGTTTTCTCTTACCAGTACTTCAATCCAGACATTTAGAGATGCTTTTGCTCAGCAAGCAAATAGCACCAAGCTATTTAGAGAAATCCTGCTGAAGTTAGCAGCAGACAGGGTGGTAACCATCAGATAAAATCTTTTCTGAAAGACCACTGTTTTGCATTGACATAGGATTTTATACTTTGTAAAAGTAAGTGTACCCCCTCCTGACAAAAAATAACCTCACAAACAAGGTGCTCTTTTGGACAGAGTTGTGGTACTGCTGAGTGAGCCAAAGTGTGGACCATTACTGGAAGGAATGATGCCTCTCCATCACTCCCTTCCGCTTCACAAGGGGTGATGGTTGGTTTTGCACATTCTTATAGATGGAATCCAGCAGAAAATTATTTACTTCTTTAGTTAGGAGAAATTCTTGCCCACGGAGCTCCTTGAACTAGTGCTGTAGAGCCCACTGAGACCTGTACTGGCCAAGGGGAGCCGCAGCTACCCGTCAGATTGACTCTGACATAGATGAAAGTATTAAAACCATGTCTCTCACACAGGTATGTAACACCTCTTCCCTGAAATTTCATGCAATATGTACTATAGACAGACCCAATCACAAAATCAAAGCTTCTCTTTAGGCATTCACACACCAAAATCTATGTGAAAGCTGGACTCTAACAAAGAGAAACGGAAGAAAAGATTTCCTGGCGAACTCTTTGAGGGTTACAAAATCAGAGGAAGGTTTCTGTGTCTGAATTCCAGGCTAGGGACACTCAGTCTGACAAAGAAATCTTTCAAATAGTACCTGTTTGGGACTTGATCAGAAGAGAATTAGAAAAATAAAGTTTGAAATAATGAACTTGGAGGGTCCTTTTGTCAACTGCTCCAAATTTTGCCCTTCCCCACTGGGTCTGCAGTATGGGCTTGGAAGACTTTTGTTATGTCCAGAAATGACACTGGACAGCAAAGGCACACAAAGCAAGATAAGAACTCGTCTGCCTCCCAAAACAAAAGTAAAAGCAGCAATGAAAGACAACAAGGCAAGAAGAACAAAAAAAGGAAGTATTCTTTTGTCTGTGGATAACGTTCAGGTTCTTCAGAAACACACACCAGAGGGAGTTCTCATGAAGACTGATACCATGATATTGTTCTATGGCAAAACACCATTTAACTTCACATATTTCTCCTTGTTGTAAATCTACCATAAAACATGCAAAGCATGAGTTGGTGAGGCAAACGTGAAACCCGGTAATCTGTCCCTTAATCCTACATTGTTGATTTCATGATCACCTTAAATGACAGAAGCTGGGATTCACATCAGCCCATTACGTGAACTTCCTCCTTCCCACACCCCATTCAAGGAACCCACCCAGAAGTCCACGATTTATTTTACCAGCAGTTAAAGTCTCCCTGGCTAAGTCAATCAGCCTGCAAAGAACCTACCCAGCCTAGAAGTTCTAACAGGACTGAGACTGAACTCAACAGGGTTTGTCACTAACTTGACAGTGAATTTGGTTGCGTCCGTGTTGTTCATTCTGACATATGGACTATGACTTTTACTCAAATGTCTATTGAGATTAAACAGTGCTGTTGTTAAAACCCAAAGTAGAAGATAAAGTTTCGTGTAACTGGACCATTATTTTCAAGGTGAGCCAAAGTCGGCATACATTTTATCAAATCATTATGAAGGAGAGGAGATGTGTTAAGGAAATGGATAACGTTGTTTAGTCATCTTTGCTAAGAGCTCCACTTTCTATGGATGTAACGTGCTATTTAATGATCAACTATTATTATTTTTATATCCTGCTTTATGCCACCATGTCTTGCTTTAAGGCAACTATTTACTACTCTGAGCACTTAGTAAAAAGAATTACCATTCTTTGCTGTCTTTTACCAAAGAAATGAAAGGAAATAAGGTTACAATTTTGAAGAGAACACTTTTAGCGGAAGTGATTTATGATCACTGCTAGCAATGGTCCTGTTCCTTTCTTATAAAGATGCTGAATTCCTGTGATACAGAAATAGATAAGTAATTATCTGAAAGATAAACTAATCATGGACCAAAATCATTGGAAAAGCACAGTTTAACAAAATAGTACACAGCTGCTCTCCCCACTTAAATCACTGGAGATATCTGACTATTTATCATTCATTGACAACCTTTTTTCAGTGCAATTTGGTATGTCACGTCTGTGCGTACTAAAACTGGTGCAAATAAGGAAGAAATCACTGTCAGGAAATCTGTGCATCTTTTAGAATAAAAGCAAAACATTTTTTCATTTACTTTCGGTGACACACAACATAACATAGAATTTTTCCTGTAGAGTCTGTGACCAGGAGGTTTTCAGATCTGAATTTGTGACAAAATTAGGACAGAGGAAAGTTAGAACATTCAAGTCACTCGGCAATTCATTTTCAGATTTGATTTCTTTTTGCATTTTAATGACTAGTGAAATTTATCTGAAATCCCTAGAAAGGACAGGAGCTGATGCTTCACTGGCAGAAGGCCTTTAGCAGAATACTGGCTTAGGACTTCTTTCCATGAAGTCTTAATTGCTTAGGACAGAGGACTCTTTTTTTCCCCCCAAAGCAAAACACTTGTTTCCCCAAGTGCTTCAAGAACAGTCACTAAAAAAGAAATCAACATGTAAAACTGTAACATTTCTAACACTCCTACATGACCAAAAGGATGCAATTTTAGAACTGTGATTTGGAACCTACAAACATTTTAAACATTTGTCTTGTGGTTTATTTGTAAACTAATGAGTCTTGATGCTGCTCCCTATGCTCATACTGCAATCTGTTGTTGGCCTTTTTGCAGCTTTAAGATCTACACTTTGGAGAATCACAGGGGGTGTTGGAAAAATAAGCCAACAGAAGCAGCATGACCAAATTTCACTTCTAACTTCTGAGGAACTAAGATTAAGTAGCATGTATTTTTACTGCATGAAAACACCCTCAAAACTGTGGCACTGCAAGATGGATTAAGATCAGCATCTCTTTTTCCTCAAGATCTTCCAAGACAAAATAGCCTGGGCTTTTTTTCCTTTTCCCAAATGGCAGATTGCCAGTAGCTAATTTAATGTAACAATGGAAATAATAATTCTCACCGATTCAAGAATTTGTAGCAATGTATCTACAAGAAAGCTGGAGAGGGACTTTTACGAGGGCTTGTAGTGACAGGACAAGGGGGAATGGCTTTAAACTGAGAAAGGAGAGATTTAAATTAGATACTAGGAAAAAAATCTTCCCTGTGAGGGTGGTGAGACACTGGCACAGGTTGCCCAGACAAGCAGTGGCTGCCCCATCCCCGGCAGTGTTCAACGCCACGTTAGAGGGGGCTTGCAGCAACCTGGTCTAGTGGGAGGTGTCCCTGCCCATGGCAGGGGGTTGGAACTGGATGAGCTTTAAGGTCCCTTCCAACCCAAGCCATCCACTGATTCTATACCAAATGTGTTTAAGTGTATTGCTAATTATTCTGACTTACTGAAGGCAAAACCCAACAAGGTTGTTATGGACATGTGTAACCTGGGAAGCTTAAGCACGTGATGCGGTATTGGAGACTGGATGCATGAGGGTATTAAGATCACAGACTTCAAAGGGTTACATGAGGGAGGACAACTGAGGAGCTTTTACATAGAATCTTGTACACTGTATTTACTTTTGCTTTCAGGATGGAGATGTTGCAGCACTGTATGCAAACTTGCAACATAAAACTTGTAGTGTCTGTAAGAACTTCATTTCACATATGACCTTTTACAGTAATTGGATCTGAATTATAATCAGTCACCTGAGTCCTGAAATAGATAAAATAGTTTTTTAATGTTAAAAAGTTTTAGCCCTTCGTTGATTATCTATCAGTGCTTACAGTCCTGTGAAAATAAGATAAATGAGAAATTTGGTCTCTAATTAGACTTCACTAGATTTACAGCTTTTAATTTATACGCCAATGCAACTCAGGCCGGCACTAACACAGATAGAGATGGAGCCACAGTTTTCAATTGATTTAACAATTTAATTGCAGCATTAACATCCATTAACATTTAACTAACCTTTTAAACTAACCTCAGGCACAACCTTAAAGACTAAATGAAGTAAAATTGCATATAAAAAGGTACTAACATACAGCTGTAAGAAGCCAGAGTGAATCTTTAGGGAGATTTAGCATTGCTTCCCCACATCAGCAGGAGGGAGTCTGTTTTCCTTCTTGCAAAATTCAGTAGGAAAGCATGCTCTAATTTATAGGAAAAGGAAATAGACACACTTGATGGTTATTAACTCTCATTTATATCTTCTTGTCTATATGTGATGTCTAAAAGACACAATATCCCTGACGCTGGTCATGCACTAAAGAACAATTTTATTACGCAGAGAAACAATATTCCTGGATTATCTGTGATAAAATGTGATGTAAGGGAATATAAAATAAGCCACTGAAGTTTGATATGAAAGACAAACACCATATTTTAGAAACAATGGGCAAATAGGGCTCCTGTTTATGTGGGCATAAATCTAAAGCAACTACACTGAAGCTGTTGGAACCACCCCTGTGGTACCACGAGAGAAAGTCATAGAAAATAAGCACAGTAAGTGCCTGATTTATATCTGTGTTGAGTACCCCACAACTCTACTTCAAAACAACAGAAGCTGCAAGTGTTTGGGGCTTCACCAGGAAAGTCCTCAAAGCCAGACCTGCTTTTGTGAATCTTTGTTCCCCCAGTCCTACTGCAGATGAGGTCTGCTGAGGGGCTCACTCCAACAGTGGGAGAGCACTGTAAAGACAGTGTAGTAGACAGCAGCTGTAAATCTGCTGCTCAGCATTTACCGTTACATGCAGCCATAGAGTACTGGTAGGGCTGGGTTAAGATTTAAAGGTCTTTTATTTCTGACATGGATGACAAACAGGAGTTTTGGGGACTGTTTAAAATGTCATCTAGGTATTCTCGATCTATATGGTGTCAGATCTGACATAATTCTCAGTGGCAACTGCGTAATCCACAGATACTGTAAATTCATAATGTATGGGGCTTGGTAGCACAGTACAATGTTTGAAACATTTGATATTACCTATTATTATCTCTTATCTAACCCATATTCTTTTGGACTGAAGCACTGCTTGCACAAATGATTTCAATGCACTCCTTAGGAGCACTAAGAGTACCAGGATTACTGGTACTCACCAGAGTACAGGACCACTGGAGCACCTCTCGTATGAAGATAGGCTGAGAAAGTTGGGGCTGTTCAGCCTGGGGAAGAGAAGGCTGCATGGAGACCTCAGAGCAGCCTTCCAGTATCTGAAGGGGGGCTATAGGGATGCTGGGGATGGACTGTTCATCAGGGACTGTAGTGACAGGACAAGGGGTAATGGGTTAAAACTTAAACAGGGGAAGTTCAGATTGGACATAAGGAAGAAATTCTTTACTGCTGGGTGGTGAGGCACTGGAATGGGTTGCCCAGGGAGGCTGTGAATGCTCCATCCTTGGCGGTGTTCAAGGCCAGGTTGGACGAAGCCTTGGGTGACATGGTTTAGTGTGAGGTGTCCCTGCCCATGGCAAGGGGGTTGGAAGTAAATGATCTTAAGGTCCTTTCCAACCCTAACTATTCTACGATTCTATGACCTATGAAACTGTTTATCACAGTTATCACAGTCAAGCTCTCAGCTAAGCATGCATGTGCTGTTACCATTTCTCTGTATTCAAATGGTATTTAGTATTAGCCAAGTAATATCAAAACATTAGGATAGTAACTTGGAAAGTATCACAACCTTCTATCTTTTGATTGCACTGATGAGTATCACACACAGCTCATGGTATGTCCTGACCACCAAGCATGCTGCACCAACATGAATCACTGATACACACAGTGTAATATTAATGGCCCAAGGACTAAGAGTCTCCCAGCAGCACACTCATACGTTGTAATGATTCCACTGAAATTATTACTCATTCCAATCAGTGTTCTGCACTACATCATAAACGTATGAGGTCAACAGTCTGGATATTAAAAGCTTTACAATCCTGTGCATTGATACAAAGGAGTGTGCCCCTCAGCTGGGTTTTTCAGGACCCTTTGAACTCCCGTTGCCACACCTGAGGAATACATCATGAGTATGCAAAGCCCCTGAAGCACTTGTTTTAAGCTCCACCTCAAACTCTGGCAAGGCAACTGTAAGTGGAAAACAAAAAGCTGGTATTTGTGGTGACATTTGATATTTCACATTTGATTAATGCGCAGTTATGGCTATTACTGTATTACTGTATTTCATAGCAACTCAAATAAGTTTGCCGACTTTATGGTGTTATTTCTAATAAACTCTCTGGATTTTGACTCCTTACAAGTTACATTAACTCCAACACAAATATGTGGTGGCATCATCCTTTTTTGCTCCATAAATGTTAATGGTACGAAAAGAGACTCATAGGAAAGTTCAAACACATTTGTAAACATAAGCATCCATAATGCTACAAGTACTTTCAAGAAACCCCAAATCACCACAGGAAGCACTGCTCTAGCTACCAAATATTTTTCTGAGGTTAGGAAGAGGTAAAGGTTAATTTGCTGTGTATCTCTGTGAATAGTTGCTAAACTTTACCACACACATCATCTCCGGTTTCTTATTTTCCTGAAAAAGCAACCTTTTCAACCAGAGCATGTGGATCCATTGATCAGTGTTCTTAAGCCAAAATATTTCCCCCCAGACATCAATACAACTTTTTTTAAGCTGCAGCTTTTCTCTCTATACATCCATAGGAGGTCACATTTCCAGGATATGCAGGTAATTCTAACTAATAAGACATCCATCTTTTGATCAACAGTTTTTCTTTTAAACTCAGGGTTATGCTCATTTATACTTATGGTATGATTCCAAAACCAGAATTTCACAGTTTATAAACTAATGGGCTTGAACTTCATCCTATCTCTATAAGGGTATAAACACTCATCTGACATGACAGTCAGCACTGCTAACTCCTAAGGGATAATGAATGCCAGAGAAATAGTACGTTGTTTGTGTTTATTAAAGAATGTGAACATCTGACTTCCCTTGGTCTCCTGTCATCCACTCTGCCCATCCGCCTCTCAGTCCTTAGACTCACTACTTCAGTACTGCAGCTTCTGCCATCAAAACCAGGACTTCCATCTCTTTCTGCCTCTGCGCCTCCGTGTCTCAATTTTGGCTGGAAACTCCAGCCATGCACATTGTCTCCTCCTGTTTTGAGGCCTTGTTTAACAACGTGATTATGTTATTTTTAAAATAAGATGTTTGAGTCCATCATTTGCACAATGCTGCTATATAAAGACAAGGAAGCTTTGCTTTCAAGTTTCAGAAATATGATATGCCACTGAAATGCAAGCACCAAAATATCATCTACGATCTGTACGGAACATCAGTGAAATTCGACATTTTATATGACCATACAGCAGATCAGCACACCAAAAACCCCCATCACACCAATATAAAGGTTTGTAAGGCAATAAACATCATGCATGTGCTAACAGGAAGATCAATATGAACTTACAGCTTTTAAAAGTGAAAGTAACCTACAGGAACAGGCTGATTTTTCAGATTTCCTTCTTAAAAAAAAAAAATCATTATATATTATTTACTTCAAATCCTCTCCTACATGAAAACCATTTTAATATCCTTTCAATATCCTGCTATGCAGGGTCTCTTTGATGGAAAGCTGCTATGGGCCTCCCATTTTCTCTGTAGCTGGTTCAAGGGATGTAATCAAAGGATGCAATCAAGGGATGAGGTCAGAACCAGCCTGTGTTCTGCAAACTGAAAATTATCAGCTGATATAATAACATTCATCCTAAGCACAACCCTCAGGCTCTCTTGCAGTTCCTAGGAGACTGCGCTCAGAGTGGGAAATGCAGAAAGGCTCTTCAGCCTTCTTTTCAGCCATGGGGGTAACGCAGCCTATAGTTTGATTCAGTTGCCAACCCATAGTCATCTAATGTTATTTTCAGAAACTCTTGGTTTCACACCTGGCCTTCACACATGAGCAGGAGTGTGTGAAGTTCCCAAGGGTTTTGAGTATCCAATAGCACCTCTACAAGTTCCCTTTTGTTAGACAACTGGATTGAATGCTGAAGAGCAAACACGAGTTCTTCTGGCTCATCAGGACTTTATCACAGAATCATACCAGCTTATGGTAAATGAGGAGGGGACAGCAAGCAAGTCTTTAATCATCCTCATGTTTTCACAAAGCACCAGCATTTGGAACTGGGATGTGTGAAACCAGGATAAAACCATGTATAAGAATGGCAAGATGTGCCCTCCATACATATACATGAGCATATATATATTTACATATAATGCAAACTGGCAGCCAACTAACAAAATATGAGGGAATGAGTCACTGAATCAGACAAATGACATCAGAGATGGAGAGGTCTATTATCTCATACATTCCCTCTTCTGAATAGCCTTTGCATTGCTTTATTTAATTCTTTGTTCTCTTAGCCATTAAATATCCCTGCTGATTAGGTTTGTACAATCTATCTCAATTAGATTTACCTCACTTTCCTAGTCAATTCAATGCTTAGTCTAAGTTTATATAAATGAATTCTGGCCACACCACAATTGCTTTTGGAATTAACTAAATATAATCATACTGTAATTTTGAGACGGTAATAACAATGTAGTTACATGTAATCATTGGATCAAGCTTTGAGTAACTGCATAAAATGTATGTTCTTTTTGATTAACATATTAACACTAATTTTTTAATCATAAACTGTGTGGAATGTATTTGGAAATTAGCTACAAATCTCCCATGCATCAAAGTAACATCTCAAACTCAATCCACACGTTACCAGCAATGCAGGATGCTCTACACACGAAGACACCATGCTCAGATTTTTCCAGTAGTTTCCATGGTGTCACACTAGAGATGCCATCCGGAAGTTATTTTCTTCACCTTTAGCAGCAGCGCATACTGCAGGAGCCAGACAATATGTTTGTAAGGATTACATAGGTATAATTCAGGGGGAAGAGCATAATTCAAGCTCAAGGCTGCGTGGCCAAAATAAGCTTGTGTCAGCCTGTGAAGAAGACAGGCTAGAGCAAAGTGATTATGCACAAGTCTGGCTTCCATTGTCTGTCTTCTGCAGGTGACTGGAGACTTGGGCTGCTTCTGACAGCTATATCACAGACCTCCATGAAGGGAGTCTCGCTCTGTGTTCATGTTGCGCTTAATGTAACAGGACTCATACCTCACTAATAGAGAAATACGAATTAATTAATAATAATTATCAGAAACTCCTTAACTTTAGATTGAAGATATGTGCTCCAACACGTTTTAGTGAGCTACAACATCATTTCCCCCATTTTCATTTTCTAGACACACACACAGAAAGGCGGAAGACTGAATTTGACGGGCAATGTGAAGGTAATTAGCTGCATGGCCTCAACCTGGTGTTTTGAAAAAGTTTCCAGAAGGAATTCCATTTTTCCTAGAAAAGGTGTGCAAAAATGACTTGTCTGCAGATCCAATTAAAGTTGATAAATAATTCAGCTCAGGTAGCTTCATATTCAAATTGAAAGCCAGCATCCAATTTGAGGGGGGAAATAAGCATTAAAAAAACATCTTGAACACACTGTATTACATTGATACTTTGCAGCACAAGCTGGACTTTAAATGAAATGCACTATTTTTATTCATATGACAAATTGGTCTAAACTCTAGTATTTAATAAATAATATTATAAAACATTAATAGGAATAAAAATATTTGAACATTTATAATGATGAGGACAACAGATTCAGGATAGAGATCTAAGAACTGAAGGCAGATACAGCTCAGGTTAGTTATATCACAAACACAGGCCCCAATCTTGCAGTGAGCATGTTGACTGCCATGTCTATTTGCATTGCATGAGGGACCTTCTTCAGGAAGGTGAGGGGCCTTGCAAAGCTTTTGGGGATCTCTTTTCCTTTAAAGGCTTCCTAAACCCAAGAACGTGACAAGACTGAAAAAAATGCTGAAACAGGAAGTAGGAATTAAATACAAGTTGCAACAATCACCATGGGAGATCCTCAACCAGATATGAACCCTCCTTCCTAATCCCCTGTGGAGCTGTGACACTTCTCATGTGGGGCTATGAAATAAGCTTGAGTGGGTGGAAATAACTCATAAAATCATTTAGCTGGAAAGACCTTCAAGATCATCAAGTCCAATCATTAATCCAGCACTGCCAAGTCCACCGCTAAACCATGGCCCTGAGCACCACATCTACCTGTCTTTAAATCCCTCCAGGGATGGTGACTCCACCACTTCCCTGGGCAGCCTAGCCCAATGCTTGACAACTCCTGTCAGTGAAGAAATTTTTCCTTATATCCAATCTAACTCTCCCCTGGCACAACTTCAGGCCACAACTTGAAGGGTAAGCAGATCTTGCTAGGAAGTTATGAAAGCTAGTAGGGCATCAACTTATCCCAGATATATTTTATAATTTGATTTATAACAGAAGATGTGAAGGAATTAACTTGATGCTCAGTTTGACAGTGCACTTCTGGACTGGCATCTACAGATTGACTAAAGGTGATCTCATGCACTTGATTATCTGTATGAGCAATTGTGGCTCTTACTATGCACACAAATCATTCAAATCCATCCATCTTATCCCACAATTTAGACCCAAAAGCACTATGATTCTTCAATTACTGTAAGAGCTTTCTTTACTGTGTGTTTTCAGTCCAGGTGAACTTGCCTAATGAGCAAGTAGCTTCCAACTCTGAAAGAAGGCAGAGGTACAAGCAATAGCAAAAAAAGCAAACTCCTTGAGTTGTGGGGCAGTTTGGGGAAGCTTTTTAGTGTGTGTGTTCTTAAGTAGATGCAGATCTGTATGCCTCAGCCTCAAGGCAGAGGAGGATCCTACTAGTATCTGATGATCTCAGGGAGGAAAAAGGACTCAATTAAAAAAAATTCTAAATGCAAGGCTTTGTGGAAACTAATAAAAATCTCTGGTATAATACAGGATCTCATCAGCCGGAATGAGAACAAAGTCAGCGTTCTTGCGATAAACCATCAAACATAGTGTAACAAGGTGGAAAGTAATTCTTTTCTGTTCAGCAGGTTAGATTCTTCTTGTTAAGGTGAGGATGTGCTAATGCCACAATACCACTTCCTACTGAGTCCTTATCCAGATTTTGTTGTGCAAAGTTGAACACTGATGTTCAAGAAAGTATTTCAAATTGTAGAGAAGGACATACTAATAGGAAGATCACAGGAAGAAAGAGCCCATCTTGCAAGAGATAACTAAACAAGCTTGGTCAGTTGAGCCTTGCAAAATGAAAGACAGATGATTGCTGGGGGACAAACACAAAATGGGACTGGGGGCAGGTAAATAAAGAACAAATTAAAATCATGGATAATACTGGCATAAGAAAAAATAGTGTCAAAGGGCAACATATCTAAGCCTAGGAATGAGAAGGGGGTTTCTAACAATCAAAACAGTGCTAAGTGTAGCAGGCTTCTTTTAAGATGAAGCTTGATCATTTGATGAAAGGAATTCTATGATGTGGTAGCCTGCAATGACAGAGGACTGGACTCAGTGACCCAGGCAATTCCTTCCAGTATGATGTTCCTGTATTAGCTGCAGCTCTCCAGCTCCTGGCAAGCTGCTAATGAGGCCCCAAGTGCTTCAAATCTGCTAGAGATAGCAAGGATTCATCACAATGTGACTGTGGTGGAAATAGAGTGAGCACATACACTCTGTGTGAGCTCCCACTTACCATGGTTCACTACCTATTCTCCATGAGAGCTGAGCTGCTGTGCACTTTCTGATGGAATGTCTAATACACATGGTCCAAAACCAAGGGATGTAGATAAAATGAAAAAGATGCAATGCATGCAAGTGAGATTTATTTTATTCCATTATCACATTTATGTTTTCATGGTACTTTTTAAGTTTGTTTTAGTATTTGGTTTAAGAAAGTATGTAAAAGTTTAGTAGAACAAAGAAAGAACAATGCCATTAAAACAATGTATTCTGTATTTCTAATCACTGCTTCAAATTTCTCTGCAGAAGCAAAATATGAAAATCTGTCTATGAAAATCCTGAAATTCATGATGAACCAGAATGTGTGATGTTTTGTGTGTAGGAATAAACTCAACCACACCAGCATCCCTTAGTTGTTAGGATCCATACAGGATTTTTTTCTGGGTGGTGATTTATATTATCCTATCAATGCATTAGGGGGGATTTAAATTCTTAACACCCACCATCACACCAAAGGCAGAATAGCCTACTTAATATGAATAACAAGCACCAGAAGAAAAACACTCCACCCCATGTTTCTTCTGCAACTTTAAATTGGACACAAAGAGGAGGGGGGGAGAGGAGAGAGCAGAATAACAGTGAATTAATAATGGAGAAACCTGATTAGAATATAATTTGTCCTCATTAGTACAGCATTCCTGACATAAGGCTGCTCCTTGAATCCTGTTTACTTTGAAACTCCAAAGAAAGAAAACCTATATAGTTGTTAACACTCGGCTTTTCAAGGATAGCTCCGTAATGAGGGTGGAGTGTATATGAGCCGGCTGGTTCTTTACCATCAGAGAACACTGAAAACACATCTGTGCAGTGAAGCATTATTGGGCCTTTCAAACAACCTCTGCGGCCGCTGCCTATAAATCTCTTCCCCTGTCATGTTTAACTAAAACCCAATACCCATTCAACATGAAATCCATCAATGTTATACAGAAAACAATGACAAAGCACTCTCCTTTGTGTCAGGAAAAACAAATAATTCTGCAGGAAAAAAAGGGAAACCTTTTTTGGCAAGCTTTTGCAAGGGTACAGAGATAGCAAGTGGCAGCTTTCTTTTAAAGCAACATAGACTCAGCTACAAAAATAATTTCAAGGCCAAATCTATACTGGGCATTAGGATTCTTGTTCAAAATAATATATAATGTATCAAAAGAATCTGCGTGTTGAGGCATTTTATCTGAGGTATACTTGCCATGAGGACAAATTCAGCTTATGCCATCCAGTTGCATGATTTTGTCAATGCTAAATTAGGTTTGCATTTTTGAAGTAAAATATGTATCAATTACTCTTTCTTCTGCTGCTTCAAACCCCATGAAAGTGCATGTATGTGCATATACACACACATGCAGAATGAGCTCAGTGGGTGGATTTAGTCTTTTCCTACTCTCCTAACTTAAATTCAAGGGGGGACACCCATAGGCACAAAACAGGGAGTAAAGGCCAAATGCCAGAGAGCAAACACCTTCCATGAGGATTCACTATCAAGTGATCATGAAAGCCAGAGACTGAGAAGCCAGCGTTGGCTGGAAAAGCTGGAGTTATCTCTAGGTAGACAGGCTAACAACTGGACATAAGTGAAAGTAAACCAGAGAGCAATGGGCAGAATCTACCTCAAACCCTTAGACCTCATAAGAAAATCAAGCTGGCAGAAATATCATTTTAATGTAACATAACCAGTGCCACATAAACAAGGAAGGTTTATTCGATAACTGTTTACCAGACAGGTTCCATCTAAAAGACATGAGCCTAGAACAAAACTGACCCCTTGACAGTGTGTCTTGTACATGGAGATAGATACCCGCATGGCACTGAACCTCTTCAACTCGACTATAGGTACAACACTTAATACTGCCTCTGTCTTTAAAACATCCCATTACTGTAAAGACATTAGCCACTGAACTTAATTAACAAAATCAATCATAATTAATTCTTTCAATGTTCACAGAGTCATCACAGACATTTCCTTTAGAGTCTTACTGTAATTTGCCATTAATGGAGAGCCAAAATAGTCTAATGATTTAGAATATATATAGAATAATGTACACCCACTGTACATAATAAGATGGCATTTTCATTGAGAAGGTGACAGAAGCATCATAAAGCAAGAGGTGCAGAGCTTGGGTAGTTTATCACTGTCATAAAAGCTCCTTAAGTGCTTCATCTGCTCAGTTGCAAGGTATTTTACTCTTCACACTCATTAGACTCAAAACCACTTGGTATTTATGAAAAAGGAACTTTCTGCAGATGACTTGGGCCTTCATTGTAAGTGCCACATGTAATGCATGTGGTGGAGAAACTGGTTAATCTTGATGATAATAGAGGATTTTCCAAAGACATTCCTTCTGTGGACAGACACAAAGCCGTATACCTTTAAAAACAGGAGTCACTGAGGTTATCTTTTCTAGACCATTCACTACTTCTGCATGCTTAAGTTCAGATTTTCCTATTTTCCCACCAATCACACTTACTGATGGCACACTTCACAGTGAAAGTTTAGTCTCAACCTTAACGAAAACAAAGCAAAATTGAAACTGGGATCATCCACAGTTCTCCGCAGTATTCTCTTACACCCAGATGATAGACCCTGAAACTATACACTCATCTTCAAATGACAAAAGACTGACTTTTGGCTTAAAATGCCAGTTTTCCCTGAGGGAGAACCTGCAGGGCCTGGCACCAAGTAGCTGAGCTCCTAGCTTTTCATCTGATCTGCTCCTTGTTATGAAAGCAGAAATAATTCCACTTTTCTAAAGCCATCCCTGATCAACTGGGCTTGAATTGTGCCCTGACAACTCTTCTGAAGAAAATTCCATGAGCTCTTTCTGCTGCTTGTCACATTTCATAATTCTCCCTCGATACAATGATCTTGGTTCTATTTTAGTCAGTCCAGAATAATTGTTCAGACTAGGGGACACTTCAGCTGGTGTTACAGACATCAGAACGTAGCCTGTGAGAGCTACAAGATGCTTCTTAAGAGGAGGATACATTTTTAAGCATACAGGTGTATGGATACACGCATACACTTGCTATTATTTTAACAGGTATACTTAGGAGTCAAGCTAACATGCTTAAGCTAGATTTCTCTTCCTTTTATTTTACCTGCATAGCAATCATTTCCCTTTCACTTTTTGCCACATAAGTGAGAACACGAATTAGTGTTCTTGAACTTTAAATGAGCTATGACACTATAGTTTCAAGGTTTAAAAAGGATGCCTATTTACCCATGTGTCAAATCACCTATTGGGACAATTCTTCTTATCTACTCTTCTGAATGCAAGAAACAACACGTAAGATCTCTCTTTCTGGTCTTCCTCCATCAATCAATATAATCCTGTAAGAGTTCAAACTTAACACTAGTTACATAAGAGAGCTACTGAATTAGATAAACTCAATCATCACTGGTGATGAAATGATTATTTCATTACTGTCAGCTGTGCTTCCAATAGCAGCAAGAGGAAACCCAAGACCATCGCCAGTCAATGGTAATTCATTAATCAATTAAACAGCACTGCTTGGCTAAGCGTAATCTGCACAATAAAGATTGAATTAAATGCTTAAGTAAAAGGGGTGGCTTCTGTAACATTAAAGGTTTGTGGCATACAGCAAAGGACTGAATATGCAAAGCTTAATGCTCTACTTTCCAATGTTAGTAGAAAGAAAAACAAAAGGCTAATGGAGCTGAGGAGGATGGGCCTGACATTGCTCACACAGCAGAAACTGTAGGCCAGTGTGTTCTATGGTGTGCTTTTCAGCTTCAAGTCAAGAAAAGCTCAGTATCAGATACTGGTAGTCAAGGCCATCCCAAATACCTGGCTTGCAGCGATTTTAACAGAATTCCATGTTTCTCAAGAGAAAAGATTCTTCAGAACCAAATTATTCTCAAGCTTCATTGTAAACAGGTAGGATTCCCATTGACATCACAGACGATGGCACTCACAGTGCATCAGTCTTTGCTCTCCGTCCCATGACGTGGCATTGCACTTACAAACTCACTTCCTTCTCAGTGAGCTGCTTGTGCAATTAACCTCACAGGGTCTTCTGCACCCATCTTTGGATCTCACTTGGCTCAGAGAGATTATGAATTTATTACTTTCATGTCCTGAAGGCAGGAAGTGGATGGATGACATCCACACTTCTGCTGATTTGACTTCTTAATTACAGAACAAATGCACATTACTCCACTTGAAATCAAGAGTCCGTTCAGCGAGGCACTATTAGAAACTTCTAACAGTCAAATACAACACACAGAACAGAGCTTGAGAAAACTCGTGTGACTGGCACAGATTTTCATGGTGGATCTGTGTGCTCAAGCAAGGCCTAGACCCGCATCCCCTATTTTAGGGCTCTCATCAACAGCGAGCCCGTGCCTACCCAAAGCTTCACTCCTTGTCACTAGAACATGAACATTCATATTTTTAAAGGGACTGTACATAGGCATAAACTTAAATACTCCAAGACTACACAGATCAAGAGACCCCACAGGATGAACCACAGTAATAAATGCAGTACCTTCCATCACTGCTGTTCACTTTCCATGAGAAATGCTCATTTCCCATCTATTTTCATATCATCATTAGTACCTACCAGAAAATTACTGTGTGCAATCAAAATGCATCTGCTTACTGTATAAAATTTTGAATTTGGCTTCTTTTAAACATTTCAGGTGAAAATGTTTGGTGTACAGTGTCATTATAGCTACATTTAAAACCAGCTTTTTTGAGAGTGCTTAAGTGTAATTAAGCTGTCACAGAACAACCCCAGGACTCAAACTCCAGCTCTGTGTTCAGCTCTGTTACATTTCTTCTGTGGTCTTTGGCAGTTGCTGCTTTCCTTTGCCTACATTCCCTTACTACTACAAATGCAACGCTCTCACAGCCAAGTGGCACTGGGAAAGCGATTTTGCATACAAACTCTTTGTAGGTCAAATTATTGACTTTCAGCTATTCTACTACCTTAAACAGAGTTTCACCTTCTCAGACTAAATTATCTTCTCTTTGAAGTTAGTCCATTATGTCTGTGATCACCACAGAGTGACTTTAGATTTAAGGTAGCACAAAAGAGAGCAGAGCCAGGTCTAGTCAGATCCTCACAAGATACTATCTTTACAGTCCTTTTCCATGTTCATCCTCACTGGCTGTTGTTGATCTTTCGCTTTGTCTTGCTTATCTAAAACCAATACCAATTCAAACTCTAATCAATCAGTGCTACATACAGAATGATGGAGACATCCAATTCTCTTGTTTAACAACTTGTTCAACAACTTGTTCAACACCTATTGCTTCCAGAGACTTTTCAGCATCCACACCTCTCTACTTCACGGTTACCAGCCTTTTGAATTTGAAATAAATTAATGAGAATTTATCAGAAAAAGGCAGTAGTAGCCACCAAGTCCTGCATGGTTGAAGACAGTAGTCATGACAGAAACATCTTTAATACTGTGAGAAGCTCATTTACTTGATTATCACTGCAAGAAAATCTTGCTTGCACTACAGTGGGCTGGTCTGAAGTCTGCCAGTCCATAAACTGCATGTAACCATTGCCCTGATTTTATTTTGCACAACAGCTGAATTAATAGGAACTTTAAGGGAGCCCAGAACTTTGTCTTTATGAGAGCTGAAAGGTGAAGCACTGATATCACTTTGCTGCAAGCTTGCAGGAAAACTGATGGCAACACAAAGAAGGAAGAGTTGCAACAGAGCAATACTGGTTGGGACAAGCTTATTTTTTCATCTAATAGATGCCATACAGCAGAACAGTCTCAATCCAGTGAAAGAAAATGCTCTCTAAAGGGCCTGATCTTTTTCATGCATGCAACAGTCCTATTTAAAACAGTGGTTTACAGTCAGGCTAACATGGATGGATACAACAGGCCAGATCCTACATTCTGTCTGAGTGTTTAAATTCCTACCAAGCTCCATGGGAGTTTAGGTACATGAATGTCTTTTCAGACACAGGCCTAAGTGAACAGCCTAATGAAGAAGACCATTTAGTAATGAGATTCAGGACTTGCTTCATATGCCTGAGGCTTGGGGTAATTTTGCAAGTAGGTTTTGGATTTTCTTTTTTAAAGCAAATTAGAGAACATTGGCAAAATCTGCACTGAGGCTTTCCCCTAAATATGCAGGATTCAACCTGGTATCTCTGTCCATCAGATCTGATCTTTTTTTCACGATCAGAGCCAGGTCTCAAGGTCTTACAAGTAGCATCCCAATTAACACAACAGCCATCGTGGCTTGAAAACCTCGTTATTAAAAACCAAAACCAACCCAGTTCCCAAGCGCTGACTGCTTTAAAGCTGCTGCCACCAGCAAAGGAGCTTAGATACAGATATACAATAAAAGCACCTACGTTTTCTTTCCTCCTTTTCATGGACACATTAATACTGTGCTGGAGGCTGATCTGGCTAACAAGTTCTGAGCTAGGAACTGAGGTTATTAATGTCACTGTTCAGAATTTCTTTTCCCTCACTATTGAATTTAATCCATCTCATCTCCAAGCGTGTTTTTTATTGAATAATATACTCCCCAAATGAAACGGGCTGTGACTGAAACTGGGGGGAGGCAAGTTGTGTTTTAAAATAAAAAGTGAACACATTTTGTGACCAGATAGCACTTAATTTGCAAATGTGTACTCTAGAACCATATGTTGTCTGATACAGTCAACAGTCCTTGCCAAGCAGCATTTCCATCGCTGATCAAAAACTCCTGTTCAATACTAAAAAGACAGGAAATTCTGAACTGTTACACTGCTGCATATGCATAAGAAGCTTTTCTGTCCCTTCCAAGGTGCCTTAATCGATAGAATTATTTTCAGTATTTCCATGTTGTGAAAAAAATATTGCGTTATGAGTTAGTCTAAGTTCGGACTTGATCCTCCAAACACTTTCTAGCTGCCAGCACATATAAAAAGCTGTGGCAAAGGTGCCCTATGTCTTTCCTGGGTTGGCCAAATTCCTCACATGGAGAACTCAACCAGTCTGATCCCTACAACCATGATAAGCAAATGGCACTCCATGTGATGTTTACACCCAAGCCAAAATGAAGGGAATTTAAATGGAGATGGAAGCAAGGTTTGAGACTTTCACTCATAAAACCTCACTAACAGGTAGGGAGAAGAAAGGGGACAACAGATGGTAACAATTTCATAGGTTTCAAAACTCCTCACAGACTAAAGGAAATTCAGTTGTGCTCTAAAGGGTGGCCCACTCTGGTTTTGTGCAGTGGGATTTATATAAGTGCAACCTTTAACATGGTTTTTTAGGTGTGACTTTATGGAAATGTGACGCCAACTAACACAGGCTTACATTTGAGCTGTGGTGAACTGCTGCAGCTACCAGCAGCCTCCGGAGAGCAGAGTGCCCTGTGCTCCACACAGCGCAGCTCACAAATGCCGTTTATTTATCTCTGCTTCCTAAGATTATATTTTCACTCATGGAAATTTTCATAATTAAGCTTGTGACAGCTCCTGCTATGCAGTTCATCAGCAAGGAGGCCATAAACACTGAGGACTCATTACACACAGAACAAACTTAACTCATTAACAGTACTTGGAGTGAGCAATCTCAGACCATTACTTTTAATGGGATTAGCCTTTCTTGTGTACAAAAGGCAGCACAGCTCAGTCTACTTAAAATCATTTCCGTATTCTAACGACATGGGCTACATTCATGTTCACAGGGAAGTGTTCATTCTGGCTCTGCTCTTCATTGTCAGTGGCACTGAGTGCTTACCAGAAACAGGAACAATAACTGAGTTATTCTTAGTTTACTTTTGTCACTCTGGTCTGTGCATTTTTCTTTTCTCATTTTACAAGCCCCTACCTTTGATCATCAGTAAGGAACAGGATTAGCTTACTAATTCTGTAATACTGTCAGCAAGATGGCACAGACGCAGCTCTCCACATTAAAGTGAAAAGAGAACCCTTAGAGGATATAAGGATGAAGACTTTCCATGAGCTCCTAAAATCCGGCCAGCTTTATACGTCAACATCAGCATGGTATCACTGAATAAATGCCTCTGCAGCCATGCAGCACGTTCCCAACCTGAATAATTAGCCACCACTGACACTTGTTAGACCTGCTTATGTGCTGTCAGAGGGAAGTATTAGTGCTAATGAGCCAAAAGTATTGCAAGCTATGATAGTGGTTCTCCTAAGGTTAGACAAACCCCAAAACCAGAATGCAATTGACTGCTGTATACATTGCAACATTACACAATGGTCCACTTCTAACAGACTTGTAAGAATAGGTATTTTTGATGTTGCATTAACTGATAACCCTAGTGCCCAAGCTCTTTTACAAGGCAATCTTTATAAGGTCAGTAATGAAGCATTGCTACGGTGCATGTAAACAACTCTGCCCAGGATATGTTCATCAAGCACAGAGAAGTGCTTTTAAAATGCTTCAAAATCAGAAACATCAGGACTCCAGAGCCATGTTTTTATCATACAGAGTGCTTCGCATGAATAAGAGGTCACTATGTAAATAAGTAGCATTTAAAAATAAAAATCATATACATATATAAGGAGCACCTAAAGAGCATCTGAAAGAGCAGGAGGAGTGAAGACAAGACATACAAACCTAGCAAAGTGTAAGGGTATTTAGGAGATAAATGCAGCACAAAAGCACCAATGCACTCCCTGTAGTGTCCAGGTGCTTGCCAACTCCCCCATCCCACATCTTACATTCATCACTTACAGGAAGAGACTTTCAGTCAACGTTTGACATTAATAAATAACATTACTATTACACACTTATGCTTCATTGCAAAAGGCCTATTCACTCTCTACCCTATTGGATCCAGTTGTTTCTTCTCCTATGTATGGTATACAGAGGTTTCTAAAAACATACCTGATTATTCTGAATATAAACTGCAGAGGAGTGAACACTGCATCCTCTGCTCACACAGGTATTGTAGCTGATCACCATGCTTTGTAAGGGTTACCCCAAGGCTCAGCCAGCAGCTCTTTTTTAGGACATACTCTTCCCCTTACCGATGTTAAAAAAGAGCAATTAGACAGCAACTCCCCAACATATTCAGAATTCCATTTCTAACATGATTACCCTGCAAGGTGAAGAACATCATTAACTCCTGGCTGAATAAAGTTCACTCTGAACCTCAGAGGATAGGGCCCTTTCAGTATGAGATCAGAAAATGGCCACTTAATGACTAAAATAAAAGCAAATGGTAGATTCATTTTGGGGTAAAGTTGGATGAAATAAAGTTTCCTGTTGTCTTCCCATAGCTGGCCTAAGAGCTTTCTCTGTCTCTAATGAGACTAGATTGCAGTACCCCATACAGAGTCAGAGATGGAATCATTTTTAGAAAGGATTTCCACTCACAAAATGAAAGCCTTAGGAGTTCACTTCAGAGACAAGATACCAATAGAGACATTATTAACATCACTGACATGCACACAAAGGAAGCCTGAGGCTCAGAGCTCTGCCTCTGTGTGGTTAAAAATGTAGGCACTTAGCAGGGAATGAAAATTACACTGGTCCAAGGTCCAGGACTTGCCATATTTAGTCCTGGATTGGTGCCAAAATAAGCATTGCTAGACTAGATGATCAGTGAGAGAACGAGATTTAAAGCCTGATAGCATCAAGATTGAAAACTAACTCTTGTAAGATACTGGGGATGCAACCAGAACAGAGGATTTCAAAAGAAGAGAGAATTTCGTCCTAGGGCTGATACACTAAATCTATAGTTCATACAATTCTTATGCTGCTTTGCTGCTTCTTTCTGGTCAGCCATGCAATAATTTATTTAGAGAAAGTAATCTGATATAATGTGGCTGCATTTTGAGGGTTGTGTTTTGGCTTTTTCAATCTCTCTTGTAAAACTGGCCCATGCTTTTTCCTACCTAAGTATCCCCTCTTACCCAGTGGAAGATGGCCCTGCCCAAGACAGAGGGTTTGGAACTAGATGATCTTTAAGGCCCCTTCCAACCCAAACCATTCTATGATCTTCTTGGACATGGATGTTTTGCAGCTATTCCATGCAGAACCAGCAGTTCTGAAATTGGTTGCATTCACCTTTGAGTTGGGAGTGCCTTTCTTTTGATGATTGGGGCACAGATGGTTGTGGATTATCTTGTAATCTTTCATGGTAAAATACAGTAACTATCTTTGTACAACACAGGTCCCCCTCCATTACACCTGAAGGTCTGAAATACTTGATGGGCCAAACTCAGTCCTTCCTCCTCTTCCTCCTGATACAGGTTCTTTTTCATAAGGTGAAACAGATTCAACAACAAAAAAAGGCTGAAAGTACTCAGACCTGGAAAAAGGCCATCCCATGGATCCACCTGCTCCCATGCAGAAAGGGAAGCTAAACCTGAGCTTTCTGCATGCCTCAAGTATATAGGAAGCACTAACACCTGGTCTATCAGATAGAGATACACTTTTCCTAGTATTTCTTCCTCCTCCCTAAATGCAGTGGAAATCTCTACAATTTGGGTGCAGACTGATCTAAAAAATGTGACTTAGGACTGCCCACAGCATGTCTCCCAAACAGAACCCAGATGGAGAAATGCATATCTTGATGGAATTTTGGTGCGCCGCTGAGTTCCTGCTTACAAAACAGCTCTGGCATCACTACTTTGGCAATGAGGATAGCGACTTTTGAAAACCTAGATCATCTATTACAAGTAAGTAGAGTACTCACCATGTTTTTATGGCTTTGGTTTAATGGCCCAGAGAGTATTTAAAACAAACAAACAAGGCTATTTTACACAGATGTTAAAAGATGCAGGAAACTTGCAAAGGGTTAAAACAGTTAAATAGAAAGATATATGTTTTAACGGAGTTGTGCTTTAAAATTACTTCTAATTTATCCACTTACAAGACATGTATGGAGGTAAAATGATCAGTGGTAATGTGCAACAGAAAGATATATACTTTTTTAATTGTAGCCAAGAGGAATAAACCAGCATGGAATAACTTAATCGTTGCTAATTATAATATCACTGAGGTAATTACAATAGATTTTGATTGTCTCATTTTCACACCAGAGGAGGGCACAATACTGGCTTTTCTCTTAATACATATTTGTTTTTAGAGAAGAGCTGACAATTACACTAATTGTAGTCACAGCATGAAACTTTGGGTTTTAAAGAAAAATTTGTCTCCATGCCACACAGAATAAACACATCCTTTCTGTTTTGTGAGGTGCAAATTAAAGACATATTAATTGCTTTGTTCACTGTAACAATACGGAGATCTTCTCATGTAAGCATGACTAATCCTGTCAGAGTCACGTCACTAGGAAAGTACGCAACATCCAAAATGAACATGGCAGAAGGAACCACCACTTCTGAGTACTTAATAGGGATGTCTTTGAATAGAATATTGTCACCTGGAGGGCAACAACCAGCAGCTGTTCTTCGACTGTGGGACTTGCTCAGATAAAGTAGCAAGAACCAAGATAACTGGGCCAGACCCATGAGTTACTTGGTGTAAAAGCTTCTCTGACTTCACCTGGATTCTCTTCAGCAGCTTTCAAGCAGCCTCAAAAGGTTCAGCATCCTTTGTCTGGCAATGTTCAAACTTTATCTGCTCCAGAAACAGATACAGGAAAGGTGATGGTATGCAGTACAAGGCACAGCCCTGATCTTAACACAGGGAGCAGATATACTCACTTCTGAATGTGCTGTCCCATCATATACACCATGAGGAACTTCCAAAGGAAAACAGCCCTCCTAACTCACCCTATCAAAAGTCTGTACTTGATAAGTAGCATGAACTATTTATCTTCCGTGATACTCTCATCACCCTAACAAAGATTAAGGCGTAACCTGTAGTTTAACCTCACAAAGTTACACTTATCCTTTACAAAGTTCAGTTTATCATACTCTCTTGCTTACATCAGTACAGCACCAGGCTTTCCATTACACGTCTTTGAAGCTGAGGACCAAGCAGCAGTGCCCTGAGAACAGGACTTGAACCCATTCTATCACACACTTGCTCTCCCAAAGCCAGGTTATGTACCCTGCCAGCTTGAGTAGTCTGCACAGTGATAGTGTTGATGAGCAAGAGGAGAAATGCAATGCACATGGGAAAATGGACTTTGCCAGGTCTAAATAACCACAGGGTAGTAGCAGATCTTAATACATCTGCCTCACTTGTGGCGGTGTGAAAGCAAGCTAGATAGGTAAATTCTCCTAGCTCTAACATACAGAAAGAGGATGCAGAAATGCACTAGAGCACTAATAAAAACAGATCCTGAAAATCTGATCTGGAACATTTTTAACTGACAGTACAATAATTTTAGGTTTTTACTGTATAAAATTCTCTGCAAATTGCTACTGTTAACACACCACGTCATTAACATTGGCCAATAGAACTTCATCAGACTACCTGCTTTTGTAGTGTCAAAACATCACACAACTTTCCTACAGGAAAGCTGGAGAAGGAATTCTTATAAGGGCATGAAGGGATAGGACAAGGGGGAATGGCTTTAAACTGAAAGAGGAGAGACTGAAATTAGACACTAGGAAAAAATTCTTCCCTGTGAGGGTGCTGACCCTGGCACAGGGTGCCCAGAGAAGCTGTGGCTGCCCCATCCCTGGCAGTGTTCAATGCCAGGCTGGAGGGGGCTTGGGGCAACCTGGTCTAGTGGAAGGTGTCCCTGCCCATGGCAGGGGGTTGGAACTGGATGAGTCTTAAGGTCCCTTACAACACAAACCATTCTATGCTGCTGTGATTCTGAACTCTTTGCACAACCAGGCCCCAAGGACCTAAAATTTCATGGTGCATGATGTTCTCAGTTTTCATCAAATTCAAACACAGCAGAGTCCTAAGTTTTAATGTAACACTCTCATGGATTAGCACAAGCAATAAAATGCTAACTCATTTCTCTCTTCAAAACCAAAGCAAAACAAAATCCTTTTATCTTTTAATCGATATATGTAAAATATATATGACCAAAGTACATGACAAAGATATCCTGTTACACTGCTCCAAATGTGTTCTGCAGTAGTCATTTGCCTTATTGCACAAGACTGTCATACTGAAAATATACGAAATAGAGCAGATTTGAATTGCTTGCTACTTTAGGAAACCACTACCTATATCACAGGAATTAATGTTTGACTTTTATACCAGTGTTACACATGCGTATTTGCCACCAAAGACAAGCTAAAAGCAGAGAGTAGCTACAGATTTTACATACCAAGTTAATTAGCAATTCTTACCAAACAGAGTGTATCTTTTTCTTCTCAGGGTTCAGCTTGGTCTCTATTAGACATATTTACGGGAAAAGTCAATGGATAAGACATTAGAGGCCAACCTCAAAGTCAGAATAAAGCAACCATAGACCTTAGAGAAGTGCTTTATTAGCCAAGAATTGGTTGGTTATTGATCTCGGTCTCTGTCTCTGGTCACAATAGCACTTACCCTAATTTTTCTAGTGTAAATATAAGTAAATTTGAATGGGTGTTGTTGAAAACAATCTGTAAATCTACATTTTGTGGTTTATGTTGTAATTGTAGTTACGGGAAGGTTCAATATCTGGAGCATGGTAAGGAGACAAGGCTGTGGCATGGCAACCTCAGCTCTGCAAATACGTCCTGAAGCACTTTCTCAGAGGTTATTAAAATGACTGGAGCTATCACTGCTTAGAAGCAGAGAAACCACATGGGTACTCATAAGAAAGGAACTGAGAAAAAAACATTGTGAAGAGAAATGTTATGCATTTAACTTCAGCTTTTCTTTTCACTGAGGTCAACCAGATAATTAAGCAAAACAGATATGCAGAGTTTCTTTACTTTTCTGCAGACAAACATTAATAAATTACTGCTTGCCTCAGCACTACCACACTTTCTTTGCTATATTCTACCTTTTTGATTTAGTTTCATCTTTAAGATTTATTTTGGGATAATTTTCAATTTACTTCATGGCCCTACTGCACAAGACCTCTCTCCTGTTTGTCCTTTTGGGAACACCTGTCTTGAGCATACTCCTATAGGGTTAATGAGGGTTAATGGCTATTGCATTTCAGATTGATATTACCAAGCAATTTCAAGTGGAAATACCAAAAACCCACGATAGCTCTATCTGCTGCAGCACTTGTCTCCATTTAGGTTAACACTGAATGGACTGTAAAGGTTGTACTGCTTTAAAAAACTGCATACGTACTTCAATATATGGCTCAAATTTTCACTATTGCTAAGTGTTATTTCCTTGTTACACAGAATCAATAAGATCTTTATTCACTCCACACATATTGAGAGAAGCAAAAGACTATTTCTCTGCCTATAGTTTGGCCATATCACAGAAAACAATTAAAAAAGGGGATGAAACAACTTTGTTATTCCACCCCTGCCAGCAGCAAAGGGAAAGCTCCTTTCAGCTCTAGACCTGGCCTGCAACATCCATTCTCCCTGAAGCAATGGATACGTGCAACCAAATTCATAAGCTGAGACTATCCCTTATTAGAAACAGAAGCTGAAGCCATGAATTACCACTTTGCTGCCCTACAACTAAACACCACCACTACTTATCTAGTCTGGACAAAATTAAATCGTGTCTGAAACAGACTGAGTTGGAAAGCAGAGCTATCTGTATAATTGACATATGATATGTCTAAATCAGCTCCGCAGTCTGTTTTCTGTTCCTGCACTACCCTTTCTGCACTGACTTGATAATTTCCATCCTACCCATGATTGTTATGTTCCACTGAAACTTTTGTTTAACTGGAGGTTGACTGGCTGTGTAGGAGATAGGGTTTTCCCAACAGTGAGAAGTGCAACCTGAAAACCTGAATTTACCTCAGCGAAAATATAACACAGTTTCCCAGAGTCAAATCCAGAACTCATCACCACTGCCTCTGTTTTCTACTGCCAAGCTCATCTGTCTCAAACACAACTGCAAACTAATTAGAAGATTTCTGTTACAGGTGATCTGATATTCCACTGATGAGCAATGGGAAGACCACCCAGACAATGTCACACTAGTGCCAGAGAAGAACCAGAAGCAAGTCTGCTTTACATTCTGAAATACAAAGCAGCCTTTCATTTCTCCCCACCTGCTCCCACATAAACCACCACTAGAAACCTCCAGGAGCAGCTGAAGTGGCTCAGACCTGCACATACACCTATCTCTTATCATTAAAGACATTGGCTGAACTTTATGAAATCTTACAGTACGCGCTTACTTTGGTTTGAGTTGTGGGGCATTATCACTGCCTTGGGGTTTTTCATCTGTTTGTTTTCCTGAATGAGCTCTTCATTCCACATCAACAGGCTACGGAGTCCTTCAGAGGCTATAAAGTAGGCAAGAAGCAATTTTTGAACAACCTCAGCAGACTGTAAATCAGGTTGCAATGAAAGGTTACCACAATCCAGGATCCCTGAGTGCAATTCCAACTTTGTATTGTTAAAAAAGAAAAAAAACTGTAAAAAAATACTGCAACTGAAAGTGCACTGAACAACCCTCAAGGCCTCTCCAATTAAGCACTGACTTACTTCTGCATTGCCTTGCTATGGATGCTTCAATGCAAAAGCTGGCTTAAGAGAATCCTACCCCATTCTCCCTCCTTCACTGCTGTTCTTCGTGCTCCCATTAACTCCTTCCCTCATACTGAAGGAATCCTTTAAACAATGTCACTAAAAAACCCCAAAATATTTCACGTCTAGACTATGCATTGGTTTAAAAAGACCTAAACTTGTCCAAATAAGAGCAAAAGTGACTTAAACCAGCTTTGCCATCAAAAGATCTGTAATGTGGAACCACACCTTAAGTTTAGAGCTGAAGTAATTAGTGACTGTCCTGGAGCTGAGCTAAAACACTTTGTAACTTCATTCATCATCATCATTATTGTTCCTCTGTATCTCCCAGTGTAGTTAAAAAACATCTGGTCTTGAGCATTGTTAACACCAGTGAAACCAACAGGAATGAGGGGGCTTGATATCTCACAAACAAGGCTGTTACTACCCACAATATGCTACTACATTGCATCACTACTAGATATTGTTGACAAGTCACAAAATAGTATTCCTATTTATTCATGTAATGCAAAGGCAGAACTCTTTCTGTCTGCATCTCTAATGACTGGTAGGAGACTATGGATGAGAATAATCACAAAACCTGAATGGAGATAATAAAACCAATAGTGTTCAAGTGCTGAAACAAAGAGAATCCCCAGTGGGGCAATGATCATCTGAATGACTCAAGTAGTTCTGCACAAGCCTTTGAATTTCACTTTGACATTTAAATGAAGAAAGGGAGAGAAAAGCACAGGCCAATTTCATTGATTGGTGTAACTCAGGAATCTAACATAAAAGCATTGGGATGACTCACAATACATACAACATCTGAAACCAAACTCCACTCTCTTCTATTCCCATTTCATTAAAATAACCTCCTATTTTCTTCTGTTATAATATCCTATAAATCATGTGCACTCTGGTCTGAAAAACCCCATGTAGGGGGTTCAAACAGGGCTTTCTTTATTGGATTTCATTTGGGAGGGCAGCTACATGGGCTTACAGACTTAAAATAAAAACTAAAGAGAAAAAAAAAAAAAAATCAGTGTTTTCAACTGAGAATTTGCCAAAGTTGGATTTTAAAAGTTCACAAACTCACAGCTTCCTCCTTCAAAAACCCAAAAATGCAGCCAAAACATACCACCAGAAGTGAGGCATTTGCAGGGCACAGAACAGGCTGTGAAAATGCTTCTCCATGCTGCCAGTGCTGTGTTTCAGTGAGCCAGACTCCAGGAACACAGCACAGAGGAAAGAAACCCTTGGGCAAAACCAAATGGCTACACAAGCTCTGTAACTGTGGACTCCAATACTAAACGTTTGTTGACGCTGTCAGCATGCATCTCCTCTTGTGGCATTGCCATGTTTTGTGAATAAACTGTTCCAATCACACAGACAAAATCAGACAATTTCAGAGAGATCAAGAATCATCTGTAAACCAGACCCTAATCCTCCAGCTGAAACACATCCTGTGAGCATCCAGCTCAAATTGTTACTGAGCTTTAAGGTCCCTTCCAACCCAAACCATTCTGTGATTCTATGATATTTAGCAAGGAACTTCACATACAGAGTACGTTCATTGTTTTAATCTAGCATGCATATACATATTTGATTTTCACATACAGTTAAATGCAAGTGCATGATGATCCTCCTGCATAAAGCTCAATGAACCCAACTTTTCTCCAGAAAATTTTACACCTGCCTCTTTCAACATACATGTGTTTGAGAGCCTTTACTTCTACTGATTTACATGAAAACAACAGCACTTTAAACAGCAGCAACAGCATCTCTGCTCAGAGAAGGGGATGCAGTCCCCACTGTGCCTGGGTAACTTCGGTTATTTAACACGTGACAGTAAGGATCTGGGACAAACTGGTTAGACTGTTGCTAAGCAGATGATCCACTCCAAAGACAGTGCATTGCATTAACTTCAGGAAGATCCAGACTATGAAATCATTATAGCAAATATCTTTGCTTTGCTTTTTGACTGATAACCTTCATCATTAAAATTAATGCCAGTGTAAAGTCAAAACTGTACCTATTAATACAACTCTAATTGATACTGTAAGTAGACAGAATCTCACTGTGAATACAATCAATTCTGCACAGATCCTGTTCTTTATTGACTCTCTGGTTCACTGGGGATAGGACTTTTTAGCATCAGTTTTATTATTTTTCAGCAGTGATGCCACCATACAGGTCTGAGGCCCAAGGGTATTTGGTGATTTCATTTTGACTTCCTGTGACTTTCCCAACATACAAAGCCAATATAGGAGGATGCTGTTAGTACACAGTCCCCTTGGGTTGCTAGTTATGAAACTTGAATTGCTGCACTTAAGCCAGCCTGTCAGCATGCTTGGCCTCCTAGACACCATGGCTCCGGCTCCATCTACAAAACTTTAAGTGCCACTTGCTTAAAGTATGGAAAAAAACCCATATCCTGTCTTTGCATATACAGAACAACACTATTAATGGTGTTCTGTAAGAGCATGTGTAGGCTGGGCTAGGAAAACCAGGAGTATTTGTCAGACAAGAGCTTATTTCTTACACTCGTACAAAAAGCACAGTGGATTTTACAGATGGATCAACTGAATTACAGAATTTGTTGTAAAAACTCGCCTGCCGCTTAGCTCACCTCAACAAATGAAATCACACCAAGATTTTTGGTATTTTTCAGCCAGCCTGCACATGACTTGTCTTTGCTAAAGTGTACCTGTACATCTACAAATACTGCTGCTAATCCCAAATCGCCAACAGTACAGAGCAGAGCGAAGAGGAGCAGGAACCCCTTCCACACCGCACCTGAAGGCTTCCTGCCATGGCCCAGGCTTCAGGAATACCATTTGCCTCTGCTGGTGCATTCACTGTACTGGGACAGTAAGCAGCAAACCTCAAAGTTACCCTGGTGTCATAAAATAATGACTGGAACAAAAGATTTCTGCTCATCCTTTGAATTATGCCCTTAAAGAAGACTGAAAGAAGGTTGGGTGTGTAGCCTGCTCAAAATCCATCAACAGCAAATAAGAGTCTTTTATTCCCAGTTCTTACCTCCTTAAACAAAGCAACAAAATGCCAGCAAATTACTTTGAACTGTCTTAACAAACATGGCAAGTTTTCAGACAGGACTTTAGCAGATGCCTCAGCTGAGCCTGTCCCAAAGACACGTGGTCAGGAAACCACAAGAATGGGTCCATCTTGAAATTTTCCAGTCCTTTTTATTCCTGCAACTTCAGAAGGCCTAATAATAACAACTGCCGTTATTCCAATGCTGGCTAAATACAGGGCACTCATCACCACAGCATCTAGCTGCCTCTGTTGAAACCTGGATTGTCCTAACGAGAATGAAAACACAGCAGCCTTCCTGATACCAGCCGCAGGGAGAAGTTCTTAGAGCTCAACTGATGATTAGATTCACACTTAAGTGTATATACATAGGGAGCCAATTTCAAAGGCGTGGGCCTGCTAATGAGATTGCCCTGCTGCCAGAAGCTGCAAAGCTGTTCCCTGAGGAAGCGAGCAGGAGCTTTCCAGGGGAACACAGGTTACCTGGTGGAATGGAGATGGTGCTAAGGCTCTTAGGAGAAGTGTCAGGGATTCATTAATAGCCAGGAGCACTCGAGCCCAGCATCTTTAAAAGAAGTGCCTCCAGCAGAAAACAGTTATCCTGTGTTTTGGGCTAATGCTGAGGCAAAGGGAAGTGCTGGCATGTGACTCAAGCTACTAGTCTCTCTTCTGCATTTTTGGAGATGTTATATTGAAGAACTGAGCTTAGCGGTGCTGTTCAGCCTGTGAGATCTTATCACGTTGTGATAAGACTACAGGGTGAGGGGAGATTTAGAGTTTGGTATCTACATATTTTTAACATTGTTTTTACTCACAATTACTGCACACAGCACTTGGCAGATGTAACTACTTGCCCTAAATCTTTATTAACTAAAAGAATACTTAGGCATATATCTTTCGCTTGCTATCCAATAGCCAGTGACAAGCAGAAGACTTGAGCAAGCAGAACGTACCAACTTTGGTCTCTCTTCTTATGTCATGTCCCTCTTCTTTATTCCCCTCTTTGTTACTTTTCCGTGATCCAGCTACTAACTTGCTAACACCTTTTTAATTTACACTTGCTTAATCAACAGCTCTATTGCTGTCTGTGGACCTATGAGTTTTTAGCATCATTTCCAATATTACTCACATCAATAAATTTGACAAAATGCATCCGTAAGACATTTTGGAATTTGACAGTGTATTTTACAATCTACTTCCTCCAAACAATAGGCTGATCACTGGAGAGGAAAACATCTTTTTGAGAGATGCACATGCACACACACACTTCAGGAGCTAGATAAAGCTGAAAATTTAAGGACAACATGTAAAGTCAGATCTTGAGGTGGTACAAATCAACACAGTCTCTAATTTATAGTGGCTAAGGATTTGACCCTGAAAATATTTTCCTGACACTTTTGATAAAGAAAGAACATTACATTTCACTTTATAATTGGACACTATAGTTAAAAATAGTCAGATTCTTTCCTGATTAGAGAGACAGGAAGATATAGAACAGATTTGTTGTCTATTAGATTTTATGTTCCATTTTCTGTTATCAAAAGAAGTAGTAATTTTGTGTATAGAGGCTGTCCAGCACAGTCATTTGTTCCCTCAGATACACTAATTCAAGCATAAATACATAGATCCATATTAATAAGCCACACCTCCCCCATTCATATAGTTCAGGATCCTGCCTAAAAGTTTTCGTATTCCCTGGATTTGCACTGTGCTGAAGTTGTGTCTGCACTGATCCCTAGTCTTTCCCAACAAAGGCAAAACCCAACTGTAAAATGTCTGTGAAAAGAAACATTTTCTATTGTTAGAATTCGTTAAATTATTTAACATCACCTCATTTTAAACATTTTCCTTAAAAATACTGTTTACACTAAAGCCCAAAGGTACATTTTCTTTTCCTTTTGGGGTAAACCCTCCTTTATTGTGCAAGAGCGGGGAAGAATCCCATCCAGCTTTATGAATAATGACAGGCAGAATGAATTGCAAGTTGGTCTTAACAAACATGTTCTCAAATCCATTACCCCACTACTCACTCAGGCCTCTGTGTAAGTGCTAAGTGGTGGCAGGCAGCAAGAGCCCTGCCTGGCAGTCTCTGTAATTAAACATTCAAACCCAGGCATGCACTTCTTCAAATGGGCCCCCCAACTTCCTTTTTTGAACACTTTCTTCAGAAGGAAATCTCACACAGCTGTTCTAAGAACACTGCATGACATCTGCAAAATGTCTATTGTAGAGACTGGGGTAAAACACCAACAAGCTGGATGTGACCACTAATTGAAGCCATTGTTTAGGAAAATTACTCGCGTGTGGTCTAACAACTCATCTGAAATTAGTGATTGCTGCAAATGAAAAAGCAGAATTACAGAGCAGCTCCCACCCTCATGGCTCCCAACGGGAACTGTGCTAGAAACAAACATTTACCATCACACAGAAGTATAATGCTGGTTTATATTGTGTATTTTTGGTGGGGTTTTAACTGCATCAGATGCCAGCAAGCTGCATTCCAATGTGTATTACTGATACTGTCAACAAATATTAAATAGATTAGGTTTATAGTTGTGAGATAATCAGAAACGTGTCCCTCGTTTCTGTTTTCCACCCAGTAGGTTTAAATAGAACAAGCCATTTGTAGCTTACTGTCTATCTTACACCTTATTTACACTGAATTTTTATCTTCCAATGCATCTTATTTTTTGTTGGCATTCCCCACCATGCAGTTTACATGGTGATGAAGAAATAGCCTTGCAGGCATTGAAAAAGAGATACAACATGTTAAGACATAATTCCCTGCAGGGCATTCGAGGCTGAATTTGCTGTCACAATGAGTCCAAGCTTCCATAACTATCCGTGTTTTATGTGGATTTGAAACATAAAATTAGATTCATCTTAATCTTCTGAAACAGCAATCTTCCCAGGAAAGCTGAGAGACAACAGCATATGAAAATCATAAGAGAGAGAGAGGACAGAAAGAAGACAAGAACTGAATAAAATGAGATGCTGCACTGTTCTAGTAAAGGAAGTGAAGTTCCCGTATGGGTAATAATATATCATGAAAACTTTGCTGAAAGGGATTGAGTTCCTGCCAAATTCCTTGTTTACATACAAGTTATCTCTACCGAGGCTTCTCAGCAAGCCAAGAACGCAGGAGCACCGAGGAAGCCAGCACTAGAATAGAATTCGTTGCTGCTGAGAGGAAGGCTTGTGACACGCTGCATTTCCTAACTAAGATCAGATTTATGGCTGTGGCCTCCGTTCACCTAGGCAGGGACACAGAGCACCGACCCAGGAGAGCTACAGTTCAAAACAATAAATCTCAAGTTTCCTTGGTCAGTCCAAGAGCAGAGCTTAAGGAATATACTGCCCTAGTTTTCTGGAATCAGGCTTTGCAGCTGGAGTAACTTCCAACTTCTCTGTTTCTTGATGGGCTTCAGATATGCCAGCTTTGTCATATCCTTTTGCAGCCCCCTGGGGCACCCGGAAAAGTGACTGGGTTTAGAAAAAGTTCTCCAGAGTCAAAGCTACTTCTTTCTTATTTGTATGCAAAGAAGAATATTTTATTGCACGCAACTAACAAACAATGCAGAAAAAAAGAGGAAAAACATGTTATGTTTGATGATACAAACTGACAAAGGAAACACACTAATTGAAATCTTCCCAAATAATGTGGGACTAGAATGTAATTCTTTTTCTATTTAATTAAAATCATATGCACGTTGCTCTCTTATTGCCATTACTTCAGCCTTACACCAGCATGATACATGGTCAGACATTATTTTTCTCTCAAAATCAATGAAACAGGCGGAATAAAGTTTTCAAAGGGTTTCAAATTCATTTCTTCTCCTGCTTCACTCATCTGCCTTGCTGCTATTAAAACCAGCAAATATTCTGCATATACCCCTCATAGCAATCAGTAACTGACTTGCGCTTTTCAACCATCTACTGTTCTACATTTTAGAGACACAAACGTGAGAAAATAGCAATGTAGATAGTAGGGCACAATAAATAATGATTTCCACAGCTATCACATTAGCAGCATTACACAACTTTTTGGCAATGCAGTACTCAAACTTTCAGTTTTCAGTGATTGACATATAACATTATTCTGACATCCCATATTACTCTCTATTTATGAACACCTTTACCATATGTAGTACTATATTTAGCCTAACTTACTTTCCTGCAAACAACACATAAAACTTATTTTCCAAAGCTTTTGATACAGATCAAACAAATAAAAAAATCAAATAAACCCAGGAAAGACATTTAAGGACGTTCTTAGCTTTCACTTCTTGACTTCCGGTAGAAAGTCTGTATAGAATTGAAAATCGAGCACGAAACATTAAATGTTTTGCTGACTTGGGTTTATTGGGTGCTGACTGCACCCCCAGCTGTGGCTGCCCAATGAGGCTGCAGTGGTAGGGACCAGATACCAACACAGGCTACTTGTCATGAACCCACAGGTACGACAGGAAAAGTCATCACTTATTTGAGAATCCAGTCTCTATTCTTCCTAGTGTGCTGTCTGTAGCAGAATATTCATGCTCACTGCTGTGCAGCCCCTACACCCTTTCCCTCTGGTAAAACTCTGGTAAACAACAGGTCCCTTGCAGGTGGACTGTGAGGTGACAACCCTTTGTCCTCAGCAAACATATTCTTTGGTTACCGAAATCCTTGTACTGCAATAACTCTTCCAGCTCCAGAAGTTACTTGGAGTGCCAGTAGCCACTTTCCTGAGCCCATCTTGCCTTCCTATGCTAATCACGTCCCGATGAAGCACTGAGGGTCAGGAAGTTTGACTGGATTCTCTTCCACGTTTCACACACACAAGTCCCAGAGGGTAAGGGACAGGGAGAGACAATATGCTTCTCCTTATCAAACATCTTGGGCTCTCAAATGGAGCCGGTATAAGCAGAAGCACAAAACAACACCCAATGCTCTGGGTTTAAAAGGAAAAATAACTAAATTAAGCCAACTCATCACCTAAATGAGGTGAAATTATAATAATTATAACTGATGAAATGATGATGCATAAAACACACAGAGGCACTGCTCCAGGTAGTAAGTTCTGCTGCTTATTTCTCCTGGTTATTCCATTTGATATTCTCTGTACTTAAGTTTTGCAGCCTCACACCCCACATTTTAATGAAATGCAGTGCTCTATTATTAACTGCTGCTATAGGAAGATTCCAAAGGAAGTAAATACTTCATTTAATTGTGTGTATGCTAGCCCACAATACATGTAGGGAAAGAGAGGCTGGCACAGGTATGCTGCAGGAGCCTTTCTACACAACCTTCACTGGGGTTTTTTTTTTCAGAGAATAAAACCAGCTAACAATATTTTCCTGCGAGATTTCAGCGTAGCTGTAGGGATAACACAGTACCATATTTCATTAAAGTTAGAGGTTCAACAAATGCTGCCTGCACTACTCCATGATCTTTATTGGGACTACATTATGAAAATAATTAGAACCGATCAAAAAGGGGGGGTAGAGTGAAGAAGGGTATAATTTTTCCATTTTCATGAATTCTTTCCTTTTTCTTCAACGTGACCCAGCCACCTTATAGAAGTATTAACACAATAATGTGGAAAATGGGCATAAGAAATATTTAATTCAGTAAAAATCATGTCTATGAAAAGAGTTTGCTGTTACTATGTTAAGTTACCTTACCTGAATTCAGAATTCTTGGTCCTCCAGTTTGGTTTTGTGTTCCAGGAATTAATAAGGACTACTGAACACTATGGCAAGTTCTAAATCTTTGCTGGAGGAAATCCAGACTCATTGATGTGAACTTTTTGATTTATGAGGCTTTTTGATTTCTGGCTGTGTCTTTTTGATTTTGTGCTGCTTTATAAGGCTTACCCCAGATTATTCAGACACATCTCAGTAAGTCTTCTATAATGAGAGGCACCTAAAAGAGCTGGAATATTTTCTATTTAAGTGCAGTTGCCATATGGAAATTGAAGTTCAGGTATGAACATTCAGCCCTGGTTTAGAAAATTTAAGTCCAACACAGACCCATTCAGCCTGATTTCCTCCGCATGGTAAATACTCTGATATCTCAGCAAAAAGTTGTTTTAGCATACTCTGCATATAATATTTCATTTCCAGGGCAACAAACTGATAAGATAGCTGCTTCATAAACACACCTTTGCTATCTTCTTTATAGGCCTGCAATGAATCTGATGTAGTTAACGTGCAAATTCTGGGATCTTCTGGAGAACTCAAAGCAACTTCAAACTTCTTTATTTTCTGACACCCAAAATTTTCACACAAAACAAATCAATTTGTTTACTAATTCCCAGTTCCTTTGTTTGCCACAAAGAATATAAATTGGTTTCCAAATGAAACAGAAAATAGTGCAAAGCTCATCTTTTAGAGGGTTCAGTTCAAACCTGAAGCCATACCTAACATCTTCAAGAGACTCTTAAAAATGTATGACGATTTAAGGTGAATCTGGGAAGTTTAAAGTTTCCCACGTGGAGACCACAGAAAATACGTTTTCATCAGCTCCTGTGAAACCCTGACTGGATTTAACCACAAGTTGCTTTGCATTTTGAGTGTCGTCCAGACAAGAACGTCAAAGAGAGGGTAGCTCTTACACAAGAGACTTGGTGCATTCGCACGGCTCTCGCAGGTTGCTTTGTTAGTCACTCTGATTGCTCTCTTTTTTCCAGAGATATACATGGAAAGAACTAGAGTAAGTGACCTCAGAAAAGAAACTTTTAACCTTATCCTTGATGTAAACATCTCACACTGATATTGCAATGTAGGTAAAGGAAAACATGGCAATTTACCAGAACAAGGTCAACACCACAATAAGGTAGATGTTTCCTTTTTAAGGTTCACTTCTAAGGGGACTCGAGCATTCCTACCTAACCTAAGTAACAAAATGGCACATACTGCAAAGGTCTGCCTTTTAAAAGCTAACACAGCAGTCATTGTAATTGATCAGTTTTGAAAGAGGAAGGCATGCTCAGTTGTAAACTGTTCAAAAAGGTACACCATCCATGGTTCAAATTAAATCATAAACCACAGCTGTGCAAGTGTTGCTTCCCAGTTCTACACCAACACAATACAGTACACATATGTACACATTTATGTATGTACACACTAAAGGAAAAAGTATATAGACAACGGGCATGACAAAACTCTGTTCTAGATATTTCTCTGTCAATACATTACCAAACTTCAGAATCATTACAGGAAAGTAGAATCGTGATCATTCTTTGAAAACAAGTGTCATATGAATTGTTAATAGGTAGTATCCCAAGTGCATGTGAGTTATTATAATCTAGCACGTATTGTGGAAGCCTACTGCACACTGAAATTACCAGTTAACACTTAATTTTTGCATTCCACATTTATGCAATTAATTAGAGAACACTTAACATTCTCTCTAACTTCAAGCTCTGCATGATCATGTTTGATCATGAGGGAATTTAAAATCATTTCTGTAGCCAAGATTTAAATACAAGAGGAAACAGAGATGGTGAGGGTTAGAAAGGGAAGCACGAATCCATTAAGTGACAGACCAAGCTACAGAGAAATAAGAAAGGCAATGCAGACACAACAAGCAAGCTTACTCATGGCAAGGGATGCTTATATTTAAAAATATAATAAAAACAAGTCAGGCAACTTTTATATACAGAGGAAATACGCAGAGATATAGTTACGTATTAGGGGACTTTGCTAGTCCATCAGCTGCATCAAAGATGAAGATGTAAGAGGTAAGTAGATTTAAGAGATGTGGTAAGTATTTAAAATAGTAGGTAACACACCACAATAGCACTGAATTCAGCATAGGTTTTGTGGGTTTGGACTATATTTTTATGTCCTTGCTCTCGGATTTTGGGAGAACTGCCTATATTCCTGCCTGTCAAGTACATACAATGCTACGGTTAGTTAGAGGGATCACAGTATCTGTAGTTTGTCGGAATTTGTTTGCTAGCCATCATGAATTCCTGGTATCACTGTGACTTTGCCTCTAATGTTTGTGGCATCTCCCATTACCCATCTTCCCTCAGGATTATTTCCCTAGGACCTTCCAGAGGTCTAACACAGCATGTGCCTCAGGCAGGCACAGCTCAATCTCCGTTGCTCTAGCCCACAATACCTCCCAGTAAATCAATGGATATAGGTGAGTCACCTTGCAGTGATAGCCTTAAGCTTAGCAGAATACATAGCAGGCCTAGTTAAAGGATAAAGAAGGTCTTTAATATGCAAGTTCACTGTCCAGAGGGAACTGAGGGAGACACTTAAGGCTACGTTTTAAAGACTGACTTTGAAGAGACTAATGAGAGCTCATTTTAAAAGGTGCTTAGAGCCCTCACAACAGTTCCAAACCACTTCAAACAAACCTGTTTCTAATTGAGTTACAATGGAAATTTCAAGACAGGTATTTCTAACCCTGCTGATGTATTGTACTTCTCACCTTCCGCATGTACTGGGTGCCATCATTTCCTGGAACCCCTAGGATACTTGATGTGATACAGAATCAATCCTGGCATTCCTAGCACGATCACTCGAGTGTTAAATAGCCCCAGTGCTCAGAAAAGAACTGGGCAGAGATGATTCAAACGATGGTAATGGATACATTTAGACACATTACTGTAATGAATCTTTCTTTGCATCCCCAAATAAAGAGTCAGGATCGAATCCTCAGCCAGGCTAGACTGCGGAAGCGATAACAATTTCCACTGGCCCAGAATGCTTGTAATCAGATACATCCATTTATTATCTGTGACAAGGTTGGAGATGTTAGGCAAATTACTTTATTATTCTGCAAAAATACCAGCTTGTCATTAATATTAGCCTGTGTCTTTAAAATCAGAGATATAAGCAGCTTCTTCATCTTACTACATCATGCTATAATCCGAAGTGCCCCGAGAGGAGCTGTAATATTTAAGGTCTTTTAGCTGGTACCTCTACATCCTGATTATCCTTTAGAAATTAAATGCTTTCAATATACGTTTGTAAGAGACTAACAATCTCCTGCCACTTGAAGGATGAAGATGGTAAATGATGGCTGGGGCTTTTTTTTTGTTGTTTTGATGCTGCCAGGCAGGCTGATGACTTTATATTCTGCGTCCATGGCTCAATGACCCACAAATCTCCTTTGATATGCCAGGCAGCAGAGAGAACCAAGCTGAACGGATCAGGAGAAAAGTGAAAACACTTCAGCAAGGGGCCCCCGATGAAGCCATCATGTGACAGGAATCCTAAGACTCCGTTACGGAGGGGAGAGGCGAGAGAGAGGGAGAGAAAGAGGGAAAAAAAAGGGAAGAGGGCATTGTGGTGGCACAAGCTGATAGAGATGTCAGAGACGCTTCAGTAATCTCACGACGCTTTGGCCCAGTGTGGGGGCAAATGAGGCCCATATTGAGCATGGCGTGACGGGTAGGACCACCCCAGGAAAGCTGCGAGGGGGCAGGCACTTGGACAAATCAAAGCAGAAGAAAGTAATTTTCGATAAATTAAAGAAATCTCCATGGAAATTAGCATGAAACATTTTCTAATCTCCCGCTTTTCACTGCCGACAAGGGTCACTGGTTTAACTTCTCTCTCTTATTTTATTATTCCCCAGCCACATTCCTCTGCTTTTTTATATCCTTCAATTTTTACTACCTCTTTTTCCTCTAGTCTATCATTTTTAGCCTTTCTTATAGCAGCTTCTTAACCCTTTTAGGACTTCTCCCAGTAAATATTCTGGAGAATTAACTGATCCATTAGAGTTTAAAGGACAGACACTCCAAAGCAGTTGCCTTTTTTAACTGGCTGCAGTATTTCGTCTACCGACTATGCCGTCATTTTAACTGTGATCAAAGTCAAACATTCCCTTCACAGTAAACCCTGAAAATGGCCCTTTCCACAAGCTCCTTTAGAGATAGAGTGCTGACGCTGCTAAATACCAGCTGCAAATGCACTGCTAGAGGTAACATGCTAAGTCACAGCATTAGGACTTCTTGATTTTTAACACAAGAAATCATTTCTTTTTGCTCCCATTTTGGTTTTGCTAATCCAAGAACATCAGATGAGAACCTCCTCTTTCCCACCTTTGTTCCAGGAGGTCACATTTAGAAATCTGGTTTAAATTAAGATGGATTAGGAATATTAAATACTGAAAGGTTTTAAAAGTAAATACAAATAGCAATAAGGTTGACTGGTAATAATGACATTGCTACTTCAACACATGAAGCATATTGAGAGAAAGGTATCTGCCTTTTGACTGTTGTAACTTTGCAATTGTAGACATAAAAATCAATAAAACTTCAAAGATCTGTGATCCATGACTTCTGATATGGAGACAGAAAATGTTAACAAAATCATCATGGTTAGAATGATGATTTTCATAAAGAATATGAGTCCAACTTCACTTCTAATGTAAGTAAGTGCAATTCTTCCTACATCATTGGTAAAGAGCCAGGGTCGGATTTACCTTTTAAAATACTTATTCACATCTTATGCCATATAATAAATCCAGTTTTATAGATGTTCCAAAGCACACAGACTTCTGAGATCTCCTTCTATAGATTGAATTTCTAAATACACCTAAATAGATTGGTATGTGGAGAAGAAATTCTTTGTACAATGATAAATAGTAATGGCAAACTTAAATAAGTCTCGGGCTTTTTTTTTTGCTGCCACTTATAGATGCTATTGGACCTGGGGATGGATCTCCACAAGTTTCATAGTAGGTCACAGAAGTATGTTCCCTGAAATGGTTTCTATAAAAAGTGGTCCAAATATGTCATTTGCTATCACTTAAGAAAGGAGCTCTATGTAGAATGATAACTGGTACAGTTTCTATCAGTTTTACTACTTGCACAAGCAGTGTGCTACATGTCTCTCATTTTCTTGAACAAGACAGATGCCTCTGGTGTGAAAAATACAGATGTTGGAGTATGCAGCAGACAAGTATGGTTTATCAAAAATACACTACTGGCACTGACTGATGTCAGACTTAATCATTCAGCATCCTAGCGGGAGCGAGTGAATTATTGGGTCTTAGTCATGTGTGGTTTATGTTTAAAAAGTAATACGTCATCTTGTTTCTTCTTTACAGGGGTTGGAAACTATTGAGCAGACAGCAACGCCTGGGGCTACAGGTAAGAAGCTGAACAGAACCCAGAAATGAAGGTGCATGACAAGGGGTATAGGCATGGACAAGTATCCATGCTGCTTCTGTCAATGAAGGGCAGAGAAAAAATATGAGCATTAGAAAGACTGCACTGAAAAGGGGTGGGGGATTGGGAGAGCCTAAGCTTACTTCATAAAAACATTTCCGTATTTCATCTGAACAAAATATACACAACTTAATTTTGTGTTTAAATAGATGCATAGTTTAACAAACAGCTTCTTAATTTATTCATTGCTTATCATATTTTAGATGATGTTTAAACAACACCACACACACGTGCACACAAGCATAGACAAAGCTGGTTTCTTAGTCATGAAGGATTCACCTGTACATAGAAATTATTTCTAATCAGCCACTCATTTTGAGGACTCAAGTGTCAGGTGCAATGCACTCGAGATTGTCAAAAGGGTCCTCATTTATTGTTTCAGTCTTTTGGATGCTTCCCTTTAGCCACACCGTTAGAAGTTTGAGTTGATACAAACGCTGATCAAGCATATCAGAACACACTGGTATAGCTCCCTGCTATCTAACAAGAGAGAATAGCCAGACATTGTTTTAAATGGTACAACTTTAAGTTACTTTAGAAAGTAATTATATCAAGGTATTTTTCCAGGGAGGAAACGAAGGAAGAGTCTTTTTCTTTAAACAGAAAAATAGCTACCACAAACTCAGACGGCTTGGAAGTGATGTCTCTTGTAAACATCAGGCTAGTCCTGAAACTACTATTTATATGAGCAGAGGTAAAGTTTGACAAGTCATGGGAGCCCTTCCCACAAGGGATCAGGCCCTTTCAGTGTATTACCTGGGATAACTCTAATCCACTCACACCTTCAGCACAAAGACAGAAATAAGAACAAGATGTGTGGCTCATTAGAGCCCCAGAGCTGCAGTACACTGCCTGAGCCAGGCTTACACCATTACTGCCAAGCGCCTGTGATTACCTCCCCAAGATCTCAAGAAAGGTGTCAGTTAGACCATAACAAGCAATGCCTTTAGCATGCATCCTTTTATTACACTGTTCCTATCAAGAAATACAATTTCAGAGTTAATGCTAGTTAGCCAGTTATGGGAAGTCAGGCTGTCATCCAAAATTCATGTGATACATTTTCTTCCAAATTATCTTCCTCCATGAACTCATGATTAGGTAAACAGCATAATGCACAGAGGAAAAAGTATATTAATCTGACTACTGCTTTTCTCTCCCATTAATGGTGGATTTAAGTTGCCAGAATCCATAAATGCAACAGCTTCCTTTAAAAGCAGCAAAATAGTTTTTCTGTATAAATGGTGACTTTCAGGAGATCATTATTGGGAAACTGACATTATATTCTGCACAGAAATAGGTCTCCTCTGGACTTCAACACATACCAACTACAAAATGTGAAGTCAAGTCATTTAGCATTTATTTCAGCAGAAATGGCTTACCTCTAATTGAGGAGCTTTAGTCAGAGGAAAAAGATATCATCATCTTCAAGCACCTTCACTGAACTGGTGGTGTTATCATGTGTATTGCAGGGGTGCCTGAGACCACAGGCCACAGACCAGAGGATCTTTACTCTGTCCAGTGTGCTGTCTAGTCCTACAAAGTCTTTAGCTCACTGGCACACTAATATACTGGTACTCAGCAGTTAAGACTCCACGCTCCTCTGTTGATCAAATACAACACAAACACAGCCTGGACTCAATGTAATGAGCATCTGCAAATCTAGGACCTGTTTTGGCAGACTTTGCACCCAGAGAAAGCATCACTATGAATGTGAGCATATGCCATGGGTCCTTCTTGCCCTCTACTTGGGCACTGAACTCTAGCCCATAAAGGAAGATTAAGAGAAAGCGAAATGCAGTTTGAAGAGGTAACCCATTAAACCACTCTGCAAGCAGCTGACTGAGGCATATCAAGGATTTTAGGGGCCTTAGGAATAACGCACAAAATATGAAAATTTTTGGTATATATGGTGTTTCAGGTCACTAAAGTTTAAAGTTAGTTGTGTTAAAGTTTGTGAAAGTTAACAACCTTTAAAATAGTTCACTGAGACTTCCAAGGAAGAAATCCTCAAGCTACACATACACAAAACTTCATTTTTCTCTAGTTCAACAGGATAGTGTCTTAAATTTATATTGCTCTTAATGAGTCTCGTCGCTTCTGATTTGATAATGGAAGAGGAAAGTGAAAAGTTGTTCTTGTATTACAAGATCCATTTACAGAAATGTCCAGATTTTGAGGAGTCACTTAGAGTGGCATTGTCTTCAGCAGAGAGGTGGACAGTTTTACAGCAGGAAGAGAACTGTCTAGAACTAGTGACTACTTTTACTAAAGTGATGCTTTCAGCCCGTGAGTCTCACTAATCAAGGACTGGAAAGAATGTCTTGCCATCAGATGGTTTTGATAAAGTTTCATGTATTTTTATTATCTTCTGAGGCATGAATTTATATTACAGACCAAACAAATACCTAAAGTGCATAATTCAGATTTGAGGATGTATCTGCCCATGCAGCCATATATATTTACCATTTTTCATTGATACTGGCAATAGAACATGAGCAGAAAAGCCTGCTCCACTTTGACAAGACGAACAGGTTGCATATGGAAGCACATTTTAACTTCCCTGTCTAATTCATGCCAGCCATGCTGGTAGAGCTGCTTCTCATTCTATCACTCTAACAGCATTACAAACCCTTCATCACCTCCTCTTGATGAGGATTTACCTAGACTCTGCTGGTAAGGCTTTCTAGTGTGTCAATCACAGGAACATAAGGGACACAGCGGTGTGCAAGAGGAAGAGCATGAAATACAAATGTGAAAGGGACTGAATTAGTCCTTTTTCCTTGGCACACAAACTACTTGCATCTGTAACTCAGATTAATGATTAGGGAAAAGTGTAAAAATGCAGAGCTGATGTCCTTCTGTTTGAACAGAAGGTTTCTAACAACAATGAAAATCAACTTTCTGCAGGGGAAAGAAGTAAAGTTACTCACAGAGAGTCAGGAGTGGGAATTCAGAACTTCTGACTCATTCCTGACTTCTGCAGCATAACATCATGGTCAAAGACATTAGCTTACAACTACAAGAAGCGGGAGAAAGAGGGATGCGGGAGAAAGAGGGATGCGGGAGTGGGAGAAAGAGATGAGGAAGGGATGCACAGATTTCAAAGCAGACTTCAGTTAAGGATGAGAATCACTAATTTCTCTCACATAAGCATATCCTTACCAGGTTTTTTAAAAGAAGGTGAATTTATGAACCAGGAATTAGAGAAGTGTGATTCCGTTTAGTTACATCAGTGTTATACAGCGCTAACTCCACTAAGTGGTACTTTCAAACTAGTCCATCACTGGCACGAGCAAAGTAGACCCTATGCATAAATACAGTGAAGCACTGAATGTGTGTGTAGATAATTAATTATATTACTTATTACACTGGCAGAAAAATTTATTACTGTGGTGAAAGGTCAGACTTTTCTTTCCTGTTTTGACATATTAAGAAAAATTTTAACATTCACATTCAAAACACAAATACCACTACCCAGAAACCATCAACTTTTCCTTAACCAGAGGACACAGAGGTACACAGTCAACTGGCAAATAGGCCTCAGAGAACGTTTGCATGACAGGAGAATATTGATTTGAAATCAGTTTTTGAAGTGCAGATTTTCATTTATCCATTTGTTAATCATTGCTGTACAAGCTTATTGTTTCAATGTACTCATTTTGAGCAGATGATGAGATCTGGTTTACAAACACTTAAGGAAAAACATCAAAATAGAGCGTAACTAGCTTCTTGGTCTGGCACTATGGATGATACATAGATGGTTATCACAGGGGCTGCCCAAAGCTCTGCCCAATCATGCAAAAATCCTCTTGTTGAAAAACTATTTACACATCTGCTGCAGGATGGTGTGGGAGCACTTCAGCTCTGTTGCAGCTTTCAGTGCCCCACAGAAATGTTCCACATTTCTGAGTAGCCTTATGACAGAGAAATCTACTTGCAGTCCATTGATTTGGTACTGTCCCTTCCCCTATGTACTAGGTCAAGCTTTCAAGGTCACTGTTGACACATCCTTTCTCTCCCGCTCCTTTGTCTTCAATATACATTCTATCAGCAGCAATTTATTTGCTACTGTCTTCACTGAAGCCACTGCTTCAATACAGGGGGTCTGTTCCTCTGAGGTTGCAGGGTCCACTTTGTATTTCCAGAAGCAGCATGAGGAGGACTGGTAGTGACAGACCACTGGCTTGGACCTCAGGCTGTGTCTCTACGTTCAAATCTCCCATTGCTTCCAGACTTCCCTATTAGTTACACCAGAGCCTCCAGCTCTCTGAAGTCTTGGTGCTAGCAGAAATGTGGATGGCTCTGGGCTTCCCTGTTAGCAGCAAATAACAATGCTCTCTAGGGCAAAACTAATGGGGGAGCTCAGAGCAAGCGTGAATCTCAAGATGAGCAGCAGCTGGGCTTTGCTGACAACTTGCCACCTGATCTCCCAACACGGGAGAAGCTGTAGGGCATGAGAAAGAGGAAGCTGGGGGCACGTTTGGAGGGGAGATTGATGTGATCTGATCTGAACCTGAAAAACAGCCAGTTTGGTTCAGACAAGGAGGGTGAAGGGAAGATTTAATGTATACTAGCCCAAAAATGGCCTGTTTAGATAACATGTAGTATATGTTAAGAAGTAATCCAGCCTGGCTAACAGCTTCAGGGATGTATTTGAAGATCAGGGATACATCACACAAGACAGCTTTCCTGTCAGAAGGAGGTACAGAGACACTATATGGAGAGTCTCAGTCCATTCCTTTTCGCCACACAGCTGTGCATTGTGCATTTGATCTGATTCTCAACCTTACAACAAAAAGCAGGAGCAAAAGGCTGAGAATCAGTGTGAAAAATTACTTTAAAAAAACAAACCCAAACAACAATCCACAAACCTGTCCTTCCTTCATTACAGGACATGTATGTTATATGAGTACAGCCATGATAAAAAATATGGTTGTAGGATCATATTGGATCAGGGTGTTGTGACAATACCATGACAATACCATTAACTGGAACAAGACAGCTGGGCCCTAGCACGCAGATTACTACCTTAGAGGAGGTACAGCACAACCTAGCACAGAGAGGTTCCTAAAGGCCCTGTTGTACAGAAGGACTCTAAGAAGCAAGGGTTAGATACTGCCTAATAGAAGGTACATAAGCCATCCTTCAGACCTTAAGAAAATTAGATTAGAGACCCAGGTCCACAAGGGTCATTTGATTACTTCAAAACTTGCCAGTGACTTTTCTCCTGTTCATTTTTACCAGGTTTTCATGACTTCTGACATTTTTACCATGACAAAATTACAGTCATGACATGCACATCCCACAGGCGTTCAGGTCAGGATGTATCTTTGTGGATCTACGGTATCTGTTTGACACTCATATGCGTCTGTTCTACAAACAATCAGGGATGATTTTCTGCCACAAGGAACAGCTGCTAAATCTCCCCTTTGCCTTCACCTCTCCTTAAAGGAAGCAACAGAACATACCTTTGTTTTCGCCTCTTGCCCTTACTCCAGTAGTTCAATGCTTTTTCCTTGCTCACTGTACAGCTTCTCTCTCTCTTATAAGCTGTTTGGTCTTACCTATTTTATGCACAATATGCATAGAAAATTGCAGGAATAACAAATATCCATTGAAGTTTGACGACAACAGCCTAGCTGAAATACCAATCTCCCAACTTCAGCATCCTCTACAGATGCCTGATGCAGTTTCTCCTGCTTGTTCCACATTTCAGAGCAGGCTATATGAATGCAACAGAAGGAGACTACTCATCTCCCAGTACAGGATTTGTTTTTATCACTCATTATGGACATGTGGGTTTACAATCTGTAGCGGCTGGGGTGCAGGGGCAGTGAGGAACAGGACTATGGTGAGTGTCATCAAGCATTGCTCACTGATCTAGTGCTCCTCTAGGCAACAGGAGGAAAAGTGCAAGGTCACTCACGAGGAAAAATTCCCTTTTAGGTTTGAATCCATAAGCATGGAGGTTGCACAGGGGCAGGAAATGGATTCCCCATCAGAGCTGCAGGGCTGCACAGTGCTAGGCAGATCTCAGCCCACACCACCAGTCTTGCTTTCCACTGAAACTTGAGCTGGAAGTGTGGGAAAGTAGGACAATGCACCACAGCCTGTGTCCTCTCACCTCTGCCCTGCATGAGGTTTGACATATGTATAGTTTTTAATCTACAACCAAGTCTGCTACCACAGTGAGAAGGCTCAGGTATACTGAGAGATCTGTGGATTACTTGTTCAGTTTCACACATTCACGATATAGCACTTTTAATATTGTACCTAGTGCCAACTAAAACTAAGCTATAAATGTCTCATTTTGTTCCACAAAACAAGCATAATAAAATAATTTTCACAGACAGCTGCAAGAATGACTGGGGTTCATTGTTCCTACTAACTCACAGCACACTTAACTCCTGAAAGGAACTGACAGAGCACTGCAAGTGATAGAGAGGTGACTTTCATCTTGACAAGAAATATCTCCATACATACACTGTCAAAAACTAATAGGAAGAATAAAATAAAAGACTGGAATAGGAGAGATCTTCGAAGGCAGGAGGGGATTATCTTCTCTTGAAAGAAGTATTTTCTACCTTGTGTTCTGCCCAGCTTCTCAGCAGGACAAAATTCACTGAAAACACAATTAATTAATTAATTGCCACGCAGCAACACCTCTGTGAGAGATGCCACCCTGTGCACCCACACCATGAGGCTGGGAGCTGTTGAACATGATTCAGCAGGTGCCAAGCGTCACCCTGTGCCTCTACAGGCCAAGCCACAGGCTTAAACCAACTTCAACTTGACCACAGAATCACACCTGGCGATGGCTGAACTGACATTGTCATGCTCAACGCTGCCCGAACAAAATCAAATGAAGATGTTTTTGTCCCCACTCAGAACATCCAGGTAGTATGGCTCAAACACATCCTATTTTAATCTGTTGGGAACTCACGCAACAGGAAGGGTTTTATGCCACAAGACATGCAAAGGGTTGCAGACCTGAATTTTGAACTCAGATACTTAAGTCTCACTCTTTTCATTCTATGCCTATATCCCCCTTCTTGACCTGCAATTCAGCAATAAATAAATGTAAAAAAAAAAGAAGATATGAGTTAGTCTTTAAGATACTGAAGAAGTAAGATAATACACCTAGTCTACAGAAAAGCTAGCCAGTTAATTAAATCAACCCCTCTGCGGATCTTTTGGCTACTTAAATTGAGGGTGAGGGAACACGGACGGGGCGTGTGTATCAAGAAAGCCGAGTTCTATCACACAGAGATAGGACATCTTTGCTGTAACACCAGAATTTCATTTGAATAACTTGAAGTGTGATTTGCACCTAGATTTCCTGCTTTCAATTTTACTCCGTCTACATGAGGCAAAACCAACTGCTGGATCCTGGGAAGATGTTAAGCAATGGCAGCCCGTGCACTGTTTTATTTTGTTACATTCACACATTATATCTTTGGATGAGCTCAATCTAATTTTAAATCTATCGGACTCCTGTAGGATCTGAAAGAGCTGATCCTGTAGGATTTGAAAGCAAGTCTCTGAACTGAGATCTCAACAGATAAATGGCAAATACATTAACTTTGCCACCTCATTTTCTTTTGCTTACAACTTAATTGTATTTTTCGTGGACCTCAGCAGTCATGTTTTAATCAGGTCTTTTTGTCCGATATGATAACTTGGTTTGCATCTTTTTTACCTTAGCCCACCGCTCCACAGAGCTAAGCAGATAATATGATGACCTGGTACTTATTCAACTAAAGCAAATGTTTGAAATAAGATACTAAAGGAACTTTGACTTCCCTAAGGCAAAGAATAGGTTTACCAAAATTATATCTACATATTGGCAGCCAACACTAAAATAACCCCCTACCTATGCTATGTATGCAAGGCAAATGTGAAAAAGGATTTTAGCTCAAGATAACCGGCTAGACAACCTGGTCTTAAAGACAGTTGCTGTTTCTCCTAAGTGATCCCACACAGGAGGCCAGCAGGTGCCGTATTTCAAATCATATGAAATTACAAGTTAGCAAGCAGCCACTCCCCATGGGCTCAAATACTACTTCTTACAGGCTCAAAATAGGACAGAGACTGGAGGGGAATTTTATACTCTTTGAAAGGGAATTTCTTTTGTTCCATTCTGATGACATCTGTGATTTTTTTTCTCCCCTCAAAACATCCCCAGAAATCATTATAATTGTGGACATATCTATTAAATCTGCAGCCCCCCTTTGCTGTAATACCAAACTTGATACATACTTCAGCTCAGAAAAGTGCCAACAGCACCACAAAACACTCATTTTGTTTATTTAGAATATACCAACCCTGAATAGCCTCAATTTTTCACATACTCATCCTAAAGGTTAAAATTATGTTCTAGTCACTAAAATAGCATGTGGATTGTTTCCAAAACCTGTTTAATTTGAAATACTTTTATAATCTCAAAACTAGGTGCTTTTTTTTCTCTATACTGTTCATAATCTCCCCAAACAAATTTCTTTGCAATTGGAATTTGATTTCAAGTAACACGTCCAATTTTTTTTTGCATCAGGTTCTACTTCTTTCCACTGCCTGTTTATCAGTTTGCTTTTGTCCCTGATAAACCACATTCTAGAATAATCCTGCAGGACTATGGCAATATTTTAGATTTCACATAATGGAATTCCATTTCTTTTTCAGGCAAAGTGTAATTTTGCCTCAATCACCAAGTGGCCACGTTGGCAATTAGACTGAAGTACGCTTTACAATAAAATGTGCAAAATTATTGGGGAAAAAATATATACAACTGAGAAAGTCTCAACTGTGGATAAAATAAATATAATTGATGCATCCTTCAGTCTGCTGCATTGATTATTATTTTTTATTACAAACTCTTCAAAACAGGATGATTTGATGTCAACATGTTATTTTAGGAAGTGCACAATTGAAGGCAGAGTTATTTGCATGGATTGATTCATAAAATATGTTTACAGAGATGTGCACTTTTACTTGAAATGAGTCAGAATAATAAAGAGAAGTCAAGACAATATTCAAGCATTATAGCTGAAAAGAATATCTAAGTTTTTAAGTAAGCTTCAATTAAGAGAATAGTTTTTGTACAAAGCCAGAATCTCGGTATTTGTTTCTTTTTGTGCAGTCTGTCTGGCTAAACTTAAGGAAACAGTCACAACAAATCCAGGGGCACTTTTATCCTCTGTCACCCACTGAATTTGGAAACTCCTCTTGAATAGCAAGGACCAGTCTTATCTCCTTGCATTGATCTCCTTTCCAAACAGAACACCACCACACTTTGATGTGGCATATGGAATGAGAAGGAAGTAATAATGAAAATCAATGGATCTAGATATTCTCTATTTGCTACTCACCTGTCGTTCGCTCTGGTTCTGTCTGTCCCAGGAGAGAAAGGGATTTAAATGCATCTGCACTTTTTTCATTTCAGGTTATCTGTAGCCCTGTGCTGCAGCATTAAAAAGAAAAAGGCACCTGAACTTAGGGGAGAATTGGCAACATTCACATATGTGTGCACGGACACACACACTTTGCTTTAAACAGTCACAGTTCTCACATTATATTATAAAAAGCAGGAACACACATCACCCTCACTCCTATTACATTGCTGTTGTTACTCAGTATTTGCAAAAATATTTCAGCTATTTCAAAATATTCGTTTAAAACTAATTTCTAAGCATAATTTCTACTATAATCTATGATCCTATAAACACACCACTGTGCAGACAGCTCAAGAGAAATAAAGAAGGGGGATAAAACAACAACCAAACAAAACTAAATCACTTCAATTGGACAGCTACCACAAAACAAATAGAGTCAAATCAGTACAGAGCAGGTGAAGGGGGCGCTAAATCCATGCTGGAATGCCAGCAAAGCTCCTCAGGTAAAGTAGTGGATTGGGATGATTCACACTAACTGTCAAACTCTTGTCAAGTGAACCCTCATCTCACCTATGCTTTAAAACTTTCCTCTTCTTTCCAGTGCTCGTACTTCAGAGTTTATTACTCTGATTTTTTTGTTTAAAGTAAATGAGTATCTGTCTTCCCAAGCACTGGTTTTCATTATGGCTTTAACTAAACAACTCTGTGCAACAAAACCTCACTTCTTCCACCAAAAATCAGCCCAAATTAGTTCAGAAAAACTGCTCAGACAAAATAGTGGGCAGGATGAGGCAGACTGAATTCAGCTGTGAGCCCTTTGTCTGGTATAAATCCCAGGAATGCCTTCCTATCTCAGCAGTAAAGAGGGAAAGATTATTATTCTAAAGTTTCTTCCTGTAAGATCCCAACTTTCCTGTGGTTTTGTTATCTTTGTAAAACTTTGGTTGACTGGTTTTTGTGCATAGGAAATATGGGTTTCATCACTAGAGTCTGGCTGCTTAAAATAGAAAGTAATGAAAAAGTGTAAGTTTTGGTACAGCTGCAGCCCCTGAGCAGCTCAACCTGCCTAATACAACGGAGAGAACATTCATCAGCATCAGAAAACAACGCTGCCTCATTGAAGAGTTTTAGCACAATATCAGGACATTATCTGCTCTAATGGTATGTAGGGGGTCCTCTTTGCTGACACCACAGATGGAGTGAGCAATGGCAGAGTAGGAGCTCTGTTACTATGCAGATCCACTAACAATTTACCCTTTGACAGACAGGCAAAACCACAGAGGAGGGTGCCTGTAGCTTGCAGACTACAGCCAAGCAGGTCCATGGCCCATGGAAGGGAAGGTTTATTCCTTTCCCCTGCTCCCTGCAGAGTTCCCCCACATCAAGCCTCTACATTTGGGCTAGGCGTGGAGGAAAGGATTTGCCCCTGAATGCCTTCACAACTTCATCTAAAGCATTACGAATCACTACTGTTCACCAGAGACAAGCGGCAACAATTTACATTCTGTGCAAGCCCACCAGCATCTAACTCCTCTCCACTGCGGCTCCAGGAACAACTGGAAAAACAAACCCAGATCCGAGAGGTGTGCTGCCCATCCCTTAACAACAATTGAAAAGAAAACAAAATCAGCAGACATTCAAGCGCTGCGTGCTTCTTTACCCCCTCGGATCTTGTGCTGCAGAGTGAAAGCCCAGGATTCACTGTCTTGCCGGGTACTGCAGGACTCTGCATCCCAGAACCTGGCATGCAGTAAGGGGCTAACAGCAGGAGCCATAAGCACACGCTATCCCCTGGCTTTGAGATCCTGTGCTGAAGGCACAGGGCACCTGATGGCAACTGCAGCTAAAGCACACTATGTATTTAAAACAAAACACCTCTTCCAGTGTTTTAACACTTACTGTAAAAAGTAAACTGTATTTCTGACCACCCTTTTTATTCTCCCAATAAAACTTTCTTAATGCTAAAATGCAAGACTGGAACATATTAACTTCAAAGACACATAATGGCAACTGCTCCTTGATCTTGAATTCCATGAAATTTCAGGTCATTGTGGGGAAGCCAACAACCAGTTTAGTTAAATGCTTAATGACATAAAAAACAGTGATTGATTGCCATAAAACGGCTCCTAGGGACTACAGAATGAGAAGACTCTCAGAAGTTATTCAACATTCCCAACTAAGTAGAAGAAATATTTGGTTACAAAGCTAAGTTCCTGCCAGCCAGACAATGAAGAGCAAAATGTATGTATTTTCAGAGAGAAAACTAAGATAATCTTAAAATAAGTTAGTAATAAGTTTTGCTTCATCCACTGACTTTAAAAATATATTTCAGGAGGATATGAAATAGAAAACAATGCAATCGCTTTTTTATGCAACGCAAACAGCACATAACTGTATATCCTACTATAGCCTACAAAAATATTTATATGCTGCCTGCAATTAAAAGCAGAGCAAAAATACTCCAGGACTTAGAAACAACATGTATTAAGTGAGAGAGGCTGCTTGCATTTGTGTAGGTATATGTCGCTTGGCTGGCAGGGAGATGCAAGCGGGGAGGGATGTCCAGTGTGCTGTGCTGAGCCAGCAAACACATTCACATCACCCTAACAAGGGGGTTTGTCTCGTTTCGGGCAAGCTTTGAGCGCCCGGTCCGGCCGTGGCTCGCTCCTGCAGCATCGCAGGCACAAGACAGATGGCAGTGCAGCCCAGCGAGAGCTCCGGCTGCCGTCCTCCCTCTGGGTCTAACTCCTATTATCCACTTGTAAATTAACCTGTCAATTTATCAATCAACACCATCTTGATTCTCCCCTGTTCCACTGCCCAGCATTGCAGTGAATTTGCCTCGTAAATAACTGGGAGCCCCATGTTTGTTAGTATTGTGAATGAGTTTATTATCACTTTGATGACTGCTATGAATCACAAATGCTGCCGAGAGCCTGATAAGGGGGGGGGGGGGGAAAAGTACATGCACACATTAACACAGTTGAAACTATTTGGGAGATAACAGATCGAGTTCTAGTGATAGCAAATCATTTCAACTGGGGGGGAAATGGCTAAAAATTGTAGGTTTTGTGTTGGATAAAACTCAGAACAAAATATGAAATAAAGGGGAATAGGATATTGTGTCTAAAGCTTAGAGCTATCCATCTTCAGTGCTACAGTGCTGGGATATTTCAACTTGGTCCTAGAATTTCTGAGGCACTATTAGATTTGATGCCCTATCTTCAAGCTTCGGAAGGGAAGAAACATCCTTTGAGATGCAACAAGTATTTTACGTATTTTTTTTTTTTTTTTTTGCCAGTTTAAGACTACAAGATCTGCAAGTCATTTATGCTATGAAAAAGCTGAAGGAATGCAAATAAAAATAAAAGATACTTTTAAAAGCAAGTTAAAGGGAGGAGGAATTTGAATATAATCTTTATGATGAGAAAAATGCTACATTAAGAACATTCAAATGTGTTTATTGAACAATTTTGTTTCTCCTGATGAAAGTCTCAATGTTGCTCAAGTGGATTAACTTACTTTATAGAGTCAAAAACTGCAACAAATTAGTGTTGCCTACCTCGGCATTTAGCCTTTAAATCATATTTAATAATCTATAAAATAATACTATGAAAGTACAACCATTTAAAAGAAGTCCTTTGAGACATCAGGGTTAGGTGGCATATTTGCTCTTTGAAGCCAAATGAAACATAACTGAGATCTAACTAAATTATAAACTGCATGTTAAAAAAAAGCAGATGCTTGACTCTTTTTAAATAAAACCAATCTTTTGCCAGGTGTAAAAAACAGTTACTGGCTGAAATACATTAGAAATCTTAAAATACACCTAAGTTTATTTAGAATGTATAAGCAATATAATGAAAGAGAGGCAAAATCTGTCATATTTTATCACTGCAATTTTTTGAGGTATTACAATGGGAGTAAATGGTAAAGTTGAGATAAAATCTGAGCAGAGTTTTATATATAGAATTAAAGAGTCATGGGTTTTATAAAGCAGCCAACACATTCCTATCCCTTTTCCCCGCTGGCATCATTTTTTGGTGTATTTACTCATTATCATAATTTTACCACATCTTATTTCTTAAATGCTTCTTTAAAAGTGAGTAGAAAACATCACTAAACCTTGTAATGCTTTTTTAATTCTGGTTTTAATTTTACCAGCCTGGTTTTCCATAGAAAACATTATCTAAACTCCAGATTATTTTAGAAAATAGAGTGATGAACAGACATCAGTCACTTTGTTAGATCTGGTTTGCTGCTATCTATGGAATTGCAGCCAAGGTATGGACTGAGTGCAGATCCTACATAAGTTAAAAATCCTTATGGAATCTGAGTTGTCCATGTATTTTAAAGCTGAATAATCTAGTTCAACATGAGCTGTGCATGTAAAACTACAAGCTGTGAATTGGAATGCCTGCGGTAGAAAGAGACTTAAAGAACAAGGTAAAATAAAACATATATAAATATTTTCTAGGGCTTTCTATAGCCTTACTAAAAACCTAAAAACCAGCTTGTGGAACAAAGGGCAAGAAACACACATGCCCACAGAGAAACAGTTGTCACACAGCAAAATCTCTGGCACAATTAAAGTGAAGGAGCAGGGTGTACACTCAACATTGTTCTGCCCACTATATCATTGGTGGAAAAGTAATGGAAAATGAAATTATTTGCTAGAATGCAATTTAAGGAATCTGATAGGTTGTCCATTTTATTCAATTTATAATTAAGATAGTGTTTAAATTTGAAATGAATTCTATATATGCATGTTCAATAGGCTATAGCACAACAATAAGAATGGAATCACATCTCATTTTATCATAAATTGTGTAATAAGCGATAAGGTAAAAACTAGGGCTAAAATCCTGCCAGCAAAAATGAAAGAGAGCGACCTCAATTGCCCTAATTCATTCTGCTTTCTTTCTTTCTTTTTTTTTTTTAAACTCTTCATTTTCCCTCTGTTCACATTATTAGCTTACACATGAGTGCATTATTAGAAAATAACAAAGCCAAACGGGGAAACTTGGAAGAAGCAGGAGATAGGATCCCCTCTACCGCTGAAAGGTGTTCTCATTTCATTGCTTAGGAGTTGCAAAAATAGTTTTTTTGCCAGGGAAGGACAATGACCTCTCTCTTTCAACAAGCTTGGTGGTTGGTCTTTTGATGGGAAAAACTAGGGGATACAACATCTGGTAATTTGTGTTCCTGAGCTTAGCTGAGGTCTTAACGATGTAAGCAGATTATTCCTGAAGAAGAACAAAAAAAATTCCGGAAGACTCAATGAACTATTTAAAGTTATTAACTGGGGCATTCTGGCACTTCAACACTCTTTTCGGATTCCTTTTCCTTTTAGACGCTTGCCTTCTGATCAGCTTGTTCCAAAAAAAGAGCTCTACCACCTTCCAACCTCACCACGCTTGTCTGGTGGTCCACGCATGTTCTGTCATGCGTGCCAAGTCCCCCTTTTTTCCTCTTCACTGCAAGGAAGATGATTATTTTTTTGATTAAGTTTTTCCCTGCAGAACACTGAATGCTTGTATCTCCCCTCTGAGCTGCTGTGGGGGTCAGGATGGAGAGCAGCAGCCGAGCTCAGATTAAGAAAGAAAAAGGAAGAAAAATTGATGGGTGGAGAATGAAGAAAAAGATAAGTTATGATTACTCTTGAGCAGGAATTTCATGCTGAAAACAAATATTCCAAGGAAAACATTCTCTATTCCTTCCTCAACACCCTTCACCCTGCTTTAAACAGCTCTGCACAATTTTAGCTTTTATTCCTCTACTTGCTATAAGTCTTCTAAACATTTTAATTGCAATAGCATAGTGATTTAAAACATCTGTTGAGTTTCACTGTTCCTTCTACAGGCAATAGACACATATTTCCCAACCTACACACGAGACAACAGTCCAAGTTTAAATTAGACCTGTAGTTTACTGCCCGCAAAAAAGTCATGTTGTTGAATGGAACAAATGACCAAGCTTCTAAGAGAATCAGTATCTGTTAGACGTAAAAATGGAGCAAAATCTCAGACTAAGTTGAACCTTAGTCATAGATTTTAGTAGGGAAACTCAGAATTTAAAATGAAACCAGAGAATTACAGAAAATAGACAAATATTTCAACCAAAATTCAGTATGCTGCCGATTAAGTGTGAAAAGCAATGCAGTCCCATCAAAAACCTCTCCTCATAAGCATTCTCTGGCCTTTTTTAACAGTCACTGCATCTTTCAAACCTATGTCAACAGATTCATAGGAACTTCGCTACAAACTCCATAGAAATATACAGTCTTAGACAAATATGACCTGGAGCACTTGCAGTAGTTGGTACCAGCTGACTTAAATGGCTAAACACTTCATTTACATTCATCTAGAGTTGACCATACTAGGAAAGTGCATGATATTCTGGTACACTGAGCTTTAAACTTGGAGTACTTTCCACGACTTTGACAATGCTTACTGTAAAAGAGGAAATTTCTATTGGCAGTACTCATTTCCACACAACTTGAATGTATGTTCTGTATTTGTTCACTTTTACATTAAACACTATATTAATTTCCTAATAGAACAAATACACAATTTGCCATGCTTATTTTAGAGCATTACTGAACCTTTGGAGGAGTTCTTTTGTTAAATTATAGTTTTTTTAAGTCCTGTGCCCATAAATTAAGAGCTATCCTATGCTAGGGAATATTCTGGAGCAAAAATTCCCTTTGGAGACTTTCAAGACCTTTGCCCACATAAAAACTGGAGGATTATTTTTTGTAATGTGTTCTGTATCTGGAAATTAACACCGAAGAGTTTCAGAAGATGACTTGCAACACAAGCTCTGCCTATGCTGTGGCCTGGTATCAACTGAAGTAAATAAACCAATACAGCTCCAGTATCTTAAATCTTTATTTTTCCTCTATGGTTTTAAGATAAAAATTAAGTAATGCAAAATTCTTCAGTCAAGCTCTTTGTAGCAGACATCTGCCATTTGCACTGGAGGGACTGCAAAAAATCAAAAAAACATTCAACTCCTGCAGAAATAAGTTCTATTTCTTTCCTTTTTTGTATACATAAATACTTTAACTCCACATAAAACATCACGTTTACCTGTAATGTTTGATAGTTTTGCCAGCAAAACAATTACCCCAAAACACACATTTTTAATTGACTCATTCCCTTCATTCTGTACCCTAAGCCAACAATACTGCAGCATATGCTGCTGTCCCCAAACATCATAATACACTGATCTCAAAGACGTTATCCTTCTAACCTTGGCCAGATCAGAAGGCTATCAATGAAAGATAGCTTCATGTTCTTGCCAGTGTACAGATGTATTCTTTATGTCAATAAACCGGTATTTTCTGCTTACATTATTGGCACTGAGGTCTTTGAACATGAGACAATTTGTAGCATCATGCTTCAGGTATCCCATGTAATTGAGAGCACTGAGGTTCTGAAAGACACATGAGTCTCTTGCCTATCCCAGCTTCATGGCTTTCACCTTTCGGGTAAGATCAGCAAGTTCCACCCTTCATTGCACATAGATGTAACACGAGGGAACTGCTGGAATTTCAAAGTTTCACGTTCACTGGCAAGATCTGGTGCCTGTTTTTCTTCATAGAAAAATAAGACAAAATCAAAGTACACAGAGCACTGTGCACATTGTACACAGCATGTGCTTCACTTCAAGAGCCAACTCAAGTAGAAGAGAATTTAAGAGTTGCAAAGACAGATATAGCACACTGTCATCACCAGTTGCCTCTTAGTAAAGTGAATCCTGTTTTTCTAACACCTACTTCTTTGCAAGAGTGCTTTATTCCCCATTGTTTACTTTTTAGAAGTAGAGGATCCGAAAAAGTGTTGACTCTTTTAATACATGACAAAAAGTTTTACACTGAAGTTTTTCCTCTTCCCACACAGAGCAGAAGTCTCAAATCTTTATTATCACACAGCATCACAGAACAAAAAATCATCATACTGCTATGCCATCATTGTCAGCCTAAAGAGAAACAAATCCTTGGAAAACCAGAATACCTAGAAAATTGTAAGACTAAAAAAAACACTGTCAGATCTTAGATGAATCATGACAGATGTGGGTTTGGAATTAGGGGTACCAGCAGCAAAGCTCTTGGCCTTACTGGAACAATGCAGACAGGTCCTAGAGGAGAGGTGGCCTTCAGGCAGCTTCATCATTTTCAGGGTGCTAGTTATGCTAAATCAAAACTTATTAGAGACTCTGGTTTGGCACCACAGACTACAACCAATCCACCTGCCTCTGTGCAGATACTGAACTACCCAGAGGATTCTCCTTGGTTAGATTGTGGAATGCTCTTGTAGGGCTCTCTTCACAACATAGAACAAAAGAGACAAGCCTTGTGGATGTGATCAGACTGGAAGTGTTAAAGCCAAATTTTGTATTGATTTACACTCTGGGCAATGACCTGAAAGAGCAAAGAGGATTTCAAACGGTTGTAGCATATGCCTATAGACCATTACTATCTTTGTAAATAAAACCGGTGGAAGTACAGAATAGAAAAGTAGACTTTGTGGTTCTGAAACTCTCATGCACAATGAGATTTTAAGGGCTAAATTTTCAAGGGGGTGGTAAAACAGCAACCTCTTGAAGATTCATGTGTGGTTATTACAGCTTCAAAAGTGCATGCTTGTACCCACTCTGCACTCGCTAATACAGTATATTTACAGGTAACTATACTCATCTTTCTAGGCAAACCTAAGTTCTTCAGAACTCATATACACATGTGAAGCTGCCAGCTCTAGTAGCTGACACAGACACATCAAGAGAAGGCAAAGTACCACCTTCAGAATGAACCATTTGACCTGAGTCTGATACATGGGTATGCTCCAAACATGCACAAAAGTAGAAAACAACCAGTCTGCTCCTTGGGCCAAGATGTGCTGTTTCTTACATTGCTGAGCCTCTACTAGAGTGGGACAGAAAGTAAGTTGGTTGTTTTTGTAACCCTACAACACTACTAAAAATCTGTAAGAGAGGTTGAATATGGATCTGGAAAATAACAGATGTCAGGGCATGTCATATTACTGCATACACAGGAGCATCTTCCTACTCATGTACTTCCATTTCTTTCAAAAGGACCACAATCAGAGCAAAGTAGTACTCAAAGTCAGAAAATTTAACAACAAAAACAACTTAGTCATTTGGCACTAAAAATAAAAAGACATTGTGAGGTTTACAATAAGAGAAAACAGACAAGAGGTATATCAGAAGGGGGGAAAGGGCTTTTTAACAGGCTACTTGAAAATATGTTTTAAAACAAATAACCCCTATAACCTCTACAAACACTCCTGCCAAGACTGATTCTGCACAGGCACGCAGGCCAAATAAGGAATCAATGTGTTTTTAGCCTCTCTAAAAGAGAAAACAATATTATCACAACTATACTTAAGACATCTAATTGGTACAGTGGTGATGGCTTTTGAGATGGGTGGGTAGAGAGCAACTTACTTATGGTGACATTCAAAACACAAGCCTGTGAAATACTCTGGAAACAGACCAACACTATGAAAGATCCCAAATTTACTGCAACAATATCATCATCAGGTCTTCATCATGAAACATCTATCTAAAATTGGATAGGATTTCCACCTACCCCTCCGCCCTGATCTGTTAAAAACCAGGAGATGAAGTGAGTTATGTCCCATTAATCTTTCTCATAGAAGAATCAGACAGATGGGCTGGATGAAGCGGAGGTGAATGAAGAGAAGCACCTGCTATTTTCAGGGAGTTGAGGGAAATTGGTAAGAGAAAAAACTCACAAGTGGGCGGAGAGGGAAGAGTATTGCTCTATTACTGGATACCTTCTGAAAAAATGACTGATAGGCCTTATGCATCTATGATAATATGTGCTCACATCTCCTGGTAGGGGAAAAAAAAAAACAAACAAACATCTCAAAAACCCAAGGATGGCATTAGCTTTACAGGTCACGAGTCAAAGAGGCTGATGAGCTGTCAGAAAAAATTACATAGCACTGTGAAATACATAGGAAAATGTCTAATTGCTGTAAAGAGTCTGATGAAAAGGAGTGATGAATGTGTGTTCTCACAGCAAAGGAAGATAATGCTGTCTGAGAAGTCATGTCTGCTCAGAAAAATCACATCTTGTGTCCTCCTCCAATTTGAACCTTGAGATGGAGGGGTTTTTATAAGAGAGGTCCTGGAGAAGCTTCTCACTGATGTTTTTATTCAATTCAATACGGCCTGGCAAATACTAAAGGAAACTAAATATACCTTGATTTATTTTATTTTTTTGTTTAACAACATTTTACATGTTTTCTTCTGTCACTGAACAGGGACTTTAAATGCTTGTGCCAAATGCTGAGCAACAGAACTTTCTAGAGTCCTACGCTGTGCCAGATGACAGGAACTACCACGTTTTACAAAGAAATCAACCTAGCAGATAAAGAGCTTGTTGGAAAAGTAAAACAAATCGTAAGTGACCAGTTTCAATACTAATTCTAAAATGATCAGTTTCAATAGATGTTTTTGGTGGTTCTTTAACACAAGGGTAGATCTTACTGACAAAACAGGACACATATTCATACAAATGTAGTGTAGATTTCAGCAGGTATAGTTCAGCAGCCTCTAGGAATACTGACAGCTCTACCCCTGAGTACCTGGGCCCTTGTTTTAGTGAAAAGTCCTTAGTAATGAAATTTACTAAGTTAGCTATTTCATTTACTTAACACCTTTGTAGCACAGTACTCCAATGAGTAAGGGGGATGAGGGGGGTTGTTTCTGTTCATTTCTGGTGAATAAACACCAGCCTGCCATTAAATACCTCCAATATAGCTGATATAACTATCTGAAGCACCTGATAAGACACCACACTTGAAAGTAATGTCTGTAAACCCAATCAAAAAACACAAGAGACATCTTTAAACTATATTGGGGGGGCGGGGGAGTGCAAGTTTCAATTCTAAAAAGGCATCTTTGAGATCATTCTGTCTTACCATGTTTCATTGATGTAAGCCTAAAAACTGAGTACTATTTACACACATGACTTAATAATACCCTAGAACCCATTTCTAAGAATTTACTTATCTTTAAGAGTACTGCATTTAGTCAAGTTTACATTGCATCTGTTTATGTAATGTTTTTCTTTAAAATCCACTAAAAGGTGTTAATTAGAACTGGGTGATTAGTTCATAATGAACAGTTTAAGCAATTAATGCTCCCCCCTTTTCTGACCCAGGAATTGTCTATCTATAAAGAGCAATTTTCTTGAACTTGTTATTCAAAACCTATGAAAATGACTTCTTCAGATCTGCAGCTCCTCAGTAATCAGTTTGCTGTATTTAATAGCTGGAGTTGCAGTTGGTTATTTATGAGTTGATATAATGTTCTATGTTGTTATTCCTATTCCAGCATAGGTCAGAGAGACACTTTTAGAATCAGGTGGTATACTATGCACACAGCCTTTTGAATCAACCAGCTTTGATAGTGTTGCAAATATTCTCAAGCATTACCTTGAATTTCTTTCACAATTAAGGAAACGAATTCACTGGAATGTCTCCTGGTAGGAATGCAAAAGTGAGCAGTGAGTCCAAAGTCAAGAACTTCTGAGAATTAGAGGCAGATTTTCTGCTGAGTTCCACAAATCAGATCATAAACCAAATTGATTAGAAATACTGCAATAAAACCAGGGAATGTTTGCAATATCTACCTTGCTGTATAAAGTTATATCCATGCACTCAAACACTCAGCTCAAACACTAACCCACCCTCCCCAGATGCTTAGTCACAAGGCAGGTAAATACAGTCTGCAAATGATTCTTTACAGTGAGATTCAGTCCAAGACTGTTTCTTTTTTTATGATTATTATTCTCTTCAAGGTGATCTCCCTTCTTCAAGCAAGCACCTGTATGCTTCTTCCTTAGCACCTAAACAGCATCATTTCAACCTTGAAAATCAGGACACCACTTTTACCCTTTTTTTACTTTACCTAATGAAAACAAAAAAACAAACCCTAAACAGAACGATAGTGGCAGTGATGCAGTCTGATGTGCACAAGTGCAGATGAAGTCCGTGTGAAGACATCTTCCCCAGCCACGTTCAAAATCTGCTTTTATGTTTGTATACAGACACATGTGAAAGAACAGAAGGAAAACAGCACCTTTCATGGAACAAAATAATAACAATGCAACAGAAAGGTTTTGGCATACCTTTGACTGTGGCCAGTAACTGTCTGTTAACAGCAAGCAAACCAATGAGCTGGGGATTTTTAAGACCGCATTGGCCCTGCGAGGAGGACTCTTTCATTTCCCAGACTTTGTCACTCGCCATAGAGCTGCCTGACATAATGGACTTTTACAACGAGCTCAGAAGCAATTGGCAATTAAGTGGTTTGAAGGGGTGCTTCTGGGCTGCCGTGAAAGGCTTCAGGTGTGAAACGCTTGTTTTCAAGAGCACTAAGCAAAATGTATAGTTGCTTTCAGGGGCCCCCTTGTCCTTCTGAAGGAAGGGGGAGAGATGGGGGAAGCAAGGACACTCAAGAGCAATTTGCTATTCAGTGCCTGAATGCTGTGTGCTTTTTCTCTCCCCCCTCCCCATCCTTGTGTGGCTGGTAAGGAGGGCAAATTGCGATGGCACAAACAGCTTTCGGCACAATGGCAGATCAAGAGAGAGGCAGGGAAAATGAGGCAGAGAGAGAATGGGAGCCTGAATGAAGTAAGGATGGTTTGATTGTTAATTGTGGGTAAATGTGTTGCAAGAGTGAAAAGGGTTCATGGACTACTTTAAAACTATACCCAAGCAATAAGTACAGAGTGTGGGGAAATAAGGAGATGTTCCTGACCCTTGTAAGAGCTATAGTATTGCATCTGGCCCACTTGAAAAGTAAATTGAGAACTGTTAAAAAGATAGGCAAATACATTTGTGTGCATTATATACTTCCATTTCTAAAGGAACCCTGACCAGCAAATGCACTGGTATGGCATACACACAATATTCTTTTCTCCAAGGATTACTTCACCCATAGGACAAAAACGGAAAAAGCTATAACATGAATATGCCCCAACATACAAATATTTAAAATACAGATTTTCAAAGGTGAATAAAAATATGTTCCTATTCTAGGACAAAATATACTTGTTCTAAGACTAGCACAAGGGTAAAGAAAACTTCAAACAGAACGAAGGGAACAATATCCTTCATGAAGACTGTTTCATGTCACTTTTCCTTGTATGACCTTTACTTCTAACATATTGATTTTTTCCTAACCCAGCCTTGCTTTGCAGAAAAAAGGGGTATTGAGTCTTTGAGCTGCTTACATATCACTATTGTACATGCGTTCTTAAAGGTAAAGAATCCCCTTTCAGAAGATGACTATCTGACTGACAATATGATTAGAATTGTCTGAGGACTTTTCGTTTTAAATGTAGAGCCACATATATCAGTTTGGAGCAAGGGGAGGAGATGTGAAATAGCTCCAACGGTGTGAAGCTGATGAAGTATTTGTGCAAGAGATGTGCACAGTTATAGCCTTTTGTGCTCAGCCAAGGGAGGTGAGCTTGAGGGAAAACCAGAAACATGTCCCTTGGACCCCTGCAAGAAACTGCTTTTAGTCCCTCCATCTGCAGCCCTCACTAAATGCCTGCCAAAAGGTTTCTCTCTGTTGCCTCTGTAATCTCCCAAGCAGGCCAACATTGGCAATGCAAGCAAGCTACATCAGACCAACCTGAAGAGTTCATTTGCATCCTCACAAAACTTTGTGTGTTAAGAAATCACACAAGTAGAGCTACTATCTATTTCAAGTGGAGTCAAGTGGTTCTGGATTTAAAACATTCCATCAAAGTAGCACTACTCTGTAACATCAGGGTACAGCGTATCTTCCCGTAAAGCCATGCTTCCCTTCTCACTTGTATTTCTGTGAATCAGAAGCAACATTAATTCATTCATGGAGTGAGCCCTTGTGAAGCTAGGCTCCACAAAAAGAAGGAAGATCACGCCTCTTGCCAGCCTTCTCTTTACTCATCACAAGAGAAGTGTCATTTTTGCTTGCAAGAAAACACAGTAAATTCTAACAGAAAAACAAGAGAAACCTTCATTCTCATTCATACGTCCCTGCATTGAAAATGCACAAACCCTCTACAGTTTAGGAACGGACCCAGTACTCAGATGTCAATGAAAAATCTTTCCATTGGTTTCAGTAGAAGTTAAGTATCTGTAAATTTTTTCACTCTCAGTATCAAGTAATAGTGCTCAAAAAGGGCACACACCAGGCAGGGTCTGTGCTTAGCAACCTGCACATGCAAGTGCAAGCCAAGTCACAGCACCTTTGGAACCAGAGCTTTTGAGATGCAAATCAACTCCCACTGGACTGGTTTTACCAGCTGTGGGGTTCAACGCACTCAACCCCCCACCCAGAAGTGAGAATGGCACAGAAAGCTGTAAACCAACTGGTGCTCAGCTGCAAGTGTGTTGTGCTTGCGCAGACTGTTGCATAAACAAAAGAATTTATTCAGAGCATGATGGACATGAATTTATGCATGTAACCTCTGGCTCGGGGAGATGAATCTAGATCCTTTGGCTGTTGTTTTGTGCATCACTATTCCAACTTCAGAAACCTGAAATGTGCACAAGTAACACGGGAAAATAAATATATATATATATATATAAGGAAGACTAATTCCAAGAAATCAAAGTATTTCAGTTCAAGTCTTCGGTGTTTCAGTTAATGTTTCATTTTGGTAAAATAATATAAGGGGAATCACAGAAAACTTTTTAAATTCAAATAAAGTGTGATGAAAAGCAGGAAATGAGAAATTGTTTCAGCAGTTCTCACCATGCAGACAGCAGAACTGACATTTGTGAATGAAAACTTTTAATTACCTGTAAGAATATGACACTTTATTTTGGCACAGGGAGCTTTTTCATGGAAGACAGTTGTTCATTTACAGAATAAGGTTCAAAATGCAATTTGGTTTAGAAGTGCTTGTAGAAGAAAATGCAAAACTGGTACAGCACCTACAGATGACACTCAAATATCCAACCAATTCAACATTAAGTTATGATGAAGGAGAGGGGATTTAGTCTTCTGCTACTCAGTGGTGGCGCAAGTAGGTCCTGCTTGCTTGCACATAACCAGGGGAAGATAACAGGCTACACCACGAATCTTACACTTATTGCTTTGTACAATAATAGACACATTCTAAATTGCACAGAAAAGCTGGTGCTGCCTGCAGCTATTTTAATGTAAGGACCTGATATGTTGAAGCTGGACAAAGTTTCCCGTATCATTTTACACTCAAACTCCAGCACAGTTGTCAGACTTTCTACTGCTCTTATTCTTCTGATTCCCACCACAATATGGGCATGCTGTAGTGTCTCTCATCTAAAAATGAAAACATACACACTCTAGCCCACTCCTGTCTCTCCAATCACTGCTTCCTCTCATTTTCATTGTACAAGCTGTTTATAGCTGCTGTCAGTTCTCCTTCCATTTTGTCCTAAACTGTTCCTAATCTAATTTCTGCCCATTACAGTCAATTGACACAGTTCTCACCAGAGTCTCCAGTGACCTCTTCTTACTCAAAGCTCCAGCCATACCCTTCTCATTACGCCAAGGTCTTTCTGACAGTTTTCCATGATGTTCTTCATTAGAGTTTGTTATTCTTTGACTGCCGTGACACTGGCCTTTCATGCTCTCCTCTCAACCTCCTAGCTGATCCTGACACTGCTCAACTTTCTGCAAACATTTTGCCTACTCAGTTGGATCCATCTTTCTCTTCCTACCCTCATCTCTAGGCCAGTCCAGCTGAGAAATTCAATTATCTTTACGCTGCTGACTCATAGTTCTCCATTTACTCCAGATGTGTCTCCTGTCCAAGGTAAATCTCTTCTCAGCATCACCACGCAGAAATTTAGAAGCCAGCTCAATCTCAATGTAACAAACAGAGCAACAAGCATTCTCCTCAGCTCCCCCAACTTTACCTCTTGTCTAGCCACCATGGACATCATCTTTATCCCACCTATTCCTCACACCTATAACCCAGCCTTTACCTTTGAAGACCCTAATTAGTTCCCAAAAATACAGCCTTGTCTCTTCCAGTTAAAATTGTTGCCATGTTGCATCATGATTAACAAAGCATCTTTTGCCTCAGCTTTGACAAATGCAACCTTGCCCTGCTCATATCCTTTCAGAGTATTTCCGTAAGAATCACTTTTCCTAGCCCATTGCTTTGACCATGTCACCTCTTCATCTCTCTGCCGCCCTCCCCTATCAAACTGCATCAAATAAAAGATACTTGTCTTCACTTTCCAGGCCCTTCAGAGATAATACCTATGCTACCAGTCATCTCTTCCTTTGTCAGGATGCTGAACCTCATCTCCAAGGAGCCAATAATGCCAGTTTCCACTGCAGACTTATTACAGTTTTCGAAAGAGCAGCTTTCCACTGTCACACATTCTGCCCTTCGCTCATGGGAGAAACATCTACGGAGACACTTCATTATGTGTCTTCAAATGCTCCTTAAATTTTTCGGTTTTTTATTTCTTTTTTGAGGTCTGTAAAAGCCCTGAGAAGCGTCCAGCTTCTGCTCAGATAAGACCACTGCCAAATACACTAACTAGTATGAAGCTGTTCATTATAAATCCTTTCTGTGTGCAGATATCACCTCCCCTACAACACGTAAGTTGTAAGCTCTTTGGGATATGTATTGTCTTTTTGATTTGTGCTTGCACAGTGTGTAGCACAGAGTCCTGACCCTTACCAGATTCTATGAAGTAAAAGAAAGTGGTGAATGAGATGTTAGGGAAAGGGTTAATCTCTTTACAGCAATTAGTTGGTAACCAGATACCTTTCTGGGACAAATTATGAGTCAATTAGACTGTCCTAATGATGGCATGTTTCCATCTTGCACTTCACTTGTAAGACCGCCATAGTACCCTGCTGAGGAGAGCAGGTGAGTAGAGCTTCTGCAAAATTGATCTTCAGATTTTCATTATCTTTTTTCTTCTTTAAATATGCATCTTCCAAACTGACATATCAAAATTTTTAAATTCAGATCATTTAAAAAAAAAACCAAACTCTTCCAAATGAGTTTTCTACAAGTCCTACCCTGAATTTATCTTTTAGGTTAGAATCATAGAATCATACAATAGTGAGGGTTGGAAAGGACCCTAAGATCATCTAGTTCCAACCCTCCCTGCCATGGGCAGGGACACCTCACACTAAACCATGTCATCCAAGGATCTGTCCAACCTGGCTTTGAACACCACCAGGGATGGAACATTCACAACTTCCTTGGGCAACCCATTACAGTGCCTCACCACCCTCTCAGTAAAGAACTTCTTCCTTAGATCCAATTTAAATTTCCCCTGTTTAAGTTTGAACCCCTTACCTCTTGTCCTATCACTACAGTCTCTAACGAAGAGTCCCATCCCCAGCATCCCTATAGCCCCCCTTCAGATACTGGAAGGTTGCTATGAGGTCTCCACGCAGCCTTCTCTTCCCCAGGCTGAACAGCCCCAAATTTCTCAGCCTGTCTTCATACAGGAGGTGCTCCATTCCCCTGATCATCCTCATGGCCCTCCTCTGGACTTGTTCCAACAGTTCCATGTCCTTTTCATGTTGAGGACACCAGAACTGCACACAATACTCCAAGTGAGGTCTCACGAGAGCAGAGTAGAGGGGCAGGATCACCTCCTTCGACCTGCTGGTCACGCTCCTCTTGATGAGGCCCAGGATACAGTTGGCTTTCTGGGCTGCGAGCGCACACTGAAGCCGGCTCATGTTCATTTTCTCATCGACCAACACCCCCAAGTCCTTCTCTGCAGGGCTGCTCTGAATCTCTTCTCTGCCCAACCTGTAGCTGTGCCTGGGATTGCTCTGACCCAGGTGTAGGACCTTGCACTTGGCATGGTTAAACTTCATAAGGTTGGCATCAGCCCACCCACCTCACAAGTATGTCAAGGTGTCTCTGGATGGCATTCCTTCCCTCCAGCGTATCAACCGAACCACACAGCTTGGTGTCATGGGCAAACTTGCTGAGGGTGCACTCAATCCCACTGTCCATGTCACTGACAAAGATGTTGAACAAGACCAGTCTCAAAACCGATCTCTGAGGGACACCACTCATTACTGATCTCCAGCTGGATACTGAACCATTGACCACAACTCTTTGCATGCAGGCATCCAGCCAGTTCTTTATCCACCGAGAGGTCCATCTATCAAACTGATGTCTCTCCAATTTAGAGACAAAGCTGTCATGCGGGACAGTGTCGAACGCTTTGCACAAGTCCAGGTAGATGACGTCAACTGCTCTACCCCTGTCCATCAGTTCTGTAGCCACATCATAGAAAGACACCAAATTGGTCAGGCAGGATTTCCCCTTAGTGAAGCCATGCTGGCTGTCACCAAGCACCTTGTTGTTTTTCCATGTGCCTTAACATTCTTTCCAGGAGAATCTGCTCCAAGGTTTTGCCAGGCACAGAGGTGAGACTGACTGCTCTGTAGTTCCCTGTGTTGTCCATTTTCCCCTTCTTGAAAATGGGGTTATATTACCCGTTTTCCAGTCATCGGAAACTTCACCTACCATGATTTTCCAAATATGATGGACAGTGCCTTAGCAACTTCATTCACCAGCTCCTTCAGGACCCGCAGATGGATTTCATCATGTCCCATGGATTTGTACACGTTCAGGTTCTTAAGATGGTCTCAAACCAGATCCTCTCCTACACTGGGCCTAAGGTCTTCATTCTCACAGTCCCTGCGTCTGCCTTCCAAGACTTGGGTGGTGTGGGCAGAGCCTTTGCCAGTGAAGACTGAGGCAAAGAAGTCATTAAGAACCTCAGCCTTCTCCAAATCCAGGGTTGCCAGTTCTCCTGATAGCTTCCAGAGAGGGCTCACGTTGTACCTAGTCTGTCTTTGATTCGCAATGTACCTATAGAATAGAGGTTTACAGACTCTTTCAGATTGTGACTACACAAGTATGTTCTGCTCCTTCCAGGGGTTTGGTGTGTATTTCTTCTTCAAGCCAAGAATAATTCTTCATATTTGCTCCCACCAACTTCTACAGTTATTAACGCAAAAAACTCAAGAGAAGTAAATACAAATACCCACTTGAGGCCAAACAAGTTGCTTCTTCAGGACGGTAAACTTTCTGATGTACACTGCTTGTAATTATTCAATTAGTACTAGTGAGAAACCAGTCTGTAATAACAGAGCCAATAATTACTTAATTCATTGTGAATTATCAACAGTAGTTAGAACTGTAAATGCTCTCCATGCTGAAACTTCTTTGTAAGCCAAGTGTTATTTCAAAATATGCTGGTATTTAAGAAAATTACCTGTATCTGTATATCCACGAGCTTTCACTTCTCTTTGGAAGGTGTATGGCTGTGATCTGTGTAATACTCACTATATTTGGAGCTAAATATGACACAATTTGAATGTGCAAAGGCACACATACAGATAAGAGAAGCTGAATTTAAGGCTGTATTTTACTACTTACTACATCAACTGTCTTTTGAAACAGTTTTTCCAAACAACAATTTGTCCTTGCAGATCACCAATGAACCAGCAAATGGCTCCCTCTTGCCTAAGACAGCCACAGAGACCGGACACTCAACTACTACTTTGCCCTACGCTGAAATTCAACACAGGGTTAGTAACCATGCATCCCATCTGTTTGTGACCACAGTGCTTACTGAAACCTCACTAAAACCTTATTACTTCTATTGTCCTCCTTGTAGCTTGCATTTCTTCTGCATTAGCTACTTGGAAGGGAATTAGTTTATGTACCAAAGTTTAGACTTTGCCATCACCTCATGGGTGCTCTTCTGAAAGTAGTGGATCAGCCCATGCTTGTAACTTTTCATGCATTAGTATGAAAAACACTGAAATTATTTAATGGAAGAATTTAAACTCTAGGACATGCACCCCAAGTTCTGCCACACGGCTTTTCAAATGAGTTACCAATGCTGCCTGTTTTCTTAACCAATGAAACAAAACAAAGATAATAGGGATTTCTTGTTTGTTCCTATTTCCTTCTCAGAGGTTTTGGGTTTGTTTTGGTTTTTCTTCTTTTCCTCCAGAGATTACTCATACTCTGGAAACAATGCTATTTTGTTGCAGCTTTAGTTTCTTCCATAGCACATGTCCTAACATGTCCAGAGGGCTCAGGGGCACTGCAGAGAAGACAGGCACAGCAGTTAAGTTCCAATACGTGGGCTGATCCATGTTAGTTACCCGCATGTGCTGCAGGGCCCTTGCAAATACAGAGAAATTAGAACTGGCTTGATTTCAGGCAATGTGGCCTAAACTAAGTTTACAACTTTAGCATTTACCCCAGCCTACCAGTATGCACATGCCTCCTTACCACAGATCAGCTTCTTCTACAGTTCAGCTCTAAATAACTCATTTCTTCCTTACAAAAATGAATTCATTAAGTAAAATTATCCTATTGTTTCAATGTTTCAACACTAGCTTCTATAAAACCATCTAAGTACCAGTTTAAAACCTGATACCAAGCAGTTATTTCTACCATTACCATCTGTTGCATGTAAGCCCTGTTAGACTTGTGCAAAGAATTTACGTACTGTCTGTCCAGAAGTGAAAAGGGCAAGACAAAAAAACACCCCATAATCCTATACCACCCCAGAGACCTTACAAGGGGCTTGCTCTGGCTGCGTTCAGCTGCAACTGTCAGCAGTTTTTCAGGAAAATTTCATTTCATGACATTCCCCAAAGGTTCACTGACATACTCTTTTCTGGTCAGAACAAATGGTGAAAAAAGTGCCTTTTTTGCTGTCCAGGATTACTGTGGCTAGTTTGCCTTCTTGGTTTTATTCTGACTCTCAGTGAATGTCAAATATCTATGCTAATTCTTTGGAGCCAAACAGATAAAATTAGGAAGACGACATGTACAATGGTATCACTGCACCAAACTAGAACACTTGGATATTTCAGTGATGAACTGATGCAGAGTGAAATATAAGCATATAGCATTTACAATGCAGCCCTACCTTAGTCATATTTTCCACCACATTATGTTAAGTATAATAAGTGACTGAATACACAGTGAGAGATTCCTTGCCCTGAACAAATTCTATCTAGGTAGAAGTGGCAGACAAAAGGAAAGGCATAGAGATGACAAATGACTTCTCAAGGCATATAGCAAGTAGAATCAAAGCATGAAAAGACCTGAAACACTTGCTTCTGACTTTTTTTTCATTACCATCTCTCCATAAATAGGACTTAACACATCCCCAGATGCATTAGGTGAAATTCATGACTTGCTGAAGTGTTTTCAGAGTAGTTACTGTACTTGGCAAGTCACATTTCAAACGTAAAACTCTCATTGGTACTTCAACACAGTCATTAAAAACTTCTTCAAAGACTTGTATTTGTAAACAAGGATGTTTGAATGTACACTTACATGTTTCCTACAGTAACCATCTTAAATATTTATTTAGTGTCTCAGTTTATTAATGGCCTCTATTTCAAAACATAAAATTAAAAATAAAGTTGTTCTTTTGCTCAAGAATTGCATACAATGTGGACAGACAGTTCTGCTGAACTGATTTCTGCTTTTAGAAGAGGTTCAGATACTCTTCTATACCTCAACAGCAATTCAGTGCTTTAACTGAAATTAGTTTCTCACAGAATAAATTCTTATCAGTGGACTAGTGAAGAATTGGGGGACTCAAAACAGAGGGTAAGCCTAGGATAAAGTCTCAGTGATCCAACTTAGTCCTTATGCAATGTCTCATTTTCTCTAAGCGGAAGCTGCATGCGGTTACACAGTACTGCCCATACAAGCAGGGGGGGAAGCCACCAAAAAAAAAAACGAAAGACACTTATGGCATTAAGATTAATGTCCAAATTGCTTATTAAGACCCTGAGCCAGGTCCTCTGATTCCAGTTCATCAGCAGTACTATTTCAGTGGGTGATGCAAAAGGAAGAGAGCTATAAGCTTCTCTACCAGTACAATGCCACGATACTGCACAACAACTGCAGTACAGCTTCAAAAGTGCTACAAAGCTGCCGCTTCGCAGCAGCGGCCCATTCTTAATTAACATTTTTGGAAACGCTGCAATTCAGCTGTATGGCCATTCCATCTCAATTGATAGCTGACTGGAAGTGATTTTCACAGCTGGGCTGCCGATCCAATGCCCAGGGAGGCTGCAATATCCCTAATTTTGCAGCGCTGTTTACAGCTGTAATTAATATTTCTGGAAGTGCTGCTCAGCAGCCTGGTGGCCGCACTGTCGCACTCGGTAGCCAATTGGATCTTGCTTTAGAACCAAGCTCTAAACCTCCTGCATGCACCAGCACAGCGATCTGATGATGCCACAAGTCAGAGTTTTGACATCTGTGCAGGTTACTTCCAGCATATCATAGAATGGTTAGGGTTATATTGCTGTTACTTTATAGCTAACACCAAGCCTTTAAAGTCAGATGTTCTTAGCAATGTCTTATCCATGAAGCACAAATTTATTCTCATCAGGAAAATTCTCATCAGTGCCTATTATATTGCACCTCAGCAGATTGGTTTTATAAGAGAGGTTTTAAAAGTTCCTGTAACTCATAACTAGGACAGGAACAACCCCCTGCGTAAACATGCCTGTATACATACAAAGTAATATATTATCAGCTCATTTTGAGAAGGGAGACTTCATCTCCCACAGAAAGAATACACACTCCTCAATTAACATCATTAAGCTGTATTAATAATGGATGTCTAAAAGAATCTGCATGGGAGTTTAAAATGCATTATAAGAATTCTGACTGTGCTGTATCATTGTATTGAATATGGGACATAAGACAACAGAATTTTGAAAAACGGATATTTTTCAATTCTTGCCAAAGAATTCCTATTTCTAAGGACCCCCATCAGCTTTATGGGACAATGTTTATGAACGCTGGGGTTTGGTGATATCAGCATGAAGCTGATAAAACTCAAATATACTCAAAATAGAAAGTCTGCGTAGGTGCTAATGCATTTCAAAACCATGCATTAATGCTTTCTATTGAAAGTAAATCAGGCAAAACCCTTAGATTACTTCCCCCTAGATTTCTGAAATTCAGAGATCATACACAGCAGAAGAGTTAAGTGAAACCTCCCAGAAAGCAGTAAAATAGAAGTCAGCTCTGGCCCAAGTTGTGGATTTCTCATTTGATGCTTTTGTTTGTTCAGGGCTTGTTTGTTTCCCTTCCGCACAATTTACAAAGTATGGATTTGATGACACAGATTGTCCATGTGCTTAATGCTTTTCAAGGCAAATTGCATAAAAGAGGAATTTGTTCTATACACATTCTGCTTTGTAACAGATATTCCATTGCTTACTTTGTATCTCTTGTTATATTAATCTTGTTTCCCTGGAATGAGAAAGTGCCTGTGAGTGGGGTGGTGGATTGATTATTTGTTTGTTTTACTTCTAACCACCAACCGAAACCAAAGGCATTAAAAGTGCCCAATGAGGGGAATGAGAGAAGATCACGAAGTCAGCCACTAAACAAAACAAAAGTGTGTATGGGGGGAGGGAGGAGATTAATCTTATTAGGATCGTATATCATGAGGTTGTCAGGTGTGAAAGCAAACGAATGGCCTCTGTTTATCTGAGCTAAACCGTGTGGTTCACCAGAAGACTCACTCCAAGCAGGGTTGTTGGTTTTTTTTTTTTACCCTTAATAAATTGGCTAAGTCAGTGCAGAATGTTGATAATGAAGTATGTGCAAGGGAGGTCTGAGCTCTTACCTTCCAGTGTTTAGATGCAACCAAGCTTTTTTTTTTTTCTCCCCCTCTTTTTTTTTATCACAGCTGATTCAGAAAGCCCTTTGGAAAGATGAAGTAGGTAGAAATCAAAATAAATGGATTCTATTAAAACCAGCAATGCATCAACTGCTTGATAAAGTGATTAATAAACAGCTTAGGATGGTGATTGATTAAACTCTTTAATCAAAGTGCTAAACTGACTTAATATGGATAGTTTCAACATGTTCAAAGTATACATTTTCTCAGCTGAGGGTTCAGAGTTGTTTATGTAACTTTTCTGAAGTGTATCCCATAGGTCTAACCTGCAGATAGCTGGGACTGTGGAATGTGTAAGTATTATAAAGTGCCACACAGACTGCATTAGTGGCTGAAAGTTTGCAAGCTGGTTTTACCATACAGTATTTCTCCCACAAAATTTTAGGTGCAGCATCACTTTCTATTTTAATAAGGCTTATGAAAGAGCACAGTACAATGTAAAAAATCCAATTTTAATCATTCTATTGAGCACAATAGGGCCAAAAAGGAACGAGTGAAATTTAAACAACGGTGGCAGAAGAGGATTACTTTTTGTGAAGGAGAGTTTATGTATTTATACTGCAAAAGAACATATTTTATTTGCTTCAATAGCTGATGTCATTTTTCACAGTCATCAGCTGGATTCATTACCTTAATTCCCTATTCCAGGATACACAAGAGAGTCTGTGATTGTGAAACTCATGCACACATGTGCCCAGCATCACCAAGTCTCAAACTTTATGTCATCTGAACACAGCAGCGTATCAGCTGCCATTCACAATTAGAAAATAAAAAAAAAGCTTTGAAGTACAACCTAGAGATATTAAAAAAAAAAAAAAAAAAAAAAAAGCGCCCAAAACCATCAGCAAACTAAAGTCTGTCTTGTTTTTTATGCCAATATCAGGGGAGGATGGGTAGGGAGGAATCCTGACTCAGAACCTTTCCAGGCTGCCTACTGGATTTGAACACTGAGAAAGTTTTAAAGTCCCTATAGATTTCTTTTTAGAACTGGAATTCTGGGGACTTTCCTCCTTGTTTTTTTGTTTATAGCTAACTGGTGGCTATTAAAACTAAAGAAGTATAAGCTGCCTTTTAAACAAGCCATTCCACCCACTAAAAACATGTGAAAAGAGAAATGCAAGAGAAAGAAAGGAAAAGCACCCACTGTGCTTGCTTCAGTCTGCAGATGTGTGATAGCTCTGGAAACCTGGACTGTAATCTAAATGTCTGTAGCCTTGTAAAAAGTAATAAACGTTGGTATACTTTTAATGCACCATAACAATTTTTAGGCTCAAGCTATCAATCACTATTACATAGAGCCCTCTTCCAGCTCACATGCCAGTGTTTCAGGTAGCAATATAATTATCCTGTTATGAGCACGTATAAAACAAACACACCGTATAAGACCTTGCAATAGCAAGGTGCTTCACATTCACAATCCCTGGAGGAGGGGAAATTTTGCAAGAGAAAACTAATAATGTGTAATGGTCTGAGTGAATCTGCATAGGGATTTTTCAGTAGTCTCATCATTGTAAAATATATGGGACAAACAAATCACTTAAATAGCTTGGAAAGTGGCTGTGCTATGTTTTATAAACAATCAATAAAGCTTTAAAATCAATGTCTTGATGAACCACCAGCATTGGAGGTTATTAAGCAGAGTGACTTTTCCATGAGCAATATACAATTGGAATAGCTATTTGAGAACAGATTAAAGCCTGCCCAGCTCCACCTTCTGCTTCCATCATTGAAGTAATCCAGATACCTACACGAAAAGCACCATGCCACATGCACAACGCGATGTAGTGGAGCAACTTCTTCCATGCTGTATTGCCACCTCAGCCCTGAACTTTGAAAAGATTTTAGGGCTTTCTGTAGAGTTATAAATTCTACAAGTATTAGGTACTCAATTTCCCAGATTTGCTTATAGTGCTTTCATTCAGAATGACGAAAAATGGAATAGGAATTAAATTTTTACAGAAGCTGCTGCAACTACAGGCTTATTTCTGAAACAGTAATCAACAAATGCTTATTTAACATGTAAAATCTTCAGTGAATAAAATGAGGACCTTCATTACCCAACAAGAGGAACCCAGAAGAGATGTGCCCATAGCTGAAACCAAATAAAACAAGGGTAAGATGGGGAAAGGAGATGGACACTGACACTGTAGAAAGCAATTCCAAAATATCAGAAGCTGGACTTGTGGAAGTGCCTGGTATAAAGCTATCAGCATCATGCAAAGCAGAGGAAAAATGACACGGTTTGACAGGTATAATGAAAGGCCAAAAGCCTCTCACATGAGCAGCATTTTTATTTCTACAGTGGAAGTGCCTGATACCCTCAACACTCCAGTCTCTTGAGCTGTTCTTAATTGACATAAACAATTCACAGCACCACCCATCAAACACAGCTTTATAAAAGAGACAAATTAGATAACTATATGCACAATTCTGTGATGTATCTGGGAGTCACATATGGTCCTTCTTGCTACTGTTTTCAAAATAAGTCTATATTTCAGACAATATTATAATGCAATTAATATTGAGTAGCTGTAATTCTGTAATATTATTTCTTCAATGTCTAAATTTAATAAGGGTACCACCATTCGGAGTTTTCCCTTTGCTTACCTCTTCTAGAAATCTGTATCTCATTTCAATTTGCATGTGCTGCAAGACTGATCCCTTTTAATACCTTGTGTTATGGCAGGTTTTGACGAGCAGGTGATACTCAGCAGAGCATACTTAAGACCTAGAGGGCCATGAAGAAAGGAAGATTCTTTCTCTTAATTCTTTTATTATGCTTATGCCTACCATGTCTTTCCAACTCCAGTTACTCATTGTGGAATTTATAGATGCATGCACCCACATCTGCAAAAACTCTTTTCACTGAATAAGGAGAAAAGACCAGAGAACAGCAGTGTAAAGAGATTACAGTCATGCTCAGTCCCAGTGAGATTCCCCAGGACACCTTTTACGAGCACCAACTTGGGACCAATTTGCAAATGACAGTACTGTGAACTCAGGTTAAGTTCTGAATACTGACAATTATCATAACAATATGAAAACAACTGCTTAACTGGAAAAAATTTAATCAAACATCCTCAATTTCTGTCATTTTATGCAACTGACTGTTTTGCCACATACAGCTTCCAGGAATAACTGATACCTTGGGCAAAAGTCATGAGCACTGATACAAGAAAGCAATTGGCCATGCAGCATTTAGAGTGCCATTCAAAACAAATCACCAGATAGTAAGTCACCTTTGCCTGCTGTCTCCCGCAATACCAAGGTACTTGGATTTATGTAGGACTTCCAAGCGAAATGCCTCCAATAGCAGCTGCAGCACTTTGCAGCTGGTCATAAAAGGAGGCTCGTAACTCTCTTCTTCTACAGCTGAGGCATGAGACCTGACTGTTCTAAACCTGGATTTGTATGATTTTGAACATAGAGGAGTCTTTCCTCAGTGTGGTGTCCTCAATTAATAAAGCTAAGCACTTTAAGTTCTTACTGGCTGATGCTGCGAGACTGATGAAAGTCATAGTTCAGTTTCCAACTTAAGCAAAATACAGTTTTTAGGATCTAAACCAAAGGGCATGAAAGTCAAAAGGAGCCCTTTCACCTCACAAGCCTTGAATACACTGGAAAGTCTTCATATGGTCTTTGGCTCTCCCACAACACATTCACCATTCAGCATCTTCAACTTTCTGGTGCTCTTGAAACTTAAGTATGCCAGATTTTAGACACAGGTCTGCATCGATCCACCTCTGTCTATAAAACTGAAAGTTTTATCAAATCAGGTTTTCTTTACTCCTATGTGGAAGAGCTGAGCTTTATCCTTTCACTTTTTAGGAAAGCAGCTCTTAGTATAGACACCTAGGGCTCTGTATTCAGACAACAGTGAAGAGAAGGAAGCATTTGTTCTCCATCATCTCTAAACCACCCTGCATGTCAAAGTTCAAGAAGGACTTTACCCCATTACTTTCAAGAAAAGCTGATTCCAATAAAACCATGCTATGGATTTCCCTCTATAAACAGATTGTATGAGGCAAAGAAAGGGAGACCCTATATTATAAGGGGAAACAACATTTCTGCATGTGTATGTTCAGGGCTAACGAGCAACACCATCTGCAAGGCTGGAATATTTTCACACTCCTTTCTATTATACAAAACAATAAACCCTCTCCAGCTGATTTCTCTCATTGTAGAATGCAAATTGCCTATAACAGACCTCAGGGTGTGAGAAGACACTTATCAAACAGATATTACACATGCTCTCATACCAACTATGCTATCAACTACACAATTTTAAATATATTAAGGATAAAAAGGTATCAACAAACCTGCTTTTTGTGGTTATAATAATCACAATCTGAAGCACCTCTGTTGGTAAGCCAGTGCTTAGAATACCGATCTTTCTCACTTTAGGTCTAAGATAGCATCTGCTTTATGCTAAGTGAAGAAATAAGTTTTTGTTAAAGGAGCTGAAAACAAAATTAACTAATTTTTCATGTGTAAAAAAGAAGGTACTTTCACCTTGATGTAACAGATGCTATGACAGAACATCAAAAAGATGCATCTTACACAACAGTTTGTTGTATAAAGGTAAACATACTCTTAAAGAAACTGAGTTCATCAACATTTTGATGCAGAATCACATTTCTAAAAACTACATTCACTGGTCGTAACTGAGTGATGCATTCGTGAAGGAATTGACTTCCATGAAGGAACTCATTTCTTGAGTTTGATTGCAAGATCTTCCCTACCCAAGTAATTCTGGAAATCAGGTAAATAATGGAGTCTTAATGAAGTAACAGACTTAGCAGAACAAACCAGATGAGTGTCATCAGCCTAACCTGCTCAAGCACAAGCAGCAACCATTTTCAGTACTACGAGTTAGTTTTATTTCAATTACTTTGCCTCTAAAGCACAACAGTTAAAAGTCAGAGAAAAGACTAACTGTGGAGTTCTCCACAACCTGAAATTCAACTTTCTTGTTCTTACAGGGAAGCAATTAAGATGCAATCGTCTTTAATGCATCATAAATAATCTTCACACTTGCTGTTAAGTTAATTAATATAATCGGTAATGCCAAACACATCAAAATGAAACCTACTTTGCAAACATGCACAATGTTCTGCCTCATCGCCTCTCTATCAAAATTAAATGTCATTTTGCTAACAACTTCTGCAAAGTTTTAATTTCAATCCCTTTTGATAGTAAATTGTACCCCAAAAATGATACGACTAATCCAAAGTATAGTTGGATTTTTTTCCTGATAGAGTCCAAGTGTCATGGGAACACTACTTGAGCACTTACAGCCTGATTCTGTAAAAAGTTCTGGGGTCAAGTTACTTATGTCCTTAAGTGTTTCAAATCAAAGCATTGGGTATTATTCATTGACCTTCAGTGAATTGCGAGAAATTGCTTTTTATGTGAAATGGGAGTAGATGGCTAAATTGTTCATTACTATCACTGCAAATAAAAAAAAAGAAAAATATAATTATCTATAAGAATTACAAGGAAAAAAAACCCTGTAACATGCAAGAAGTGAAATCTCACTTTTGGAACAGAAACTTCGTAACTATTTTGATGACCAGGGACCTGCATTCAGTTTTCTCGTTCTCTGCACAGAGTTCACACATTCATATGATAATTGCTCAAAACCAAAAGATACAGAGAATAATTGTAGGGTTTATTTTGTGCGCCTGTGAACCCTGGGAAATCCAAGTCGAGAGAGGTTCACAGGCTAAGAGGCGTCACTGCAAGGATGTTAACGAAACACAGGGATACAGTGAATCTGTACGTGCCTGATACATTGCAAACATTTTGAGGTCTGGTCCGGCCTCTTCCAGACCCTCCATTAAAAGAGGTTTCGTTCTCGCCTCCTGTAAAGCTGCCTAGAATGTTGTCTGCAGAGTTTTACACCTACGAGCAGAGAGCTGAGTTCTTACATGTGCTACATTATTCACTGGCTGTTCTCTTGCATATGCATGTTAAATATTGATGCAATGAAATTCCATTAAATAATATTCAGGACCCTGCCAAAGTGATAAACTAAGAAACATCCATTTCAGTGATGTTTCCACTCAGTAGAAGACAGATATTTTTTAGGGGATATTTTACATACTATTACAACAATTAGGCTTGTAGGAAACTTCCACAGCCAGACCCATTTTATTCATAGAAGATTATTAGGAAATCAAGTATGATAGTGAAGAAAGTAAGACATTTGCAAGAGAGTGGCAATCAATGCTCCTTACAGGCTGACACTTTTTGGGTAGTTCCTGTGTACATACAGTGCTTGGTTCTTCAAGACATTAATATAATTAGTGAAACTGTTATAAAGAACATATTGAGCACTGTTTAAGTTCCCCATTTTGTGGAACATCTATGTACATATCATAGATTTTAACAATTCACTCTAATTACAGATCTTCAAATAAGTTTGCTAGCTGTTACACGACATTAGTTCTTCCTCAAAATGTCCATGGCAGGTACTGAGCAAGAAAACATTCGTAGCTGAACTGTAATATTTACTGTTACGTCACAAGTCTATTTCCCCGAAGAGAAAACAAATCTCCCTCCTTCAATGCAAATAAAGTTTCCTTTTTGAGTTTTAACACTGCTCTCCATCACCAGTGTGCATGTAATATAACAACCAATGGCTGTTTTTATAGGAGCCATCATAAACTCAAACTTCTTGTGTTTCAAAAGGAAAGAAAATAGTTGCTCCTTGTACAATATTTTAATTTACTCTTACCCACAAACAGATATCCAGGGTGAAACACTAAGTCAGAGCCCCAAGTGATTTTAACAGTTCTAAAGTTCTACATCATAAATTTATTCCTCATCAATGAATTCTGCATCTTTCTAAAAGGCTTATAAAAACTGTAAAAAATACTGCTCATGGCTATTTCTTTGAACTCCACTTATGCAAATGTTCAAGAACCAGGACCAAAGGGAAATGAACACATCTAATCAAAACCTCAATTCCTTCTAATTTACAAGCAAGTTTTTCTCTAGTTAGGCGAGACCCATGCCTCAATTCTTCAGTGACCTCCCCAGAGTGAGAAGGAAGAAATTCATTCAGGTCTGAGCTCTTAGGGAGATCAACACTAAGTCAGTGCTGAAGTTAACAGTATTGTTGGGCTTGAATTAATTTTAATTTCTTTATTAAATACCACAAAATCCAAATTATCTGAGCAAAAGCAACCCAGTCAAAACAAACCCAACTCATAATGCTTTCTGGAAATAAATCATGTTTTTAAATTGAAGTGCTTGTCCATTAGCTGCAAAACCTACAGCAGATGACCCTAACAGCAAGTTAACAGCAGACAGCACTTCTTTTATTTCCTAAAGTCACTTCTTTCACATCAGAAACAATTTACCTCCAGCCAGGTTTTAAATCAGTGATTTTCTGTCAATGCACATTTCCTTTCAAGTAATTAGTCTATTTTAAATACATGCAATTCAATGTAAGCTGAAGGATATGAACTGAAGCTGAAGTTTTTAAGAGCAGACACAAACTGTAGAACACAGCATACCAGCACGCTATGCACCTTTGCTGAAACCTTTTACTTTTAATACAAAGAGATAGGACTGAACTCACCCATTGTTCCAGAATCCAAGTCAAAGTCCTTCAATAATACCTTCCCCCCAGGAAGACATGATCTCCACTTCTGAACTAGGAAAGTGCAGACAGACCTGAACCTCATAATGGCATCCCACCTCTACTTAGAGGGAAGAAATGTACTTTCCCCCTGCTGCTGGTAATGCTGAACCAGCACAGGTTTAATCTGATGGATCTGGGCATTGCAAACACCTGCTGAAACCTGTGGTGAAAAGAGAGAAGGTGCAGAGCAAGTGCACTCATTGCTTAGTCTCAGCTGCTTCATTCCGAGGTGCATCTATATAACCCGTAACACCAGGAACAGCCAGCTGCCCAGGGCTGGAGGAATAGGAAGAAAGGGCAAGAAAAGAATTAGTTCAGGGAAACTACATCACAAGGTTTGCATTCCTTTATCTCTTCACAGAAAGCCAATCTCCTGACATGAGCACAGATCCAGCAGGAGAGGTGACCCTGACATTACTTCTGCTGTTGAGACTGCGATAGTCAGAACCAATGTGAAGCCCACTACCTTGGCTTAAGAAAAGATAGATGTAGCGCATCTGCTTATGCCTTTTCAGAGACTTATGTAGGCCTGAGTACAGGTTGGAATAAGACCTTTTTTGTAACATTGGACTTACTTTTCTGCCAGGATATTAATTCATCCCAAGGAAGATAAACCCTGGATACCAAATAACTTCGACTTGAGAAGAGGCTCATGAATTTCAGCCCTGGCAAATACAGTATCTCTCAGGCTTCTTCAGCGAGCGCAGAAAAAGTTAACACTGCTTTAAATTCCAAATACGTAGAGGCCAAGACACTCACTGACTTCTTGCAGGAGCAGAATCTGGCCCAGATACATGAAACATTTCAAAAGAAGCCTTGACTTGCACCAACGATCAGTCAAGACAAAAGTATTTGAGTCAGGGCATTGCTGGTTGTCAGATCTGCAGTGTAATGACATGTCAATTTGATTCCTTTTGTGCATGAGCTTGGAGCCTATCTTTGGGCCTGAATTCTTCTGTACTTTAGGTTTTCTTTTGTTCCAGTGGCACTTCTCCCAACATTACTTGACAATGAGTGATGCTCCACAACCCTGATCTTTCACACCCTGTTGGCGACCTATAACTTTTCATGCATCACCTTTGACCTGGGTCCTGACAGTTTGATTTATTGTCCAGTGTTATGATTTATGAGTATCTTCTCAGAATAATTAACGGACAACAGGTGGCAGCATAATAATTTTGATTACCCAGCGGTTCATGAAACCACTACAAAGGTGACTTCATTTACTGAATAAGAAAAGGACAACAATTAAAAATTACACAAAGCAATCCTTTTATGCCTTTTCGGTTTTCACCCTTTGTCTGGGGAACAGAAGACTTTATTTAGGCTCACTGCCTCCCTTCTCAAATGCCTGGAACTCAGATTCAATGCAGAAGACAATGCTTGGCAAATCATGGTGCTGGTAGAACTATTTCACTGCTAGAAAACAGTTCAACTTCATGTTGTCAGCTTCTATAAAACCAATGGGTTATTTTAAAATCTGTTTGCAAAGCTTTACAATGTGGGCCAAAGTTCATTCCAAAGCATAGGGTTTTGTTAACTTACAATTTTGTGGACTGCTGAAGTCCTGTGTCTTGGATTCCACTTACCTGAAGTTAGATCCCAAGTAAAAAAGAAATTATTTCCACAATTCACCTCTTATGTATGCAGAGCTTCTCTCTAAAGGCTTTTTCCCCATCTCTGGTGCTCACAAAACGAAAGGAAAGTTTGCTTCTAAGTGTATCAAATAATTGCTTACATTTAGGTTAAAGGGCAAGTGCTCACAATCCTGGCTTCAGGCCCCATGATCAGAGAAATCTAGATTGGCTAAATCTGCAGCACCTTCCAAATACCTAACTTCACCCTTTCAGGCAAGCAGCTCTCCTGTAGTCATCTGGGCTAGGGTTACATACAGAAGCATCAGTTCAAATAAAGAATGCATTTTCCAGACTCTGCAGACCAATAGTAATGCTGATACATACATATAGTACCCCCAAAAAGCTGCAACATGGCACTGAGTTGCCTATTTCTGAAAACCAGGCTTAAGACAATCTGCATTTAGAACATGTTCAAGCTTCCATATATTCTACGCATTCCACAAAGTCCCAAATAACTTTTTCTTCTAGAAACTTCAGACCACTATGATTTACTCTCTCATCACTATTCTACACACTACCCTCCCCCTTATTTTGGTTGATCACAATTCCTTAGCACTTTTGATAGGCATATGTTGATATGGAACAGGACAGAACGATATCATCCATATGGACAGTGGGATCCACAGCCAGACTTTTGGAGCTAATCAATAAGACTTCCAGTGAAGTCAGTTGGAGTTGCAAGTGTTTAGAACTTCCAAAAATTGAATCACTGTTGGATAAAAAGAATGGAGCTGCCACATGTTTGCTCACAGGATATACATTACACCGCAGAACAAAGGCATACTTTAACTGACATTGTACATTCAGTTATTCTTAGATATTCTATTAAATATTGATTAAAATAAGTGGGATAAGTGTGGTTTCTTAACTTTATTAAAAGATAAAGAATCTAAAATGTGGTGGAATTCAATGCAGTAATGCCAACAGACCGTAGCCAGCACACACCACCTTGGACACTGGAAGAAAGCACATCTTTCTCATGCCACTAAAAATAAACCAAACAAATTTCTTGTTCAAATTCTAGAGAATTTCAACAGGAAACTTTGTTTGTCACAATTTGTCTGCATGCCCAAGACAGCATATGCAAAATGAATTTTTGTACTATCACAATGACAACATTATAGGCTTATCATTTTTCAATTGATTTTATGACTTATAAAAAAATTCCTACAATCCTGCTTTGCATCAGTTCTGTAACAATTTAACACATAGCTATAAAATATTCATTCCTTGTGCATTCAAATTCTGAAATATCTGATGGAAAGCCTGGCTAATAAATAGAGCTGAGTTACCAGAATATTAAAAGCACTCAAGCTTTTGCAAGGATCCTTAGTGGAAAAATAAACACACTACTGCTTTTGAGATTAGACTTATTCCCCTCCCTTTCCCTGAGAACTCAAAGACACCCCAACAACCAAACGATATCAGAATGAAGCCAATTTTGTCCTTAGTAGTTTTATCAAGCCTTTAATACCACATTAGCTGCTTAATACACAGTGAAAGAAGCAACAGAAAAGCACCAGCACCCAACTGCATTCTCAATAGAGATGAAGGCAAAATTTGCAACAAACCATTTATCAGATTTATGCAGCTGCTTTTGCTACTCATGAAATAGCCACGAGCTTTTTACAAATGGAATAATAATAAAAATAGTCACAAAAAGCAGCGTGTATGCCACTGTTTGTTCTGATTAACAGTTTAATTTGGGACAGTGTCTCAGTGGTGATGTGTCTGGTGTATCACATGACACCGTTTTCCCTGCTGATTGGGTGCTGCAAAGGTATTGATGGTACAAGGTTTACATGTGAATCTTAAAGGCACAACTGCAAACACAAATGAACACAACTGGTTTTCCCCGCTAAGACGTAGTTATGAAAATGCTGACACACATTTAACCAGAGCAATTCATTTCAACATCAAAGTGTTTGAATATTTTCTAGTTGCTTCCAACTTTTATTCCACACCAGCTATAATAAATTAACAAGAAAATAAAAGCTCCTACAATGAAATTGCACCAGGTTTACAGAGATACGTGAAGGTACAAAGATTCTGCATGTTCCGTGTCATTGACTCCAGCTTTTCTGGTTTGATTCTCACATGGGAAGTGCCAAGCTTTAAGGTGGTGTAAGCTCTCAAATCATGATGTGATTTTAGTACTTTGTTTCCCATCAATTTTTAAATTAATTATCTGGAAGCAAGCAGCGGTTCATTTTTGGTCATAGACTTTTTGATTAAAAGCTGTGACCCTTCATGCCTTTTTGGCATGCTCTATACAACACCAATGACATGCAGCATGACCTCTGACATCTGATTCAACAAAAAGTAACTCCCGGACAGATCTTTCATATTCAGCAATCTCTTTGTTACACTGGGACACTTACCCAATTCCAGTCCTTAAAATCCACTGTGTCTCCCTTGCCCCCTCCTACTCTGAAACTTATTTGGTAGCAACATTTCTGTCCTTCCATTTGTGTCTCTCCTTCTGTTTTTACAAACTTTACACTATACCATCGTCCCATATGTTTGTGCTGCACACAAGGAGGTTTCTTTAGAAAGCGCTGATGCTAATTATAAATTTAATTTGCATTTTAATTAGAATGGTAGCAAATTAAAAGCATGGCAGCTGGAGAATTTTGAATGCTTTGCAGAGATTTGGTGTCAGTATCTCCCTGCTTCTGACTTCGCTCTCTTTTCATTTTTCCCCTCACTATCTTTCATTCACACAAACATATTGGCAATTTTTCTCCTCTCTTGGTTTTTTTTTTTTTTTTTTTGTCTATTTTTTATTTCTCCATTTCCCCCCCAAGGATCAAGTTATAAATTATTTCTTTTGTACTGATAAACAGTATACTCTTGTCTTGTGCCAGTACACCATGTACTGTAGTGATAGTGCAGCTTTTAAGTGAGCTTTTGTGAGGCTCTGTCAGTGCTGCCCTATTTTGCTATTTATATCTGCAGTTTATTTACAGGTAGGAATCTGTTCTATACCCCCTCAACTAATTGCAAATTCCAGCCCATAGCAGCAAATTCTAGCCTAGCCCTAGCCCTAGATATTGAATTTTTTTATATGCTACAAACCTGCAGTGAGGCTGCAGAACCTTAACAAAAGCCATTCAGAATGCACTGGGGACTGCTCAACTTTATTCTTTACTTAGCAAATGCAGCATTCAGTGTGCTTTTGGACAAAAGGCTGAAATAACCTGACAGTCTTTTGGTCCATATAATGGCATATATTCTGGCCCTAGCATCTCCCAATGCTGTCTTTCATTTGCTCTGTGAGCATGTCTGGTTTTAGTACTCACGTGAGCGCATTTAGTCAGTTCTGTCATTTTCCCTATGTTGCATCTCCATGGTCATTTTCATTCCTTCTGTTCGCTTCTCCCACGGTGTCCTTGCTCAATAATTTTCATTAATTGATTGACAGCTCTGATAGACCCAACTAACCTCTATCCCACTCTCATGTCGGTTTTTAAATAAGTACTTGTACGTCCAATGACCTTGTCGCCTCATCAGATATCAGAAAATGAGCATGCAGATATGGAGGAAGCTGATTAGCAAAATAAGGAAGATCTCACTTCTGGCAGAAGTCCATAATAAGCTCTGACAACTAACTCTGAAGTTAGGCATTTGAAACAAAAGGGACCTACAAATGTGGAATAAATAGACCCAAACCAGTTTCCTAATCTGGCTAAAGTAAAAGGAAGATTCAAAACATCAGGAACGCAACAGCCTTTCTAGAAAGCTAGAAAACAAACTTTATTTCCAACACGGGAAATATGTGCTGCAAATACTCAGACTTATTTTACTTATATAATTTTATATATTATATATTATATATATTATATATATTTATTATTATATTATTTATTTTATTTATATATATTTATTATATATATTATTTATTATATTATATATTATATATATTTATTATAATTTATATAATTTTTTTACTTATATAATGTTTATAATTCTATTTTCAATTAGTTGTACAGCATGACTTAGCTCCCAAAATCCATTCATAGAAAGGGAAGTGAATGTATGAAGAAAATTTCATAGTATTTAATTTTCTTTAGCATAAAGGTAAATTATTTAAAGCATACCAGTGACCTTTCCCTTGGTAAAATTAACTGAGCCTCAAAAAAATCCTGGGTTTTGTTATACACATGCATCTGAATCACAAGATAAACACATACAAGGTATTCTAGGTATCTGCAGTAAGAATTGCCCTTGTAGAAGATACCAGGCATTAAACAGACAAAAAAAAAAAAAAAAAAACCAAAAAAAAAAAACCCCACAAACCCCAAAAAGCTTTATTCTCATTTTAAATATGGGAAGCTGAGGCACAGTAACACACACGGAGCTCTTGCAGATCAGAAGTTAATCCAGCTCAACTCAGGCCCAGTCTATTGCCTTTTTCCTCAGGGCCAGACTCTTTGTCTACCTCAGATCACTGCAGCATTGCAAGTTCTCAGTTCTTGTGAATACAGAGTTTATCTAGTGGTATTTCAGAGGTTTTGATATGAAGTGATGAAGCCAAATGACATTCTCTTTCAGTGTGATTAAATGAGCTAGATTAATAGAATACGTCATAAAACACCGTTTAGCAAACTGTAAAGCCTAACCAAGCTTTGAAGCAATTATTTGAGTTGAAAATCTGTTAAGACCAGAAGATATGATAGAATATACTCCATTGACGAAGGACAAGTAAGTCCATTGGAATTTCACTTCTATATTTTTTCCATGCAGTCACCACTGATTTCAGATGAAATTCACCCAAGAGTATGAGGCCTTGAAACAGAAATGGACTGAAACTGAGCCTAACAATATTATCCTCAAATACAGGAGCACCTTATTTCTCTCATAGTTTGGCTGTTGCCTAGGTGAAAGACTCTAGTTTTTTTTCCTAGGAGATTAAGTTATTGCTTAGCTCCAACTGCACTATTTCTAGTATCAGCATAAAGTTCTGGTATTTATACTCCAGTATTTTACAGAATGATACTTAATGGGATCCTGAAATTACCACACTTTTTTAGTGTGGCAATATACTCTGAATTTCAGAAAGCATGATGCCTGATGTGGGCTGAGTCTGGATTTACATATAGCCAGCTGACAGAAAACAAGCTGCATTTTCTTGTAAGTACTCTACCTTGGCACATCACTAATACGAACATCAAGAACAAAACATAAAAACTTGCCTTAAAAAAAAAAAAAAAAAAAAAGTATGTGGCAGAAAGTCATAGATAATTTTTAGTACTTTTAAGAGTTTTAAACACAACAAAATCTTGCAAGTAAAGTCAAGTGTCTTTTAAGACATGCTACATTTCTACAGATGCAATTAAAAGTCTTCCCCCCAATTTCCAATTTCCGTCCGTACAGGATTCAAATCTCACTGCCAGGGGGTTTGGAAGTAAAGGCTTATTTCTGAAAGTTCCCTGACATGAAGAATTTGGCTTGGGTAGACACTTCCATTAATTTCAAAGCCTTCTGGGCTATCAACAAAAATTCAGTGAAAGTAATCACATGGGTTTTGACTGACTGTTTATATGAGTATAGCTTTGCAGAATCCAAACCAACTAAATTATCTTCAAGATCTAACTTCCTGAAGTGGTAAGTAACATTAGGCAAACTGTTGATATCTGGTTGCCCTGATTAACCTTGTATTTTAATCATATCACTGCATAGCAAAGCTGTAATTTCTGTTCCACTGTTATATGCTCTGAATACCCTTCTCCTCTGGAAGATAAACAAATCAAAACCAGTTCAACTGTTGGATAAATCCTGGTCAACTGAATTTTTTTTAATAACTTTCTATTATGAAGTTGGCCATGGAGTAAACAGCATTCTCCAAATTACAAGTCTTCCACCTTAGCACTTTGGAAAGGCTTGGATTTTATTTCATGTAAGTTTTTTCAGCTATACAAAATACTTTCATTAACCCAAGAATGGATTATTTGGAGTGCTAATTAATTGATTCTTCAAAATGCCAATTGACATACTCCTAGGGAAAACCTGATCTAAGCAACTATGTTAATCAAGCTATTGTACTTATGGTTCTGTCTGAATATCAGACCATCTGAAATGAGGAGAACTTTGCCATTACTATCCTGGACCTCTTGTGGGCAGCTAATTAATATGAGTAGACTATGACAGTTGCACTTGTACATTCACTGTGCTGCCTGACAATAACTCTATAAAATTAGATTTCAGCTAAAGAATGGAAACAGTGTTAAATACCATTATTTGCCTTCCTTTGATGTGTGAGAGTCATTATGAAAGCAATTACAGCAGTTTCTCTGTCTGTATGTCTACAGGGTATTTATCTGTATCTGTCTGAGTCCTTTGCCAGGTGGAGAATATATGGCATATTAAAGACAAGGGAATTCAGCCTCAATTATCAGACTATGAACAGAAGAAGAAACAAAATCAGAGTTTTGCAGATGATCCTGCCAGAAAACAGTAATTTAATATTAGAGGCAGGTAATCTGGGGAAAACTTGCCCAGTGCAGAATCTTTTTATTCTAATATTACTGAATTCCCCCTCCTTCCATTGTCCTATTTTGTTTTCTATTCTTTTAGCTTACATGTTTTCCAGCGTCTATGCTCACTTTAAACAAGCTTATGCTAGGTTTGAGTCTCATGAACACAAGACTTTTTTTGTAAGCCCTACTTTTTTTTCTTAATTACATGCAGATATTCTGCCATCTAAGAACTGTTCCCAGGAAACAACAGACTCCAAGTGGGATAAGGCCGTAGGAGGCAACATGCTGATGGTAGAGTTAGGAGCTTTGTACTACCCACAGAACAATACATATTTCATTCTGCCTTTGCCCAATTATTATTTTACTGACCCCTGTGGAAGTATGACTAGGCCCATAGGTTGGCAGATGGATGAAGAGACTACCCGCTTTACACACAGAAGGGCCAATGCTAAACTGATCCCTTAGAGTCCTTCAGCTGTCTTCCCAAAGCTGACTGCTGGACAAAGACAATCCTTCCAATTGCTTTTCTATGCCACCAAGTTTAGAACTGACAAAATAATGTTGTGCCAAAAGCCTTTGAAAAACACTAATTTTTTTAACCAAACATGCATACAGAAAGCATAAGTACCTTGCTTTTTCACTGAAAAATGGACTACTTCCAATCCTGCTTTCTATATATTGAAGGTACATCCATTCATCAACAGCTTCACAGTTCCTACATAACTTGCAAACAATGGATATTTTATCACCTTGTCCTTCTTATCATTCTATAACACCAGTTCTGTAATAACAAACCTCAGCACAAATCTCAAAACATCAGTTCCATCAAGATTTAGGACTTTTAGTACTACCAGTAAACTCTTGTGATGAGACCCTATAGCTGTTGTCTGTACCAGGAAGCATCATAGAAATTACTTGGTTTCTCCAAATGAATTACCCAGTTGCACCATATACTCACAGGGAAGTTATACTGCTATGGATGAAAGCTGTTTGCCTGGCTATTCAGGGCTGACAGGATGTTAATTTATCTTAGTTGCCTGCTATCCATCATCATTTGACAGTCTAGTGAATGTATCGATAAAAGCCAAAGATCCTCTTCCTTTGGTAACCTAAGTTTTCTGATGCTTTATGCTGTCTTTTGTTTCAAATAGAAAGGCAAGAACATTATCAAAATGTCACACTGCTCATCAAGCATGATGCCTATTCTGAAATGTGGGTAATATTTCTAGGAACAGCTTTTAGCATGTTATTAAAAATGTCTCTGGGTATTACCCTGAGATTTTCTGGGTGGAAAAAGTAATATTTGAAAAGATTCTAGAGACATTTTAGAGAAAAAGATAGTGTTTGACTAGGTCAGGTACAATCAGATGGAGCCTGGCCTAGTCTTGAAGAAATATCTGGGACTGCATATCTCATTCCTTTGCCATTAGTATAGTCATCCGCCTTAAGAAAAGGGTGTGCAAAGTGGGGATTAAAATGCAACAGATACAAGTATGACACCATTTTCTTTATTTTTGCATAACCATCTGGAGGCACTGGCCAAAGCAAGCTAGGGCATTAGTTTGTAGTTTGCCCTAGGTGCGTTAAGAAACTCTGAAGTCCTTCCACCCATGTTCTGTTCCACTGAATTAGCAGTGGCACTCTTGAGCGCTTAAGACAACACCCATGGCAAAACAGAACTGTGCTTCTTTCGTTTTAAGCTTGATGCTAGCAAGGCCACAGAGATGACACACACCAAGATGTCATCAGTAATGAGTCCAAATTATCCGTTATACACTAATGTCAGAGCTTTTAATGAGTTTGGAGTATTAGTTATCATATGCATCTTCCTCAAAATTTCTAGAATCTTTTCCAGTTGCACATTTTTGTTTAACTTTTAAAGAAAGCAATTACTAGACTACAGACATTTCCTTATACCATTCCCAGACATTTTATCAGCAGTCTCATGTTACAATACTGTTTCCATCCTATAAGGGCATATTCTGATAATGGTCATTGAAAATCATGCCATTTAACTCTCACAAAATGAGAATGCTTACAAGCAATGTGTTTGTGTGTGTGTACGTACATACATATACACAGCAGCTACAAGAATTTTAGTTAAAAAGACTAATTAATAAGTCTTATTAAGATCTTAATACCTTCTGAGCAGAGATTCTGTGTGGCAAAGGAAGAAAGGATTTAATGATATATTAGAAATTTTACAGTATAAATATATTCTTGATTAATTAAATCTGTGTAGTCTGTTACCTCACCCTGAGGACACTAGGATATTCAACAGTGCTTTTTTTTAATAAGAAAAAAACCTCAAACAACTTGCTTTTGATATTTAACCTAAGAGAAAAGACAGAGGAAAATATTTTACGTACTTGTATAAACAAATTTAATTCTTTCTTTTAACTAAAAAGAAACAATGCAACTTGCAGGAAACACACTTATTTTCTTCAAAAGGGAAGATTAATACAGGTTAAAAAGCCTTTCTAGTTTTACAAAATTAATAGTGTGCTTAATTATATGAGATTAAAATTTCATTATACATTATACTTTAATTGGTATAGAAGGGGCCAGAGGTTAAAACCTTTGCACAAGTTACCTTTTGTGCTGTTCCAATATCTAATAACACAGTAGTTTTAAATTATAAACCCTGACAACATTTAACAAGTTTCTTACATGTTTTAATTTTAGCCTAGTAATCTTTCATGTGGAGCAGTAGTGTTCCTGAGGTCATAGTCCTGGATGATGAAACAAGCAGAGACAGAACAGATTACAAAACTAAAGTGGCTGGACATTATTAGATTATGGTAAAGGTGCTACCTGAACTCCAACTATCAACTATAGGTTTAGATGTAGTTTCTTCACAAAGTCACAACAGTTACATGCTATGATGGTTAAACACAGCGTGTGTGGCAGCCTTCTGCTTCCTAAACAAGCAGTTATACCTTCAAAACCACTGGGAACTTCGCAGGAAGAGATCAAAGAAATCTGTAGAGTCCTTCTAGCAAATGAGTAAAGTGGTCTTGAATGGTTTAAACCAATAATGCCATGTCCTACAAGTGGGATTTTCAGAGGGCTCCAAGGGGTTTAGGCATACAAAGCCTATTAACCTTCAATGGAATTAGGATACCTATTCCAGAGGTGTTTGGAAAACCCAACACTACTTAGAACAATGTTTCTCAAACATAAATAACTGTTTCAAGGACAAAATGCCTCTATTTTAGAAATTAAGCATGCCAATTTATTCACATGTGTTAGTACTTGCTGGTAAGCCAATGCCATCCCCACCCGAACTTCCCCCTGTGAAGAATGTCTAAGAAAAGAATTGGATCTAGGTGGGTCTAACATGCTGATGTGCAATCACAAGAATGGATAAGAGTCTTAAAAGTGCTCACAAATAATTCATTCTTGCTACACCTGATTATTTTAATAGCCCTCAACACTGAACAATTCAAGGAAAAAATAATATTAAAAAATACATAAAAGATACTGTGGATGATTTTCTGGCAAAGAACGGCCACATACCCAGATCAGCAAGTGTCTACATGGAGTTCGACATGAACCAAGGGACAAGTAAAGGTGAAGGAGGATGGGAATGAGGCACTGGGAGTAACAATCCCAGCAAGATAAGAAGGAGTTGGAATTTACTGAGTTGCTAAACTGTGGACTGTGGGCAAGCTTTGAAGGTCAGGTTCTCACACCTGTGCTTAACCAGTTATATGTTAGTTGTTAAGAGCCTTAAAGATATGTACCCAATCACAATGTGCCAAGTTATTGTAAGCAACTTTAAGCAATAGTATATAAAGAGTTAGTTTTCTATAATAAATGGCTTTTGTCTGATCACATTGATCTCCGACTGAGTCCATTCCGCGACAAGATATGAACCTGATAAATTCTTTTTATGAAATTCTTGTCTGGCTCACTAACTTCTCTTTCCCAGAAAGCACAGGGAACATGGAAAAGCTTCTTTTAGAGAGTATTAACTTCTGCCACTACAGGAACCCAAGAGGCTATCTATTATTATCAAATTCAGTGACTATTGATAACTTTTTAGTATTGACAAGATCAGTGTGTATATAGACTACCTGCCATATAGCTGCCAATAATGTGAATTTAAGATTTGGACCAACAAGAACCTTCAAAACAACTTTCCAAAAACATATTTTATTCATTATTCCCATACCTCTGTGCATATGCCTCTTGAAAATTAAAACTGACTGCTGCTTTGTACAGCAAATCCAGGCAGCTCAGCATCATGCACACTGCATAAACAAATAACTGTGTTGTTTAGCACTGTCCCAGAGTGACCTCTAGGAAAGGTGTGTTTGCTCATGTTGTTGAACTGAGGTGAGAACAGAGTTCTAATTACCTGCCCGTTTTTCTGCAGTAGTTTACAGTTGAATCTCATTACCAGATACATGTTTAATCACCTCTAAAAAGTACAGTGTAATTAGTACTGCAGCAGTATAGAGAGGCTACAAGGCACTTCCAAGAATGGCAGAAGCCTATTTGATATTCTGTGAATATCTTATTTGAACCAAAATTCAGACACGGAAAAGTACATATTTATATGCTTTTAAAATGCTTAAGTCTACACCTTCAGACTTTAAAATAGTTGTTCAGAGTCCCATTTGAAGTAAATTAACAACTTCATTTAAATCAGAGTTGTACTAATTTGCCTCGTTAGAGACTTTGACCCGCACTCCTTCTCAGTATCATACCACAAACTCTGGGCCTCATAATGTTTTCACTGAAAAAAAAAAAAAAGAACACTTCAAAGCGATTGTGTGCTTAATGAAATTCAGAATGAGGCCTTTTGCAAGGAACTACAGTGAGCAATTTTAAAGTATCTTCTTCATTAAAAGGACAAACTTTCAGAGCCAGCAAATGAAATTCTGTAATTAAAACATGTTTGTTTAAAAAAAAAAATTCTGGAGAGGTCTTGGACAGTGAAATAATATCCTTTAGATTAGTGTTTAATTGAAAACAGTATTTACTGCTCTAGTGCATTTGATAGAGCTCTCTACTGTGCTGCTTTATGTATAATTGTATTTTGCAACCAATTTAAAATAACCAGATGACTGCAGTCCTTATATAAGGTGAAGATGAGTCCTTGCAAGGATATCAATGTCTACAGGGGGTTCTTTCTAACAGATATGAAAAAGTAATTTCCATTCTGCTACTTTCATGTGATCCTTTCTGCATATAAAATGCCTTTCACATACATACACACAAGACTCCTCACCTGAAAAGAATATTTCCTAAAAATCAACATACCATACTCTAATATTCTCTGCATCTTTGCTTTAAGGAAAAGTTAGGTCATTATAATAGCAACTTTCTTTCTTTTAAAGGCGTAATTTGTTGCTTTTATGCCTATAGTCTTATTAAAATGTAAATGCTACAATTATAGCAAAGAAAACAGGTACAATTCTGACTTGACAGTGGTATGTGTTTAACAGACGAGAAGATTTCCAAAATGCAAAAGGGAAGTTCAGGGTTATTGACACTTCTCCCAAAACTATGTCCTGTCTTTGAGGTATCACTGGTAAAACCAAACTTTAAATTACAAAGCTGTTTAACCTGGTCTTACAAAAAGCCTGAAAACTCTAAATCTGGCCACATCACTAGAAAGATTAATGATGATTATCCAGCCTACCTTCTCATCCCACTTACAGTTTGTCTCACTGCATCTTTGACCAAGTTTCGTTTAGCAACACTCAGATCAATGACTTCTGTCTGTCTTCAAGCTCATAAAAGGTGAGTTTAATATGCTGCTATTGAAATAGTAATACCAACATCCTGCTGCACTGGGAGAAATTCTGCTACAGATTAGAAGATTTCTTGGTCATATATTTTGAAAGGTGTTTTCAAAAGCAGGGAGAGGACCTCAGTATGACTTAGTTGTATATGAGTGCCAGAAGCTTTTTCCGTATGTCCCCATAGCCTGATTGCATTTAGCGTATTGGTCTATTGTTATAGACAAGAGAACATCCAGCTCTCTCAAGGTTAATTGACTGCTGTTCTTTGAAATATACATGAGAAACTTTATTGACTTTCTCACATCCAACCTCACCTGTCATGCAGGAGGAGAGCAGTAACAGGGGAAAAGGACTCCACAAAAGGATGAAAAGGACAAAGGTGAAATGCAGAGGGCTGCTCTAAATTTTGCCAGATCCCTTCTCTGTTGTTACCAGGTATATTTTCCAATTCAACTTTTTGTGATTAGAAAAAGTCCAATTTTAGAAAGAGATTTAGCCTAAAAATTTATCAAATTAACTAGTTTTCCTATTGCTGTAGGGCCTCAAGGCAACTCAAATCAAACAGGAATATGTAGATAGCCCAGACTCATTCGCAAAATTAACATTAGTATATTTTAAAACTTTCCTAACAACAGTAATTTCTTCACATGCAACGATACTTCCATAACATTTTAAAGTCTTCTCTGATACCAACATTCATAAAAAATTACTTTATCTCAGATATTACAATAGCAGAACCCAAATTACCTGAATCATGTACAGATGAAATTACAAACCTATCATGTTAGCGTGGACACGTTTCTGACAGAGACTGTAAGGAGAGTAAATCAGACCATCTCATCATCCCTGAAGTGGTACATATAACTTTCCGAGCTTTTTCATATCAAATTTCAGCCTTGCAATATTAAACCAGAATACACACCTGTATCTTCAAAAGTGCATAAATTACCTGCAAGAGTTGTGTGAGGGAAACAGTGCTCCCTCCATGACTGCTACATGCTGTCTGCATACATGCATCTCAGACGTGTAACATCTCCTGGAGATACTATTTCTTCTATGAGGTATCATATAGGAACTGACATTCTAAAATGCAGTCTTTCCAGGCTTAAATCTTCAAGGGATAGAATTAAATTTGGCTTAAATATCATACAGCTTCTTGTGTTGAATGTTCTGACACCAGGATAACAGCTTTAATTGATAAACCTCAACCCACTTTGAAAATAATTTCATATAAAACTGGAACAAAAGGGGGTATTTTTCCAGATAAAAGCAAGCATCATTTTGAACACACTTATATGTCACTTCACACAACAGCAATTATTGTTATGCTCAAATTGGAAAAAGGGCTTACCTTAGATTGCTGACACAGCCCTATCCACACAACACATCACCCTGAAGAGCATATATAAGCTAAACACACATCTCATTTTTAGCACAGTCCATGACTTATGTCACCACAATGACAAGCCCACACAAGACACATTTTTGATGACAAGATAACCCCATGTAATGCCTCCACCATGATAACTGGATTTTTGCTAAGCTTTCCATGACCAAATTACAGCCATAATGATGACACACTGCATGCCACTGCCAAGCACCATAAAGTGACACCTGCTTACAACAGATTGAACTGGAACTTGTCAATATGACCAGAAATATTATCAATAACTAAGGGACTGTTTGCTAAGCTTTACTCGTATTGGATAGTACATGCTTAGCTTGGCATCCTTATAGAACCAGAACCTTGCTTACACCACCCAGAAACTCTGAGACCAAAGAAGCATTCTTATGTTGCTGACGGAACAACAACAACAAAATATTATCCATACCAAACAAAGGAGTACCAATAAGACAGATGCAATTAAATCTCTGGACTGCATTCAACCTCCATCTAGACTCCATACTACAGAAAAACCACACACTCTATGCAAAAGCCAGAGGTAGAATATTTGCATTACTCAGTTCAGTACTAGGAGGTTAAAAATGCCAGTGTCCTATTCCCTTTCAAAACCTCTCATCTCCTACCCCCTACCTGCCAGCTGTATAGAGTATTTCCCTTGTCACTAATTCTGATAGCTTGCCCTAATTAACTCATTTTATCTTTTGGTACAAATCAATTACAATTAAAATATAGTTTGTCAAACCTCAGTGGAGTATTGCTTCATGTTAAAAACATTCTTACTCATGAGAGAAAGTGTGATTAACTTCAATAGAAAGCGTAAAGTTCAACTTACTATGAGCTGAGGGATTCAAGCACAATTCTTTTGGAGAACACTTCAAGCTTCATCTCAGTGGAAGGAAATTAAAGGAGTGGAGGGTTTTACACTGGTCACTCAGATCATCATGTGGCTGGATCTAGGAAAAACATAATGTTGCTTTGTCTAAGGCTTGCTTGTTTAGTCTTCAAAGATCACAGAATCATGACTCAATGCAGATGGTCCAGATTCTTGTTTGTTTACGAAAAACAAACAAACACACGCAGGTGGCGAAAAAGATCACAGAATCATCATCATGAAAGAATATCCAACAACTGAAGGAACAAGCCCAAAAAGCTTTAGGCATCATACTTTTTGAAACACACCTGAAATGTGAAATACTGTATTTTAATTTCAAGTGGCAGATTAAAATGCAACAAGTCCAATGTTCCACTACAGATTAAGGGAATCAATTTCTTTGGCCATTAAGTCTGTAGTAGCAGGAAAGTCTGTCAGAGCTTCCTTCTTTTAAGAGAGCCAGAGAGAGGTCCAAAAAGGGGTCTTACCACCACAGAAACCATTTTAATTAAATACACTGCAGAAAAACCTTCCACACGTTATATATTATAACACATTATATTCCAAATAAACACAACAGATGGTTGTAACAACAGAAAAAATCCTTACCTAGGTAAATGTGCCTGCAACAACGATTATTTTTCCCCCCACCCTCGGAATACGGTCACACAACCTCCCAGTGACATACTACAACAGGGCAAGCCCTAGCCTGACAGAGTCCAGCGGTTATTTTGGGTCTAAACAGCAGCGTTTTGGGTGCCGAGGCTGCAGGGTGTCGTGAGGGAGAGAGGGAAGACACCGCCCCACAGACCGCCCCTCGCCGGTCCTGACCGGTTCTGACCGGCAGGACTGTGGCCGGCCCGGGAGCACGCGCTTGAGGGAGGGCAGCGGGAAAGAAGGACCCTGCGGCGTGAAGGGCTGAGGAGAGACCTGGGGTGATGGAGGAGGCCGTGCACTTGGAACAGAGTGAGGGAAACTCTGGGAAAGGGACATGGCCGGGGACTCGGAGGCACACCATGCCCGAGGGGGACTCCACAATGCAGCACGTTTCCCTGAGGGGCTGCAGCCCTTAAACAGTCCATGCCAGTGCAAGGACATCCCTGTGGAATAGCACCATGGCACGTCAACAACCCGCCCCCAAACTACCAATTCCCAAGAAAACTGAGAACAAACCTGTTTTGTAAAGATTCTTCCACCTGGTTCAGACAGTGAATGGATGCCACTGTTATTTGCAGGCTTTGCATAAGCTGTGGGACTGCACAATCTAGATTTACCTGTGTTGGAATGGTATTCTGAAGACAAAAATCTGTGATTGTTCCAGGAAATACTTATTATGGTTTAAAAGCTCATAGATGAGATATGGAATATAAAAGTGTAATGCATTTTTCTAGGAGTCTCAAGAAAGCATCCTTACTGTTGCTGACTCATGCCAAGATCTTACGGATTTGTGCTCTGTTGTACAGGTCTAATTATAGACAACACACAACTTCCTAAAACATCTGCTACACACAGTTACTCTCACATTAAAACACCCTGTGCCTTTATAAAGTACTGATCTAGTACAAATCTCATCTACCCCTTAAAGCCTGTTCACAAAACCCTACAGTGCAGCTTTGTCTCAGCAGACCTCACACTAAATACAGTGTCATCTGTTCATGCCACTTCACCTCACCTTAGGTCAAATACCTACCTTCCTATAGGGGGTATAAATCTATTTTTACACTTTAAAACCTGTTCTTTGCCATGCAGAACAGTGAAAATAAAGCATGTGTGTGCCATGAATGTGTATAGGCGCACACATACATACTCATACAGCATTTTCCCCCAATAAGCGAGACCAGCACCCTTTTATTTCCATATAGCTATGATTTCACCCAATAATTCCAGCACTGCTCCCACAGTCCTCTTCAGCACCATGATCAGCTGATTCTAAAACTCCTAGTCATCATAAAACTCAAGTGGTTAAGATGTAAGGTGACTTGGGGCATCATCAGATCTCTTGTATGTGAGCACACAGTCTGCCCAGCCCACCCCACCCTGGGTTTTCTGTTAGGTGCAAATGATGTTCAGCATCCCAAAACCAGCACCTGAAATCCAGGTGGCTGTACTAAAAGTCAAAGTTTTTATTCCCACCAAGGAAACTGCAATAAAAAGGGGGCATTATTTGACAAATCGATTTTTGATGCACACTTGTAGTCTAATGAATAAGATCACTGTATTTGCCATTCACCGGGAGGTTGTGGTGATTGCTGCTACCAGAAGCTTGAACTACTTTCTTTATGTTTTGATCCTGTAAGATTCCCCGGGTATTTTACTGCACACTTGTAATAAGTACAGCTCTAGATTAGCAAACCACAGTTTTGTTTGACCCCAGCTACCATGTAAGCTTCTAGTTTTCTCTGGTCTAAAGTACACTGAAGTATTTTTCTGCTTTCCTGCAGTTTTTAAGTAGATAATAAGTCCCAAACTTCACCAGCCTTTAGCTGAAAGAAGCTTGTCACGGTGGTTGGTAGCTAATGAAGATCCTTTTAGTTTATCTTCATCAATTGTCAAATATTTGAGTCCATGAAGTGGTGTGATGAGGTACAAAGACAGATATTTGAAGGGATTTTAACTCATTTGAGCAATTACATGCTTAACTGCCCTGCGATAATCTGTCAGTCTGAGTCTTTTCTACACAGCAGAAGTGGGGAGTATTAGAATAGCTGGATTTAGAACATAAAGGCCTGGCCTGAATGGAAGAAAGGCACCAGAGAAATTAATTGCCAGTAACAAACAGCAGGACTGCTTGCAAGTTATATATCACATAGTTACCTACCAGCAGTGGTAGAAGCCAGCTGTAAAATAACATACTGAATTGTGACAAAATAGTCACTACTATTAAATTCTTCATGGTATTCACTGATTTCAACTAATGTTAGCTAATCAAGTTCATTGTATTACTTAAATTATATAGATACAGAGATAAAAATCTTGTTTTATATAAAGATTACCTGAATGCAATTTTCAGTAAAACAAGTATGTTTTTAATTACAGCTCTGAGTTTTAAGAGGTGATCTTCTAACTTATATGCTTTTGTTTGTTTTTATGCACAGGTTTCTGCCATACTCAGAACATAACGATTATATAGATTCAGTAATGGAACAATGAGTTAAACAAAAAAAGGGGGGGAAAAAAAGTGTTCCTTTGCATGTGATTCTTTAATTCTAAAATAATCACATTAGAGCCAGATTATTAGGCAGATTTAACTGATAATGTGTATTGCTTATAGTGGTATAGTTAAGACTTCTTTGGGTCCCATAAGTTCTAAGGGGAACCAAGAGAAAATAATTGCAGAGCAGCCATCTCACTTTAGTCCAGGCTTAGGGCGACTCTGGGCCACTGTTACCAGAGACCTGCCTAACTGTCCTTCATTCTTTTCCTTCCTTTCTCTGTCAGGTCCCTGGTGCCATCTCCTTGCTCCATCAGTTGCCTCGTTTCTTTCAGAGCCTCCTTATCCCCCGCTGTATGGCATAGGAAGACCTCTTCAGGTAGGAGTCAGTGATCTTGACTGCCAGAGAGCATAGCCATGTCACAACACTATTTTCTCCAAAAATCCCACAGCAGCTTTCTCCTACACTCATAGAACTCTGTTAACACTCTGGAACTTCCTGCAGTGGGGATACATCAGTCCCAGTTACAGTCTTTTTACACCAGAAATTAAGTAGTCTTTGACTTGTGCACATTTGAGTGTGTTTCTTTACCCCCTTTGGAATTACACCCTGAAACCAGCATAAGGAACATGGACTTGAGACTACAACTAATGCAAGAAATGTCAAAACACACATACTGAAGTCTCTCTTTGCCTTCCTGGTAACACTGGCCATAAATGGCAGTGTGTTTCTGTTCAGAGAGGGCCATTTCATTCACATTACTCGTGTTAGTTATGATGTTTATTTTAGATTTGCTGTCTCCCTAAGGTGCCAGCTCTGAGGGAGCTAGTTAGCATGGTGGTGTTAGGTACAAAGCAAAAGCCCTTCACCTCGGGGACTGTACCTCAGTTCTGACCTAAGGTCAGAAAGGAAATAAGATAGGTAATCTCAGCTCTGTCCCTAATGACCAGTATTCCACATCACAATGCTACACATGGCTGTCAGCTTCTGCTCAGGAGAGGCCCAGGACACAGCCAGCATGAAGAACTAATTACCCTCCCAGCCCAGGGAACAAATGGCAGCCCAGCTCAGCAGGCTGAGATCACTGGTGAGGTACTGCAGCAGGCTAATAAAGTGGAGGAGTGTCATATGCATGGCTGTGGCATACAGTTCATGAGATGCTTTATTTTTCCTTCATTAATGAGTGTTTTATTTTAGGCTCACTGTATCACATTAACATATTAAAAAAAAAAAAAAAAAAAAAAAGAAGAAAAAAAAGAATAGAGCTGATTTATTCAGTCAGCCTGGTGCTGCAAACATCACCTGCCTTTTGTTTTTACAGGCCTAATTCACATGGGCCAAATTAAGTCCAGACTTTTATGAGTGGGGCATAAAGGGCACAAAGAGCTGCTTCCCCCATCAGTGGAAGGAACCATAAATTGGCTGCTTGCACTGGAGAATCCAAAGGTAGAAATCATGCAGTTCAGCAGCGTTAGTTGGGTCAGACAGGCCATGTCTGAGCAGGATGGCCTAGGATATGTTCTCACTCCCTCCCAAAAAATAAGGCAGGGGAACCAGTAAGGAAGCAGAGTCTTCAAAGAAACTGATCTCTAACCCTCTCCCCTGGCATTCGTGGAGCCACCACCACCCCTGGGTATCACTGTTCACAGGTACAGAAGGGTCTCCCCCTCCACAGAGCATCTGAAATTAACTAGCTCACAGCCTAATACTTACTAGGACGAAGCAGCTTATTGTAGTTACAGCATTCCCTAACTGCCTAGACCAAGGAGTATAAATACCAGGCACCAGAAACACAGGTCACAACCAGAACATGCACACACAGGTACTCACAACTCTGTTACAACCAGCTTCAACACCAGGAGAGCCAGGAGGACATTTCTTGTCTTACTATAGCACAGGACATACACAGAGCTTACGGCAAAACATGGAGCAGTGAGCACAAAGGAACAGGATATTTTAAAATAAAAAGTGCATGTTTTTATGGCTCTTAGAAGAGCAAAAGCATTAATTAATAGAAAAGTAGATACTGAAGGAAGCAATTAGACATTGGAAAAACGTGTAATAATTGCCAGAAAGTTACCTTCACACAGAAGCACTGGAGCCACGCATTCACCTCTGCGCCAAAATCAGCAACCCAGTACCCCAAACACGCTCCAGCTGTACCCTTAGACACCCACATGTGAGCATTTATACCTGGGAGCAGGTTGTGCCCTCTGCTTCCCCCTAGGTGGGATCCTGGGAAATGTAGTCTGTCAAGTGGCTCTTCTTTTGCATGGGTTACCTTGACTTCATTAAATAACGTGATTTTAAAGGATTTTAAGTATTTCTATGAGCACGTGGGCTGCTGGGAGCTTTCTCAATTAAAAAGCAAATCTGAACTCTTTCAGGTGATGGGAATTATAAATATGTCTTTAAAAAATATGCTGGCCAGAACAGGGAGGAAGCTGAGCCACATTTACCTTCACCTGGCACAGACTCAGCAGTGTAGGCTTCAGATGTTTGTCTTTTTATTTAGAGTGCTGAATTTTAGAGTGCATTGCAGCACAGGTGAATGCCACAGTAGCCACATGCCCTTGCTCTCAGAAACAAATTTAGGAGTGAAGGAGGGGAACATTAAAACAACAGCCATCCAAAGCAAATATATCAATTTATTGTATATTTACCTCCTTCCATAAAAAATGAGTTACTATATACATTGCAGATGGATGTTCTCCTCCTTTGTATGGACCAAGAACCTAATTTTTAAGAAACCCAGGCTGAGATAACTCTATACTTTCAATGAGAAGGATGCACTAGGTCAGAATACAGCTTCTTAGTGGCATTTTACCTTCTGTTTCTATGACACCTGGAAGGAACACAGTGTAGGAAACAAACCAATTCATGATGAGTTACCAACTTTGTGAAGTTCATGTCTATCATATCCCTAACAGCATCAGTATGAGAAAAACACCTGTAAGCTTCAGTGGGAATCAAGGAAAATAAATCATACTGTTCCTAGCCTTTCTGAAGAAGAGAAACCATTTGCCACTTGTGCGGACTTTTCCTTCAAACTGTATGTCAGACAAAAATGTCAAATTGACTGTGGATTAGATCTGAAATCAGTCTGGAGTCTGTTTCACTGGAAAACAATTATCAGCAGCCTTCTTAGAGCTGTGAGGAAATCTGTACAGACAATTAGACCAAGAAGACAAGCAATGCACCCTCATGAGGTTTTTGTGTTTTGATAGGAGCATGTGCCTCCACTAGAAAGCTTCATCTAGTTCTTAGGTCTTGAACTAAGCTTAACCATTAATTTTACTTGCTGCAATGTCATTAAGCCACAAATAAATGCAGTAAGTTCCAAAACTGAATCACTCCTTGTTGAACCCAGTCCTGGCAGATGCTCATGTTTTTCTGGATGAGAAACAAAACTGGCAGAATGAGGCACAGGCTGGACTTTGTGTCTCTACACCCAGTAGCAGAACTGAACTGGCATATTTAGGAATAAACAGTGATGAGACACAGATCCAACACAAGGATGCCCTGGTTCATAGTATCCCTCTCTGGACCGTAACACAGAGCAGTGATCCTTACAAAGGACAAATCTTGATTATATGGGTTTGGTCCCAATTTGATAGGGAAATGGGATCCTATGACAGTAAAAACAGTTGAATTCTATAACTTTAATTTAGACAACTGGAAATAAACTTTGCAAACATGGGTAGTGAATGTTTTTATGCCACTAAATTCAGTAAGGATTTCACCCCACATCTTTTTACTTTAACAGTCCTATAAGCTAAATTTACTGACATTCTGCAGAAAATAGGACTAAAGTAGCAGGTGCATGCTCATCAATTTAATTTATCTAGTTTGTCCTGGTATGATAGAGATTTCATATTACAGCCAAGCTTTTCTGACAGAGGTAAAACAGTCTTCCAGTAACACTAAAAATTATCACTTTCATTATGGTAGCACATGGGAGCTTCAGATGATGGCTAGAACCTATCACAAACAAATACGGAAGACAGAGCGATAAAGGGGTTTTCAGAATGCAGCATCTTCTATTTCAAAAGTGACAAAGATAGCCCTCTAAAATTAAATCTTCAAGAAAGATGAGAGACAGAAGTTTTGCCTGAGATCTGTTTCGTATTCTTATTAGCATTGTTCCCCAGGGGCAAGTAATTTTGAGTGCAATACAAAGTTGATAATATGCTGAGTATAATTATAATGAGGATTGATTAAGTTGGTAGCCAAAGTACATTAGCTTTCTATCTGAGAGAGCATCATAAAAGAAAACCACATTAAAAGTTTTGGAAAGAAATATACACAGGGATTGACAACTAGCTCCCTGGTGAAATAACATCAAAGCTGATATATATTGTATGCAAAACAACCCACAAACAGAGAAAATATTCTATTTCTTTTAAGGCTTCCATGTCAAAAACTTAAAATCTGAATACATCAGATACTGTAAAACAGAATAAAGTATTGACAGCTGTAGCTATTCTATGCAATTAAGCTCAACATGCCCCCTTTTTCAGTGGCTGCTGAACAACTGTGTTTGCCTTTGGAATTTTCTTCTCAGTTTCACAGGAACATTTGGCAACAGAAACAATTTTTTGAAGAAATTATTTCAGGAACTGATTCATCCCTGATTCTAGGGGAATTACGAGAGCTAACTGGTACAAGGACTCATTAACACAGTCCCCTGTTTTAAAGTACTTCCTCCTTTTGTTTTCTGTTTTTATTTCACATATACCTGGATCTGACATTTGAATGTATTTTGAGTTTGTAACAGTGAATCAACCTGTCTGCAGTCAGACAAAATCTGAACATTTCCCATGCCTGAGTCCTGCTCCTCTGATGGGTAGAACTTGTGGATACAACTTTTTAATTATCATTTCTAGGTCATGATCACTTAACAAAATATGATCCGTACCCAACGTTATAAGGTGGAATAACCACAAAGACTTTTGAGTCTGAATCTCTGATGGGCTGAAATACCAGCTCCAAAACAGTGGTGAACTTTTTAAGTGCCTTCGTTTGTAGGGAGTCATTCCAAGAAGTGTGATTCAGGATGCCAAAATTAATGGAATGATTGAAATGCTGGATTTAAAGCATCTGCTTTGAAAAACCAGCATGCTCATTCTAGTCTAAAGTATGAAATAGATTTGTTTGCTTGAAAAGGTATGGTACATGGCTGTGAAAATCCAGCACTTTTTATGAACTTAGGACCTTCTAGTTCAGCAAAGTCATGTCCCAGTTACTGCAGGCAACTGTGTCATAAAAAACAATTTAAAAGTAGTAAATCCCATCTCAACATTACCAAAACAGTTTACACCCATTGCTTCATTGCTCCTCTACAGCAGTTGCTCTTTTTCTGATTTTCAGCCTCAGTGTATTTATAGCTTATCATATCCATTCTATCCAACTGTTCTTGCTCTGATCTAATACCATCCTGAGTTATGAAGATCTTGGGCAGTGTCTACAGCTTTTAAGAAATATGCAAAAATATATCTTCAAGGTTTACCCAAAAATGCAGAGCTTTAATGAGCAGGGTATAACCACATGAAAAAAATCCATGGGACAGAACGGATGCTGAGTATCACTGGACGGGATATTACAGTGTTGATGTATAAATACAGCATAAAAAAGGGTAGTACTGGCTTGTGCAGCAAAATGATACTGACAAAATTAGTTTGATGCTGGTTTTAGAGTCAGAGAAATGACCTCTAGATTTTTCATCTTCAAAGGTTACTTCTAATTAGCATCCAGTGATAACATGTTAGAGATGCTTCTTTAAAAGATATCACAGCTCTAGCAATGAGTACTGACATGGTATCTATCAAAGTCTCATGGTGCCTGCAATTCTGACAAAAGGCACTCCAAAGGACTGGCACGTATCACCTTATTTGCATTTTTGCATTTCATTATGCTCATAATTGCATACCACCACAGCAATTCTTCCCCGCTATCTCCGAAAACATTATCAGCAACGTCTGAAATAAATGCTTAAATGTCAACAATTGACGAGCAAGAAAAGCTGACCTTTGCAGGATCTCGTTCTTTTGAGAATTACCCTGGTATGACTCACTCCTTAACTTTCTGTTTCTGTTTGATAACACCAAAAGAACATAGTTTCTGTATGGATCATTTTTGTGTATTGGAAATAGAGAGGAAGTCAAAGAACTGCAGAAGTACAATTCATTTATACTAGCAGTCAGCTGGGATTGACTGAACATTCACAATGACAATTCTTAAAGTCACCAAAACATTAAAGTAGGTAGATGGTAACATTAAGATACAAATGGAATTTATATGGAATTATATTTTACATCCACATTAGAATTAAAGTGAATTTAGCCATGATTAATGTTACGACAATGAACACAACAACCTTTCGTCCACAATATCCTGGTTTACACAATTATAAAGCACTAATCTAAAACCAAAGCAAACTCTTCACAGTCATGTTATATACACTGCCATATTGACTGGCCTTCACTAGACTAAGCTACCATGTTGCTATAGTTTGTGTTTCTATCATCATTTCATGGCTCCATTTACCTTGATTTGCATAGCAATTTTGGTGCACATTTTTAAAAAAAAACACTAATCAATTTTAGCTTAAAATAAATTACCCCACCACAGAAATTGCTGCCCCTGTCCAAAAATGCTAATCAATTTTGAAAATCTACATCATGGCTTGCATCCCAGATTTTTTCCATCCAATCCACATCAAAAAGAAATGCTAGAAAATTATGTTAACATGTTTGCCTGCTTGTTTGCTTGTTTTAGTTGAGACATTGGTTATGCTTCAATGGCAAACTAATTGCCTGTTTGGAACCTCATCCAGTTTGTGTTACTTTTTGTAATGGCAGTATGGAGATGCTGCAGAACATTTCAACATGGTCCACAGCGGAAGTTTTAGATTCTCTAACAGGAGCATTTTTTACATCGCTTTCAGAGGTATTAGTAAAAAGAAAATTAAACTGTTTTGACCAGCTTTGCATTCTTCCATGGAAGGACTTCATTTCCTTGTGTTAGAGTTTGTTCTAATTAGGCAAAGAATACAGGAGATCAATCTAAGGAAAAAGCCCTCTGAGGAGTGTCACATTCTCAAGGCCTATAAAAGATCATTGGTGGATTTTTTGATGTTTCAAATGAAACAGTGATTTTAAGCCAGTGTTTTCATCTACTTCAGCTCTTTGGTTCACTCATAGCTTTCAGTACAGAGCAGGTTCCTTTTCGCACAGCTTTCACCCAGGTTCACGCTTATTCCTAATTACTATGTGTTATGGTAACAAGGCTACCTGCACTTCAGTCCCCAAATTGTTTCTGTCTTGTGGCTCCACCTTTTGTGAATATATGGAGACCTTTTTTGCCTTATAAAATAACTATATAGTTCAGTATCCTGTAGAAACAGCTGAGCTACTTCAAGATTAATTAACCTTAGTGAATATATGCTAACAGAGCCATTGAGTGTCGGATACTACAGCTTATCTCCATTTCATGGGTGCATTGCTTCTAAGTGAAACAGTGTACAGATAAAATAAGCACCAAAGAGAAGATGAGCCCAACAGTATCCACAAATCTAGAAATTAAAAAAAAAAAATTACCTCTTGCTCTCTGCAATTAGAAGTGTCTTCTAGAGATTTATTTCCACTGCCAGGACTCTAGTTCAGTCTATTAACTATTAATCCCTATTTTGAGAAGCATTCAAGAGCGTTAGTATCTCAGTGTTCATACGTAGGTATATGCTAACTTGATTTTAAGGGACCAGGATATCATCCAAGGTGACTAAGGACTTGGAAGGATTGGATTTGGAGGTAGATTTCTGTCTGAGGTTTTACCTGCATGTCACCTTGCAGACAAAATGGCTCTGCCTTTAGAGATAACTGGTAAAAGGCACATAGGAGAAAATCAAAGATAACTAACAAAAACATGCATTAAGATTTCATTTTAAAGTCCTATTTTGCTCATTCTGCAATGCATGAAAGAGATCTATTCTTCCAAAGAAACCATTGTGTTGCATGAAGTCGTGGGGAGCTTCCTAATTCATTGATTCACCTTGTTTGAACTGCACATCTTTGCTATTGTTGTAATAAATTACACAAAATACAGATCTCTTTCAAGATGGCTCCTGTGAAATAGGATGCACAGGCGTTATACATTGCATCACCCTTTCCTTATTTAAATAGGAGGAAAAAAATAAGTGGGAGGATGATAACAGTAGACTTGGATCCACCAACTATGTTCATCATCCTTATGCAGTACGAAATACTATAGGCTGTGACAAATTTCAATAGTACCAACCAGCATTTTCTAAATAAAGAAATATGTATTAGTTTCCCTCGTTTAGACATTTGAAACGCCACTTTTAAAAAGCACTTCAACATGATTTCCATTTATCTGATTTTAAAATCTCTTAGACCTCATTAAGATCACATTCTTTTTTTCTGGCTATTGAGAGAACTCCAATAAAGCTGAGACTCCTCATTATAAAATATTCTGCAACATGATTTAAAACAAGGCATGAAAAACTATCTATAAAAACAACTTCCCACGTGGCTATGATTAACAACCAAGATGGAAGCATTTCTTGTTGTCAATAACAACTTCCAGTAACGATTAAGACAGGCCATTATAAACGGGGAAAAAAAACCCATAAAGCATTCCCCACATAAAAAAAAATAATAAATCAATATTTTATATGAAAAATAGCACTGGAATTATTTAAAGCAATTCTTAGGTTTATGTCCTTATTGTCCAAAGTTGGAAAATGAATCCTTTTTTTAGTTGTGATGTGTTTACTATAAAAACATTTATCACTGTTCTTCATTGAGAGATAAAACGCTGGAAATCCACTGTGCACTTATTGGACAATTTAACATGCTAGGGTCAGGCACTCTGAGACTCCACAGTAGCACAACAAGAACAGATATTGAAGATGCTCAAAATCCAGATTATGGCTTTCAGAAGACATGGTGTATTGTTCACCCAGGTTGAAAGCAGATGTATGTTTATATACTTTAATCTTGGCTCAGATGTGAGCTACCATGTTAACGATTTTGTTGCCCAGGCTGCCCTGGCTTGGGATTTAAATAAAAACAAATTACACTTCTTAACAGTGATAGATGGACTTCTCTTACATTTGTGTGGAGTATTTTTGCCTTAAGATTAAAGGCTTACGCATTTATCTGCATAAACTAACCCCTGGAGTAGGGTATTGCTGACATTTTCCAAGAAAAATGAATATCCTAACTTATTCCAAAGAGAAGACTTGGTATTTGTATGGCCAGAGTGACCTTTGCAAGTGCCCTTTCAGATTAGGTGCACTACATGGAAAATTGTGCTCTTACAGTACTCCATAAATCATACCTACCAATTTTCTTTAAAGGGGTATGTAAATATCAGTGTACCAGGTGGGTAAACAACACTAACCTCGTACAAATGGCTTGAAAATTGAAGAAAAGCACCTTATTTTGCTGCTGAAATTGCTTTTGAAGCCCAGCATCGTGGCTTGGGTTGTAGAATGCATGAAATGATTTGTGCACTGGGAATAGAAAATGGGTTGATGATAACCACACTCGACACAGTTCCTATGTTTCTGAGTTCTTTCAATGATCAAAGATATCATTGCTGTATATTACTTTTCTTTGCAGATCCCAAATGCATGTGAATTTCAAGTGACATACGCATTATCTACATGTTTCTGAAATGGACAGACAGCTTTTTAGTTTGTATTTCTCATTTGAGCTAGTTAATGTTTCTGGTCCAGTTTCAGTCTAAGCCTCCTTGCAATAGTTATGTAGCATTTCCATGTAACAAGAACAAGGCAGAGAAGTTCACGTGCCAAAGAAGAAAAAAATATGATGTTACAGCCTTTGAAACTGTCTAAAGTGTTAGTAGAAAAAGTACCAACTATGAAAGTGAGAAGATGTGTTAATTGTTGCTAAGCTATAACAGATAATAGAAAAGATTCTGAATCAAGAATAAAGCCCTGGGTTTAGACACATCAGTAGGGTAACACATACACCATGGATATCAAAGCATCTTGGTGAAACTCTAAGAACCAACACAAATGTGATCTACACAGGATGATTTCAGTTTAACCTTCAACATTTGTGACTTCTATTAATTCTGAAGGTCTTATTTCACCAAATATATTGTCATTGTGTTGTTGCCATTGTGCTGCTTATCCCACAAAATTCCAGAGCATTTAGCATATATATCTACAGAAAACATTGGGTTTTTTCTATCCATTACAAAATAACTCATTTTATAATGGATATTTAAAAGTAGAATTTACAGTATTCTCAGCCAAGGTCTATAATCCTGGCCTTCTCTATAAGTTCCTAAGACCAAATGCAACTATGGGATTTATTGAAGAATTGCCTTGACAACTACAACCCAAAGGTTACATAAAACTAAAGATGCGACTTACATTCAAAAAATTTCTATATCCTAGAATCCAAGAATGTAGTAAACCAAAGTATCAACCTGCTATCAGTCATCTGAAATGCTTTTCCAGTAATTTTTTAGGACCAATTCACCTGTGTCAGTAAAATTATTCGGGATCATTCTTTGGCATGGCAAATGGAAACTGTAAGAATGCACAAATTATATTTCCAGAAATTTCCAATCTCATTGGCTTTATTTTTACTACAGATATTTTTACTACAGTGACTTTTAGAAGGCCTGGGCTTACTCAGCTTCAGTTGCATTTATTGATGCTCAAACCCTCTGAGAACCAGGCTGCATGTGTCAACATGGGAACCAAAACCCAGACCAGCTCCTGAACAGTTCTGAACTATGGTCCTTACTGGTCTGATTGCAATCATAAGTAGTAGAAGCTGGGAACAGAAACAGGGTGTAAACTTTTTCTTGCCTGCTGCATGATGTTGAAATAAACACAGGAAAACTGTAATCAACCATTTGGAAAGATGAAGTATGAGTAAAGAATAAATAATAAATATATATATATATATAAAATAAATAAATAATCCATTTTTGGCATATGCTTAAGAAGGTGCCTTACAGTTACACTGTGTATCAATATTTCCAATGTCCCTCTTCAAAATCCTTAAATCAGCTCAGTTCAGAGTGCCTTTGGGGCATAAGACAAAAGACAGAATTGCTCACAGGAAAGTATCTGAAGCATTTCTGAAAAAGATTTATTTTTCACAAGGGGAAATAAACCCAGCAACAGGGATATAATCTACCTCCCAAAGAAAAACAGCCCTGGAGGGAGGAAACAGCTGAAAATGCTGTAAAACCAAGCTTGAAGCATTTCTGGTAAATTTGTTCTCCCTGAGAAGGGAAAAGAACTCATGGAGGGGATGAGGGTAGTGTCTGAGGACATCCCGAGCATAGAGACTACTGAGAAAATCAGTATCTATCTCCCAGAGTTGCCTCCCTGCCAGCCGCTGATCACTCAGTCGTTTTACCACAGGTTAGTTGAATAAGTACTAACAACTTCAGCAGGACAAGTTTACAGAGGAGATCCAACAGCAAATCCAGAGTGTTTAAGGCAAGATTTAAAAACAGATTGAAACTCTCATAACATTTCAAGTCACAAAAGGCCACACAAACACCCCCAAGATACAAACTGCCTTGTTGGGAATGTGCCACATGTTTATCAGCTGTTCCCATCTCCTCTCAGCCTCTGACTGGATGTGCTCAGCAGCACTCTGAACAGTTAGTTTGGAGAAACAATGATAACGGAATTTCTGCTCTCTACAGCCAGTACCTAAAAGGCATTTTCTTCCTGTTGCTACTCTATTCTGCTTTTCTTTTCTATTGCTCTTTCTACTTTGCATTAGAGTTAAAATGTTCTGAGAAGAAGTTACAGTGTACACCTAATTCACTGCATGGGTAAAAGTCAGGACCAATTCCATGGCTTCAGGGTTAAGAGGCAGAAATTGCCATAAATTAGGTCCTCCACTGCATCTAGAATATAAGGACATAGAACTTCTTACATTTAAGATTAAATCGGAGACAAGCATATTTCAACAAGGGACAGCACAGCCCTATTTTGTTATGATAAAATATGTGATACATTTAGAGAAACTATTTAATCCTCAGAACCTTTTGTTACTGGAACTCTCAGTTCTCATCTGTGTTTTGCACTGATACTGATTTAAGACAAGACCAGAAATAATTAAATTCACTATAAAGGCTCATATTAGTATCTGGAAACTTGCACCATTTAATCTAGCTCCAAAAGGGCTCATTATAACAGAGAAGTGAATTATCCATGACTTTAAAAGTCAGAAGGAAACACCTGAGAAAAATGGCATTTTGTAGGAAAAGGACTAGTTTGTGGGATTTTGTTTCAGGTTTTTTTAGTAGTGCCTATGTGAGGTAGGTAGCATAGGGATTTATTAACCCACTGATGTTTGTATGCCTGAGCAACTGAGATGTTTGTGAGATTTCCCACCTTTTACAAACATGTGAAGGGAGTAATTTTCAACGGAGCTTGTGGATTTCACAGAGAGGTGTTCAGTTATTGGTAGATTTAGATTTACTCACAAGCTGTTGAGAGTTCAATGTGATTACTCTGAGGTATAAAAAGTAAGCAAGTACGCACACGTTTATATGCTCAAGGCTGAAAACAACCCAGGACTTGGAGGCAGGCAGAATACGAATATTCTCAAGGTGACTTCTTCATGTTAGAAGCATTTGTTGAAGGCAGCACAACATTGCATAAGGTATAATGTTGCAGAGGCTATGGAAAGCGTGCTATTTTCTCCAGTGGGGACTGGAAATAAATATAATGTTATTATTAGTTATCCATTTAAAGCATCTTTGAGCTTAGGAGGAGCTGCATCGTGCCAAGATTTACAAACATACACTATCGCCAGTCTCCCCAGCTCCCAGTAGTTAAGGTCTCATTCTTTATCCTAATGCTTGATCCAGTTCCCAGGGAATCACTGATCTCACCACCCTATGCGAATGTAACTGAAGCCCACATCTAGCTTTCACTAAATCACCAATTAGAAAAGAATGTCTGCTGGCAAAAATGCCATCTTAAAATATTTATTCTGCAAACACTTGGTCAGATGTAAATGATTTTCGGTTTACTGAAACCTCAGAACATCACATGACCTTGCATCTACTTGCACAACAGGGAAAAAAAAGGAAGAGTTGTATTTGACAGGCATTGGTAATAATGAAAATGTTTTTAAATGTAAGCTCTAGCTGTGTACCAATCACTGCCTAATCAGGGTTATGCTTTCCAAATTATATTGTGTCTTCTTTCACCTCCTGCCTATTATGCGAAATAAAAAGAGAAGTGCTTTGGCAAATCCTTGATCTGTTCACATATATTTTTAATATTAATATGTCAGAGCAGTGGCAATAATAATATTAGGCAAATGACAGAATTCTCCCCCCAGCTGGACATGTTAATTGAGAAGCCAAATTTTAGAGGCAAAGTTCACGTCTGTGCAGATGGCAGGACAATGCCGGATGGCAGGCCTAGGTCAGTGTCAATCCCAAACCGTACTTTAATGGCTCACTTCTCTGCTTTTTCAACGTCAGCTGGTCCCTGTGGGGTGTATAAGTTGGGGAAGTCTGTCTGTGCAGTTTTTTCTGCCCTTGACTCTGATGCACTAATTTCATACAGAGAAGATGCTCCTATGTGTGATGATAAAAAAAGAGAAACTTATGCTTAGAAGACCAAATGAGGTGGATCCAATGTTCCCTTTAAAGCTGAGGTAGCAGTTAAAAGTGATACCATTCTCTTGCTCTGGCAGGGCTTCGTCCAAAGTTTGCTGACATCAAGGGGAACGTATTCCCCATTGAAATCCAGTGATGTGATATTTCCTAAATACAATGTTTTTGGAGGGTGATGCAGGGAGTGATGGGGGTATTATTGTCTTTATTTGCATTTATACTGAGGCCACTTAATATTTTGTCTAGTTTGGGCAGATTTTAAGATACTTTATTCTACTGCAACCATATAAAAATATTTTGCCCTTTGTCAAAAGGCCCTGAACACTGTTCTTATTGATATGATCAGTATATTATCTCCATTAATATGATCTGTGAATCAAAAGCTGAATGCACATGCTTGTATATTTAGAAATATAGCTATATAGCATCAGAAAAAGACTTTAATAGTTTCAGTTTCCTAAGTGATATAATTATTTATTATCTCTAATTAAAATGCAGAGCTTGGCTTTCTGCACGAGACTAGATGAAAAGCCTTTTTAATGAAAAGAGCAACTATGAGCTCTAAATTTCTTTATGGAAGAGATAACTTATGTAATCACTGGTAACCTTTTTCAAGAATATTATCTCACTATTTATAAAACAATACCTTCTTTACTTCAGAAATTCCCATTTACATATGAAAAAGAGCTTTATTTATTGATGCCTTTGACTGATGTGATTCTTTCAGGAATACCCTCTTTTTCTAGAATTACATATACCAAAGCACCTACTTTCCTTTCAACGTTACCTGCAGTGATATTTGAAAACAGTTCTCTGCCTGAGCTATCAATAAGCACAAAATCACTTTACTTTTTACATAAAATCATGTTATATATCCTTGTTTTATAATGTTATATTTAAAATGATTTCCAGTCACATGAGGAAAAAAGCGCAACCTTTAACCACTAGGAGCAGGTATGAACAAAGGCAAAAACATTTCTATTTTTCTTTATTATTGTAAGAAAACCTTTCTTTAACACATTCCCCAACACACACACATACATTTTCTGGTTTTATTAATTTAACTACTTTATGCATCAGGAGGATATAAACAACAAAGAACTTAAATACATGCCAGTAAGACTTGCCACATCTACATTAAAAATTAGTAGTAAACTCCTATATTAGCATTATTTCTTTAATTTTTATATTATTTCCAAAGAGGGCTTGCCATCATTTATGGAATAAATGTTAAAACATCTGAAAGCTTTATGGACTAGTATTTTTCTCATATTTGTATGATTTCCAACACACCCACAATCCAATTCTGACCCATCTTAAGCATCTATTTCTGCACATGTAACAGAAAATGTGAAGTGAACTAGATTTTATTAATAAAATATTACAGCAATAAAATACAAACATACAGTATAGCATAGCACAGATTGATGCAAGGCCAAATATCTTATGGATATTTCACAACTGTGTAAGGTTTGATTCAAAGCTAACTGGTCAAAGAAAAGACTTCCAGTGATTCTAATGGGCTTTCAATCAAGCTCTTGACTATGTGTATTTTTTCATGAAATGGAAAAATTTATCAGCTGTGGAACTGTCTGGTCTGACTGAGGGCAGCAAATGAGTTCAGTGATGCTGTATTTGTGTAAATCTGGGCAAAAGCTGACCTTGTATACTGACAGATAAGAAAAGAAATAGACAATGTGTTTAACTAAACATCTCTGTTGTGCTGTAATCATCTGGTCTTGTGTTTCACTAATTAATGGCTGTGTAAAGAGAGAGCATTCAAACAAACATGATTTTAAAATCCATTTACTCTTTACAGTCCTGGCTTTGTAACTTTTACTGAATATTGATTGTCTTTTAACCTACCTCCTTTCTCAAACCAATACCAATAAGTAATTCCGTTTCTTTTCTCCAGAAGAGAAGCCACCAATTTTGCTTAAGGGCACAGTACCAGCCAGTGCAGACTTTATCCCACAGACTTCATTATCCAACATTTTTCTGGACCTCCTGTAAAGCTTCTGCAGGCCTCTCTGGGAGTGAATCACAGAATCATAGAAGAGTTTCGGTTGGAAGGGACCTCAAAAGTCACCTAGTTCCAACCCACCTGGCACTAGTGAATACATATATATAAGCAACTTACACATATCCTCAAGTATGTACGTGCATGTACTCCATGACATTATCTAGGCAACCGTACCAGGTTTAATCTTACTGCTAATGTAGTCAGGGAATGGAAAGTAATAATCTATGCAAATCAGTTTAAACATGGGCAGTCTGAATAACACTGTACACAGGAAACGGTATGCATTGATCAAACACTTAATGCTGTTTTACAGACAGAAGATGAGTGTATATTAAGTTGCCTTTAATTTCATTCACAATATTGTTAGCTAGATTTTATTCTACTAATGAAAATATAACCATACATCTTCAGGAAGGACAACAATATCCTGGAAAACACATCAAAAGAGCACAGAGTAATGCAGAAAGAGAGCCATTCAAGTTTGCATACATAAGGAAAGATAGGCCTGGTGCAACGCCCCAGCAGTCAATAAAAAGCCTCTAACTCTAGTGAGCTTTAGGTTGGTACTAAAACTGCTTGACTTTCAAAATGGGTAACACACAACTGATTCATATATTTAGAGCTGTACATCTTTGAAAGGTTTTTATCAGATAGCATCCACTAACTCCAAGCAGCTTTGCTTCAATTGTTCATAACATTATAACCAAACCTCATCCAATTCATCTCATTTTCCTCTCCTATTAACAGCACTAAAGGTTAAATCCATCCCCTACAACAATAAACTATCTTCATAATTCTTTTTAAAGATGAGAGGTAAAAGATGGACTTTACATGAGACCATTACACTTACATTTGCAAATGCCATGCAGATTGCCTCTGTGAAGAGGCACAAGGCATCCGTTGTTAGCTAGCAGATAGTCAGCTATGAGTAAGTGCGTGTTCATAATTGTCTTAACTTAAACTGAAAAATCTCTATTTAGTAAATTACACTGGTCTGTTATGGGTCTGCTATTATTGTGTAATAATTCAGATTCCACTACTTTTTGTGATTAAAGTCTTAAAAATATTCACAGTCAATTTAGTAAGGAAGAATACATATGCTAGAACTCCTCAGGTGTGCATTAATCTCAGATGATGCAGATTTATAAAATCACACCTCAAGAGCTAAAAAAAGAACAGGCAATCCAAGGAAATCTGGGGAAATTCAGACCATTCTTCCCATTTGTAATTCAGGTAACATTACACTGACTTAATTTTTTTCAGCCTTTTTTTCTGTTCCAGTTACTCTTAGCAACTGTGTTGAACACTAATGCAGTTTGTGCAATATTACCAACGGGAAATCCCTGGCATCAAAGGATTAATTTTAGTCTTTGTCTTGCTCTAGTAATAGGAAATAAATTTCACCTAGTCATTGTCCTAGTCAAGTCAAATAAAGAAACTGTATCTGCTGACAAGCCGTTATTATCACAGTCAAATAGATTAGCATTGATTTACTGTAGGTAAGAGCTGTTGAAGGGTCTGTTCTGTATGTGCTCTCTAGCAGCATGATTATTTACTGTAAACCTACCCTCTGATTTACTCCTTAGGCTAGTATTGTTATTATTAAAGCTAATCCACATGAAATTATGGTAGCTCTCCTGGTCTACAGTCTTTGGTCAGAGACCTAAGCAGGTGTTTGCTTAATAATTTGGTCAAAGATCAGTGAGTTAAAGGTTAGGCCATGGAGGGAAAGAATGGAGAGGTCAGAGCACTTGCAGGAGGGGTCTGAGACTTGATCTTCCTGAGTCTGGAACAGCCGAACCTCAAGGTCACCCATTAGTGATCTTGCTTTAACAGACTGTGAGATGTCGACCATAAATTCACCATGCCAGCACCTTTAACCCTATTAATACTTTGACTACTGGAAATAAAAGCAAGGACCCAGAAGGAACCAGCCCATAGAGAATTATTCACAAAATGTCTATGAGATTAAATTTATCCAATAAAGCTTACAACTCTCAATACAGCTCTCTAAGGAAAAAACTTGTCTTTGTCTACTCTCTTATAGTCATTACTTCCTATATCAAGATGGTAGATGAATAAGGACCCTTCACGTACAACATGAATGCACATGTAATAGTGTCTAAATAAATATAAGCATATATTTTACAATATAAGGTTTTCTCAAATAACAGAAGTAGAAATTAATGAAAGTAGAAACAAAACAATCTCCTGGCCCCAAAGACTGTACCTGTCCATGTATGTGTAGTCAAAGTTTTATAATGACCATACAAAATTAGAGGCTAACACATAATGAGTCATGCTCCTATCAGGAACAGACATGTTTTCTCCTTCCAGTCAATAACTATGTTTTGATGGTCAAGTATTTTCCTGTGTAGAAGTATGGGATCACTGTAACAGTTAATTGGGAAAAATGATGCTGTCCACTTAGGAGTTTCACATTGAAAAGCACTTATTTCCTTCCACTCTCCAACTCCACTTCGAGGTGGAGGAATTTCTACTTGCTGAATTGCAGGGACTCAGACGTTTTTAATATCTTAGAACAAAACAATTTGGCCTAGTTCAGAATTTCAAACAATTTCAGATAAAAAAAGCCCCATAGAGTCATAGGAGGGTTTGGGTTGGAAGGGACCTTAAAGATCATCTAGTTCCAATCCTCTGCCATGGACAGGGACACCTTCCACTAGACCAGGTTGTTCTGTTTATTATCACCATACACCACAACTCATTTTGAGGAATTCCACATCTCCAGACCCTGGGAGAGTCATCTATTGTGTCCAGGATCTTCTGGACTGCATGTGACCAAAGTAAAATCATATTAATAGAAATTGTACTACAGATGTGCATAGCTCTCTTCAGAACAAATAAAGGTTTTGGTTTATCTAGAAGAGATTAAAACCTAGATCAGAGCCAGAACAGCATGCAGCGGTTGTTCTTGTAGAGGAGAGAGAAAGGGATAGCTGATGGAGGGGTTTCTCAGCAATCTGAGAGATCAGGGTATTTGCCCAGTAAAAGCAGTAACATCACAGACCAGGTTAGGAAAATATTTAATGCTATTATGATCAGGATGTCTGTGAGACAATGAGACAATGAACTGCTTCCCCAGAGAGTTCCCAAGGACTGCTGGCAAGCAGGTCTTTCCATTGCAGGATGAGGACACAAGAACTTACAGGCATCACAATATCGTGAAAGGGAGCAGAAGAGTAGGAAGGGTGAGACAGAAAGGAACCATCCACTTGAGATAAATGAAGACATCATAGAAGAGTAAAAAGAGATAACAACAGACAGTTAGGTGCAGAGTGCTAATTGGGAGTCTGATCTGAATCAGTGGCCCTAGCCCAGCATTAATGAAATATTCATAGACAGCCACACAACACACTGTCAGTAAAGGACAGGTTGCTTTGCCTTTTAGCAAGAAGAATTTTACTCTATCACTGTCCCTTTGTTTTCCCTACCCTCACAACTCAGACTGCAGGAAGGAAAGGCACAATTGCTGTAAACTGTGTTTTCGCCATGAAAATTTAATACTGAGTACCTTGGCAATCCAGGAATAAAAATAATTAATTTTATCATCTGTAAAGGACAGCCACATAGGAAATCGATACGTCCTGAAACTTCACAGATATCTTTATTTAACTTCCAGTCATCTTTACTTTGACTTCTAGCAGATTTCTGTTTCAATATCTCCCCATCTTGTGAAGCCTCAGCAAACACTTGAGCAGAAAGAGTTTTTCATACATGGGCAGGAGGGAGCATGGTGTTTCAATAGAAAAGTAGCTCTCCTGTTGATAAAAATTCATAGGTATTTCAAACCAAGAAACTAATCCTGACAGAGGCTGTCATCTCTGACATGGTAAAAAGCTCCCACAATTCCCACAAAGATCAACAGGTTTTGGGCACCATCCAGAGCCCCTCAGAACTGAGCCCTTCATCCAGAATACTTGGCTTCAATTCATATCACTTGAACTCACATTGTTCAGATGAGCTTAAATCTTTACATAAATGGTTTGCTCAATTGCACTGCATACCGTGCACGCTGCTGTGTGCACCTGTTTGTTTTGATAACAAGCACAATAGGATATTTTTTGGGTTGAAAACATCCACTGTAACAAAACAGTCTTTTTTTAATTAAAAACTATTCTGGAAATGAGGACACAATAGGAATATGTACCAAAAAAATCTTTTATCCCGACTGAAAAGTAAAATGTGTCAAAATATTTTTAGAACCTTGTAAGTATTTTGGTGACACAAAGTCAGTTTTCAGAGAGTTCTCTTTTTAATGTGCATAAGCTCCTGTCTTTTAAATGATCTCTAAGTAAATGATTAAAGTATTCTGTTTTAAAAATAAAGATAAAATAATTATGAAAGGGAACTCTATACTTACTGTGCTCCATGTTCTGCTTGCTAATTAGGAAGGAAATGCACTTTTAAAATATCAGGAAATAAGATTTCCAGTCTAGTTAATCAGCATGGGTTGGAATCCATTCATAGAAAGCCATATTTCATAATACTTCTGCATGTTGAGCTTTCATTAATTGAAAAAGGAATAACATACACAAAGCCTAAACTGTAAGATGGACGGACCATGTTCATCTTTAACTTGAACAGTTGTGCTTTGGGAGTTGTGTTTATGACTGCGTGCAAGTAAATAGTATCTTTAGCTCGCAGTCTTGCAGAGAACTGAACAGTATATAAGGACAAAATGCAAAAAGTACTGTAATCTAACGATAATTATTTTCTAGGAATACTTCAATACACTTTGTCCATTTAAACATAAACTAAGATGGAAAACAGAAAATTATTCAAGTAGCATGCTGTTGCAATAGATCATCTCATCCTACTGAGTGGCTGGAGAGCAGTCATTTGGACACTCTTGAGTATAGTGAGCTCTTGAAATGGAAAACACCTTTACAGGCATAGAGTTATAAGAAAGCATTATCATTTCCCCTTAAGATTATATTAAGGCTAGACCACCATAGTGGTCTCTGAAATCTTTGAAATGACAAAGATAAAATTTTCTATTATTCTTAATGGTCACCACAGAGGTAAAATTAATTCAAGCTTGGAAAAGGACAGCTGAAGATCAGTGACAGTGCAGGACAACCACAGCAAGACATTTCTATACCAACTATATGTCAGTTATTAGGTAGATTCCTGGCTCTGCGGGACAGAACTACTGGCACAGTGTAACCTCCCACTACATCAGAGAAGGCAGTTTAGCCATAAACCAGTAGAGATATCACTCTATGAATTATCCTGCTTTCTTTAGAGCAGAGGAGATCGGTGGTGTCTCCCAGAAATCGGTTCACTGCCCAGCACAAAAGCTTTGCCTCTTTGCCTCCTTCTCATGCAGAGAGAGGGGATGCTAACATGGTAAAATTCACTCCTGGGCAAGAGGCCAGAACACGACCTATGTACTATTAAGCCTTCAAAATAGGGTTTAAGTGGGACTTGAGTGGTGCATGAGCCTTTTGTTGGCTTTCTGCCCAGAAGTGAACTTTACCCACAGAGAATATTACATGTTGTCCATGCATTGTCTGCCATATATGGGTGCAATGTAATTCCCCTTTGTCACCCTGACAAAACACCCAGCGTTGCTTAAACTGAGTTGTTCTAAATGATCTGGACCATTACGTGCCTGCAGCACATAATACAACCAAGCAAAATACTACCAACACAGGAAGAAAGTATGTCTTTGTGGTGAAGGAAATCTAATTTTCTCAGGACTGCCATGCCAACATGGTAAACAGTATGTGCCCTTATTATAGAAAGATGTGGTTTCTTGCATTTACTTGTACAAAACAGTATAAAGGTTTTCTGCAGGTCTTTATTTTGAAATTACAAATGGAGAAGAACCTCATACTACTCATTTCATGTAGCATTCTTCATATTAAATTGTAGCTTGAAGTATTCCCACATTTTTCATTGTGTTTAATTTTATGCACATGTGTAGCCCTTCAGATTCAGTAGAGTTGCACCAGCAGTAGAAATAAATTAAATCACAGTATATGTCTTTAAAGGAGCAAGGCCCAAAGTTGTACTTACATTCCTGAAAGGAAAGCTTTTCCTTTTATAAGTTTTCCATGGGTATTTTTTTTGTTTTGGCACTAGGGCTGTCTCTTTCCTGATTGACTCATATTCCTTTGAGAGTTGCTTAGGTAAGATACTAAGGTTAGAAAAGACAGCAAACAAAGGTTTAATGACTTGCAAAAATATGCATAATACAAGAGAAATACACACATCCTGGACATTTCCTAGCCTGATACAGTCTGAGCTGGAAAAAGGATGATGGGGAGGGAAGTAAAATTAGGAACAAGAAACATCAAATGTCCTGGAAGGGATAATAAAACATAATTTGTTATTGTAAATTCTACTGGCAGCTCTTAAATGTGACCACAAGTAGTATCTCTGGTATCAGTGAAGGGATCCAGAACTGCTGACAGATTCACGTATACCAAACTGATTAACACTTCATATCACATAGGGGGTTATTAGGAGCTTTGAATTTGAGCTCCTACATTGCTTTTCTTCGAAGCAAGCAGCTGTATTTTTTTGTTCTGATGATACTTTCTGTAGACGGCATGTGGAACCTGATGATTATCATTCATTTTTATTTAGTTAGCAGATGGCTTCCAGCAGCAATTCCTTAAAAGTTTCCTCATTTATAAAATATGAAGTGGCTGACCTAAGTTAAACCAACTAGTAACTTTCCTTTATCATTTTTCCAGGTGCTTTCTTCATTAGGAGATATCAATCAATTGCAGGGCAGTAAACATGCTAGTTCTGGTATTTGTGGAATGCTCAGATCATCAATTGAAGTACACGCAGTTCAAATCTGAAATATTAGCAGTTCAGAAATCCATTAAGATCACTATCAGATGAGTTGTTATAATACCCATATTGAAATGTGTTGCACAGATTCAGCATGTGACACTTTGGAACTGAAAGAAAATAGTTCCTGTTACTACAATGCTCATACAAAAACTCTAGATTGCATTCTGTGGGCAAGAGAAAATGTTTTTCACCTGGAAAATGTTCCATTTTAGTAATACCATCCTCATTAAAAAGGTTCAGATTAGTTTCTTCAGCTGTTCTGTATCTCCAGGTACAGAAGGTAGAGAAAATGCTTCAGGCTGAAAGTATTCTTACACTATGCCACTGAAAAGTAGTTCATCTATTTGTTAAAAACATTTTATTTGGTTTCTACAATCAGGATCTTTCAAGAAGATTCCAGTTTCAGTTTCAAAAAACCCAAAGCCACATTATTTGAAATAATGTACGTGACTCAGACCTTTGGCCACTGTAGATTAGTAATGCAAGATGTGATTCTATCAGTAGTTCTGCATAACTGTATCACACACCTTTATAGCCTGAAAATTTCAGCTATCTTTCTGATTACACTGGAGTGGAATGCAGCTGCTGGGTTTTATATCAAGTAGAAAGGAAAAGAATCTGAATTTTCTGAATTGAGGAACATTAGTAAAGAACAAAATCCTGATTCTGTAAATTTACACAATCAGATAAAGCTTTGACTCATATAAGTAGGATCCTGGCAGGATCAGGCCAACCATTCACCAGAGATGTTGATGTAATAATTGTGTTTTGGAAAAAGGCAGGTTAAAATGATAAATGTCAAATATTAGTAGTTCTTTTTAAAAAGGCATCTCCCCTGACACTTCACCCTCATCCCCTGCTCTCTCCTCCACAGATGACAATGAGGTGCACAGTAAAAGAAATTAAGATGATAGTGTGTTGACAGGAGCAAGGACACTCCAGTTTTCATCCCTGCAGACAACAGAAATGACATCACGTCTCCTCAAACTGACACATTAATAAATTTAGTATCACCTGAACTTTTCTGGAAAGGAGAACCTTTTACACCCGCAAGTTATCTGGTGTCAGTAATAATAGGATTCTCTATTGCATTCTGCTCCATGTATGATGGCAGAATTACCTTTTGGGCCCTAACAAGTTGACAGGGGTTCATTTTGCTTCCTCTTTTAATGACATCTTCTTTGCAGGTGAACCACAGATGTAATGACTTCCTCTTTTGCTTCTGAATACTCCTGAAATGTCATCATGACCCAAGACATCTCAATCTGGCTTAATGCAAACAGGAAGCAAAGGGTTTTTAAAGGTGAAACTGATCTTGCTAATGAAGAAGTATCACTCTTCATCTGGACAGGGAGCACAAAGCTTGTTAGATCGAGCTAAGTGAATGTCACAGGTTAGAGTTCAAGCATAACACAGAATTGTGACTAAAGATGTTATCGTCTATTTGTGTAGAGATACACAATCAAAACAAAGTAATACAAGTCTAAATCAAAGTGTTTGGGAACAACCCAGCAAGATGTGAAATAGACCTTTGCTGGAGAGTCAGCATTCTGAGGACCTTAATCATGAAAAGTTCAGATATTTTAAAAAAGAAGACAATATGTAAGAACATGTTGTGGTTTTTAGAAAAGAGAAGGAATAAACAGCAAGAAGGAAATACTGGATTATTACAGTATAGTGTAGTATAGCCCATTCATTGCTGCAAGCTGGAGAATGAATGAAAAAGTGTCTGATTTGTGTGTTTAGCTACAGCATTTCAGATGGTAAAAATGTTTTATGTTTGCCACCAAGTTGTATTATTCCCAAAGTATATGTACATATATTTTTAATGCACAAAACAGCCAGTTAGGAAGCTCAAGTAATGTGCGGGCTGGTTTTCAGTGCAAGTGGAAAGCAGCTTGCCTTTCAAACATAGAGAAAGCCCCCTGAAGCTGTTCAAAGCTTCTGTTGCCGGGGGGACCAAAACCAAAAACAATACTCAAGTACCAAACACATTCAGGTCACCTTGATGACTGACAGTAGGCCCACCTGAACTACCTGCTCATAACAGCTTTTGTGGGAGATGGCAGCCCTCTCGTTGAGAAGTCCAACTAGTTGTGGAAAGAAAGCATTAACTTTCCAAGCTTTTGCTGACTCTATAGAAATGGTAGTGGTAGCAAAATTCAGCTCATCTCTCTACAGATGTTTCTTACACTTTTAATTCATTTAATAATGTTCTGTTTACAGTCCAGGTCCTGGGGATACTCTTCTATTTAAAGCAGCCCACTGTTCCCAGGATTGCAGGATGTCTCAGATGGGCACATTGTGTGAATGGGCCCAGATTGAAGCTAATGCAGAAACTGTTCAATGACTCACCAAGACAAAATAAAAAACAAAAGCCTACTGGATTCAAACGCTTGCCTGATTCAGGGAACATTTTAAAAACACCACATGAATATTTTAAGTGCCAAAACTAAAATGGAGATTTGAAAATAAAGGCTCAGATTTTCAAAGGAATATTTGCATCATCCATGCAATCTTCCTGTCAGCTTGAAAAACCACTGTTCTTAGTATGAAGGTACATTTCAGATAGTCTGATTTAAGTTCTTAGGCAGAATTTTTTTTCCACTGAAAAATCAGAATATGTTTGAAATACATATTTTTAGAAGACACTCTGATTCATAAGAGCTTTTCCTTATTTACTCTTGCTTTCCTGAAGATGCTTAGTGGAATTAACTAATATGGAATATAAAATCAAATAAGAGGGGATCTAGAAAGAAGATTGACTGGTTTTAAAAACAGTATCTGTGACTGAAGATGATGAGCCCAGTCCCTGACTGAAATCCATGAAGGTCCTTACACAGAAATATATAAATTAAACTGCATCATAGCCAATTTTACCCAAAACAACGAAGTCAGTGTTTACATTAAAACTAAAAAATTCTTTGTGTATCAAATCTTTCTACTAAAGGACTCAGATGAACAAAATGGAACAACTGGAGGTTATTCACCATAGCACTGGATCAACTTTGCAAAAACTATTCAGCAGAGTTCCTTAGAGGTCATCACAAAAAATGACAGAGGCAAAAGAACAGTGGGTTCAAGAATCAAAACACAGTTACAGAGCCCAGAAATCTGGTGGTTGGCTTCTCCATGCCATCTAGATAAGAAATGGCTTAAAATATATCAGAACCTCACACAAGCACTGTACACAGCTGGAAACAAAGAACAGCTTTTATGCAACAGCGAAAACTTCCAGGCCATACATCATGCAGTGGACTGATGCTAAGAACAGCCTTTATTCATTCTAAATCAATGAGTGCTATAGAATGGGTGATAAACTTGCATGTCAAACTCTAAAGTTGCTATTCAAGCTGCCTTATGAAAGAGAAGGTGGTTGAATGTAAGATTTGATTATCTAATACCCGATACAACGCAGAAAATGCAGTACCTTCCTTCTCACATGTCTGAGGTAGAGAAATTGGCTAATGAGTTTAATCCACTTACCTTCAAAGAAAAAGTAAAGTATTTGCAAATAAGTTTAAATGAATTTTCAATTAACAAATTTATGAGTCACAGCCTCTGTGTTATTTTAGGAAAAACAAGCAATTACACTTAGTTCTAACAGGTGGAATAATGACTTTTTCACCTGTCAACTGACAGCTTAAAATTCCCACACATGTAGCCCATTTCTGTTTCATCTTTTCTTTGAATTTCAGCTGCTTTGCTTTTCAATGCCTGTGCTTTGCTGGTGTCTCCTTTGTGTCTGAAACTCTCACACTGAGTTCCGCCTCTTTGGTGCTGGGCTTTCTTTTCACAGTGACATTTCAACATAAACAGTCAATATTCATTACCTCAAAGGAGACTTCCCTCCTATTGCTGACCAATTAAATACCAGCTGAGTTAGGCAGACAAAGGTAAAGAAGCTGTAACACAAGGCTGGCTTGGAGTATATTTCTTCTTCCCTTAACAGAAAAAAAATATATTCAAAACAAAGGATTGATGATATTCGGAAAATCTGAAGCAGAGCAAAACAGTTTCTTCACAAGTTATGATCCTCCTTTTTATCTTGCGTGGTCCTTTCTAAGTGTTATTTAGTCTGTAAGCAGGAAATGATGCATATGTATCACAGGGACAAAGACAGACCACAGGTATTCCTCTACAATCCCAACTTTGATGAAATAACAAGGATGCGACAAAAAAAAATAACATCTGATGCTTGATGCCAGGAGAAAGGGCTTTTCTCTTTTCGTCTCTGAGATGTGAATGAGATTCAGATGTGTTTTGAATGTTATTGTATTTCATGCAGTTCAGCAGAGACTGCTTCTTTTTGTATTATGTAAGGTTCAACTCTGAGAAGGAAAATGCCCACCTAAATAGATCATGAGCAGGGGTGAAGAGGTACACTAAACTTATGGCTGATGAGAACAGCCTGCTGACAGACTGCCTGGAGGCTGATAAACCTCCTTCTCTTCCACAGAGAGGAAGGGGATGGGTATCAGTATCATTCACTGTCTCCAAAACGTAGGCACAGCCTTTAGGGGAAGGAACAGTTCTACCCATAGCAATGCAATTCGAGCATTCAGAGAGTTTCACCTGCAAAGTGCAGGAGCACTGAATCATAACAATACCTAGCTGAAAAGGGCTCTGAAATCATCTATACTGCATACCCGCCTCAAGGCAGGAGCACATGCCTGAACTATTCTTGATATATATTTGTCCGACCTCTTGTTGAAAATCTCCAGCAGCAGAGACTCGACACCTCCCTTGGCAGTCCATGCCAGTGCTTAACTGTGCCTACAGGTTATTAAGTTCTTCTTGCTGTCCAAACAAGATCCTTTGTGCTATGAATTAAGCCTGTGTAAACCCCAATTTTCACATACCTAAACAGAATCCAGAGAGAAAACCAGTGGTGTTTTGGCACAATATTTTTCAAAGACTTAAAGGATATGCAATATGTGCTAGGTGATGAGGATGTTCAGAGAACAATTAAAAAAAATACAGCAGTGATTTATAACCTGAAACAATGCAGAAACTTAATTATTTGTCCTAAGAAATGTATTAGTAGAATAACATAGCAATGAGAATGAAACAACCTGGAATATGAGGGTACAAAGATCAGCAGCAAATGTGATGCTAACGAAACAGAGTCTGAAATCAAAGGACTTAATGATTGCTCAGTACAAGATCAGGCTGAATCGTCATAGTTTGAAATAGCATGTTTAATGATATTAAATAGTTCTACATTTGTACAGGAAAGTACAAGCATTTTTTTCCCCTTCTTCTGAAATACGGAGAGATTTCTATAGCACAAAAGGGCCCAATCCCACAGCCTAACCTCAGTGGGAGGTTTGCTTAACCAAGAAATGCAGTGTCAGGCTTTCTCAGAGGATAAAAACAATACAAAGAATTGGTGTAGATGCTTTATGTAAAGGTAACAGCTTGAATCCCTGAAAGCATCCAAATGATTTTTACTTAAATGGATGTGACATTGCCAAGAAAGAAACTTTATCCTCATGAGAGATCTTTATTAGCCAGGGTACTTAACCCTAAAGATGAGGAGAATTTAATAATCTGAAGGTTGTTTTCTCTCTCTTTCTTTCATTTGTGCAACCAGCAGCTAGAGGGCACAAAAGAATGCTTTTACCTTATGATCTATCATATAAAAGAGCTCTACAGACTGAATAAACAAAAAAGAAATCACTGCTAATATCATAGTATATCACATATTTTGTTTAGAATCTTAATTTGTATTCTCTTTTGCAAGAAGCAGTAGCAATTCAGAGAGACGATGGCATGACAACACAGGAGACTAATCAAAGACCTTTATCCCACTAAGAATATGTATTTAAACCCCAGAACATAGCAGGTGTTTCACACTGCATACACTCTCTGTGGATATGGTCATCATTACTTGTCTTAACTGTTGTGCAAAGCTCTTTGTTTAAAACTAATATAAACACATATTTAACCTCCTTCATTCTTACATCTTAAATATTAATGCTGTCTGTGATTCTGCATTAATAACAGCTATTATTTGTGCATTAATAAGGAGCTGACAAGAATAAACATGGAAGTCATAGTGCAGTCTTCCTGTCAATTAGAAGGAGAGTCAGTTGTAGTTGCAGAGCGCTTATCTTATCATTTCACTCAGGACATTCCCAGGTCCATGGATCTGATCTGAACAGCTCCAGTGATAATAAGCATGTAAGTACACAAAAACCCATCATGGCAAGAAAGCTACAAAGGAGGTTATCAGTGAGTTGCCAATTTTGGAATCCCTCACTTTGGAAAGAGCATCATCACCATAAACGAGGTCATTTATGTGGACAGTGTGAGCACAGAGCTTGACATTTTTCCACCAGAAATCCTAATAACCCCAGGATAGGTCACATCTGTTGCTGTACTGTAAAATGGGGTGGACCTCAATAGTAACGTGTGTATTTGTATGTGTGTATATATATACATATAGTTAAAAAGCAAAGCAAAACAAAGACCCTTTCCCTTCACCCCTAATGAACTGCACCAACCCCTTAGGCTGAAATGACTTGGATCTGGATAGAGTGCCATTTGCCAAATTGTAAATTGCCTACATTTATTTTGGGAGTGCACTAAACAGAGTGCTAATTGCCTTGTTTAGCACTTTCCCTTCTTTCATTTGCACTGGTGTAAAATCTTAGTAAATTAACTCAGGATTTTATTATGTAGGTAGCATTTGAACAACTGAATCAGTGAGAAAGCAGCATCAAAGGACTGATAAAAGAGGAGTTGACTCTACCCAGAATGCCATTTATATGTCCCTTGAATTAAAAAGGATGAAATTAACTTTTAATCCTTTTGCTTTTCATATAGCTGATCTTAATATAACATGTATTACTCAGTCATTTTATTTGCATTTACTCATTTTAAAATGTTAATAACTGTGCTTGCAAGCTTACTGTATGGGAAAGTGCAATTGCTTGTATTCATATACATAAGTGTGTAGGATTCCTTAGTAATTTTTTTGAACTGCAGCCAAACACAGACTTGAGGCTTCTGTTTATTGTCAGAGAGAACACCCTGAAGAGCAATTCCCATCTAACTGTTCAGTGGGCTATGCAAAATTAGCTGGTGGTCTCACACTTGTCCACAGCACTGATGGTATCTTATTTTTATATGAAGTCCAAAGAGAAAATGAGGGGGGGGACTGGAAGGGGAATGATCACTGTATTTGCACCTCTGCAATAATCTGCTTTCCCACAGGGAAATAAGAAAGATATCATTTATTCTAGGGAAAAAATCAATAACATTATATATAAACAGGGTGTCTTGCACCAGCAAAATTTCCACTTAAAAGCCCTAGGCTGAGGATTTCAATGTGGAAGCACTATTGCTCAGGAACACAATTTCATCACAAGAAAATGCAGACTGAAGACCACAGAGCCAGCACCTGGGAGATCCAGGTTCTGTTCTGAGCACACCTACTGAAGAACTGCTATCTCTAAGCGATGAATTTCAGCACTGAGGAAGTATTTGGGGTGTTCTACTGACAGAGCCTTGATTTTTATAAGTTCAAAAAAGCCAGAACTTTGTCTTCAAATGCAGCCAAAAGCCTCATAGGTGGAGAAATGAAAAATAAAAGCCTGTTTGCCACTGCCAATAAAACACTGTACTGCCAAAATTTTATTTACTGTCTTCTCCCTTCAGTTTACTGTCCTTTCAAATAATGTGTTTGGGTACCTGAGGGGCTCAGGATAATAAAAAATATTAAAATTAGTTTATTAGAATTAATTTAAGAAACTATTAAATTATTGCTGAAAAGCAATAAGAAATGTTTACTTAGTTTCTGATATATTTTAAGGCTAGTTTTTTGACTATTCTCCCCTCAGTACTTCTGATTGTGGTGGGAATGAGAAACACAAAACTTGCTATCAAAAGTCACAGAGTCCTGAATCCTTCCCTTTACATGTAGGTAACACATTATACCGTTATTTGCAGGTACCCTAACCTCTGGACCTTAAAGTACCTAACAAAACAGAAAAAAGGGAGTGCTCTACAAAGCAGCTTTTCTAGTGTTATTTTTTGAGTTCAGTTTCCAGACCAGCATGCTCTGGGAGGATTCCAGATAAGTACCTGAACTTCTGGATGCTTCTCCCAACTGAGCCGCTAAGCCATTTGATGTAACTCTATTATTATTTAACACGTGGCTGCACTGCTGTTAAGTGCTGTGCGAATAAAATAAGGTACGATTTAGTTGCCAACAAATCAAATCTTTTGTAATGATTTTCTCAACATAAATTTTGGTTAAAGGTCCAGAACCTACTCCTTACATTACAAAGGTAAAGGAAGCCAGGCCATAATTTTCCACGACAGCATATCCAGCCACACTACTTGGGACCACGTCATCTTCCTTCAATAGTTAGTGAGTAGGAAAGAAGTAGGCTATAGGTTTATTTTTATCTGTGCAAGTGTATCATGGTTAATTAGGATGTGATATCCCTGTTACTGCTATTTTTTACAAGTAAAACATAGCACTCATCTAGAACTCCATGATGGTCCCTGCTGTTAACATATCAAATGAAAATGTAGACTCTACATATGGAAGTTTCTCATTGTAATCCAAGAGTCTTGAATTTAAAGTATTGAAGAACAGATAAAATGAGCACCAGAGGAAAGTATACAGACCACATACAGCTCAATGGATACAAGCATAGTCAAGGAGCTGCATTAATCTGGCAAAGACTAAGTTGTTCCATCAATTCAGTGAAGTGAGCTACTGAGCCCATAGAGGAGGCAAGTACATTTACCAGAGAAGGGAGATCTAGGACATGGGTTGAATAGTTCTAAAACAGAAATACTCAGGAGCCTAAGGAGAGGATTTGTGTTTTAACTGACCTCCAGTGTTTGTACACTTAGAGTTTCTGTAATATGTTTTTAATGAATTAATCTAATGGAACGAAAGACCTGCTTTCAAGAAAGTCCTTTCTACTTTGGTATTTAATCAAAAAAAAAACATTTAATGCAGCTGGAAAAATACACAGAGGGGAACTCCTTTTTGAATATAGCACAAAGATTTTTAGGTTCTAATATAGTCCCTGATTTCAGGCATAATGAACATGCTAAAGAATCTCCACCAAAACCTTCCATGAAGAGGTGATTTCACTTTGGAGGTGGCCAGCTCCACTTTGTAACAGAAAACCAGTAATAAAAAAATATGTTATCATAATTAGGAAGTGCAAAGAACTTCACAAGCCTATCAATATTGTGCTTTCTCTGCAGTAATAGTTGCCTCATATTACCAATGGGATTTTCTCAAAAGACATAGTCTTTTAATTAGAAACAATCCAAGCGTGATAGTTGCACTAATAGCATAGAACTAACCCCGTGCAGGTGTCCTACAGGAACCAGTTTTGACAATCTCTCCTTATTCAACAGGCACATTTGTATCAAGAAGCTAATTTTCAGACTCAGTTCCTCCATTGCCGTTCCTAAGCGAACACTCTGCTGGATTACAAGATATTTCCTTTCATATACAAAATTTAGAAGTTGGTTTATAGAACAAAATTGAATAAATAGGGTTGAAATTAAGAATTTTATGAGGATCTTATATTAGTTTTCTTTTATATTTACATCTTGCTAACAAGCATCTCTAGCAACTATCACAACATATCCCTATTTAGTATATAGCTACACACATGCACATATATGCAAAAGATAAAGTAAGAGTAGGATTTAGATAGTGTCAGAATTGTGGGTGGCATTTACCTTTGCCTAAAAAGGACATGTTAGTTTTTAAGTATCAGTCATGTAGTACATTCTACATATGATTACTATCTCATTCACAGGGATCTCTTCCACAACGATATGGCTAAGGGAGGCTCTACACGTCAACAGAATGAAGCTTCTGTCTTACTCTCATTCTTTAAACACTATTTTATTTAAACTTTTAAACAAAATTAGTGCAACCTGGATGTACAGGTGTCCTGGGTTCAGCAGCAGCAGTCAGTTTTTCTCCTTCTTAGTAGCTGTTGCAGCACTGTGTTTTTGACTTTTGGCCTGGGAAGAGCTGATAACAGTGATGTTTAGACTGACCAAGGACTTTGTGAGTCTCATGCTCTGCCAGGGAGGAGGAGGGGCCGGGAGGAAGCAGGGACAGGACGCCTGACCCAAACTAGCCAAAGAGGTATTCCATACCACAGCACGTCATGCCCAGGAGGTAGAACTGAGAGTTCCCGGAAGGGCTGGATCATGGCAGGGTGGGGGGTGAGGTACCGGTTGGTGAGCGGTTGTATTCTTTTGCTTGTTATTTCCTTTATCATTATTACTATTAGTGGTAGCAGTAGTGATTTGTGTTATACCTTAGTTATTAAACTGTTCTTATCTCAACCCGTGGGAGCTGCATTCTTTTGATTCTCTTCCCCATCCCTCCAGAAGCGGAGGGAAGAAAGGTGGGGGGGGAAGTGGACTGCGTGGTTCTGATTTACGGCCTGGGTTTAAACCATGACAACAGGGAATATTTTTTGTATTAAAATAGTTAGAAAGCTGGTTAAGTCATGAGCTAATGATGAAATGTTATAACGTAAATCCTTAAGAAACTAATGCATGAGCATAATTGAGAGAAAAGCTGTCAGTGAGAACAAGATAATAAATACACCTACTACTGTTGGATCAACCTGTTGACGATAGTAGAGGATACAGAAGTGGTTCAGTGAGAAGTGATTGCGTAGTAGCTGTTCTGCTCACCTGAATATTTAGGGACATTGTTTTCTATCTTGCTGCAGCCTTTCATTTGCCCCCTTCCTTAGTTTGGTTTTGTATGGATATTTTAACTCATCCAAATCATTGTGGTACCTGGAAAATAGAGCACCCAATTTTAATCTGTCCTAGTACTCGTGATGCTGAGTCAGCAGAACTTTGAGATGAATGTGCCTGTATCTTTTTCTTTAAAGGGAGCACACCAAGACTGCAGCACTATCATTGTAAACACCAGAGCGAGCTTTTTTTGGACCAGACACAAGAACAAAGAACTTTTTCAAATGCAAGAAACCTCAGAAAAATTAAGGAACACAAAAAGCGAATTAAAAACTGAGCAAAATTCTCTTCCTGCCTCATGTATCTTTACGAGGTGGGTCTTTCCCTCAGGCTTGTTCTCAGATCAGAGGCCCAATGACTTTCTAAATGTTGACAAGCTACATGCCATCCCTTGGCTCCCTAAGATGCACTGTGCTTTCTGTGCCTCAGAGTTCCTTCTACTCCTTGTCCTCAGCAGCATCTTGGCCTTAACCCTTGCTGCAGGATCCCTTTTCCCCTACCTCGTCTTCTGTGATGATGCTCTTGCGGAAGGAGTAGTCTCTCCTTATTCCAAAGGGCTGGCACAGAAGACAATGATCAGGAGAAGTTAAACATCTCTCTAAGGGAGCCTCACAGGCTGCATGTACATACTGGCTTACACATAATAAACTACAAACAAACCAGGTATAACATAATGCAGTACCTCTAGGCTAATATTTCATAAATTACATCCTTTAAGAGATACTATTTCAGTTTTCCAAGTCTGTGGAAAAGCAACTTTCCACAACAGACCTGCTGGAAACCCTACCTTGACCTGAAGCCTGAGGGAGGCTGCGGGTGACCTCAGGGGAGCCTGGACTTTCCTCACTGCTCTCAGCAGTACAGACTCTTACACATCAACACCAGCTATGAGATCAAGTCACAACATTGCCTCTAGACAACACCGTCACTTGAAGTAGGGCTATTTTTCACCTACAAAGCGCTTCATCCAAGAGATGCAATATACTAATGGAGAGCATTGAAAGTGCTTGGTATTATTTGCCGTATTTCATGCCTGTATATGATAGCACAAATTTTGAATGATTTACCCAGTGCTAGAAACAGGTAGCAACAGAAATTATGTGGTGTCCATAGCTCCTTATACCCATTCCTGATCCCCCAGCTGCAATCAGCGGTCCCTCCTGGTTGGCAGCATTTGCCGTCAGCTGCAAACGATGGCAGCACCAATGAGAAACGGTTCATGGAGGTTTGAGATTTCATTTTGGTGGGCAGGAAAATTAAATCTGCAGTTTGTGACTCTTAGGAAATTAAGTCTCTATTAGGAAAGGGTTAAAGACAGATTATGTAAATAGGGATATTGTTATTTGCCCCATATGTAGCACTGTGGAGTGAAGACTGCTTTCTTTCCCTGTTTTTTTTAAGGCTTTTTTTTTTTTTAGTTTTTCTTTTCCACAAATTGAGAGATTAACCTGGTCTCAATTGAAATGGCAGCCCATATCATACCTTCCCTTGATCTCGCAGCATGGCTAATAACAGCTGGGGCCTACCAAGCAGGCTTCTTTATTTTTCCTTTATTGTTCCAGGCCACACAACCGTGAACCTTCAGCATGTTATGTACTTAAGCATGGTCAGGTTGATGTCATTATTTTCTTATTGTTGTGGAGCTCCCTGGGTGTTTGCCCATATTCATAGAGAGGGGCTTGTGTGCTCTTTGTAGGTTAACCTTTTAAAAAGGAGATGCTCGACCACTTGCAAATGTAGCCCAGGGCTGTGACATTGCACTAGGCCGATTGGTACGCTTCAAAACACATATTAGCACCGCTTGTGCTATTTCATCTTTCTTTTTAATTTTAGCCCAGTCTTGTTAGATAAATCTTATCTGTGCCACAAGTAAATGCTTGATAGAGCACATTTTTAAAGCCTTTAGAAGGAGGGAAGGGGGGAAAAGTGTGGTTTGTCTGGGTCACTGTGTGCTTTGTCTAAGTATAGGCATAACTTTGTCTAAGTATAGGCCAGTTTATCTGTCCGCTGTCCCCCCGTCTCACTCTCCAGCTACCACGCAGCAAACAAGCCATGAGCATTAGGGCTGAATTGTGAGAGCTACAGGGAAAAGTGCTTCTCTGCATGAACCATAGCCACGTTTAGCTTTTACAATCCTATAAAAATTGGTCTGCTCGCTATCAGTTCAGCCTAGAAAGCAAGCAGCAGCTCTCAGTTGCCTCCAGCTTTGATGTAAGCACCCCACAATATTTCCGTTTAAGCTACAATGGATAGAAGACACCTATAAAAATATTAATTAGCTCCAGTTGACACCAGATGCAGTTAATATACTGTGCACCAGCTCTGAAATACTAGAGTTTTTATTAGGTAAGCTAATGTTTATTGCAATCATGAAAGGCTGAGTCATAAAAGGCTGAGCCTAAGAAAGATGTTTCAGGTATTATTCCTCGCACACATCAGATGTAAGTTTGTTAAATCCTACTTCCAGGGTTAATAATTCTGAAAGTCATATTGCAAATACAAGCTATGAAAGAATATCGCAGGATGTTTTCATGCACTCAGAAAGCCAAACGTAAATGAGTAAGGGGATGAATCTCCACTGGCTTCAATAAATTTTGGCCTTGTAACTTTTAAACGAAGCAGATACAACCAGCAGCACAGATTACAGGCTTAATGTCTGTATTACTTCGGTAGTTCAATTATGATAATGATAGTCCTGACACCAATGTATTCTCTGCTACAGTTTCTTTTGTAGGCTGGTTGATCCTTTGCTTTCTCAAACTAAGGGGTCAGGAAGGTGAGGTGTACAGCTGGGCAGCAAGCAGCCTTATGTATCTGGGTCACTGTCAGTGCCCCAAAGCTGTATCTTAAGTTACTTGTGTAATGGGAAGAGGAAGGCTGCCTGTGCTTGTACGCATGAGGATTAGGTTTATGGTTACCACCAGTCTGGATGCACGACTTGCACCTTCTGTAAAACCTGGGCCACACAGGCTGGAGGGGAAACAAAATGATGCAGAGACCTTTATAGGATCAAGGTGGACTACACAGGCTTTCACACACATAGGGACACCTCTAGAACCTCCCTATGACTCTACCAGATACAATCAGGATTATCCCCTTAATGTTTCTTTCAATTATTGTAGAAAAGATAACCAAAAATTAGGCTTATTTTTTTATCATTTTGGGGGTCATTATTTATAACAGAGTCCTGATTTTATAAGCCACCTCAGTATACATATATATATGTACGTCTAAGCATAAGGATGGGTTTGTCTAAATCCCTTGCACATTATCACATGGTGTGTTTAGTTGCATGGATCATGGCTGTATTGCCTCACTCTCTTCAGACTTGAGTTTATTGAGCCAAACCAATTCTCTCCCTTCTGTCTATAAGGAAAAAAGCTTGAATACAAGCCATTCCTATCACAAGTGCAAATTTCCCTGGAGAATCTGGGAAGCTAGGAGACAGCCGACATAAGAACTGTTTGAATGTCCAGGGATTTTGAGCCTTATGGCAGTCTCCAGACCCAGGCTAACATGGAGGTGGAGATAGCACCGAACCGCTACTGTGGTTCCCCGTTTTCATTTTCAGACATTATTATTATTGTCAAAGGCCCTTTTAGTCTACACAACAATACTCAGTAATACACTGAATTCATTTCTCACTTGATGTTTTGTACTTTAACCATTCCTCTTTTGCAGTGCAAGTAAACTTAATGTTCAGGTAAAACAGTTATTTCATCTTGAAATTAAAGCCAAATATTTCTTTCTATAATGAGACATTCTGAGTAACTATTTTAGTTCCCCAAAATACGTGTGCACTTATATGTGTATGTATATATTAATAGGTAGACTATATATATATATGCCTCACTGAAATGTTAATGTGTAAGGCACATCCTTACTTCAAAACTTGAAGCAAATTTATAAAAGTAAAATAACTTTGAGTTGTCTCCTGCATGTATTTCAGTGGTGCGGTTGTAAAGAGTGACACATTGGTTTTGGCATACAGCGCTGAACTGCAAATTCATCAGTCTTTGATTATCTCAAGCAAGGTGGTATCCCCTGAATTGTTCTTTGTACACTTAAAATACTCCATTTACCCGAAGCTCAGTTTTTAAAACTGCTTTAATCTGTTCCCAGATAAGCACAGTATTACTTTCACTGAAGCCCTTCGGTATGCTGTTATACCAAAATCTAAGATCATATTGGCTGGTGTATGAAGCCCATAAAAATTAAATAAACCTGTAGAAATAGAAAAGAAAACCAAAGTTTAGTCCAAGACATTTCTCCTTCAAAATACTCTTATTTGTCATGATTTTTTGTTGAACAAAAAGGATTTCAAATTTTACTGACAAATTTCCAATGTCTCTTTTCAAGTCTTTTGCTTCCATCAAAACCCAAGAAACACAACAATATTGCCAAAAGACATTATTTACTATGAACCACGAGCTGCCATTTGGAAAATAGGACTTGAAGAGGATGTCCTTTCAGGTAGCAGTGCACTCTGTTTATAATTCCATAAGATCTTTACATATTTTAAATGATATTCAGAAATATGCTTATGCTTCTTTTTTCTTTTAAGATCTTATTTTCTTATCTGAACTCTTTTAACAAAGGTATTATGCTAAGTATGAAAGCTGTCCAATTTTTTTCCAACCTTTTGCTTCTCTCTAAACCACAGTCATTTTGTTAGACATTGAAAATGTCTTGATTTAGTTGTCTTGCTATTTTGGGCCTGTCCTGCCCCCTGCAGTGGTAATAAGGATGGGGCTTCCTGCTGGGTCCTGAAGAATACCATTTCACGGCCGCCACATAGCTGGCGGCTTTTATTTATGGAGCCAAGAAAATGAATGGGTATTAGTGTCCAAACATTTCAACATGCTCCTGTGGCCATGCACAAAAGGGACTGATTTGCAGCAAATTTCCACTTATTTTCCAAAAGTATTTACCTTGCAGAAGCTTGGCTGATCGCTATAATGGCATAGCAGAAGGGAAAAATGACCATTTCAGAACCCAATTTTTATATATGTTTCTGAACCTTAAAAGTGCTCTACTTCTTCTGAATGAAGATAATACTCTTGGTTGCTAGGCTTTTATGGATACGTGGCTAATGCCAGCCCTTTCGTCGTGCGTGTCTTTGCAACAGATGAAATAGGCATTACCTAAAAGCAGAAAGCTTCCTCTGCAATGGGGACTGCTTGGGTGAAGGTTCTTGCAAAAGACCAAAGTTAAGGTTCTTTTAAGCACTGTGAATGGCACATCTAAGAGGTGTTTTCGACACCTGTACTTTTACCTGCCTGCTGGGGGCAGCACAGGGTGTATTTTATACCTTTCCTAACCTACCCCAGGTAATTTGGAGAAGACTTTCAATCCGTGCTCTGCTGTGCAACTGTGTGAAACCTGCATCACAGCACTATACAGACCAAAACTGGTGAGCTCTGCAATGCCCTTTAAATCACTGAAATTTAGTGACCATGAGAGGTTATCAAGATACATCTGCTGGAAGTTCTGTCCAGACTCTGTAAAGTTCACAAATGCAATTCAAAGTCTTGTGCTCATGTCTTCTGAAATAGTTCCAGATGAGCTTTGGGGCAACAACCTAACTGCAGCCAATATGTGGGTGTTAGATGATATAAAGGCTTAGTTAGATAAAATTAAGACTATTTTCAGTTCTGCAGGTGTCTGCAAGTACCATACCTTAGGTGCAATTCCATGTATATACACACATTGGTAGAAATTGTATGCCTGAAGATCCTCACCATAATATTTATAGGAAAACCACAACAAAAGGAAAAACTGGATTACTTGTACTATAACATCATTGCTTGGAAGTTCCCAGCAGGTAAGATGTGAAGTCTAGATAATAGAATCACACCACTACGCTAGCTGCTATACAAGTTTATGCAGGTCACCAGATATTGCAGTCTGCAACCCCTGAGTGCAAGTTTCAAAAGAAACAATACACGAAAGGAAGGCTTGTCAGTGACAATATCCTTGCAGTATTTTTTCCATTTTATATTTGTTTTATTAAGATATCATTCTAGGTATAAGCCACATCAGTGCAGTCTATGGATGCCTCAACCTTCACTGAAATGGAAAACTAACACAAATTATTTCTAGGCTGACTAGTTCCATGTTGTAATATGTATTTGTTGTTTTTTATCCTGGAAAGCTATCTGGCAATTATAACAACATTGCTGATTTAGCTCCTCATCGTAAGTGTACCTCTTTTTCCCCTAAAATCAGTTTATATAAATGACAGCACCAAAACACGTGTTCTATTTCACCACAGTGCCTGAATACTTCACAGAGTAAATAAACCCATAAGAAAAATAACCTTATGCAGCAGCACATCTGGAGCTGCTTCGTAGTTACAGCAAGTGCTCCTTATTCCTTCGCTTCCTATTCAGACTCATCCCACTCAAAATCTCCATCTCCTAAATCTATTCTCATTCAAGCAATCCTAGACAAACTGTACACAACATGGGTAAATCCTCTGTGACAAACAACTTTACCTCCTCCTGTTATCCTACCTTCAACTGCTGGTATCAGTTTCACTATATATACATGAAAAAGAGATGGAGGAACGAAGTGGAGGAACAGAGAGCAGACAAATAATCTCATCTGTTTCAACATCCTTCAAACTATGCATGAAGCATACCAAGAGCAATGGATGTGTGACAGATGCTCTTTCCTTTTCTCACTCCCTGGAGTTTTACAAGACTTTGCTCCTCTTTACATAGGTATACCACATGCCAGAACAGTATGTAGGAAGGAATAAACCAAAGGTGAATCTGGAAGTATATCCACAAGTCCATAGGAAATGAAAGACCCTTTCGTACTCCTCAGTTTCTCCCACTGGGGAATGGATATAGCAAGGTTCACAGGCAAGTGTTGTGAGGGTCTGCTATGAATTCTGGACACACTGACTATATTTAAAGTTTCCACTCAGTCTCTGGTCCCTCCCATAGGTGTGTATGATACTTAAATGAAAGCCTTAGAATACCTTTAGTAACTACAAATTGCTTCACAGCTAAGGTAACAATTTAATTTTCAGAAGCAATCAAGGCCAATCAAACACCAGACACGAGTGACCTGTTTTATAACAAACTATAATTTTAAACATTATAAAAAGAAGAAGGTGCCATTAATCTCCCTGGCTCATAACAGTGCAATTAAGATGGTGAATTGGTGAATTATTGTAGTTTAATCTGGCTAAGAATAAACTATTCTGAAAACTTGCAGAAAGTATAGAAAAGCTCGATTTAATTGTAGTGAAGGAGACAAACTTTAACAAAGCTGAATACCTTGCACTCCTTTTTGTTCCCTTTTGTTCCCTTTTTTAACGTGCCTTGGTTTAGTCGATGACTGAGAAAGTGTATCAAACCCAGCTCAAGGTCCTTTTTTCAATCATTAGAAGTGAATCATCTTGAAACCCCCATTTATTAAAAAAGTTTAAACTTGTCAGGTTAACACCAAAAAAGAGAGAGAAAGAGGGAAAGAAAGAAACAAATTTTCCTCTTTTCCCAGGGTTAAGAATTACTTTTATCTGACAATGGCTTTGCATGTTATAGCATTAATTTTGCAATAAATTATGGTGCAGGTGGGTGGAATTACTCACATTGCTTGACCAAAGTGTCTGACCTACCCAGACCTCTGATTGATGAATAGTTTTTCATTTTGTTCTACTGGTCCTATCAGACAAAATCAAAAAACTGGGTGAAAAAGATCCTATTTCATGTAATAGCATTTTGTTATATATCATTAGCACTTAATTCTGTCACCAGTGCCGTGTCTGTGTTAACTAGGCCTTTCAACTTCATCCTTTCCCACCTCAATGTGACATAGAAGGATGTCATGAGGTTATGAAGGAAGAAAATTAGAAGGGCCAAAGCCAACTAGAACTTAATCTGGCTACTGCCCTAATGACAATAAAAAGTGTTTCTAGACATACATTAGCAACAAAAGGAGGGCTAAGGAGAATATCCATTCATTATTGGATATGGAGGAAGCATATTGACAAAGGATGAGGAGAAGGCTGAGGTACTTAATGCCTTCTTTGCTTCAGCGTATAATAGTAAGACCAGTTGTTCACGTGGATGTTATTTCACTGTTATTGTATCCAGTGTACCCAGATTTAATTTAGTTCAGATATATCTATCTGTAGTATTATACCTCTTTATGGCTGTAGGCAGTGTCAGAAGTTTAAGCTTGTTCAGGACATCTTTTCAGCATGGCTAATAGATTTTGGTGAGCTTTATGGTTACACAATTATTGTTTCAATTTGGACCAGAGCTCACTCTTAAGTCCAAGTTTGCCTTAAAAGCACAATAATTAAACAAAAATCTGAAATCAGGTGTAGGTCTGGAAGAAGGTCTAGAGCACTATAGGTAAGTTCAGACTCACCTTATTCCCGATATGTTGTGGCTCCTGTCACACTGCTCCAGCCAGCATGGTAGAGAAGACAATCATATACATGGCTTGAAACTTTCAACTTCTACCCCGTAAAGCTTTGTGGCAACATCACAAGGTCTACATGATCTGTTTTAGGAACTAGGCAATCATAAGGATAAAACTCTTTCTAATGCAAGTACATCTCATTTCGACTTAGCAGTGACTTACATGAACCCTTGCTCCATCTGCAGCTGTTTATTACTGAATTGAATTTCAGTCAAGACAGATGAAGGGCAAAATATCTAGTAAGCTGGCTTGGCTTTGCAGCTGCAGTTTTGTTATTGCCAATATTACTGCTTGCAAGGGAAAAATGAAGAAGCAACTAATAAGCAACTAATAAACTAATAAAAGCACATGGGTCTGGTAGCAAGAATTTCAGTGGGAGGTAAAGCTGATCAAAATATAGAGGATAGGTCTGTGACTCTGCAAATGTTCTATGTCAAAGGGCTCTTATCATTTTTTCATCTTTGTCACCTAATTTCCATGACTTAATTAGAATCAGAAAGTACATGTATGAAATACTTATGTTCTGCAGAAAAATGCATTTCTTATGTGGTAGTTCTACAAATGCATGGTAAATAGTAATTTCTTACATATTTAAACTACTGGATCATGCTGGTATTGTTGTACTACTTGTTCGGATTATCCTTGGTGCATGGCATACCCTCCCACAGTTAATTTGTCAAATCATCCCAGAGACATGTCTTATTCCAGTTGGGAAGAAGTTTGGTTTGTCTCAAAACCAGAGTTCATGGAAAAGGAAAGGATCAACTCGAACATCCTAATTACAGGATCAGGGCCCTAATTTATTAAGGATTTTATTTTTACGTTTCATGCTACAACAGCATTTAACCATGTTTTGGACATGCTTTTGCTTTTCAACCAAGGACTATTGTTATGTGTCCCTCTCTCTGTCCCCTACCTCACTGTTTTGGGGCCAGCACATTAGGTCATGTGCTGCTTGGATTGCAAGTTCTTTGAAGCATAAGCTGGATATCTCTTAACTAACCAATGATGTATGGGAAACAGGAGGCAGATAGCAGGCAAAACTGACATTTATGTCATCTTTCTTTCTATGGAAGTAGCTACCATTAGTTTTGAAGATCCTGTTTCTGACTTTTACTCCAAGTATAATTCCTCATTTCGTTGAGTTTTCTTTCACTTTTTCTTTCAGATTTTGTCCTTAATGCGTTTTTGACACCTGGCATCTGTCTGGAATCTTTAGTCTGAATTAAAGTTACATTGAAAGTGCCTTACCTCAGTCACAGTGAATGCATACCCAGAGACATTCCATTGGTTCCACTGGCATCAGTCCATATGTGCACAACTGTAAATGACATGAAAAAAATCTGGCCTCTGATATGAAAAAGGCTATTTATGCACTTTCACAAAGGACAAAAGTCTTGTAACTTTGGGTCTATACAGAAATGAGACACAAATATGTTAGTGAAAACCCCCAAGTTTTCTAAATGTAGATGAGCACAGATTAAGAAAGCAGTAATTAATTTCCTTTGACCTCAAGCTGAAATTCCTTTCTAAAGCTGTCATAAAGAGAAAGAGGCCAGAGAGAAGAAGTGAAACTGTGTAACAATGCAATTAAACCCTTGTAATGAGGTCAGCCATCGGACTTGTTGCAACTGATATCATTATAGCAATGAGGAGGCATTATACGATGGCCTGATTTTTTACAGGATTCATTTATTTCTTTAACTCTTTAACAGTCAGATATGGATTCTATAGCATTATAAAATAATGGTTGTTAGTGACCAGAAGAGCAGGCACAAGCTTTATTGTCTTACTAACATCATTTGATAAGTTCTGGTAATGAATGCATCAAAAAACCCTCAGTGACAGTGGAAAACAGGACAACTTGGATAGAGACAACCCTTCACTCAGACTCGGTGTTGTATTTGCTATTAGAGCGTCCTCCCAGAAAGCAACTCCACTCCCTCCAACAATGGGAGAGAGTAACTTTTAGCAATCCACTGACAATTGATGTGTAATCCTTGACTCATGTGGGAGTCGTGGTGCTCAAGGAAAACCTGAGCAGGCCTGTAGGACTAACTTGAAGCAGAAAGATTCCAAATTAGTCTCAATCTCACTGGAAACTTGTTTACCCATGGAGGGTGCTGGGAAAAGAGTTTGCTCCACTGGAAGAGTATTCATTGGCTTCATGTGGTCTGCAAACATAAGTTTTGATTGTCTGGTTAGGCATTAAAAAGAAATAAAAAATTGTGACACTCGGATTTGGGCCCAGGTACAAGGAGTTTTAGACAGGGCATATTTTACATAAGGTTTTCATTAGATAAACATCCATTTCTTAAAGTAGAAATCTAAGCTCAAGGCATTTTCCCTTTCTGGAAAGTGTCCCAAGTATTGGGCCTGCAGATGACAACCACCTCTTATTATCGTTCTGGCTCACTTGAATCCCCTACAGTTGAACTCACATTACCTATTTCCTCAGCAGCTCTTCACAGACTGGTAAATAAGAAGTCATGGTTCTTCCTTCACCATGTTTATATGGATGAATCCTTCCTAATGTTTTTAAGATAGAGCTTGGGTATTTAGTTTTAAGAGAGAGCACAGGATTATGAATGCAAAGTGGCTGTGGGTATTTCCATCTTTTTCAGAATATTTCATAGAATCATAGCATCATTTGGATTAGAAGGGACCTTAAAGACCATCTATTCCAAATCCCCCGCCCAATCATACCCATTTCTTTACTTCCACAGTTATTAGTTTAGGTGTCCCCTTGCTCAGTATGCTGGTTCCTAGCTTGAGAAGCCTCACAGTAGCACAGAGAACATACATATTGAACTCAGGGATACGTACCCAACTGTGGAAACAAGGGGACCTCAAACTTACATCTTGTAGCAACTTAATCCATTCATTTATCTTAGAATTACTTGTTTCAGTTCACATACCAAGGAAATCTTTGAATCAGACCAGATTTTATCCCAGTGCTCTGCCCTTTCCCCATGAAGATTTTATGGGATCCACAGGCTGCATGCACTGCTAAAGGTGCCCGTTATCAGACGCAAGCACTACTTTACCCTGTTGCAGGTCTGCAACCTGCTGGGCAGAATTAAGCTTCCTTACATGTGAGAAAGGCTCTTAAGAAAAGCAAGAAATAGCTGACTTTAGTTACTGCTCTAACTGGAGGAATACATTTGCAGAGTAAGAAGAGAAAAAGTTAATGGAGAAAAATGGGTCTTAATTAGTTACACCCCATTTAGTCCTTAAAAAACAATTGGAGTAAACCTGAAAAGGAATAAACTGGGGCATTTATATAATGCCACGGAGAGAAGATGATTGCTTGATGAAGAGTCTGTTCACTGACTTCAATGGGGCAAGAAGATTTCAAACTTGAGCTGCCTCTTCCTTGAGGCATAAGTTCTTCTGCTCCTTGAAAATGTCAGTGCATATATGAAAGCATAAATAAGAAATTCAAACTGATACCAAGTATTTCTAACTCTTCTCTCCACATTTGTAAAATTGTTCAGCTTAAACCAGCTTGAAACACAAGTTTCAAGTACCTTTACCTTTTCTGAATATGTTCACAATTCCCTGTATGTCTATTATACTTTTAAAAGATCTATTAAAAGATGGCTAACTAGTTAGAAATAAAGAAAAGGCACCATTTTCTTGCACCCAGAGGACTGAGTCACCAGTTCAGATCCTCTTCCATTTAGTAGTGCACCGAGTCCTGTGCCTCAGTTTCCCCTCAGTGAGTGTAATACTTATTTGACCCTTGCAGAGAGCTACAAACTTTCTGTGAACCTCTGTATTGAGTGCAAAGCCACAGCATTATTAAAGGTATTTTAAACAGAGACAGCTGAGTGATATCCTATAAATTGTCATTTCTCTCCAAATGGACCACAATATAATATTTCTTTCAGAAATGCATTTATTATTTAACACTTTTCTGTGAAAGGTTTCTTTTACATTGCAAATGCTCAGAGTTCTTTCATAGGGCTTAGACTATTGACCCTTTACCTTAAAACATACTATTATTGCTTAACGCCGTTATTAGCATTCAGGGAAGTAATGATTGGTACTAAAATGGATATGTGCAGTAAAAACACCTTCTATTTTGTAAAATAATTATGTAGCCTAATAATTATTTCATATGATTCTTTTTGATTGATAGGGAAAGGGCACCAAGAAGTTTGGAATCATGATTCTTTAAGGTCTCTATTCAAATCACAGCCACCGACACCACTGTTTCCGACAGTCACATTTTAAAAGCACGGCAACAGGATGATCCCTGGTTCTGTTTGGATGAGGGTTACATCAGATAAGGTATTCTTAATTAGCTTTTTTTTCTTAATGGCAAGAAATTACAATTCTATAAAGGGCAGTGCAGCATTCTTGCAATTTCCAATTAAGTCATCGGTACCCTAGAGGTCAAATATAGTTCAAGTCTGCAGTGAAGTGAGACTACCTCCTTCTACTCTGCTGTCATCACACCTGACCCCAACCTGGTAAAAGCATCCCCAGTGGTGCCAAAGAGGCCTTTCCATCCTCTGTGTACTAGGCTGCATTGGTCTTTCACATTTAAGACTGCCAGCTAAATGTCAAATTGCAATGTTCTTACGATGTTTAATGGGAACCAGACTGAAAATGCTTGAACTTGTTTCATTTTGGAGAAGTTTTTGTCACTTTGGCTTAGATAGAAAAACAAGGTTTTGATCAATAATGTACGTAAATGAAATAAATTCACTGAGCTGCACTTTTTAGCTGATCTGCTGCTTGCTAAAAACTGGAAAATCTATCTAGATGCATGTGTCAAGTATGTAGTACTGAAATAGCTACAGGATTATTGTTAATGTTTTACGAAGATGGCTACTTCTAGCGCTATTCTTTTTTGAGTGCATAATGTTAGAAACTTCTGTAGTTGTTTTCATCACAGATTTTCAGACTGAGACAGCTATAGCTAGGTGTCTGTATGAGTGTAGGACTACTTTAAACCATTTTTTGTTGGGCCTGTTTTGTTGCCAATTTTTCCTTCAAATGCTGTATTAAAATTGAAAATTTAAGCCAGGTTGACTATTCATGATACTAGAGCAATGGATTGCAAATGAAAGACAAATTGCAGCTGTGGATAAGTAGTATACATGTACACAGATAAATTAGTTGTGAACAACTTTAAACAAGTGTTAACATGAATTTGGAAGAAGTACTGAGAAGTCTCTCTCATCATAATGATGAAGACAAGGGCTGCAACCTTTTTACCTTTACCAGCAGAGATTCCTAAGCAGGGAGAGAACAGAGCCAGCACCCACCATCACTAAGAATCCTGATCATCACCCAGTTAACCTGTGAGCCATTCAATATTAAAGTGATAACTGCCACAATAAAACTTCAAGGCCTGATTTAGAGTCGTGGAGAGGAAAGAAGGAGATGCTCCTGCCAATCGTACTCAGCTGCGAATGCTCTGGGTGGAGCACAACTGCTTTCCTGGATCCCGAGTTCTGTTCCTATACAACTACCGAAAGACATCAGCAGTGCCAATAAAAGCAATAAAACACCAGCAGGAGAAGCAGTAGGAGCAGCAGCTGGCCAGATACAAGAAAGGAAATAAAATGTACCATCTGAGGGTAATCAAGGGATTAGCTATGACTCATGAGTCACCACTCCTTTCTGGACAGGCTCCTGCTTTGATCTAGCTACATATGGCCCTTTGCTCTGGTTCTATGCTAGAAAGAACAGAAAGAGAAACACAGGAAGTAAGCGTTAAATAAAAGCGGTAGGTGTGAGGTATTTGGAGCTATTTATATATTAACTACTTTGGGACAATTAGCTGGATTCAAAATTACATGGTTTACTGCATAATTAAAATTCAAGTAAGTATTTACTTTTGTAGAAAAGGTTACAAAATTAATAAAGAACGTCAGTCATCTACCGAAGACATTACCAGTGACGCTAGGAAGAGAGACGGGAGACAGGGATTAAGGAAATTTCAAATGTTTAAGGAATATTTTGTCACATTTCTCTTAGTCATGTTGCAGTATGTAATAAAAACTTGAGAGAACTGCCTTATTTCAAGGCTGCATTTTTTGTTGTAACTTCTGTCAATTGTAATCATCTTGAGTTTCAAGCTACAGGAAAAGCTTTTTGTTAGCTGTTATAAATGTCTTGCAGACCACAAACGAATAAGTTTCTAGGCTTCTATCATACAAGTTAAAAAAATCTCTAAGTTTCTCAATAGCAAAAGTATTTCTGTGATCTCAGTTTCTGTCTCTCGGAATCCTCCTAAATGTTTTCTTGTTGGACTTCAGTTTGTTGGGTTTATTTAAGTGGCTACTCTTTGTCAGTGTTCCCTTTCTTCTACATCCAAGAATCTCATCATCTTCTACTAACTCTTGTGTTCAGTTACAACTACCATGACTATTTGGGGTTTTTGTCAGAAGTTCTCCTTTCTCCAAGCTTTTAAATGTAATTTACATTCTCGGTCCTAGATGCATGAATCCGCATTTACATTTAGCTGTGATAATACAATGTAATCGCTACATAACATTAACTTATTCCTATTATTATTTACAAATTAGCACCTGCAACTTCTATTTGGAGGTTTATATTTTCTACAAAACGTTAACTTTGGACTCTACGCAGATCGGTATGGAACCTTATTAAAAACACCCCAATGAATGATGATTTCTCATTTAGAAGCAGATTTTTAGATCAGATAACAAATCTTAAATGTGCTTGGTAGGGACTACATTGATTTTCGTATTAAACTAATTTTTGCAAACAGTATTGAATCTGTCACAAAATTTTCATTCTTTCTGAGGAATTACTTTTCCCTGTTGATATCAATTTTAAAGTGTTTCATGACATTACAAGTCTGCCCTGACAGCATGATGGTTTTAGCTGGACCTAAAACTAGCCCACAAATATGTAGCAGTCTCTTTTCAGTGCTATCAAACACATTAAAACTCCTCCTACAGATTATGCAATGGTACAAATGTACATTCCAATAACAACAGTATGGCATGTGGTTTCATATATGCCAAATACACAGAGAGCCTATATATAGAGAGTATATATTTAGCTTCTACTTCCATCACGCTGTGAATGTAATGCCAGAGGGAATAATTAAGGGGCAAGACTGGTTGACCTAGACATTGGTTGACCTGCCCGACAGGCTTTCAGGCTGAATTCTCTGGTCTGCTAAAGAAGAAAGCCTCACAGAGCGTCTTTAAAGCAGCCATGGAAGACAAGAAGAGGATTCCCTAGCGAACCTGTGATGGTGTAAGTCTGTCAGAGATGGCTCAGCTATCTTCCATCACAAGGCATTTCCTACCCCCAGCATAAGAGGACAGTCATAAAGTCATATGGAAGGCAGAGTGAGAACTGAATGTAGTGAACTTCATTGCCTTAGATCTTTCCTCAGCAAAAGTAGACTTTTCCATCTATAACCAGAACCATGTGAATTCTGAATCTTCAAACCCTTGTGGTTTCCCACTTTGTTCTGTGGCTTTGACATACTAGGAAAATGTGGCTTGATGGTCTTATTATTCAAATGATAAATCCATCACAAGCAACAATCTGTCAGACTTCTACTAATCTAATTAATGTATCACCGACCTGTTTTCAAAGTGGTTATCAGCCACCACTCAGTCCAAACAAGAGGTCTGCTACCAGTAGAATTTGTTTGGTCTCTCCAATTAATTTGTTCTTGAGTCCCTATGCTGAAATCTGCATCAAAAATACTAGGTGGCATTGAGGATTGACAATAGGGCTTGTATGGAGAGTACTTGTTTCACATGGGTCATCAGATACCAATAACTTCAGTTTGGTGATTCATACAGTCTGAATGGGATCTCCAAATCTACTGCAGAGATGAAAGTCAATGTGACAATTCATTAGTCACCTTCTCTTTACCATTAGAATATGTAAAACATTAAGTTTACAGCAAAGATATTCATTACTAGACCCCAGCTAGAGCCTTTCAAGATCAGCGATTAAAATGCACGTAAACTCACTGTTTCCAATCAGGCACAAATGGTTTTCCTCTTCTTTCTTCCTCAGCATTATGAGACTTACTCTGGATGTGGCTAAAATGATATTTTGGCAAATTATTTGACAACATTTTTGACCAGATAACCAATAGATTCAGCTTATTAATTTCTGTCAAGAGTTAACCCTGGTTATCATGCCCCTCAAGAAGTCTTCTATAATACCCCTTTTCCAGAGCACACCGTACCTCTCACAGTGTAACCTTTTCCTGCACTCCCAGCAATTCCCAGGTTGGGGACTGAAAGTACGACATGCAGCAGAAGACAGATATAAAAAACCAAAAAGCTGGAACATACACAAGCCCAGTTGTCTTGCAATGAAAATATAGGTTTCCAAGGCAGGCAACCTCCAAACGACATGCAAGACAATACATCAAATCTCAGGCATGAATACCGTAAGATCTTTTTCCCATTCTCACCACATTTTTATGACTTCTCTTACCATATATCTTAAGTATTTGCGGTTTTTTCCCAGTTCAAACATATGTAGCTTATACAGTCCAACTTTTTCTAGAGAAGATCACCGTATTTCAAAGGCATGGGCTTTTAAGGCTGCATAGAAACCTTCCTTAAGGTCTGCCAGATTCTGGCTTACAACTAAAGCTGAATTCCAATGGATGCTCACTCATGATCCCAGTAGAGTCAAGGAGACTTCTGCAACTCATCATCAAGTTTCAGTCCTTTGTACATCGCAATTACTCCTTCCAGTAGATTGTTTTAAAGCCTGTTTTGAAGTAAACTATAAGGTTTAAAAGAAAATGTTAACTCTTTTCTTTCTTGAATGCCTGATCAGACTGGCTGGGAAGAAGGAAGTGGCGTACAATTTTGTTCCTGTTAATTTTGTTAATAGTCTTGTGCTGCAACTTGTCTCAATGCTTTGTGACTAGTGCTGGTGTTTTCTCTTTTTTTTTCCCACTGACATGCTCTTGCCAAGGATATCATTATGACATTCTGTAGTAACAAGCATTCTTCTGTTCAAATTTATATCAATTAGTTTGGGACAGTAATTCAATCGGACGGCCCACTGGATTTTGAAAGACTTGCAATGATGTCAAAGTGGCGACCTTTTTCCTCCACTCTCAGCCAAAAGCCATTTTTTAACAAGGAGCTCTTGAAAAGAAATGCCACTTTGATAATTAGTTATTGATCACGGACAATGCGGCGACGAATACCATCGGATTAGCCAGACGCCAGTGGGTCGCGACACGAGGGTTTCCTTATCGCAATAATCTATGAAGAGAAATATAGAATAAAGGTCATTAAGGCTTCTGTTTTGGGAACATAACCCAGATAATTTCACTTCCTTGTTAAAAAGAAAAATACCAAAACGTTCTGGATGCGCTTAGGTTTGGAATGAACCTGTTAAAACAACTTCCAGCTAAAAAAAGTTTGGGAAGTTACACTCTTGAGGCAATTACACTTACAATATTTTGATAAATTAACCCTGCTTTGGCCAGCAGTCTTACCTCACTAAAACACCATTAATCTTTCCTACCCTATAGTGTCCATTAGAAACTATTTTGGATCTGTGCATAAAAACACCATAACAATTATAGATTTTAAAAATAATGGACCTTATTTTTCATCTAATTTAGAAAGCACTTCAAGGCCAGCCTGAAATTGCTTCATATAGGTTATTTAATGGAGAAAAAAATGGCAAAGAATAATTTTATTGCACTAAGAAGAGCAGAAAAGAGGAAGGAATCCATTAGTTTTAGGGTTTATTTCCAGAATATTAATGAAATGTAGCTTTTCTGAAATGTGCAAGAATGTACAACTACCTGTGCTATAATTTTAGCTGACTTAAGAGATTAGGTAAGTACTGAAGTAATACAACTATTTTTGAGGCATGTGGGATGATGTTAGAGTCACATTCTAATAGAAGCCTTATAACACCATAAGTAATACTTATACGTGACTGGACTACCTACTACTTTACAGTAATAAATATATTACAGATCATAACTTCAAATTCAGCCCAGGGCTTTATAACATTATAGGCTTGCCTAAAATAGTTGTAATTTCAGTGTACCAATGAGATTAAAAAAAAAACTATGGTCAGAGAAACAAAAGTCCAGCTTGACTGACCTATGGAATGTTACATAGGACATCAGAAGCCTGCAAGTCTAAAAATCAACCCCAGATTCCTTTGTTTCTCATCAGGCAAAATAGTTTTCTTATAAACTGATGAGAAATGGCACTTAAAGCAGTGTGAGTAGTCTGATGCCTGCCAACATTCCCCAAATTAAATTGATATTATACCCACTTACTATTGGATAACTTGTGTCTGTCTCAGCACACAAAATAATGATAAAATGGATACCAAGACAAGATGAACCTCTCAGACCTTAAAGTTTTTCACATAGGTTTGTTGTCATGTTGATGGGGAAGCGTGACGTACCCTTTTCATTTGTAATAAGCATCCATTCATTCCAGGGAAAAAGAACCACACATTATTAGACCGATGAACCTGTCACGAAGACAATATTAATGTATTCTTGTATTCAATAATATTTAGTAAAGTTCATTATTAATTCAGTGTCATTGTGTTGTTCTTATTAAATTACTATTATTTTAATTTATAACAAATGAGCTTCTCAAAGAGCTTCCAAATATTCATTTTTAATACTGCAGTGTGTATGAAAACATTCTAACAATGTATGCAAGGTAACAATTAGAACAGTTACTCATTAGCTTCATAAAGGTAATCAGTTCTAACTTCCGTGATCTGAAGGTTAGCTCATTTTATTGCCGTGGCTGCATGAAATACAGTCTTAAGGAGGAAACGACAGTGTCATTGAAGCTCAAGGAACTGTGTGCCCACAACAAAGACAATGTGATACAGAAGTTTTGCTCTTGGTGAATAAGGATAATTCTGGATGTTTCATGACCCTTTTCTGCCATTATCTTTTCTTGGGGACTTTGGCAGTATAATTAATTTTTAGGTGTCTTTGCTGCCTGTCTATTGTGAACTAGTATTTTATGGTTCAGATTAAGAACATTGAAAGAGTAACCGCAACACTGTTCTGAGCTGTTAAAAGAGAAACATGAAGAACTCCACCTGACAGCATGCAGATGGTTTGGTCTTCCTGGTTTTCCTTTTGTAAGCAGAAAATAGAATCTCATTCTTTGGGTAACCAGTACCACCCCCTTTTTCAATATACAGACAAATACGTTGTATGCATAATATTAATTACGCCTTACTTAACCACTATAACTTATGCCTAAAAGTTTTCATTGCATACCATAAAAAAAGACCCACAGAGTACCTATGCAGAGTCTGTGTACCCACAGAGTACACATGCAGAACCTTTTCATGTGAGTGTAGGATAAGGAGAACAAACTGTTCTATAGTGTAATGTACCTATCCAGGACACATTTCAGATGATCAATTATTCTCTCCTTTTTAATAGCTGGGCCCTAAATATTTCAGAAACCTCTCCCTTTCGTGACATGCAGACAGGCCATTCAGGCACAGCAGAGCTGACTTTTTCTATTAAGAAAGATCAAAAATGCAGTGGGACATCTGTCCTTCCTGACCACTGGCCACGATCTCTGGAAATCTTCTGAATGGGATAATGGTATCAATACATATATGATCAGCATTAAAATAAAAGATACATCTCTTTAGCTGAGCTTACACCTTGCAAATTTCTCTCAGTGCACCATAAGCCAATGGGAAGAATACTGCCTGTCAGACCAGTTGTTTGTATAGATATCATGGTGATGGCGTGTGATAAGATACAGTTTATTTTTACAACAAGGCAATAACTCTTACTTACCTATTTGCCCCAGGTGACCTGAGGACTAATCGGTTAGTGTTTGCTCAAATCTGTAAAAGGCCATATAAGTACTAAGTAGTAGTAGTATTATTACCTTATTATGATATTGACTTTACCACATTGAACTGCAGTACTTTCCTCTGCTTAGGTGCAATATTACCATGAAGTGTTTATATTCCCGTAATGTAAATGTTTCCTTTTGAAGGTGAGTTGAATGCCTTATTACTACATGTGACCCACAGTATAATTTATTTATATGAGTCAGGAGACTCTACAAATACATTCCAGGGACCTTTCCAGTTAGACTTTACATGCTTTTTACACTCTCAGTTCCTCCTGAACAGTGTTCATTGACATGCATTTCCGAAAACCTGTTTGCCCTATCCATACAGCCCTCCAGGGCCCTGTGTTTTGCTGCACCAGTGGGCATGCTGTCATTCCTCTGGCACTGAAATACAGCTGACTGTAAAAGCTGGGCTGTTATTCTGTTGCTGAATTCACCTGATGTGGAAGCACCCAGCCTGAGAGCAAACGCTTAACAACCATACAAAGTCAAACCTGCAGTCCTGTGCACTATTAGCACTCACACCAAGTGCCAACATGCCCCTCGCTCCCCCTCGAAAAACCCACAAAGCCACCTGATCTGTCAAGTTGGCTCTTAGTATCCGTATTGCAAGCTGACAGATATTTACTCTCCTCCCCCCAGCCCTTACATCTGGATCAATGGGGACAGGCTTTCCACCCCTCAGAAGATTCACTTACATTAAGTGGCGAGGTGGAAGCAGTGAATGAACAATAGACGGCTGTCAGGCTCGACAGCAGGGCATGGATGTATGAGCGTGGAGCTGACAGCGAAGGCCTCAGAGGGTAAACTGCTTTGCTGGAACTAATTAAACAGATGAAATTATTACATGAATATGCAGATGTTGTTTACATTTTACCATATGGTATTATTTCAGGTAATAACTCGCAGGAGGATCCCTTCCTCTCATCAAGAGGAAATGAGTTGAAAAGGAGGCTCCACGTGTCACCTTTCAGTTGCTAGGCAGACATTGATATGGCAGGCTTCTCTCCAAGTCACAGGGAAACTCTTCTCCTTGTAGCTATACGACACCGGAGAGGATTTGCATTCTCCCTACTATGCAATGTTGGAAGAGATTATCTTTTATTAAGCGTAAATGTTAGGGTTGCAAATTCTTTTCCGTTAGGCACAGAAGGCATGCACTTTTCCAAATGTTGATTCCCAGTGTGTGCTTTACAGCTGAGATGCTGCCATAGTCCATAGGTAAGAACTGACAGATCTGTCCAAATATGTAAAGGCTGCAAGTATGACATTTCTGCAGAGTCTGACATGTGGCTGTGCTGGTTAGCATTTACTGCTTTGCTAACCTGAAGTGTTGATAACAGAGGCATTCCTTTTCAATAAGTTTCCATTCATCATACTGAAAAGGTTGCTCTCCGGAATTACAGAGGCACAGGACTACTGTAACCAACAGTATCAAAATCACTCATTATATGATTTAGGATGGGTAGTCAGCTGGAATATGATATGACAAAATTGCTGTGCAACCCAGGCAAAGATACAGCCTGAGAACAAGAAACACTGCAAACTAAAGGTGTTTACTATGGAAAAATGGTGACAGACCATAGCCAACGCAGTGCTGGAACTGCCTGGTTTAGGAGCTACTCGTTACGAGATAAACGCAGGAAGGACAACTGCAGAAATGTAGCCACTCTTATGCCATCTGCATCCAGTCTCTAATGAAAAACTGTCACAAATCTTGAACGAATAAATATGGATGTAATTGCCAAAACAGGACTAACAACTCCACTCATGAACAGATCCTTTTGCAGTAATGGCTGCATCTTAAAGATGAATATGCAACTGTCCTGTCATTTTACTACTAGATTATTGAAAATTCCCATCCTAAAACCATTCAGTATTAATGTGATACTTCTTTCAGGCTGATTCAGCATCTAATTTCTACAATGACCATTTTCATACCCTCTGAGGGATCAGTGGCACCACCTTTTTTATTAAATGCACAAAATATCTTTGTATTACTCTTTTTATTGCTTCTTCTAAATGTTCCTAGCTGATAAGCAGACTGACCATATCGATCTTTCCCCAAAAGCTCAAGTATCAGAGATGTTTCTGTAGTTCATTGATAGGGGATAATACCAAGTTACATCATCACTGCACTGACAGATTGGTTGCACATTGCCACTGATGTTTTTGGCTTCCAAATATCTTTCTTAGGTACATCATTTTAATAGATTGTTGGGGTCACTGATGACCTGTATCATTTAAGATGCAAAGACATGATGTCAGTGGTGTAAAATGTGGTCCTGAACAAGCTATCATACTGTATTTTTGAAATAAGAAAACTGTTTTCTCTTTACCACTGTTTCCCCTGTAAAAATCCAACTGAAGAGTCACTATAACTGCCTCTGGCACTCTTGCATGAACAAGAAAAAGCCCCAACCTGGTCTGCTTCACTTACAGATAGATAGCTTTATATAGAGACAGTGCTATAAGTTCAGAAAGGATTTCTTTGACTTTGTCTTCTGACATAAACATTTCGCAGTATAACGTATATATCAAAACAAACCAGAACAGTTCACTTTATATACACTCCCTTTGGAGAGGAGGTGAGAAAACAAACACAGAACAGATGTTAGTCATGCTTAATGTACTACTGAAGGGTACTCAGATACTAAGGTGATGAATATGGTAAAAGAAATGAGTATTCCTTTCTGCAACTGCTATTCCTAACTGACAAAAAAGCAATGAGAAACGCTTCATTCCTCTGCTCATCAATGCACCACGTAACAACCAAATACTGAAGATAAACGCTCTGGGTTTTCCTCAGGAAAATAGCACACACAACAAACATTGACACTAATTACTGACACCCACCTTTCCCTCCTTGTTTGGTATTGCTGAATGTTGGCTTTGGTCACTCAAACCCCCACATTCCTCCACAATTAATTAAATCACTGCAGCAGTTAGGAAAAGTTTCTGTAAGTTCCTATAGATTATCTTGTCAAATTCTTTGTCTTTCTTGTTTTATTCATAATGTTATATATTATATTATACAAAGAAGTCTTGTTTTAGAAAACCATTAATTTTTCACTAGAAATTATTCCTCTGGGTTGTAGGGTGAAGCCATGGGTTTGTTGGACATACATTTGTCTCATCCCTGCCCCAGACCTGCCACTGCATATTTTTGTATAACCACAACCACGTCTTTCCTGCTAACAAAGACACCCGGTTGTGGAGCAGTTCTCATCTCTCATTATACAGCTTATTGTCTGCCCACGATGTATATTATGTTTCCTGGTCCTACTGAAAAAGAGCCTGAGGGGAGAAAGGCAACAGCATGGCAATAAATTCAAGAACTTCAGTATCAGGATAACAGAAGAACTTGCTGCGAGTGATCAGAGATGTGGACAAGGGAACAAATGAAACCAGAAGTGCTACAACAGGAGCTGAGAACGTCCTGTTGTTGGCATCACAGGAGGTGGAGAGCAACTGCACAGAGATCACTGAGCAGGCACTGCCTAAGGCTGTTACTGCTGAGCAGAAATCATGATACAGCTATTATTAATAATAGTATAATGGTGCTCAGAGGTCTCTTGATGGTGTCAGAAGCAGCAAATGATACACCAGATGAGGCCTGGAGAATAAGGTCCTGCCTTATGCCTTCCCATCTTTTCTCATTTACCTCTATCAGACAGGCTTTCTACAAGTCTGTATAACTTCAAAGCACTATACATTGTATAATCTGAACACAGATTTACATAAGTAAATGCGAGAATATAAGTATATAAATACCTAATTTCCTTAAAAATCATCTTTTCTTCTATTTACTATTACAGTGAATCACTACCAGTTATTCACTGTACTTTTGTTTTCCCCACTCGCCAACATGTCTAAAATTCCTCATCTCAGTCTTCTGGACATCATCCTGTTGTTTTAGTATTATTGTACTGTTCTCCTCAGCTCACTGTCTGGGTATTGTGAACTCATGTGAAGACAACTGTGACTTCTTTATGCTTGGAAAATGTCCAGCACATAAGTGTTACAGAAAAAAATAGACAGTAGGTAAACTTTGTTTTCATTTCTTCTCATTCATCTTTTGTTCTTCCAAGGAATCAAATCCACTTGGCAGGCACTGACTGCGTAAGATAACTTACTAATGCTGTAAGACATACAATTAAAATTAGCGTGTTCATCAAACACGTATTGTGATTTATCACACAGAGCTAACTGTGGCTTCTTACCTCCACTAGAAAGTCCCAGGGAGCAAAGGGCAGCAGAATATCCATTTGTTTTCCTCGTAGCAGATTCTGTTTCAGAGTTTCGTACTTTAGTATTTTGCCACCTGAGGTTTAGGCTTTCCCTAGTGCATGCAAAATGAAGTAAATCAAGTCATAGCAAAGACAGGTTTGGCCTGAAGTCTCTTGGATGTAGGCCCAAACCTAAGAAAACTACATTCAAACTAAAGCGATATAAAGGAACTGATGTGTGTTCCTGACATGAAAAAGCCACAACTGTGTAATGTGTCACTTGTCCAAACTTCATGATGATCAGTGTTAAAGAGGAAAAACTAATGCCAGATCTGGAGCTGTGTTGGTTTCCATAACAGTATTTCACTTTAATAAACATGATATATAAACTAGGGTGGGTTGAGGTTTTTTTCTTTGAACATTATTGTGTTGGTATCTAGGGAGGAAGACAGACACTTTGAGCTTTATGTATTATGTAGGATTATTTTCAGGTTGTGCTAAATTCACAAAGCAAACCAGAAATCGGCAAAAAAATCCCATTGCTTTAAATACCCTTCTCAAAATCTTTTCACAGTTACATTTTGTCTTTCCATCAAGTGAAAGCATCTCAGATTCCTAGAACACAGCAAGGAGATATTTCTTACACTATATGGGTAGGAGAGTTTCGGATATGAGGCATCAACAAATAGTCCAGAAATTACAGAGAAATGAAAGAGAAAATGAATCTAGAAGTATTTCGGTTTAGAGGGAGGTTTGAGGACCAGCTTCTGTTTGAAAGCCTATAAATTGTGTCATTCACATCCTAAAAAGAATTCAGGCACACACGATCCTACTGAAGCTCACCAAGGAACCTACCCACACACAGCTCAGAGCAACACCAGGGCTCTTGTTTTGCAGAATGCAGTCCTGAAGGCAGCTAGGAGTCAGATGTCAGGACTGTAGGTACCAGTTCATCTGCCGATGGACATAGTCAGCAGCTGTATGAAACCTGCTTTCCAAAAACACAGTGACGTGGACTCAGAGGAGTGCCTTGTGACTGCTTAATATTTTGTGTTTCCAAATAACATGAGCTTACAGCTGTACCCTATGTTTCCTTATGGGGTCGAATATTGTTGAAAAGTGAAATAAAAGTGTAGGAGGGGAAGGGATTCCTTATTTTACTGACCTTTGGCATTGTTCTTGCTGTTCGTACCCTAAACTGAAACTCTTCTTGTAGAGGTTACCACAAACTCTTTACTGAGAAGGCAATCCACATACAATCCTCTGTACCTGAATAGTTGCTATGTCTGTTTGACTCTGGCAAATTTCCATTAAAGTTATTCTAGGAATAGCCTAGAGGGACTCAAGAACAGCAGACAGTCCTAATTTGAACAAGGCAGGAGAGAAGAGGTAACAGTCTGTCCAGCAGCCATAACCTATGATATGCTCAAGGGAAGCATGTCATGCAGCCCAGTTAGAATTCAGGAAACAGGCACTAAAATTCTTTTAGACCCATCCCCAGTATTTCTGTGGTTCACGTCTATTGGTTTTTCATTCTTTTGCTTGTCTAGAAAAACTAAATCATGTAGATAAAATACGTGATTGATGATTCCCTATGTGACAATCCTTTCTCTGTTGCAGAAGAACCCCCCCTCCCATCAGTGGTCTATACAAGGCTCAGCTTCCCAGACCTGTGGACTGCAAAACTCTGGATTTAATTTCCCATTCAAGTTAGTGATGGTTTTTAACCTCATCTGAGATGATTTAACCACCCTCTGCTCTACAGCAGTCTGAATAAGTCTTTGAAATTATCTGCTTCCTAATTACATATACATACTGTAAATGTGGGACTGTTGCATGGGTCATAAGTTACACTGAAGCCATCCCTCCTTCATCCATCCATCCATCCATCCCTCCCTCCCTCCGTCATCAACTGGACAGGGTGCTGGAACATCTAGTCTTGGTCATGCTTTGTGTAGAAAGCTTGGACCAAGTGATCCTTGAGGTCCCTTCCAACCTGGAATTCTAGGATTCTAACTAATATTTTCCAAAAAAATTTCCAAAAGAAGAACTATAACTTGTAAATGGAATAAGCGGTGGAGATATCCTTATCTTTGTTAAGTTTCCATTCAAGTTCAGTCACAAATACCAAAAGAGTATTTCTGGAAGCATTTTACATGGTGACTAATGCAAAATATTTCAGCTGTGTCAGCATCCATCCAATTCTAGATCCCATTTTGGCATTTCAGACAAAAAACATCTTGGCAAAAATTAAACTGGGGAACAAGTAATAAGCGATTAGGACAATTTCTATCTGTAACAGTTGTGAGTGGTAGCATCAGTGCTTGCTAATCCTTTCATAAATTCTTGTTACCTTTCAGTTCCCAAACGTATCTGTGCAAGTATAAAGCATATTGGAGGCAGATGCTGCAGCAGATGAACGCGCTTGCCAAGCGGAGTTTTGTTTGTTGGGGTTTTTTTTCATCTAGGTATTCTTAACTGTCATGTTACATGCACCAAATAGTACTTACCTCTGGCACATTTCATTGTTCTTGGATCTTGATTAATACACCTGGGCTTTTTCCCCCATAATTCCCCTATTCTCTTTCCCACATTTTCATGTTAGACTTCACCTCAGAGCCTTTACTCAGATAAGTAACATCATTTACTCCAGTGGCACTACTTACATGAGTAAAAGAAATACCAATAAGCTTGAGTAAACTGCAGAGTCATTCATATTTGAGCCAATCCAGTAAAGCTGGGATTTCCCCTTATTAACCTGGAAGCATCATAATGAACATAATAAAATAGAGGAAAAACTGATTTCAGGACAATCAATTTTAAAATTGAGTTTCTTTTATAAGAACTCACATTAAAAGCAACACAACTCGATTCTTTTAAGTCTTATAGAAAAGAACAAAATAAAGTGAAAATAAAGATTTGCAAGGTTATTACCTGAATTTGGAGAAACTTCAGACGCTGTTCAATGCTGCATCTTTTTGTAGTTTTAAACAATCTCTGATCATTGAAAAAATCAGAATATTTTTTACCATAATTTAACAGTAGCGGGGCTTCACATTGTCACTGGTACTCACCTGGTTTGTTCCTTATATTTCTGTAGAAGCTTGAGTTTGGGTTTTCACTCACTTTTATTACTGTCTGAATTTGAAGAGGGGTTCGTTGGCTGCATAATGAACAGAGAAGATCTACCTCATGCATTGCTTCGCAGACCGTTTAGCTTTGAAAGGAGCAAATCTACACGCGTGTGCATGCAGGTATGTGTCTTAATGAAATCATGCATGTATGCAAACAATATCATCGTATAAAAAGGCTGGAAGGGTCTGGGAGCTCAAAAGCAATATCTTTCTCCTCTAAACTGCTTTATTATTGGCATTCCCTCCCTCTTGGGCATGTGTTCAGCTGAGACTAGGCCAAATTGGCAGTCATTTTCAAAGTGCTTGGCAGCCCCATGATCCCTGGGAGTTTTCAGCTGACATCTCTCTCTCAAGCAGTCTATGCAAGGGTCAGTGGGAGACCTGACTCCCAGGCCCAGACTTGCTCTGGCTGTGTCATGAGTCAGGACCAATATAAATTAAAACCTTAAAGCCATACTGTGAAGGCATTCTTCACCCCCTGAGGTATTTTTTTTCCCTGTGACAGATTGCCTTTCTACTAGTTTCCTATTTTTTTTATTCTTGGATACTACAGTAGCAAGTATGTTCCTTTAAAAGTTAAAGAAAAGGGGGGAAACATCTGGTAGAGAGAGAGTTAAACTTCCACCAAAGTGCTAATGTTTTTGGTAGATTGTTGATGCTCAACAAGCAGGAGTGAAATAATAATAATAATAATACTAGGGGCTGCTTATCACTTACAAACAATAGTCCAATGACAATGTTCACACTGACGGAAAAAATGGGAGTAGAAATTAATAGTGACAGTCCTGCAGGAAACAAGGGAGAAATTGGATACCAAGTTATAAAATACAGACTAACCCAATAGGCACATGCCGCTGTTATTATATTAATATTGTTAAAAATATCAAAGCACTTTAAAAATGGAATTGTACTGTAGGTAGATAGACAGCATTATTTCCACATTCTTTTAAATAGGAATTTTCACTCCTTGTTTGGCTTGGAGGCATGGATGTAATTTGTTGCTCAAAAACACAGTAGTTGAATGCAGGGAAAAATAAGACTCAGGATTAAAGTCTCCCATCTAAAGGACAGAATCAGGCTACACCGAGAGCTCGCTCTCTTATTAACAAAACCATCTGAGTCACTGCAGATGTGGATGTCACTGATGTTGTTCAATAGTGGGGTGGGCTGTGTTTATTTAGTTAGTTAGAGAACAGGGAGAGATTGTTTTCCCTCCCTGCAAAAATAAACAGAGGGAATAAAACGACCACACTCATGTAAATAAAGAAGTAAACATGAACCTCGACATATCTCACCCGCTGATGAACTTAATCCCACAGCCCAGGCTCAGACAGGTACAACCCCTCTAAGAAGTTACTGGACTTCCCCACATAAAGTGCATAATTAAAGCTGCATATCCTGAAGGAAACAACCACAGCATCAATATTAGCAATTCAAGGTGTTACTGCAGCTGCTGTGTTTCCCTGCTATGCTTGTACAGCACCTAGCACAGTGGAGGCTGATCCCTGACGTATGCATCAGAGCATGGATAATGACAGTGCCTCACAGTAGTGTAATTTCAGCTGAAATCAGGGGATTAGGGGATCAATGTGGCTTCAGATAAAGCCTCAAGAAGGAAGAGGTTGCCTGGGAGGGTGCAAGATAACCCTACAAGAGGCTTCTCCTCCATGTGGTCCCCAGGTGGAGATGAAGGATGGATGTTGCTTTTGCTTTTCCCCTATCTGAAATGCTGAAAGGAGATGTGACAAGCAGCATTGGTACCCAAGACTAGGTGATGGGGCAGCACAAGGAGCAGCTCAACACCCAGCTCTACCAAGGATGCATCCCAGGTAGGCACAGAGCTCTGTACTGCCCCAAGCCTGATGCTGATTAAAAGACCTGATCAAAACCCACAAAGCAAATGCTCTATGTTGCCCCAAAGCTTGGTCTCTTTCTCTTTCAGCAACTTCAAGCAAAGTCCACAACCCATGTCCTTTTAAAAAGGTTTTTCCATGCAAATAGTCTCACCCCCTGTTTTTAATAAGGATGTGTTTCCCCCCCTTTCAGTGCTCTGCAAGACAGACCTTCATTTTCTACCAGACGCCAAGACTTGACTTAATAAGCAATGGGGCTAAAATATCCACTCTTTACACGTCGGGTGTCCTGAGGTACATACAAACATCACTCTAAGATGTGATAAAGTAATCTAAAGCCGGGCCCAGCCTGCCAGTTCAGGCCTAAAGGGATTTGATTCAGTGTCAAAACCTTTGGCTCAGGAGGTCACTCTCTCTTCTTGCTTTTCTTATAACAAAGGCAGAGGGTTGGGAGGGGGGAAGGTTTCCTCCTCTTTTATTTTTCCTTTCTTTTTTTTTTTTTTTTTGTCTTGTGAATTCATCAACTGTTGTTTGTTGAGCACTGGGCCTTTATTCCGCCTGCTGAAACATTTTCATTAGATGGAGGCCTCTGAAGTATGCTGGCGGCTGGGACCGCGCGAGGACAAAATCTTAGTCCTCTCCAGAAGCCGGCTGATTGAAATCAGCACTGTGTCAGGGGCTGTCATATCTCAGAAAAGACATAAAACACACGGAAACATCAATAAGCAACAAGCCTCTGACAGCTCTGAGACATTCCAGATGACAAGAAGAGAAAAGGGGTAAGGTTAGGGCTCATGGGGGATATTTAAAATGCCTAACAGCCAGCCGAAGTGTTGGCAGGCTTCAGGGAGGCCCAGAAAAGACAAGATAAAGTCTATCAGGTTATCACCTGGTTCGAGACAGATCCCTCACAGCAAGGCCACAGGGATGAGACAATGACACAACGGCTTCTTTTTTTTCTCTTCTCCTACCATTATTATTATTCTTCTATTATTTATTTAAAAACGTATCAGAGAAACAGGCTGCATTTACACCGAGGTTACCCAGACAACGTTTGTGCTGGGGAAGATTAAAAAAAAAAAGGGGAAGAAAAAGGAGAAGAAACGTAAAAAACAGAGGACAAAAAGAGAATCCTGCGAGTAAAAGAATTCTGCTTCCAGCTACCTTGTACAGAAATCAAAAAGGATTAACAAGGGTTTTTTTCATTTAATTTCCTGTACACCAGACGCTTTTGTTAAGAGATCAGAGATATTGCTATTTATTGAATTTTTAATATGATCTTTATTAAAAGGCAGCACACATGTTTGGGTTTCCTTTTTTTTTGAGAAATAAAGAAAAAACCCAAACATGCATGGGTATAAAAATCAAAGCACAGGAATGAACCGCGGGTGTTTGATTTCTGCTCTCGTTATATTATGGTGATTCAGACTCTTATTTAAATTTTAAAACAATAAAGACCCAACCCACGTAGAAACAGCCCCTCATCCTCCTTTCAACTCACATCCATTCTGCTAAGTAAGCAATGGACTCAGAGCAGCATTTTGACCAATCAGATATGAATTCTGCCTTTGGAGTAAGTGTAAGACCAAGAAATGAGGTATGTAGCTGAGTAAAAAAGCCTATGTGTAATCATTTTATTATTTAGATTATCATCCACATATTCAGAATTTCATCATCAGCTTGAAAACATGTTATCACCATTGTATGTGCTCATTTGTGACGTACAATACCCCCAGGTTAGCCTTCAGCATAGACTGTGTCGCTAATGGAAGGAGTAAAATACAGAACATGATCTCCTCCCACCCCACATTCTGGGTGCTAAGAAACAGGACCTGGAAGAGCCAAGACTGCTGGAGCAGAACCTGTTTGGCCCAGTTGTTTACAAAACACATCAAACCATGCTCTTCAGTGTCAATCAACATCAACAGCAAATCCAACCTCTCATTCCTTAAATATTTAGCATGGCAAAAGCATGATGACTACGTGATTTCTATCTGCAGCTGTATAGTTTTTCTTTAGAACCTGTAACTATATTCTGAAACCATGTAAAAAGCAGAGTAGACTCAAACTTCAATAAATATCCTGCCTGTTTCTTTGTTACCATGCTCATATTGTTGTAAAGCCGTAGTATCCAACCAAGTTTTACTGGGTATAAATATTATCGTGCTGGTCTGAAGCTTGGGAAACAGGTTCAAATACTTTTTTCTGCCAGACTCCAGTTCTGTATGACCTGTGAATCACTTGGCCTCTTTGTCAAGACCTTTCGTAACCCACCCTGGTGGACCTCAAGGCTGAAGGTGGACATGAGCTCTACCACCTTATGTTTTCTTTCTTTTTCAAGCAAGGTTTTTCCTTCCTGGCATGTCAAATGGGTTTCACAGTATCTATAATCCCCATATATCTTTGTCGTAGAATGTCAGGAAAGTTCACTATAGCAGTTTGGTGGGTTTTATTGACCATAATATCACAGCAGGGCAGGCATATTAGAGGGAAACTACTGGTGCAGCCACAAAGAGCCATAAACTGTCCCATAGACAGCTCTGAGGAAACTCCAAAAACCTAACCATTATGGATGGAGTTTTCTTCCTCTTATCTACAGGTTGCTGCTGCAGAGCACTGTAAATACAGCCTCAGGGCTTCACCTTCCAAAACATGAACTGGGAGCAACAGTTCTCCCCTATGGCATTGACTTGTGAAAACAGACTGATTGTAAAGTTTGAAATCTCTGAACAGCAATGAGTCACATACTTTTGATGGATATAATGCCTAGAGTCTTCTGTAGTGTCTCACACAATAAACCAAGAGCCCAACACTGGCGTAAAGACCTACTCTAGTGTACAGCAAGAGGCACAGCCAGCATTATACATAGTCAAGGGAAAACAGGCAGGGTACAATAATGTGTATTTACATAAAACATTTCCACACAAGCTTTGTGTTTATGAAAGAACGTTAGTGATAAATCAGCAATTCCCACTTACAAAAGACAAAGATATGATTTTTCCCCATTTGTTGGAAGGGTGCACTCTAGCACAAACCAAAGTTACAAACACCAGAAGATGTGTAACACCCAGGTTCATTTCATCAGCCTTTTAGATCAAAAGCAGTCTTAACAAAAGGTGTCCTGGGCCTGAAGTGGACAAGTAAAGTCTCTTGGCTGAATAGAACATGCATCAGCCTGGACGCCCTCTGACCCACCAGGTTATTTCTACTTCTGGCACTAAGAATTCCAAAGAGGATACTTCATCTGTGTCTTTTCAATGGAAAGGTGGAGCTACATCTAACATCAGAAGTAATTACTCACTGTATCAATAATTGTGAAGGGTGCTATGCAGACCACAGACGGCCTGTGGGGAGCAAAAGGCATAGACAGAATGGTCCAGGTGTTATGTGATGTTGGTAGAAGTTACAGCCATCTTCCAGCTCAGCATAAGAGATTTTAAGATTACAAGGGAGTGCAAAGGTGAGCTTTCATATACTCACACTCTTGACCTGTGCTTTCTATAAACCACCTGTATGTCAGGATCTAGCCAAAAATCTGAAGTGGTATGGGCTGTTGCTTTCTTCCCCCACCCCAGACTTGTCTGACAAGTATTTTTCCAAAGGTAAATGCATTTAATTTCCAGCAGAAATCAGTTTTTCTATGGTTCAAAATAAAAGTAAATGTCCATCTTTTCCAGTGTTTTGAGCAAGAACTCTGTATCAGGTACAGTGGTCAAAACAGGATTCTCTTCTATCACTGAAGAATGCCAGGTTTATTTTTTCTCTCTTTTGTCCTTCCCTATTCTTCTTTTGAACACATTTTTTGAAGGGAAAAAAGATCAAAAAAGAGACTTTCCCCCCCCGAGATAAAAAAAAGAATTATACCAGAACTCCTTACTTCTTAAAAGAAGGCTGCAGGATGAACTTAAATACATAAGGTTTTTGTTCCTCTGTGTAAAAACTTAGTCTGTGGAAGTTGCGCTGAAAACCAGCCAAAAAAACTTCCAAGGCTGAAAAATCAGGTTCATCGATCAATTCCTTTTAAGTGTATCTGGCAACCAGTACTATTTTCATGACTCAGTCAGAAAACTGATTTCTATGTAGTCTGTAGCTATTAGGCATTTAAAATCCCCTAGTATGAGATTGACTGCTATGAGATACAGAGCTGCTGCTGACTGCAATAATGAAAACATCTCTCTTTGAGCAGTGGGATTCTTAGAACCTTGAGTAGCTCAACTTGAGACTGCAGCATCAATGAGCTCAAACATGAAGAAGTGATTTCATTAGAGGTCAACATGGTTCATTAACATCTACCATTATGTATTTACACACAATAATATAGCCAAAAGGGTTCCCCCTCTTTTTCAGTGCATGGAAAAGTATGGTCTGAACTGTGGTGATCATCTTGGTGATCAGTTCTTGGTCTGAATGTCAATATACAGCCAATCCCAGAGTGAAAACACTATGGGAATATCCAAATTACTGCTTATATCCTTGCACTGACTTCTCATGCTTGTCTTCTGGAGGGCACATCTACTGCTTCTTAGAGGTATAGGAAGTCCCTAGCATCTTTTCCTCCAGATACCTGCAGAAGAACTCTGCCTTTGTAGGCACAGGGAGAATCATGGGAAGGTAATGGAAGACTACTCAAAATTCCAATGATGTAACCTGTTTCTCCACCACTCAGAGAAGCAGGACTGGATTTCCTGTTAAATGCCAGTTCAGCTTGTCAAGCCCCCAAGACTAAACAAAAGAAATCCCATGTATGGAGGTGAGAATTGGAAATGGGAAACTTACAAGTAAGTGTATTAGTAACTCTTATGAAGCAGACTACATATGCTGCTGCAGCAAGAATACATAGGTGGGCATTGAGAAAGAATTAAAACAGTTTCCATAGCTGAGTTCAGGAGGATTTATGTAGTCCTCTAGTCTACACTATCTAGCAAACACTCAAACTAGAATTGGTCTAGAACAGTGCCTCCCTCCAGCAAAATGCTTTGCCCAGGACTTTGCAGCTTGTTGAAATGTTCTCTTGGCTTCAACTGCAAATACAGTAGCTCTTGGAGTGCCATCACTAGTAAGGTGACTCAGATTTACTATGCCTTAAAGTAATTACATGCAGCTTCAAATTCAATGAGTTCAGTGGCAAGGAAAGTCCAACAAAGTACCACGTTTACAGGAACAAGTGTTCATGCAGTGCAGTGCTGCAGTCAGAGCTGTGAAAATACATTTTCTAATGTGTGCTGGGAATTAATTTTCATGAAATGGGAGCATATTCCTGCTGAATTTCCCAGCATCATCTGAGTGTAAGCCATCAAGCACCACTTGGAGAAACCTGTTAGGTTAGTTAGTACCAAAAAAGCCACTCATCAAGTAGTGTGACTGTTGCAATTTGTGAGCTGTACTCACTGTCCTCTACTTTTTGATTAAAGAGCATTATGAAACTGTGTAATTTGGTGTAGTCTTTTTATTCCCATGGTAATTTATGTCTGTGGGTAAGCATTTTATTTTATCTGAGCCATGGTGCCAGAGTTATTTTCCAAATCTCTTGAGTTTCCCTTTGATGCCACTGAAATTAAAAACAGAGCTGCAGATAGTACCCTTGCTGTTTGTCAGAGAGTCAGAGGTTAGAATGCATTTGCTGCTATTTATCGTGGCTCATCAACTGCAATAGTCATCGTGGCTCATAGACTGCTGCTTTTCTCATCACTGACACAAAAATATTAATAACAGACAACCCAGGACTGGCATATAACTGACTCTGTCAGTCACCATCAGCAATATAAAAAACACATTACACTATCAGCAGGTCTCTGTGCTGCAGTAATCTTACTTGCCTTGGGAAATTTTTAATTAAAAAGATGCATTCTAGCCTTAAATATTTTATTATTTAGACAAACAATTTGCATCTTCAGTAATTAAACATTAAAAGATGTCTCTGCATTTGCTATGTATACATGGCATAAAATGTTTAGAAGTACACTGTCCAGTATCAATTTATTCCTAAAATACGTCAACATTCTCTATCTGTGCATAAACAGCAAATCATGTAAAGAGCTAGACTACAAATCAACTGCAACTTGAAAACTATATCTAACTTTTCTTCCTGTCTGCGGGTGCATCCATACCCTAACCTAGACCTGAAATGGGCAGGAGGGAGTGATGGTATTTTCTGAGGCTTTTATATCACAAAAACATTTGGCAACGCTTGCATGAATAGATCAATAATGGCCATTCACATGAACACCTACAAGGGCAGGTCTGCAACATAGTTCAAGGTGGAGTAGCTAGGAGTGGTGACAGTTACCAACAGGTGGTTCCTGTAACATCACATTCCATAACATCATGGTCTTCATCACTCAGACTGCATGCAGATCTTGCACAGACTTGAAAGAAGCATTTAGCATATGCTAGATGGAGCATGGAGCAGACTAAAACTACTCCTTCAGCAGTCTGCTGTGCTTCTTATGGCACAGAAGCCATAAGACTTCGCAGTTACCTATAGATGCAGAAGACCCCACAGAAGTTTGGTTTGGGATTTTAGTTTACTTTCACTGTTTCATTTTAAAGCAAACAAGATCATCATGGTTTGGAGTCTACACAGTTTTTCCAATGTTTTTGCCCAGTGGATAATTTCCAATCCTTGACACTTTTTGAAGCACTCCATGCCGGTTTTGGCAGAAGACTTTTCCTATTCTACAGGATGCCTTTGGTGCTCTGGGTCACCTACCTGGAGAGAGGCACTACTGCTTTCACCCAGTGAGATCATATTAAGCCTGAGGACCAGTACAATTTGTGCAACAACTGAATAGCATGGCCCTACAGACCAATAAAGCTTCACAAACCACAGCAAAGAACATTGCTTTGGGATGTAACTATGAACAGTTGCCAAGAAAAGTAATAAAATGCAGAGAAAGAGAGAGGTCAAAAATTTATAGAAATCATTTTTATAATCCTCATTCTCAGATGCCTCCACCATCAAGCCCCAAGTCTTTTACCCCCCAAAAGGTCAGTCACAGCAGAGAGCTTATGCAAGAAACTGCAGGCAGAAAAAGTAAAGCATTCACGTTAGAAAATTAATTCAAAAATTAAGAACAAATGTACACTTTAAAATAATACATAATTAGCTCTTTTTAATTACCACTTCACTACCATTTAGAAAAAGGTGATGGAAGTTCAATAAAATGAGATGCTTTTATTCAACATTAGTCAAATTAATTTACATACTCAGATTCTCTTTAATAATTCCATGATATGGCAGGTTTCTTTTATCCAAATTTTAGAACACATCTATGTAGTAATCATCTCAGACTGCAAGTGCTGTAGCAGAATTCTGGTCAATTCTGGAACAGAATATTATTAGAGGAAGAAAAGTCATTTCATTACTAGCCATGAGTCTGATTATGCATCCTACAATGCAGTTAGAAGATAGAAATGCTCTTTCCTTTTAAAAAGAAAAGAAAAAGAGCCATCAGACCACTCTACTAGATATCCCATTTCTCTAGCAAGAATATACTATCTATTTGCAGCAAATCTGCTTCCAACATAAGCTTTTGTTGCTCCTAATTACCTAAAACATCCAAACCCAAAAGCTTTTGCCTTTTCTCCCTGCATCATTGCAGAGGCATGAATTTTTTCAATACCTCATATACTTTAACTCCACTAATATGCAATATCAGACCTGTCTGTTCCATCTGAGAATATTCTATCACATCCTTTGATGGCGAATACCACAGACACCATTTACCTATTCTGTGTTCTGTTGTCTTTACACCTAATCTTGACTGAGTTTCAATAGCAGGATCTTGTAATAAATCTCTCTTCCTGAAGGAAAAAAAACAGCTGCACCTACAAGCATTCAAGTGGATGACTCTTGATACCAGTCATGAACTTAGATATGTTGCACTGCAACATAAAGAGCTGCTTCTAAGCCTAATAATTTACCTGTGATCAGCTTTAATGAAAATTTCACTCCAGCTCAACATACAAGCATGTATTTACCATAGAGCCATCTATGCATGATAATATAGTACTATTAATGCGCTCATTCCGAGCACAGAATAAATGTTTTATCTAAAAGAATTCAAATAAGATTTTTCTCACTGTTTTTCAAGGATGCTCAGTCTTTAGCGCTTCTAAGTAAAGATTCTAAGGAAGGGAAACGCCAGTTCTCTGCACTGCTACATTTCAACTTCTCATTAGGATTCTCTACTTGATCAAAACCGGGAGTAGACACCAGTAGACCAGAATGATTTGAGTATTTTTTTTTTCCCAGGAAGTAAGTTTCACATCTTTCTGGCCTGTCTTAATGGTTCCCATTTTGCTGATGACTCACTTAGCGCTATGATTCAAATAGAGCTAAAATGGAAAATATCATTAAAAGCTTTGTATTTTTTTTTAATTTGCATTTAGTTTCTGAACTGTTTCTGACCTATGATATTTTCATAGGCTGAGACTGATAACTGCAACAATCTGCACATTCCTAAGGATAGATCACCAAATTTCTTCATTTAGAAAATGCTTAATACTGATAAGGCTAATTTTGCCTGCGTTATATCCAACAACATATGCCCAACCTAACAATACCATGCCATTATACTAACACAGTTTCCTTATCCTGGCAAATTTGCCACAAACACTAATATCTAACTTTTCCAAGGTTTTTGTAAAGACTTAATGTAATATTTCCACATGCACAACATGTGTATGGTTACCAACTGATAACAAAACTAGTAGCATTCATTAAGTATTGCTATAAATCTCTCCACTGAAACAGCAATAATATTGCCTTCCAGCAACCACAATAAATGTAATGCTTAATCTCTCTCTGTGATATTGTATAACTCTAGCCTGCAGCTAGACTTCCACTGTAGGTGGTACTGTAGAGGATAAGTCTGCAGTGACAGCACATGATGTGCTCCTCTTTGCCAGTATGTGGAAGTTCATGAGTTTGAAAGACTATGGGTTTTTTCCCTTCCAGAGAGAAAACAGGATTGGGGGGGGGGGGGGGGGGGGCAGGGAGAAGGGGTAAGAAAGGAAAGAGAGTGAAAATGCTTTAAATCGTACAATAATACTTTCAGTAGGAACCCTATGTATTTGTTTAGATTTTATGGAGGATTTTTTCCCCTCCTCTCTAAGGATTCGTATTTGATCTACGTCCCTTAAAACTTCACCCTAGCCCTATCTCTGTTATCCTTTAGAGCTCACTCTTTGCCTTACCCTTCTGCCCAGTGCACTGAATGATGCACCTACAAAACCAGGTTTTGTGGGAACTCACAGATATTTTTAAGCACACCTTGTACTGAGTTTGTCCAAGGAAATAAGACAAAAATCCTTTTTTTTTGTTAAAGTTTTCAGTGTCAGCTTTCAGGTCACCAAAGTCCAGGCAGCATCAGAAAAATACTCAGTATTTCTGGGAACATTCATCCACAGAATACTCCTTCCTTTTTTTAAATGTCTGCCCACTGTCCTTCACTACAGTTCTTGTGCCACTGATGTCCCTATTTCTCACCATTAACTATCTAAGCACAACTGCTTCAAGCAGAAGAGAAAGCTGCTCAGTTTGGTGCATCCACGCAGCAGGTGGACTTGTCCCATGGACAGGGATCCACACAGAGGAGCTTTGCCCGCCACTGTCTAAACTGAGCATCCAAATTCCACGTGAGGCTCTCAAGATGCCCCCAGTACTTATCCCAAAAGGAAAGGCCAACTCCTGTAACATTTTCCTCCCTGGCTATAAGGTGAGGAGGAAAATAGAGGGGAAAAGGAGCTTCGTTGTGCATCCTTGAAGGACAAGAACCATTCCATTAGGGCACTCGCGTACACTCTGCTCTTTAAAAAGCAGCAGCGCTCACCACAGGCTCCAGCTCGCTGCAGACTGAAGCGTGTGTGACAGCCAGCTGAGGACCTGGCTGAGGCCTCCGGCTGGCAGCCCGTGCCCTCCTGAAGCAGAGGCTGTCACAGCCGCTTGCTCCCCCCCCCTCCCCAGTGCTCCCCTGGATGTCAGGCTGTAATCCTGCCCTGCTGTTCTGAGCCTCTGAAAGCAAAGCTTCCTACCTTCTGCTTTGCTGTTACCTTAGGTATGGAGCACAGGGCTGGATTTGACCTAAATTTGATTTATTCATTTTTCCAATGCTTTACAGGGTACTTAAGCCCTAGGTCAGCAAAGCACTTAATCACATGCTTAACCTTAAGCACATGCTTAAGTGCTTAATCAGGGCCTTGTTGCTATATAAAGCACAAAGCTATGACTCAATTTGAAGCAACTGAGTCGAAAAATTGAGGACCCCTTCCCATTCTCATTTGCTTACCTTGATACACACATATAAGCCAAATTATTCACATTTAAAGGGTTTAAATATACTCTGGTTTGAAGCCTAATTTAGGAGCTTACAATACAGTCTAGATCAATCTGAATATTGAGGTCCCCACAGAATTTGCAACTATTAAGAGAATTGCACTCCTTGGTACAGAAAGTGATACCTTTACATAATGTAACTGTTGCCAAATATTAATATTCTCATAATTCCAATAATTGCTCTAATAATAGAAAAAAAAATATTATCTTTAAAGGTAAACTTAAAATGAGCAATTCACATGTAATACAAAGATACCACTCAGAGCAGGATGCACCCATATGCACTCTACAGCTACATATGCAGTTTCAAGATTGCTATTTTAAAATGTGTACTGCATCCTTATCTGACTTGCCCAGTAGGTGCAATTATTGGTAGAATTTGTTCTACAGTTCTGCAGGAAATTTTCCTTTTGCACAAATGGCTCAGATTTGCCTCTGCTGTGATTTTCTTCTGACTAAACATCCTCTGAAACATTTTTTTGATGCTTCCCAGAATTACTGGCACTCTGATTACAATATCCTGTTGGATGGATACCATGAAAGCTGCTAGCTTTGGTAACTATATCTAAACTGTACAGAATGTCATATAAAGCAGTTTGTTGAGGGGAGGGGGGCTGGACTTTAAACCACTAATAGCTTTAGATGAACTGGAAATGCTTATCAACATATTTGGTTTTTCATATTACCTTTTCACTTATGTTTAACAGGAACATTATACCACACATATTAGACTATTATTAATTAGGAACAATTATGTTCCGAGAGTTTTAGATAGGACTGATAAACCTTCTATTTATCTTTATTTATAAAATAAATGTGTTCAGAAAAAGCTTCAGTCACACTGAGACACAGTTAATGTAACTCTCAGCTTCTCTGATGAAATAATTTAACATGAATATGATAGACCATCTATAAAATACTTTCCACTACTCCATTAAAGGAGCATATTCTTAGTATCCTCCAGAAAACATATAGTATCATGCCTGTGTTGTTTCTATATGACATAACATGCACTTCTTCCCCTGGAATGTAAGGAAATCAGGTAGCAGTATCCTAAATAGTCATTCACACTAGAAAAGTTATCCCCTCCTGACTTTGTCCCACCAGTTTAGCCAGTTGTTCCAGGCTGCAATTAACATCTCCTAAATTATGGTAAAATCCATTCCACTGCAATAGGATTACTTTATCTCCCTCGTCACACATCAGGGAACTATATGAGAAATAGGCAGCAAAATAGCAATGTCCTGCCTGAGAGAAAAATCACATGGTCACCACCCAACCCAGCACCATTATTTCCTCTCTTTAGCTTCTTGCTACACTCATCGACCGAGGCTTCCCAGAAGGGACCCCCACTCTTCGCTGTCCTTGAATCAATACATCTCAGAAGCTTTGGGGCTTCCCAAGACAAGTAGTTTGTTATCTGGACATAGTCAGAAGAACTGTACTCAAATGGAGCAGAAATATGAAGACTGACACAGAAGCACTATCTTCTGACATGAACTGCTGCTGGGAAGTGGCTGAGGGATGAGGGAACTTCTGAGGAGTAGCCACGAGGCCCTTCCTTCATGATCTAGCCCTGAGTCAAGCTAGCCCTCAGGTTTCTAGTGGGGGATGACATTGGAGGGCTTTTGTTTGCCCTGACATTTTTGAGAAACATTTTAAAAACAACCCTAAAAATGATTCCGAGCAAATCTGCATTAGTTTCACTCTTACCTTCCCACATCCAGTGCTGTGGAGTTACTTCGGATGTGCAATAGTGTTAAATAAAAATCATACTCTATTTGGGGGCTGATGAAATCAATGTTTTCTATTACAGGATTGGCACACAGTTTATTTCCATCCATTATATTGCCTGCACAGCAATAGCAGGCTCTCAGTTACGAGATGAACCCCAATCACTTATTAGTTCATGGCTGGAAGCCACCAGCTCCACATTATACAAAATCCTCAATTCACCACTGCCTCTCTCCATCCTCACACCTTTCAATTTGCGCATCTGAGGTAAATACAAAGTAAAGCAGTGGGAAATCAGAGCCAAAGTTTCTACAGTGAGTTTTACCTGCATCTGACTGCCTTCTTTTCATTCTTTCAAATCCTTAAAAAAAAGACCTATCTTCTTGTGAGTTTTTTCCTTCAGAGATAATAATACAGACTTCAACAATATCTGCCAAAAAGGAAGACTCCTTGAACCTTGACTTTCCGTCCTACTACACATAATGAGACAACTACTTAAACTGCATTTAAAAAGTGCTGAGTAGATGAACTCAATGCCTAATGATGTTACTCAGCTTGTCGGCAGCTGATTGACACTAAAAGTAATAAATTAGAACAGAAAATGATTTTACAAGATCCCTGGGATGACAGACAGGCTAAGTGTAATATCCTCCATTACAGTTGTCATGAGACTTCATACAGTTCAGATCTGAAGAGCCTCAGCAGGAAAGTGGAACAATTTCATGAGATAGATCTTCAGATGATGTAGAGTAGCATAAATCCTCTGAAGTTAAAGACGCTATCCTGATTTATGCAGACAGGGATCTGGATCTATATCTTTATATATGTTTCTACTCAAGTATTGGAATGAAATCATTTGTTTTCCCATGCAAATCTGGGCAAAGAAAAGCAGAAATCCTGTAAGAGAGGAATGCTGAAGGCTGATGTCTTAGCTGTGTTTGTTTCTGGCCCCCCCCTTTTTAAAAGCACAGAAAACAGTATTTAGAGCATGGCATCACTGATTTTGTTGGCTGCCTTCTTTTCAGGGAATCCCACTGTAAATCCACAGCTCTGCAGAAGCACCTTTTGAATCATTAGCATTCACTGTCAGAATCCTTTGAAACGTGTTAGGATGTGTAAAGGCAAGACAAAAGGCAAGCATGTGGATACTCCACCAAGCTCAAAAAGCCATTATGCCATTATTGTTTGGGGTTAATGAAAAGAAAGAATAAAAATGTGTATTTGAGCCCTAGCTGTCTGTAAAATCTAAAGGACTGGCCTGATTTTGGATTGGTTGTTGCTTTTTTTATAAATCTCCATTTCTAAAACTTTTCCTTAGAAAAAAACATAGTCTCTTCATGCACAGTTTATTCCAAGCTCAAGGATGGCTGTGGATGGTTTTAATTTTGCTTCATTCAATGATCTCTTCTAATGCAACGATTTTCTCCATGGAAGACCTTAACCACAGTGGCCATTTGCAGCTGATGATGTTTTTTAATATATAAATAATTTATTAAGCCATTGCAGACTTATACTTTTACACTGAGAGAAAGGAAAAAAAAGAGGAGGGGGAGGAGGGAGGATTGCATCTTAAGCTCTATTTACAAATTTACCTTGGCAGGCCCTCTTGCTGCCAATAGGAAGCCATGTTGCATATTTAATTTGCTCTTTTGTTACAACAGGGCTTAGGTTAGTTAATTTCAATTTTCGATTTCAAAAGCTATCAAATATGGCTCAGATGAGAAATCAATTTTTCTCAGCTGCCTCTGTTTTTGTGATGGGGAGGTTTCCCATTGGCAAGAGGACAGCCACGTGACACAGCAAGAGATTAGTTCACTAGATCCCGTGTTTCAGCCACCTCAATTACTGGCTGCCTCTTGTAATTTAGCCTTATAACACCTAATTTCAAGATAGAACTCATATTTAATTCATGAAAGCTTCCACAAGAGTAATTGTGAAATAAATTGCCATAGAAAATATCCATTTGTGACTCGTTTTAATTTTGTATGCTACTAGCACGCTATTTGTTCTACTTGTTTAACACTTTAGCACAAACATATTTTATATTGAACTTTATGGACTGCTAATAGGTTATTATTTTTCACTGTTTCCCCTTCATGGACACACCACTGAATGTCCCTCTCCTTCATGCAGCTCTGGGTCTAGTAATATCGAAATAGATGTGCTAAAACACAGAAACTTATAATCTCCTAATTATTGAGTGGATTGTTTTGATCTGTTCATAACTTTAAAAGTAGCAGCTAAAATCACAAGTGATGGTTTGTAAATGGTAGTTCAGTGACAAGGATCATTTAAAGGGCCAAAGAATAAATACAGTTTAATTTCTGTAATGTTTTAAACAAACCCATTCATTACACATATTGATGTTCCATGATAACAGCAGTATATGTATTTTTAATTCTTTAACCAAAATAAATGTTTCCACTGTATACACACCATTTTGTCCTTTTCCTCCCTGTTGCTATGACAACAAGGTGGGTGAGGCCTCCTCAACTGCCAAACTCAGCTGTCATCCCTTCACCCTAAAAGCCTTATAATTGCTTTTATTTGCATACGACAATTAGGCAGGATGGCTCACAGCAAGAAAACCAACCTTTCTCTCCCCCATTGCACACAACACCAGCCTGTAATTTATAAAAGATACACGCCATGTGGTGGAGCACTAAAATAGAGTGATGAGTCCTTTCATCTGATTGTAAGCTATTAACAAAAGAAAACATCCCCTTTCAGGCTGTAAAAAATGCCTATCTGGTGTGAACCTGGAGAGGAAAGAAAAGGGGGGGGAATGTGAAGAAAAAAGTTTTGCCTCCTCCATGCAATATCGTGTTGAACTCGGCAGAAGAGTTTGAAAGCAAGAGTTGCATTTCACTGCTTTATGGACAATGGAGTGCCAGCAAAATCGATGACGTGGTAAAACTGGATCTAGATTTTTGCTCTTGGGATACGTCACACTCAAAGATGCCAACATGAAATGATAGCTCCTAAGCCAACTTGCTGAAAACACTGCAAGGAAGGCATGAGATGGGTTGCGATGCCAGGCAAAGACAGTGACATGAGAACATAGACGTTTAATACATTCAACAGCTCTGTTTGAGGAAAATATCTGTATTCAAAGTGTTTATGCCCATGTTTGATGTAAAGCTCACCCACTTGTATGTTGAGCTGTTGGGGTCTAAATGCCTGGGCAGTTTATTCATACAAAGAATCAGCATCCAGGTACATGTTTTTATACAAGCTGTTAAACAACAACAAACTTCCATAATTACAAAAGTATCTTTCTCTAAGGAAACCAGTTAAGCAACTCCTCTACAACAGCCTCTCCTCTTCTGCTCTCTTCTGGAACCTCTTCATGCAATATTTGTAATAGCTTATCTGATTAAGTATCTCCAACCCTCAAAAATCCCACAAAAGATCTACCTTTCCTTAAACAGATTTGACATCTACAACCTCACTGGTAAAAGCACAGCACGTTAAATTTAGAATTCAAAGAACAAATTGGATTTGGGGGAAAATACGGGATTTGATATGGGGAAAATGAGGAAGCAATAACAATACAAAAAAAGAAATACATTCTCTTGCCACTGTACAGCTAGCTCAATCTAAAAATAAACCAGCTACTACACTACAATGGCATTACAGCACACACATTTTTTAAGCCTCTCTGACTTACCTTCCTCAGAAGGTTGAAACTGGGAAGACTACATAAAGGAGTAAAGCAGAATAGATCTAGCCTGGCTTGAACACGGGACTGATCTGTAGTCTCACCGCAGCTACCTCTATGACCTGATATTAATGAAGATGAGTCAGGAGCACAGCTTGCAGGTATCTTCATCAACTTTGCCTACCTTATTGCTCCGAGCTCCACTTTATCACCTGAGATTTACCCAGTTTCAATAGGAGTGTGGAAACGGCGGAAGTTCAGAGGGGAGAGCAGAAAAGAAAACAGGGTACATTTAGGCATGGGACATGCACTGTCAAGTCCTCTCATGCCCTCCCTTCCTTATTAGCTCAGGCAGGTACTCACAAAACACAGCACACAACTTCCAGCAGCACTTCCCAGCTTTTATCAATACAGGGAGCAAGAAAAAATCAACAGAGCACAACTTTCTCAGTACAAAGCTTGAACAACCAGCAGGTTTTGACAGTGCCCTGGACTGGCAGCGGGTTCAACCTACAGGTCTACCACTGACCCACAGCCTGAATCCCTACAACTCACAAGCTTAAGTTTACATGCCTGTTTGCACACAATATTGGCAGTTTTTCTGAAGTTATGTGAAAGAGACATGAAAGTCAAACTATTCAACCAGCACAGGATTTTTTCCTAGTATAATTTACTGATATTTTGTCCAGTTCGGCTTTACAAGATCCAAATATTACATGTATCCATTTAGCATACATAACTGGACGTGACCTGTCTCAAATTTCAGTATAGCATATTCCTCTTCTAACTCTGCGTTTCTCTACGCATTCACCTGATCGTTCTGATATATTCCTACTCCCAGTGTTTGAGAAGTAAGTTGGATTCTCAAATAGGATTCTAAAAAACTGTATAATTTTATACTTCAGGTAATTTTTTAATAAGCCTTTTCTTATCCCCATCTCCTACTGCTATTACAAAGTCAGCTGAATTCATCCATTGATTTCAATAGGAGAAATTTCTGCCTCTGTGTTGGAACAGTTTTTCCTTGCATATGTATTCTCAAAGCTGTACTGTTGCTGAATTGATCCTTTTAAATGTCTAGAGCCAAATACTTCCCTGGGATAAGTAAGGATAGAGGCTGCTAGGCCTTTTGGCTTCAGACCTGAAACTGGTCCACAATCTTTGCAAGATATAGAAACTTGGCTACCAAAATACATTTTAAAAGCATAAGTAGTATAATGCAAGGTTACCCCAGGATCAGAGGGAATTATTATTTCCTGTTCCATAAAAGACACGTACCTTTTACACAGGAAACCTGTTTTGAACAAAGTGAGTTTTTTTTCTCTGCTCTCCCTAATCCATAGAACCTAAAAATAGCCGGATTTCTTAAAACACAGAAGTAGGACAAGATGCAAATGAAACTTTGAGAGGCTTTTCAGTTTTAGTGTCTTCGCTCTCCATTCTCCAAATGCAGGCACTTCCTTAAAGAAAAGCAAACCATGTATAATTAGCTAAAGTTTATAAAGTGAACTTCCTCAGGATGGTCCTAACACAGACTCTGACCATTTACGTGGATTTTATGTCACTACTGGCTGTTGCATTCAATAGAAACACAATACAACCACTGTAACACAGCACTGTTCATCTCATTCACATAAGAATTAAAGCTTAATATGCTTCTCTCAGACATCAAAACTCCTTTTCTACCTACACAGTAAAGGCTGTAGCTTTGCTGAAGTTACTACAGCTTTCCATCAATATAAATTACAGTAGAAGTTGTTCCAAAGTGAATACAGTACATAAAATACAATTTATAGTCATAGCCAACTGTGCCAAAAGTGCGCAGAGTTGTCTGCTTTTCTTTAACTACCTTATGGGAATACGCTGGGGGTTTGTTTAAACTTCTCTTTTATTCTTCTTGAAAATTCTCCAAATATAGGATAGGAAAAGGATTTGAATGTCAAGAAAAGATTTGTGCCATGGAACAGTATCTGGTTTTGTGACTTTTACTGACAGGGTGACATCATAAAATATAGGAATGAGGTATAAGGATAACTTATCCAGAAAGCCAACCGTATCCTGGGCTGCATCAAGAGGAGCATGACCAGCAGGTCGAAGGAGGTGATCCTGCCCCTCTGCTCTGCTCTCGTGAGACCTCACTTGGAGTATTGTGCACAGTGTCTGGTGTCCTCAACATAAAAAGGACATGGAACTGTTGGAACAAGTCCAGAGGAGGCCACGAGGATGATCAGGGGAGTGGAGCACCTCCTGTATGGAGAGAGGCTGAGAAAGTTGGGGCTGTTCAGCCGTGGAGAAGAGAAGGCTGCGTGGAGACCTCAGAGCAGCCTTCCAGTATCTGAAGGGGGGCTACAAGGATGCTGGGGATGGACTCTTCGTCAGGGACTGTAGTGACAGGACAAGGGGTAACAGGTTCAAACTTAAACAGGGGAAGTTTAGATTGGATCTAAGGAAGAAATTCTTTACTGTGAGGGTGGTGAGGCACTGTAATGGGTTGCCCAGGGAGGTTGTGAATGCTCCATCCTTGGTGGTGTTCAAGGCCAGGTTGGATGAGGCCTTGGGTGATATGGTTTAGTGTGGGGTGTCCCTGCCCATGGCAGGGGGGTTGGAACTGGGTGATCTCAAGGTCCTTTCCAACCCTAACTATTCTATGATTCTATGATGTGTGTTTTCAGACATAATATTCTAACACTAATCTCAAGAATAAGGTGAACTTTTTTTCTGCCCCTCTATTTGCAATGGCTCCTAAAAGCGAACTGAACCAGTTGCGTTTTGTACTCAAACTAAAGAACATAGTAATATGCACAAGAAAGTAGGAAAAGAAATATGATTGATAAAAGCTCTGAATAGCAACATCATACCTGGAAAGCAAAATAAACTTTTAGGAAAAGCATTTGCTCGCATCCCTGCACATATCCAGTCAACCTTTAGTAATGGAACAAGTAGGAAGTGAATGAGTTTTACTTCCTTTATAAGAACAGGGTAAGATGCTGCTGTGGCTCCACTTGCCTGATTAGCAGGGATGGGTTTGCACATTTTCACCATTTTTATATTCAGATAAACAATAAGAAGTTGTTCATTTCAGATATCATGAAGTATCCACAAAGCTGCTTTTTGAACTTCAAATCAAAATGAGAACACCTTAGGGATTTTCTTACCCATATATATTTTGTAGGCAGAAAGACCTAATTTATAAGAAGAAATTTGTTCCTATTCCCACAGACCTCAGAGGAGGTGGGATCAGGCTCTCACAAATGTTTTGATTATCACAACAGAAAAATGCCACTAAGTAATCTTTCACGCAGACATTATGCAGCAGTTCACTGTACTTTAATCTATCTCTTACATTTTTATTTCCAATAAAAGGAACAATGTGCACTTGACATGAACTCCAAGATTTAAATGAAGCTTCATGTGCGCTAATATTAGAGAGGCATTAATAATAAACTGGGAAGCAGGCAAGTCTGAGATGATTTCTGACTTGATTTTGTACATCAGACACTAGAACTTGAACTGCAGAGTTTGACACTGACACTTTTTGGGGAACAAAGTCTCTCTCCTACTACCTCCTTCCACCCCCCAATTCAAATCTCATCTGAGAAGTGCTGAAATGAAGCTGTCACTCAGGCCTGCTCAGGGACCTGTCAGTGAAACATTGAGCCTTTTCATTTTGATGGGTCAGCCTGCAATCCCCTTGAAAGAGAAGTCCGTGCCACTGTGGGTTTTCTTTCTGCAGGAATTCTGAATTCTAATGAAACTCCAAATTGCCCAATAAAGGCAGGGGCATGGGGAAGTAATCCAACCCAGGTCGGGGAGAAATTTGTATTTTATCTTTTTTCCCCCCCCAGACCATTATTCTAATTGCATTCACAAAGGATTGTGGGGTTTTTCTTCTCTCCCCCTCTGCTTTATTTTTTTGCAGGGCAGGCGCAAACAGAATGAGGTGTCCTTTGTCTTGATGCTACACTGAGATTAGGTAGCGGCTCTCTGAAAATGAAAGGGCATGGCTCAAATTTTCTTGGGTAAATATCCATCCACCTATTGCAGTCTGCATCGCCACTGCTACAAATATCTCTAATGTATGACTGTGCTGAGAGAAAGAGAAAATTTCACATTAGCATTTCTTCCCCACAAGAAAGTCTTTCACAAGCACTGTACAAAGCTTGCTCAAGTCAAGAAGCAAACCTGCACCTTTCTCTTCCCCTCTATTCTCCACAACTTTGCCTTCCAGATTAGTGACTACCTATGACTGATAGTGGGATGGAGGAGGGAGGATGTAGAGTGAGAAAACAATTGATATAATATATTGATGTATTCTTTGGAGTGGGTTTGTTAACATGTTTAATGTGTTTAAAATATGTATGAATTTGGGAGCCCATTGAAGGCTGTTTATTTTACCAAGGAGATAATTTTACTTTGATAACTGTTTAAAAATTGGGCTCATGAAAGCAGATATGGGCAGCCTGAACAGACACAGAATTTATGACATGGTCAATGCTAGAGCATTTGTTGTATATTCTAGGAGTTAAGGGTAATCATACTCTTTTGTTTTATACAGACTAAGTTATTTTGCACCATACAGAGAAAAAGAACATATTAAGGCAATTAAACAACCAGATTAAAAAGCCAAATAACTTGAAATAAAAAAAATCCAGCTGTCATGCACAAAAACATTAAGTGAAAAATACAAAACAGTCTCTTTGAGTAATATTTCATGGAACTAGAGAATAAAGATACAGATGGAAAACTATCCAAAAACTTTGATTTGAAGCACAAAGTAATGCAGCAACGTAAAGGTATCAATTAAATGCTGTACCACTGCTGATGGCACGATGGAAGGTGCTGCCTAGCTCTCTTCACTCTTTGGTTAACCTGCAAGTATGCCCATCAGTAATGTTTCAACAGCCTTCCCACCTTATACTTAAGTTTGGGTTATTCAATCTTGCAGAATCACCATCTTGAGATTCTCACCCTCTCTCTGCAAGACATGACTCAAACACCTCATTTTCCTCTGCTCTGCCTGTCCAAGGAGAATCCATTATAATCCCAGGTGCTGAAAACCCCAGATATTATTATATAGTACACAGCAAACCAATGCATATGTGTATGTGCTTGTGCACAGTACATACATCTTCCTATAATTTTCTTGAGCTTTGTGACCAAACTTGGATGCTGGAAAAGGTATAGTATGTAATTTTCCTTGGCAATGACCTTCAGAGGTTCTTTTCTCCCCTGGATTAGCGCATGTTTCCATGGGAAATCATTATAGTAGACCCTTATTTCTCGACCTGCACTGTCAGGGGCTGCTAAAATTGTACTTCATTTACCCTGCTATACCTCACTATTGCACCACAGGTAGCATGTATGATCACCAAGAGTTCTGATGTTGTTCTACGTGTGGACACCTAGAAAGCAGTTAAAGATAGACACTGCTTCCTTCCTTTTGCCAGGACATTGATAGCACTTTCTTTCCTGGATGAAATCATACCCTTTTCCTTCACTCTTTTATTTGGCATGTAAAGGCAGGGACTTTCAGAAAGCAAAAGTACTTTTGTGTTCGTTCCAAAGGATACATTTTGTTTTACATATGTCTAATGTGTGCAGCAAACATTTTGCATGCAAATCAAGATTGTCATACTTATGCTTATATAAATCTACCTGTCCCACCAGAGGTACATATATATGCATGTGTGTATGTATATATGAAGGACACATATATCATCTTTTTAAAATAGCTAAATGCTTGTAAATCTCCCATTCAGTAGGCGCTGTGCTTCTTAAAATGCATGCGCCGCAAAGATGGCCTTTGGTTTTATCACGGCTATTTTGTGTATACTCTAAATAAGAAATGCACGCACTTAATGGGGAAGGTGGCATAAACATTTTACCTTCTCAATATATTCGAAGTCTCACAGAGCAAATGCTGGCTCTCATTCATTGCCAAATACCCGATGATTGCTGACTGCAAAAACTTTATAATGGAAATTTTCCTTTCAGTGCATCACCAACAGTTTGCACTTGCAGAACGAATAATTTAAGTATCTACCTGGAAAATTTAGTATTAGGTAAAATATTTAGTGTAGAACACAGCATTGCTTTTATTTTGTTTGCAAGTGCTCAACTTTGAGCTTTCTAAGAACATAAGAATAACATATTCCTATCTCATTTGAAGGCTTGATCCAATACCAAAACCAAACCAAACACTGCACCTCTACAAAGACAAGGAAATATTCTTGATGAGATGAGCCGAATTATTTTACTCATAAAACAACCTAATTCTCACCTCCCTGTCACCATCCAAGTCCAATTCATACCTTCTGTAGCTGCATCTACTTCAGTCAAATTCCCCCCTGCTTAGAGGTAAATGTGTGGAGAAATTAAGGCCCAGAGCACAACTGCATCCTCTGCTAAAGAGGATACCCATCCTGACTTAATGGGAGTCCTGGGAATCGCTCTGGTGAGGTGAGGCCGCCAATGTACAGACCAACAAGTCTGCATCTTCCAATATTCTGTTTCAACTCAACAGAAGTTGCCACAGTCCAGCTTTTTACTTAAAAGCTTACAACCAGTCTCAGTTGCACATGCATCAACTCTTCCTCAGTAAAACAAGCAGCCTGAACTTCGTCATTAGCAGCCACAGAGCTTCTGTGAAGCATTTTACCCCACATCAAAAGATGGATGTTCTTGTGATCAGAAACATCATGTTCTTCCTCTTTCCTCTGGCCCCTGAAGGTATGTGATGTGGAAAGGTTGTGGATACAGATTAATGGGAGCTACCAGAGATTCTTAAAGTGTTACCTATTTATGTACTGCAAGCCCACTCAGCAGATTTAGCACTTTTACCTTCTTTTTCTCACCTTTCTCATATAAATGACAAGATAAATAACTTCATTTTGCAACGTAGTCCAACACCTTACAAATGAACGATATGGTCAAATACATCCAAAAAAACCCCACTGGCAACACCGGCAAAATGTGACCAGCTATTAACCAACATGACTATTTCTCTAACCCTTATCCATCTTGAATAAGTCACCCAAATGAAACTCCATGGAAGAATCAATCTCCATGTGAGATTTGAAGGATCAGAATCCAAGTAGGAAAACGTATTTAAATGGGCCAAGTTAATCTTCAGGTTAATTAATGCCATTCTAGGTTTATTCTAGCAATATTTTGTTCTAGTTCATTTTAGTATTATTCTATTTCCCATAAGAACTTTAATATTTTGGGTTATTTTTATGATGAAATTTCAGTCTCTCAGTGGCCTGCTATTAATTACTTTGATAGAGTTAAGGTTTGATGTACACCAGTGGCTACTTTTTGTGAGCATAAACACTAGATGACTTTCATAAAATTAAAACTGTCTTTGTCTCCTGAGCTGGTAAGATTTAACAAGCATTTAACAACATAGCCAAAAAGAATTAAAGCTTTTTTCTGTTTCATTCAATAAAGCTGTATTTTTAGCTGGTTTTACTTTATTTATCTTTATTTTTGTACTTTTGGTGTATTCTTCTTTTCAAACAAAACCGCACAGCCTCCTTAATGTTAAAACCCACAAGGATAAACCCAGAAAGCACTCCAGATACATCTACAGTAGCATAAGACCTGTTCCTCCTGCCCCAACCCCCTTATAATTGGTTATGATGTTCAATATAAGGGATAAATGAGTGCCCCTCTCCTGCTTGCTCACAGTATGCCACAAGACCCTGAAAGGGTTAATTGGCATTTTAAGAAAAGGTAATTGTAAAGCATATCTGCTGGGGTTATCCCCAGAATTGGGGGGGTGGTGCATAGGTCTCCCACCCACTGGAGCATCTCACATCTTGAAGAGCATGCTGAAGACAAAAGCAGTACTACTGCTGTTTCTTGATTTTCACTTTCAGCTCTAACTGCTAACCCCCAATGTGCTCTTTTGAGTTTACTATATCAAGCTAGTACTTACAGCAGAGTATATGTACTGTGTCTTGACTGTAAAATTATACTGACATTGTAAGCATAAATATAAATCTGTGTGTTTAAATCACACATAATTTACTGCTGGATTTACTGGTTGCAGAGGAGCACACTAACTGGAGTGGACAGAGAGAATGGCTACACTTTTATGTTTTTTAAATAAACCAAACATTTCACTGAGTAAAATATATAAACCAGCATATAAAAAGAAGTGTTCCAAGTAAGCGAAAAGTCAAACTGAATCTGGGTGAGGTCATAAGATAGGTGGCCACTTTCTTACCATAGCAAACCCTCTGCCAGTTGTTTGTAGATGCTCATAACATTTTTATCCTCTGAAAATATATATTTCACATTTGCTTTTACTAGTTTAAACTTTTTCCATGATGTTCTTGTGCATTCCAGTAAGTAAAGGAAAGTCATATACACAGCAACACAAAAAAGACACTTTCCTTCTAGCTTTGGGCTGACAAATATTCAAGAGCCAACACAAATTTGAGGGTTTATTCAAACAACATTTTTCTAGGCACAAGAGCTGATTCCCACATTACTTGGAGCTTGGCTTTAGGTATTCACTTAGCAAGAGGCAGAGCTCCTGCATTTTCTTTTTCATTTATTATAATGTCATACCACAGGGTATAAAATAAGGGTTGACTGTATCCCTTTCCTCCAGATTCATCAACCTCTACAGTCAGTGATTCCTCCCCTTCATGCCCTGTTTCCAGCTGTATGAGGTTCAACAAGGCTCAGTGCTGAGTCCTGCAACTGGATCACAACCACCCCATGCAAGGCTATAGCCTTGGGAAAAGTGGCTAATAAGCTGCCCAGCAGAAAAGGACCTGGGATCTTGGTCAACAACCAGTTGAGCATGAGCCAGTCTTATGAAGAGCAGCTGAGGGAACTGAGGTTGCTTAAGCCTGGAGAAAGGAAGGCTCAGGGGAGAACTTGTTGCTCTCTACATCTACCTGAAAGGAGGTTGTAGCAAGGTCAATATTTTCTCCCAGGTAACAAGCAATAGGACAAAAGACAACAGACTGAAATTGCACCAGGGAAGGTTTAGATCGGACATGAGGAAAAATCTATTCACCGAAAAGGTTGTCGAGAGTTGGAACAGGCTGCCCAGAGAAGCAGTTGGGTGACCTGGAGGTATTTAAAGTCAGGTAGGTGTGGTGCTTAGGGACATGGTTTGGTGCTGGACTTGGCAGTGGTGGGTCAACAGCTGGACTTGATCTTAAAGGTCTTTTCCAACCTAAATGATTCTAAGATTTTAAGTACAAATTAGCTGCCTGCACCTTCAATATATATTTTTTCAATATATCTCTAATGGCATATTCACTCAAATAGTCCCAGTGAAATTCTTGTCATTGTTGAGCATGTTTCCTAGATCCTTTCCTCTTTGCTTTCTGCATTTTCACTTCTTCGTGAAGATGCTTAATGCAGTATAATTGAAACAATTTTATTGTCTCCAGCCATCCATTCTACTGTTACAGTAGCAGAAAATACTGGTCAATTTGACAAGTTAATACTACTCTAGTGGTCATTTGAACTCCTTTAAGCCACTGGGTGCTAAAATTACTTGTCATCTTCCTTCACCTGCAAACTGAATACAGCTGGTCCATGAGAAAAGGAGGATAAGGGTTTTTTCCACCAAAAACATTTACTGAAAGAGATAATTACAAGTCTTACTAATTGATAGAGCACTGACTCTTCCTAAACAGTTCTGAACCACTTGAGAACAACACTTGGTACTCTCACCTGGAGCTTCACTGATGCCTTCAAACTGACTTTTCTTCTTCCCACGGGGTTGGGCCAAAGACAGAATGGGTTACAGTGTTATTTCAACTTTTCCTTTTGTATAGGCCATTCCTTGTAACCCAATTTATCTATCAATTGGATAGCTAGTGTTCAACAAATGTTCCAGTTGACACTTAAGCTTAGTGCTTTGACTATGTAACTCTGCTAAGTAGATATGTATAGTTAATATTGGAGCAACTGTCAAAAGGAAATGCTTCTTTATTCCACCCCACCCTCCCTCTTTAAGCATACCTGATTTGTCCATGGAACTCATTATTAGTAGATACAATTAAGCCAAAAGATTAAGTTTTTAACAAGCACCATTTCTGTGTGTACCAGCAACACACCAGAAACATATATGATGGTTTTAAAATCTCTCAAGCTTCCTTCTCAAACTGCCATGCAAATAAAATATCACCTAAGTGTAAGAATTATATGAAGGACTTGATCCTGTTCCCCTTGAAGTCAATGGCAATCCAATTAAATCAGCTCAATCCCAAATATTTTTGCTTTAGATCTCTTTTATATATATATATATATATAAATATATATTATGTTACCCTATATAGATTATACCATACTCTCTCTTAACATCAATAATGGTTCCCACTGACTTACAGCCACAACTACCGGAGAGGTATTGCGGTTAGCTCCTGCCAAGAGGTCATCCTGGAAAGTTTCTGATAAATCAATAGGAATTTTATGGACTGGTTTTCTTTTCCCAGGCTTAAATGCAAACAATGTCACTGCCTGGACACTTGTCTTCTGCACGAAGGTTAATGCATCAGTGTGTTAAGCAATGCCATTCTGGTCTGTCCTACTGCACCCTTTCCCCTTCAATACCTTGCATTTAGGTTCCTTTTCTTTAAAAACTGTTCACTGGGAGAACACAAGTAGTGCTAAACCAACACAGATTTCTGCCTGTCATTCATACTATGGTGCAGTCATTTTTCAAGTCACATGAACTTGCTAATTTTAATGAAATCCACATAATGAAACACCCCACTTCGGAAACTTATCACCTTTCTGTCTTTAAATATAAACTTTGAGGACACATTTAGTAACACTATAATCTTGTTACAGGGATAATACTCTTCTTTTTAACGGTGATTAGCAGACTCTTTTAATAACAGCATCAATTTTTCCTTCCAAAGCCAATGCAATTACTGCTCTGAAAAAACAAAAAAAGGCTAGATGTCAAAAAACATAAGCTAGCTGCTCTTCCTAAAAAACATGCATCTAAACTCTTCTGCTAGGCTTCTTCCTGTCCTTTAGCCCTTGCTCTTCATCTATATACTCACCATACGCTTGGTTCAGGAAGTATGAGGAGATGCTGCAGCCCGCCAGCTGTTCCCAAAGCAAGCGTGGAAGGGTTGAGTACTGCCCACCTTCCCCTTGGTGGGGGCACTTATTGGGGTTTCTCCTCAATCGGTCTTCAAACTTACAATAATGTAATTATCACTGACATTCCTGCCCTTTTGTCAAATTTGGTTGAAAAAAAGCAGCAATATTAGGAGGTGATTGACAGGTAAAGCAAACGATCATATAAGCTTCATTTTTGTAAGTACACAACCTAAAGGATGCCATAGAAACCTACAGAAACTCTAAAGCCCTGCGTTAGAAATACCCCTAGCTGCATGATCTAAGTTAATACTTCATTTGTATACGGGTGTGTATTTAAAGATAATTAATATTAGCTGTGACTTTTGAGTCTGGTATCAACACAGTCTCCCTTTGTAGTGCCTACAGTTTTGTAAATGCAAATAATTTTGAGTTCAGTTTTGCATTTTTAATTATTAGCAGGCAGAGTTCCTTTGGTATTTAACTGCCTAACCATGACTCAGGGTAGAGGCACACAATCATGCCATTAATTGTGACTAGGATTTTCAGGTGTAAAGAAATCAAAGTGGATTTAAAAAGGAAAAAATTAACCCCCAAGTGAATCTTGAACAGAAGCACTTGAGATGCATGGGCTCGGATTTATGTTTTAAAGCTTTGGTCAAAGAGATTTCCCTTAGTTGAACCAAGGTAGTATATGTAATATTAATACGAATTCACACTGGTATGAACATTTACCGTATAGTATTGGGGGGGAGGAGATATAGTGTGATATTAAAGAAAAGCCATATTATTTTGAGGTAGGCATGCCAAAAGCAGTTCTCTGGAACAGAAGGCGGCCTAATTATTAAAAGAAATGGCTTCCATCTCTGTGATGGTCTGACTGTTTGTGGATAAAATCCTACAACTGTGAAGGGCCTCATGCACTGCAAAGAAAAAAAAAGGGGGGGGGGGGAAATAGGGAAATCAAAGTGTTCAGCAGCCATACATCAGAGAGACTATACAAGAAGGGTATCGTATTTTTAGAGACCTCAGAATTCCTGAGCAAAGTAGTAGTTAGTACCAGGTCTACATCAAAAGAAAACAGCATTCTGTGTCATCGCTGGCCTCCTCTGTGATGTTTTGCCCTCAGCTTCATAATACGCAAAAAAAGTCATGGTTAAAAAAGACAGACTGTCCCTTTAAAATTAGATCATCCCTTTTATTAATATGCAGAATGAGTTGTCAATTGACCAAGCAACAAATGTACATCCTCATATCCTCATTTTCACTTCTATCTATGAATATTTTAAAACCCTAATGTGTGCTTGGCCATTTGGGTTTTAAGCAAAGACTTATCACAGTGTAAAACCCCTCATTTTTATCCCTTCGCTGAGGGCTTCTTTTTCCCTTTTCCAGGGTGTCATTAAAAATCTGATGCCAAGAGCTGGGACTTGGCAGGGTTTGCGATATAATTTGCAATCTGCAGTGTTTGCTGGCTAGCCCCCACCTGCCCCCCTCTCTTTTTTTTTTGCTCCCCCCCCTTTTTCTTCCCCCCCCTTTTTTAACCAGCCTGCCTGCTAGAGTCAATAGGGGGCATCCCTCATCTGTCTAAAAGAAAAATAGCAGCATACTAATTAGAATTCTATTTGCCAGAAGCCTCGGAGTTGCTGTGCTTATAGATTTCAAGCTTCTTTTGTTTGAATTAAATTGCCAACTTCCCCCCCCCCCCCCCCCCCTTCCCCTCTCCGCTCCCTCCTTCCTTCTTTGCACTAGGCATGAGAGAGCGGGTGCCTTATTTGATTGAAAGAGGGGATAGGGGGATGGGGAGGAGGAAAGCCTTAGCTATGGAAATGCTGAGGAAATGTCAGGGTTGTGTTTAAAAATGCCTGGTATGCTTTTCAGTGCCTGACTCCTGTCTTTCTAGCAGGGTTGCGGAGGGGAGGAAAGGGGGCCTGGCATTAAGCGCAGGCACTCTGCCCCTTCTCCCTGACACTGAAATTCTGGGGGAGAGCTGACATGCTTTTCCCCAGCTCAAAGCCAGATGGTTCAAGCTTGGATAAAACCTTGGGATGAGATCACAAAGCTTGTTCATAACAGAACACACAACATCTCTGTTTTTCTGTTAATACCTCCTTTTGTATGCGTTGTGTGGGGTGAGGGAGGGGCCAGGGGATATGTCATAAATCCAAAGGAAAATGTCATATTTAACATTAATTTGTTTTCATAACCCTGTGAAAGAATTCAAGCTTTCCCCATTAAAATGTCATAATTAACCATCGGGAAATTTTATTACAAATAATTTTTTAATTTCACGAATAACTGAGCAAAATGCACATCCAGGAGTTTTTTTGCTGTCCTTAAAAGTCTGAACATATATATAATTACTTTTATTTACATGCAAAGAAGGGGTCCACAGAGCATGCTTCAATCAGGGCCACATTTATGCAACTTCCTAAGTTTAGATGACTAAATAATATTAAGCCTGCGCTCACTTGCCATCATCACGAATTATGCCCATGCACAATACGGCCATTGACTCCTGCCATTCACAGTCAAGTCTCATGCACTGATTCACAACCGGGGATAAGCGAATCATGGGGACAGAATAATGCATTTGATGATCTTCATATTCCTCATAATGACTGAATGCTTGCAAAGGAATAAGAATTCTTTTCAAATGCATTAATCAGTCAAATTTACTTGACATTTTCATGGATTTGCTTTCTCCTTACAAATTCTGAACAGAGCTCACCTATAGCTGTGATGGGCACTCTCAAATGGCACTGCTGTTGTTCCCTACCCAGATAACATTATATTGCTTATTTGACTTCTGGCATAAATACTACATAAATACTTGCTATACAGCATGTTTAGAAATACTGTATGCATCAGCTTAAAGCTTGCTATCCTTACTGCTCATTCATTCTAGCGCAATTCTGTTTCCTACAAGTCCATGAAAGGACAACGTATTTTGGACAGGAGTATGAACAAGGAAAAAGGCTAATTCCAAGTTTGTCTTGTTGGTCTGACAGCATTATAAGTTAGCAATTTGTAAAGCCAAAGTCTATTTCTGACAATTTTGACCCTTAAATTTAGTGTAAAAATAATATTGAAATATGACATCAGGTTTGACATTGTTTTAAATTTTTTTTCTTTTAAATCATGAAACCTTTAAGAATTAAGGATGTTCTAATTTCCTGATGGAATTTGGGTTCATACCTGAAATACCTTCTTTTCCTCGAAAAAAAATTATATATGCTTCATCATAGTATATTTGATTTTGGCTTAGTAGATGCTGTGATAATTTTTTGCACAGTCCTTCAAAATATATTTCCTGAAGAAAGACAAAGCTAAAGTACCAGCTAACCATTGCATTTTTATGTATTCATTAAAGATAAGATCTTACAGGAAAGAGGGAAAATACGAACATTAGTAACTCTTACATATACTCCTCAGTGCTATTACATTTTAATTAGCACAGTTTGCAGGCTGTAACCTTTCCTAGGCCTACATGATGCATGAATATTTTATTTGCATTACTATAAAGTAAAAATAATTTGATTATCATTCGTACTATTTATGATTACATGTTTCTAGACACGCACATAGTCTCTATTTATAGCCAAATTTAACATTCTTAAATAGCATAGAGTGCTGACAAGCAAAGTATTGATGCTTACAGTATCATGCAAACCCCGAAGCCAACCATGTTCACATCCCTTTGAATTACTTTTCCAATTCAAAGCCTCGAAGAGCCCAGTCCTCCTTTATCTCTTCTTGTTATAAAAAGTGGCAGGAGGCAGAGTGGCAGAATGACCCACAAGATGGCACCTGTCACCAGTGGGATTTCTTCTGCCTTCTGCAGGCCAAATTTTGTTTGAACTCACTATGGCCTCTGTCATATCCTCATTTTCCCTTCCACTCTTGCCTTTCCTTCTTAATCCCCTTCGTGCAGGCTCAGGCTCTGTTTACTCAGCTTCCAAAACCCTTTTTTCTGCAAAAAGCCAAAGTAAAACTTCATTGAAAGACGGGGCTCAGGATTAAGAGGCAAACCCTGTGCAGGAGGAAGGCAGCTACAGCACCTGCCGCCTTTGCCTGGCCTCACTTAAAGACAGTTTCTCCTATACATGATTACCAGGCTCATTCTTATAGATGTGCATCCGAAATACATGATTACTTTAGGTCTCAAAGGTGAGGGAGTTGATTAGCTCTCTAATGAAGCTTTTTGTTATTACTTACAGACAAAGTACATCACACAGATGAAGCGTACCACAAGACTGCTTCTTTATGCTGGGCCAGACATATTTTAACAGGTAAGATCATCTAGAGCAATGGGGTGAAGCGGCTTTTATAAATACAGGATCAGTGGAGATTTTAAAAAACAGATTAAAGGTAGTGACAGAAAACAACAAACAAGCACTGCAAGACCATTAGGCCTAATGCCCCAAAAATGAAGCTGATAATTCATTTGCTACACAAGTCGCTTTGTACTTCATCCAAAATTACATAGGTGAACATTCCCTAGTTACCTAATATACAGTTAGAGTAAGTCAACAAAGATGATGTTAATGAACATCCCACTTAACTTTGACATACACAAAGGGCCAAACCCAAACACTCTTACATGGACACAGCACACAAAAACCTTCAAGCTGTATGTCACTGCATCACTTAATTTCAACAACTGCAAAGGAAAATTGTTCTTCCACATGAGGATACAGCGGACCACTGGGACCTGCACAGAGCCTGGAGAACCAAGCAGTTCTTCTCTCGGGGCATGAACCCATTCTGGTCCCTGCTGCTACTCTACACCTCCAGCTTTGAAGACTTCCATGCCTTTGGGTTTTCCTATACCTTGTTGTGCCTCAGCACAGCATGCTGGGCTCTTGGTTTCTTCCACTGATGTGTTTGTGGCTTGAAGAGGGAACTTGCACCCTGTTCCTAATTGTCCTCATCCTTCTTGTCAACCTCAAAAATGCACCTAATTACCCCAAAGCATAAACAGAATCTTTCAGTAGCCACCAGAAAGAGCAGGAGAGAAGAATGGTTCGAAGTTTCCCTTATTCCTAATGAAAGAGGGTACAAGGCTTGAGTCTTACCTAGGGAAACATATAGAGTCATTAAGAATCTCATAGTTTCACCAAACCTAATTAAGAAACTCTTATTTGCATGATTCTTTATAGCAAGCCAAAACTAATAAAATCAACAGTTACCTTTAGACAGAAGTTAATAATAGTGTTAAAAATAGTTGTTACTATTGTGAAGCCTTTTAAATATTAGTATCCCCCCAGTGATTAAGGTTATCCTTTCAATAACTATGATTAACACAAACAGCAGACTGCAGTTCTGTAGCCCATAGAAGTTGCTTTTGCTACAAACGTCAGAAGCAATTCTCACCTCTCATGCAATAAACATTTATTTTACTGAAATTCACCAAAACCTGGAAATCAGTAGAGATCCCAAGAAGCCAGCTTTATTTCATAAGCAAACTGAGAAATAATCTAGCGGTGCTTGTAAACCCATCAATAGCCTCCTTTTGAATTAGAAAATATGGATTTAGAAAACTAAAGTGGGTTAATGAATCATGCCAATTTGCCTTGAGTTTTTGGGAAGGAGAGTTTTGGTTTGAGCTTTTTGATTCCTCAGTTTGCAATGATTTATATTTCTTCTTTTTTTTTTTTCTGGTAGATTATGAAATCAAGCAAATCCAACCCAGGATGAACCATTTTGATCAATCTGAAAGGCAGCTTTTTTTTGAGAATTCTCCTCTGCCAAGAATTTGAAAATGTCACATTTCATTCCAGTATGAACAGCAGCCAAATTCCAAACCCTCCAAATCCTTTGCAAGACTAAATTTCTGCCTTTTTCACAACTCCAGAATTAATTCTTTTCCTCAAAGACTGCAGGGTGGCTTAAGATAGTGGTCAGCAATTACAGATAACACGTGGGTGGATTTTAATAGCATTAGCCTTGTAGGGGCAAGGCCAGGATCATGGAGTCAGAAGATCTTGAGAGAAGACTGAGAAGCACCAGCTCTCCCAGCTCCTGGCTCTCAGTGAATCCCAAGCATAGGCTCCAATGCCTCACGTCAAAGCAAGATATAGACACTGAAGCGAACGCCAGCATTTCCTAGCTCCCACTGAGTTTCTATCAATACTCTTAAACTTTAAAAAAGAAAAATACAATCTGGTGTAACAGCCTTAAAAGACTGCTGACTACTGCTACATGAACCTCTCTACAACTGAAACCTATACAGGGACATAAATCCAAGAGCCGACCTGTAGCTTTGCACCCAGCCAAGGAAGCTATTAAATTCTTGCTGATTTAAGTTACTTTCCAGCAATGTGGTGCCATTGCTTTAAAAAATAATAATAATAAACAAAAAATAATAATCTCCCATTGTCCCCATAAGGGGCAATTTCCCAAAGAGCGTGATTTTGCCAGAGAACTTGGAAGTCTTGAAGCCAGGTCTGCGTTGGATCACAACTTGGTGGCATATCAAGGCACCACACTTGCTCATCACACTGCACAGAAACCTCACCTACCACAGACCTTCTCTGGATTGACTCTGGCATAGGCAAAACCACCATTCAGATGGAAGAAACTTCATAAAGGTCACACAACCACCAATTCATGCACATAATGACCACGGCATCCCATGTTTACTGTATATATTTCATAGCCACTCAACCAGACCCAAACACTGTCTCTTCAGAATGGGCCAATGCCATCCCACCATCTCCAGCTGCAAGCAGGACAGTCTCCTTCCTTTCCACACTACCAGTGGTGGGCCTTGCAGAGGACAAGGCACAGAACATGTTGCCCAGCCTTTGCAAGAGTTGCCTGTACTTCGCTCTTAAAGGAGTTTTGGTTCTGAAACTTTGTAATAAAACTCATCTACAGGCAGTGCAATAGAACCAGGGACATCCTCTGCATGTCAAAGAAGGCAATCATTTGTGCTTTTTTAACCACGGTTGATTCACAGCATTTCGTGTGTGATCTCCATTGCTTCTGCTGCTTTTAACTACCATACTCACGCTCAAAACAACAGGCCTGCAGAGCAACACATGAAGAAAAAAAAGACATTCCTTATTTATAAAAGTAAATAAAATAGTAGTATCACATGGCTCTGTTTTCTTGCATTATACAAATCCAGTATGAAAATTCTAACCTGTATATTCTTATAAAATATCTGTCCCCTGTAATATCTCTTTGGCTTTGTAATTATTTTAGGCTTTCCACTCAGGAGCAATAAAAACAGCTTATATTTAGCCAGCACTCAGATTAAATAACTTTGAAATTGTGCCTTGTAGTTTTCTTTAATATAATTAATCTCAAAATGTTGTTCTCCTCACTGGGTGATAGTCTCATTGGAGTGGACTGGGAGGAGGGAGACAACAAGGGGAAGGATATTTTGGTTTTCATCCCAGTTAACCACTCTTTCTCCAAAACAAGATCATAAAAATCAAACAAAACCAGCAAGAGATAATTCTCCACCAATAAACTGATCAAGAGCAAATTTTCTGCTGGCTTGCTAAACTGTCATAAAGGGAAGGAGGTAGAGATCAAATATACTGTTGAGTAAGGAAACAGAGAGCACAAACTTTGTCCTCAGCTTGGGGACAATGATGCTCAAAGATTAACCCACCCTCTCAATTAACACCTCACATGAAAATCCCAGCAAGGTCATGGGATCTGTGCTGCAACTCGGTCAATCAGCATTGCCTGCCTCCATACAAACCAAGATCGAATGCAGAATTAACACTGGTCCCTCAAGCCCTCGCTCACAGACTCACATCAGATTAAGCCCTTGCATGGAGGAGATATGAAAAGCATTTCTAATTAGGGTCTGAGGTTACTGGTTAAAATGCAGTCGAGCAGTCTACCAACCATTCTTCTCCCCCCTTTTTTTTATAATTTTAATTAAACTCAGATACTATTTAATTCCTACCTGCATATATTTAGTACTACTTGAATGCAAACCTGATAAAGAATACTCCTGATCCCCACTTAGCTGCCACAAGCACTTATTAAAAGGAGGGTGACTGTCTTGAAGATCTTCCATGGGTCCCTTTGCAATAATTACATTTCTATCAAATAAAAAGCATAATATTTTTCTGTAAATAGATTTTTTTTTTGCCTTCTGAAACCTTGGCTTCTCTACTCTTATGAGGAAATTATAATTACAACCTCAGTATAGTGGTTAGTCACTGCCTTTCCAGTCCATGGGGAGGCTTTATTTTTCCTGCATATGTGCTCTTCTCCTCTTATTCCATTGCTTACAGAATTCTTGAGACATATTCTTGAGGAAATTTTGCACCCCTTTATTCTCACAGGAGCATTGCTGTATATCCTGTGAATTGGGGAATGGGAGAGAGGGGACTTACCACTGGTTAGAGCCTGTTAAATTATTTGTAATTCTAGGGCACTACACAACATTTCTGCCATTGTGTGATTAGCAATCTAGATCTCTCCATAACAATTTTTAATATCTACCATGACCCTGGAAGACTTAACGCTGCATCTGCAGCATACTAAAGCCTTGTGACTCCAAATTATAGCTCTGAATAATTCAGGAATTGTAATGGTAGCTCAGTACTTATTAAAGCATTGGGAAAACTTTGGGATTCTCATATCTACAGGCTCTTCATTATTATTCTGATTATAAAGATGTTTTAATATATGCTGTTGCTATTCTTACAAATTACCACAATGCCATTTCTGAGGAATCAGTAAGTGATCCAAGTAAACTCCTGTATTAAGCAGCTATACCTCAGAGTATAAAGGGATTCAGCAAAATGAAGTTTCCTTTTTTCGGGGAAGATAGGAATTATGTAATAACGCTTACATTAAATTTTAAAATCCCAAATAATGTCTTGGACATCATAAAAAACTGCTACGAAAGCAAAACAAAACCGCGTACATATAGAACATCTCAGGTTTTTCCTTGGTACACTAATACAAATAGGGACAAATTAATGTAAGTCTAACAGGTCTAATAACATATTAAGCATATTCTGTCTGTGTTAATCCCAAATAAGCAGCTATTACAAGCCTTAGTGACAAGGAGGATCTAATGAAGAGTTGAATTTTTCATGGAGGTTTTATGGGGTTCATCAGCCTCCTCCAAAGTCAAGGCCTTCAGTCACACCAGCTCTGAAATCTGGAAGAGATTATCTTCAGTTTGCCAAGAATAAACATCTCATTCCTACAAGGAAAGCTCCATTTGATGACAAAAGTTGCTTGTGTCCTAAACTTTGAACCACTGCCACTGGATGTCACACTTGAGTAGCTTTGGGTAAGTGTAAAAATTATAAAAAGCCTCAATAATAAATACTGAGAAAACCATGAAGCATTTTTAGTCCGAGAGTAATCTATAGCACGGAAAGCATCCAAAATAGCATTTTGGCAAAGTTTATTAATCAGCTGCTTTCCCAATCTGTTGGAAGAGTTTTATTACTTTCTGGACAGTCAGGCACTTGAACTTCTCTTGCCTGTCCTCATTTGACTACCCTACATTGACTATGACTCAGTTAATGGTTTACCAGAGGAGATATTCACACTTAAAACGGGTGCTCTAGACTCATTTAGAATTCAAAGCATCCTTTCACAAAAACCTTGTAAAAATATCCTATGTGTTGAGGGGGAAAGTAGCCATAGCCTGGCCCGATGAAGCCAGTAAAGTGGGTCAAACCGGAAAGAAATCCTAGTGCAACCACTGTTTATGCTATCAGGTCCAAAGCAGGTGATAAGCTTTTATTTACAACCACACTCAATGTCTGGTGTGAAGCAGATGATGAGGTTTTATTATTGCCGCCTACTTCTGAAAGAAATTACTTTTCATGGGTGCAAAGCTGTACGTTAGAGAAGACTCAGGTTGACTATTGATGAGAATGAAAAGTTCCACCATATAATATCTTTACAGATATTAACAGGAAGGTGGTGAAAGCTAGCTGCCTGAATGCCATCTTCATGGGAAAATAGACACTGTTTTCATATGCAGGTGCCTCAGCACAGCGATAATGGGATCACATACCCCCAAATTTTCTTCAGTCATCAGGATATAAGAAGTTTAACCTGGAATCAGTTCTAGAGTGGCATGCATGCACACATGAGGTTGAAGGCAAGCCTGGGATCTTTGGGTTTCCCCTTAATACCAACTTATGAATTAAATAAAAATGCCTGATTTGTACAGCCATCAACTGCTCTCAGGCAAATGACAGTTGCACACCACAGCAGTGAACAAGCTTCTCAACACTGATAGGAATTATAGAGAACTCTTCTGTCAGTCCTATCCAGTTTTATACTCTGAAAACATCTCCCACCCTTTACAGGTATAACCTGTTTTGGGGATGTTTTTATTATTTCTTTTCCAAAATAAAGTTCATTAACTTCATTACTTAATTATCCTTTAAGCTCCAGGAAGCGTGAAGGTGTTCTGGGATAGATGTATATTAGGGTTCCTTAAGAAAATGCTAAAGAGATAACAGAAGCTTTCTTTACCTACTACTGCCTATTCTGGAAATTATTTATGTTCATGCTGTTTAAATGCAACAGTAAAAAAAAATTGGAAATGTTGCAAACAGCTTTGAGAACAGGAAAAATGAATTCTTGTCCTTTCCTACAGTGAAAGAGAGACAGTGACTATCCTCAGTTCCTGAAGGATACCAAGAAACCCACTGAATGTCATAAAGCAAGGCAACAGGAGAGGACAGCATAACCAGCATCTTGGAGAACTCAAAATCTTCCAGGATTAAGGATACAGGCATAACACCGGGGTCTGTGTTTTACTTTTAAAAACAGGTGAGGAAGAGATGGGCAATCAACCACCACGGAAAGGAGAAAACTCCTCACAAAAGATTTGTCACTCTTAAATGCACCATCATTTTTAACAAAATGTGCTGTCTCATTATTTATCCTCAGATTATACCTTCCCCCTGCTTATACTAATTTAATTTTGCATACAAAAGCACTACTTGCCCCTGTATACTAACAGAAGAGCTCCTGTTTAGGCTGACAGGAAGAATTTGTCCTTAAAAGAGCTAAAAACTTTAGATTACATTGTTCTTTTCTAAAGCTCATCTCTCCCATCCAGCTAACTAGTATTCTTTCCATTTAGTCTACTCAGGTAAAAATAAGCATTAAATATCACCTAAGTATCACTTAAATTCCATTTTGAGGATTTATGGCTAGGATTAACTTTGTATCAACTTTGTGTCACCTCTTAGTACAGGGTTGAATGACAAAAATTCATTTAACCACAGTTTGAATCCCATTTCTTCCCTACCTCTGGATTCATACACATTTTTCTTTCTAACGTATATTGACCTCAGGAACCCAAAGCCACTTTTTAACACTTTATTAAACACAATATATACAAAGTAACATATTGAAAGTATAATAATGAAGCCAATATAATGCAATAATGATAGTTGAAGCTGTATCAAATATGTAATTAATATTTTAATTATATATCTCATATCTGCACCCCACTGTGAAAAATAACTGGGTCTAATAATTTTCATGGGTGATGACAAGATTACTATTACTAATGGTCTGAGGTACAAGTGTTTATTTTTAACATTATTAATGGTACTAATTATGATGAATATGATTATTTAGAGTCATTATGTGGTAGAAGAGTTTGATGATCCACTCAGGTGCCTAGAATTTAACATTCTCCATCTACCATAGATGGAAATTAATGACATGGCTTAACTCTATTGCTATCATACTCACTGTCATGAAAATTGCTTTTAAAGAAGAAAAAAGCACAGAAGATCACCCAAGTGTGCTGCCCATTTCTTTATTATCCTACAAACTCTCACGTTTGCAAATCAGTAAGAAAGCCTGATAATAAGATGTTACACACTGGAAAAAATGAGACTGGCTTTCATAGATGGAGGGACAGGTCTCACGTGCACTTCTCCACACAGAAGCATAGTTTTCATTATTGTAGGGCTTGAAATCAGAGCCCTTGGGCATGGCACAATGTATACATAGGTATCCAAAAATGCTTACATAAGCATGATAGATAAAGGAATATTTTTTGACTCCCATTTTGCAAAACAGAATCTTACAACACAAAAATCTAATGGGCCTAACACCATATAGTTTATACCTCTCAGAGCACCTTCTGGCATACCTGATCTTCCAGCACACCTAAGCATCTATACAGATATTTCCTGCATGGTGACATGAATGATGTATTTGGGCAGACAAGTTGCCACATGAACTTTAAGACAATCTGCAAACTGTTCTTGCAGACTCACAGGTAGAAAAACCTCATTTGATGGGAAATCTTGGGCTTGTTCTTGGCAGAAAGCACTGACACAGACACAAGGCTGTGGTAGGGACAGGCACAGAACACACATTTCCTAAAACCAGAGTCACAGCCTCAGCACATGGCCACCACAACATTGCTTTCACTGGAATCAATATGCTACTCGCATATCCACTGCATGGCCTCACAGGTCTCAACCAAATACTGTCTCGATGAGGAAAATGTATGTATAATTTTGCCATCGATTTTGAAGTGAGTCAATGCTTAACCCTTTGCAGGACTCTCGGCCCGGCAGAATATCTCCTACAGATCCCATGGACTGCTTACACTTTAACTGCCCATTGACCATAAACAATTGTCACCTCTGCAGCGAGATTTCTCATGGCACAAAGAAGAGAGAGGGCAGAGTCATTAACTAGTTAAATCTGATAAATACTGACTCTCAGAAAAAGGAAGGCAGAAAATGGATCATTCTCACTTTGTAATGCATTTTCAACAGTGACTGGCACACTACGAGGATCAGGATCAAAGGGGGTGGGATGCTGGTGTCTTTGGATTTGGGCCTTTCACATTGTCTGATTGATAGAACTGAAAGGCTTCTGCTTGTAAAGCAGTCACCTCAACCAGCTGTCTCCTGCTCCTGTCCTCCTCTCTATTGCAGCATATGCAGTTCAGATTTCATTTATCAGCCCCTTTGAATAGCAACACTCTTACAGTGGAAGTAAAGCCTTGCCTTAAAGAGGCTGCTTAGCAATTGGCATGCATGCACTGTATTGCTAAGCATTTGTATGGCATTAGTTGCCAAAGGACATGCAGCAATGTGTATCTCCTATCTCCCCCACTTTTCTGGTTTCTTAAATTATCAGTGTTTTACTTCCCTTTCATGTTCAAAGCGTAGCAAATTTATTTGATATATTCTGAATGCTGAAGCATGCCAATGACATCAATCAAACTACAGAACACTGGGAAAGCTGCTATAGAGTAATCAGAATTGGCCATAAGCTATAAATATCTACTGTCTCATGATTCTCTTGGCTGCTATGCAAACTTTGATCATTAGCACTGATCAAAGATCATGAGGAATAAAATGGTATTATGATATAATGGCATGTATGCTACAGCTGATACTAACGGCTATAGATGACCTATGCTTGACTATATCATCTTTCTCTATACACCAGAAGCATTCATTAAAATGGCAGGCTTCTTTTTTGCTGTACCTTAGAGGATATGTAACAGAAAACTGTAGTACAATCAGAACTGGCATAACTATTCATGACCAACCAGAGCGTTTTGTATTTGCATTCTCTGCAACATCTCTCCTTATAACACTGCACAGGTGACTCAGACAATGTCTAATTATGCCTGAGAGGTCACAAAACACAGCTAATGACTTTTTAGTGTCTTCTTGCTTTTAGATGGATTGGATGTCTCCTCTTGGATAGCAGGCTATGCCAAGCACTTCATGGGTAGAACTTGCATAGTAAATTTAGAAAAGCTTGGCTTCTCATTTATTCATTTGAAGATAAGTCTTACTGAACTTAGCTTTTATTCATTTGTAAAACACCCCCCATGCCCAAATTAAAATACAGAATACAGGCTCCCCACCCTTGTTTGCCAATGCAGTTCTCTGTTCTATACTCTGAATTAAGTATTTGAATACCTTATCAGAGCTCCAGAGATTTCAGACAAACCAAAGTAGTATCCAACCTCACAGCTGTCAAATAAAGTTATATAGAATTGCTTTGCACAAAAGAAATTAAACTAATGCGACCTTATTCATTAATCTGTAATTTTCCTAAAAATCCCACCCAGAAACAACAAACTGCTTAAAGTTTTCTTAATCTTCTACTTCTTCCAAGAAAATTAGAACATCTTTCCTTTAAATTTAAGAGTTAGCATATACAGTCAGGGACAAGAAAGCCCTATGACTTGCATGGCCACATGTATTTCACAGCTCTTACCAATAAAAGCTAGATGGCTAATTTGTACAGTTATAATGAAAAGTGCTGGATACACATCCATAGGCAAAATTACACCTGAACAAACCAAAGTGCATCTTTCAAACAGAAGGTTACAGTTCTCAAATGTATTATTCAGCATGATGATCTTATTCTGCTTTGTTAATATCTCACACTTTCTTGACCCTGTAGCTTCAATACTTTCAAAAACTAACTTACTAATAGACAGATGATTACAGTTATCCCCATTTTACACATCAGAAAAAAAAAAGACACAGAAAAGAGAGGCAGTATGTCCAAAGTCTTACAGAAAGGCTGAAAAACAACCACAAGAATGGATCCCACCTCTACTGGGACAAAGCCAAGTAATTTAAGCCAGCTGAGTTAGGGAAAGGAAATCAACCTGAAGGTGAACACATACTAATGAACTGGATCTGTGTAACTGTTCTCCCACCCAACCCACCAGAGTTACATGAATTATTTTCTGTATTAATTCAAGCAAGTTCTTTTGGTAGCATACTTAAAGCTGCTGATTCATATACAGGCTTCACACCTAGGTCAGAACAAATTGTCCTCAAAAGCAACACAGTTAAATTGAGTGGAACTAGCATCCACCTACTTCCAAGGTACATAATATATATTATAAACTTGTCTTACTTGGCACCAAATTGACAATCTCAGTTTGAAAGAACAGAGTGAAAATGAGTTTTAAGCATTCAGCTACAGAGAAGGATAACATTCATTATGTACAGTCCTTTAACAGATTGCCCAGATTATGGAGGCCCTTCAGCAGACTTTAAACTTAATCTTCCTGTTGCAGTTTTAGCTACTACATGTAGCACTACTATGTAGCTACTACTACAGTATAGACTACCATATAATCTAGAGTTTCTCATATAGACATCTTCCATATTCCATGTTGCTTATTACATAAAATTTGCTCTAGTCCTTCAAGATTTATGAGGCAAGAAGCCAAATTCCACTCCACATGTATGAATCTGAGGAAGGGCTAAAGATCAGCATTTATCTGAATGTTAGTGGACAGTGGAGTTCCAGACACTCTGAACCTATCATGGACTCTCACAAAAGCTTTCACTAGCACCCATCAAGTCTGATCTGGTGAAAAATTCTGTGACAAAACATGTTCAAAGAAGCCATGTACAATCATACCATATAAAGGTGAACTCAGCACTATCACATCATTCCTACAGGTATGACCTAAAATGCTTCAACACACCATTTCTGATTTACATCTGTGTAAAGGAGAACATATTCTGGCTCCTGGATAAACATTTTATTGTCCCTTTGATTTGTAAGTGTTCTTTCTTTGCCTGTTTTGGGAGGAGGGGACTATTTTATGTGGTTTCTTCTCCCCTCCCCTTATTACTGATTTGTGAGTTAAGGCTTCAGATTTCCTTATCTCACCTAAAAACAAAACAAGAGCAAAGTCAGAAGTGTAATCTGACTTCTTCTTTGGGTCATTCTCAAGGTCACTCTGGCAGCAGTCTGATAAAATAAATAGCACAAACCAACAGGAAAAACCTGAATTACAGAGCCTGTTCCAGTGCCTACCCAAGTCAATGGATGTCTGCACTGGTTACAGTGGGCATTTGATCAGGCTCAGGAGGGGATAATTTGGCACTCAAAACCACTTTACCTTCTTTTTTTCTAATTGCCATTATCTCAATCTCACTAGCATAGTCCAATTTTGGGCTTACATTATATGCAAAGACCCATTGTGTTGTCAATGACAATCATGATGCTGTTATACTGCCCTGATGATTTTCTCTGATGATTTTCTGCCCTGTGTTTTTCTCTAGTACACTGGCTCCTGTGTACTCTCCTGTAATCTCTTCTAAGATTAGCATTTTCCACTGCCTTGCTGGTATGATTTTGCTTTAAACCCTTTCCCTCCACCACCATTGTAACTCTAACGATACATTCATTAAAAAAAAGGCAGTTCTTATTTTAATTATCTGTCATTCAAACACTTTTTTTTACATATATTTCAAGCATAATCAACTTCGTAAAATAGTTTCAGTTTCTCAACTCACATGTGCCAAGTGCAGGTGCATAGGTCCATAGGATGAATTTATCCTTTTAGTTAGTGATACACTGAGACTGTACATATATTGTACACAGGTACACCTATACCTACCTAAACCCATAGACAGAAATGTATCAAAGACACTGGTGTCAGTTTGGAGCTAGTTGGTGCCAGACAGTCCCAGAGAAAAGTACATACATACACACAAGTATCATATTAACTTCTTCACAAGATTTGAGGTTCACACATGAACTTTTCTCAGGCAATCATTTTAATTTACTATGAAAGGAAAAACTTCCATAAATGCAAACCTTCAGGAATCCTCTTTCTAAGTTTGAAAAGCTGTCTTCCTACTTGCCACACAGCAAAAATGATGGATTACATTGTCACAAGTTTGGTTCCTTACTTTAAGCCAAACACAGAATTTGTAAATGTGTTTCTAAGGTAAAACCTGGTTTTATTATTTTGTGTCATTTCCTTATATATATGCAATGAGCATTCTGAGTGCTTCACTCATCTTTTTGTAGGCCACGTTATGGAAGTCTTTTCCAAATGCTTATTTTTTCTTTTCTCCAAATTAATTCAATATAGCCTTAGAATTTTTCCCTGTGCGGAGCAAACACCATTCCACAATGATGCTGTGCTCTACTGGTATCTTTGTACCTCTCCATAGATTTTCATGTGTTAGGTGCTAACAACCTTTTGCTTCTCCCTTTTTGCAAACTAGGAATCAGAAATGTTATTCCAGTTATCCTCAATAGTCTGAGTCCCAAAACAGCCCAGAAATTATCCGCATGCACTCTTTGCTTACACTACACTCTTAACACCTGCCTAAGTATTAAAGCGATACTCATCATCATGATGTATGGTTTTCCAACCTGCTTTTGTAATAACACTAACCCTTGATACAGAAGTATATTAAAACTGCCTTCTTTCCTGTCGTAATAATTAGCCTATACCTGAGCTGATTGATCTCTTGCAGTCTCACACTGCCCACCTGCATAGAAAGTTTCAAATACTGAGGTAGTATTATTTTACTGAAAATAAACTATAATGACCAAGGCAGGAAAGAAGAGATTTGTTGTTCTTTCGTTCTTCTCCCTTGAAGAAAAAATCTTGGCAGTAGGATTTTGAAAACAAACACTACAGTCGGCTTTTCTCCATTTTTTGACAGTTGGGAACAAAGTTAAATGGAACACATTAGAGCTATTTATTTCAGACAGATCAAAGAAGGATGTATCATCAAGAACAGTTTTCAAAGCACGTGCTTACACATACACACTCCTGCTTTTCTAGGGCACTTTTTAAAGGAAGTTACTGTCATTTAATTGCTAGATTACCTTGACAGAACAGGACAGCAACCATCATTTGATGCAGTCCAACAGACGCCGTCCGTGACCTTGGGTTTTACGAACATGCTTAGTTTCCAGTTCATAGTATAATGGTGTTGACAACTGTGGTGTTTCTAGAAGCAGCTGCTTCTTACAGAGATGGTCCAAGAGAAAGGCAGAAGAACAACACATCCATATCTGCACTGCTTTTCACTGTGTCTACCTTTTTCACTATTCCTGTCAATGAAGGTAGCTTTCAAGCAAGCAGGGGATTTTGTGCTGAATCAGTTCATTATCAGGTATTCACTGAAGTCCTTTGACTTCACTACACAGTCAGGAACTTCTGGTAGAACCACCAAGCAGACAGCAGCTCCTCACACTATTGCAGTCAAGCCTCACCAGAAGTTACTTATCAGCACTTAAATCACTGCTCTGTATTAGAGTAATAACTCAGGAGGAATGATGAAAAGACAACTAAGCATCTGTTTGAATGCTTACTGAAGCCCTAGTATTTACCTAGACTATGAAGCACAGCAAAACATGTTCCTGCTTATCTTCTACCAGCCAACATTATCAGTTATCGTCATTCCAAAATATTTTTCTAGCCCTTAAAACGCCTCCTCCAGGGTAAGGATGCTGGCCTTATGCTAGCCAGTGAACATATTGAAAATAAGCTTTGGCAAACAGTTTTGACATAGATATTTTGGGCTGCACATTTTGTTGATAATGCACAGACACAATCAGTACTACATGATATTTTTATTGAAACCAATTGTGCATATGTTAAACGGATTAAAGACTGGGTGATGGCTCTCAACATGTTGTTAATATGAAATCAGTCAAAAAACAGCATTTCTGTGAAGATGGCTTGTACACAGTCTGTCTTGATGCACTACTGCAGAGCATACACATCAACAGACCAGAAGGAAATTGAACAGTTATATTCAGAAATCTTCAAGAGAAGGTAAAAGCCATGGTAGATCACCAGCTGTGACTGAAACTTGCTTGTAATTCTTGAGTGTATAAAGAGGGATATAAAAAAAGGTAAGGAGGGGGAACTGGCAATATATGTAGTGGTGATATTGATCATCACCAAATTACTTGATCTGGAAAATTAAGATATTTAAATATTTAAACAAAATAGTTTTGAAAACCTGCTGTGCAGCAAGAGATCTAAAAAGCCCTAATCTAAGTAAGATTGTCCAGAAAACGTAAGAGCTAACCTGACCTTGATGAAGAAATGCTGACGTGAGAAGAAGAGCCTTGAAGACATGTTGAGTTGCTACCTGAATCTAAACAGAATAGTGGAGTGGCACTGTACCATCATTCAAACCACTTAACATTCCATACCTCAGGTTTAGACCCTCTATGGTAAGTCAGGACAGCAAAACCATCACCAGTTGTTCAAGTCTGCAGCGGCCATGCTAAGGAGATAGAATATAAGGGTCTCTACACAGCTTAATGAAACATAAAAATCTGATTTCAGGCTCTGTCTTCCTCATCCCAGCCTCCCAGGTTTTCAGATTTGGAAAGCTGTTTTCTGATCCCACCATGCCTGCAGACTCCTTCCTTCTGTATCCTACCTTTAAGAGCTTCAGCCTGAGATTTGAGCTGGCTTGTAGCCATGCCCAAGTGAATGCAACACCTGATGGGTTTTAGTGGCTGAGCAAGAGGCTTTTCTGTTCCCTGAACAAAGCCATGAGCCTGACATATACATTGCATCCTACTGAATGAACATGTCTATGGCCTTCAAAGGAGACAAGAGCTGGGGCAGAAGATAGGATAAACCTTCACTCAAACTTCTCCCACAGGTTTACACCATGAGATTTAGGTGGTGGACAAACCTAATGCTTGGATTTAGAATCATAGAATCATAGAATAGTTAGGGTTGGAAAGGACCTTAAGATCATCTAGTTCCAACCCCCCTGCCATGGGCAGGGACACCCCACACTAAACCATGGCACCCAAGGGCTCATCCAACCTGGCCTTGAACACTGCCAAGGATGGAGCATTCACAACCACCCTGGGCAACCCATTCCAGTGCCTCACCACCCTCACAGTAAAGAATTTCTTCCTTATATTCAATCTAAACTTCCCCTGTTTAAGTTTGAACCTGTTACCCCTTGTCCTGTCACTACAGTCCCTGACCAAATTTAATATATATATATATATATGCTTTGGTATACAGTTCAGCCTGAAGAAGTAATGCCTTGGATAAAATTCACTTTACTGAATTTAGCTTCCCAAATGACTTACTAAATAGTCACTCTTGTTCACCTTAATGATAGTTTTTGGGGAAGTTGTCCATCATATCCATGTATCTTTTCTTCACACAAAAGCATACAGCTTTGTACTGGATACTAACAATCTATACAAACTGATGTTATTACTAGAGTCCCTATGTATATGTTGGCAATTACCTATGTTTTTCTTCTTTCCACTATATAAATTTCCTTTTCCTAATGAAGTGTGGAAGGTTTCCCAAAGAGTTTAATAACCCAGAATCACTGAAGTGTAGCTGTTAAAACAAGCTAAACTGGTTTAACTTCTGAGCTGTCAGACTTAATTTGAAATGACAAGATCTGACCACTGTTTTCATGTGAATTGCTAAAATTAGGTCATTTCCAAAGATATGCAATAAATACAAAAAAAGAATGTCAAAGTTCAGGGTTTTGGGGGGTTTTTTGTTGTTCCAAATTTCCTTTCTCAAATTGAGTAGCAAAACCACATCAATTTATACAATAATCTAAAAAAAAAAAAATGGTTAAACCAGTTAAACATAGTAATACCCATGAAGAGTAATGTTCCTGGAATTAAAAAAAGTATCATTTTCAAGACACTTAAGAACATTAATTTTTTGAAAGATATTTAGTTCAATCAGTTCTTGTCATTCAGGCAGTAAAAGCAAATGCATATGGCAGGAAAATCTGTTAAAACATAGTGCTTTACACCTTTGTACCTGTTCCAAATATATTTGTCTATAAATTAACTGCACATGGTGGTTTTCACATTGGCTTATTTTATCCATGTGTTCAAGAAATTTAATACATCATTTGCATTGCATCAATTACAGTTCAATTCAGCAGACAAAGAGGAGGGGTATAAACATACCTTCATATTTCTGCATTTTTGTATGCAATTTATGCCCATATATAAAGGGAAAAAGTAATCCTGTACTTCTACTGCATTTCTGAAGAGCTGAACTACTTTAAAATACCAATGTATTAAGCATCAAAAAGTGATGTCATGGTTTAAAATAGTATAATTTTACAGACAGAAAATCTGAACTACGGCTTTAGTGGTCTACACAACTGGGTGGTCTTTGCCTCAACATCAACCATTGTCTCTTGGCATATACAGTAAGACTTCATATACCTGCATGCTCTCCAGTAGCGATTAGCACTCATGTCAGCAGCAAAATGTTATTACTGGATAATACCCACAGATTTCAGAACAGAGCCCAGGTACTTCTGATACAGAATACACTCCAAAGACACCACAAGCCTGCCTCCCGCTCCTGTTAAGTCAGGGTCCCAATTTAAGTAAGGCTGGATCCCAGAATGCCCCAGATTGGCCACCAACTCCCTCAACACACATTTCCACCCAAAGTGGGATGGACATTTATCACATTGATTGGGTCACCTCACCTTTCTTTTAATTTTAGTGAATGTGAAAGCTGCCATATGGACAGGTCTGAAGACTGGAGTCCTTCACTTACTTGCAAGAGTAATAGAGCACAATCTTTTCCATTACTATTAATTTAATGCATCTCATTCATTGATGTAACCTTTTAGAAGACTGGAAAACTGCTACATCACCAAGTCCCATTCCCAGCTTCTGCAGACCACACATTCCCTTTCACAGGCTAATCAAACCACAGCTAAAACTACCTGGTTTAGGGGTTTATCTTTGCTATTCCCACCATTGCTTTTATTCTCAGGTTGTTTTAAGACAGTTCAGATTTATTCTCACTTCTACCCTTAATTTAGCCTCATGATATCTCACCAATAATATTCTTAGTGTTATGGAGAGGCAAAAGAATTTGGATTCTTCTTTCCATTCACCCTTCACTGGAAGCTTCTGCTTTCACAGGTGTAGTAAATACATCTTTCTTGGTAGTTAGACTGTGACCAGAAATCTCATTTCCTATCACCCTTCTTATGGTATCAGCCTGCTCTGGAATCAGACGGAAATTTGAGATTTAAACTCTGTATCTCTTCACCCAATACAATGCTAGATGGCACACTTAAAGAGGTTACATATGGAAAAGGTTAATGCCACAATCCCACAAGAACTTGCCTAAAAGCTTAATTTCAGGCGTATAAATAATTCCATTAAATTCAAATTACTCAGGACCATTGAATTCAATGTGCCAATGCCCATGACTAAATTACAAGGCATGGGATTGTGGATATAGAGATCATTATCCATGACCCAATTTGGTGGGTCCTCACATAAATCAGATAAACAAATCCCTTCTGCTCATATTTGCAGAGTGCAGAATCCTTGCAAGCTGGATGTCTTAAGAGCTGAAAACAGGGAAAAACATCCAAGTATCTCAGGCACTGTGGAGAATTGGTAACCGTGGCCTCAATGACTCAGTTTGGTCACTTTGTAAGGAAAAAAAATATGGTATAAACAAAACTTAGTACAGTTTCTACTTGGTAGTAATAGGGAAAGATCCATTTGGTAAGCACTGCCTAGCAGGTAGAAATACTCTCTTTAGGAGCTTCCTTTAATTTTCTTTTTAAAGCTTAACTATATTACAGGAAATATTTGGCTAAGGTGCGGCTATTCATCATGATATCTATATTAACAGCAGGATCAGAGAGGTTTCTGTCAATTTTTCATTCTAACCTGGCTTTTACTTTCATAATATAATTATAGAACCCCATTTCATTTATGTTATAAAAAGAAATTAAATCTTTTAATTTTTCTTTTACTAAAAAAAAAAAAGCTTTTTCTTTAAAAAAATCCTGTGGTAGCGTGCAACATATTTAGAGCTTACGATCAGCAATTTCTCTAAAGAGGAAGATTTAAGGAAAAAAGTGGCTCTAAAAGTAATTTCAGCAGCAAAGTAGATTAAATATCCACCATATTAGTCACAGAGTATTAGATGGAATTGGATTGACTGGGAAGAGGTCAAAGAGTTGCTGAAGGTTTTAGCCCACCAGAGGAGCAATAAAATTCAACCATACTTAAAATCATTAGCTTTAAACCCTTTGATATTAGATCCAAACCTCCAGTGCTTACAGAAGGAACCTCCAAGCACCACGCCAAGCCAAAAAGAAACCCTTTAAGACACCTACATTTCGCGGAAACCTATAAGTGAAGTAGAGGAGTGATGATAAGAAAGACTGGGACACAAATAGAGGGCAAAGTAAAATGCTGCCCTTCAAGAAAGTTAGTTTATAAAATAGCAATATGTCCACTTTAAGAAGTTCTAGTGGAGCCTGTGATTCTTTTTTTAGCTAACAAATAACTCACCCATCAATTCCTGTACACTTCCTCCTGTTTGCTTCCTTGCCTCCAAAACCACTGCTCATTTCTTCCATCCTTTCCTCGTGATGACAAGGTGCATTTCCCCTCACAAAAAAGGGCTGTGTTTGCAGAGTGAGGATAGCACTAAAACTCAACAATGAGGGATCTGAATTTTATGACATGATAAAGACAGTACGTGCTGACAGCAAGGCAAGGAGGAAACCTAAAAACTCAGAAGTCATCTAGCACAGAGACAACCCAAAAGAAAGCAAAAAAGGCAGAGGAGTAATTAAAAACCCTGAAGACAGTGACGGGTCTCAAGTTTTTGAACTGGAACCCTATTTAACAGAAAGGATGGTTTCCACCTGAGAGAAGAGATAAAAAGAGAGACTTTGCTGTAACTAATAACCAACTGACATATTTCTGTTGGTTTTGTACATTTTTCCACTCATTTTGAAAACGACAAGTATAATTAAAGTTGTTAAATACATCGAGGGACTTGTCAGTCAACTAAGATATCAACTCTTGCAAATTCTCCACAATAAGTACTGTGCACAGCACAATGCTGAAGAAATTAATCTCTCACTAGAAAGATTCAGTCATTTGATGATCCTATAAAAAACCCATCTCAGATTTCCTATTTCCTGGGGCAAGATGAACTTTTCTTCATGTGTTTATGAACAGAAAATGTATGTATTTAACTTCTGTAGTATAGCAAAATGAAAATCTCAAGAACAGCTTTGCTGCCTCTTCTGCAATATTTGGGATTTTAATGTACATACTCCACAGGAGCACATTAGTATTTTTGCACAGGTATTTCTTGTTTTATCCTTCATGAAAAATAAAGGGGATGCTCCAGGAAGACACCTTTTAGGGGTAAATTCCACTGAACAAAACTTGGTTGTGCCCTGCCATGATGCTCAAACTAAATTAAGCAGGACCTAAGTAATACTCAAGCCTTGTGTTAGCTATGCATGCAGGATAATTTTAATCATAACACATAAAACCTCTTTGAGCCATAGCCTTTCAAGACATCAAAAAAAGCCAAACCTTCAAAGTGTGATTTCAGCACTCAGCTAATCCATGTGTGGTAACAGGTAAATATGATCCAAAAGGCCCGTCAGGGGAGATTCGTGCAAATACATGAACTAGTTCAGAAACAGTAATGCAGGAAATAACCTATCCTCAAAAACACGAAAACGTGCTTTTTCAGTGTTTAAGAAATAACAAGCCATCATCACTCTCCATCACCAAAATATGCTTTTCAGAGAAAACAGTAGATTAATTTGTGCAAATTAGCAACCTGTGCATAAGATGAAATCCTCTGCTTCAGCCTGCCTCCTGTGCAGAACTGGAACCTTTTGAAAATCTTACTGACTCTGCTCATCACACCTGTGGGAATCTTTTGTTTCTAACACCCCTGGGGGAAATGGGAGCTGGGACGCTGCGCAGGGCTTGGCAGGACACAGCTCTAGATGGCAGCACAAGGCCATAAGGGGCAGCAGGTCCTTCCCCTTCCCTCCTGAAAGCCCTACTTGGGCTACAAATCTCTAGAGACTAGGCAAAAAACAGGTTCCTGGAACACACTAGAACTCTTCAGGGAAGCAAAACCCGCAGAAGATGTTAGTTCTGTTTCACATAATTCGTGACAAAGTTTTCAATTTGAATAAGCTCATGTGAATAAACCGCAGTCACTCCTTTAGTTGCTGTATAAATGGGGAAGAAAAACCATATGAAGGCTTTGGCTCAGCCATTAACACACATGTTCAAGAGCAAAGCCAGTGTGAAGGGAGAATAACTTCCAGCTTGTCAAAGGCTTCAGTAAACGATTCCCTTCCAGGCTGAATTCCTCCAGTCCCTTGTGGGACAATATAACTATGAGCTTATTCTGAAGATGGGAATCAGTGCTGTCTAAATTAGCACAACTGGTGCTATAAGATGTCAGCTGGGTTCTCATGGTAAAAATGAAGGCGCCCTGATTATAAAAGCAGTTTTAATTCTTGTTTGGAACAAAAAAAAGAAACAAATAAAAATAAAGATTTACAGGCTGATTTATGCCCTGGCAATTTAGCATCCCCACTAGTTACTGCAGATTTTTTTCTTGTAGCATTTCATAGATGATCAGATGGGAACCAGACCAGTTTCTCCCCTCCTGCTAGTGGAAGGTCAATCCTAAAGGCAGCTCAGTGTCTGTTGTTGTTTAAACCTTGACAACACTGCTGGGATTGTCAGAAATAAGTAAAGGTTTATATACAGAGAATACCTGGCCGCTTAGAGCTCTCCTGAGCTCTCCGTTGTACAAGACAGATTATGGATGAATCCTACAAACACACTTGCAATAATGCAAGGCAGTTTCTTTTGCACTTCCTAAAAATAAACCTAGAAACCTTGGAAAACTTATTTTCCCTAATGGAACTTATTGTTTTAAAGCTCTTTTGATGAGTAGGCACTCATGTGATGGTAGAATAAAATATGCACACACAAATATCACTATCTAAGGACACTCTTATAAGAGCATCTCCAAGGATGATGTTGTACACAAGTTAGAATCCACTATTGTATCAAGTCCTGTGTTTCATAATTTAAATCAGAACTGGAAGAATGAGGCTGGAGTGATCAATTTCTTTTCAAGGATAGTGACTGAAAGAATAGTTCCCATTTCTTAGGGTTTTTGGTGCCTAAAATAGTCTGTTTTCAATCTCTGAAGGCTTATTTTTCTTTCTAAAGGTGGCATGGGGCCTGGGGGACCCACTTAAAGTTTCTTGCCATACTTGGTCAAGAAACACAAAGTGTTGGTGAAGTATAAACACAGAGCCCTTTTTCTTTGCCCCATTCTGCAGTGTGATGGGATAGTGTTGTTAGTTTATGTGAGAGAAAATGGCATAGGCTTTCTGAGGAAAAAAAAAAAGGGGAAAAAGAAAAAAAAGTGGAATTGGATTAAGGCCTTTGTGCAAGCCTCAATGCTGAGGGGAATTAGCAATAGTTGTAGGCACTTAAAGGAGCTCTCATGCTGAAGCTTATCCCAGATTTTACACAATAAACATTTGAATATCAACAGTGTTTTGCAACTTGCAGCACTAATGTATAAACTTCTTCCTTTTGAAAGTCCCAAATCCCTCCAAACGTTCGCAATACCCTCTACATAAACATGTAGGGCCTATGGTGGAAAACACCCAGGCAGGGATGTAAATCTAATTTTTTTTATTTCTTTCTTTTTCATCTCCAGAATCTAAAGTGATCCCGTACCATTCGCTGGTTTAAGCACTTCAGAAGTTCTGTGTTTTAACCAACTTTTTCCCCTCCAGCCTTACTTTCCATCTAAGAGACAAAGATGTCAATGAGATATGAGCTTGACTGGGGTATCCTAATATTACGTATTTCATGTTAACAATAAAAAGGCACTAAAAAATAACCCTTGAAATGCTTCATTAAAATACTGATCTATCCCTCTTACTGGTATGCCCATAGCTATTATTCAGAAGCTCAGCTGGCAAGCTTAAACCACACTACATCTTGAACACTTGGGACAAGCACTCAATTCTCTTCCTTTAAACTCATCTGCAGGTGAGCAGGACCCAGAATAGACCAACTAGCAAAAGCCAAAGCCAGACTCCTTGCTGCTAGAGCTGTGCTGACATCCGTGGATTTGGCGTCATTAGCTTTAAGTCAAGCCTGGCAGTTAATGACAGATTCGGAGTTTTGTAACATTAGGTGTATCAAATTCACACTGACATAGTTGGGAAAATGATCCGTCTTTTCCAGGCAGCAATCAGCTAGATTTGCAGTTAACATGACATTTCTACTAGCTTTCCTTCTTGCGACTTAATTTTGGTATCCTGTTTAAAGAATGATAGCCTATTCGGAAACAAGTTACTTCCACAGTCTTAGTATGAGCCCAAAGTACATCTTGTAAATACAGTACGTAATTATAAAACAGCCCCCAAATTTCCTTTTTAACTGGTGTTCGGGAGGTATGTATGTAATCAATTTTACAACTTTGTATCTGTAGCTGTCCACTAAAAATCAAACAAAGAAATAAGCCCATGATGAAATAGCAGGGTGGGAAAAAACTTGGAGATCATTTTTTGTTACAGTGTTTGTTTTGTGCTTGAAAGGACGGCGATAAGAAACTCATTGCATTAAGAAAAAATGAAGACATTACTGCCCTGTCCAGCTCTGAAGCATGTTGAAGCAGTTTGCCTATTGAATTTGATACAATGATGTATAGATGAATAAAGTTATCTCTAGTATTGAATGGGACGGTGTCAGTGGGAGGGTAAAAAGGGAGGAACTTGGAATCTGAAAAGAATACTTTTCCCCCCCCCCTTCTTTTTAAGAACTTGAAGGTCAGGGTCCAGCTGCCGTAAAAGGCTAGAGGACAAACAAAATGCTGCACAGGCCCAAATAAAGACAACTATAGACACATTGCAGAGGTTTCCTGCTTCAAGTAGCTATTATATTAACCTACACTTTAGGCAAAGAGCATTTTAGGTTTCACACTGATGAAAACATAGGATGAGCAGAAGCATCAGTAAAAGTTGCATCTTTAAATGAAACAGATGAAACAGGCCAGCAAAGGTAGGAAACAATTTTTTACAAGAGGAAATTACATTGATTTTAGTTTACTTGAAAGTCTAATTATTTTCATTGAGATAAGCCAGTAACCTTGCTTTTCTCTTCTTTACAACTAGCTAGTAGCTATTCTGATTGATCTATTGCCTAGCTCCTTGCAAGGCCTATATCATATACAGCTAGGAATACACAGTCTTGAAATTTGAGTATATGAAAAATGCATACTCGAACTCATTGTTCATTCAGCCATGTTTATGAACTGTTAATATTCTGATAATCCATCATTCACATCATAGTCTAGGGAATAAAGAGAAGAATCTTCAGTGAAGTAGTCAGAAGGGTTAATATCACTGATGAGACGGGTAAACCTGCATTTAAACATCAAGTTGAGCTGCATTTTGTCATTCATGCTCAGTGCTGCTTATTGTTGTCTTGTAATTATTCTAAATTTAAATATCTCCCCATAAGATGAAAGAATGGTTACTATCTTCTTTTTTTAAAGAATAAAAACCTGGTAGCCTGTCTTGTTCAGCAGGGGGGAGGAAGGGGCTGGGTAGCTTTGTTCTGAATTTGCTTGGCTTTTTTAAAACAGAAAAGAAACAGCACAGTTAGAACAAGTGTCATGATAGCAAGCTTTTAGTATACATAAATTTAGTAACTTCAGGTGATTGCTATAAACCTCAACCCAATTCACTGGATTATTTGGTTTCTAACACCAGTTTTTAATTTAACTTTTTTTATCAGTGGCATAAGATTCTAAAGAATTACTCAAAGGAATTTAACAGCTTGATTTAGCATATACATTTTGCAATAAAGAGATCTTATAGTAAATAAATCGAGATCCTACTGATGCCACATAAAGTCAAATAAGCTCTTTACAACTTAACTTTTAGACTAAAGTAGATATTTAATCGAGTAAGTTGGCAGAAAGGGAAAGACAGAAACTAGAGCAATCTTTTGTTAAAAAAAGAATATTTTCACCTTCCAACAAAAATTATTTAAGCAACAAAGGCTGAAAATAAAGGTCAAATTAGAACACAAAAAGAAAAAAAGATGCAACAGTTAAGCCTTAAAAAAAAACCCCACTGTTTCCAGGCTAATGTAAGGTGCAGATCATTAACTGAATGCATTGTCTAATGGGCATAAATGATAGACTTCGTTTTGAAGTTTCTCTTTCATCTGCAGTCAAACTTGGAGTTTGATCCAATCTATATAGATAAATCTGGGGATTAATTGGGAGGTTTAAATGGTTTAGCCAAAGGTTGGTCCAGCTTTATAATAATGACAGCTGATTTGTGTTACTTTCCACTGAGATTTCTTTTTTGGATGACCCCCCTACATATTGCATCTTGCAATTAGACTGTTGACAACTCTATTACGCTGACAGCAGAGGTAGAGCTACACAGGGAATTATACAGCACGTTATGCTGTAAATGTTACTCACAGATGTCTTAAGAGACCGTAGTTTGTCCCATGTGTTCATATCTATGCTGCAGTGCATCTCGAGTTGCAGTTGTTCGAGTCAGAATTGGTGACATGCTGAGTCTAATGCAACTCTTACCAACAACTTTCCCAGATTAGGAGCCTGTCAGGATGATGTCAATGGAGGTTTAAGAAGTGCTTTCTGAAGTTGTTCTGAGTTAATTATTAATGGGTATCTCCCTTTGATAGCTCTTTTATATTTGGATGCAGCTGTCTGGAAATAACCACAAAGAGAAGCTGATTTTATTTGTCATTAATTTTGACTTTACTTAGCAAATGATCATGTGTCCCACCATCACAGCTTTGCTAATCTGGCTGTACTATAATGTGAAGATGAAATCTTTGATTAACAAAATAGATTAATCAGTTTCTAGGGTGTTTTGGGGTAAGACGCATGTACATACATCTCCTCCCAAGCAGTTTCCCAGTACATGCTTAGAGATGTGTTAAGTGTTAAAAGCTGTTGAGTAATCAGAACGATGTTTTTGATGTAGGCTGCGTCTTCATCTTGTATAAATGAGTGTTTTGTCAACTAAAGCAGGAACATTTTGTCTGCACATATGAGGTGAAGATTCAGCCCTGCATACTGGAAAACACAGGTTTAGAGAACTGTCATGGTTTAAGCCATATTTTATACTCCTAAGTCAGCTTTACAAAGGAAATTAACCTGCATTAATTTCTAATATTATTTTGCCATGATAGTGCCCACAGTCACTAAATGCTGCCTAGATATATGTAAAGACTATGCCCTACCCTAAATAATTGCTATTTTATAGTGATTCATTTTCCAGTACCAGAACTATGTGCATATGAGTACTACCTATTACACATTCTAACTCGGGCACAAGAATAAATTCACACATATATAAGTTTAATTTCTTTACAACAAAAAATGCTTCAAGATTCAGCCCTTTATGCAAGCTCCATACTGCCACAGAAATGTACCTAAAATACTCTGTGAAACAGTCTAGGTCAGTCTGACAAAAGCATTAAAATTGCTTCATAAAAGGAATTAGGGAAACAATCAGAGGACTTGAAAGAGAAGGACAGAAAAATGCAGTAGCCTGGATATTTAGAGATTTTGTTTGAATGCTTGCATCTACAAATAAATTAATCTATATTACTTCAAAATACCCTTAAACTAAAAATGCAATCTTTACAGTTCAGGTGAGACATTATCTATGCAAGAGAGCCACTCAAATGCATTGGGCTATTTTCGTATGAGAAAGATAGTTAAGGGTATTTTGTTATTACCTACAAATTAAGAGTCAAAGCAAAATCTGATAATTAAATAACAGATCTCACCCTCCTGGGTGATGTACCCTGTGTAGATAGAATCCTATTGAGACAGAACACTTTACTAGTCAGATAATGAACAAGCAGCAAGTTTATTCTATTGATTTTTAGAGAGCACACATTTCTAAGTGGTATTAATACAACATAGTACCAATTTCCTAGTTACTAGTTATTTTCCATCCTGTGATTCAAGTTCATAACAAGCGCAGGCTACAAACTTTTCCAGTAAGACCAGCAAATAAAATTAGGCAGAACTGTTGCTATCTATTTAGGCGCCGCAGCAGGTTCCTGTAGTGCAATAAATACACATTCTGGTCCCAGGTTTTTAATCCAGTGGGTAGATTTAGCTATAGTGGTGAGCATCACCTGTTAGCAACTCTGAAAAACTTGAGAGATATGACTCCCCCCCTACCAATGCACATCTCAAATATATTGGAGTGTTTGAACACATTTGTGATCTTTGAAGGACACCCTTAAGAGTTAAGAGATGGCTTGACCATCATGCCACAGTTCTCACTGAGCATCCATAATTGAAAATAGCTTCTCTTGCTCTTTCCCCTCCTTCCCAAACCCAGCTTAAAAAGTAGTTTTAAGAAGTTGACAGGTGTCAGCAGGGAAGCTGAAGGTACAGCAAGGTCTTCAGGCTTATTTTTTCCCACAACTTTACCTGTTCAGACAGATTAAGTCAGGAAAAGATGCTGTTTCAGTCATCCTGAACATTTGTTTACTCTTTGAGCTGGATTTGATATTTATCAGTAGGGTGCAAGTGGGACAAAGTGGCTTAATCTTAGTGAGGGAACTCTGACAGCTTTTGTTTAATATAATAACAAACACATACCTCTGCCTGTGTTTATATACATAGATGTGAATGTTTATCAGTAAAACATTTAAAACACATTGAACTGCACTCAAGCAGAAGTCATTATCCTCCTCAGTTTCTCTCCCCTTGAAAAGAGGGACAAAGATAACAGGGAATTGTGAGGATTTTTGTACTCTGTAAAATTATCTGACTGAAATAGTAAATTCTCCCAAGAAACTTTAAATCAAGTGCTCCAACAAGCACTCATATTTTAAGATAACTACAGATAACAGATTTTGAAAGGAAGCATTAGGAAAGTGAAGCTTATAATATTTCAATGCCCACCATCAGACTGCACAGCAGTTGTTTGTTCAGAGCTTGTTACTATCCTCAATTATATTTTGAAGTCTGAGATTAAGGAAACACATCAGTGTTTAGCTTACTGTAACATTCAATTTCAGCTCACTGTTACGCTCTTAAATGTAGGTAAAAAACATTGAAGAAACATTTCTGAATAAATAACTCCATCGGTTCCAAACAGTTGCAGAAAAAGCACACATTGAAGGTATTTGTATCTTCACTTCACGCTTTAGTGATCTAAATAATTAATATTTTGTGCAAATTTCACTAAAAAAATCCATTTTTAAACTGCAAATAAACTTTTTGGATAAAGGCACAGCTCTTGAAGTGCATAACTAAATACAGAAGTTTTCTCATGTTTCCTCTAAAAATCTGAAATAACCCCAACAGCAAAATGCTTTAAATTATTTACATATGTAACCATTTAAGAATAAATATTCATGTCCTAGGTATAAAACTCTGATCTTCTGTTCCAGATGGAAAATATTTGGTTTCTAATAGGAACAAATAACATGACAAGTGATTTTATATTAAAAAAAAAGACAAAGTAATATTTCCTGCTGTGCTAGCTCTGTTTCACTGATGTGGTTAAATAGATCTTTAACATTCACCACTTCTTAAAGGTACATATAACCAGGGTGATGACAAGATATCTGTGTCATGGTAAATTGAGAAATAATTATTCTATTCTTTGATTTATTACATCAGCTGTAAAGCATCTAACTAGAGCTGGGTATTGCAACTTATGCACATGTGAATACCTTGCCTCATGTTATTTGTCTCATAGTCTATTCATATGGGTTAATTACTCCTGGATGTAAAGACGAACAAAATTTGGACCTTAATTCTCCACTTTACCCTTAAATCTTTATTAGCCTCTGCCTACAAGATGATACTTATATAGTAAAGAAAGGAGCAAATTACACAGTTGCTCCAGTGTAATTTTTTTTAGGTGTTCTGAGCCTGAAATAAAAGCTCTGTTAATAAGTGCACAGTTGAAAGCTTTGCTTTCTATAGCGTTAAGACGCTTGCTGTCATTTGACGAAAATTATTAATACTAACACAAAAATTGTTTTGAAACCATTTATATGGAATACATACCTACCTCTTTGGTTAAAATCAGTGATCCATTAAGGCTTTTCTTGCTTTTTTCCAAGCTGTGAGCATACTGCGTATTTAAGTGTGTGTAAGAGTGAAGGTGGGGGCTAGGTTTAGCTGAATAAAAGATTGCTTGATATCTTGAAGTCCTTTGAAGAGTTTTATAGGCTTATAAAGCCCAGTGTGAATGAATGACATTTTTCCCCCTTTACTTTTACATATGGAACTTTGTTAACCTGCGTTTCAATTAGTGAATAATTATTAATTATACTAATTACAGGTTTAATGAAAACCACATACTTCGTAGGAAAAAAAAAAAAAGAAAAATAAAAGTTAAGCTCAGGGCTGAAATTGTAGCTGCAGACAGTGATGCTGCAATATAGGCTGAAGCAACGCTTTCACTTGGGGGGGGTTTACATACATGCATAAATTCCTTTAAGAAAATAATAAAGCACTAAAGCAACTTTTTACAAGGAAAATCCACAGAGAACATATATCCAATAAATTATTGCAAAGAACCCTCATTTTTTCCACCAAGTGCAATAACCCTTTACTTTGGTTTAAAACTAGAACATTACTGAATTCATCCAAATCTTTATGCAACACAGAAAGCTGTCTTCATTTTTGCATTTAACTATCTACACAAAAGAAACCAGAACAAATGGCAAGTTATCAGTGGCTAGAAATTATAATTGCTTTATTCTGACAAAAGAGAACATTTCCTGCATTATTTTAAGCTAGCAATCGCGCAGTGACATTAAAAGCAAGTCAGGAAACTTCGATCTAATGCTGTCCTGAGCAATTCCCATCATTACATTTCTCTTCACAATCTTTAAATTCCAAAAAGGAAAGAAACATTAATTTGAAGCTTCTCAGTTTCTGAATGCGTATTTTTGACTATGCTCTGTTAGTTATACTTTCAAATAAACTTTTCAGAATCCTCTAACACTGTATATTGCTGCTGCCTGGAAGAAGGCACCCGCACAATGTTTTAAAAAATGCACATGAATTAGAAGCTAATTATTTACATCTTTTACACATATGCAAAGTCTAACAAAACGCGCTGTTTACTAGAAATCACTTCTATTTCAATCTAGCATCAGCTTTAAGGATAAAGAGTTACATGACTGAAGATCATTATTTTAAAAACTTAAATTGTTCTTACTGATCATTCCTTATTTCATAGCATAGTTTGAAATCATTGAAACATTCGCTATTAAATATCACCGATATAAATCTACTGTCGCTTTCCCAAAAACCTTTGCCTGTTGTTTTCCCTTGTCTCCTGGATTTAGTTAAGGATGTGTTTTAAAGCACTGAAAAAATGTTTCCATCACATTATTACACAGCAATTGAGACATATTTGCATAATGAAAAATAATTACATAGATAATATCAATAAGTATGATTAAAACCATGTATTTTGGGGGGTTTGAAAGTGGGAAGATGTAACTAATATTTCTAAATTACCATTGTAAAATTAATAATGTTAACCATTTTTTTTTGTTAAATAGCATGCAAAGCAGCCAGCAACTGTTTTATTTTAAACCTCTTTTTATAATAATGTTGTTGCATTTTCCACAATTAACTGGAAACTTAATCCATCAAAAGTACATACAATTAAATCAACTATAAGGAGATGAAATTACTTTTCATATTTCTCTTCCCATGCAGAGAGAGAATTCCAAAATTAGAGTAAATTAACTAGGTTATTGAAATCCACTTGTGATCTTGATTTTAGATTTAAACAATATTTTAGCAAATACTTAAACAGGCAATTACTGTTTACATGGTAAACAGAAAACTGCCTGCAGTTTTAGGTGTACTAGATTCACTAATATTGACAAGTAAATAACTGTTTGGAGCTGGAATCAGACTTAATTACTATAGTCAACAATATTCATTATTGAACGCAGCATACAGCCTATACTAAAGTATAACATTATATATTTGCATATTTGTTATTTACCCATTTTTCCCTAATAGAGTAAATTAGAAAAGATGAAAAATGTATACAATATTTAATATGCTGGCATTAGAAAATGCAGGTATCAATCACTTCAGCAAACTCTAAAGATGCAAAAATCTAAGTCCATTTATTTCCAAACAAGACAACAAATATTAATTAGGTCCCCATCCTGCAATTCGATCAAAATCTTTCTAACAGTCTCCCTGAACTCAGTAGGGCTCAGACCAGGACCCTTGACAGGCTCATGGAATTTCTTTCCTCTTGATTCGAGCTATTATCAAATTATAGAACTTCTGCAGCTTGACTTTGTACCAATTGTATTTCAATTTTCAGAGAGCAGCTCTTTTTTTTCCCCCCCCCTCTTTTATAACCTATTTTTGGATTAATAATGTTAGCTCTTGACATTATTGCCTGAACATCACTGAAATTAAACAGCATGAGAAGATGTGTCTGTTCCTAGGGTTAGAGTGTGACTTTTCATTGTATATTAAGGCTCTATGGGAAGCAATCCCTGGGAGGCTGCCCTTATAGAAACACCCTTTTGAGCAGTTTGGGGCACTCCAAGGTTTCTTTTTCATGTCCTTCTGCAGAAAAATCAGTGCCTTCTTAGACCAAAGAGTTTTCCCAAAGCACACAATAAGTTAGTCTACAGATGTCTCCCCACTGGCTTCAACTCCCACCGACTCAACAGCAGCACAGAAATAGTTGCAACCTGAAATACAGAGTATGATGGCTCTGGACAAGCAGCTGGTGCACACATCAGATCAGAGCCGTAACGTGCAATAGCTCACAGATCAGTAAGATAGATTACAATAAAAGAAGACAGCTGAAAAACAGCCGGCAGCAACTTTCAGCATGGACTTGTCAAAGGTCTGCTTGCTGAGGCTCTTTGGTAGGTCCCAGCAAAGGTTGTGGTGTCTGTGCTGGGGTCTGCAAAACCACATGCAAGCATCAGGTAGTGCAGAGGACCCATAATGAGATCTCCTACAACAAAGCAAAGCAATCATGTTTTCTTACAAAACTTGAGTTTATATGCAAGAGGAAAGAAGAAAGAGCCCAACTCCCCTGAAACACTGTGCATCTCTAACTTCTACTTGAGATCCTTTAACAAATTGCAAGACCTTTGTGTGTTAAACCCTAATTTTATGGCCATTCTCAGGAGATTCAGGCTTTGCCTCTAACATGGAAAACACTTCCAGGTCCTTTAGCTATGAAGTTTCTCAGAGCAGATCCTACAGTGGATCTACATTCGGACCTGGGCAAGAGGGCATAAAGACCCCCAAATTTGACCTGCTCAAGAAAGGACCTCCTTTCCACCTTTGCAAAGCAGTCATATGGAGCCACTGCTCAGAGCACACAAAGCAAAGCAGCTGTGGCTCCACAGACTGCTCTCAGATTTAGGAAGTAGATTTTCCTTTCCAGTTTGTCTTATATGAATAATATGGATTTTACCATGCAGGAAGAACTGACAGTTGTGAAATGGATTTAGTAATCAATATACCCAAGTTTTTATATCAGCAACACAACAATTCACAACCACTGTGGGCTAGAGCAGAAACACATCAGCAGTAGGTCACACAAAGGCTTACCCAAGCCCTGCTCTTCTCTGCACTCAGGCATAACTCCTCTGAAATCAATGGGAGTTTGCTTGAATCGGGAGTAGGGTTCACTCAGTGATAACCCTGAAGTTAAAATACCTATTGCCTCACTACAGACCATTTCAAGGACTAGCTCCCATTATTCTTCCCCAGCAATGGAAAAAAAAAAAGGTATGCTCTCACATTTCAAAACTAGGGGTGGGCTGATGGAGCTGCCAAGTCTCCTCCAGCATTGTGGCATACTGAAAAACAGCAGCTCAATGTTCATACTTTTCAGAAGCCCCTTATTTTCATTTCCATGCATTCATTAGGATTACACAGGTGACCGATGTTACATGATAAGTGTCTCCACGATTACACAAAATGCCATATTAACAAAAAAAAAATCAAAATAAAAATGGTTTGTCAACCACCACAGAAAACGCTGCTGAATGTTTCATGGGCAGCTGGTTTAGCCTCCAGATGCCTGCATGCTATGCGTCAATCTTTAATTACATGATCACACACCAAACTTCAGCCTCAGCAGCAGGAGGTCTACAGCATTACAAGCAACTAAACCCAAGGGAAGGAGCACAAAGGGCTGCTGCAAGTTCCCACTACACTGCACCGGTATAAGCCTGATCTCAATTCTTCTTGTTCTCAAGTTTCCAGTGGAAGAGGGGTTTGTCTCAAGACCTAGGAACACAAAGGCAGCCTGCAAACACGAATATCTACATCGCCAAACCCCAACTGCCTCTGAGGTTTGGATCAGGCCCATCCTGAACATTTTCTGGTAGGATCACCATTGTCCTCCTTCCCCCTTTTCTCTCTTCCCCAGGGAGAACATGCAGGCTGACTTTATAAACAGCATCCACTCACCGTTTCTCCCCATGGATTCCTAAAATCCAGAGGCAAAACACTCAAAGGATTCTACCAGAAATACAAAATAAGAGCAGATGAATCATGGAGGGGGTCACGTGTATGTAGGAGATGTTTTTCTTTCTCTCACCCTATTTGACAGCCCTATATATAAGGCATATACCAAGCCAGCAGCCCCAGGGGAAAAGGGGGAGACCTGGCTGAGCAGAGGCAGCTCTTTCCCCCAAGAGCCTCAAGCCACACTCTCCCCTTGGTGCCTGTGCCTGCAGCTTCCCCAAAAGCTTCATGCCAGGGCTGAAACCCCTTTCCCCTCCCTCAAACAGCCGTTCACAGGCTCTTTGCTGCCCTTCTCCAAAGGCAATGCCCAAAGAGATCCAACTAACCAGTTTTACCAGGAAAGCATACCAGAGAAGTTAAAGCTGTCTGTATATTGCCCTCCATACCCCTCATTTCTTTTGAATACATACGGAGCTGGGCAAATTCACACATCCAACTGATTCATCCCTGATCGTAACACAACATAAGCCTGTATGCGTCTATACTCCAAGGAGTAATCCCGGCTACTTCGGCAGGACTCCGCTGGGGGCGGAGGGTGGAAATCAGGCAGATAAATTAGTTCATGTTAAGCTTTAAAACTGTGCCATTTCTTCCTTTACATCATTTGCTGATTGATTCCTGATTTGGGGTCTTTATAAGAACTTTGTAGGCTAGGCACTTCTGCAGCAGGCAAAGTGACAGCGAGTCTCAGGTGGATTTCTGGACAACAGAGTAATATTATATCATCGTGTCTGCTCAGTGCCCTCTCCGTGCACAATAGCTCTGAGTGGCAGTGCCTGGTAAGCGGATGAAGCAGTAAGAAGTATATGATCTGATGAGCTTGGCTAAGCTGGGGGAGTCTCCTCTACTCGGCTAAATTAAAAACCTCCCTGCAATTTCAGTCCTAATCACCCCCTCTGATGCTCTAATTGATGATGGTCAGTTAACTCCTTCACTCCCAAGGCCATATATTGCAACCTAGAGAGCTGCGCATTAGTCAGCTCTCCATGACTTAAATCAGTTGGATTTAATGGGGTTTTCTTGAAATTTCAGAAAATTAAAATCAAAGTATAAAGGGAGCCACAGTGTAAATATCTCATGGCAGGTCTTTGGTTATTTTAGATCCACGATGCCCTGCTCTCAAGTGGCACAAGCTGTCTCTAAGCCTGGTTTGTGGAAAAGTCTCTGCTCTTCAGTGGCACTGAGACATACATTGGCTTCTCTGCCACTCTCCTCCCTGTGGCTGGCACAGGCAGGGAGCCAGCAGCATTATTACACCCTTGCACCTCCCAGCTGGCAAAACGGTCCTTTACAGCCTTTACCAGTTGGTGCAAGCTGCTCTAACTTGTGTTGAGAAACCAAACCAGAAAAGAAAGTCCTATTTGCATTTTCAGCCTGATTCCAGACACAGCCCCTATATGCTCTACATACAGGCTAGGCTGTTGGCTCTTGCACAACATGCTCCAAACTTAATAACAAAGGTGTGACTAGAGCTGTTAAAACAATCCTGGAACTAAATAACAACTTTCCATTCCACCTCCTATTTATGAAGGTTTTCAGGGAATTGTCTTTACAGTGCATCGTTTTCCTGTAGAATTCTTTCAGTCCTTTAATTCTTTAATACCAAGTAGAGGAAAAAAAAAAAAACCTATGAGATGTGATATATGTTTATACTCTGCTGAATATGAGGCTTTGCAGCATAGGGAAATCTATAGCATGAATTATTCTAACTGATTTATAATAGACAGCAATGCCTTAAGGACTCTATTCCAACTATTTGTGCTTTAATGACAGGGTTCATGTACTGGCTGCATCATATTCAGTAACTAGAGCATCCAAAGCATACGATCATATACCTGTTTAAGAACTACAGCCTATTACCGCATTCTTGAACAGGACTAGAAGCTTGCCCTTTTTTACTACTTATTTTTAAGGTTGTAACTCTTAAGGTTGTGCCTTAAAAGGCTCAGATCTCAATACAACTTACATTTAATACAGTTCCAGTACAAACGTCCAGTCATTGACCCTAGATTTTAAAACCTCCTCATGCCATATTAGAATGCTAGAAACTGCTGGAGTCTATTCTTATTTTTGTTTCTGTTGTGCTGCTTTGCTTCCTTTTCTGCATGGGGAATAGCCTGCAAAGTCTTGAGCCTACTTGGTTACAAACCCCAGCTCAGCTACCCTGTAAATAGGAACCCAGCTGACTCAGGAGGCATCTGGATATCAAGAGATGAGCCAGCTCAGAGGGGCCAAGGCAGAAACCCCTCTCTGCAGCCTAAGAAGCAGAGGTTCAAAGCTGCTCCCCCTAAGATGCTTCAGGACTACTTTACTCAGTGATTAACACCTGACTAGTGGCTGATGTGCAAGCAATAGGGATGAACTGAATGAACTTTCCCACACAAGGTACCGCTCCGTATTACCTGCCTGCAGGGGAAGGCGGTAATTTTTCTAGATGCTTTGACAGACGAAAGCATTGATTCTAGGCAGCCATTCCTACCCAGATCGCCAATTCAGCTTGTAAAGAGCGCAATACTCTCATAACACTTCTTCATTGGTCAATATTAAAAAGGAAAAACAATATTACTTTTTTGGATGCATGAGAAGGACTGAGCCCTGGCTGGCTCCCCACAGCCCTTGCTGAAGTCCAACTCTTCGGTAACTGACTGAAGACATAGTAAAAGGCAAGGAAATTATTTTATTAGAGCCCACTTCCCTTGCTGCTGTTATCTTTGAAAGAGAATTTCCCAGACCCTCAAAGTAACCACATCATCCCTCTCCCAACACTGCTCACAGTGTCCGAGTAATGCAGCATGATACCAAAGTTCACGTGAAATAAGGACACAACAATTCAGTCTCTAACAACAAAAGTGCCCTGAAGTTCTCCCAGCACAACCAGAATCCACATGGCACTGAAAGGTGGAGTGCCTGCCAGCCAGCAAATGGATTTAATTAAACAGCAGAGTGGCTGGCTTCATATGGCTGGAACTGTTGAGTGTAGGTGTGTGTGCCCGTGCATCTCAACACATTAGCAGAACAAAGCCAAACTGCAAAAAACCCATACATTTCTCTTGCAGCAATGAACGTGAACAAACCCTTGCTCTGACCATGCCAGCAGGACATCTTCTGGACTTGATTCTTCAGGAAACTGTTTAAAGTTTGAAAGAGGACACGTAAAAAGAGATATCTGCATAAAGACATCCAAAATTAGAATTTTATAGGCCTTGTTCCGTACTTCAATGTTTTGCACTGGTTAGAAGCCATCAAGACAGGAGAGAATTAAGCCTGGTAATGAAAAAAAACCTTAAAGAGCACCTAAGAAAAGCATCTGAACATTAGACTGTTCCCTTTAGAGGTCAGATTTGATAGCTGTGCTGAGAATAAAAGCATTGCCTACAGTTATTAAAGCAAATGTGCCCAAGACATTGAGGAAACTATCCCATTTCCTGGGTCAGATACCTGCACGCAGCTATGCTTCTGTAACCAAATGACATGCAGATTACTAGGACCCATTGAACTGTGAAAGATAATTTATTCACTTTTTGAATATGTGCTTTTTACACACATATATGTAGTTATATTACTGACCAGCTCTCTGCACCTATTCAGGCTCTAATACCAATACAGCCCACATCAGAAACACCTCTTCCTTTTTGCAACTCCTTTAAGGCAAGAAAGACAAGGGCCACAAACCAATTTAATTGGCCAATGGGGATTTCCACAAGAGGAGAAAGTACTCTTAGGGTACACATAGGGCTGACATTTTACCCCATTCCCCTTTTGTAGTCTATGACAGAAACAAGTCTACAGGCAACAGGCGGGACACATCGGCCATATGGCTACAATTCTTTGTGTTACAGCTATCGAGGGCCAATACATCTCCTAACAGGACAACTGAAAGTCACAATAAGCTGGCACAGCCCATCGCACACCTGAGGTTTTCCCTGAAGGGTTCTAGAAGATGATGAGACAGCTCCATGTTATTTTTGATATAACCTTATTCCCAGGCAGCTCTTACAAAGAACACTAAATGAGGGACTCCATCTAGTCCATTGGCCTTTGCTGGCCTTCTATTTCCACTTTCGTGTTTTTGAGAGTTTCCCAGTAAATGAGTAAAGCATTAGAACATTAGCTCATATAGTACTGCAAAGCCTATTCCAGTAAACCTGTCAGAATTGGCATCATTAATAATAATACTTAGCACTTGCATAGTGCTTTGCATTCTCAGAGCACCATAGACATTAACTTAATTAACAAGTGACAGTTTCACAAGTAGAAACTCTCCCTGCAACACTAGCCTGTGTGCCTGGATTTCTCACAAAATCTCAAGCTCTGCATTAATCCACTTGTCTTTCATCCCTCTAAAATGATTATCTTCCTTTTTTATTCACCTCCTTTGGACATATACACCCATGCTTTTAAAAACCAAGCTATTAAAAATATTCGGGTGGAAGAACACTGACTTAACGTAAGCTAATTGGAAAATCCACATTACCCTACTTTTCAGCCTAAATTACACAAAAATCAGAGCTCTATAATGCACATGTCTGGACAGAACAGGTCTCTAAATTGGTGTAAAGTGTACTTAATATTGATTGCTCTGCAATTTCCAAAACTGTTCAGAAACAGAGAGGTTTTATTTGAATTTTTCCTTCAGGCTTAAAAAGAAGGATGGCCAAAAAAAAAAAATCAATACCTTAGTCTACCTACAGAAATAAAGTAAGCAAAGCCCCTGTCTCTAGCAATTGATACGGCAAACTCACTGGGAAGAACAGCATCCTGTTCTCAGGACCGTATTTCAGAGGTCTGTGGAGCCCATACTCATTTACAAAGATTAAAATTCAGGTGTCACATCCGGCTCGTTTTCCACTTGTAGCCCACCAAGCAAACTCAGCATCCAAAGGACATGTTCATACATTTTCAGACAGAAGCCCCTGTTTAGTCCACCTACACAATGAGGTAAAGATCCTTACTTGCTCTAGCCTTCAACAAGCTTCAGGTTACAAAGGCAAAGGAACAAACTGCACCAGAAACACCCTTTTCTAAGATGCTCATAAATATTATACCCCACAACATGTGTAGATGGCTGGTGCACCTGCAGACGGGGCAAGACACATACTTCCATACCATAGGGCTACTGCAAGCACCCCACACAGAATCCAACAGAAAACACAACCCAAACACTTGGGCAAGAGGGGAAAGAAATCAGCATTAAGACACAAACACTTGAAACCACAGAGATGTTTGGTCTACGGCACACCAGAGACCACGAACAACCCCATCTCCGGCCAGGGGGGTGACAGCCATCAGGGTTTAAACCCTCCCCACCACACACTAAAAGCAATTTCCACTATCAAAATGGATGTCTCTAGGAAAGGAGCACCCAGAGCTGCTGTTGGCTTTGGGAAACCTCTCAGCATGCACAGCCAACCCTCCCAAGAGCCCCCAGCAATGATCCTGGCACACTTAGTCCCTCATACAACCAAGAAGGACCAAAGGTCTTGGTAGCATTTGGGTTACTCACATGTCTGCTGTCCGCAAATCAGCCTTCTCCATAGATGAGACCAGGCCTTATGGGGAGGTCTCCTTCTCTGAATGGCTTGTAGGTCCCCACATTGAAGACGGATGGGTAGGAGAAATCAACCTAACCCTAACACATGCAAAGCCCCAAAGCTGCCTATACCCCCAAGGGAGCATCACAACAACCTACCCCTCCAGCAGCCAAACCCTATTGGCCTCATTCCCACTCTTTTATGAGGGTGGGACCATGGTTAAAAACCCCTCACATCTACTCAAATAGCAGCTGAAGAAGCAGGTGCTCCCACTTGGTAATTGTCTCCAATTGGAGGGATCTCCACTGTGGCACCTTGCTGTGGACACTCCTCTCCTGATCAATCACAGTGTCCTTAGTTGTTCCAGCCCCTGGAAAACAACCTGCTGATGTGATTTTCCTGAATATCCCAATGTTGCCATTTTTGCCTTAGGATCCCAGCTCCTGGAGTCAGGGGGCTTATGTGTTTCTAGTCCTATTTGTGGCTGCAATGGTTGCTTGAATACATCAACAGTTAAAACACTCCAAACACACAGGTGCTATCAGAAAAAGAAGTATTACACTTACCTCTCAATTTTATAAACACCTGGAGCCCAGCATGGGCTGAGGGGTTTCCATTCCCCTGCCTACAATCTGCCACCAGCATCTCTGAAAAGCACCTTCTCCATACAGCACAACTGCCATGACGATTTAGCCATGACATGAATGTTAACTTATAAGTTTTATGGGGAAGTGACATTGGTTTTCAGCTATTTTTTGTGTAAAAGGGGTACTGTCCTGAGCATGCTCAAAGTGTGATGGACAAAAACTTGACAGCACCTGGAGAATTGCTGTAAGCTCTTCCAGGTGGTACTACCACCTTTTGGATAGACACAGGTGATGAAAATCAGCATTGCTCCACTAAAAGTGATGCTAACAGTAACATAGGCTGATTGCTCCAACAAATCCATCCCTTGAAGAGTGTGTCATAACACCTAAATGTTTGATAAATTCGTTATTTTACATCCAAAGACTTTTCTTCTAGCTGTCTAATGCCGATAAGCCATTTGGCCGCAGTATGTTTATGCACAAACACGCACGCAGAGAAATAACCAAACCAACCTATTCAACTGCAGTGAATGCTTCTGAAACAACCTTAATGCTGCCACACCAGCACACAGTGCTAACAACAATTCACAATTTCTCTTCCTCTCATAGACAGTTCAAACACTGGCGAAGCTGCTATCAGTGCATTTAATATCGGCTGTAAGCCTCTGTTTAGCAGGAAGATTACATCCCCCAGATTTCACAGTTCAAAAGTTCATACTGTACTGGTCTATTTATAGACTGCCTGACACTGCCTCTTCTCTGATGCAGATATTCTGGGGGAAAAAGAAAAAGAAAAGGAAAAGAAAAAAAAAACATTTATCCATTTTAACTATTTTGAAACAAGGTTTTAAAGAGTTTGTTTCATGTAGCTAAAGAACCAACTCCCTGTCCTTCATCAGAAACTTTTGTTTGCCAGTGTGAGGGTTTGCAGTGAAGAATTCTTCTGACCTGCCATTAAACCTGACACTTTGAAAAGAAAGTTAAAATTCAGAACTGGATAATCAATGCTAAAATCAGTATATCATTTCTCATTTTTTAACCATTTTCTCAAGAATAACAGGAATGGCTTTGGGGGGGGATAAAAAAATTAAGGAATTCACAGGCTAAAGATTACTTTTGCTGGAGCAGAATGATCAGGAATAGAAAGACTCTTCCAGCTTGTACATCCTTGATTATTTTTATATCTTGTTTTCACTTCCCATTGTACATCTTTTCTCTACGTCTTTCAGCAAGTAAATCCCTCAAACTCTATCTTGGTGCAGGGCTGCTTTAGAAACACAAAATACATATTTTTAAGTCATCTCTAGCTATCTAGTTCCAGAGAGATAAGACGCAGGCCTCGGTGTAATCTCATTTACACAGATCAAAATCAGAACACATTCCACTGGAGTAAGCAGTGTGGCACTGCTGTAAACCTGCATTGCTTCTTTCTTTTGGCAGTTTTGTGTGTGATGCTTTTAACACATTTCTGAGCCAGCTGATTTGAATGTGTTCTTTAATTAAACCTCTGTTTCAAAAATGGAGCAGTACTCACGCTTGTGAAGAGCTTTGCCCTGCCAGTGCTTTCAGGTCAACATCCTTCAGGCACAGCCTCCATCCAGCTTGACCCTGCCCTGATCTGGGATTGGCAGCATCACACTGATTTGCCTTCTCATTCCTTGATGCAAATGATCAAATCCCTATTTTATAGTTGTACTGAAGAAGGAAGAGGTAAGGAGGGAAAGCTTTTGGAACAAATCAAGGACAGGACTCAGATTTACGTCTTCTGGAGCTGCAGAAGGATAATAAAGCTGCTCTGCCACCTTCATTGCCAGAGCTGGATCAAGGAAGTCCTGCCTCTGCACACATGTCCTCGCCTATCTAGTTAGCAGAGCACTTCATGCACAGCTTTCAAGTAACTCGTTAACTAGCTAAATAATTTTGCTATTGATTCATCTGAACATTAAAAACATCAGACAACATTTCTCAAAACCATGTTTTTCCATAAGTAACTATGTTGGTACAATGTTTAGTTTACTGAGAGAAGCACAAAGAGTCTTTCAAAATTGAACCCAGATTGTGAATCATAACATTATTAATAGGGTCAAGAACAGCAGAGCCTCAGTTGTACAAATCCAACTGTGGATTGTCTTCACATCACACCTAGATGAAGTATCCCTTAGCCACTTGTTGCATGCAACATCATCTTTCAGGGAGTGGCTTCTCACTGTCTTTTCTGCTTCATGTTTCCCTCAAGGCATTATGGGCTAGATTGGACAGAGGGTTTGGCATGACTTTTCTGCACTGTAAGTAAGCATCACAAATAGTGGGAAAACCTCATTCCTTTTCACAGTACTCCAGAGGTCATGAAGTATGTGCTTGAAGACGTGTGTATTTAGTCAGTTCGGGCATTAAAATTAAGCTCAAGTTTAGGCATGTTCTATCCAAAGGGAGCTCTGGCTTGCAACCACAGCACTCAGATTTCAGCCAAATATCATGCATCTTTATAAAATAATACAATTTTCTGCCTCATGAGATTCCACTCCCTTTTCTGGACGGGAATGCACCTTCTGAAGGCATCATCTGTAAGCTCCTTAACCAACGTATCTTCTGACAAGCTTTGCCCTGCTAGTTCTCTCGCAAAGCCGCCCAAGTACCCTCAGCTCACCCTCCTCTCAGCTGAGATGGCAGAAGCAGGGCAGCCTGAGTGCCACTTCTCGTACTCAGACTGTGAGTAGCGAGCTGCTTACACAAATCCTCCTCAGGGCTGGTCCAGCGTGACAGCTTTCAGCACGGTAACACAGGGCTGCATGCCTGGAAGAGCCAGCCAGCCTGCAGTGATGGGAGCATTTTGATCGCAAACGGCAGTAAATATTTAATTATTGTGTGATTTCTTCTGTGCAAACCTCAAAGTGTTTCTCAGTATCAATACTTGCTCTGGCTATATGTAACCATCTTTCAACTTGAAGAAATGTATGCAGGAGCAATAATAAATATTTCATGAAACTGTAACTAAAAGCTCTTCGTAGACTTTAGGTGACGTGCTGCTTATTCCAAAGTGAGAGGAAGTACTTCAAGAGTGTATTAATTTCAAATAATTGTAAAGAAATCTTATATTTGTTGGATATCTGCTTTACCCAGCTGAAAATCGAGGCCAAGATGACTCGGTCATTATACTGTAACATGAACTCACTATCCTCCCTTCATACAACATACACAGCACGATTCAAGGTTAAGCATAGAATATCAAAAGACTCAAAGCATGGACAATTTTAATAGTAAAGGAACCTTGACTTTTACTGATTATATTAGTTCAACTAAAATTGACCTTCAATATATGAAGATTTCATTTTCACAAATAAATGGTATGACTGATGCCTTTTATTAGGCTTACAAAAAAGTAATCAGAATTGAAGCTTTCAAGGCCACAATCTCTTTTTCAGTTCAAATTAGAGATAATGGAAGGAAAGAAATAGTTATGAGATCTTAAAAGCTAAACTCATCTTTGTTTGTTTGTTTGTTTCTTAGTAAAAGATGGTAGTATTACTATTTATCAGGTCCCACTAGCTAGCATTGATGCTAAATAACAGCATACCACTTTCCAGCATTCTCACCAGAGTTGTGCATATTTATCCAGTTAATGGGATGGATTTATTACAAGTATTGAATAATTTGGACCCAGCCTACACTGATGTATTTGATGGCATGTGGTCAACACAGCTATTACGGCATGGATCTGCAACTGCTCTATAAACTGGAGCATACAGTCATTAAAATGAATGAGCACAAGTGCTTGTTATGCTGGTTTTAATTATATGTTTATCTCTTTCTCTTTTATCCTTTCATTTTATTTATACCACATGTGGTCACATATGGGCCATAGATGTCATCTTAGGGGGTGTAGGCAAACCCTAGGCAACCATCTTACTTTATTTAGGAGGGTATAACTTGCTTAAGCAGCAATTATAGGGCTATATATCTTAATTTATATACATATTCTGGATTTTTAGTGAAGTCTAGTGTCCAAACTTGAGGGTATTCCAAAGGGAAAAGGAGCAAATCATCATATATACATTACCTTCTTCATTGGGTGAGCTATCTGTTGTATTCCCACCATTGGCTCAAGGCCTATATCTTTCACATGACAGAAAGTGAACAATTTATGCATTTAGTTAAATCTGCTTAACCTGGGTCAAACTACACCCATGCTGGAGCTCTGCCATCATAAGTGAAAAAGAATTATAGATCTGATAGTACATGTTCTGATGAAGGAGAAACAATGACACTGGGCTGATCAACACTTTAACAATGACACAAGTGACTCCTTCTGAGGACAGGATCAGGTCTATTGAAATGATCAATTTAAGTTTTAAATTATACTTTTAATTATTTAAAATAGAATGCCAGCAGAGCTAAGGAAAAGAAAAACCCTTTGTGTCAAACAGTAATTACATCTGACTTTTCCACCGAAAACTCTAAGTGGTGCAGTACTGTATTATAACTGCTTAAAAGTATAAGGTTCTTTCTTTTGCATAGTTCAGATTGTGCACTGAACTAGATAGCTTTGTTAGTAGGGCACACATCTCTTCATTCCTGGAACCCTGCTTGAACTCTTTGCTTAAATGAATACACTGGTTTTGCACAGTCATTAATAGGCAGTAACTCATATCAAAATGCATTGCATTTAATTCAGGACAGTTGGCAGTCTCTGCACAAGAGAGACTCCAAAATGAGCCAGCATATAAAGGAGGGGAATGTCTTCAGCTTAGAGCTGAGGTTACCACTAGGGCAAGGAGGGGATTTTCTCACTCCAGCTGTCTACATCAAACTGGTATTCAGTTCCTGGTACTCCAAGACATGTAATATTGGTGAGAGAAGGGAAAAAAAAAACCACAGAAAAACCCTAAAGCCCAACACTCAAATGCTCATTTGGAGAACAGCAAATTGTAAATAAGACATTTATTTTAAAAAAATAATAATATATATACTGCTCGTGCATCAATCACCTCCATTTCTGATGCGATGCCAAACAGAGAGGATGAATGAGGGCTCAGCGCAGTCAGGAAGAGTGCAAAAATCAACAGCACTAAAGCTACTTTTCAGGTTAGCATAATCTTCTGTCTGCAAACACTGTTTTATCTGATTTTTTTTTTATTGGACAGCTGTGATCTTCTCCTTTCAAAACCTTGTCACTGCTGTTCAGCAGAAATGTAAGTGATATGATTAAGGAACATGGCATCTTGTATAATCGGTCGTAATCATTATCTAGGGGTTTCAGTAACATGACACATGCACAGCAACAGCAGCATCTGCTATGGACTGACAGATATCTCAAGCTCAGGATGATGGAAGCACACTCAGGGATTTGTAAACTTGTCTTGGCTAATGCCACTATCCTGATGTGAACCTGTTGTTGGCTATGCTGCTTAAAGGCCAAAGATTAAGAGTGTTTTATAAAGTTCATCCTATCCCTCATGGACCTATATCTCTGGCCACTGTGGGATGAATTACCTTAGCAGACCTTTCCCACTTTCACTGATAGGATAGTACTTTTGGAAGTAGCTGCAAAGAGCAGAACTCTATTTTTATAGCATTTCCTCACCATGCATCAGGTTGGTCTTTTACAAACACTCAGCACTGGATTAACTGTGTTTCCAGAGAAGTCAACAAAGCTGAATTGCGTAGTATACCATGTAAGTTACAAACACTAGCGAATGGATTCCCCACTTCAGGGACATGGGACTGTAACTTGAGAGAGCATTACCGTGTCTTTGCTGCTTGCCTAGAAACTCCTTACCCTACGTAGGAGCTGAAGACTGCTGGCCCCAGTGACAGCAACTGTATTCTGGACACTTCTTAAGGGAGATATGAAGTCTGTTTCTTCCTCAGCCTGCAGGTACTAAAATCCAGTCTCTCACTTACTGCACATGTTCCCCAACCACTGTGCTATTAAAGCTCTGGGAAAAGTCAAGATGTTTTCCATGCCTCCTTGTTATAGCAGAGTCACTGGAAGGCAAATGGCACTGAGCCAGGAGAACAAGCAAATGAGAATCACACCAGAAAGAGGATACATGCTTTTCTTTTTTAATGTTTTTTTTTTTGTTTTAGCAAAATTTAGAACAGCTGTAGACTGCATTAATTTACTCTGAGGTCTGACTGATTGCCAAGGCCATGGTTGGGGACATCACTCTGGAAATTCATCATCCCTCCATGTCGACATCAGAGGATTAAGACTTGGGCACTGTTCTTTTATTGTGACTCCAACTTTTTGCTTTCACTCACCTCTAACAGGATCTTGTATTCAGCCTGCTCCATTCAGCTTTTAGTATCGTTACTGCAACTGTCTGTCTGGGACTGTTACAAGCCATCAGCCATTGGACAGTGTGAGGCCAGACTGTTCTGATATGAAGCAAACCCTTTTTTTACACAAACACAGCATTTTCTAAAGGTAACATCCATCCAGACAGGCTGCTGTAGCAGTACCATTTATTTATCAGTATTACACCTCAGTTACAGGAGCATCAGTATGCAATATTAACAATTTACAGATGCCAAGTAATGTTTAGGGTTATTGCCAAGTAACAGCAAAGATTATGTTTGTTATCCAGCAGTTGTGAATAATGACCACACTGGGAAAAGAAGCCATGTTATTTAGGAATAACACATCTAATTGTCCCAAAAGTATTTATTCCTACCTTAATTTTTGAAGGCTTTGTGGATAAGGATGTTTCATAACCTTTTAGAACATTATGATCCACATTTCCTTACTCTCACCATGTAGGATTTTAATCCACAAATCATCTCCTCAGGTTAGTTTTTTTATTATAGAAATGGGCCATGCTGATTTATACTGTTTGAGAATCTGGACCATTGAGCTCAAGAGGACGATTATGGAGTCAGGTCCTCATCAGGTTCAATGATGGTATCAGAATCTGATTCTGCTTCTGCTCAGGGACAACTGGATTGAGAACTGATGAAAGGAGAGGCAATTAGTTAACCACACTTGCGAAGGAGGCAAATATAGAATGCAAATGTGCCTGCCTCTTTAAGGCTTCCTCTACTGTTGCCTCATGGAACAAAAAAAAATCCTTTTTGCTTTATTCTCAAATACAAACATTCTGAATGATTATTGTGTAAGTGCCAGGATGTAGGTATCAGAATTCACTCTTCCTTCTTGTTTCCTTGCAGGTCAAGGTGTGAAAGAAAAATATGTGTATAAATAAAACAAGCACAGATCAGATGTAAAAATCCACCTGCTTCATTTATTAAAGCGATTCTGCATGCGAAAATACATAATATCCTGAATTAGGTAGCATATGAAAGTACAGCTAGGTAAATCTAAACAGAACTTTGATTATATATACATTTGGGAATATAAAGCAGGGTGAGATCAAATGTAATGTAATCAAAGGTAGAGAAAAGAATATGGCACAACAGGGCAATGAGCAGAACTTCAGCTCTTAAGCATTGCATTTTTGCTGAAGACATTGCCACAGGTGAAGTTACAATAGCTGCTCCCACTTTCTGCATGGGAGCAAGCAGGTGTTCCTGCCTTTGCTTTGCCTCTGAGACAAACACATGCTAATATTAGCTACCTACTTCCAGTCACCACCAGAAGGAGCTTAGCAGATGATATTTTCATTGGATTGTGCAATAATGTGAAGTCTTCTCTAATCTTATTTGGCACATTACCCATTGGATTTATGGAAATCCTCCATGAACTTTAACCTGGAGGTGTAGCAGTCACATAAACTCTGCATGTGTGTGTGTGTGTGTTGCGGTGGTCATGAGGGACGCCCTTGACTTTACCTGCTGCCAAAGCCTCTGGCTAGGCCTACAAGTAAGCCTTAAATCCAAAGGGAAAGAGGTATGATAAATCAGTCTTCCGAACACATAGCACTTTAGCTGATTAGCATGGAGAAAAAAAGAATTAATAATGAGGAGGTAAAAAAAAAGATAGCCAGAAACTACAAACACCAGGGAGTCTGTTTCAGTGTTGCTTGAAAATAAAGCAACAATAGCAAGACTAGTCATCTCATTAAATAATAATTTGTTATTTCCCTTTAATGCTGCACATGTTCTTTAATGGTTGTGACTTCTTAAGACAGTTTGACTATAATTTCCACACATTTATCAATAGGAAACTTGTATAACTTTTAATGAGTCCTTGAACTGACCACCTGTGAACAAGAGGTATCATAAACCTTGTCTCTCGAAATACAAAAAACTAATTTGAGCATAAGTTTTCTTTGATGTGGCTGATCTGAAGTGGGTTGTGAGACTAGTGGCAAACAGCTCAAGCCTCTACAAAATTAACACATGCCTCCCACTTCTGTCCAATGGCAAGGAGTAGAAGGTGTTCTCATTTCTCACATTTGGAAAACTGCAGGTAATTAGAGAAAGAAAAGGTCTCTGTTTATGAAAGATTCTTTCATTAGGAAGGTATATTGATATATTTCATTATGGTCAGAGTCCAGTCATCAGGAGAAATTTCCAGTTGTTGAAACTAACCTGATGGTCTTTCACGTCTACATGATTTGTAAGTTGGACATCTTGTGACAAGAGATGAGTACGTGCTTTGAGATGGATTTGGGACTCAGGGGAATTTCATTTTAAATCAAATTAGTCTAATTTACTGCAGAATTTCAGGAAAAAAAGCATGTGAAGAATGTCATTTCATTGCAGCTGAAACAGCTTCCCAGTTTTGCCCGCTCTGACAAAGGTGCTGATGACTGGTTATAAAAAGGAATTTTACTGGATTTTGCTCATATTTGTGTATCACCTGTCAGATTTTCCTGTTTCACTTTGACTTCACTGTTCTGATTAAAGTTTAATATTTGGGCTTTAAATTACACATCCTCTGGCACGTGTTGCCACATGCAGAGATTTCCTTTAAAACTGTAATGAGATGATGCTGTATCAATATATTTGGATGAAAAATTTCGAAAGGGATGAAACAAGAATGTTACATTTTCAACAGGGAGTTTTCAAATATATTGAATAAAAAGAATATTTTGTTCTCAGACACAAAACGTGTAGATGACACTTTCAATAGAGCAAGTTTTGTTTCAGCATTTGTTGTCCAACAGTCATGCTGAGGCCTTCAAAGCTAAATATTTTCAAGGCATCAACTTCTTCAAAAGATTTGAATTTTGCATTTTCACCCCAAAGCAGGAAGAAACAAAATGTCAAAAATTGAATGAAATATAAATTCCAGGTTTGCACCCAGTTCTTTAATTTTTAGTCCACAGGTATGGGTTATCTTCCAAGTCTGAACATCTTGCAGGAACTAAATGCATGTCTTGGAACTCTAATGCCATTCTGGGGAAGACTACAGATACGTTGAATGCATTTCCCAGTATGGGATCTGCAAGGGAGAATGGTGAAGAAGCTGGAAAAATGAGAAGGCAAAACCACCACAAATGCACAAACTGTTTTTACAGAAATACTGGTATGAGCAAGGTAACTCCATCCCTTCACTCAGATGGCAATCACATCACAGGTAACGCGATGTTTTACTGCTTTTGGCAGCATTAGAGATATAACCTCTCTGTGATGAACAGATTTTAGCAGTTTTTCCTGTGTGCTGGTTTGTACCAAACTTTCATTTGATATTAAACGCAAATATTCTAAAGTTACTCCTATTTTCTTCTTGCATAAATAAACTGTCTACAGGCAGTGGAAAGAGGTACTTGTTATTGCATTTTTGTTGTGACAATGTCAAAAAAAACCCATGCTAGGTGTTTTCCAAAGGGCTATCTTTGTCCTGATGAGCATCCCTACAGCAAACGCAATTGCATCCTTTTAAAACATCATCTTGATGCCACAGAACACGGTGTGGATTTATTGAGTGATTCACTGCACCAATAACACTGTCCTTTAGTTTTCACACAGTTTTAATGGCAATACATGAAAATTTGGAGCTGCACCATATTTCCCTCTGTGGCATTGGTCTCAAATGAGCTAGGGCCCTCATTTTTCCATTTGACTTATGGGAATGAATATGCAGCAGGAGGAGCTGCCTTACATTTTCCATTCTTCATGTTAAACATAATCTGCCAGCCTAAGTGCTGAATCACATCTCCCAACTGTTTCCTGCTCCAATTGTGCCTTTGCTTGTGTTGCTTTTATTTACCATGTCGGCTTGCACCTTTCTTAAGAGCGTTGCTTTTCTTCCCCTTCTAGCAAATATATCCTTTTCTCTATGGCAATTTTTGAGATTTGTGCTCAAGTCAGGGGTTAGACAAACCTTATCAGTATGCGTATGTGTGTGCACTTGTGTATGTAATTCAGGTATTTTCTCTTACTGAGCAGGACGGTTGCACTGGAAAGCTTGTAAAAGCGAGAATGGAACAACAGCACAGTGCATCAAAAGGGGAACGAAGATTCTTTTTCCATAATTTTAGCTGAATGCATCACAAAGTGGCAATTATGTGGCACATTTTTCTTCTAAAAAAATGGCCTCGTTGTGCCTCTAGACAACAAAACAGCATGAAGAAACCATACAGTCACAGCTTGGTTCCAAATAACCATGTTTACCTAATATACACAAATATGCCAGGCCTAACTATATAAATATTGCTGTTCTGACTTATTTCTGGAAGTTTCTAAAACACATAACGTGGGGAGTAGAAAAGAACATTCGTTATTTATTTTCACTGTAGGAAAAGGCAGTAAGTCTCAAGTATAAATATATTAGCAATGTAATAGGGAAAGATGACAGGAGTATCTGTGGAACATTTTATACCCACTCATGTAGTGAAGAACAAGCAATGGAAAAATTCATCTGAGGTGTGCAGCTTGAATTTGTATAAGAGGCATTTTGATTTATCTAGAAAATGTTTCCTGTGGTATTCAATTTTAATTGATTCTGCCATGGTTTTCTTCTTTTTTCCTGCTATAAGATATTCAAGAGATTCTCAGGGTGACATGAAACACTTTTAAGAGAACTATCAGTTATCTCCTTTTTCTTATCACTTGGGCAGCTTTTTTCCAGCATTCAAAACTCGCCTTTGAGTTTTAAAGCTGCCTCCCCAGACTGCTGTCAGATGAAGTCTATTGACAGCGAGGTTTTGCTCTGGGGACCTAATGTAATAGCTGAATGCATCAGAAAGTGCAAATGATGCAAAATGTCTCAAAAAAAATATTCCTAACAAGAACTCAGGAAATTCCCTGACCAGAAGCGTGACTGACTTTAATAAATGGCATATTCAAATGTAACAAAAGATAATTTCAGTGTAATTCCAGGGGAGCCCATGGCAGATGAATCTCAGCTTGTGGCACATGCACCCAGTAATGCTCAGTGTGCCTGTGTCAAGGGCACAGGGCTGAGATGGTGAGTTCTTGCCTGCTAAACCCGGCAGATGATGGGGCTCAAGACTGGAAGAGGCTCCCAGTACCTGTTAGTCAAGTCTTGACTTGAATTGTTCTGTTGGTGGTTTCCATGAGGATTCTTACGACTCAGAGCCATGGCAGTCATTCCTCTGCCACAACCACCAATCCAAGAATTTTCTCCATTTTCAGTTTCTAGGAAAAACCGGGAATTTATAGGGCCTAATTCACCTCTCAACTGGCGCAGAGATAAGTGCTGAGATTTGGCAAATACAACTTCCATGTGATGCTGAGGCAGCCAAAAATTATTATTGGTGTTCATTTACATCTGTGCCAATTTTGGGGATGAGGGTGACAACTGGACCAGTAGCTTCATCTGCTGCCTCTCACTCATCTCAGTGCTCTGCGATAGAAGCTGCCCCAAGGCATAAAACACGGGAGTCCTGCTCAGTGTCCCAGTATAAACTGGTTAAACTGTGGTACATCTGACCCTGTAAAACTAATCACCATCATTAGAAACAGTACAAAGAAAAAGAGGTGCAAGGAAAAAACACTGGAGGGGAAAAAAAAGGATTTATGAAAAGTGTGAAATGGGAGCACTGATTGTAGTTTAATTTTAATTTATTTCATTTTTCAAAAATATTTTGAAGGCCTGCATTTTATTACTGTAAAAATACCACCCAAAACATCTCCTCCCTTTCTTGGCATCTGCTTGCTTCTAAAAGACTTTGAAACAACATGATTTGTGGTTTGGCTTTTCGTTCTGTTTGCACTTGGTGGGTTTGGCCTTGTTTATTTGCAAGGACAGAGGTGGCTCCACTTCACTGCATTCTTATTCCTATTTGTCCAATCTGTAAACTTTAATTAATTTTCCTCCTGTTTGGAAAACTTAGATTCTGACGAAAAGACGGTCTTCTCCTCTTCCGAAAGCCAGAAAATTCTCTAAAATTCTAAAGCAGCAAAAAGAAATTTGAAGAAAAATTATAAAAAGAAGGAAAAATGAATCCTTACCATTCTTTCGCATTTGCTTCCACACCCAAATATAAAACTCAAAAGTCTCCTTAAAAATCACCCTTTGAGAACAGAAGTTTAAAATTTCAATGTAAAGCAATTGTTTTGTAGCTACATTTTACACTGCTGTAGAAAATACGTTATTTTGTGATTGCAAAACTATTCACTCATTAGTATATATTTTTAACTAAAAATAGTTTTTGACAGACATTTTGAGGAATAACAAAAGAAAAATGGATCTAATAAATCCAAAATATAACCAGGCTTAAATGATCTACTGGAAGATTTGCTGAAGAAATTAATATACTTGTTTAATATTCAGCAGTAAAAACCAATGGGATATTATGAAAAGAGAGCCCTTCCATGAGGAAACATGAGAAGATTTCATCGGATAACTATTCAGTTAGGAGAAACAATGAATAAAGCAAGAGGGATTCTTCAGGAGAGTTAATGAAAAAAATCTGGTTTCTACAAAAATAATCACTGTCTCTCTCAACTGACACCTTTTGACTGTCTCCTCATTTCAGTGCTCTGCTGTTAAGGTAGGGATTTTATGCTCCACTGAAACCAGTTTCACCATGGATCTAGTCCAACCACAGTGAAATTTAAGCTGAAGAATTCACTTATTTCTCATTTGTTTGTTTTAATTGAACAACAAGAATTATCTCATCCAGCTGTCATAATGGGATGGCTCTGGATCTCTCCCACTTCTTAGACCTATCCTTTTATTTCTTTTCTAGAAATCATAAATCCTTGATCACATGGGTCCAATTGCTTCAAAGCCACTACATCATAAACGATGTTTTTCCACCAATTTCATTTAGCTTCTATGACTTTTTCCCAGAGTTCTGATCCTTATTCAAATTAAAAGCAAGCAAACAAACAAACCCATCTTTTTATCCCTTTTCCTTGTCCAGATGCCTTGCAAAACAAAGGCAAATAACAGCTTTGATCTAGAGAAAGCGTGGATTTTCTTTCTTCTTTTAAACAGGCAGAGGATATTTGTACAAGTGAAGGATCAGGGTCAGGACAGGCAGAGCTTGTGACCGAAGTTGTCTATCTTCAGGCTATGCAACTCTGCTGCAAGTTTCCCTAATGCCTTGGCAGTGATCCATTGCCTGACCTGGAGACACTGAGCTGAGAGAGAGAAGCCAATTAGGTTATAACCTGAAGTTGGTTCAAACAGAGGCCCCGAAGGTGAATGCTGGCTACCTTATCCACTAAGCTGCCCTGAATCGGCATGTAGATTAAATAGGAATGGGTTCTTTTTGTCAAAAATCAGAATTACCCTAGCAATTAGAATGGTATAAAATACTGCGTGGGGGAAAAATACATTTACGAAAATTGTTTCCTATGCAGTAGAAAAGCTACTTTAGGCAAATTTGTCTTCTCTGCTGTACTCCTTTGGGTAGATTCTGTAAGAATATGCTAATTGCACCATTTCATTAGTAAATCTCCTGTTTTATTCAAAAGCGTGTATGTAAACAAGAAGAGTATTCAGAAAAAAAAACATACCAATGTGTTTGCATTTGTTGAAACAGACAAACCATGAATGAATGCTAGAACAGCATTTGGAATTTCCTCTACATTCCCCTATTTTCTTAGTACATTTGGCAGGGGATAAAAATAAACAAAAATTAGGACATGAGCATGGAACCTCAACTTCCATAAATTGGCACAAGTCCATCCAGCTCCATGGAGCTGCTTTGATTTATATCGATCGAAGAGCTGGCCTCAAGGTTTATGGGAGTAATGGGAATGGGAGAATTTCAGCAGTGGAGGAGAGATGATCTGCTGCGGGGAGCTGCACATGCAATGCGTGGCCGTGACTGCTTACTCACTAATTAAACCAGTTTTTTATTTTGGTGCTGGAAAGATGGTTAAAACCATCTGTTTCTTTTTAGAATAATCTACTAGCTAAGAAGGAAATGTGGTCAAGATCAGATCTAGGTGATAAATAGTTGTTTGGGGCTTTTTTATTCTGTGGCTAAACATAAAGATCCAAGTAGTATTTGCGTCAGTTCTTAAGTACAGATGTAAAGGTTTATTGCAATGTGACAAACAAAATGATCTTAGGTTGATTTGCAATGTTTTGCTTCAACCAAAACAGTGATTTAGTTTCTTTAGTATTTTATTAAAGCTTCCTTCTTTCTGCCTCTTTTAACCCTTGTGATATGGAAGCATGTAATATATTTTGAAATAAATGTTGAAAGGAATATTCCCAATTTTTTTACTAAAACTAATTGATGACTATGACCTCGTCTGATGTCTTTTGTACATCAGGCAATCAACAGGCTGATGCCTCAGTGGAGTGTTCCAGCAAATTACCTGGCACAGCCTTTGCAGGGTAGTTGTGCTGAAGCACATCCCTGGAGCTGAATTAGAGGTTGTAAATTGCCTCCACAAATCCCTTCCCTCATAGTCACTTATTGTCCCACATAAGTAGCTATCATTTTAATTGACAAGAGTGTTGTATGAGGGATACAAAATCATGAAAAAATATGAAGTGCATCATACAGAGACAAAACACAGCTCCATTGAAATTATACCTTGTCAAGAGGGAAAATATTCTGGTTGGCTGAACATGAATCGAAGAATTTGGAAGACCAGAATGCTGGAATTACCTGCACTTGGAAAGTAAGTATAGAAAAGGACCCAGCTTGCTTATTTAGAAATATCTTTCTCTCTACTTATTACTTACTTTTCTTTTGTGTTGGTCACAAACAGAAGGAAAAGCAGGGAAGAACTAAAATATAAATAACAACTTGTGTTTGTGGAGTGGATAGTCCAGAAGACACGTAACAGCCCCAAAGCATTTCCCTTGGGAAAACAGCTTGAATCCAGCCAGAGTCTGAAGCAATGGCCATCCTTAGGCTGTTCAAGGGCCCAAGTGCAGTGAGTTTGTGGACCGTGTCCCTCCCTCATAAGGGCATTTAAGTTGTTCACAGGCTCTGCATTGGCCCTATAAACAAAGATGAATTTCACTCTCTGAACACATCTGTCATGTTAGGGCTCTGACACCATGCATGATGGTGCTTAGCACTCTCGGTACTGTGCACATGGAGATTTTTAGTACTATCTTTTCTCTTCTAAAACAAATAATTAAAAAAATAAATACGTGCACAAACCTGTAATCACAGTTGTCATCTTACGATGCAAAGCCACAAACAGAACATCCAGTTCCTGTAACATTCTTGTCTGTGTTTTCTGCTCCATGCTTTGTATTGCCCTATGAAACGCATACATCAATAAAATGAAGATTGGAGGTTATTTTCCCCCTATTTAAAAAACATAAAAATGAAGCATACATGACCAAAAAGCTGAAAAATGTGACAAATAAAAATGCGTTATCCCTCCTGAGTTCTGTTTCATTTTACATCCTGATATCCCTTGCTGACAAGGGAGAAATATCTTACATCACAAGTTCTAGTGGAAGTCAACAAAGCTATTCCTGTCTTAAAGACTAAGGGTGGAAGAATCTACACCTTAATTTTTGTACTAAAAAGAGAGATTTAAAAAGTTTACATCCACTTTTGATTGATTTATTTATTTAATCCATCCACTGATAACACAAAAGCTTCTGCTTTAGCACTTTACTGTTGATGCTTGACTGAACTATAGAGCTTATTTTTTTTATACAACCCTGAAATCAGCTTCAACATTGAAACAAAGGCCATGACACTAGAGATTTTCAAGCAGATGGAGTAAAAAATATTGGGTTTGTGTGTATCAGTGCAGTAGGTGTTGAAAATATAAAAAAGAGGACCATTGATCAAAATAATAGATAGAAGCATTTTTTAATCTGCAGAAGTCCATACATGTATCTTCAGTTGTACACACACATAGGAAGACATGCAGAAGTGTATCTCTATCTCCTGAAGTACTTGGCATTCCATATATCTTTTGGCTTTTAGTTCTATTCCATTGACAGTTCAGCCAGAATACTGTTTCCCCTTCCCTTGTGGCAAGATACATGTTAAGCTTTCTTTTTCTTTAACAGTGTTAAAGTGTCTTGTGCTGTTTTCTGTCTTTTGTTTGGGATGTGTTTTGCTTTGTTCTCAAAGCAGAAAGGTACAAGTCCTCAAATAGATTTTTATTGCCAAAAATCAAGAGTGTTTAAAGTACAGCCAACTTGATGAGGGTTTTCTTGAAGGGGAGAGGGAGGTTTCTGCTGCTACCCCAACAGCACTTGCAAGTGCGTTGACCAGCGGAAAATTCAATCTCAGGGTGAGGACCAAGAAGACTCCAACTCCCCTTTCCTCTCCCTGTACTGCAAACCTGAAGGCTCTTGACATCTCCTATGATTAAATCATTAGGACAATGTGCTTTGCTGAGGAACGGCCTCGGCAGGAGGTCAGATTTCAAGGATAGCACTTGCACTAACAGAATGGTGTAAAAGAGATTTATTGACTCGATACTGATATTTATTAAATATACTGTGAGTGCCACCAGTACATTTTCTGCCTTTGCATTCAAAGCACTTTTAAGGAAAACATGTATCACTATATATAGCTTACAGATGAGTAGACTGAGGCACAGCAAAAACAAACGATCTGGTGGTTCAAAATTAATAACTAAATCAGGAACATAAGTTGCAAGGGAACACTAAGCAACTGGCTGCAGTGGCTTGTCTATTAAGCTAAATACATTACCCTAACTCAGGAAGGAGAAATGTTCCTGAAGGCAAGGCTTTTTTGATACAAAGCCTCCTAATATTACCCAACTTTGCACTGAACGCCCTGAGAAGTAAGAGTTAACTTTAATGAAAGCCCATTTGTGCTTTTAAATGTCATATATGTAGCTTGATTAATGGAAATAGATTACAAAGAAATATATTTTAATATGGAGAACATACTTACCAGTGCACTATCAGAGCACAACTGACATGGGACGCAGTCTAAACAAAAGTCAGCAGCTACTAATGAGGCTTGTTAGTGATGCTAATCTATGTAAATGTTATTAATTGAGAACATCTATCTTTTATCTCCAACATTTGGTAATCAGGCAATTAAAAAACAATGACATTCCCGGCGGTTGTTCTCCCAGTTAAAAAAAAGTGATCAAAGAGTCCTGAATAAGGAAAGGGAAAGTCCCTTATCAAGAGCTGGGCCTTGCCTTGGGCTACCAGGCCTCATTAAAGGCAGAAAAGCTCTGTTGATCACCAATTAACCTGATTTGTAGGAACTCTGATAAAGACCTCAAACAACATGAGTTTTCTTAACTATAATAAATGACACAGTTTATTGACAAAAATAAAAACGTTTGGTTTGAAAAAGAACATAAAGGACCTATTCAAATTGCATAGCCCTACCACACACCAGCTCTGAAAGACGTGGGATAGGTTTAACTTCACCACATTGGTGGCATATTATCAATGCCAGATACAGTCAAACCTATTAACAGCCATATACACAACAACCAAATATATACATATTTGGCATATTTGGTAGCTGTCACATAAATTTCTGTCATCTCTAGTCATAACAGACAGCAGATTGCATTAATTATGTATGTACTATGCTCATGAATGGAAATTCAGCGCTCTAGGGTGAACTCCATCTCGAAACAAGAAAGTAGGAGAAAAAAAAGGGATATTTTCTTGAGGCTTAATTGGTGGACATTTTGTGATTATACTTTTTTTTTTCTTCATCTTTAAGCAGTTGCTTTAAATTATCCCCAGTGTAAATTTCCATATGCCTTTTTAACCCATTCTTTCCATCCTGGAGAATTTCATTCTCACTCTCAGGTATTGTTCGTTGTGTCACGACTCATAGGTAAAGCACTGCAGTGTGACTGTCAACTATAATTGTAATTATTGCCAGCAGTTCGTTAATTCACATGGTGATGGCCTGTCCCTGTTTATCTCTCTAGAGAAAGAGGGAATAATAACTAAATGTTGGGCTTAGAGTTGAGTGAAAAAGCAGCGCAGATTTGGTACTGAACTCAAGCTTTCTCCGTATTTAAAGGTTAACTGGTTTTATTTTAGTGCTGCATCTATTCCACCAAACCTATGTATTGTGAATGTATCTGCTAAATTGTCTGCATACTGGGGATCTTGCCGGCATTAGCATGTCTTATCAAATGATACCCTGGGCTTACATTGCTTTATATGCAAAATTTTAAGTGTCCTTTAAGTTTTCAATAGAAGAATGCATTTGGGACTAAATAAGACTAAACCTGCCTTATTAGGTCTGTTGAGTAGCTGATGTCCATGATCCTTATGGGCCAGATCTGACTTTGATAAGAATCAGATTGGGTCATAAAGTGAAAAAATACCACTGTCACTTTTTCTGACATATCCATTTGACACATGCAGGACTGTATCACAGATTTATACATCAAAAATTCAGCTCACTTTTCTTCCTTGTGATGGTTTCATCATTTCTATGAAAATAGTTTCCACTATGATATCTTTTCCTCCTCACATCTGCCTTTTTTAATTCTCTGTTTGTGCCTATTCAATACAGAACTGAATTAGTGAAGAAAATCATATGGGGAGGTCCAATGCCTTTAAATGAGCAATTTTTAGAAACTTCAACTCTAATACACAAATTGATGCTATGTCACATTTAGCAGAGAACGCTGGGTATCAAAAGACATGTCTGAGAAGAAACAAAAAAGAGACATAGCAGTAAGGGTAGCATGAAGTGTCAACAACCCCTTTGAAGCTGAGACCCCTTTTTATTAAGATGATAAAATGAAAGATCAGCTGCTTAATGTTGGAGCATGTGAATATTTTGATCTCAGACATCATCTATGCTTTTACTTTTTTTTGCTTTTTTAACTAATGCATTAGTGCCTCACACACACACACAAAAAAAGGTATTGGTTAGTGATACCATGGGTGAGCTTTTATCTTACCATATAGATCTGAGCATGTTTTACAGCAAAGATAATTATCTCTAACCAGTGATTTTGGTTGGTCTTTGATTTAGCTGTTCAAGCAGATGCCACCATAGAGATTCTATTATGCACAAACAATTGTATTTCATTGGTGAGTGCCCTGCATGCCTACCTCATTATTAGAACCCAATTAATTTTTCTTTGTAATAAAATGGAAAGACTTAGAGCTAACAGGAAGGCTAATCTAAAGAAATTTGGACCAACCGCAAAGAGTACCTGGAAGAAGCATAAAGAAAGAAGAGCGGTAATTACGTGACACATGCACATATACAAAAAAGAACCAACATGAATTGAAGTTTCAGAAAGAGGCCCAGGGAGCACAGATCGCAATCTGGCTAGATTGCAAAAGTACTACTAAGATGTCTTAATTGTATGATTGATGTAAGCTTCAAAAGAAAGCTCAGTATTCACAATGGCTACAAGGTTATGAGTGTTATCTAATGTATAAGAAAACTGCTACCGAAGGCAAACACTGCACATGAAACTTGAGACCTTTCTCTTTTAGAACCAATCAATAACATCTTATTTTTAATCTATATTATGTTTAAGAAAATGTGATGACATCTTTGATTGAAGATCACACAAATAATTATGCTAATAACAACTCGCTTTGTAGGATCTACAAGGATTGGATCTACAAGAACTGTCGTTTGAATTCCTGTGACACAGTATGTGAGGGAACCTGGTTCAATTACCTGATAGAAGTACATAGAGTATTTGTTTGAGGGAAACCTAGAAAAGCATTGCTTGGGGACATTGATTAACACAGTCTAACACAGTTCTGATTACTTTAATCCAGTGGCTTAGCTCACCAGCAAATTATCTGTTTTCAAGATAGTGGGGTTAGCTGACACTGGGAATCTTACCTTGCCGAGAATTCCAATATTTCAAAATTTGTTTATCTCCAAATCAGACAAAAAGCCTTCCAGATTTCATTTCCTTTCAAACTTGTTACTAGAATTTAATTTCTGTTCAGTTTTATCATTACGCCTGTCAATATCAATGGAAAATAAATAAAGAAAACATAGATTTCATCAAAATGAAACATTTTTATAATTTGGGGTTAAAAATTCAATTAAGACATCAATACAAACCTTTTTTGAGTCAAGCAAATCATTGTATTCCAGAAGGAAATTTCTTCATTTGAACATTTTAAACACGAGGTTGTTTCTGAGCCTGCTAAAAATTCACAGAAGATGACCAAATACTCAGCGCTTCTCTGGCTATTGGTACCACTGTCAATAAACTGCTTTTTTGCCCTTCTTTTGGTGCTATTTGTTTTGGTGGCTATGAGGAAATGCTAGCTTTGCATATGAAGTGCCCTCACTTATATATACCAAACAAAATTTATTCTAAGGAACTAACAAGTATTTCTTTTTGAGTAACCAAAATTATGGATAAAAATAGATGGACTTGAAATAGGTCTTTATCCACAATAGACAGAAGAAAGAAATTTAAAGTTATGAACATACTATATTACAGTCTATGTTTTTAATGCAAGGACCCACATAAACATCATCTTCTGAGATGGGTTTGAGTAGTCCTCTACTACTTAATCTTTGTCTGGGCAGTAGGTGAAGCAGTTTTCTCTTCTACCTGTTCAATCTGTTTTATTATTGAAGGGTAACTCGCTTGGAGATATCCAAATATAATCTTAACACCGTTGGCCCAATACTATCTGAAGGTCTTTTTATGAATCCTGATTGACCAGGTCTGATAGCAATAGAGTGAGAGTTAATGCTACAAGCATTACACAGAAGAGGCAAAAATAAAAGCTCTACTGTGCAGACAGGAGGGGTGAAGGGTCCATTGAAAATCAGAGAGATTAGCAACTCATCACATTATATGTGGGTTATCAGGAGACAGAGGTAATGAAAGTGAGACCTATATCCTTGATCAATAAGAGTTTGACTGCATTTTGAGTTCATTTTCCCCTGCCGAGAGTGAGACAGCAAGCTTACTATTGATCACAGCGTTAATCCATAACTAGTCGGGGCCCTAGCCTGGTGGAACAAGGAGGAAAAATAAGATAATAAGCAGGAACTCTTGATCTTTTATTATGGTGTGCTAGATAAAGAGAGTGAAAGGTTCAAGGTGAAATACTTTATGGTTAACCCCTTCGTTGCTGCTTAACTCCAAGTGCATGGATGACAGTAAATTAGCCAGGCCTCATTTTTTGATATATATTGACCTTGAATCCTGTTGACAAACCTTTTGCTAGGACACCCACATATTTGTACAGGTTACCACTCCACATCTCTTCAAAGCCCAGGGGACAGAGGCACTCACATGGCATCTGAGTAAGATGCAGGGGCCATATCCACATCTGGTAAAAGCCTGTGTCTTTACCCTGAAATAAGCAGGCATGAGTTGCTGTAGGGGAGATGAGAGGAGATGCATCCCTAAAACTTCACCTTCAGCAGTGTTGTTTGACAACTGATCTTGCTGACCTTAAAATGAGCAAGAGCTTCTATTCCTTGTGTATTTATTCTAGCCTTTGTTACAAGCATGCCTAGATATTCTGTGGTCATAGCTTTTGGATGTCTTTTTTTTCTTCCTCTGATGTTTTTAACTGACAACATGTGCAATTAAGACAACCTAATCTTTCCCATGGCAACAGCTGACTGATGTCAGGGACAGCAACCGTTTTGAGGTGAGCAGCTGACAGGAAGTAGTGATGGCCAACTACCTTTTAATAAATCCTGGGAAAAGGAAGAAAATTAACATTGTTACTGCAAATGTGGTTTTAAACCATGAATATTACATAAACTGTTGTTTCAGTGAAATTGTAAAATAGCAACATTCCTTTCAAGACTAAGATGATCTCTGCTTCTTAATTAAAGTTTCCATACAGCATTGGAAATACAAGTTTTAAGTTCCTTCCATTTGGAGGTGAGGATCCCACCAAGAGCTTAGTAATTCAGGAAACACCTGCTCTGGCTCCTGTATTGGTATAATAGCAATATTTGCATCTATACGTGCATTGATCCTTACTGTCTCTTTGTGTGATACTGTCACATCATCACCAGATAATGTTCCAGTACTGACATTTCTAGTCTCAGTTAAAGTGACCCATACAGCAGCACAGCAGTGGCATTCCCTAGGCTGTTGGGGATGTCTTAGAGATGCAACCGAGAACTAACAACCTTGTAAATACAATCTATGAGGAATGGTTTCATTTTATTTGTTTATGTATTAAAGAAAACTCCTCTTTATTCCTTGAACTTTTGGGGCAAAAGTCATAGGTTTGGTCTGCCTAGATAAAAAATGTTTTTCTTCTGTAGACTGCAGCAATGCACATTATCCCCTGGGAACTGAAAACACAGAAATGCTGGTACACATGACACTGAAGGAATACTCTTACACATCCTACGATTTGGCCAAATCATAATTACACTCTGCCTTCTAATGCCTCATTGCTATTTTGGTTGGGTAGTGTGCCTTTCAGCTCTGAGAGGCTACAACTAACCTACTTAGATAGCCTGTACTACTAATTTACAACCTCTATAGAGCTACCTCACAACTAGCTCCTTTTAGTTGTTAAATTATCCCTATGCATTGTTTCCATGTTGCATGAGTTGGCTGGGATAATTAATGCCTGTAAAGAACTTCAAGGGTTTTGGATGAAATGTACAGTAGAATTGTAACAAATTACTCTGGTGATGATGATGATAAATAAATACTACAGCAAAAAACTGACAACAGCTTTCATATGCTGTTAAAAACACTAACCTGTAGCTGGAATGCTCTTTTCCACCTGTGAGTGCTCTGTAGTCTCAGATACACAAACAGAGAGGAGATTAATCTTCAAGTGGTAGATAACCATTTCTTCTTAGTGTTCAGCATGTTTTACACAAGGGTGTGTAATGCAACTATCCACTGTAACATAAATCAATTTATGGACAAAACAAGAGGAAGAAAAAGCAACATTGTTCTTCAGATTAATAATACACAAAAATAATACAGAGAAAAGTGAACAGTAAAAAGTCCCAAGAACTGGCAGTTTGGAGGGGTTTTAATAACAAATTGCTAAAATATTGCTGTAGGCAGCACCCACAGGTTCAGCTGAGTGGTTCTTCCTACACAATACAGAGAAGCAGAGACTCCTGCAGATCAAAAGCAAGCATCTCTTTGCAGTTTTAGGGGCTGTGTTTACTGGACTTTGCTCCTTTATAGTATTTCAGTACTTCAATGCACGTTATTAGTTTTATATTCTGAAAACACAGCTTTGACTGCAAAGGCTCAAATGTTTGACGCCTTTAATTCAAGGTGTTGGTTTTCCCTGACAAGGAGGTTTCCCCAAACTCTCTCATCTCATTTTTTTCTTGCACTTGAAAGCAATCATTAAGTTTGCAATGAAAGGAGGTGGTTAGTGCAGAGGAAATTGTAAAGTGGACTGTTGCACAGGAGCTGCTTTTGAAGGCCATGATCTAGACTGGACACTGATGCCTCAATTTGCTTATACAGGCATTTATATATGCACGTGAACAAGGCATAGATTTATGTGCTCTGAAAGACATCCCCTAAATCTTCATGGATTGTATTTTCTGACTACAGCCTCCATTTATGCACATGCCAATATTTAGTGCAATCCGTGCACAAATAAATGTTCTTGTCTTCATCTAACCAAGGCAGCAACCTTCAAAAATACCACTCATGACAGATATGTGTACAGAGATTCAAACGTACAGATGAAGCAGTCCATTCATCTGCTATAACGTGTGCCAAACCAATAATGAAATGCAATGTAACATTTATAGTCAGATCAGAGCTTTGTGGTTTTACTCTCTTGAAAGTTCTCAGGTTGACATTTCTGCCCAAGGTGTCCCTGGGGAGGGCTACAGAGCCCTGCTAAATATTTGCAAATGAGTCTACTTCTTGTGCAAGCCTAATAGGGAAAGTTTTACCATCAGACTGTGGGGTGAATGAATCTCCCAATTCATTAAGGAAGGAGAGAGACCACAATTCAGAGTCTGAAGAATGATTTTTCTCCTTTTGCTAGGAAGGTTTCACCTTGGGTTTCGGAGTGAGAATTTAGAGTCAGTCTTTGGAGACAGAAACAGCAAAGGTTCCAATTCAGTGTATTCAGTTCTGTATTTCATTAAATGAGGAAGAATATATAGGAAAGGGTGGTATAGAAAGCCATTAGAAGAATAACTGAAGGAAGATGGACTCTAATTGGCTTATGGTCTAGTTGTCACATGTAGAAAGCATCCAGAGTGGAGACCTAAACAGAGTCCCTCAAGTCTACAGCTGGTGCATTCTTACCTTTGAAGTCCAGCTGTTAGATAGGATGGGATAGGTCATTATCTCTCTCACAAAACACTTTTTTACATCAGAATTTAACAATTTTTTGGCCAATTTGTCAAGTTACCTTTGAATTACCTTAATAACTTTTCCCAAGGGTTAATTTTGAAATTACTTCAGATTAAAGAATGAAAATAAAACATTTCAATGTGCTCAAGGCTTTTAAAGTACCCTAACAGGAAATGGACTTTTCATTTTCCAAAAACTCTTTTTTGTAACAACACATGGCAGATCATTTTTGTCTGATGCTGTGTTTTACATGACTTTAATTCAAACACGCAAGATTGTTACATGTACTCAACGGAAAACACAGAGCAACCTCACAGCCTCACTTACCAGTTGTGAACACTATAATCTCAAAGCAGTGAGAGAATGAGCACGACCCCGCTCTTCAGCCAGGTTTAGTGGAGATCTGCCATGTGGTAGATGATGTTTATTATGTTTTTATGGTTTGGAGCTCTTTGGTGGCCTACACAAAACACATTGCTCACAATTATGTCCTCAATCCATTTTGTAGAAGTCAATGCCTAGGCACATTGGGGACAACTGGCATAAAAATTAATTCTACTGTACACGTTGCTAAAGTGATAATGGAATACTTTACTGTAACATACATTGTAATCACACTAAGGAATACTGGCATAAGATATTACAAATAGAATTTCAGCCCCCGATTGTCAAAACCAACAATAATTGAAGCCATTATTTTATATTAATTATGGGTTACCTACCAATGTCTTTAATTAATTGATTAATGTTGTAATATGATTAGGTACTTTATAATTATTGTTGAAAAAGGTTAATTTGTCAAGAAGGATACAAGGTAAATAGAAATGTTATTAAAACTCCATATAAACATTGAATAAAACTTGAACTAAATGCAAAGAAATGGTATGAAGGAATAAATGCCTAAACATATAAGTATACACACCCACATATCTATTGCAATTTCATAAAATAAATGGATTTCTTATTGTTGTTTTTCTCTCATTATAAAGGAGACAACTGCAATTTTTATTTCTGTGTCAGGGGGAATTTTAATCTAAAAAATAATAATTTTCTGGTCTCTTGGAGGAAATTATTCCTTTTTGCAGTATTTCAACCAAAGGAATTATTTGTAATTATGTTTAAATCATTATTGTGCTTTCATTTACATGGAAAATTGTTCTTATTGAGGACAAATGTAAATTAAAAGTAGTTCTGCAATCACATCAGTAACATTTTATAAACAGAGTTTAAAGTCTTTGAAATGTAAGCAATCTTTTTTCTTTAACTCATAGATATTTTTCAAGATTTGGCAATTTGCTCTGTTATCAGCCCCAAAAGGTATGTTTACCTCTCTTGGCTGAATTTCCCAATACCTAAGGCTTAGGAAACAAGAATTACCTTCAGTAGGATTCACTGAGGTCTCTTCCATGTCTCTTGGTGTGGGCAAAGAGGGCTCCTAGACCCTAAAAGCCTTCAGATCCTTCTTCTCCAAGCATACCTTAGAGCTGCTGTCAGGTTTCTTACATCTCTACTTGCTACTGGATCTTACAGGCTATTTTATGCCTGAGTAACTTTGCTCAGCAGAGTACTTTTTCCTGAATTCCCTGCAATTGCTCTTATTTATTTAACAGCTGACAGCTGCTGAAGTTCTTGGGAGTTCTTTGAGAAACATTGCCTCTCCCTACGTGCTTGTGCAGAACCAAGTGCATTTTGGGTTGGGATAGTCCCCTGAACCATGGCGCATGAGGCAAACAGCAGACAAAAGTCATGCAATTGAAAGCCAGGATGTTAAAACAGGTGTAGTGGGATCAGAAGCCATCCCTAGTGTTCATTACTGGCATATGCTATAATACTATCAAATTATTTCAGCAACCTGATGTGAGAATGGGGTGTGGGGCAGAAATTTGCAGATGGTAACAAGGGCAAAAAATGCCAAATGAATTTTAAGTCTGTGCAGCATAACATTTAGCATCAAAGTGAGCATTTAGTACCAAATACCATTAATTAACATTTCCATGGGCTTTTTATTAAATGCTTGCTCAGCAAGTCAAGTGTCTTTCAAACTCGGAACAGCTGTGAATGTATAAAAATATATTGACACAGATATATTCATGCATGCAAATAAATGTATTTCTCTCATTTGTTGTCAATGATTGTTATTATATTATGGGTTTTTAACAAGTTAGAAACTAATCCGCATCATCAACCTGACCAGCGGAAAGGGGGGTCATACTTTAATACCTGTCTACCTATTTGTAATCTCTCTGTAGCATCTGGTCTCAGCTAATCCTCTGTTTCCTACTTGTTAGCTCTGAGGAAAGGGGTATGAGCCCTAACCCGGATTTTATTTCCAGCAGCTCTTTTAAGGCTACTCAGGTACTCATTTAAAACTGCTTTCAATACAGAAAAGGAGTCAGTCGATGCCAATCAAGAAATAAAAAGGGCATAAATTCAGTTTAAAGTAATGCATTGCGACCAACAGTTCTGCAACTAAATGCAGTTCTTCCAGCTTAATCATCATATAGCTTGCTAATGCCAGACCCAGTTAGCAGGTACCTGGTAGTTTTTGTTTTTACCCTCTGACAGTAACTAAATTAATTTGTTTCCTAATAAAATATTTCAGGATGTTGAGAAAATACAGATAAGTAGACGGAATCCTTATTAGGATCATCAGTATTAACATAAAATCCTTTTGTTCTCATTAAAGAAAATGCAGTCAATTTAATTAATGCACATTAATCCCCAGTTGACATTAAAATCAGCTAAAAAACAACACTCACTGATATAGATTATTAAAATGAGACCAAAAAAAAAAAGAGTACAAGGTGGCCCCTATAGGAAGAAAATCATTACTGAAGACCTAGGTTTCCTTTGGTTTTTTATGGAAAATGTAATCCAGCTGGAGTCACAATTGCCTGCCCATTACTCTGAGGAATGTTTGCACCCACCAGTCATTTCCCTGTTGGACTCAGGAGCAGAAAGGCACTCCAGAGATGGAAATCTGCCCCCTGCAATGGTGATGTGGAAAAGACTTAGTCATTCTTACACTAGTCCTTGCTGGAAGTGACTGATTCTACACAGGATACTGGGCTGTATTATTTTCAGGACTACTGCTAAGCTTGACAATCTTATTTTGCCCTCTTTATCCATTAAGGCTTTTTGTACTTTTGTTGCCTTGGCCGTGATTCAGCAGCATGTTAAGACATTGTATGATCTCTAAGTGGGTGAGTGATTCCATCCCTGTGGGGCAAAGCCCTGAACCTCACATTTTATTTTAGACACAAGATATCTCAATGAAGTCTATCAGATCCCTCACGTGCCATCAATTAAGCAGGTGCTTAAGAGTAGTACTATAAAAATGCTCGAATGACTCAGGTGTGTCAGACTTATTTTCCAAAGCATTGTAGGTATCTAAATCTCATAAGCCTTATATGTGTGTTCAAGTTCCTTCTATGCTTGTACGTGTGAGAGCACATCAAATGCACTTGCCCTGGGAACAATGCAGGTATTTGAGCCCCACCTGATTAGGAGCTGTTTGCTGGCACAGGGCCCTGCTAGTGTGACAGTACCAACCAGGGGACATGAGTTCTTTTTTGCACAGGGACCTCAAGTACCACACTGGGCTCTGCAGGAAAATGATGCCAAGATCAGGCTCCTCCAGGTGAATTTCCAGTCCATACTCAGGGATCTACCCTGGAGCCTAGTATGGAGTGGGAATCAAGGGACCGTTCAACATCCAGTTTCCTTCCTTCAAAGGCTGGAACAGCATCAGGAACTGAGGAGTTTCAGAGCTGGGATTTGCAGCAGCAATGCTTTAGATGCCTGACACCACAGGGGATCCCAGAGTTAATAGGTTCACCCAAGAACTACATTTCTGCCTCTGCTTCCCCAGTGCCTGCTCTAGCTACTGAGATACAGAGCCATGCTCCTTCTTGCTCATTTCCTCTGGCCCAATTCTTCTGCAAAGTGGAACTGTTTCAGGAGGAATTGATGGAAATGTGACCCTTTTCTCTCCTTCAAATCCCAGCAGAGATGGAGCAGAAGCCAATGTCCTCTCAGACCTTGAGCATATATCACACCATCCCTGTAGGGCTAGTCTAACCAACCCCTTCAGGGCTTGTAGAAGGGCAGGGAAATCACACCTTCCAGGAAGGAAAAGACAGCAGGTCTTTTTCTTTCAGCCGGTCCATTTTCTCCTTTAAACCCCTGAGAACCCCCTCAATGAGAGCCCTTGGACAAACACGAAGGCCTCATTTATGAAGGGCTCAGGTAAAAAGCATAGAACATCAAGCTGTTCAGCACTGCCAAGGGACAGAGAACCCTAGACCTGCCCAGAGGCAAATTCTAAGCACTTGCCAGGCATCAGGGAGAAAAGCTGCAGTGTCTGCAAACTGGGTTTCTTTCGACCAGCAGCCGCTTAGGCATGTTGAGAAGCCACATTTTGGATATAGGTGTGTAAGTGCCTTTGTACACCTAGCCTAAGTTGCCTTTGAAAATTGGTTTTAGATGGCTCTGCAAATATTATCTTACTATTACTTTGTTGAATGCAGACTGAAATCATTTGCTTGTGGAAGGTGTATGTTGACGAGGGATTGATCTTCAGTGTGTAGCTTAGATTTCAACTGAAGATGGCAGAAACGTTTTCTGCAAGAAAAATGTCTTAAGTTCTGGTTCAGAATTCTTGCGTCTATAACAAAAATCAATTCATTTTTATAGAATGTAGGATCAATAATATGTATTTGTGCTCCTGGACATGAGTATTTCTGAAATACCATTCAAGTCACGGCAGGTCTTATTTAAGTTAATGAGAGTTTTGCCATTGATTGTTTGGTTATGTTTCACTTTATAGTTCTTCATTGGTACCTGGTGGTTTTATTTTACACACATTTTAACTCCAGAGTGACAATTTTTTTCTTCTTCTCCAGGATTTCTGTCCTCTATCAAAACCCTGTGCCTACCCTTCACTACTGATTACACTTACTGATTACACAGATTTTATTCACTATTTTTAAAGCCAAGATAAAACATGTAAAAGGAAAAATAGAATTGTGCGATTATCCCATGAACGGGGAGGTTTTATTTTTAGAACATACCGGGTTGCTAACAAAATAGAACCTTTTTCATGGCATGACATATTCCAAACTCTGATAAGGTTTTGGGCTAATTACATAAGAAGCGAGGTTTGTTAATGTACGGGGTTTATGATAGATGTTAGCTTGTAGAGGTTCTCCTTTTTGCTTCATATTTTAAAGTTTCCTTTCATGTGTGTGAAAAATGAGTAAAAGTGTCAAGTCTTATCACACCTGACCTTGCTTTTTGGCTAGCCTCTTTCCCTTATCTATCAAACACATTACTCTCCCCATCATAACGTGGTAGTGCAAACATCGCAGCTGGCCAGCAAACATGACCAAAGCTACCTTTAAACTACCTCTAGACTCTTTAAACTCAACTAAAAGGCTGATTAGGTTCCACCTCTTTGGTCATTATCTCATTTCGATAGCCACGCAATGAAAAAGCAACCTAGTAAAAAGCTGTCTCATAGGAAAACTAGTTTAAAGTGTGTGCTTGCTTAGGACGGTGTACTTAAAGAAAACAATTTATTCGTTCGTCAAAACCAACTGTGTAAACTAGTTTAGCTGTTTGCCGAGGTTTGGAATGAACAAACGTTGTTGTTTTCCTCCCAGCGCTCCCCGGGAGGGGCTGAGAGGGACCTGGAGGTACCGGTACCGGCCCTAGCCAAGGCGAGCTCTGCTCCCAGCCCAACAGAGCACCGGCGGGGAGCCTGATCCCCTGCTTGGGCAGGTAGAACCCCACCGAGAAAAGCGATGAGAAAACCCGACCGCGCTCCATCATCCCTCTTACTGATGGCAAAGGGGCTGCCCAGGAAGTGCATTAACCCCCCTCGCTGCTTGATCCCTTCTCCCTACCCAGGAATTATCTCTTTTTTTCTTTTTTTTTCCTCCTTTTCTAAACAAATTTTAAAGGAAGAGATTAGGAAGGGGAGGAGAGGCGGGGTGCGGGCGCAGGGTTGGGTGCGAGCCTGCAGCCGCTGGGGAAGGAAAACCACAAGCCTTTCTCGGGCGGTGTTCGCTCGGGTTTCTTTCGCAAGCACGGCACAATGGCAACTATTCAGGAATCAGTCAATATGACCTGGCACTAACAAGCCCTAAAAACATATATGCTTCATTCTTACAGAGCCTAGGAATCATGTTTTTAAGTGGGATTTACTTTACTCTGTCAACAGAACAGGTAAATGCGGGAAGTCCCTGGTGCAGAGTAAAAGTGCGCACCGTCACCTCCTCCGAAAGAGGCGTTTGGACCATAAAACCACCTTTCCCGGCCAGCTGCAGGGGTCTCACCGCAGGTGGTCCTAAATGACAGGATTCTTCTCAAGCAAAAAGAAGCTGGAGAGGAGAAATGCCCTGGGAAAAGCCGGGGCAGGCAAGCCGGCCTCCTTCGGGGGGGCTTCCCAGGGGTGCTGCGAGGGTGGGAAAGGAGAGGAGGAGTCCCAGCCACCAAGGGGTTACGAGCCCGGCGGTTGGAGCTGTTTGTCACTGGCACCCACCAGGAAAAAAATAAATAAAGAAAAAAAGAAAAAAAAAAAAAAGGAAAAAAAAAAAAAGGCGAGAGAAAGAAAATAAAAAAACCCAGAATTACTGATTAACGTGATCTGTCAATACGCCTTTGGCCCGCGGGACTGAAGCCGATCTATTACCTGGCACCTCCTCTGCCATCTCCCTCACCTTGCTAAGCCCCTGCAGCTCTCGCCTGGCCCTGAGTCATGGGCAAACAGTGCCGGGTGCCAGGCTGCGCCCGGGGCAGCGGCCCGGCCAGGCACCTCCCGGGGCCGGGCACACACCTCGCCGGGCTCGGCCTCCACCGAGAGTAGGGGCTCAGGCTGGGTTTGGGGGCTCCTGAAGCGTTTGGAGAGTGAATAAGTGAGGTCGCTCCTCCCAGGATAAAGAGAAAAGAGAGAAGAGAGCCGTCTGCGGGGAGCGAGGGCTTGTTCCGAGGCATAGCCTCGGACAAAGAAGGAAAGAAATAATAATAATAAATAATAATTATTTTAAAGAGCAGTTGGGGGAAAAAAACAGGTAATTTCCCATAGCGAAAAAAGAAAAAAAAAACACGAAAAACAAAATTAATAATGGTACCTTAATTAAACCTGCCCCGAATGCGCGGCACTGGGAAGCAGCCCGGACCCGAACACCCACCGGGGCTGCCCAGGAAGGGACCAGCATCCCGCCGCGGGCAACAGCTACCGAGAACCAGAGCTCCTTGCGCAAATGAATTCATCACAGAGCTTGTTAAACAATTTGCAGGGCGGGGATGGTGTGGAGTGGGGGAGTTAAGGGGATTTTGGGGGGTGTTTTGTTTTTAACTCCTCTCTTGGGGGCAAACAGCAGCTGGCAGCCAAAAGACTTTCTGAACTGTTTCATCTGGGGAAAGTGGGGAGAAAACTGACGCCTGATTCCCCCCGCATTTAAAATATTCTTGAAAATAATTGACCGACCGCCGCTATTAAGCATTGGACGTGGCTGCAGGTGCTGGACTCGGGTGCTTTGAGAATCCCCGAAAATGCTCATTTGCAGGAAGAACTTGTTAAAAATAAAGGGCTTGGATTAAACTAAGAGTCTAAAGGGGTTTGTTGGTGAGACCGTTCGCATCACGATCGTGTGAGCACTCCTCCACCTTTCCACGCATTTTTAATTCGGAAAAGCCTAGTAGCTGTGCGGTACTAGTTCATAGAAACCCCTCGCTGTATTTCCCGAGAACCTCGTCTGTGCTGTAGGACCTGCTGTGTTAAATTATGATCCAAAGGCTGTGGGGTGGGAACAATCAATCAGAATACCTGGGGTAGTGTGTAATGTGTGTGCTCTTGCCAGCGGGAGCAAGCGGCCCCTGAACACAGTCCCCCAGCAGGTTAAATAAATATGATACTATAGACAAACCGAGAGGATTACACGGCCGCATCAATCAGCTGTTGATAAAATACAATCTTCCTTTAATACACGCTGGGAAAGTTATTTAACACTTACAAAACCTGAATCCAGTGCTGTTTCTTTTAGTAAAACGGGAGAAAAAAAATATTCTTTGAAAGTGCAACTCTTCTTAAAAGGCAAGGAGGGGTGATAGTTGCATTTTCCTGGGGGGATATAATAGACACCTTTTAAGGAAGCCACAGACACTGTACAAAGTACGCGAGCCACGATGCTGGAAAAATACAGAAGCTGTTAAAAGAACAAGTCGGTGTGGAAGTGGCCGGAGCCGATTCCAGGCTGCGCATTAGGGTTTATTTCCTTTTCATTCAGGATTTCACAACCCGGATGGCTGAAAGGCTCCCGAGAAGTGTTTCTTCTTGGCGTGCAATTAGGGACTAGCACCTCCAAGGAGGAAGCACCCGGGGCTCTTCCCGCCCAGTTCGGCATTTATCGCTGCTGCTGGACAGTTCGAGCTGCTGAAGAGGCAGGACGGATGTGCGTGTTTTATTGTTAATAGAGCTTGTCAGAGAAACAGTAATAAAAGATGAGATGTTCCTAAAAGAAATCAGTTCTCCCGGGTATTTGTCGAAACAAAAAGTTGATGGCAGTGGCTGATGGCGGGGGGGTTTGGTTGGATTTCTTTGGGGGGTGGCCGGTAGGAATGAGTAGGGCTATTGGGGTACGATGAGTTTGCCCCGTCTCAGGTAAAGGAGAGTGGAAGAAGTTTTGCCTAGTGAGTTAAAAAGGGCTGTCTCCCGAGTACACTTTGGGATTTTCGCCCATTCGTTACCTTCCCGCTTCCCACTCACTTAAATACGCCCTTTTCTTTTTAATTACCATCACGGTGCCTTGTGCCACTGATGTCCTAGGGCAGGCCCGGCTCTACCCTTCTCATGACGCGGGCAGCGGTGCGGGGTTCAACGCCTCCTCCTGGGCGCCAAGCCCCGCTCCCTCCTGCCCGAAGCAACTCCAGGCAGGGGAGAAGCCAGCCCCGAGCCAGGGGAGAGAAGGCATAAATCACCGGGCAGCCAAAACCTCTGAGGGGAAAGGCAGGAAGAAATTCTGACAAGCTTTCCCCTAACAAATGAAGATTAATGCCCGCTGTAAAAAGGCAGCGCTTGGAAGTGATGTTTATACAAGAAAAAGTACTGGAAATAGGGAAAAGAAGGTGGGGGGACTGGAATAGAGCCCGGGAGGGCGTCATTCCTGTGCTAATCCCAACCCAGGCGCTGATGAGCCAAAAAGGCAATCGACGCCCGGTCCCTCCCCGCTGGGGACACCCGCACTCCCTCGTCCTAGTGGGATGTTCCGAGCCCCGCGGACGCCCTCGGGGCGCACCGGAGTGGGAGGGAAGCGGGAGGGAAGCTCCAGGAAAGCGCGGCTTGGGACACGGGCAGCCACGCGTGGACGCGGGGCACGGGATTGGGGTTCGGTCCGATGCCCCCAGAGGTGGGGGGTGTCCCTCAGTCAGCCCTGGAGGGGCTGCGGGCTCCTCCGCTCCGCTAATCGGTTTGGAAAGTTGCTCTAAAGAGCTCTTTACCTGCAACAGACACCCTTAAGCACTCTCCAGGGGCTTGTTGGGCAGATGTAATGGCAAGGCCAGGGGGTCTTGTTTGGCTAGACGTAGGGACATTTGTCATGGCTGACCTGTGAACTTCAGCTTCTGAGCTCAGAACTGTAAGGAGAGGCTGGGGCTAATGTAATAAAGCGAGAGAGACAAGAGGAAAGGCCTATCTTGCCCCAGGGCCACCACATGTTCACTCCGTTTTACTGTCAGTGCTACAAGGAAGCTGTGGCTTCATTTCATATTCCATTAATATTTACAGCGGCGATTGAATTTCCCATTACAAAGTTCACCATACATACACTGCTAATATGAAATATTAATAGTATTGTGCACATTATGAAAAGTCTTACTATTAAAAAAATATAGAGAGAGATATACTGGGCAATTTGCACGGGTAAATTCATTTACTGTGCCCACTTGGACGAGGGCACCCGCAACCGGGGTTAGGCGGGGGGGCGCGGGAGTTGCGCAGGGAGCAGCCCCGGAGCTCGGGTGACACCGCAGGAAGCAGCACATTCCTCGCAAAGCGACCTCCATCCATGAGCTTGAACCATTTGGTTTGGAAGGGTCACGTTTTCCATCTGGTCTGAGGCTTCCTGAGGACGGGAGATGCCCAAAGCGGCTTTCCCCGCAAAGGGATGGGGCTAGGGGAGGGGGGATCAGGTGGGTCCGATGGGGACAGAGGGGTTGTAGCCGTTTCGGCTGCTTCCCCCACCTCGACTTCGATGCACAAGCAAAGCCTGTGGGTCTAAAAGAGGAGTAATCGGGCACCAACTTCGCAGACTTCAGTTCTCAGTTGCTGCTCAGAGCGGACAGGGAAATCTTCTCTCCTGTGAAAGGAAAACTGGCCTTGAGAGTCCCAAAAGTGCCCCGAGGATCAACTGAAATGAAAGTAAACCGATAAAAGTATTGATTTTAACAGGTGCAAACTTAGACCCTCTCCTGCAGCACTTACTGTGCTTCACTTGGGAAAGTTGCCCGGGATTATTCTGCTCTATTATTTTTATTGTATTTTTTGTAATTCTGAACGCAAACAGCCGTTCCTTTCTATGCATCGCAAATCTGCACATTCTTGGGAAAACAGGAATTTACCATTTATGTGTGAGCAAAGTGCAGGGAGAGGAAGGAGGGAAGTTTGGGGAGCAGAGGGGGGATGGCCCATGGCTCGCTATGCAAGTCCCCACAAGTATTTAATATATTAGGAAAAAAGTTGGATTTTAAAACTATTTTTTACCCAGAGAGAAATCTTTAATTACTTTGGCGCCACTCTGCAACTCAGATTAGTTTTTAAACACCACCACCACCACCACCACCCCCCCCCGTTTTCCATCAGGAGCTGGGCTGTATTGATCTGCAGGGGTATTTACTTTCTGCTGATTGCAGTAAGTAAAAGCCGCTGGAGAGTCACTCTCTTCACCTTGGATCTTCGGTGAAGGTTGTGTTTGAACTTCTCTAGGAGCGTTTCACCTCCCTGCTCTGCCAGATTGAACGGTTTCCTCTAGGTCTGGGCCCCGGCTAAGCTGTGCCTAGGGTTGATTTTTTTCCCTGGCATATTTTGGCCATGGGGGGAAAGCAAAGCCAGAGGGAAATCCCTGGGCAGCCAGAGGTGCTGCAGATGTGGGTAGAGCTCTGTCTGTTAGCCAGCAGATCGTAGTGGCTCCTCTGTTTTTCCAAAGCTTCCCCCACGCACTAGGAATAGAGGCTATTTATGTCTCTTAATAGATCTGGATTAAGGTAATTTAGGAATCCTGAGTGTCGCCGCTCAGCTCAGGGAGATGACAGGCTCTAGGAGGTATGGATGGGTGACATTTCCACCATGAGATTCGTCCTTCCCCCTGCCCCGCTCCCCCTTGAGCTCCCCCCTTCCAGCCCTAAATGTGTCATGCTTTGTCACATCCTCTGCGTGTGTGTTTTTAGAGAACATTTGAATAAAAGGCTCGATGCCAGGTATTGGTGACACAGTGGGTGGAATTTGCAGCCTTTCCACAAAGAGTTGGAAGCCTCCATTTGCATAAGGTCAGGGTACAGCTTCTCACAGAACTTTAGCAGCATCTCTGTCTCTTAGCAACACTCTTGCACTCTTGGTCCCTGCATTAAATTGACTGGTCCTTTCCTTTTCTTCCTTTCATAAGGAGGCTTACAATAAAATGTCACCCTTCCAACCTGTGCCTGTCACCCAGTAGGTCATCTGTTTCTCTTACACCTCCTTCCCCCCCACACTTCATCTCCAATTAGGGGATGAGATTATTCATTTGGTGGATTCCCAAAACTGCTTCATTTTTTATTTTGTTAATTAATATTAATAACATTTCTCCCTTTGTATTAATAAAAAGGAGCCCTCATAAACAGTGAGGAGATAAGGAGCAAATTGCAGGCACCTGCAAAACAATGGGATTGGAGAGGGGTAATAAGGCGAGTGGAGATAGAGAGAGCAAGGTTTAGGTCATCCTCTCCACCCATTTAGTTGATGCAGGGTTGAACTCAGCATGGAAGCCTTCAATGTGCTCAGAATATTAGAGTCACCCCTCTTGGCTCCGGCATGGGAATTGGTGACAGAATACAGATGCTGATAGGTGGTGTTAATGGAGGGTCAGGCTTGGACAATAGTATCCATCACTTGCCTCATGGCTCTGCTGTCAGATGGAGTCATTTCTGACTGCTCTATCACCAAGATTTGGGAGAGATTCAATTATTACCTTCAGCTTGGCAGCGGTAGATACAAATCTATGCCCGAAGGACTTGGAAAAAATCACACACACCCCTCTCTTCCCGAGTGGATTTTTCCCCTTTCTAAATTAAAAATAAGTAAATACATTAAATAAAATAAATAAAATGGAGGGGTAAAAGGAAAACTAAATGTACGTGCCACTCAATATGCCCCTTTGCTACAAGTTGCTGGAAAAAAAAAACAGCCCCTCGTTGCTCGGCCTCAGAGTTTCCGCACTGTGACACTTCTGTGGGGAAGATTATGGTGGATCCTCTGAACTTTGAAGCCTACTCTCAGAGTTTGTGCCTTTCCCCCCCAGGGCTCCGGGCTCTGCATCCCTGGCAGGAGGTAAATCCTGCCTGAGGGTGATGGGGCTGAGCCCGACCCGCTCCGGCTTCACCCGGGGCGAAGCGGGAATTATTGATAAAGTGCCCCCATTAACTTGAAGACCGGGGCTAAAGGATAAACTTTAACCACGGGAAAGCTCTCCATTTCTCCCTTCCTACTTTTAAAATGTATTTAAGTGGTGATAGCCTTTTAAATTCAGCCCGGGTTTTATTCCCCGGCTCCCCGTGGCGAACTGATCCACTTCTGAGGAGAAGCGGCTTGTTTTCTCTAACACGTTATCCACCTCTTGAGTGGTGCAAATGCTGAGGTGAAACCCGGTGCTTTTCAGCGGTATTCCTTCAAAACTCTTCTTCAAACGCCCCCCTCCCTCCTCGCTGCTCCTCCTGAAGCTTTCAGACACTGTAATTCCTGCAAGATAAATTCTCAGGTAATGGGTTCTGAGAAAAAGCAACAGAGGTTAGGAGTCAACTGCCTCCTCTTTAATAATTCACATGTCATATTTCTTCCACTTTGTCAAGTTGGCTAAAGAAGATGGGCAGGGCTGCGACAGGCAGACACTTGAGTTTATTATCCTGGGGACCCAGGGAAGGGCGATACCCTCTCTTCTTCTAGAAGAGGGGCAAATCCCGCTGCCTAGCTCCTGGATTGCCATCTGCTCCCCATCTCCCAGCGACTTCCCAAACGGAAGCGCTTTTCCCCATCAGACGCGTTCCCACCTGGCTTTTCTCTTCCCCCTTCTCCTCTCCTGTTTACCTTTAAAGCTGCTAATCGTCCCTTCGCCTCTTTTACTACCATAAAAGACAATGCACAAATACACCTCAGCGAGATCCCAGACTGTATTTTTAGTTGATGTTATTCTTTTAACCAATTCAGTGTGATACCTCTCCCTGAATTACAGCACTCTTTCACACGGGATAGTTTTCTGTTCACCTTTCTAAAAGTTTTGGAGCTTGCTAGCTCCAATTCCAACAGTTTTGGGTAACCAAAGGTAAGCTGGGATTTATCGGAAAGCTGGGGCTGGGCTGTGTCCCTCCAGAGCAGGAGCGCGACGAAATACAAGAAGAACTCGTCGCTAAAGTGGAAGATGCAAACACTTGGGTCTTCCGAAATTTGTCACCCTTCCTTACATGATAAAGAGTACAAAAATGGCCCGTTATAGTCCCAGGAGCCCTGCTAATTTGGTCTATTCAAATCACTTTTAGAAAAACTTCCAGGATTTCCTAGTTTTCTCGCCCCGTCCCTACCGCATACTTCAGCCACACTCGCTCAACCCTCTCCTCTAGTGTGAGAGCGGAATAATGTCATGTACCTGTGAAGGCGTCCGCTGCATTTTGACATAAAATATAAGAAAAGGAGAAGCGTCTCCCTGAACTGATCCAGGTGAAAACGCGGGTGACAGCAGAGCAGAGAATGTCTTTATTCTCCCGGGAGCTGCCTCTTTTCTCCCCTTACTATATTACGATTTTTCTTATGCTATGGTTTAATGTAAACCTTTTTTATTTTTTCAACAGTCTTTCATTGAAGCAGCAACACGTTTTAACTGATCTTTTTGCAGTGTAGTCTCTTATGTGTCTTATCCAGAAACAGTAAATCTGTCTTATCTGTCAGATTTCGGTAACTTTATACATGAAACGGAAGAGCAAGCAACTTTGGGGATTTAGCAAAAGGACTTATCAGTGTAAGTAAGGATAAGAGCAAACCCTGAGGCCCATGGTCTGTTTGCCCTTCTGATACTGGCCAGGGCTTGTTACAGTTTTGGTTAGAGGCTCATGACTTTCACCCTTCCTGCAAGCGCCGTTTCCAGAAACAGGCAGCTCTGGTTCACGGTGCAGAGTGCTCTGGAATTTCGTTGGGGTTTGGTTTTAACTTCAGAGGAAACCCCTCATGTTGCTGGGGTGTCAACACTACACAACTAAATGAGACTCAAGAGCCAAAGAGAAATAGCAGGCTCCAGAGGCTGGCAGTGACCTGGGAAGGCAGCATAGGGAGGGTAAAGGGATGCAGAGATGCTCTGTGCTGTGATCTATGCCCAATGCGTCTGCCTCCAGTTCTCCCGATGAAACACCGTGTGCCTCACGGCTTGCGCAGGGGTGTCAGGCTGGCACAGAGGTCACTCGCTGGTACAAACGTGTCCTTATAATGTCTTCGTATTGTCGCGTTCTCCCCGCCCTGAGGAGGATGAGGGGCTCCCGGGCAGTGTTCACCTGCCATAAGGCATAACATTACTCAGGCTGAAACTCTTAAATTTTCACTCTGACACTTCAAAACTTCTTTATTTTCGCAGACACCACTCTTCCCCCCCTCCTCCCGGCTCCCGAGATGTGAGTTTATTTTCCCAGTGCCAAACCTCTCCCAGAGACACCCGGCAGGCGCCGAGCAGGGCTGGAAGGGAGAGACTGAGCCGTCCTCCATTGGCAACCAGCAATGAAACACACTTGAAAAGCTGCCAGGGAGAATTAGGATGGTAGCCCTATCCTGCAAAATCAGATGGTTTACAGTGTCCCTGAGCAGCTGTTAAGCTTGTTGGGTTTTTATTAGTATTATTATTCTTTTCCGGCATATTTCTTTCTCTCTTTTTTTTTTAACACCTGCGAAGTTTGTCTACGAGGATGCCACTAAAGACAGAAGTACTGAGTGCTTGACAGACTCCATAAAGTCCTTGGCATCCTTCTAACGACGTGACGGGTCCAAGGGCTAAGAGGCGAGAGCGCGGCCCCGTGGAGAGCCTCTCCCGGCACCGGCTGGGTGTCATCCCGTCTCTGCAGGCGGGCAGAGATGCTCCCCGGGCCCTAAAGAGGGAAGAGATGGAGGACTCGGGTGAGGAGCCTGATTGGATTTGGGCGGGGGGGAGCTCGATTGCAGGTGGTTCCTCCTGCCTCAGTCACACACAGCCCGTCCTGCGCCACGCAAAGCAGGAGAGAAGCTCTCTAAACATTCAGACAGCCCCCATTTAACAGCAGAAAAAGCAGGTCTGTGCTGTCTGGTCCTTTTTCCGAGGAGGAGGTGGTGTCGTTACCGGGGCTCCTTCGGGCAGAAGCCCCCGCTCCCTGCAGCCCCGGCGCAGGATGTGCTGCCCGACTGTCGCTGTACATCGCGGTTTCTGCTCACACCGGTCATCTGAAGTCATCTGCGCGCTGTCCTCCAAACACCTGGAGCATAGCTCCCACCCCCTCTTCCCTCCCCCCTCCTTCCAACACCCCCCCCCCGCCTTGATTCCACTCGCTGTTTCTCCTTGAGTTCTCCAAGTCTCTCTGCAACTTGTCATTATCTCTAATAAAATGCCCTTTTCCTCGGGAGTTAAAAGTCCAGAGGGCACCGGACCCGTTTCCAGCCGACAGCAGAGAAGCAAGGCAGGACTATGGGAGGATGATCGCTTTTGTCTGCCTCCAGGGCTTTAACCATTGCACAGCGAGGCTCCCTGAGGGCAGCAAGACCCCGGTGTCCCCCCTGGGTCCTCCCCTCCTAGCCTTCCCTGGTCTGCAAACTTCCGGGGTCCACCAGCACCACACTGGGACCAAGGTTGGGGGTCCTGGGGCTGAAGGTCCTGGGCATCCCCTGCCCCAGCGGAGCCCCCTAGGTCCATGTCAGAGAGGGCATTAAGAGCAGAGCATCCTCATGTCCCCACGGCCCAGCCCAGCTGTGTAAATTATTCTTATTGTTATTACTATTATTCTTACTATTATTTTTATTACTTGTATTCTTATTCTTTATTACTATTTCTATTAGTAATATCATTAGACTACACAGGAAGACATGCGACTGCTATATGCTATTATATATTATATGGAAAGCAACATAAGACATGTGTGATGAACATGTGCTCTTTTTATATCCATATTCATATGCACTGAGAATAACGCACAATATGAACATCTATAAATATGTGCTGTGTATGTGTATGCATTTATATGCATACGTGCATTTGTAAACATATACTGTATATATATGTGTGTGTTTGCACATAGAGTAGGTATGTGTAGATAGATTCATACGACTGTGTTTCTGTGTGTTATACTACACAAAAATATGTGCGTCCTGCTCTGTCTGTGCATCCTGCACCCTGTCTGGTGCCTCCTGCGTTGACAGAGGTGTGTGTTGGACTGGAGCAGTACACCAGAACATAAGGTGTGAGAGGCCAACGAGCCCTGAAGTGGTTACCTGTGATTTTACATCTTTGTGAAGGCAAAGCAAACAAATAACAAACAGGAGGTGGGTTGAAATTATGCGTGACAAGGTGCACTGTAACCACAGCATTGCCCGCTGTGTCCTGGCAAGGGATCAGGCTGCAGGGCTGGTGACGGGGCTGTGCCTCTGATCAAGTATTTATGGCCACTGTATCTTTGCATAACATTTACTTTGCTTTCTTTAATGGTTTCCTCCACTCCTTTCCCTGCTCCTTGCCGCAAACAGCCTCAGTTCAGCCCCAGCCCCTTGTGATGATATCAAGAAAGGTTTTTCTGGTATTTTTAGGGTCAAGCCAAAGCGAGGTCATTCTAATAATACCCAAGGTCACTGGTGGGAGCCACCGAGTCTCCCAGTCATTTTTCATTTGCTTGCAACAGTTAATGACAGTCACAGGGATGGAGCTGGGAGCTGATGGCCATGTGATGTCACCAGCACATGCTAGAGGATTATAAGGGCAGGTACAGGGCAGGGATGTGGATTAAAAATGATGGGGGGGGGGGGGGAATCACTATTAACTGCTTCAATCCAGCAGCTCAGTGGAAAAAAAAGTACAGACAAAGGATGGGGATTTTTTCCTCTCCCCCCTCCAAATCAAAGCTCCAAAATGCCAGCTCAACTGCTCCATTTTTCCACAGTGACTCAGCTGGAAAAGACCTGTGAAGCGTGTGAGAGGAGCACTGCTTACTGTACCAGCTGCTGGGCAAGAGGTTGCAAAAGCAACCTTGCAATTACCCAGGGGCGTTCCTCTCCCTCCCACCCGAATCAAAGGCCTCATCTTTCCTCCTGCAGCCAAGGGCAAAGCCTGTGGTGACACCAGCAGGAGTCAGACCTAGGCAAGTTTTTGGACCTAGGCATGTTTGTTGTGGGTATTTTGCGGTTGTTATAACTTATTCTTTCTATTCTAGCTGCCTACTTGGAAACAAGAGGAAAGGAAAAGGAGCAGACCTCCCTGTTAGATCACTCCCTGATCGGGATGTGATGCTCCTTGGCTGGAGGAGCCTTAGAGGAGGTGGGTATTGATTTAACCATGGGCACCAACTGCGAGGTTCACACTGCTGAGTGCTCCTCACAGGCCATGCTCACCCTCAGCCCTGCCCCTCACCTCTGAAGAGTCACCCCAGAGATCTCCATCTTCATGTGTGGCCTATCACTTAAACCCATGTACTGAACATTACAGGCTGGAAAGCCATGAGCTTGCTCCAGCCTGCAGGGACTAGAGGAAGAAGCTACATAAATCAACTAGATTCCAAGTTCCCTATTTCAAACCTATAGTTATATTCTGCTCCAAAAGGTGCAGAAGTGAGAAGTTTTTAACCTGTAGGATAAATAATAGGTTGGACAAAGTACTCTTGCTGGGAAATAAACCAAAAGAAAGCTAAATTGCATATTAATCTTCACTCAGCCTCTTATCATTGCACTATTTTGTCTTAGTTGTCTCATCTTATTGCATTTATTTATTAAACATCATCTTCCTGTAGCATTTGTTTCTGCATTTTTGTTCCTTTCTGACATATTAACTGTATAGTAACCATAAAATGCATTATTATTGTCATCCTTTATCTTTTAAAAAAGGAATTCCATAAAGAAAGCTGGGTATCAGTTGAAATTGTTGTTCAATAACATAGGTTTTAATTATTCAATCTTTAAAAGGAAAAAACACTTATTGAAATGTGGCAGTCCCACATAAAACAATTAAAAAGGAAAAGAAATCTCGCTGTTGCAGTCAATGGACGTATATCAACTCCTTTTCAAGGATTTGATGAAGAGAAGAATTCGAACTAGTGTAGTTGTCTAAAATACACCGGGACATGAAAAACCTGTACTTCCCATTTTCTTTACCTGTTGTCTTCTCTTAACGCTCATTCCTGGAAATAACTTTTCCTTCAAATGCTGTGCCTCTTTTGGATGAAAAGAGAGAAACAGATACAGCTGGAGGCTGAATTTTTGAGCCAAATCGTGCTGTTGTAAACAGTCGTGGCTGCAGTGAGGCCCTCTGAAGGATGCTGAGCTGTGGCAGCAGGATATCTGCTCTGAGACATGTTGTTAAGGATCTTCAGGTGTTACCTAGCATTTACTTCAGCAGCTCTGTCAGAATCAAAGCCTGGTTTGTTTGCTTCTTTTCCTTGAGAAGACACGTTCTTCCTATCTGCCTGTTTTCCACAAAAATGTCCCGGTTTACAATTAGGCCTGACTTGATTTATCATAGTTAATAGGATTAGAGCATCAGCCTCTCTCAAGGATATTCAAATGCACAGGAAGAGTGGTACCGAGTTGCTGGTGTCATTCTTCTCCTCCTGTGATGGGCATAATGACACACCTCCAAGCAGAGGGGATTTGTCCGGTGGGAGCAGGCAGATTATCTGTATCTAGTGAAACAAGGCGTGCATGGCAACCTTTGCCAAGGCTCAAAGCCAAAACCTACTCACTATAAAATAATTGTGTCAGTACCTAACCAAGGCACTCTTCATGTCTCATTTATCTTTTGACTGTAATTGAATGGTTGAAAAGAAAAAATGTAGACAAATTCCAGCTGTATTGAGATCTGTTTCTTTCTCTGCTACCATGGCCCATCATTAGATAGTTTCCCTCTCTGTACAGAAGGTCAGAGAGTATAAATATAAATTGCATTTTGCATTACTTCTAGATGAGTGAAGCTGTCAAAGCAATAATATAAGCTTTCAGTCCCACATTCTACCACTTCTTTCCTATTTTTTGGCCAGGAGGTCATGTGCAAATTGAACGTGACAGCCCAGACGACATGTCCAACAGGCTTATATTGTTAGACTGTTCTGCCATGGCACTCATCACAAATTAAACCCACATCGGACTTAGAGCTCTTCAGTAGCTGCTAACAGTAGCTCAAACTTTCTTGCAAAAAACTTTGTGTCCACATCAAGCTGATCTGTAGAAGAATAACAACTCTTTTGGAGGATCTTATTGAAAATGCAGAAAAGAGGTAAAAACTCTCATTGGCAAACCTGAAAGAGCTGATCATAGTTATGCGAACTTTTAGTTGTCTGAAAGCTGGATGCATTTATTGTGTGTGTGTGTACTCTTCACTTCTGTAAAATCGTGCTCCTCCATGAAGTTTAGGTGAACATTCTATTATCTTATAATAAGCAATAATTTAGTATTTAATAGATATTTTTGCTATCAGCACTCAAAAGCTTTCAAAAGTTGTCCACCTCTTTTTGTGCAAAGTTAGCTTCATGTCTCTTGGATGTATGTATGCCTGTTAAACACTATGTATACCAGTTAATAGCATTGATAATTTGGAAAGAAATGTGTATTTATAGCATTAAAACCAGCACGGGCAGTCTCCACTAGCAGCTATTCCAATGATGTAGTCTAAATTGTGAAAATGAATGCTATGAATATTGTATTTTATATAAACTCAGAGCAAAGTTTGTCTACAGAACACCAAAAGGATAAGACTGAGGTTGTTGTCTTCAGCTGGCGTAGAATCAGGTGTCAAAGTAGCTTTAGCAAGTTCTTTCTGCTGTGTACAGTGCTGGAGAAAAGATAATGCTGAATGACAGTGAAACAAGATTGCTCTGGGGACAGAAAACCAGATTTCAAACCCTTCACCTTTAGGTATCTAAAAATGCAGCACAGGTTGTGAACGACTGAAAATTCTTAGCACCTGGCAGCAGTCTGCTGGCCTGTGCTAAAGAGCTGGTGGTCTTAGCCTGAATCTTGGCAGAAAGGAGCTCACATTATAAAGGACATTATCTGGCAAATCTTTGCAGTCATCTGAGCAGAGGGGCCAGGAACTAACTTGGCACAGAAACCCATGCTTTCCCTCATCGCAGAAATGTTCTCCCTAGATAAGGGCTGGGGCATACAATGGGTCACGAAAAGTCCCTGCCACTCTTGCTCTACTAGCTTTCCATGAATTAACAAAGAGCTCCATTTTCAAGGACTATTGGGCTTTTGCCTTTTTCTCTTTTTTTTTTCCCAGGTCTAAACTTAGAGTGAAGAGTTTGAGTCGCATCTGGTACAAACTGGTAGGGGCTTTGCAGGCTTCAGTAGAGCTACACTGACTTACACCAGATGATGCCATTAGAGGGCTGAACTACCCAACAATAATTACAAAAAAAAAATCTTTGATTATGCATGTGCAACAACTATTTACGTTTATGTTGCAGAGATTTGCATGTAGCACAGTGGGGAGTATTTTATCTCTTCAAAACATTGCACCAGCATAAATAATCCACCGACATTCAAATGAGCAAAGAAATACCCACATTTTAGCACAAGATGGACCATAAAGGTTTTTATTCACACGTCTTTTTAAAACATATTTGTCAATAATCCTCCAATGCAAAGTTCATTCTAAAGAGAGAAACATAGAAAAGTAAAAATAAAGATATGTTCTTTTCCAGGTGATTCTATTATAGATTGCTCCAAAGAGCAAGTGAGTCTAGGTGCAACCAAACGATCCCACATTAGAGAGAGAGAGAAAAGGATAGGGGAACCAGGGGAAAGTAGGACATCAAAAACACCCCGTAAAAGGCAGTACCATACCTTATTTGACAGTGTTCAAAGCAAATTGTCAAGGAATACCAACTGGTTCAAATCCAGAGTGAATACTTGAAGCAATTGGATGCAAACCTATCAAAGGCAGAGATGGAGATAATCATGTGGAAAGTGGGAGATGTTCTGTTGAAGTACCAGCCTGGAACAGCACAACAGAAATTAGCATTGGGGGAATTACACTGACATTTAAGCTTTCAAAATGGAAAATGCTTAAAATATGCGGTGATACATTGTACTTTTAACTCACAAGGGGAAAGGGAGATGAAAGCACAAGTAATATTCCTTTGATGTCAGAACTACATGCAGAGTCTCCTGCTTGACTTCCATTGGGTTGGGGTGTTTTGTTTATTTTTCTTTTCTATTTGCTAATTGTGCTTTGGTGGTGCTTTGAAGGCATTACATTTCTCAAATTGAGACACATTGTCCTGGCATTAGAAGTTTTATGCCCAGAAAAGAACTGGAAGAGTCACAGACTTCATTTTCATGGCCTGGCTCCCTCCACTCACCTTCACATCTTCCCTCAAATGACCCAGATGCTGGTGATAGTTACAGAGATCTGGTGTAGGAGCATAGTCATGATTGCATGGATAGCTCATCTCAACATACATCCTTGCATGAATTCACTCAACCCCAATACAAAACGCCCCTGGAAGACATTGTGAGACTGCTGCACGTCTTTTGTGCCCAAAAGAGCTTGCTGCCTTTGACAGGAACCTCCACTTTTGCCAAGGGAGTTGAGGCAACAGCAGGGAGCTGAATCAGAACATGAGGAAGAAGCAGGGACTCAAGGACTTGACAACTCTGTGCTCTCAGTTGCTTCTTTTGCTGAACCCCGAATTAAAACTGGAGATTTTCCTCCATTTATACCCAACAGAAGTAGATTTTGCCCCACATGGGAAACTGCGCAGCACTGAACTCACCTGGGTGGTTTAGCAAGGGTTCCAGTCTGTTGTCCAATGCAAATCACGTTGCCTCAGTTTCCCTAACAATGGAATGAGGATGTGATAATGATAATCTGCCTCTTGGGAGCACTCTGAACAGTAATTAGTGTTTTTATTAGCTCTTCCAAGATGAAATGTGTCACGTAAATGGTCAGAGTTATTAAACTGAATTTAATTGGCAAGGGCTTGAGAAAAATTTCTATCATAAAAGGATATCTTTGAACAAGTGAAGGAGCTGGTGGACTTGATCCTGGCACAAAGCTGCCCTTTCGTGCAACAAAAAATGCGAGTTCAGGAATGAGGGAAGGAGAGCCACCCCACTCGACTTACCAGGTCCTTTAATGGGAGCCTAAGATGAGAAGTCACATAAGTTATATGCTCAGTAAAAGACAGAAATCCAGATCCATTTCTGAAGAAAACAGCGTGAAAGCGAGCTTCTCTAGAAATCCTGTCTGCTCAAAGCAATGGAAGAACAGTAAAAATCAGCTCCAGGTTCTAGCAGAGGAATTTAACCAGGGAGCACAGGCTTAGTTGGGAGATTTCAAACACCAGTCAGTTGGGATAACTGTAATTCTGTGTCTGTGGATTTGTTTTCCTCTCAAAGCAGATATCTCTATTTTGATGGCTGTTGGAGGGGTGTGGAAGGGGGGAAATAAGCTACTGTCTTTAAACCCCAGACTTTAATCCTAGCAAAGGAGCCAAGCCTCCAGGCACACTGCTCACCAGAATTTCAGCACTAGAGGAATCTGTCACGTTATCACTACAAAATGGGGCCAAATTTTCAAAGATGTCTCTGCAATGAGGCTCAGAAACGCAGGACTAAGCCATCAGGGGATTTGCATTCACGGTTTGGGTTTCCAACACGACAATGAGAAGTTTAACTCCAAAGACAATTGTGTTGCATGAGTGCATGTATGAAAAAACAAAGTGAGAAAAGCCTCTTTTCATTTGCCGGGACAAGCATGAGTAAACTAAAGCGACAACTGTACTCGCACTTTGCATGCAGGCTTCCTTTGATTTTTCCTGAGAGCTTGGACACCCAGAAGCTGTGTTCATAGGAGCTAATCAGGAAACAAAAGAAGTTTTAAAAACTTCTCTTTTGAAATCAATGGATATTTAGCACCGCAGTCACCCGATGGGTATTAATTTCATACTCCTGAAATTCATTCTGTTTATGATTGTAAAGCTGTCTCTGGAGCCTCTGAGGGAATATAGATGTCCAAGATATCAGGGAGTGTAGTGATAGAATGAGGGGTAATGGTCTCAAAATGAAAGAGGGTAAATTTAGATTAGATATTAGGCAGAAGCTCTTCCCTGTGAGGATGCTGAGGCGCTGGCACAGGGTGCCCAGAGAAGCTGTGGCTGCCCCATCCCTGGCAGTGTTCAAGGCCAGGTTGGACACAGGGGCTTGTAGCAACCTGCTCTAGTGGAAGGTGTCCCTGCCCATAACAGGGGGTTGGAAGTAGGTGATCTTTAAGGTTCCTTCCAACCCAACCTGTGATTCTGTGTTTGTATGATTTCATGTGATTGTCTGATTTCATGATTCTATGATTCTATGAAGATGAATCTGTTCTAAGTACTCTGTGTCAGCAGAGTGAGCATAAGTAGAGCCAGGTCACTGCTTGCTTGCTGTGTGAGTGGAGGTGGCTAAGAGACTCTGCAGTGTAGAGATCTGAACAGACTTGGACAGTTTTGGTGTGATTATAGACTTCTCTTCCTTAGTGGCACCAGCTCTTGCAGGCTGCCAGATATATTGAGTGTGCATCTAAATCTGGTGTTTATTTTTCACTTGGTTTTACTCTCCATGATTTAACCAGCTGGGTAAGCAATGTTTCTCCTTCCAATTTTATTGCTAACAGGTTGTGCCATGGTTCCCTTTCATCTACAGTTCATGCATTTTTAAATTGGTATCTGCTTTAATAATATTTACAGCTAATATGTCCCTTCCCCGAGCATCATTCACCATACTTACAGCATTCTTTCAAGTGTCAAGGCTATGGTGTCAGTGGTTTTCATCTTTTCTCCCTATCTGAAAGAGGAGACTGGGATGGTCTTGTGCCATACTCTTCAGGTCATTCATTTAAGTGTACTTCCTAAACTGCCACGTTAGTGCAGTCCCAAAGCAGAGTATATAATAACCATATAACCATATAACCACACAGTGGATACTGGGCGAGATGCTTTTCTGGGGTACAGGTGACATTGCTGTGCAGTCTAACACAGTTTAAGGTAATTTTTTGAGGCTGGTCTCTGATTTCTATGAGCCCAGTATGGGTACACAGTTATTTGTGTGTTTATAGGTATTTCATATTTGCTTGCATAGGAATTCGTTACATGTATTTTCATGTATTGTGATAAAATACTATTAAAACCATTGTAAATTTATCAATTTGGATTATTTTATCTTTTTTTTTTTCCCTCCTGTCTTCCGTTTACTGGATGGCTGATAAATTAATGCTTAGAGAACCTGGTTATGATGCAGAGAAAACTCGCTCTCAAACCTTCTATTTATCTTTCTATTTCACTCTGTAAATATCTTCACTGTAGGTCAATGTTATCCTTATTGGTTTTGACCTAAAGTCATACATAGATTTGAGAAATCTTAGTTTAACTGAAATAGATGCAATTTATTTTTAAACATTCACATTTTCCAGTGGAAGAAATACATGCACATATGGGATCCAAGCTAAAAAGTCTCAGGGTCTCCTCTACCAGAAGAGTTTGTTAGGGATCTGGTTTGGACAAGCTGACTACAACCTCTTCCCTCTCTCAAGTATCTGCAAGTAAGCAGTGCCTGAGGTGAGAGGAGGAACAGTCAGTGCTCCTCAGTCAGGGTGAATTGACCCTTTAACCAATCCACAGTCACTATTTGTGTCCCATGTCATCTCCTCTAACACACAATTTTATATTGTCTTTATTGGACTCTTGATGTTTTTCATTGAGGAGCTGCAATCATTTGCCTTATTTTGCACAGCTCTAAGCTCAGTAATAAACACATACCATCACTTTCTTTCCCCAAAGCTTTTACTTTTCAGATCCCCACTATGCTATGCTGTGAGGATATGCTGTCCAGATATACCACATCCTCCAGATACGCTATAATAAACCAGTGTTGTTATTGGGATAGTTAAGAGCCAATGAACTATTTCTGGAATAAAATAATCTTTAATGTATAGGTGCTCATGAAGAGGCATGGCCAACATTTGCAGAGACTCTTACTCATACCTATGGGTGGAGAAACTCAAAACACCAGCCCAAATCTGAATTTACTCATCGGGACTATGCTGAGCAAAGGAAGATGGGGTTGAAGAAACCAGTTACTACAAATATCTATTCCTTTTCAGACATCCGTGTCAGCCAAGTTCTCACTCTCCTGCTTTGTCACCCACCTCAGGCAGTTGCTTTGGTGACGCCTGACATAACACAACCAAACAATACCAAATGTGGCCACCCTGAACGTTTGCTCCACTGCTCATATCCTTGAAGGTGTTTGAGTGTCTGCTCACTGCAATGTGGCTCTACACCATCGGGCTGAGTGACACGGCAGTGCCCAAAGCCAGGGGCTCACCTGGCTCTGCAGGACTCCCCCGAAACAGGGGGCACCAGGTGGTGCAAAGCCACTGTAGTGCATCCGGTGCCATCTGCCCTCCTGGCCATCAGCACGGAGGCTCTTGGATGCGCCAGCAAGTCCTGGCTGCCAGAGCAATCCCTCGGTGCTGCTGACAGCTTGTATGAGGGACAGGACTGTGTCCAGATGGCCCCAGATTTCGAGGAACTGCACTGAGAGATCAGAACTGAACTCACCCCTCCCATGTCAGCGCTGAGAGTTCTTTCTTCTCCCATATCCCCTCTATCGTACTCCCATCGCCTGCCATATCCCTGCCAGTATCATCACTGACAATGCCACCCCATCACCACGTAGGTTGGCAGCCATCCCCAGCTCCCCCCAACCTGCACCGCCTGTCACCTTCCCTTCACCACCCTTCTGAGGTCCAGCCTGGTCTGCTGTGTGCCCCTTTCTCCTCCTTTCTGTGTCTTCTTCCTCTCCACAGCCTCCCATCTGTCACCCAGCCCAAAAACCAAGTGATAAATCACTTTTCTCAGCATCCTGTGCCTCTCTTCCAGGCTTCCTTTACATTCCTTTTTTCCATCCTACAGCAAGGTCATACTTCTTAACCTCACCTCCCAGATGCCCATATGTTTTCTTTATATTATATATGTAATTCTTCCTATATCTCAGTTCCTTTCTCCCCAGTGATGCCAGATTGAATCATCTGGTTAGCCACATCTTATACAACTGCCTTTTTTCCATCCATTTTCCCTATCCTCCTTTCATGGCACTCCTTTAGCATAAGAGCAGCCAAACAGTCCCACCTTCCTGTCACTTAAGAAATGTTCCTGAGGTGGGAACTTCAACAGAAATTGTTGAGATCATGACAAATAGGTCAAATGTAGCAGACAATCTGTCTCATAAGTTGTCATTTACTTTAAAATGGACACTGGATGCAAAGTATGCGACAACAGTGTAACGTGGTGGTGGTGCACCCTTTCCTTCACCGCTTTAGCCTGTAAACACTCTCAGCTTCAAGGAGCACCTGCAGTGATGTGGATGGACACCACTATTTAACAAGGCACATGTGAACACGCAAAAAAAGCCAGCCCACCCAAGCAAACAAAAAAGCCCCCAAACAAATCAACTTCCCTATTTACTAAGATTTGCTTTTACTGGGGATAGATTTACTGGTAGAACTAAGGAGTCCCTGTTCCCTCACTAGCAAACAAACCATGGATTCCCAAGAGAAGAAACACAACTCCATCTCTATAATGGTGCTATTCAATCCCATTTGTGAAGAAAACCTGCTCTGTGCTGCAAAACCAGCCCTCCTTGCTAATTAATCTCTTTGCTCCGGAAAATATAAGTGTTTCTTACTGACTCTTCTTTTGTCTGCCTGAGGCACACCACAAGCTTTTGCTTTTCATGTTCCCTTGCATCTCCCCAGTGTTCCTGTCATCAGTGACCACTGATAATCACATCAGGTAACATCTTGATCCTTATCCTGAAGTTTTGAACAGACCAGTTTTATTTAATTCCTTTTGTAACTCTCATCACTATATATTAGTGGTACCATGCACTGGCTGTGTCTATCACTAAGAGAAGACAGGCAGTATTTCTTCTGTGCTATGAAATAATGACTAACTGAAGCTCTGAACCCTGATCAGCAAAACCGCTTCAAGTACTTGCAAGTATGCTACCATTTGCCTCTCCATGTTCAAAAGTTACCACTGGAGAGGGAGAAACCACCCTAACACAGCAGTCAGGGCCGCAAACCCTTCTCTGAAGTGCTGGTTCTGCAGCAAAATCTGCTCTGCAAATGCAGAGAGGGGTCGTGGAATGTTCCTAAATGCTTAGAAGCAAGAGCCACCCCTGTTTCCCAGATTTGATTTCCAGAGAGGTACATAAACTCCTTTCTCTGTGTATTGAAATACAACTGTGTGCCTGCACATGGGCACATGTGCCTGCAAGGAGACACATTCAGATTGTGAAGGTTTAAAAGCCAGAGATGATGATTTCTTACCAGGCTTTAAGGGTCCAGAGCACCACAAAAATGCCAGAATCAATCAAACTACTTCTGATGAAAACCAAAAAATGCTAGAGATAAGGCAGACCCATGGAAATGTTAATACTGTAATATCTAAGCCAACTCTTCTTTACGCTATATAAGCTGATGGTTGCCTTCCGCAGTCCTCTGGTGTTTCCTGTAGCAAAGTTTAAAAGAGTTGAAATTGAGACTGACAGGCCGAGCAAAAAATAAAATGTTCCTTGTAGCACATTACATGGTTTGTGTGAGCATCGTGCCAGGCCAGTGACCCTGAGAGAGGCTCATTTTGCTCCTTCACGTTCCTCCAAGCAGTAGTTTTCAGCCTTTGGCCAGGACAGACCTTATGGTCCGTGAGGCAACCTCCAAGTGACCGGGAGAGGTAACATCAGCTGGCAGGTCTGCAGTCAGCGAGAAAAATGGAAGGGGCTGGAAAAGTGAAATGGATTGCAAAATCCTGCTTTATGGGAAGAAACTAATTTAACTCTTTACTCCTAGCTCCAGTGCTGAGCCAGACCAGGATGAAGCTATCGGACAGGCTGCTAAAATTATACCCAGAGATGTAATTCTTCTGATGATGTAAAAACACTCAGTGCAACCTAAGTTTTATAGATCAGAAATTCAGCTGACAAATCTGCCTTTTATCCTATTAGTTTTAAATGCAATCCAGATGTCACAATCAATAATGTGTCACCTCTGTTTTCTGGGGCATTAGGTAAAGACCAGTTGGTAGGTTGGAGCAGCTGCTTCAATCCCATCCTCACTGGGAGCCTCAGGAAGCTGAAGCCACCTGTGTGCATCTGGAGCAAAGAGAAACCAGTTCTGCAAAGGCACCTGAGGATTCTCCTCTACTCCCTCCTCCTGGTCAGCAATGGAGTTAATGAGTAAGAGGAGAGCTGGTTTCCTCTGCCACAGGCTGGTTGATGTGACAGTCCCTGATGATACCCAAGACCATGATGGACCAGACAGTGTTATGCATCTTTGACCTGCAAGGGACATAACAGAACAGATAAGAAATAGGATAATCTCTCACCTTGCCTCCAACTTCCTCTTCTTTCTTTTTGGATACATCTATTAAAAGTGAAAGGTGATTTATGCATATAAGTAGATGCTTGGCTGGCATGAACCATCACAGGATTTTTGAGAAACATATGATAATCTTCAGGACCTCGCCATCAAGCTCTTTGTAAAGCATTCAAGCCAATACCTCATACAAATCTTCTTTCTAATTTAACCCAGACTAGTTGAGACAAGGCTACATCTAGATCAGTGAAAATCTGGTTGAAGAGCCATCATCAAAGGAAAGCAATAAGAGGAGCAAATTACCAAATTACTGAACTTGGGGCAGGTGTTCCCTGGAGAAGGGCTGAGCTCTCCGAGAGCTTCCTTTTAAAGGATTATTTTGTGCAGGTGGAAGGCTCTCACCTCCCCTAGTACAAGTTCTGCCCCAGATTAATAGCCTCTTTCCATAGCAACACCTGACCCTTTCCTCCCCTTGCTGTGATTACACATACATATATACATATATATACATATAGATATATTCCGTGTCTAGGGAAGGAATGGACAGCTGACAGTTTTCTGTAGTATCAGCACAATTTAATGAAAAGAAGGCTTAAAAAAAAAATAGAGAGCAGGAATGCTGCTGCTAAAAAAAGAAATATAGGGAGTCAGAGGATCTGCAACCGTGTCAACAGCACAACAAGCTGTTATCAGTAGCTTCAGACAGGATCCTGCTTCCAGAGGAGACTATAATACAACAAGTATTGAATAAACGTGGGTGACAGCACTTTGGAAATGGGCCACTGCTGGGGCAGCTGCAAGGAGCTTGGAAAAGGCAGTTGTCCACTTGGATGCAATAGTCATAGGCAATGCAATGAAGTTTGTCTGCAAGTGCCTGGCTAAAATCCTAGCTATACTTGCACCATCTCTGGTCACTCTTTTTCAAAAGAAAAGTACATACTTTGTGTTAGAAGCAGAAACATCTTTCATAGCATTCTTCAGCCTGCTGTGTGTGAGATGGGTTGGGTAGAGGTCAGCTGCTTGCAAGGAGGAAAGTACTCATAAAAGCAAAAGAGCTGCACCTTGAGAAGCACAGCAGTTGGCAATGGTGTAAATAAGAGCTGGAGAAAGATTCCTTCCAGAGCAGACTGCAAAAAGAATATTGTATTTACAGGAAAAATAAGTTTGCACAAAGAACTGAGGAGTTCAGTTTGCCGAAGCTGTGCACAAAAACAGCCTGTAACCAAAGGAGGAAATGTAATCAGGTTCAGGAACACACCATAAAACCTTTCAGAGTCCACACAAAGCTGATAATAAAAATCCCATGAACAAAGGGATTCTGGGCAACCTGATCTAGTTGAAGGTGTCCCTGCCCATCGCAGTGGGTTGGAACTAGATGAGCTTTGAAGGTCCCTTCCAACCCAAACTATTCTATGATTCTATGAGCTCTTTATAAAACAAAAAGTACATGGGAGTGCACCCAGCACTGAGCAACAGACTAGTGCAGGTGATGGGCAATACTGAGATGTTCTTAATGTAGGAACAAGTCCTGCATGCCTGGTCCAGAACATGTAAAGGGTAGGGAAGCATTCGGAGGAGGTGAATCTTACAGAACAAGCTGAGGGTAAAAGCAGATCCCTTATTAATAAACAAACTAGACTTTTAGCACTGGTAGAGCTGCTGGATTAAAAACCAATAGCTTGTACAGGAGGACATCATGTATTTAGGAAATCCAGCATAGAATGGATCCACAGACTAAAGATAAGAGTACCTGCAGGTAAATTGAAGACTGACAATGACCCAATACCACTGAAGAGTGCAGTGAAAAGCATCGAGTGTGTGCTACCGATAATCCAGTGCTCTGATGTGAAGAAAAGGTATTACCCAAGGGAAAAAAATCATTCCTAGGGGCAAATAGATCAGGTAGTGTGTTTGTTCCAGCTGTGAGGAGCAGGAGGCAGCCTATCAGCATACCAAAATATCTAAGCATCCCTCATTACAGCTGATGAATTTTTTCTTTTCCTCTCTGATGAAACAGATGTCCAATTCATTGCATCTGAAACAGTTTGTTTCATCCCTGAAGATCCATGCTCCTCACCCTGGGGCAGTCCCCTGCTGAGGCTGGCCCAGCAGCTTAGGGCCCTGTGAGCTTGGGGGGCCTTGATGCTGTCTGTCGGGAAGGATTCCCGGGTTCATGGCCCCAGAGCAAAGCCAACAGGCGTGTTTCAGGGGAGGCTGAAACAAAGGGGGTTGAAATTCCCAATTTGTTAACCTTATGGACCCTCCGAGGCTGCTCACAGCCCCAGCAGTTAAAAAGGATGAGGAGAGGGGAGCAGAAAAACAAAACAGACAGTGCGTTCCTTGCTTGATATTATTATTCTGAGGCCAGCGTGGGCTGAGGACCACTGTGACAGAACAAAGAGTCAACGCAGACGTCAGTGGGAGCAGACGGAGGCTCCCGCTTCTGAATGAACCAAAAACTTTTGACTTTTTAATCCCAGACCTAGTCAGGAGGTTACCAGACCAGTGACCGCTGGGCCTAAGCCAACAGCAAGGCCCTGAGTGACAATTTCTGCAGATTATGCTAATAAAATAGGACTTCTTTGAAGGCAAAGCGTGTTTCTGCTCTTGCCGTACACAAACCATCCTATACAACCACAAGTGATGCTTTCCTAGCACTGTTCCTCTGGTGTTCACGTGCATCTCTGATGAAATATGGTCCCACTGAAGTCATAGGCAAATTATGTTCACTGTGTTTGAGTAATATAAATACACTCACATTTATGTATAAAAAGCTGCTTCCAAATCTAACAAAAACTAAAGAAACTACCAGGCAAAGACAACTTCTTTGAATAAGCCTGAAAGAATGAAAGACAAAAAGGAGCCATCACCAACAAAGTCTGGTGTAGCAAGACTCAGCAGAGATCTGTATCCTTGCTCAGAGTTTACACCGTGCTCTCAACCTTGCAGTTGCAAGAAGAGTTAGCTTCTAGAAAGATATCCAAACCTGATGTTAAAGACTGAAGTAATAATAAACCCAATGGGCCCTTCAAAATAGCAATTCAAGATACATTGTTCACCTTTAAAATGCTTAAGACAGAAGATGGAAACCCAGGTGATCAAATTATAGTCCCTTTGTCTAGCTGCAGTTCTGATCCAGCGTATCTTCTCTGTGAGTCACCTCACAGACACCCCTACTCAGTCTGTGCTGCCCAGATATTTGGATATCATTTCTTTGTAGCAAGATGTGAAACAGTCACTGTAGGCATAAGCCAGGAGAGAGGTGGAGATCCCCAAATAATCACCTTAAAAGGCAAAGTTGCTTTAATTTCTCTAAGATTTTATACTTTTATAGAATATATTGTGCTGAAAACAGGTGTCAGTAAACTTTCCTGGGGTTCACACAGAGCTGATTTATTCCCTCTTGGAGAAGACTTCTCTACGGGGAAGATGTCCAAATTTATAGTATGATAACCGGGAATAAAATTAGAGTTCAAATGAGGCTAAAATAAGCTTTGGGTAATCACTGCAATTGTCTTTAGCTCAGGCAGATGAGCAAAGTTTTAATCATAAAGCAACTTTAATTTTGTTTACCATTTCCCATTTATTATTCCCATTATTCCCACCTATATCCCTATTATTCCCACTGATAGAATCACCTTAGCTTAGAGACTGGGAAAGTGTTGGCTGGAAAAAGAGAAGTCTCGGGGTGGTCCATAGGGATGCTGCACCCCAGATCGATGGCCTCAAAATGGGTGCCATGCCATCAGAGGAGCTCAGGGCACCTATGAGCACCCATAGATCAGGTTCGTGCCCTACTGGCACAGCACGGCGAAGGGCCCGCGGGAGCCGGGAGGCGAGAAAGTGTGCGGGAGAGAGCCCCGTGCCCCTCTGCACCCATCCGCGATCCTCGGCGCAGCCGGAGCCCCGTAAGCGGGGTGACTTCTCTTCCCTAAACCCTCCGGAGGAGGTAAATGGGGGGGAGCGGCACCTCCGGAGGGCGCGGATATGGATGCGGATGCGGTGCGGATGCAGGACCTCCTGGCAAAGCGGCCGGCTGGGAGCTACGACACGGCCTAAGAAGGCAATTAGCATTATCTTGATAAGTTTATAGGCAGCAAGTCCTTGCTGTGCCTTTCAGAAGTCGCAGGGCACTTTGTCCCAATCTGTTCCTTTATGATTATTACTTCACTTTTTCTTTTTCCCCCCCCTTTTTTTTTTTTAATAGTAATCCTTGACCTAATACACATGACTGGAGGAAAAGGGGAAGATGTGGCTCCTACAACGCCAATCAAAACTCTTCCTCAAACCCTCCCCACATGAACACTTTTCTATCTCCCAGCGGTACTGGCAAGATGTTCATAGCCAAATACATGATTCTATTAATGAGCACTTATATTTGCTAAGGAATGCAAATTCTTTCTCTCCGTGTATTATTAGCTGTATCAGAATGTTTGTCCTTTCAGTCCTCTTTGAAGTTGAAGGAGGAAAGGCTGTTATGTGGCACTGAGAAGAGGAAAAAAAAATACAGAGAGAGAGAGAGAGAGGGGAAAAACACTTCCAGCTCCTCCGGGTTTTTATTTGTTCTCTTGCCAAAAACGCCAAAGGTAGCAAAAGTTACAGAAATTATTTAAAATGTGTCTCTTTTTTTCCTCCAAATTAGATGGATTTTTTTTCCAACTGATCGTCTCCTTTTAATAATAATGGGATCTAATGAACAGCCTGCTCTGAATTTACTTTATAAAATAATCTCTCTGATGCTCTAGAGAATCTATTACGAGTTGGAAGGAAATAAATCCAATAAATCCAAACATGAGAATGGATGTTTTCGGCGCTTTAAGCTACAAACGAGCAGCCTCTCCCCCTTCTCGCAGGCTGCGCTGGGCTGATACTAGGATGCCATCGAGCCACACCGAGGCTGAGCCCGGCGCCCATTTCAGCCTGGAATTCCCGGCGGGATGCGCGGGGTTTGCCCGCAGCCGCGGGCTTAGCTCGGGTCCGGAGGGGGTTCCGCGGCTCCTCACCCACCCCAGGGCAGACACAGGTTCGCACTCTCTGCGGTGAAGTTTTTATTCCAGATAAGCATGGGGGGAAAGAATGGGGCCTCTGCACCGGCTCAACTTTTGTCATGTATCACTTTTCCTCTTGAAAGGTGTTATAACAGCAATTCAATTACAGTAAATAGTGTACATCATCTTCACAGCTGGAAAATTCTGTAACTAACTGTGACCAAACGTTGTAAAGGAATATAGCTTAACCAGTATTTCCTTCCCTTTTTTTTTTTTTTTTGGTTGCTGACCACAGGTTAATTAATTTCAAGGAGCTTAGTATATCTAAACAGAAACACACTGAGATGCTGGCAAGAAATCATAAGTATAAAACGTGGAATTAGAAAGATCATCTGAAATCTCCACAGCGGTATTTGGTGCCTGGGAATAATGCCGGTGGTGTCCCCCCAACTCGGCCAAGCCCCCCGGGCCCTGGGTGCCCCCAGACCAGGCGGAGGCACCGAATCCTTTGCAGACCTCCCCTTCAGGGAACACACTCGCTTCCTGGTACCCATAGAGGGTGGATGTGCCCCGTGGGGACACGCACCGAGAGAAGAGCACCCGTCGTGTCACCAAAGCACTCTTCCATGGCAAACGCGCAAGGAGCAATCTATGCATCGCAGGCCGTATGTATAGATCCCTGTTAAACACCCGCTCCCAGCCCGGTATAAAGTGCGCGCGAAGGTGATGCGTGTTTCACGTCGGGGCTGCAAGGTGTGCGAGGGGAGCTGAGAAACCCTAAATCACCCGTGTTAAAAAAAACCCTGTGAAACTCCCCATAAGTCAGGGGCAGCTCTTATCTCAATTAACGGTAATATTAGCTGCCGTCTCCAGTTGCAACTGAGAAGATTTGAGGAGGATTTCATTTACTCGGGGGTGTATGAAAGGCGTTGTGTACCGAAGGGGGGTTATTTTCAGTTCGACACGCGTAACGGATGCTGTTTCCATCCCGCCGTGCAGTAGCCGCAGCCGGCGGACCCTGCACCAGGGTGCAAAAGGGAGGTGCCCCGTGAAGGGGGGGGACAGACGGACGACTGTCAGCATCGGGCCCCGGAGTCACATCTAACCCTCAGAGCTAGCAGGGGCTTGATCCCGCTGCTGAAACTGAGATGATTCTGGGAGGTTGGATGCTGGGAAGGGAGAGATGTGATGGGGTATCACGATTTGGGCATCGCGATTTGGGGAATTAAAAGTAATATACACCCCAAAAAAATATAGAGACCGGGATGAGAGCCAAGTGGATTTCCCTGAGAAAGGGAGGCAGGATCAAGCCCTTTCCCCTGCTCCTCCCCCGGGCTGAGGACGCGCTCGCCAAGCGGCTGGAGTCACCAGGAGCTTTCCCATGAATTTCCACGTTTGTTAGCGAGCTGTTAGCTTCAAAACAAACAAACAAACAAATAAATAATAATAATTTTTAAACCCCACCCTTGATCTGTGGAAACTTTATTGAACAAAAAATAAGCTCCAGCCACTGACTGTCCAGCTTTCCTTTCAAAGGGAAGAAAACAGAAGTAGCCACCTCCAAATCGCAATCGCCAGTCCCGGAACAAAGGTCCGAGCCCCTACGTTTTGCAGTTGTCAGGAAAATCTTGTCCATCTCTGGCTGGAAGGAATACAAATTCCTGCCTCCTTTCCAACCGCGGGAGGGGGATCCCCACCTCAGCCCAGCTCCCACCGCCCACCTCGCACCCCAACTCGTTCATATTGCATTCATTCGACTCTTCCCAAGGAAAAGTTGGACCTAAACTCTTGCCCCTAATGGCAACGATCCCCCCCGACAGGTTCGTTTGCTGCCTCTTCCCCTCTCACCCCTCCGACCAGGTACCAGCTCCCCGCAGCGGGACGGGACATTCGCAGATATTTAAAACTATCAATCCGAGAAGAACACAAACGTGCTGCTTCCCAGGGCAGCTGCACGGCAAAGGCAGCCGTTTTCTTACTTTTTTCCCCCTCGAATACAGTTTGTTTCACTCAAAGAGGGAAATTCGGCAGAAGCTGAAATTTACGTTGTACAAGTGCAAAATTCCCCTCAATAAGAGAAATAGTTCTTATAAATTGATTTATTTCTATTTCTTCCCACTGTCCGTCGAATGCCTTTAGTATTGCGTGCTTCTAAATCGGCTTGTGAGATTTTTTATCTTTATTTTCCTATTCGTAAATTTGCACCAGAAAACCTGGATTGCAACCACATCACCAGATCCAGGCACAAAAGCCCGAATCCTCCTAATTCTGGTTTATCTTTTCTGAAGGGAAAATACTAAATAATTATCCCCCCAGAATATGATTTTGATCATCCTTTAAATCAACGCATCTCTGCGTGTTCGAATTACTTTGTTTTAAATCAGTCTTGTTTATTATCTTCGGGAAATCGCTTCCGCTACCATGTAGGTTCAGTTTTCTGACATAGCCCAGAAATATTCCCAGCAGAGAAAAATACACCCCAAACACATCTCGCAGAAGTTTGTGTCTTCCCACCCTCCAGTGGATCCCTAATTTTTCTCCTTAAAATTCTCATCCTTCAGATAGGAAAAGTGGGGTCCACTTTCAACGGGGTTTTTTTTTGTTAATGAACTGATCGCTTCAAATAGCAAAAGGGGGGGGGGGGGGGAAGTGAATATTTTGTTCATTATTGAGATGTCATTCTCCAGAGTTACCACTGTCAGATTCGGGCAGGGGGGGAAACGGGAAACTTTGTCGGGTTTAAATACAGAGTTTCTTATCATAACTTCAACAGTGCAAATTTCATCATTGAGAGCATTTTGCAGAGGTTATTTTCTGCACCCCAGCTGTCAGAGTGGTTAGTTTGTATTTCGAGAGAGATTGTGAAACTCCGGTTGCTTATCGGAGTCTGAATCCTTTTTCATCCCTTCCAAGGGGAAAAAAGTTCATCTTTCTTGTTAATTATTCTATTTTATTTCATAGAAAATATATATTTAAAGTCAATTGCCAAAAGGATTTTTCTCTGCTTCCCTGTCCTCTCTTTATCTGAGAAAGCGCACTAGGCGCCAAAGAAGTTAGCTAAAAAAATATATATATAAAATATATATATACATAAAACTAACCAAATAAGCAAAAACCCACGCACGATGTGAAGTACGGGGGATATTTTACTATTTCCCACTGTTTGGTTTGCAGAGCACCTGGGTATAAAATGCAGGGGGGGCAACTTTCCCTTGAACCGAGGTGCCCAAACTCTCGTTTCGGAGCTAATTAGGAAGGAGCATCCCGGCAAGTTCCTATTCCCAACCTCGGCTCGCTCTTTTCGGGAAGTTACCCGCATCGTTTCTTTTAGAAACCACAATAATTAGACCTGAGCGGAGTTAACTACTCTTCTTCCTGGTCAACAAATCAATAGCAATTAATTTGAAATAGCTGAGATGATAAAACACTTCCTATTGCACCTGACCTTTCCGAAAGAGTTATAAATAGAATATACTGACTATATGTTTTAACACAATTCCCGCTTGGTTTAATCCGTCTTCTGCTGTTCCTCGGCTTTTAGGATACTTTAATTTTTCAATTTCCTGCCTTTTTCCCGACTTATTTTTTAGACTTCAAACAAATTTCCTTAGAACGGTTTAATATTTTAAATATGACAATAATGGTGTGAGACATTTGTAGCAAAAAATATCTATGAAGTCCGATAAAAATGGCAGATATTTCATGTAAGCGCATACGATGAATTAGGCATGAATATACATGTAGCAAATATTCTATCACTTATGCACACTGTTTCGGAGGACACGAATTGATCTAAAATTGAAGTTGTAGAGGAGAAGAAGGTGATAGGGTGGGAGGACTGTAAAGGGAAAAGATCAGAAACGTTTAGGTGTGGAATATTAATTATAAACCACGAAACTCTCTTCACTTTTCTTTGCTTGGTAAGAAAGCCTCATCTTCCTCCGCTCCCCCTCTTGCTCCCTCTCTCTCTCTTTTATTGGAAAGAGGATCCTAAATTCCTTTTGAGTGATAGGAAGTTACAAGACAAGATGCTATTTTCCCTTTCTTTTCTGACAACTCTGTCATCCCAGGGATCATAGTCATGTCAGAGTGTCTGTCTGGGAGAAGAAGAAGAAGGGGGGGGGGGGGGTGTAGAAGAATCAGTGAAGCCTGTGGCCATCTTTGCATCAAAATTTTCCAGACCTCTATTTTTGATTGTGATCCCGCTGATCTGAGTTTGAAATGCGAACGCAGCAAAGCCCCTAAGCCTTCAATCGTGTGAAATTTTCAAAAGATCTCTAGAAGCAATCTCAGGCTGTCTGACCCCTGACAGGCGGAGATCTCTTTATACCTCTCTCTGCCAGCACTTCATTTGTTGGAATATCTTTCAGATTTGCACCTCCAGATGACAACCTGAGTGTTTATTATGTGTATGAATCTGAAATCTTCACTGCAGTACAAAGGAGACGTCTTCAACATCATATTTAATTTCAGATCATAATTACCTGCTCCTCTTTTGCTTCTAATTATCTATTCCTCCTTCCTCTCTGTGGCATGTTGATATTTTGGTGATTCTCCCTTTTAATCGGCCTTTCTTGCTTTCTTTCTGTCTTTTTTTAATCGTATTAGTTGAGTCCACGGGGGAATTAAACATGTCACGGTGGACACACATCATGCCTATGTGGAGAGATAAAATTCTAGCGACGAGTGTGTGCTCCCTATGGCTCCCCGTATAGATGTATGTACTCTGGAGAAATAATAACTATTCCTGCCATTATAATCCAGGTTGTTAGTATGCTTCATCTCCCATTAATCTTTATACATCAATTTAAATTGGCATCAGTGTTTATGTTTTGTCCCGTGACGTAGCAGCAATGTCATTTGGTAGCATCCAAAGCAGCCGGAGCCCTTTAGCATCCCTCCTTCAGGAAAGCGGGGGGGGAGGGGGAAACGGGAAAAAATAAGGATAATTGTTAAAACCCCAAAACATCTCTAACTTTTCCCCATTTTCTTTAAGGGAACATATGTCTCCTTCCTGCCCTCCTTTTCTCCTGTTTAAAATACACCCTCTGTTGCTCCAGACCCTTTGGAGAGAGATGGAGCTGGTTATGCAGATACTACTTATTTTATATTATATTGTTTTGTTGGCGTTAATTTCTCAGGTGAAATAGCCGACCCTTTAATAGCATGATAGGTGTCATCCCAAGTGCCCATCTCATTTGCACAGTCTTGCTAAGGTAGGACCCTGGCTTGCTCTGCAGCTTAAAAAGGAGGGGTGAATGAATGTCTATGGTGGGATCGGGGAAGCCCGAGGAGGTGGGAGGCTGGTGCGGGAACCCAGCGGCCACTCCCGACCCCCCTTCGCTGCCAAGGTGCTGAGGACTGGGAGATAAGTTTTATTTTGTACAGGGATTTCCATCCCTACCCCTCCGCTGTGGATCCGGGGTGTTGCTATGATTCACTTATTAAAATACCTTATCCTCAGTTCAGTTTGCCCCGAAAACGCTTGCCTGCGTGGTCAGACGTTTCTGTATTTATCCATTTTTTCCCATAAAACTTGTATTAAAACAAAATGTTACTTTTCTTTCTCTCAGGAGCTGTATATAGAGACCCTCCCTTTTTGAAATAGACCGCAGGGACTGTCATTAGATCAGATGGCAAGCCTTTATAGAAAGTGTTTTGCATAATTACATACCAAAGCCAGAATAGTCACCCTCACATTTTATGGGTCACAAACCATCAACAATTGGCACATTATTGTCCAAGAAACCCCAGTCCATTCACTGATAGAGAAAACTAGACTGCCTAATCTAGAACTGAAGAAGATTGAAATTTCTTCTAACAAGAACCCAGAGAAGATTATTTTCAAACTGACAACGTGTTTACATATAGTTATAAAGTTCAGAGGACCGGTGGGGAGAGAGAAAGGCTATAAACCACTAAACATGATTAAGAATCTCACAGTGGCCTAATATAGATGGTTCATGAAAAAGGAACAGACTGAAAGCTCTCCTCCCCCCCCCCAAGCACCCCCCCCGACAGCCCCTCTCCTTTTCAGATCTGTTCCCTTTTCTACCGTTGTGATTCAGTAATTAAGATATTCTTATTTGGACAGACAGCTCCTCTGGTAACTGAATAATATTAGTTCCCTTTGATGTCAAACTTTTGACAGTTATCACACTAGCATTGGGCAATTTAGCACAAATGCCCTCTTTTTTCTTTTTCTTTTTTTTTTTTCCTTTTTTTTTTTTTTGGGGGGGGGGAAAGTCTTTGAAGAAAAGTAATAAGTGTGATCGCTATCAGCAAATGATGTAAATCTCAGCGGACAGGCATCCCTGGGTATAAATTACATTTTGTTGTGTATAATGAAGCGAGTTTTGTTTTTACCTCATTCGCTTATCATTGTCCAAAATTAAGGCAATAATCCCACTTCCTTCACACCAATTCACCACAGTCCCTCCCCCCCCCCCCCCCCCCCCCCGATTATTTTCCTTTCTTTCACGGGAAAATTGGACGGGTTTCCAAGCCCCTGCCCCGCTTCCCACCCACCCGGCGTAGAGCGGAGCCACCGGCGCTGCGGGGCGGGGGAGCGGCGGGAGGAGCGGGGCCGATCGGGGCCCCGGCCCCACACCTGATCCCCCTAAAGCCTCGCCCCTTGGCCCTTCCTTTTGCCGTGGCCCCCCGCGAAAGATAACCCAAGCCACCAAAATCAAACCCACAGCCCTTCGGCTGTGCCGCTTGGCAGCAGCGGAGCAGCGGTACAATAATAATAATAATAATAATAATAATAATAGTAATAGTAATAGTAATAATAATAATAAATGTCGTAGCAAGAAACAAGGTGCATCCCTGGCTGGATTTGTGCGGAACGTGGTGCCCGGCTGATTGGGAATGGGAACAGTAGAGCTGCTTCCTGCGAGGAGTGGGGAAACGGGGTGGGTTGGGGGGAATTGCAATCCTTGCAATATCCAGTTCGGGATTTAGGGACAAGGGGTGTCCTGGGGACTGCTCGTCTCCCTCCAGCATCCTACCCCGACCAGGAGATGCAGGAGATTTAGGGATGAGCCCCCCACACCTGGCCCCACTCCCATCTCCCCGCTCCGGGCAAGATGCCTCCACAGTACCGGGTGGTGATGGAGTGGAAGAGACTTACTTATCCTGCTTTTTTCATCACAACTTTGGTGGCGAGGGAGGAAGGGGGGGAAGGAGGAGGGAGCGAGCTCTCGCCAGGTTTGCTCTATCGCGAGATCTGGGCAATTAAAATAAAATGAAATGAAATAAAATAAACCCACCCTTCAGCTCTCTGTGGAGTTGGATTTGGGGGGGGGGGGGGGGGGGGGGGATGGGAAAGGGAATGATGCAGCTTCCCGGCTGTAATGTCCTTGCTAATCCCGCCGGACAGCTCGGGAGCAGCTGCGTGTCCCGGTGTGTGTGTGTGTCCCCCTTCTCCTCCCGCATCCCTCCGCTCCCGCAGGCAGCGCCCGCCGGTGCCGGCAGCACAACGCATTGCCCGGACGGGGGTAAAGCACCGACCCCGGCCCCTCCGTACCCCCGGGGAGGGAGGGGGTACAACCCCCGATCTTTTCGCGGCGCAAAACCCGCGGCAGCGCTAACACCCGCCCTCCCTGCTTTTCCTCCCTCCCTAATTAGCAGCCGTGGAGAGCGCCCTGATTAATTTAAATGCTTTTTGTAACACTGTAAGGGCGAGAGATATGTTTGCGGCCGCAGACGGTTTATATTATTTTCGGGCTCGCGTTTCGGTGGAGGGAAGGGGGGAAGCCGCAGTGGGACTGCGGAGGATGGGCTGGCGCTTCCCGGGAGATCACGTCGCTCCCAGCATCGTCCCTCGCTCCCGGGGGGAAGCGGTCAGGCTTTTCTGGAAACTTTGCTCCAAAAGGGTATCCTCGTGTTGTGTAACATTTTCCGAGGATTTTCATTACACGTTCAGCCAAAGGTAACACAATCATAGAGGGGAAAGTTTCTTTCCGTGGCCTTTTCCCCGGCGTCGGGGCGCCCCGAGGCTGCCAGGCAATAGGACTCGCTCCCGCCTCAGCCGCAAGCGAGGGCAGCTATGGGTTGCTGTTGGTTCCGGGGGGCGTTCAGGGGAAGCTGGGCTGGGGTCGTCCCTACAAACACCTACCGTAATAATAAATCTTCTCCTGCCGCTGTTTCCGCATCTCCCGTGCGAATAAACCTCGGAAAAATCTCCCCGGGCCGCCTGCAAAATACACGCGGAAGGGGGACGGAATAGGGGGCAGGCAGAGCTTCAAACTGGGGGGAATTAGTGAGGGAGTGTGCACCCAGATACTTGCAACAGGTACGGAAGTGTTTCACCTGACTCTCAAGCTCTTCCCTAAAGAGAAAGGTTATTAATTTTCCGAGAGATAAAGAGCTTCATGCAGAGGGATCAATAACGTTTGCAAAAACAAAAAAGGGAAGGAAAATGTATTTGCGTCTCAATCTTTTTGTAGGTTAAATGGGACTTGAGGCGAGCAAGAGACAGGTCCAGCTTTGGAGAGAGCGTAGTCAGCCAAGAAACTTCAAATGAAGTCCTTGAGCGATAAAAGAGAAAGTGCAGAAACTTTCCCAAAGGTCACCTTTAGAGTGAAGCAGACGCTTCTTTCTCCCTTCTCTGCTCTTACGTTTCTCGGGGTAAGGGGGTGATGAGGGCCCCGAGACTTCCCTAAAATCGATTGCACCTCGGCCCCTCGTCACCTTGGGGGGAAAAATAGCCAGGACTGGGAAAATCGAGGGAAGTTAATAGTGCTGGGAACTGAAGAGCAGCGCTTTGATTTACACCGTCTGCACGAAAGAGAAAGCAGGGGAAAATAGCAATAAAAAAATCTCTCCCGGCCCTCTATCGCAGACGGGGCTCCCGCCGTTCGCTTCGCTATTTACAACTTAGTTTAAAACCATTTTACAACCTCAAATAAAAATGTTTAGACATGAAAACCCCGGGAAGCGTTTCTATTTTCCAGGGGCAAAGACGAACGCTCGGTACCGGCCCGATCCCGTCCCGAGAGCCCTGGATTGGGGGCGGGCACCGGGTGAGCTGACGGGAGAGAATCCTCTGCACATGTAATCACAGGCATTAATTCAGTCATAATAATTCATTAGAAAGAAGCGTTAATTACTTCCTTTGCAATACTTTTCTGGTTGCAGGCGAGCCCGGGAAGGGACGGGCGATGTCCTGCCCACACTTGGACTTGGAAAGAGAGAAGCTTCGCTAGGGAAAATTGTCTTTTTTTCTCCCGAAAATAATCGACCTTTACCTCTGTTATTGCTCTCGATTAATTCGTGCCTTTTATTTCTTTCTCCTTTATATTTCCCCCCCTTCCCCACACGGTGCTTATTAAGCCCGCAGGTAATACAATAATCAGGTAAAAGAGAAGGAACGGCCCATATTTATTTTAAGAACGTTCCTGCATTGCGTGGCAGAGGTGGTGGGTTCAGTACTCGGAGCAGTTTGGCCTTAAAATCCGGTAACGCTGCCAAACTTATCTCAGAAGGCCTCTAAAATTAAAAATTATTAATAAAAATACAGTAAATTAAAAAGGGAAAATATCAGTTGCCTTCCCTTTCCCAGCTGGATGTTTGAGATCGTTTAAATATCCCTTTTTCCCCTTCGAGGGTCTATAATAAAAGGGGTGAAAATGACACTGTTTTTCAGCACAAGGTGGAATATTTGCTGCTTTAAGGGTGGATTTGGAGGCTCGGGGAAGGGCTCAGCACCCACCGTCGGCTCCGCTCCCCGCAGCTCCTGCCCCGACACTGTATTAACTCCTAGTTAAGCCAGCAAATAATATTGTTCATTCATCTTTTTCAAAGGTGATTTATAGCAATCGACAGGTTAAAGCGTCATCTGACTTCATTACTTTTAAAAGCTGTCTATTTCAGAACTGTCACTTTTCATCACTTAAACCGAATAAAACGGTTGAAGAAATGAATTGAGAGAGACTTGGAGATCGTGTTTATAATTCTTTGTCTCGACGTTAACACTCCTAATGACCTGACCTGTATGGGGAACCTGTGCTCCTAACGCGGCGATTAAAAACAATAATGAAAAGAAAATCAACACACCAGGCTCCAAAAGTTACAGGCAAGGTGAGAAAGTGGCAGAGGGGACGGAAGAGGACCAGGGCAGGGATGCAGCACACACACTGCTGTAGCACCATGTATGATCATATGTGTACTACCCACCCCTAGAGAGGTGGAAGTTAGCTCTGGGTTAATAGTAAATCACTCTCGTCTCCGTTTTTATCTCGCATTCCTGTTACAGCTGCTTAAAATACGGGGGAAATAAAAATTAAATCGTCGTTTTAAAAGGAAAAGGTGTCTCGGATCCATTTAATGTATTTTTCATGCACTTTAAGGCATTATTTATTTTCATCTCTCCAACTGACCATTTCAGAGAAGGTTGCGGGTGTTGTAGGGAAAGGATAGACCTATAAAAGATCTTTTTTATTGTTATTATTATTTTTTAGGGCCGTTAAGAAAATGACCAAAACTCTCACAAATGCAATCCGAAATGACAGCTCTCGCCCCAGCGTTCAGGAACTGCTCTGGCAAAATAAAACCCGGCCACTCTGCCTTCACCTTTGTGGGAGTTTTTCTGCCTGCGCCTTCAGGGTGTTTTCCTCTATTAAACTATTGCCAATAAAGGGCTTTTATTAACAAACTTACCACCCAAGTGCAGTGCCAGAGGTTCGCTTTCGGGGGGCAAAGCTGGGGAATAGGAGGGATTACTCCCAATAAACTACAAGGGTTGTTCCTCTGCCTCTGCTTTCCCTGGGAATGGTGGCTGCAAATAACAGTGGCCCCTCAAAACCGGAGCCAGGGTCCCGGGAAGGGAGCCGGTCCGTGGCTGAGCAAGGGAGGAGCAGGGTCGAGGTGGGGAGGGCAGGGACAGCGGAGTGTCCGCGGGTGCGGAAGGTGGGTTAATGAGCAGAAGAATGAGGAGGTGTGGGGGGATCCCTGGCGCGGATAGCTGTGTCTGGACGGGCTTTGTTTAATAAAATATATATGGTTTTGACTGTGATGGTTATTTGGTGGTAGTCGCTCCTCGCTGCGCACCCGCGGCGCGCCGCGCAGTCGTCCCCGCGCCGCCGCCGCCCCGGGCCGCGCTCCCTACCGCCACCTCGCTGCGCAGGGCGTAACTGCAGGCGCGTAACCGCCGCCAGCACCTGCGGGACCGACCTTGCCGGGGCTGCGCTGGGGGTGGAGGGGGTTCGGGCAGAGACCGGGTGGTTTCAGCTTCACCGGGTAACACAAGCCGCGGGGTTTCAGGGAAGCTGTAAACAAATAACGGGGAATTTTCCTCGCCTTCTCTATAAGAGCTTTGCTTTTATTTCTTTCCCGGCTTTTTCGGCTGTGATGCCTAACCCTTCAGGGAGACTGACCCCAGGAGAGTCCTGTAGCACCAATAAGTGCGGCAGAGATGTTCATTCAGTTAAAATCAGGAAAATAGGGATCACTTCCCGGCTGTGGGAGCTTCTGGCAGAATTTCCGCACAAAAATAAAATAAAATTAAAATAAAGGTATTTAACTACTTTATTTTAGATGTACAAAATGGGATGTAGAGGGCAGAGTCATTTCTATAACTACATCTAGCACGTACAACTATGGCATTTCTCGAGATGCTTTGAAATGTTTTAATAGCTTGGTTTTCCCTAGGAAAAAAAAAATAACATACGTAAATGGTGAAAAAAAGTCCACCAGCCTTAGCTGATATAGACCGAAATTCCCGCATCTCTTAAGGGAGCAATAAGAAATGAATAAATAAATGTAAAGAAGAAGAAGAAGGAGAAGTCTCGGAATAGTTTTAGCACTTGTAGGACTCTTCGGGGAAATTATTGTTAAAAATATAAATGAAATAAAAAGAAAGCGAGCTCACTAGGCTCACCATGGGGACAGCATCGTCACAGCCTATTCCTAAGCACCCCGCGGACCTCTGTGAGGGGATTGGGTTTTGATGGAGTTCCTTATTTCTGCTCCCGCTGAAAAGGGAGCAGAGGCACGGGCAGGGAGGGAAGGGACCATGGGGAGGCAAGTCCCCATCTCCCAGAGCTGGCTTTGGGTGACAAGGGAGGACAAACACTCCCTGGTTCCTCCTAGCTCTCCTGCTTACAGAGAACTGCCCACCAGCGCACACGGCAGTTGTTTAGCATGAACTGTGCTATTAAGTATTGATTAAGAGCATCCACATGTTATTCCGAGAATATAAAGAGCTATTAAGAGCCATTTGACTTTACCAGAAAGTAGCGAATATTAGTTAATGAGTAATGGAGAAAATAGAGAGGTGCGGGCCCCCGGCCGGCAGTACCGCGATTGGATTCGTTCAAGTAAGCAGAAAAGAAGAGAAAAATCGCCCTATTTTAGAATTCCGGCGAGAATTTCTACCGGGAACAATATAACCCAACAGCTGCGACAGGTGGAAGGGAGATAATTGAGCAAAAGCTGCTTTGGACAATTAATATTACGGGGAGATAATGTCCCCTGTCCGGGATTGTAAAGAGCCGGGGTGCGAAGGGTAGCGTAGGGGGATGCAGCAACACCCAGAAATTATGACAAATACTCCGAATTAGGAGAAAAGAGAAAACGGGGGAAAGGCAGTAAGGAGAAAAGATCGGTAAGAAATTCCCCCTGTGCGGGCAACGCATCCCGCTAAGCAATTGCCTCATTTTCCCCTTGTCCGTCGGACTCCTTTCCCCCCCCCCCTTTTTTTGGGGGGGTTAAAAAAGGGTATTTCAGGTAGACAACTTCATGCCCGGAGTCTTTTTTCTCTTATTTGTCTTTTCTTTTTTTTTCCTGTTTTTTTTTTTTTTTTCCCTAATGCTTTTATTGCTATTGCACTTCCTACCACAAGATGCAGAGCAAGTCAGCGGAGTTTGTATTACAACTATGTCATAATGTTTCACTGATGCAAAACATGTAGCCAGAGGGGGTTGCTAATGATTCCTGGATTAGAGAGAGGGAGAGCGAGGAGTGAGAGAAAGAAAACCTGGTTTCTTTTCTTGTTTTTTTCTTTGTTTTTTTTTTTTTTTTTTTTAGGCTACGTAAAACCTGCCCATTAATATCCAGCACTTGCAACATCTCGGTATCTCGCACACACACGCGGATCTGCCATGAGCCTTTTAAACACCGCAAACGTTTTGCATATTCCACCTGTTAATTATGTTTGCAGCCTATTAATTTCCAGGAGGTTCTTTTCTAGAGAAGACAACTTCCAACTTTATATGAAAGGGAGGGGGAATGGGATCCTCCAAGAGCCGGGGGTTCCACTCGGGATGGAGACCGCTGCTAAGTCACCTTACCCCAGAGCCCCTTAAATCTCTCCCCTCTCCCCAGGACACGTAGAACCCGTACCCTGGGTGCTCCGGGCAGCGGGCTGATTCCTCCTGGGTGTGCAGCCCCCTCGGAGCGATGAGGAGGGAGGTGGGAAGGGGAGATGATGCCGGGATTAAGGAGCATTCCGCCGAGATTCCACAGGGCACTCCGGGGCTTTCGTCGTCCTCCTCCTGCGCTGGGCTCTAGGCCCGGCCGCGAAGGTTCCCCAGGGCAGAGTGGGAGCTTGGGGAAGAGCGATATAGGGCCAAAGGAGGGGGCAGAGCCCTCTGCATGATGAGTAAGGGGAGATAACGGGGGTCTGGATCAGCCCCGGCCCCGGGGGCAGCCGCCCTTGAAAGGAGCTTGGATTGCGGGGCCCCGGATGCCAGCTCCTGGCTGACCTCCGGCCGCCCGGCCAGGCCCGTTCTCTGAGCGGGCTCTCCTGCAAGGCTGAGGCCGCAGCTGGAAACGATTTTGTCCCTTTGACAAGGCACTTTGCTCTCGCTTGCTTTCTTCTCCTCCCGAAAGCGAACCACCGAAACCTGTGCGGGGAGCGATGTGGGTCGCGGGGGGCCGGGCAGTGCCCAGACGGGGGAACCGGGCATTGCGACCTTCTCTGCCCCGGTACTCACAGGCTGGAGCCGCGTACATCCCCCCCGCAGGCTCCGGGTAAGACCCCCGCTGCCATCCTTATCCTCATTCTCCTCCCATCCCAGGGCTGCCCCCCTGGTGCTGCCTCTGCCCGTTGCCATCCCTGTCCCCAGGCCCGGCCTGGCACCATCTCTGCAGCGAGGCCGGATAGGGACAGCGGGGTGCCGAAGGCCCTGAGGAGCATGGAGGAGGGACGAAAGAGCCCGAGACCTCGAGCATTCTCGGGAAAAGGCACAGGGGGAAGGAAAGGATTTGGGGTCGTGGTTACAGACCCGGAGACCTGCCAGCCAGGGCTGAGCTTTGTACCTAAACCCGCAGGGCCAGCGGACAGCCCCCAGCCTTGAGCCCGACCCTGGGGCTGCCACCTGCCCCGGGCACCCCGCAGGCACGGGCAGCGACGGAAGGTGTCCGGCCCTTTTATGTCCAGATTTCGCTTAGAAGAGATGAAAAATAAAAAACTTTCAAATGTGACCTAGTTCCATCTCCCCCTCCCCCTTTCCCTTTAGATATTCACGTCATCTATTAAGGGAGAAGGAGGGGGAGGAAAGAAGGGAGAAGCTAAATTTACGAGGTCTGGTGGGTTCTGGAGTCTGGGTGCTGGGAAACAGGTGTTGGCAGTTCGCTAGAGTGTCAGTCAACTTTTGGAGATGAAGTCATTAGGGAGGTAGTCTCCTCGGAACAATCTGGTGGTTTCAGTCGGAGTTAATTTATACCGAAAAAAAAAAAACCAAAAGGGGGGGGTGGGGGGAAGAAAGGAGGGGAAAAAAAAAGAAGAGCCTGTAGAAATACCGAAGAGGACAAACATAACGAGAACAGATTCACACTCCTACAGATTATGCCACTTGGAAGTCACATCCTGAGAAAAATAGCCGCTATTGCCCAGCAGCGGGGAGGGGGTTATGCGGGGTGCAGACCCGGGGTAGAGGGGTCCTGTCCGAGCTCCCCCCCAGGAGCCCCGCACCTCCACCACCTCCAAAGGTGACCACTGGCCAAGGGCCACCTTTCGCCTGTGTCGTCGTCCCCCCCTTCCTCTCCCCAGCTTCTGCGTGCGGGGCTGGAAATTGCCAGTGACCCTGAACTGTTTCTGGGCCGCGTTTGAAAAGGCCGGCGATCCGCGGCCGAGACAAAAGGTTTCATGTGCACAAATACAATCTGCTACAGGCCCAAGCCCGGCGCTGCTCGGAGCTGCCGCCGCCGTTCCGCGGCCGGGAGCCGGGGGGGTGAAGCGGGGACGGAGTGGTGGCTGCACCGGTACCACCGGGGTGGAAGAGCCCGGCAAAGGCGTGGTGTGAGGCTCTGCCTGTCAGGCAGGCATCATGGCATATCATGTGCTTCAAAAGATGGGGGGGGGGGAGGACTGATGCTCCGATCCGATCACCCACCCCCCTTAGGAGCTGGGTGACAAATCACCTCCGTTGTATCAACCACTTGTTTCTTTTAGTATCGCGGGGAAAAATTTCATTAATGCTCCTCCGACCCCTCCTTCCCCTCCCTCCAAATCTCTTTTCTTGCTCAGAGTGTGTCTTCTAATCATAATTAAAATCGTCTCATATACATCGGCGTCTCTTGTGTGCATATTGAATTGCAGGTGACTGGGCGGAATGTTATTTCACTCTGGTCTCTCATTTTTACATTTCCACAATAAAATATAATAATAACAATAACAATAAACACCTTCACACCCAGCCCCAGCACTCCCCCGCCGGCCGCAGATAAGGCGTATTGCGAATATCGATAGAGAGGAGAAAGGCGATATTCGCAATCGATCGGTTAAGGGGCAGCCGTCGTGCATCATGTTCAATCCCATGGCAAGCCCGCTCCTCCACTTAATATAATTAAGATTAAAACTCGAGTGGTGGCGGAGGGAGCGGCTGGGGATGGTTTGCAAGGGCAGCAGCCGGGGTCGGGTGCCCGAGCTGTCAGGGTATCTATATATATATACAAACACACACACATGAGTATATATATGCATACACTATGATTTACACCTTATAGCCCATATACATGTCGGTAGGTGCGGGCTACGCGGCTGCGCAGCGGTGCACTTAAGTTCCGCTCTGGCACTGAACAGGAAGCTCACCCAGATGACTCTTTAATTTTTTTCCCTTAAAAGCAGAGGATTTACTGTTATTTACAGTCCCGTAATTAAGCCAATATGATGGGTTTTGAACCAGAAACCCAGTGGCGGTGGAGGGAGAGGGGCTGAAGCCAAGTTTATTGTCTATCATTTCAAGGGGGGAGGGGGAAGGTGAGTGTAATTTACGCGCTATTATTATTATTTCGGTGTGTCTGAGGCCACAAGCAAAGCATAAATCGAAGTGCTGGGTGTTTATTCCGAGCGATGTGACAGTCTGGATGTCAGGCAAGGAGGGACTGTGAGAGAGTTCAGGCAGAGCTGAAACCCGGGTTTTCCTCCAGGCTTACACAAGGGTTTATCATTCGTTTCTTTTTCCTTTCTGATTTTCTTTCCTTGTGGTTTTTTTTTCCCCTTTTTTTTAAAAACCAAACAGACACGCTTAGTTCCTTTTATTTCCCGACACCGTATTAAGCCCCTGCTCCTTAAAGTCCTTTAAGCCATAGGTCCGCGTTTACCTCCTCTGGAGCCAATGCAAAATACACTTCAGCTTAAGGGTTAGAAAGAAACCTTCTCCGAAAGCAGAAGCTCTGCTGAGCAGCCTGGTGCTGCTGATTATATACTGCAACTTGAAATGATCTCAGCCGGTGGAATATTAATCAAATCAATCAGGGTTGACAAATGAGAAATATTTGAGGGAAGGTGGTAATTTACAACTTTGTTATTAGTTAAGAATCTCCCGCCTTGTAAGAGTAATTAATAACTCCTGGATGGGAACAATTTGGAGACGGCAAGAAGACAGCGTCTTGAAATGAAACAGGATAAAGAGAGGGGTTGAGAAGTGAACTGCGCCTCCTTGGAAGAGAAACTGCAAATGATTTTTTATAAGATGTCTACGGGGGCATTATACATATAATATGTATATAATGTATACACACGTATAAATATGGCATAATCAGAGGGAGGGCGAACGAGGGAGACTAAACAGGAGGTAAGTACTGAAAAAATAAATCAAAACATTGATTCTTCTGGTCACATCTCCTTTCCAAAGATTAGACACAACGCTGGATTTCAAAGTACTTCAAAGAAATGATACCCAATATGCAAAAGTGCAAGTCAGAAACCAAAGGAGTGACTCCAAACTGATTCGAGAAATGTATTTTCTCCCACCTCCCTCTTATTCACCCCCCCCCCGCAATGCCTGATAAATGTGAAGACCCCTTTTCTCCCCAAGTCCCGCTCAGATGGGAAAACTCAATTGTCTGCAATGTTTATAGTGTTAACCCTACTTATCTGCAGAACCCTCCCCTCCCTACCCCTCCCTTTTCACTTTCCAGAGGCACACATTGATTATCAGACTGCATGGACCCCCCTCCTCTTCCCCAACCCCACCCTCAAGAACTGACCAAAATAATGACTTGTTGGAAAACTATAAATCATTTTCGTGTTTGAATCCCTGAAGACTCTATTTAAGTAAATAGGCTTACTGTGAAACAATGCATAGATCCGAGTCCTTCTCCGGATTGCTTCCAAATGCTGCCATCTCCAAAACTTTTATTTACAACAGAAGAAGAAGGGGAAGGAAAAAAAAAAAAAAAACAACAAAACCCAAAGCCAAAAAAAAAACCACCAACAAACCCTCAAACAACCCAACACCAAACTTTGGCAAACTTTATCTCTTCTTTATTATAAGCTTCAGCCTTGCCTTGGTAAGCCCCAGCCTGTTCTACAAAAGGTGGCTAGAGATTGAGATTTATTGGTTTCCAAATGAAAAGATTCATTCGATATAAGAGGTTAACTCAAAGTTCCTTAAACCGTGACTAGCATTGGCAAGGAGCTTTGCCTAGTCAGCACAAAGGCAGTTCAAAGAAACCTTTAAAAATACACACAGATATACATACACACAAACACACTCTCACACTTTAGCCTCAACTGCAATTTTCTTTTCATTTTTGTTTCTTTCTGCCATTACAAAGCCCTGAGCCCCTTTGTAGGTAGCTGGAGGTTTTTTTCTTTTTCTTTCTTTTTTTTTTTTTCTCCTTTTTTTTTTTCTCTTTTCCCCCAAGCTGAACTTTGCCATTTTGGTGTTGACCAACCCCCTTTTCTTTTGCAACCGGTGAATGAAAAGGCTCAAGAAAAAAAAAAAAAAAAGAAAAAAAAAAAGATTAAGAAGTAAACGGGGTGAGGAAAGGAAAAAAAAATCGTTCTAATTTATAACGGGCAGAACAACGCTTGAAAAATAATAAAACACAAAGAAAATCCCAAATCTATACAAAGAGAAGGGGGTCAGGCAAGGTGACACGGGAGAGAAAGGCACTGAGCCCACCCCAAGCTCCTGGGGGTGCTGGAAGTGGGGTGCAAGTATTCGGGGTGTCCGAATGTGCGCGTCCGTGTGTCTGTGTGTCCATGTGCGTGGCCGTGAGCCCGCCCGAAGCAGCACACAGCCGGCGGCAGCCGGGGCTGCGTGTGGAGCCTGAGCTATGCAAATGATAATGAGGGAAAATTAACCCGGCCGTTTGCTACATCGCCGGGGGATCAGTGCCTGGCCCGGACTGGGGTATTGCGTACTTCGGTGGGGGAAGGTGTGAGATAATCGCTCCGAAACGCACCGGTGGCTAGGGCAAACGAGGACCCGTTTGAATATCGCTTTTAAGAATAAGAAAAGAACAAGAACAACAATAATAACAGCACTGATGCTCTCGCCAGAGCGTGTTACGGATAAGAACGGGAGATGTTCCCGGGCTCCGCGGCGCGGGACTCCGGCCGGGGCTGCCCCGGGAAGGCTGAGGGGCCAGGGTGGGGGATGCGCGGGGGCCGTCCCGCTGGTTCTTGGGGGCCGCCGGCTTCCACCAGCCCGGCTTGGACCGATGGTGGAGGGGCAAGCCAGCAGGCCGGGGGGGCCGGAGAGACGAAGCCAACCTCTCCGGAATGGGATGCTTTTAGTGAAACCTCGAAATAAAACATGAGAAGATGAAGGGGTTGGACAAATTCAGCTGGAGGAGAGCGAGCTGCTGTCTTAAAAGCAGCCAGCGAGGGCTAATGAGCCCTTTGGGTAGGAACAGTGTGGGGTTTTTTTTTAAAGTAAGACATCAGTAAACCCACAAAATTGGAAATAGTGACAGTGCAAAATGAATCATCCTCCTATAAAGGGAATAGGAAATACAAAATACGAGCGGGGAGGGGGTGTCTATCAGGCGTGGAGCATAATAAAAATGATTATTTTGCTTCCAAAGGCAGCTGAGGAAGGTGGCAGGGCTCTCCCCATGTTCCAGGAGACAATATGGGCAGTGTGATGTGCTCTGACCTGCCTCCTATTGTACAAGTCCGCCGCTGGCTTCAGGGAGGGAAAGATCCAGTTTGAGCTGAATAAAGTCCAGCAAACTTTGCTGGATGGCTGCCCTTCCTCTCCCTTCTCTTTGAGCCTCAGTCAGCGCCGATGTAAAACTAGTCTGGATGTCAAATGTCTCTTTGCGGGCTTTTCCCGCAAGATATTTCACATATGCTTCTCCCAGATTATTATTATTATTATTAACTGTCAGCCGAGAGGATGAATTTTTAGATCACTGGACACTTAATTTCCAGGGGTCGTTAATTAGTAATGTTGCAGGAGTTAAAGCAGAAACTTGTTGGCTGAGTTTTGATTATGTAGGAAGGAAAACCTGCGGGTGGACTCCATGACATCTGCAACCGGGGACGACTTTCTTGTCCAGCAAAATAAACGTTGCAAAGAATAGGGACAGACAATGATCTCCAAAGGAAGACAGGGAGGGGGGTGGAATGATTTGGGATGCCCGGAGCTGAGCCACAGCCCCAGACCCACGGTGAAACGCAGCCCTGAGAAATGTGCTGTGGAAAAGGCTCTGGGACAAGGGAGGGAAATAAATGGGGAGGGGGAAAAGATCGCACTTCAGATGACCAAACTGTGATCAAGGGAAGAGAGTGGCTGATGAAGCCGCTTTCAAAATTAGAATTGTCTTTAAACCCGGGAATTAGGAGTGGCTGCGGGGCTGTAGTTTGTGGGTAGCGAAGGATGAAGTTTTAAACCTAGTACCTGACAAATGCAAGGAATCACCGGAATGGTTAAAAGGACACTGGGAAGAATCAAAAGGAGGGTGTGAAATAATAAATAGAAAAAAATCAAGTCGCGAAGCTTCCCCAAAAGCCAGAAAAAAAACGGACGGGGGCAAAAAGGAAAGAAAAATGTGATGCCTTGGATATTCTGACAGGAATAAATGCAGAATGGGAAATCGGAGAAGCGAGTCTCTGCAGCCTGTCTAGTCTATATAGCAGGGACTTAAAAATTACATCTGGAGAGCAGAGCTGTCCTTGGCTTACACGTTGATATTATAGATACATTTATTTTTGCAACAAGTATCCAAGGATCTAAACTAATTGATTCTGGAGTTTCTTGGAATTTATCCAAAGAGCAATATAGTTTTAATTGTATGTTGCTTAAAACTCCATTTCTCGAACAGTGTGAAGCAAGTCATAAAAGTCATAAAGCGTAGCACTGTTCTTTCCCCCCCACCCATAAATACTCAGCCGACACTCGCAATTCTCTCCTCATACTCCTAAGGGGTGCAAAAATAATTCCGAAGACATGTAACTACACCATAAACTTGGAAACTCTTAATCTGTTTTAACTGGTTTTGAAGACACTTTGGATTTTAGGTTTTTTTAGGGATAAAAGAAAAAGAAGAAGGAAAATAATCTATAAAATGAAGACACCCTCCCGCCTATTTCTACTTACCCACCAGCAAGAAAGGTTTCAAAATCTTATTTTAAACTTGACCGCTAATGTTGCAGTGCGGCTAAGGGGGTAGAACTGGGTTACTGTGTAAAGTAGTTGGGTGGAGATAAAAAGGCCTGTAAAGTTTATATACATTTCTGTTTTCCACATCTCTCACTTTGGAAACCCAGCCAGCAGCATCCCTCGCTAATCAGCCAGATCCAACCTCAAAAAGGGAACTTTCCCCCCCTCCCCTCAATTAACAACAATATATTTTCATCGTTAGATGCCATGGCTATAAATATCTGACTATTTCTCTTAAAAAAAATATACGACAGAAGAGTCAGTGCCTCCCTCCTCCCCCCTTTCCCTGCACACCCACACTTTTCGTGGCTAAAATTAGCAGGAAAAGTATGCACAGGAGAGAAAGTGCAATGTGGCTGAGGCAGGGAGGCTTCATTAGTTCCTGCAAAGGCTGGGGCTGTGGCCGGGGAACCAGGCATCAAAAGAAGCCAAACTGCATCTTTGCAGATCATTTTGGCGCTTCAGAGAGCGATTCAGGCTGGAAATCTGTAAAATCCACGCAAACCTTTCTCCTCTCGCTACTAGGCACCCTTTGACACAGTTGTATTGAAGTTGGGGCTGGAAGGTCCTTGGAGGTCTCTGAGTGTGACAGTACTTAGAATAGCGGGTAGATGGCACAATTTTCTAACATTTAGAGAGAAGAACCCACGCTGGGAGCAATAAGTCCATTTAAAAGCCCTTTATTTAAAAGGAACAAAGATAACTGACAAACAAAGTACAGAGACATCTCAATGAAATTTCTAGAGAAGAATAAAAAAAAAAAACTCTCTGCAAAGGAAAATACAAGTTCTCGGGTTTATTTATTGTTATTTTAAGTACAATACCAAAATTAAATGAAATTAAATTAGAATATTGATGTATCTAACAAGCTCCTGGAACTGCGGATGTTTAAATCGGGGATCTAGGATAGTAAAATACGAGCAGCTAGTTGAAAGGAAGGAAATTCAGAAAATAGGGTTAATGTTTCAGGATGAATACAGCTCTCGCATGCCCGTTGTTTAAAAGACTCCATCAAATCAGCACATGCATTTCTTTCCCTTTTTCTTTCCAAGGCGAATCGGAGAAAGATGTGGTCAAGGGCGGGGGGGGGGGGGGGGGGGGGGGGGGAAGGGGGGAGGAATAAAACCAGGAAAAGGGGGGGGAGAAATCTGAGGTTAGGAGCTACTTTCTAGGAAAGGGAAATCATCTTAAGGGCTCTATGTGGCTGCATTTCAGTAATTCTCTTTTTTTTACAGTGCTTGAATTCAACAATGAATGGTGGTTCTTTCTCAGTTCATTCCTTTTATTCGCATACAGGCTAATGGGTAGGGTTCAAAGCAAGGGCTAAGAAAAATGAGAGGCAAATTTCAGCAGAGGTAGGCAGCATCTCTCCGGGGCGGTGGGGTCCCGAGAGCGGCTCGCAAAGCGACACACAGATAATTCGGGAACAATTTCCCCCCCTTTCATCATTCATCTTGGACTTCGAAACTCGATCAGTTTTGATACCGAATACACATATCGTAGACATTTTGAGGGCTGAAGGCAAAGAAATAAGTGAAGGGGAGGGGAGGTGGAGAAGAAGAGAGAGGGCGATGCTCAGAAATTAGGCATTGATCCGGGTTTCATAGAGGCTGGGAGCTTCCACTAGCAATAAGCAGGCAAACACTCCCAAAACAGAGACAGACACACGCTCCCAGATCGAGTGATTGTGTTTAAAAGGGGGAAATAAAAGGAGGACGGGGAGAAAAAAATAAAAGCAAAAAAAAAAGAGAGAGGAAAAAAAAGGCAATAAGCGGTATGTTCCCTCGAATCTGTGATGCTGTAAAGAAGTCAGTTTCCGTATAAATGATTGTATTTGGGTGGGTGCTTTTCCGACTTATTTGTTGAGTAAATCTCCCTCACCGCGCTGAAGGCGAATCCCTGTTGATAAATCCATCATTACCGTTTGGATACAGGGAGACAGCAGCGCCACTAAATTTATCTTACATTTGTAGCGCTTTAATAGACATTTATTAAATGCTTTCAGAGAGAGACATGGGGCGCCTGATTACATTCTAGTTATAGACAGAACATAAAGACACACGTTAACAGCAATTTACAAGAAGGGGAAGAAAAAAAGAAAGAATAAAGAAAACAAAAGAAAAGGCAAAGTTTAGGAGGAAAGCTGCTGGGGAGCAGTCAGCGTGCGCCTTTCCGTATGACCGGCAAATAGCAGCTTTTTCTCCTGCGTTTCTCAGAATATTAATCGTGGCCTATAGATGCTTGTGCGTGTCTACATATAGAGAGTGTGCGACACACACCCGCGCACACGCAGATGCGGCTGGAACAAGGCGATGCGTATTTCTGATCGCTCACCAACACATAAGGATACAGGAGAGCATTTACAATAGATTCATCACCCTCTTTCACACTCGCCCTCCACCCCCTTACCCCCCTCCCTCGCCAGCTTTTAACTCTAATTTCAATGTTCTTCAACTGGAGAATCTCCAGGGACCTGGGCAAACTTGTGTAAAATAGTTAAACCAAGCGTGTTTCAAAGAGGATTGCTGAGTTCCTCTTCCTGCCTTAATAAACCGAAAGGCCCAGTTCAAAGCAAACACACTGGAATCAAAATTCAAAATATCTCACGACTCACAGGGATGGAGCAGGCTCCGAGCAATGTGAGCACTTTCATGCCTTGGTGGGCACGTAGTGACAAACATTTCCCCCCGCTCCTTGGGTCTGGGAATCCTTCTTTGGGGCTTTTCATCCTTCTCTTTTATTGTTATATATATTTTTATAACCTTCTTATTTTTCGTAAAAAAAAATAAAAATCCCTTCCTCCGCTGTCTGTCAGGTATATGTTTCAAGCCACCTCTTGCTTTTATAAAGTTAACCCGCTACTGCAGAGATCTGAGCAAATTCGGGTTAACGCCGCTCATCACCCTTCGCTCCGCACCGCAGCGCGGAGCCTCCGAAGTAACAGCAATGATTTATATATATGTATACATATATATATATTTGTTTCTATTTTTTTTCCTCGGGTGTCTTGCGAGGCTCGCCTCCGCGTTATCTTCCCACCATCCCAGTCATGCCAAGGATTTCACATCATCGCCCGGATTTCACATCTAGCTAGGAGCTTATCCTCCTCTAATACCCCCGTGGGTCGTCTTTTGCGGAGGGACAGGGACACACGCATTCATCCACACAGGCACAGCGTTGGTCCCCGCACCTCCAGGAAAATGATAATAAATAAATAAATAAGAAATACCACGCGAAACCTTCTCCCCCCGCCCCAATCACCACCTCTGCCCTTTCTCAAGAACATTTCTTCTATCTAAAAGTTTCCGAAAAAAAAATAAATACAAGTGACACTGTGCTGGGGGAAAGCTCATTAGTTCGTTGTCCAACTCTAATAAAAGAACAGAAGTGCAAATTATAGAGTTCAGCTTCAACACACGCTCTGTCAACTAAAATCAACCGGGTGCAGCCTTGATTCAAATAGCTGCGAAGTTGGTCCGCAATTCAAAACCACCTTCCCCCTCCTCCCTTCCCACCCCACCTCCACCCTCCGCCCTGCCGCAGGGACATTCGCTTGGAAAAATATTGTTCCAAGGAAGGTAATGATAAAGCTTAACGTTAGGAAGAGGAGTGCGCAAACTCATTTCCCCATCGGTAATCCCAATAAAAGTAACGTGGTGCTTCCTTCGCTGGGAAGGGCTGGGATAGGAGCTGTGTGTGGGGATGGGGGGGAGGAGGAGGAGGGACAGGACTCCTGAAATAACATCTTCTTCCAGCAAGGTAGAAGAAGAAACGGCCCCTTTGTTTTGATAATTAGCTAAGCCCAAACTAGGAAAGCAGATGTGTTTGCTTAGCTAATCATAAGACAAGTTTCTTTCAAAGAACTTCATTGAGCGATTGCAATTGTGAAGGAAGGAGAAGGGTTGCATTTTCCTCCCCTTTGCCTCCCACCCCCCTCTATTTTTATTATTATTATATTTCCCCCCATAAACTTCTCCTAATATGATATAAACGCTTCCGATTACCTAGATGGGAAGAAGGGGAGCCCTCCTCAGCCCAGCCCCGCCAGCCCAGCTTTCCCTGCTGCACGTTACCACGCCAGATCTGTTGACATTTTACTTGGGGGGGGGGGGGGGAGGAGGGAAAGGGAGGAAAAAGAGAGAGGAGGGAAAAAAACAGAGAAGGGGGAAAAAAATAAAGTTTTAATGACATGTATGACATATTAAATTAGGCAGTTTTACAATTGGGTTTGAATGCGATGCTAACTGATTACAACTGTGTTATCAAAAGGGTGATAAGATTTATAACTTCGCGAGCACAAGCCTCTCCTCTTAATGACAATAGATGTTCAATAGCAGAAATCTGGTTTCTATTTCCCAAGAAGAGACGCTGTGTGTCTCCATTGCCCCTTTATTACAGCGGGATTCGAGATCCTCTCTAAAAGAGCTTGGCACTTGGAAATCCACAGGCCAGGAATACCTTTATGGTCCCTATTAACTACTGTGTTATTTACACTTTCGCTGGTTATTCTCACTCAATACCCGTATCACATACGATGGATAGCACAGCCTCTCCCCTTGCCTGTCGCGGGGTGTTTTGGGGTTATATTTTGCATTTCTTTGCTTTACAAAAGGAAAAAATAAAGGGGGAGAGGGGAAAAAATAACCCCAGAGCTCTGTCTCTTACACCCCTCTCCTCCCCAGCTCCCTAAACCAACACATTAAGCAAACTTTAAAAACTGGGTTCCTATTACAAAGCAGCGCCCAGGACTAACTGCTTTAAAATTACTGCATAATTAGATTTAGTTGAATTTCACCATTAATTAGGCAGCCGCACTGCGGGGAGCCTTTGAAATCTGAGAAAATGGGAAAAATCATCTGAAGCACGTTTTTTAAACCCAACTTCAATAAATCCTGACAAGGCCTGCATTTCTCCGTGTATCTCTTTCCATTCTACAAAGCAAAGCAAAGCAAGCGCGATCCCCAGGACCCACTAAAGTTTTAATTAAAAAAAAAAAAAAAAAAAAAAAAGAAAAAAAAGGAAAAAAAAAAGAAGAAGAGAGAGAAAAATAAAAATAAACCCATCTCCATTGCTACATCCCGCTCGTTATCAGCCCCGGCGGTTGCGGAGCGCTTCGAAACATCCCTTTTTCTCCTTCCCTTCTCCTACCTTCTCTCTTCCCCCCCTCTTTCTGAGGCACCTTCCCAAGGATTCCGCTGTCCCTGCGGGCGCAGACCCTAAACCTGACCCCCCAGGGGGGGATCTGACTCCGCTTCAGCAGCCGCGGAGCCGCGCTCGCACCGGGAGGTGCTTCCCCACGGCAGGGACCCGCGGAGGGACGCGGGCTCCGGGGGAAGCCGCGGCCGCCCCGCAGCTCTCCCCGCCGCCGTACTCGGGAGCTCGGGCACCGCACCGGTACGCAGTAGGGGGGGGATCACCGGGTCCCCCGCCTTATCACCAGCCCCGCGGAGCGGGCGAGCCGCGCCGGGGCCGCCATGTTGGCTGAGCTCATCGGACCCCGCCGCGGACTTTCCCACGCGTCACCTCCGCGGCCGCGCAGCGATCCGAGCCCCCCATCTCCTCTCCTCCCGCCCCGCACTGCCCTCCCCCCCCCACTCTTCCTCCTCCATCCATCCATCCGGCCCCTCCGCGGCCGCCGGCGGCGCGGCCCCACGGGCGAGCCCCGCGGGCTGCGGGCGCTGCCCGGCCCCGGCAGCCCCACACGCGGCTGGCACCGCCCGCCAAGCGCCTCCTCTCGCCCCAGCCCTCCGCTTTTGTCTGAACTTGGGAGAGCCGCCTCCCCTCCGCGCCCCCTCCGCGCCCCGCGTACGCATTCCCCCCCCGGCGCTCTCCCGGCGGGGCCGGAGAAGGTTTAGGAGAGCGGCGGCTGGAAGGGAAGAAGAGGAAGAGGAGGAGGAAGGGGGGTGAAGAAGACCTTTCCCGAGCTGTGGCTTGCACCGCGGGCGGCTCCGCAGCTTTCGCTGTCGTTCCGGGTCGCCTTTAGGTCTTTCCCTGCGTCGGTGGCAGGGGCAATGGGGAAGGAATAAAGCGAAGTGAGCTCAGATTAAAGGGGGGGGGGGGGGGGGAAATACAAGGGAGGGTTGGGAAGGGGGGGAACCGCAAGGAAAAAAAATAAATTAGAGACTTAAAGGGAAAGAGTCGCCATGTTTAGCAGCTTTTCTTTTTTTTTTTTCCCCTTAAAAAAAAAATCTCCTCAATTCCACACAGAACAAGCTCCTCGATCCCAACCCTCCTCTTTTGTCCAATTCAATCTTTGGATAGATCTTTTGTTCTAACTCAGCATGAAAAGAAAAACTTTCTTTAAATGCTATAAACTTAAAACTAACTGAAGTCCCTAAACAAATCCTCCTCTGAGCATTCCAAACATATATACATGGGGCTTGTGTGTGTGTGTGTGTGCGTGTGTGTGTGTTTTTATTTAACCCTGGTGCATTTTCTGTTTACTATTATTCTCTGTGAACCAAAGCTCGCTGCGAGAAACTTATAAATACAGAGATAGCTTACAGGCTTTAAAACATAAAAAGCAGAGAATGTTTTGGATTTGAAAATCATAAATTATAATTTAATGCCAATAACAATTTACAACAAATGGTTGTTTACAATAAACTAACACAAAACAAACAAGTCAAGATCCTGTGTTCTTAGTAAGCATAAAAACTTCACACACACACACTCACATGGATAGCACTTGCAATAGAAAAAGCTAAATCTAGAGGTCAGCAATCCCCTGCAATAATAGTATATTTATATATTTATATATATTTATATATTTATAGAAAAGGAGCTATGATTCAGATGTAAAACTCTGCTCAAATTCACAGTCATACGCCCCTTAGCCCCCAGTACAGATGTGTCTAACTGGAACACACTAAAGATCAGGGTTTAATCGACTTTACAGAATGATCTCCTTCCCTCCCTCTCTCTCTTTTTGTGAAACCACAACATGGTGTAGTTACGTGTGGTAAAAAGGGAGAGGGGGAAGCCTCAGACAAGAACAAAATTGCAAGCTTTCACATACAAAGCATCTGTTACAGACCAAGGGGAGGGTTGGGCAAGGGAGGTGCGGAGAGAGGGGAAAAAGAACTGACACACACACGAAACAAAATATCACCCCCTTGCAAAACCACATCATCTCGCCTTCCTTCAGATTTGGGGGGTTTTGTCTCTGCCTGCTCGGGATAGCATTGGATTCCCGGACGGCTTGTCCGGTCCTATGCCATGGCACCCATGGGAGCTGTGCCTGTGCGAGGGCTGGGGAAGGGGCCCTGGAGCCCCCCAGGGAAGATGCATGTGCGCCTACACATGTATGTATGCAGGGATACATACAGACATATATGCCATACGTAAAAGATAGAGATGACCTGTGGTCATGCTTTCACAGTCTAAGGTAAAAAAGAAAAACCCACTTGCGAGTATATATATACATTAAAACCCGACTCCTCAGTGCTAGAAGCTAAAGCCACTCCATTTGAAGACCTCTCAATGACAACGATAGATGGCAACTACAGAGTATTATAAAAAATCACACATACTTAAAGAAAACTCATTGCAAACAACTGACCTATATTTACAATACTGCTATTACCTTGCTTGAATGATCTTGTGCGCCTATGTCAGACATTTACAAAAGGTTTTTTCGCCCCATTCTGATCATAAAATAGATACTGATCTCCAGATTTCTAATACTTTTTCACAACAATACCTCTCCTACGCAGGCACTTAAGTGTGACAAAAATAAGGGCCTTTTTTTTTTTTTTTACCCCAGAAAATCCATTTTTAATTAACAGGAGGATTAGATGAATGGGGGTTGATGGTTTACCATTTCAGCATAGTACTTCCTAAAACCAGAGATAAACCACGAACTTAAGTCCTCCGCCCCCATCCCGGAATTAAACAGGTAAATACACTACAATACATCTGCTACAAACTTACTGTGACAAGTAAACAAATCAATCGCCTATGGACTTAAATGACTGCAAACTAGAGAGAAGTAATGCGGTTTCTGAAAGACATTTATGACAGCCAAACAAGTTTCAGATATCAAATAATATTTTAATTTCTGAATACTTTCAATTTTCCTTGGAATATAACACACAAAGACTCGACCAAACAGTTCAGTTATTATAACTTTTACAGTATACAGAAATGTTGCACTTAAAAAAAGAAAAAAAAACCTTCAGTTTTTTTTTAAACACAAAACTGTAAACTCTAAGATACTGAATCAATCACGTTATCTATAAGTGCCAACAGTGTTATTTTGTCATGCTGATTTCAATGGTATTTTTTAAAAAGGGAAAATATCAACAATTATTATAATACAAAGGGCTTGCAAATATACAAACAGATAGAGGAGTTTAATAACAATTCATGATGAACTATGTGGAACCCAATTCAAATTACAAAAGTTCACTTTGCTTGGTTTTGTTGTTGTGGTTTTTTTTTTTCCTTTTTTTTTTTGTTTTTTTTTTTTTTTTTTTTTAAATCAAAAACCGTAATGTGTCTTGGACACAAATTCCTTCTACCTATAATAAATCCCCACAGTTCATTTTCTGACCGAAATATCAAAAAACTTAGATTGGGGGGTAGTTATATGACACGTGTGGTTCATTCGGGTCTATATAATTATAGCTCTCTCAGCTTCAAGCTAAATTTTGGGTCACCACCTTAAGTGCGCTTCCATCATGGTGTTGTTGAGGGGTTTTTTTCTCTTTTCCTTTCTTCCTATGATACTTTCATGGACTCAGTTTTAATTCTTTCAGAACATATATTTTAAGGATACACAGTTTATTTATTTATTTTTTTTTAAGAAGCCAAGGTTATATCAAAAATTATTATAGAACCACAGAATAAACTGGTTTGAAACCAGAAAAATACAAAAAAGAACAGCTATAGGTACATAGACACATAGGACAATTAATAATTTGGAAAAAAAAGACTTACTTTCTTCCGTTCTGTTAATTTTTTTCTCCAAATTTCCTTTAAATGCACTTTAAGCGAGATTTTTTTTAAAAAGTTTACCCCAGAAAAAGAAAAAAAAAAAAAAAAAAAGGAAGAAAAAAGAAAAAAAGAAAAAGCCCAACATCGCTTCCTCGCTTCTTCTTTCTCCTTTTTCTTTCTTTCTTTTTTCTTTCTCTCTTTATTTTTGAATTTTTTACAAAAAATGAGAAGTAGCAAGTTTTTTTTCGGAACGACACGGGAGTTTTTAATGCATTCTGTAAAAGTTCATTTGACAGTCTCTCCTTTTGTTTTGTTTTTTTTTTAATTCACAGTCCATTAATTTTTTTTCCTGTCTTCTCTTAGCAAACTTGTAACATCCTTTTACATCCTTTCTTAGCAGAAGGAAGTTTAAGTAACAACCAGAACCCAAATGTCATTTGCTTTCCTTTCACTCTCTTTCATCGCCCTTCTCAATTTTTTCGTTTTAATTTTTTTTTAAGATTTTTTTTTTCTTTTCTTTTTTCTCTCGAATATTTTATTGAATGGACATATAAGGCCAGTTAAAACTGCTGCCAGACAGTAACATATCCCTGATTAGGGTTTCTATGGGGGTTTTACCTACCAAACGGACGAAAAACAATTGCTCTATGACAGAAGAGGAGACAGTGCGAAGGGAGGGGAGACGTAGTAATAGCTTCCCGAATCGTGTTGGCTGGTTGGGATACTGGCTCCTAACATACTCTTCCAAAGCACACTGTGACTTCTCCTGTAAACTTTCAACATGGGCTACATCAGAGAGACCACAGGCATCTAGAAGAAAGTGTATTAAAAAAATAAAAAAAAAGAAAAAAAAAAGAAAGAAAAAAAAAAGAAAACAATCATCAGATTAAAAAGTGGTTTATTTTAGAATTTTTAAAAATTTGATCTTTTTTTAAATGGCTAGAATTAAGCATAGATCGTGCGCCATCACCTCGCCCCCCAGTTTCAGTAGGTTTTACCAAAAGGGACAATCTCTTTCTGTGCATGCGTGTGGGGTTGTATTTCTCTCTCTCTCTTCTGGAGGGTCTCCTTTAGGATTGAGCCCAGCTCCCAGAGTGGAGATTTCTCATGGCACGACAGACCTGAGGGGCTGACAAGGAGGTGTTGGCCAAGCGGAGTTTTGTGCATCTATATTTTTAGGGGGAAAAGGCTGGGGGAAGGCGGGGAAGGCTTGAGTCAAAAGGGGGGAAAGGGAGCCACTGTTTCTCCCCTCTCCTTGGAAAATAATTGGGGAGAGCCTACCCATGTGATGAGAAGGAGTAATAAGAATAGTGATAGAAATCATAATCATCATCATCATCATCAAAAACTGGCACAGCCAAAGATAATGGCGCCCCGGATCCAGCAACAGATTCTCCCCCAAAGAAGACAACGCGTTTTTCTTCAGTCTTTGAAACTGATTTAAGTGGCCCTTTAAAACTGATCTTGTCAGTTTAGCCTATTCAGAGGCAGCCATGCAAACTGTGATCTCTCTGTTCATTTGAGCTGTTTCTTTTCCCCCCTCTTTTCTTTTCTCTTTCTTTCTTCCCCCCTCTCTACTCCCCCCTCTATTTTTTTCCCCCCCTCTTCTTCTTCTTTTTAAACCTAAAGGCCCTTACAAGAAGAAAACTCCCTGATAGGGTCTGGACATTTTTTCCCCCCCCTTTTTTTTTTTTCCTGATACGCTAAAATACAATAAGTTCCCTTTAAATCAGAGACGTCTGTGCTGAAAGAGCACAGGTTGTGACCTGACCTCCCTGTGGCTTTCCTAGGCGCAGGGCTAACACATGCATATTCTGCGAGTCATTAGAACCCAGATTTCCCCCCCCTCTCTCCTCTTAAAAGAGGCTGCAGCAAACATTATATGCATCTATCTGCGTCTGCTTTACATCAGAGTGTGTTATTGGGGTGCTGCAGGAGCTGCGGGCATCACCCTATATTTATTTTATTCCTTTCTTTTCCCTTGCATGCGGCTATCTCCCCCAGAATCAAGATAACAAGAAACGTTTATCTAGTTGGGAGGCAATTTACACGCCAGGCCTCACATTTTGAAAATAGTAATAAATTAAACAGTTACGACAGGATCGGACGATTGTTTTCTCAGAAAGCTAAAAAAAAAGGGGGGGGGGGGAAGAAAAAAGGGAAAAATAAAATAAGTGATTTGGGAGAAAAGGCAGGATTGGAAATAAACTCCTCGGTGTGAGTGTGAGCTGGCCAGGGGCTTGGGGAGGGATGTGAGCGTGTGTGGGATCCTCGCTGTGCGAGGGAGAGAGGAAAATGCATTCTAGAAAACGATAGGGGAAAAAAAATGAAGTGAGCACCCCATGTCCTCCCCCTTCCCACTCGGGACCCCTGTGTCCCTATGGCTCCATGTGCCCTGCTCATTGATCACCTCAGAACTTTAGCACGAGTGTTTGGGGGGGGGGGAGAGGGGGGAAAAAAAAAAGGGGGGGAAAAAAAGGAGAAGTTTTTTATGTGTAAAGCAATAATATATAAAAGGAAGTTTAGGTCACGACCCAGAACCTGGACAAAGTCCAGAAAATGACTTTGTTCCCCAGACCCCCTTTAACACAACAAGGAACGGATTGTGAGCCCTTCTTTTCCCACATAAACTACATTTTTTTCCTGTTTCCTGATATCAGGCTTTAAAAAACTCCGATGAGTAATTATTTTACAGGTCCTGCTTCCATTCATATGTTTATCGCGTGGCCACTTTCCCAAGCTTTCCAAGGAGTTACAGAAGAAATCTATGGATTTTTAAACTTAATCCCCAAAACTTCTAGGGCTCCAGCACATCGGCTTGCCGATGCAGCCTTAAAGTTAGTAATTTGAGATAACGTATTGCACAAATTAGCGAGCAGAGGAGGGGTTTTTTTGTTCCTTAAAAAAAAAAAAAAACAACATAATAAGAATAAAAAAAAATTTAGCCTCCAGAGTTAATATCAGGATTATTACTCACCCAGGTTAAACTCTAGTGCAAGCTAATTAGATTTCACAACGCACTCAATTATTGCTTTATAACTCATGCACTATTTCTAGGCAGCAAAAGTTGACACGTATTTCCCCCCCCCCCCCCCCCCCCCTTCTCTTTGATTATCTAAGAAACACCTCGAGGTCTTTTCCTCGGGAGAGGCATGGTTGTGCCACGCCGGAATTACACTGCGGAGCAGCAGCTCCACTCGCCTCTTACTTTTCCATACTATCCCTCTCTACTTATGGTAACGATCTTTTCGCACCCGCTACTCGCTTAGGAGCCTGCAGTTCCTGCTGGGTACAAATGCAAACTTTTCCCCTTAGCTTAAATGACACAGAACTGCTCACTGCCACGTTCTGTTTAAATCAGAGACAGCTCTTTGGAAAGTTGATTAATTTTATTTTATGGGATGGCAGGGAACATATTTTAAACTCAGCTTTGTGCATTTAACTTCCTTTTTTTTCAATTCAATTTTTAATCCTGCAGGGCTTTTTTCCCCTTCCTGGCTGCCCATAAAATGCTCATCTTTCTTTCTTTTTTTTTTTTTTTTAAAAGTGTTTTCACTGATAGGACGACTTGTATTTAACAGCATCAAACAGATTTTGCTGCTGTTCAGATGCGTGTCATTAAATGCAACAACCCAGAGCTATACTGTTAAATAAAATATTCTTTTCAATGGAAAAGCGCAGTCTTTCATGGCGAATGGGTGCCTCTCCCCGAGCCCACTCTTCCCCAGCGTTACTCAACTGGGGTTGGGGTGTCTTTAGGTTGTCTATTTTGTGTGTCTGTGTGTGGCTTATTTCTTTATTTCTTAACTTATTTTCACTTTGCACTCCCGCACAGATGGGATGCTCAGATCCGAGGCCCTGAAGAGGAGACAACAGGGCACCGTATCCTAAAAGGAAAGAGCACGCTGCTTCTTGGGGAGCAGGGAGCGGTGGGGGGTGTCAGGCAATAACACTTTGGAAGAGCAAACAGTTCTCGGGGAGGGCCCGGGGGAGGAAAAAGGAAGAGCAAAGAAATGCTGCCTACCTGAGGTGAAGAGGACTATGGCCTTTAAACAGCTATATTCTGCGGAGTCGACATGCAATGCTTTCAGTTTTTCTACTTGCTCTTGGAAGATTCGTATGTGGTCCATAAAGGCGACCACTCGGTCAGCAGACATTGGCGAAGCGTGGAGGCCGGCAGCTGCCAGGAGCGGAGCTACGTGGAGGGGCATGGAGCACTGGGCAGCGTTGAGGACAAACAACTCGCTCCAGGTCAGCCTCAGGAGGGCCACCTGGTCTGTGATCTGGAGGTCTGGGAAGAAGGGGATATTCCTGGCCCACTCCACCGCGCTGAAGAGCATCCTAGCTGCCAGTTCACAAATGTTCTCGATGCCCATGATGTTGTTGGGTTGCATGCACTGACTGCCAAAGCGGGAGGTGGGGTAGGGCTCTGCTCTCAGAAGAAGGGAGATATATCCGGATAGGTAGGAATGGCAGTTGAGAGGGTCCCCATTTGTCAAGGCGAACTGACCATGAGTTGGCTGTGTGGGTGGCATTCTGCCCCTCTGGACCGCTGCAGTAAATAAAGAAGAAACTACAGCTATTAATATCTGAATTGCGACCATCGGTTCCAATACAGCCTGCTTTGTGTGCTTGTGCGTGCTCGTGTGACACCGGACCAAGTCAGTTTAAGAAAGAAACATGCTTTTTTTCAGCTAGAGTTCATCCCGTACCCCCGCTTTAAGGCTCTGCAGCTCCCGGGTCAAGTCAAAGCAACAATAAGAGCAGAGCAATGCTGTCCGCTCAGCCAGGACTGCCTGCAGCAGCCCGAGATATTCACTTCCCAAAACACACCACAAGCCGGTTCTTTCCCCCCCTTCCCAATCCCTCCACCGCCTCCCCTCCTTCAAGAGATGCAGGGTACGTCTTTGTGTGCCCGGGTATTTTTCTTCATTACACCTCAACCAGCTTATTGATTTGGGGCTAGGGGAAAAGGATGGGAAAGGAGGGAGGGGAAGAGGGGAGAAGCACTTCAGTTCAAAATCCCCGGCGCTGGTCCCACACGCGTTTCTCACCCACTGAATATATTGTTGCTGGTGTTATTATACACACCCCCCCTCATAAAAAAATATCAAAGGAGCCGACATCACCCCTTAATATCCCGGCAGATCCCCTGACGAGGCTAGGGGCATGATCCAAAGGCACCTTCCTCTGCTGCCCATGGAAAGTGGGCCTTTCATTTTGTTAATAAATTTACACGGTGACAGCGAGAGAAAAGGGAGAGAGGAAAAGGGCTCAGAGGCAGAGAGACGGCAAGAAGGGAGAATGCCTAAAAATGTGCTTGATTTATATTTGTTATCGCCACTATTACAAGGTTAGTTACTCTTGCAGAAACACAAAGAGAGGAGCCCAGCAAGTCCCAAGCCCCCTAACCCTTAACCTACATAGCAGCGTCCAGACACAGAGCACGCACTGGAAAACTGCAGGCTCACATTTCCCGTCTAATTTTATATCACAAAGACTCGACTTGCAGAGACCCGAGCACCCCACACTTACTTCTGGGCTGCTCTTTCCTTCCCCCCCGCCACCCTCCCCTTCTAACTCCCCTCCTGCTTCTCCCGGTGGAACGAGAAAATAAGAGGAAGAAAGGAAAAGTGGGACAATAACAACCAGGAAAGGCAGGCACACGGCAATATACATATATATACATACACACAAGCACGAAGATGTGCGTGTATATGTATTTTTAAAGGAAAAATCCAGCTGGGAATCCACAGTGGAGTGCTGTAGAGCCTCGGTAGGGTGAGTCCCATTGTAATAGTAATTTGAACCGCCTGTGTAAAATTGCAATCTAAGGCAGGGTGCTGGAGGATATATATATATTATATACATATACATGTGCGTGTGTGTGCATCTCTTGTGTGTGTACACACGCACAGAGACACACATACACATGCCCGGAGCAGCTAACTCGGAGCATGCAGGAGGAAACGTGAAGTAACCACACGTCAGAATCCTCATCTCGCTCCTAAGCAGCGTGAAACTAAAAATCCACTTCCAATAAACCTCCATCAGCAAAATCAAAACAAACACAAATCAATTACGAGTGCGGGAGAAAAGCATGCAAGAGCCCCTGCCCACCCTCCCCAGCATCTCTTTCTTTCATTGCGAGAAAGTTTCTGTCTGTTTATTGAGGGTGAGGGGGAGGGTGGGAGAAGGAAAGGTTCTGGTTGGGTTTGGGGAGGGAGGTTAAAAATAATAATAAATATATATATTAAAAAAAAAAAAAAAAAAAGGGAAAGAGAGAACAACAAAACCCAAAACGCAGCGAGTGAAAAAAAAAATTGCAAAACAAATGAAATCCCAATACCTTCCCGTCTCATGCCAACTTTGAGGCATTTTTTGAGGCGGCAGTACTGACACTGATTGCGGTGGTGCTGGTCAATGGGACAGTTCCTGTTGGCACGACAAGTGTAGCTGAGATTCCTCCTTACACTCCGCTTGAAGAAACTCTTGCAACCCTCGCAGGTAAACTGGCCATAATGTTTGCCACTAGACTTGTCCCCACAAACCACACACTCAATGTGCTGCTGCTGCTGCTGCTTGTCTCCTTGGCTCTGCTGGCTCGGCGGGTTGGGCTGGGCCGGCGTGCTGGGGGGGCCGCCGGGGCCCGGGGTCTGCGGGGTGTGCGGGGCCCCGGCCGGGGGTCCCTGCACCGGCGGCGCTTGCGAAGGCTGCGTTCCCTGAGCTCCGGGCACATCGTCCTGGGGGTCTCGCCACGCACCGACTACCATTGCCATATCTATGGGACACCGTTGCCAAACTTCCTGTTCCCCCTTTATTTTCAAAGTTTGTTTGCTTTGCTGTTCAGATCAGCTTTGCAGCAGTCTTTTTCTCTGCTTTTTTTTTTTTCTCTCCTCCTCCCCTTTCTCTCTCTTCCCCCCTCTCTCTTCTATTGTTTTGCCCCCTTTTTCTCTCTTTTTTTTTTTTTTTTTTTGTTGTTGTTTCCTTGGGTTTTTTTTTTCCCTCTCAGGAGGCTCAGGGAGGGGGGATCTCCCGGTACCGGCGGAGGTGCAGAAGCACTGGGCGATGGAGGTGTGTGTGCGGGGGGGCGAGTTGCGAGTCGATTGTCTGGGCTCCAGGAGAGCGAAGTAAAAGAGGGTAGTGGGGGGGTTTGGGATGGGGGGGGAGGGGGGGGAAAGGAGAGAGGGAGAGAGAGAGAGAGGAGGAAAAAAAAAAAAAAAAAGAAAATCTCTTCAAAGATCTCCCTCTCTCTCTCTTAGAGCTGATCTGCAGCAGAGTAGTTGAAGGAGGAGAGGCGGGTGTCTGGGGGCCAGGTCCAGGGAAGCTCGCAGTCAGCCATTCAGGAAAGCCATCAAAATAAGAATGAATAAAAGGTTAAAGATTACACACACAGCGGAAAAAACCACGCGCGGCTGCGGAGGAGACTTTTCTCGGCGCGGAGAGAGGCGGCCGGTCTCGCCGTAGTTTTTGGAAGTCCAGCTTGCAGCAGCAGCAACATCAACCGCGATCGCTTTGTTTTTGTGGGCTCTCTCTTTTCTTTTTTTTTTTTTCTTTTTTTTTTTTTCTCTCCTCTCCTCTTTCTCCTCCTCCTCCTCTTTCCTCCTCTCTCTCTCTCTGCTCTGTCTCTCCTCCCTCCTCCTTCGCTCGCTTTAATTCTTCCTCTCCGCCGCTCCGCCCGGGCGCTGCTCTCTTTCTCTCTGTCTCTCCCTCTTTTGGGCTCGGGGGTGGGGGGGCTGGCTGTTTGGGTTTGTTCTTCCTCCTCCTCCTCCTCCTCTCCTCGCTCTGTTTTGATTATTATTATTGTTATTATTATTAATTATGATCGTTTATTCGCTCCTCGGTTCGCCGCTCCCGCCGCGCCGTGTCCCCTCCGCCGCTCCCGCCGCCGCCGCCGCCGCTCGGGTGCTGCTGCTGCTGCTGCCGCTGCCGCCGCCGCCGCCGCGCTGCCTTATGCTGCTTCTGCCGCCTCGCAAGTGGGCTCTCGCCTCCGCGCCGCCGGTGCTCACGGCGCGGGCGGGGGGAGGGGGGCCGCGGGGCGGGGGGGAGGGAAGGAGTCAACTCGCCAGCACAGCAGCGCCCAGCCAGCCAGGATGATAAAAGAGGGGAGCGGGAGGAGGAGGAGGAGGAGGAGGAGAAGAGGAGGAGGAGGAGGGAGAGAGGGAAGGATCATAACCCAGCGCGCAGCATCGCTCCTCAGCCGGGAAGGGAGGGAGGAAGGGAGAAAAAACCACCGCGGGGAACGGGGCGGGGGGGAAATAGCGACAACCCTCTTCCCCCCCCCCCCCCCCCCCAGTTAAAAGAGCGAAGAGGGGGCTCACCCACCCCACCGGCCCCCCACTATCCCCCCCCCCAACCGGCTCGGAATGGGAGGGGCGGGGCGGGGCGGGCGGCGCGTGGGCCGTAGCGGCGAGCCGGAGCCGTAAAGAGCGCGCGCGCCCTCGCTCTCTCTCTCTCGCTCTCCCTCCCTCTCTCCCTCCCTCGCTCCCTCCCTCCCTCCTCCCTCTCTCTCCCTCCCCGCCGGCCGTTCGCCCCGCTGGCGGGAGAGTGAACTTTGACACGGCTGCTGCAACTTAGCGCGGGTTGCCATGGCGACCGCGCGCCTTATAAGGCGCAGCGCAAACCACCCCCCCCCCCGTCACACACACACACACACACACACACATTTCCCCCCCTCTCTTCCCCTTCCTTCCACCTCCCTTACCCCGACCGGCGTTTGACTGGTCAAAAGCTCGCGCCCCGCCCCTCGGCCCTCATTGGGCCGCGACGCCTCCTGCGCGGCCTAAACCATGGCCGCCGCCGCCGCCGCCGCCCGCGCGGTCCTAGAGGCAGGCGCCGCCCCGCTGCTGCCAGCACTACCACAGCCATCACGGGCGACGGGGTGTCCCCCCGCGCACCCCGCTCCCCTCGCCATGCCCTTCCCGTCTTCCCGCTGAGGCGAGAGGTTAAGGCGAGCCCGGAGAGGGGAGCGGAGCGCGGCCGCGGCTGCCGCCTCACCTGGGGCCGCCCGGCAGGGCACGGCCTCGGGGGTCGTGAGGGGGCGGCGGGTGCAAATCAGAGGTCTGACGCGAAACTGAGGTAAAACTGCACAGAACCAAGTGAAAACCGGCCCCGCCGTCGCCGCGCGGGACGGCAACAGCCGTCGTCCGGCTCCCGCCGGCGCTGCGCGGCGCAAGTACGCGCTCCCGCCCGCTGCGGTCCCACCGCGGCCGGCGTTGCCCTCGCCCCCCGCTCGGCCTCGCTCCGGACGGACCGGCGGCGGCACCTGCACTCGCCCCGGCCGCCCGCACGCAGCATGCTGCGTGTCCTCGGCCCGGCGGTGCAGAAGCTGCTGCTAGCCCAGCACGGCCCCGGCTGGGTAACGGGGCTCCGCCGCTCGCCCCGGGCTCTCCGCCGCAGCCGAGGCACCGCGGTTCCCGCAAGACACCGTCTCCCCTTGCCCTTGCTCGGAAAGACCCCGCAGCGTGTGCCACTTGTGTCTTTCCCTCGCCACCTCCACGGCATCGCTATAGCGCAGCTCATCCCGAGCCTTTCAACTTTATTTGAGGGATTTGGGTGTTCTTTTCCCCCTTTTTTCTGTTCTCTTGGGTCACACGTACCCTGACATAGTAACACAAGCTCTGTGCTCCAGCGGGAGCACCGGTAACCGGTCTCAGCGCACGGGGACTGTTGTTTATTTCCCGCCGAACAGAGCTACCGGGCAGCGGAACAGGGACAGGGGGTTCATCTCCCCGCGAAAATGGCCAAAGAACACCGGGACAGGAGAAGGGACGGAGAGATATATAAGAAAACACGTTAACGTAGCCGGATAAAAGCCCGGCCGGACTATTCCTCCCGTGCAAACACCGTACGTTCCCATCCGAGCCGGCCGCCAAGTGCGGGCGAGGGGACACAGACCTGGGCACCCTTCCGCAAAGGATTAATTGCCCCTCACCTCCTCACACGCACTTTTTCATGTTGCCACATGCACACCCCCTCCTCCTGCCGCAGAAATAATATATGTGGCTAAAGCCGCAGGTGCTGAGGTGACTGGAAAGTTGTAAAAAGGCACAGAGACTTGACAGTGTCCTGCTCGGAAACCTGGTGTACCAAGACCCCCCGAATGGAGATAGGCTGCGGCTCAATTTCAAAGACAAGGCTGCAACATTCCCACTGATCCTGACAGAACAAACCCGACCTTTCCACGAAATAGAGACCAGGAGGGACTGAAAAGACAGAAAGAGGGAAAGGAATCTTTCCCAGTTAAAATGTCTGGAAACTGCTTTATGATTGCCAAATAACCCAGAGCCGAGCAGGTCACCTTTCGGGGAGGGTGGGCGTTCAAAATACAGAATAGTCACAGATTGTTGCTGATGTTGAATTTCTTTAGGAGAAGAAATGATAATAATAAAAAACCCCGAAACCCCAGCCCAACACCAACCTTTCCTGCCTCGAACCTGACAAAGTAAGCAGGATTAATTCACCATATGAAAAAATTACATTAACACCGTCTTAACAAACGTAGAAATCAGAAGAGAAAGCGGGTTTAACAGGACGGACAATATTAATAGTTTGAACGTAGGATCGTAAAAATGAAAAGCCATTGATACACACTTAAAAGCCGCCGTATACGCTGATTGCTCAAGCATTAATGAAGAATGCCCCAGATTAACTATTTGCTCTTCGAGGGATGGAGCAATATAACTATCTATTAGCACCATTAGATGCTTTGCTATTTATTTGAAAACACCCCTGCGAGTGGGTTGAGGCAGAACGATGAATGTAAAAATGAACTGCAGCTAATTTCGCTCAATAATCCTCGAAACCTGAGCGCCTCGTAGAGCAAGGGGACATTCTCCACCGTCCTTCTCCCAGCCTAATGACAATAGGAACGCTCTGTTTTAAAAGTAAGAGCGTATTGGTTTCCCAAATAAACAAACGCATCCCTCCTGCCATTTTACTGCAGATGTAAATTTATTTTAATGAGAGGGAGTGGAAGGATTTATTTTGCTAAAATAGAGCTGGGGAGAGAGCCGGTGTAAATCTTTAGGTTTAAAAAAATAAAGAGAGAGGAAGGGGAAGCTGCTTTCCTGGCAGAAAGCTGCCTAACAGTCCTCTAATTCTTTCTAGATTAAATCGCAATATGAATACAGCATCGAACAAATACCGAGTTTCGCTCTGAACTCAGTGGAAAGCAGTTACGTCTAACAGAATTCAATGAATTCCTCTTCTCCCTCAATGTAGTATGTGTGTGTTTTTCTCTTCCACCACACTGAAGTTCCATGAATAGGGAAAGTGGCTCCTATTGTGTGCCTCTGAACTTCCAAGTCAATGCAATTTTTAACCACTGGCTTGTGGTACTTTGAAAATCACCAGGGGCTGTCAGAGTTGGGTCCTCTGAAAAATTTACAGTGCTAAATCAGAGCATATGCTGTGAGAGAGGAAAAAAAATTGCTTAAGATTGGAGCAAGTACAGTATCCGGCTGCCCCCTAGTGTAAGTCTCTTATCTGCCTAAAATTCAACTTTAAAAGAAAAGGATCTCTTAAAGGGAAACGACTTTTGGCTCACGTATGCGTACGAGAATGAAACTTCTGTACATTTTAATCTGATTAATTCCTAAGGATTTAAAATTAATTGGCTTGGGCACTCCTAGACCGGACTATAAGATTTCTGCAGCAGGGTTTCTGCGAGCGCCGCACCGAATAGGTATTTTTAAGGGATAGTGGTAAAGGAATGGGGGGGGGGGGGGGGGGGGGGAAGAGAGGGAGAATCCTGTTTTGTGATTTTTTTTTTTAAACGACGAACCGTGCCTCGCATGCTGCTGTCAGAGCAAAATACTTTTGCTGCTTAAAGTCACATCTACGCCTTTTGCGATAATCCTTTAAAAAATATCCATTAAAAAAAAATGAAGGAGAAATAATTGCTTTAAAGCCTCAGCCGAACTACCAACCACACCTTCGGATGGTGAGTATATTCCAAGCTTTTTTTTCCCATTGTACTTGCTCAGCCGGAGAAGGGACCGGAGGGGAGAGGGGGGTCTCGGCGCTATACCTTCCCCACTGACCGCTGTATTTAGTATTTTATTTCTTTCCCCCTAAATAAAAGCTGCCAGCTGCACCCGGCGACACAATTCCGTGCAGTTTAATACCTATCACTTAACTTAAGAGCCTTGTTTCCCCCCCCCCCATTCCCACCCTCCAGGGCAGGTTCCCCCCCTCCTCCCCTTCCTCCCGGAGCCGGGCAAGGGAGGCTCGGACCGGGCTCTACCTCCCGGCTGCCGCTTTGGAAATGACTTTGAGGAGCTTTTCCTTCGCCTCGGACCGGGAAAGCGATTCCGGTCGTTGGGTTTGTTCGCTTGTTTGTTTGTTTGCTGCTTTGCTTTATTTAGCTAAAGGACGTGCTAACTGATGGTGCTGCAATTCCACCCGCTTGGGTCTGCCCCCCTCCCCTCTTCCCCTCCTCAGAGCAACCCACGTAACCTTAGAAACGATCGTTTAAGACGCACGTTAGCTAACATTTGCTTTTTTGGATTTTTTGTTTTCCTTAAAAGAGAAACACAAGAATCACAACACATTGCCCGAAAAAAAAAAAAAAGTGTCAAAGAAGAAGAAAAAAAACTAGAAGTAAACATACCAAAACCATATTTGCCTTGTTCAAGGTCCCAAATCGCTTGCATCTTCCTTTTTCTACCTCTCCTTTAGTTTGGCAGGTGAAACAAACAAGCAACAAAAAAATAATCAGACCGCTGTTTGCCCCCCAGAAAGATGTGCGTTGGGTAATTAAAGAGAAGTCTCCTTCTTGGTGTTTATCTAAGCGATTGTGCAAACTGATAAAAAAAAAAAGAAAAAGAGAGAGAGAAAAAAAAAAGTAAAGTTACAGCCTTCAAGGGGGGGGGGGGGGGAGAAAGGAGGCAAGGTGAAGGGAATAGATTTCCCACAACCTAAAGGGAAGTGCTTTCGATGTATTATTAGCGATCAGTCTTGGGAGAGAGGAAAAAAACCACCACCCCACAAAAATCCTGGACACACTCTAACTTTACACAGACAAGATTTCGGGGGGGGGGGGGGGGGGGGGGCTTTGTACACAGCTGCTTAGGAATGTGCGCCTTGCCTTTAAGAAAAAATCCCCAAGCCCAAGGTAGGAGATGTCTTTGAGTGATCCTTGTCTCATTTCATTCCTTAGAAGGAAGAGCGTCTCGCTACACCTTGTTTGGAGCTGGAAAGGCGAGACTTCAAAAAAAAAAAGGGGGGGAAAAAAATATTCACAACCCACCCTTCCAACTGGGGAGGAAGAAAATAATAAGAGAGGGAAATCTCTAACTTAATGACAGTGGGGGTAGGATGGATGCGACCGATTTCAATCCCCCCCCTCTTCCCCTCACCCCCTCCTTTTCCCACCTCCCCCCTCCCGGCAGGAAAAAGAAAAAAGGGAAAAGGAGGAAGGAGGAAAAAAAAAAAAAAAAAAGAAAGAAAGAAAAAGCCAACCGCAAACAACTACAGGCTGAACTATCAACACATGCACCGGAGGGGAAAAAATATATAGTGTCCTGTGTAGGGTCGGCAGGGAACGCAAGCACACGCTAAAGCAAGTTGGGAAAGAATCCGAGCTAATCAGCAATCTCTTTCTCTCTCCCCCTCTCTCTCCTTCTCTCCCCCTCTCTCTCTCTTTCACTGCCCCTGAGATCCCAGCTCGCAAGAGGTACTCCACATTTTTTCATTACCAAAAATCCGTTGCAATAATCATTTGTTGCTAATTGAAACCCTTGGAGACATTTTTTTTCCCCACCCCCTTCACAAACATGGCAACTTTTAGACATGGGAAGCATGTTTAGTTCTATTTTATTTAAAATTATATATATATATTATGGTTAGGAGGAGGCTGAATCTTTAACCCAGGAGAAATATCAGCTCGTCAGCCCTCCTTTTCCCGGGGGGGGTTTGGGGGGGACGGGACCCCGGTACAGTGAGGGCTTGGGAAAATTTGGAATACATTATACAGCCTTTGGCAGGAGAATACTCTCCAACTAATGGATTCCTGCTCCTTTTTGTGTGTGTGTGTATCAGTGTGGGGGGTTTCTGGAAAGAGGGGTGGTGGTCGTGGTGGTGGGGAGCCGAGCTTTTATTTTAAGGAACTGTTAGGGTAAGAAGTGTGTCATACTTGACAAATGGAACAAACGCTCTTCCATTTCTTGCTTGTCCTTGCCTTAAAACAGGAATTAAGTTAACCACAGTGCTGCATGTTAATTGTATGTTTACTGGGCTAATGAAAATTACAAAAGGGTTTTGCCACCTCGATCAGCGATGATGAAAAAGTAGGAAGACGATCGTCATCGCAGCCTTCGGGGAGGGCCGGGCCAGGGGGGGGCCGGGCCCGGGCAATATTGATCAGAAGAAGGATAAATCTTGTAACTGCTCGTTAATACCATAAATATGGTCTACACAAGTTTCCACTCTTGTTAAGTCTAATCAGTACATGGAAGATGGAGACAGAGCCCACTTGAATGAATTTTTATTATTGCCAGAGGGGTGCTTGCATCTGTGGGCTCTCTCCCCTTCTTACTTTGCCCCCCCCCCCGCCCCCTTCCCCTTTCCAAGATCTCCCTTTGCAGAGGAGGATCGTGAAGGTGCAGAGAAAACACAAGAGACAAACTCAAGCTTTTCAGCCTTTCTCCCCTTTTCCAAACCCTCTTTTTGCTGTAAAGCTGAACGGGTAGTGGTGGGGAAAGCCTGAAGGGAAGACATCTCTCCCCACACCCCTATTTAGTTCTTGAGATCCGTGGATGAAAAGACGACCTAGTAATTTAGTTTGATGATAACCATTTTCATGCTTGAAAACAATCTGCCAAATTGAACCTAAATGGAAAGAGCAGTGGGAAAGGTAGTGGGAGCAGGGCATTTCGACATCCCCCCCCACCTCTCCGAAAGGGATTGTTTGGCAAAAGGAGGAGGGAAAGGCAATTAAATAGACTAAAGATGATTTAAATCCCGACCAAAAATAATTCCAGGGAGAAGTTTCCCCCCTCCGGTGTTGCCCAGCCCTGGATTTGAAAACTTTGGCCCAACTTGTGGCGATAGCTACAACTTTGCTCCGCAGGGGTCAGAGGTGAGGGCTATTTTAACCCTAAAAGCCTGCGAGTGACCAAGGTTGAGGCTGGGCTTGCAGCACTAATAGCCATAATTACCTCCTCCCCTTCCAGGGACATTCCTCGCTGCAGCAGTGTTAGAAGCCGAATTGAAGAAAATCCTGGAGTTGAACATATCTTGGGGCGTAAATAACAGCAATATGAAGGAATTTCAGAGCTTTCCCTTTTCCTTGGGGGGATTGAAGCCTCTTTTTTTCCTTTTTTTTTTTTTTTTTTTTTTCCCTTTCCTCCTTTTTCTCCCCCCCTTGCCAGCATTCCCAAGGCGCTGGGTCTTTGTCTTAGAAGGAATGGAGTGTCTGAATGGTGTGAAAGGGACAGAGAGGGTTGCTTCAAATCGATTTTACTTGTCCTCTCTGTCTTTTCGGATCAACGCCCTTCAATGGACACATAGGTGCTCTTTCAACCAAAAACTTGTGCAACATTTTCTGCCTGTATTGGTGCTAAATACAATAAATGCTGGGCAGATTTTTTTTCTTCTTCTTTCTTTCTTTCTTTCCAAAGCAGAAAGCACCCTAATTAAATTGTTTTATATGGACAGTCAAGACAGACCAATTAAGTATGCATTAGTATAAAGATATATTCGAGAGATAAGCGCTCTATAGGAGCCCTGTCTAGGCAAGGTGTGTAAAGTGTCCTCTCGAAGAGAGGCTGTAAGCACGGTTTCATATGGATTTTTCCCCTCCATTGCCTCTTATACTCGAGTAACGGACTGAATAAGTTAGCGAAAAGCCATTAGTGGAAGTGGTTTCTAAACAAAGTTAACAGGTGGATGTAGCTGGGTTTAGATTTGAATAACAGTCGCACATCTGTAACACACAGCAATATATTTATGCAGCACGGATGCGTGCAATGTACATTTACAGAGATAAATGCCTTCAGCCCATAGCTTATGTGCAAATGCACACACACGGAAATAAAATAAATAGCTGGGCACTTCTGTAGGCTCCAGGACGTGATGTGAGGAAGAACACACACACAAACACACCCCAGATATAGCCCTGTATCTATTGTGTAGACGCACCCAGCCCTGCATCAGGCACCCAAGGCGTAGCGGTCTTGCCTGAGTATGCTGCACACACCCTTAACCCGAGACCAGCGGGCACATAACACACGCTCCTGGGGTAATTACACGTGGAAATATTTCCTATTCGAGGCAGAGGCTTTCCCAGGAGTGAAATATCTGATCAGGATAAAACATACACACGCACACACACACAGGAACTTCTCTTTCTGACCATTTTATCACCCTGGGAAAGCTCTGGTGTATGGTTAACCACAGGAACCGGGCTTAAAGCTCTTCTCTGTTCCATATTCCATTGCCATCAGTATTCTTTTTCCTCTCACTGTAGATTTTCCATGTCGTTCAAAAAAGTCCCTCCTAAACAGACAAACAAAAAAGGCGATATCCCCCACCCCCCCACCCCATCGCTCTGCCTCAGCCCTGATCCTGGGTCAGGGAGAGCAGCAGGATGCGAGGAGGAGGAGGAGGAGGGAGGTGGGCTGGAAGTCGCAGGGGCACCCTCCATCCCCGGGCACCGCATTACCCACCGCCGAGGCAGAGCCCTGGGACGAGCCCGGTGCCTGGAGATGATGCAGGGAATCGGGGAATCGCCTCTTTATCGTGACATTGCACAGCAGGGACAGGACTAGGCTTGGCTGGAGGGGCCGGGGGTGAGGAGCAGAGGGGTGGCGACTGCCCGGGGTGATACTCAGAGCTGTGTTAGCCCATCAAAGGGATAAGGAAGACGGAGAGGAATAACCCATTCCTCGCTTAGGTGCTTTAATGTCACGGTAAACAGGTTAGAAACGGCAGTTTATAAAGCCTCAATTTCTCTTTACTGGTTACCCTTCGAGGATAAATCATAACAGACTGTATGGGGGGCAAAGAATTCATCTAAAGGAGATCTCAGCAAGTCACTACCCGGACAATAGTCCACCTCCTGTTGGGTTGGGTATTGATCAGGAGAGGAGCTGAAGATGTCGCCACACTAAATATTTACTGATCACACACAAATAGCCGCGGCTTGAACGATTTTCTCCTGTGAGGAGAGCAGAGAGAGAAGGGTAAATCATTTTATTAGTGTGTATAAAGCAAAGAGCACACTCTGGCTTGGAGTGTTTTAAGATGTGTCTTCAGCTGGATGAAAAGAGTTAGGGAAATCGATATGGAGTGATTAGACGAGCCAGTCGTGTCAAAGAGAGAGGCTGCGAATTTCATGGATTTGGTTATACCGGGAGGGGGAAAATATATCGAGAGATTAAAGGGAGGAACCCATTGTAGCAGAGCCAATGAAAAAATAATATCTAATCAGTCCCGGCGAAGGTAGTGACGGGATAAGACCCACATTTCTAGAGAACCACATCAGCTGGAGAGGGATCAGGGACACACATGAAAGAGGCAAACGGGGGGAGAGCTGGCGAGTAGGAGCCTAGAAATGCTACAGAGCAAACCCAGGGGAGGCACCGCAAAGTCGGCTCTGTGGAGCAAGGCTGAGACACCACCAAAATGGGGACAAAAGCCTCGAGGGGAAGGCGAGGGCTGGAGCACACGGGCTTCGAAGTGAAGTTTGGGGGGTCTCCAGCCTGGTGCCCACCAGGCAGGGAGGTCTCTAAGCAGCAGAAGCGAGGGCACATCCACCTCAGGTGCCAGGGCTTTAAATCATTCTCCTATAAGTTTGTTCCCCCCCAACACTCTCCCCAAGCAAATGTGGTGAGTAAAATGGATTTTAGCGTTTAACCACCTCATTTTATCCACGTAATGACAAGGCTCGTAATATGTAATCTACAGATTACTGCCATTCGAGGGTGACCACAAATGGCATAAAAAAAAAATATAATCAGCGTTTCTGCAAATGACAAAAAAAAAAAAAAATGGCTAAAACCAACCCGTGCTTTAAGTGTTGGAGTTGGGGAGCTCCTGCTGCAGGATTTCATCTGTCGTAGGGAGCAATTCAGCCGTGGCTCAGGTACAGCCCTGGGCTGTCTCGGCGGATTAAAGAAAACTTTGCTGGAGACAAGCAAATGTCTCAGTGCCAAAGGGCAGAAAGCTGGGAGCAGGGCAGGGCTTTGCCAAGCGACGTTAAAACATGTTCTTTAAGAGATGCTCGGGGTTATTATTGTTATTATTCTATTGTTTTTCCTCTAATCACTGATGTTTGGGCCGTGCTCAAACGCTACCTTCTCTCTGCGTGCTTTTCTTTAGCAGAAAATAGGATGCGGCTGCAGAGGACTAAGTCAAAAGAACGAGAGGGAAAGTTTGAGCCGCACTTCTAAGTGATGCTGATGGCTGGGAGGGAGGGAAGGCATCTAAAGCTAGGAACCGAGGAGTACAACTGATGCGAAAACAGCTTTTCACTTCTCCTCTAAGTGCTAATTTTGCTACTGTAAACAAACAGTGAAGTTAGAAACAGCTGCAAATAGCCTTTCCGGGCACCCAGGGCTCAGGGACCGGGGCGGAAAAATGACTTTTGTTCATCTCTTGGGTTGAATTTCATCCCAAATTTTACCTTTCCCCTCCCCCCGCCCCTAAATCAGTGGCTGATGCTGTGTTTAGTGGTGGAGAAGGGAGGGAAAAAAATAAAATAGGCATATTAAGAGCATTTCGTGTGAACCTATAGAGTGCAGGCAGCTCGGCTGGATCACTAATGCAACAGGAAACCTCGGGATAGACTCAGCCTAATTAACAGTTTTCCATAGCTGAAGCGATTTTTAAGAATCCCAGTGGATTAGCCCAATATGTTCAGGTGTGAGGCTACGAGGGCCTATAACTCCTTTCACTATAATCTTATAACCTCCTTACCTAATTCCTTAGATTGCAGATAGGAAGAGTCTGACCCTGGAGGTCGCAAAGAGCTTGGCTGCATTAACCCTTCCCTGCCCGGCGCTGGCCCAAGGTGAACGGCGCCGAGAGATACATTTGGGAGAGGGAAGGCAGGATAAAGGGGTTGCAAGAGGGATAGATCCGACCTGGCGTGGTGGTGGGGAAAGCCTTAAACTGATTTGTGCTCCCTTCATTCCCTTCCTTTGAGCCAAAGGAAAAAAGGAAAGGGAACTTTCCTCCTTCCCATGCACTGGGAGGTTCATAAACGCATGGGATTTGTGAGACAATTCATTCCCTTTATATCATTTCAGAGTTATTTTATTGTATTTTCAAACAATTCTTTTTCTTGTCAAACGTGGAGAAAATGAAACATTCTAGAAACGTCAGCTATTGCAGAAAGCAGAGAAACCTCCATCTTTAGGACCAGCAGCAATCTCTTGAGCTTCTTGCTAATGGTAGAGCTGTAATCTTTAAAGAGGAAAAAATAATGTAGAAAAGCTTCTCGGAGTGTATTTGCCTGGTAACACATTTGGTTTATGTTTTAATAGGTAGTTATATTGTATTGATTCAGGGTACATCACGGATGCTGAAAGTTAATAACTCTCAAATTATATCTATCTGCCTACATACATAATTGCATACACAGTATTAACACTGTAAGGATTTGCATTTTGCAGCACATTCTTTGTCCTTAAATCTTTTAACATGTTGAATTGTTCCTTTGAAGAAAATGTTATTGAACCGCATGTTTAAAGAAAAGATGCTTGTAAACTATGTGTTTTAGCAGTGAAATTGTTGAGTGAAATACAGATTTCTTTGTATTTCACACAAACCTTACCATACGCCAATCTTAACCTATACATCCAAACTGCCTTTTTTTTGTTGTGCTTTTTCCCTTCTCCCAGTTAAAAGGCAGAAATATCTGAACGCCTGAGAGAGGTGGGTACTTTTTGGTAAGTATGTTTAGATATGATCTTCAGATACATCTATTACACTTCCAGATTCTTCGGATACTCATTGAGCTAGCAAACAATATCCCAGCTGAACATCTCAGCTCCTTCCCTATTTAACAAGGTTTTAATATGGAATTATACTGTAGCCATCTTTCTGCTAAACAATATAGCTGAGGAGTCAGCAGAAAGGGAAAAATATGTTAAAACCAAATTATAATTGCTGCCTTATATCTGACTCTTCTTCCTTTCTGCAGTCCTAATGAACTCTTTAAAGTGGTGGGGGTTTTTATTATTTCTGAGTGACAGATCAAAAGTAATTAGCAGAATCAGAAGCAGCCGGAAAGCTTGAAATAATGTGTCTAAATATTTCATATTGCTACTTATAATACTGGCCCATCAGTTGTAAAAAAGAACCATTCCCTATTTATTCTGCAGCAGTTTATAAATACAGAAAGATAGATTCTTTTTTTTCCAAGGCCTGCCTCAGACATGACATAAATAGAGATTGAACTATCAGGGAAGAAAAAAGAATATAAACCCAAACCCCTGGACAGGAATAGACACACGCAGCTATATAACTGCATATGAATAATGTTACTTACCGTGTTAGGGGATGGTAACAAGAAATAATAAATAGATCGCATATTTATAGCCTTATAATTAAAATACATTCTTATCTCTCTCCTCTGAAAGGTTGCAGCTTTCTTGGATATATTTTGAGTGCATATTTTAAACTCCGTGTCCCGAACTGAATTGAGATGAGCTGTTTTACCCAAGAGTAAACCCCTTGTTTACAATTTGATGCTTAAGTTTCAACTGCCTATCAATCGCCGTATCATTTCCTTTATATTTTACCTCCTTGCACTTGGAGACTTTATTTAAAATGGTGTTATTTTCTAGCAAATGCTAATTTCTGTTTATCAGAAATTAGCCAATATTATTCAAAACAATCCCTGTGTTTGGTGAGGCAAATTGGATGAGAATTTTTTCCCATTCAAAGGGTTAAAGCTAAACTGAAAACTTTAAAGCCAAGGGATACCAGCAAACAGTAAAAAATGGCACGTCTGCTCTCTCTTGACAAGCTTGCATTATATCACATGTAAGGAAGCCCAGCTTTCTGAATCTAAGACCAGTTTTAGTTTTTAATAGGAAATAATTACATGGAACTTTATTTCCAGAGAGAACGTCCCTTCCAGCTACAGTGTTTTGCTTTGATCTAAGTATTAACTGGTAATAAAATAACCATATTTTGGATCCTAAGCATATTGATGCTTAAAGGAATGTTATGCTTTCAATCAAATTCTAACTTGAGATTATCCAAAGGTATTCATCCTTCTTTTGTCAGAAACCAATTTGCTCTCTTATTCCTACAGCTACTCACATGTGGTTTAGTATACTTTAGCTGTTTTTTCAGAGTAGAATTTGCACTTTTGGGGTGGAAAACTTTTAAATGGAGCGAGATCGTGTTCCAGCTTGCTAATTTGGGCTGTTTCTCATAAAGCGCCCCAGTCCAGCCCTTCTTTACACTTGTTGTACACTACCACCATTGCCCATCTCCGAGGGTGACTACCGCAAACGACTCTGCAGTAGGATTTTGGTTTAAATCTTCAGATTTTTTTTTGTTTCTTTTTAAAACCTGGAGAATCAATCATTTGGACCCATCCTGAACAATTAACCTCGCCTTTATATTACAGCCCCAAGCGCAGTACTTCATAAAGACATGAAAAGGACATCCCAGACAGCAGGACCCGAGCCCAGGCTTGTCACAGAGTATAAAAGGAGTGAGTAGGGGAGTTTTTATCTCTTTGCCCCACCAATTCTTAATAGTTCTAAGTTTCAGTGTGACAATAAACCAGTTTTGATAACATAGCTCATGGGTTTCCCTGCCACATAAAGTTTTCTTAATAATAAAAAAGAAGAAACTTTATCCCTGCTAAATTAAAATAGGGCAGATGTTGGATATGGTTCATATTAGCCAGCCTTTCACCCCTTTGCCCCTGGCACTAAAGTTCTGACTTTTTCTTTCCACTATGTCTGTTTCTAACTGAAAGGTATTATTCCTGCCCTAGCCCTCTTCTTCTATTTATTTTTTCAGCGCCTAAAATTAAACCTATTCATTTAGTAATATACATTCTATTGCAGATTGCTAAATCTGGGCAGAGAGGGGAAACGTTTTCCTAAAAGTGATGCACCACTGACCTTAAAAGAAAACATGAGGCAGGGAAAGCTGTTCTGAAAAGGTTTATTTCAGGAGAATTTTGTAGCTCTGTTGACATTATAAGGATAATGGCTGTATTGCAATGGGCTTTCAAGGCCCAAGAGGTTTATGTTTTCTTCTGACCATAAGTATAATAAAATTTTAAAGGTGCACAAAGTCTCATCACTTCAGATATTTAAAACTAGGTTGAAAAAACCCTTGGGAAACACACATTACAGTGGACAGCCCTGCTGAGAGAGCAGGAAATAGGGGGAAAAAAACAAAAAACCCCAAACCCAAATAAAACCCCCAAGGTTTTTTTATGCTAGCTCTACGAAAATCCTGGCTATTAAACTCCCAAGGATAGCACAGCTCTTTTCTCCAGGGCTGTGAAGATAGAATTTATTGTCCATTTGGAACGATCAAGTTTAAGCTAATAAAAGGCCCTCTGTAAGCAGAAGTGCCCAAGTTGATGTTTGGCAGAGTTTTCAATGGTAGAGTTTATATAGGATGGGGGCTCTGCGCTATTCGAAATTACTCATCTCTCAGCAGCCGAGGATGAGTTGACGTACAGAAGTAAACGTTAGTAGGCAATGGCTGAAGGTTAATCAGCGTTGCTTTCTGAACTGGAGGGTTGAAAGCAGGAAGAAGTGAAAGCTGCTCTCTCGAGCCCTTCCCTTTGCTAAGGTGCTGCTAACTTTTATGATTTTTCTCTCCCCCCTCCTCTCTTCCTCTTTTACTATCTGTCTTTGTGCCTGAGGGCCAGTGAAAGAACACTGCAGATTCTAGATTGCTTTCAGAGTTTCCCTTTGCTGATGATGGATTACCATGTCAATTTAAACGGCATAGGATTAATTTGTTTCAATGATTTCTCTTTAGGCTGAATGCCAGTCTTTTTTTTCCTGTCTCTCTCTTTGCTCTTAAGAATAATAACAATAATAATAATAATAAAAAAATCCTTAAAAACCCCAAACACTTTTGATCTCCCACATTAAAAAGACAATAATAGAAACAGACAAGTTAGGTGTAATGTTGCAAAACAGTTGTAGGTTTCAGTGTTTTTATCTCATTCTAAGGGGCTGAAGCATACAGTCAGTCACATTAAAATGAAATTGGATCCAACGTTTATTCAATAAATACTTGTCTTGTAGGTAATCCAGAGCAGAGTGCTTCTGACACATAAGGACTTAATTTGTCTTGGATAACAAGTTATTAATATGGCACATTTAAACTTGCCACCTACAATAAGGTCATTTAGATCTATAATACGACTCGCAAGAGAACTTCATAAAGCCAGAAACAAAGTTTGAGGCTGCCTCCAAGTTGCAGAGCAGAACGTGGTTTGCTCTTTTCAGCAGAAAGTTCAGAGCGAATAAGAGCCATCCAAACCCAAGTGGTGTGCATCTGCTCTCCTTTGGAAGGCAAACGTAAATGGAGTAAGGAAGGGAGAGGGAAAAAAAAAGAGCCCAAACACACGTTTTTGAATGAGTAAGCTCTAAAGCTGCTCTGCGTCTGCTAGCAAACTCATCGCAGCTTTGGGAGTGAAAAAACAACATTTGGTTCCGAGTGGAAATTCGTCTGCGTTTGCACCCTACCTCTTCCATGTGCTTTGCAATTTACTTGCTTTTAATAATAAGTGAGGAAGTTGGAACATAATCCACCCATAAATGTTATTGCTGTAATTTGACTGTGCTGTGTTTGTTCATGCATTAGCCGTATATGTAAAACGAAGTGGGGATGTATGGTGGTGATCCCCGTGCAGCCTGAACAAACAGAGATGTTTTGGTACATACTGGATTTCAAACCCCAAATGCTGTGCAATTTGGGAAGCTGGAGGTGGGGTGTTTAGTTTCAGACCTGTCCTAACCAAACAATGCCTGCACGAGATGCATCAGGAGGGGAATATCAGAGGCATGCGATGCAGGATGTGTTCTGCGGCTGGTGACTCGGTGTCCACACCGTTATGCATGAGCTTTATTATTCTGCTTTGATGTATTAAGCTCTTGGTTGCTCCTGCCCTGGCAGATTCTGTCTCTTTAAGTAACTAAATCTAATTTTTAAGATCTTCCTGGGAAAAGGATGTTACACATGAGTAGAAAAATGCAGGCGAGAAAGGCTAATTGAATGAAAAGAGAGAATTAGGTTAAAAATAGAGTACAATCTAGTATCACATTTTCACTAGTGTAACCTGAAATGAAGGTGTCTCCAAGTCCCTAGTGATGCCAGAGTGTTTAGATGTTGGGCACAGATGGAGACACCTATTGAAATGTGTCTGAAGAAGATTAATAGGACTTGTCAGTGTTGGGAAAGCACTGCTTTGCTGTAAATTTCTACTAGCACAAGATGAATTACCGATGAATGCTCAGTTATCAACCCCATCACTATCATTGGACACTAAATCAAATTGAGCAGTTATCTACAATCAGAAAATTTCTTTTAAAAATAGGCATACACCTTTAGGCTTAAACTCTTTAATAAGACAAAATCCTCTGTGGTATGTGTGTGTTCACGAAGGGATATCATTTAAAGTTCCTATACAAAAAGCTCCTGTTCAGAAACAAACTCCAAGTTTAGTGTGAAATCTGAGTTGTCAAACAATAGAAGATATTCAGAAAATACTGGTTACATGATACAATGTTCTGATGGGGGCCTGATCCAAAATGGATTTTCATGCAAGTCATTGAATTTTGGATCCATCCCTATTTGTGAGAGGTTTTTCTTTCATCCCTCCTCTTCCCTTATTTTTGGTGATGATAAAAAACTTCTCTCCACCTTAAAGACTGAGCATCCAAGATCATATACAAATGCAGAATAGCTGTCAAGGCTCAGGATTTATGTATCATAATAATACCACCCCCCAACTTATTTATGAAATTACAGCTTAACATAATGAAACATGTGATGAAAGAATCAATGAATGATATGTTAACTGAGAATATTTCCTTCTATCCTTTATAAGAGGGGAAACTGTCACAAGCAAAACTATCATAAACATTTACCATCCCGCTGCTGAAATATACTATCTGTGTTTACCGCGTGATGTTGATGATGACAATGATATTAAATAAGCATCCTTTATCTTTAGTTTCTGGGATTTCTTTCCCTCTCACCCAGGCATTGTGCTACTTTATCCAAGGAGATTTATTGTGGTGTGTTTTCAGAAGTCAATTTTTACCTTTTATTATAGACAAGGGCAGTCATTTATGTTTAGGGAGGGAGACAGGTACAGTGCCTTTATCAGATCTGTGTCCCCAGCCGCAGCTCCCTTCTTAATCGACAGCAAATTCCCACTCTGGAGGATCAGGCCCTATCTGGGCTACTTCTCAGCCCAGGAATGTATCCTTCCCTTCACCTCCACATATCTTACCTGTGATGTATGCTACTTTTTGAAGAGGGAATAATACGCTATTTACCACAAAGTGCGGCTTCAAAGCCTTTGTGTGTTTCTCATCTCCAGCCAAAAGCTTATTATTTACCACCTTATAAATTTACCCGGGCGAGGGATAGTAGCAGTTATTGTCTCCATTTTTACATCCTAATTTTCACACAGCAAAATGCCCTGCATTAGGGCCAGATTCTCACTCAGATGGAAGTTATTAACTCTAGCAGAATGGAGCCGATTTCAGCCAGCCACAGCCCATGCCCTTCCAACAGTCACTTTACAGTGTCCCCTTGTTTATTTTTTCCTTCGGAGGGCATGATTCTTTAAACATGTTTGTTTTACACAGAACAGCAGTTGATTCCTAACTTTTTTTCCCTCTCCAAACATATAAAGAGAATATTAATAGAGAATATTAATAGAGCTGAGTGCAGTGTGATGCTAGTTGGATTGTAGTAGCTGAGAAATATGAACTAGTGAACATAATCCATAAACTCCATTTGGTTACTATAATACTCCAATCTGTATTTATTACAACCCCACTCTGATGCTTATACAACTGCAATTGCTAGATTTATACACTCTAATGGTTTCACAATAGGAAAAACCTGTGTTCTTTATCTTTCTTTTCCTGTCCAAAATAACCCCTTCCACATATACTTCAGGCTTCTCCCAACCTTGTCTGGGTTTAATCACAGGCTCTGGGACAAAATGTGCATTATTAAGAAATATAAATATTTTCAGAAGCAATCAAAGGGTTGAAAGATTGATTCGGCATGTAGATTGGATTTAATTCGAAGCAGCTTTGTTCTAATGAGGACTACTGGGATACAAAGACGGCAGCCGCTTATGGCCACCAGTTGGGAACTTCGACTCACTGCAGCAACCTGTCAAGAATTTCAAGGGACTGCCAGGTATTAAGCAGCAAAGTGGTGGGGAAGTTGGTGGTCTATTGTTTTCAGCCTCCTTCCGAGGCTGGATTAAGGTTTCATAGTCCCTGTTTTCCCTAAATGACAATTAAGGTTAATTTCTTGCTGCCCATAGGACCAAATCCTGTTCAGGGGGAAGCCCCTCTGGACTTTATGGGGGGCTTTGCCTAAGGGAGAGGTGGCAAAGTTTGGCTCAGTCCCAAGTCCAGCAAATCGGAGAGCCCCATAGTGGTTTGTTCTGCTTCCAGACCTGGTGTGGCTGCTTTTTGTGACTATTTCTGTTAAATTTTGCTACCTCTGCTCCTATACGCGACAGGACCTTTTTGCATAGGGCGGTGTTTTTCCCTGTGGAGAAATACAGCTCTGTGTTGGCTGAGAAGCTCTTGTGTCCTTGTTGGGTGACCTGGACCTGTCCTGTTTCCCGGGGAAAAGCCTGAGATGTGCAACAAAACATCCTTGAGGTGACGCTGAACAAAACGGGACACCCGATAGCTTTACCCTTAGACTTAAAAGAACCCCCCAAACAGTAAGATTTCAGTGTGCACCATGGGGGGGTGTCACATCACAGGTATTTGGGGAGCACAAGACCCTGGCAGCTTTCCTAAGTGTCGAGCGTACAGTCAGAATCACAGTATATACAGGATCAAACACTGACTAGTTTCTCTCTCCCCTTAGCCCCCCTCCCTTGCCTACTTTTGTCCATAAAAGCAAGAGAAAGAGAGAAAGCTTGAATTTTCTGAACTGTTTCACCCATCCACAGCTGGAATTCCAAAGCGAAATGAAAATGCCTTTAAAATCAACCCTACATGGGAGCCTGAGAGAACAAGTTTTCCTTTGTTGTAGGGTATAGTATTATTTGCTGTAGGTTTTTGATATACATTCTAAATTAGGCCTGCAAAGGAATGCTTCATCTTTAATTCATCACTCTCAGCTGAAAGAGATTAGCAATGTCTAGCACGCACCCTTCGTATGGTGCTGACCTCATCAAGTATGGCCTGAAATTAATTAGCCTCATTCATTCCAAATGGAAAAGGATAATGGAGCTGCATTTTAGAGATGACCATCACAAATTGTATGCAGCATATTTAAAATCCCTCCCCCCCCCAATTCCCCTCCCCATTAAAAAAACTATGTAGATTAAAATTCTTTCCAGAACTTGCAATATGTCAGAGTTATCGGGGCATTAGGAGCAGAAACCACTCCGTTTTTATTTGTGGAACTGGGAGCCACGTTTTGTGTGTGTGGCTGTAAAAGCAGCAAGCCTGTCATAAATAGCACAACACCTGGAATTAATCTAATATTTCCAGGTGCTCTGGCAAACTGGGGCATCAAGCGCTTGGTGTTTAAACATTCTTCCACTGGCTTGCTTAAATCAATATGAAAGTGGTGTCCCTTTGTCATTCATAGATGCAAAGTGCTAGCACAAACTCCAGCTTGGCTTCAGAGTCCTACATCACTCATAATCTAATTAGAAATCAGAGCAGAGCCGAAGCAGCATTCTTTGTGGATTCTTGGGCAGCAAATAGGGATACTTGTCTTTTGTTTCCCTCCTCGATTGCATCGTTCACAAGCTTTCACACCACATCTCTAAAGGTGGTTAGGTGCCTCAAGATGTTGACAGGCATGAAGGACAAGATTATTTAGGTATTTAGGTGCCTACCTCGGGTGATTTCAAATGGAATTAAGCAACTGGATGTTACTGGGGGAAAAGGGCGGGGGGGGGGAGAAAAAAGAAAAGCTTCCAATGCGTATGAAAAGCTCTAATTTGTTGTCCTAAACTCTAGCAACGTGGGCGATGTTTTTCCAGGGTAAAATTGCCTGCAGGGTGAATTTACTGAAGTCTGGCAGTTTATACTGAGATGAGTGGGTCCTTGGTTTTGGGCAGTGCAGCTCCATCAGCTCCTCCCTGGCGAGGCACAGTGGTGGTGTCTGCTCCAGTTGCTTCCCAAGAGACAGGGAAAGTGGTAAAGAATGCAGGATTTCCCACAGGAATTTGGAAGATGCCCGTGTCTAAGACAATGGTGAGGATTGGGCCCAGATCTAGATCCAGCATGAATTCCTCCGCCTGAGTAGTCCTGTCTCAACCTACTGCTGATGGATCGTGGCGACGTGGACCTTCCTGTCTCCTTACTCCCCAGCATCAGATCATCAAGAGGGCCTGAGATAATACTGTGAGTAAAAGACATGTTTTTCCTCACACCAATTAATTCATTATGAAACTTCAGATTTTGAAATAACCAAGTCAGAATGGCCCCTATCTGCAACGCCAGGGCTTGGGGAACGTTTCTGCTCTTTGTTCACCCAAGGAAAGCTGAATATATAGGGAAAACATTTTGTAATATGTGCTGTAATCACCTCGCACCCAGGAAAACTGAGAATTAAGTATTTCTCTTTAACGCAAACAAACATTTGTCTTCCAAAGACTCCATTCATTAAGACTGCCATTGAATCCAGGATTGAACCCATTGTTATTAATCCTGAATGAATTCAAGTTTGCCTACCATGAACAAAGCTGCTCGCCATTTGATAATACAAATTTGTTCAGGAAGAAGGAATGAACAAATGTTAGAAGCAGCAGGTGAAATCATAGCACAGTTATTAAGCCTTCTTTCAGGGAAAGCACAGGATAGATTAAATTGTTATGTTAGGCCATGTTGTAAGTCCATGTCAATTTTGTTTGAGATCTTATCTTAGCTCAGAACTGTTTCCTCTTAAATTAAACTAAATGCTGAAGACATGAGAAGCATATTGACCCAAAGATTCAAAACTTTGGACTCAGCAGCCTTCTGATCTTTTGTCCACAATGTATTGAGTTGTAAAGCTGTGGAATATTAAATAATCATGATTATCTTCAACTTGCCTAAGTTCATTTGTCATGCTGAAACACTTGCATGGATTTTCCTTGCTGTTTCTTTCAGAACAAGACATTGATTCTGCCTGCAAGCTGGTTTCATTTGCCACTGATTTTACAGACTGTGGTCCTATACTGATATTAAGTCTCATACACTAACCATAGCCTGTAATTCTGTCCGTGGTGCTCTTAATCTTCCTTTTGCAAACACCATTGTCCAATAAAGCAATAAACAAAAATCCTACAATCAAAGTGACCTGACTATGCTGGTACTTCGATCAGCTGTTATCAGGCAAAAGCAGTTCTTGAAATGCAGTGTAATTCACCTGGGATAAGAAATCAAATTCAAAAATGAGCTGAACACACATTCTTAGAAATGAGTAAGTTTCTAAATAAACCAGCTTTTTTATTCCACCTTTTTTATACTAGTACTGTAAATCAATATAGTCTGCACTTGGAGAAACCAGATGAGTTTGAATTGTCATAATTAAATATCATCCTGTTTCTTGCAGCACAGTCAAACGAAGAGTTTTACCCATAACACAAGAGTTTTCTCAAGTATGGACACCTTACAGCAACGATTTAAGCTCCAAGTGATTCTATCATATTTAGAAAAAGAATCTCTACCAAAATGCATAACACAATTCATGTCTGGTGTCAGAGCACTGAAAAGACAGAGTTAGATAAGAAATAATATTGTTTAGATGCTTTTTAATGATAATACATTAAGTAATGTGATTTACTCAGCCGGACTTCTAATTATCTACATGCAAAACTGTGTGTTCATTCATCATTTCATTCACTTCAGCTAATGTCAGTTAGTGGTAGACATTAACACTAAGCCATAAGTTTGAATGGGAAGAAAAACAAGGAGAGTGCAAAGCTGTATATTAGCTTAGACAAGTAGGATGTCATTGCCAGCCTGAATTTGTTGATGAGACCAGGCATTAAGCAAGTAAATCTTTAGCCACTGAGGCAACAGTTCACTCACTTTCAGTAATGACATCCAGGAGGCAATGCCGTGGATTTACAACAGCGAGTACCTGTAACAGCCACTTAGCCCCAAACACAAAATAATGAGCCAAAATAGAGATTCACCTTTCCCCTGAGAAAATATTGGTTTTCCTTATTTTAGCCTCATTTCAAATGTTCAGGAGCCCGGGTTTGATTGTTTTGGTAGTATGGAATGATTTTAAGTATTGAGTTCATGGAGCTGTTTGAGCAATTTCCTTTCTCACCTAGCAAAGACTATGGAGATGTTCAGTGGTACAAAAAGGCATCCAGCTCCCAGCCTGGGGGTCTGTGTGTGTGAGGTCAGGCCTTTCTGTGCGCTGGGATTTGTTCCCATTTGGATCAGACATCAGTGACCTGTAGTGGTTTCCCCTAAATCACTGAGCATTGCAAGTTCACACAGTGAGCTCATGTGCTGAAAACAGAAGCATGTTGAGCTGCCATCATAGTTCTTTGTCCCAGCTAAATTACTTGGCTCCCCTTCTGCAAGATTTTCTTTCCATACATCCTGATTATACCATCCATTTCCGCTAAGAACAACATAAATGAGTACTCTATAGGTGTAATTATGACAACAGTTCTTTTACTGCAAGTACTAGGAGACTGTAACCTGTAATTCACTTTTGCTGATACTCTTCTATTCTAACACTAGACATGTTATTTTGAAATGTCTAGGACCTGAAAGCTAAATTTATATAGTGATATATAATAACAATGGAAACTAAGCCTCCTCCTTAGCTCTGGCTTTAGAGCTATGTTGCATCTCTCTGCCAATTGGTGTCTTGTTCACCTATAAATATCACACCCATTATGGTTCCAATATCAGAGTTAAACAGGAGGAAGCAGGATATGTCTCCATCTGTTTAGTTTAAGATAAAAATCTATGAAAACCCAGGACATACTAGCATGCAACTTCTTCTCTTGCGTTATTCCATGGCAAATTTATGGGCAATAGTGCATTCGCTTCTCCACATTGAATGTGCTGTATCTCTTGTAACACCAGCTATCCTTCTTTTCTAGGGATGAAGCATCACAAGACCATGACCAGAAAGTGTGGGGACCATACACACAGAGAGACGTTGGTTCCCTGACTGCCACTGGTTCATCTCCGTCATGGCACAAGCTACAAGAGGATGGAGAATCATTGTGATGACCATTCCGGTCCTGGCTCCTCCTCATCAGTGCTTTGAGCTGTGTGAAGCCCTGAGAACCCGAAGCCCTGAGAACCATGAAGGCAACATGAGTCCATGACCAGGTATTTTCTCTTCTCATGGTCTATATCTGAAGCTCCTGCAGGTAGGAGCTCAATCTGTTTTACAGTGTTGGTGATGAGCGAGACAAACATGCTAAAATAATGCGTGTGAGCCTTCACCCTCTTCTAGAACTGACATTGTTTCATCATTTTCTCTGCATTTTCTGGATGAAGCAGCCAGCATGAAGAGGGCATGCTGGCACACATCCCACTTGATAGCTGAAAAGAGCAAACTGACAAACATTTTTAATATGCTGCAGCTTATCAACATCCCAGTGAATAAAGGGTGAATGATATTTTCCACTAGTTATTCACAGATGTACATGGATATGCTGGTAAACTGCCATTCAGTCCAGAGGCTGGACAGAAATAAATCACCAGATAAAATACAATATTCCGAGTGAAAACCTTTATGGAACATGTTCTTGCCCCAAATTCCTCCTGGAATAGGCACAGTAATGCTCCCTGAGACCTGGCAGCCCTTCTAAGTGAACATATGGTCTGCTCAGCTCTTGCAGTACCCCTGCATGGTGAGTAAACACACAGCAATGTCAGAGCAAACAGGAGACTGTTTAATAGCATGAAATTCTGTGGCTACTTCAGACTTCATCAGTACCTCAGGAATGGATTCCCCCTCTCTGCTGCAGGACACAATGCTTACAGGAGAGGTGGAAGGAATCTCTTTGGGATGGCGTCTGGAGCCATCTCCCAATATGGCTGATGCTGCTGGGGAAGGGTCCAGGTGTGTCAGGAGTTGTATTTTCTTATGATGCTACATTGCCTTCTTCATCTTTCTGAGATATCCCCTGGTGCAGTGTAACTTGTGCAGTAATTGGAATAGAGAGAGCGACCTGAAGGTAAAAATCCCACTTAATCAAGGCTGGCAAAGGGCAGAACATTAGCTGCAGTAATTGTATTTCTAAGGGAGTCAACAAAGCCGGGCTCGTCAACTCTAGCAAACAGATCTGGTCCTGCCTCTACGCTTCTCGCACTGGCAGAACATTGCACTGAAATCACTGGAGTAGGGATTGGGCCAGGAATGAGTGGCTGAGTTGCAAAGAAAATTAATTCCTGCCAAAAAAGTTCAGCTATGCTCAGAAGTATGTAAAGTGTCTGATTTGAGAAGTGTCAAGTAGCATTTGTGACCAATTACCCAAGATGAAGGGGGCAGAGCTATGTTTACATGTACTAATCGTCAGCCAAAGTTTGAAAACTCCAATTCATGGACACGCATCAGATTTCTTTTCCAGGCTTGGCATTTGCCTGTACGCACGCATGCACATTGCTCGGGGATGACAGGAAAACATGATTACCACTTGCAAATAATACAAATAAAGAAAGAAAGTGAGGGGAGCTGCCATGCAGCAGCAGCACGGTAATTAAGTTGTGATATGCAAAAGAAAATCATGGGCCACTCTATGAGTAAAACAGCTTTCTCCGCTGAGCTGATATATGACATGTCTATATTGCTATTTTTTTCCCCAACCTGTGAAGCCCTGTGAAATGATCTACACAAAAGAATAAGGAGTGAAAGCTGCCTCTGCCATCGTCTGTTTAATTAACATAGGTATACTGATTTAATGCAATTAATCAAGATAGCAGGGATTAAACAGTAACTCACAGTTGACAGTGACAGTGTTATCATTGCTATGGCATAGCAGGGCTACAAAATGATAGTGGTGACTGGAAATGCTATGATTAAGAGCAAGCTGGCTGTAGTTTTGGGCGGGTTTCAGATCTATTGAATGTGATCCATTTTCATGTGGCCAAATATTTATCTGCCCCTGCCCTTCCCTTTACCCTCTCAGACCTTTCAGGGTAAAGTCCAGAGTGGCAAAAACTTTTAAAGCGATTCCTCTTTCTTCTAACAGGTTCCTGATGCTAAAGGTCTGACCTTAAAATGAGCAGTGCAAGAATGGGTACCGCGGTGAGTTTCTGGCCTTCAACCCTTCCAAATACAGCTCTTTTGGTAACCAGAACAGTATATTCATGATGGGTGAGGGAACAGAGCCTTCCAGTGAAGGATTTCTTGGCACATTAACTCTATCAGTGCTGGATGCTGTGTCCCTATTCAGGTTGCTTGTGTCTATTTAAGATCCTAAATACAGATTTGCAGAAGCTTTGTAACTTCATGGATGTGCTTCAGTGCCTGTTGCACCTAAACCTTAACCATTTTTCCTGGGGATTTCCACATAGATCTGGGGAGAACTGCAATTGCACACCGCTGTGAGTAGTTCAGACTTGGATTTCTTGTCCACAGGAGAGGCACAGCCTGGTTTGCTACAATGCGACTGTCCTCATTAATGTTCTTCAAGCCCTGATGTACTGGCTTTGTACACCATCATTCGCAGTTGTAGGGTAAGAAGATCGGGGAGTTTTCTGGGCTCATTTTCTTGGCTTCAGAATGTTAAATTGGGTGATAATGAGTAGTAACTGTGTTCCTTTTTATGGTGAAGTTGACACTTGCCTTCTTGTAAACAGACACAGAGATGACCCTCCTCATTTCACACAGGTCACCAAACAGCCCCTGGGATAGGAAGGGTTATTGGCCATTTACCAAACTCTGTTTGACTTGGGTTCATGGGTGAGAGATGAAAGGCACTATATTGCATTACCAAACCCTGGGGCCAGCCAGTCTCCCTAAAGAAGCATTTCATTTAGCAAGGCAACTGCTGTTCCATGGGAATCGGAGAGTTAAGAGAAAGAAGATGCAGTTGCAATTGCAAATGCTTCCTTAGTGCAGATGTCTTAAAGCCGCAGAGAAACTGCTTCAGCATTGCAATAGCTGCTCCAGGACACTTAGTGGCCAGCAGATTTTTCCCATAATCTCTCATTCGTCCCATCAAAACATCCCTAGTGGTGTTTCTGCCTCTACCCTGTTTTGTTTTGCTCCATCTGTCTGGGAGAGATGCCCCATACTTGGGACAAGCAGCAGGTATGAACTGTTACCTTTTCTAAGAGCTCCAAAGTGTAAGCAGCACATACCTTCCTCATCTTCCAGATGAGACAAACAGCCCTGGTATCACACTTAGAGCTGTTGGAAGCTTGGGAGGAGGGAAGTGTTCTGAACTTCCCAAATATTTTCAATATCCTAAAGCTGAGATGCTGACTGATTTTCTTGGCTGTAATGCAGTGGTCCTTGTAATCAGGGCAGTCTAAGTGCTGCCTTTATACAGATCATGGATGCGGTGCTTAATGCTGCAATGGTTACAGGAAGGAGAACCTCTGCTGCTCAGACAGACCAAGAATTCAACCTGAACCCATCCTTAATTTCTTATGATCTCAAAAGCCAGTGTGGTTCCAAATTCCTTAGCACAGGTCAAAATCCTTATTTCACTTTTCTCCCTTGCGTTTTTGTTGTGAATGAGGAGGCATTCAGAAGTTTCAGTTTGTTTTTTGATAGTTTTACATCACGGTTGCAATAATGCATCTGCTGAGTCAGCAGTTCTTCCTCTGTGTGTTTGTCTGTTTTATAATCCACTTCCAGCAAGTTCGTGTTACCCAGTTCCTGCTGACAACTAGGGAACAGGCACAAGTCAGCTCTGAAAATGAACGACTGGAAAGTAAGTGAAAGGAATAGTAAATGCAGGCCATTCATGTGACAGGATCTGATTCATTTTTATGCCAGGGAGATGTTTTAAATGGGACTTCTCCCAGTAGAAAGCTCTGCTGAGAGAAGGTGCTCAGGGCCTGCTTCACTATAAAGACAATGCATAATTATTCAGAGCTTATTATTATTTTTTATCACTCATTTTCCAGTCACTCAGTGAGGGCACAGATGAGATCAGGAACTAGTTTATTGCCAGGCACTGTACAGGTTGTACAGTACACAGTACTGTAAGAGCCCTGTAAAAGGTTTTAACTATCTACTTAATGGAGGCAGACAAAGGCACCCAGGCTCAAGGTTAAAGCAACAGGTCTACGATGACAGAACTCATCAGCAGCAAAAACCGGGACTTAGCCTGAGACCTTCTATCCCAGGATCCTGCATTTTGCTTTAGACATCTTTTCTTTTTATATTTATTTCAAATCACTGGAATGATGAACTAAGCAAACTTCGTGTCCTTTGAAGCACCGTTTGTTGTATTTATAGGGAGCAGATTATCTGTTCTCCCAGGCTAGTGGAAATTATTGAGAGTGATAAACTCATTAGGAAAAAATGTAGGTTGGGTGTGACGGAGAAACCTGTGTTTTATTCCGCAGTGCCATCTTAATCTCTGGTTTCGGTATGACAGACTATGCGGTCAGAGATACTGCACCATCCTGTTCCCTGCTTTCAGGCTCAGGTCACAGGTTGGATTTGGAAGCAGCAACTTTCATGCAGCAACTTTTCACTTACTTCCAGGGTAAGTGAATTTTTGTTTAATTTGGGTTTTATACAATGTATAAAGTCCATACAAAGCCTGTTGTTAATCCCAGCCTAGTTGCGAAACTACTATGGACCACTACTTGTTCAGTGTAATAAAGCATTTCTATGTACCACAGCAACACTTGCTCTATTCATATATTAAAATTATTTTACCAGGTCAGCCCTCTGGGATTTAGCATTTCATTCAGAAGGGATTCTATAACACACACCAGTTGTGCTCTCTCTGCGTTCTGATGAATGGTGTGATTTTCTTAAGCCTATATATACATTTTAATTTATTGTAACACTTCTTTCTTATTTGAACCACTGAAACTTAGAAAAAGAGCAAAAAAATAACTCTCAGACTGAATGGATACTCATTACAATTTTCTCTTTATTACTTGCAAGTCTTGGATTACCTCATGCAACCTTTCCATGTTGACTACTCTGTTAGCTTTGCTCAGACACAGAAGGCAGTGATAATGGATAATGTATGTTACAGGCTTCTTTACAGATGAAACCAAGGAAATGTCCTGAAGTTTAGGAACTACTCAATACTGGTAAGTTACACAACCCTCTGTGCTACCACTGCTGCTTTGAACCAATTTATTTAGTTATTTGGACTTTACTCAGATGCATTCCTTTCCGCTACAACAGCAGTGATACATAGAAAGATGCGTTTTAAACCTCGCAGTCATTCCCATCCTGGATTTCATGAGGGGTTATTCTTGTCTCAGAGGTGAATCATTCAAATATCCTTTTACAGATTCCAGGTGAGTTACTCATATTAAGATGCTTCCAAGTAATACACAGAAAGGCGCTGAGAAAATGATGAGTCTCTGCCTAGTAAAAAGCTCAGCAAAAGCAGGTCCAAGTAAATTATATACTAGCACTCAAAGTCTTTCTAAGGAGACTTGGGGGCAAAGGGCTTCTGCCTTCAAAAATGTGCAGCCAACAGGGATGCACAGTACTTGCTTTTCTGACTGACCCATCAGCTGCTCTCTGTCCCCAGAAATGGTTCAGGAAAAGACTGAAAGTATCTGAAGATATAAAAAGGATAATTAAGTTTCATTGTGGGAATAAGAGGGTAATCTGTCCAGACAAATCTAGGACTCAGTATTGAAAACTGTAGTATCTGAATATAAAAAATGAGTAATTTTGAATAAAGATGTCTATCAGGACTGTAAATTCAGAGAGTAAAAAAGTAGCTTTGCTTAAAAGACCATCTCTGTCTCCATCTTCCTCTAACTCATTTTCTTGTTCTCTTTCTTCCTTTTGTGTGACTGCAAAAAAACCGCATGTAAAATCTGATACTGAGAATGCTTTAGCTTCATTTCAATCTTCTCTTCTCCAAATGTTTTGTTCCGCTGTGAAGATTCCTCCTGCAAGATAACCTTATCCATGACCGCACTAGGCTTGCAGGACCACTTATTTGCAGAGAGAACTGCTGTATCCTGAAGCAGCCAGGTCCCCACTCTTCTGAGGCTCTTAAAAATGCTCTTGAGCTGGCATGAGAAATCACCCAGGGCTCGGAACAGATCACAAGGTGCTTAGGACAGTATTTTCAATGCACCTTTTTTTTGCTGAGCAGAATTCTGCACTATAAACTAATGCGAGTTTTGCCTCATTCTTAGCTACTGTGAGTTATGAAGGCCCACTCTAGATGTAATGAATGTATAGATCATTTTGACCAGATCATAATCTATTAGTAAATAACATTCCCTGGAAATGTATAGGTGAAATAAAGAACTTCTTGCTACTATTGCTGTATTGTATCAAGGATTACTGATGAGGCCAACACGATCCTGAAACTTTGTGCTCCTGATGTTTAAATAAAATGCAGAACTAACTATGGGGTTTGGGTAGCAAATTCCTTCCTGGATTAGGATATTCAGGCTTTATACTGCTGGAAATAGAACCTGAAACTATACAAAGCTCACCTGTCCCTAAATTGTATCACAAGCCCCAAACTTCACTGACATTCTCACTAACATTTATAAAGTGTCTCCATTCAGCTTGCCTGATTGTGGTAGCAATTTTAATAAGCAAATCACACAGCAATTTTCAGAATGAGTACGACCGATATAACAAACCCCTATAACATCTATGACTTCTTCACTCTCTGTGGAGGAAGCCCAAGGATACTCAGCTAAGACCTATGGTCAATTGTCAGCACAGCCTCTAGGCCATAGGAAGGTTAGTTTTAATGAAGATGGCACTTAAGGGATGTCTGTGTGACACATGCTACAGTGTCCAGAGATAGGAGTCTATGTATTTTGCTCTAAATCTAGAGAGGAAGTCACTAGAAAAAAAAAGGGGAAAGAAGCACGGGGGAATAAAAGTACTTTTGAAAGGGAAGAAATCTACATTTCAATGAAAACCCTTTCAAGGCATTTCAAATAAGAGTCTGAGAGAAATAATTACAAAGTTTGGAGAGAAAGAACGTTAGCTTTGATATCTTTTTCTTCTATGAAGCAATTAAAATAAGCAATTTTTCAAATACTAAGCAGAAAATTACTAATGGCTGAACCCAAAAGCTTTCATTTCCTTCTTGGGGCCTTTATTCTTCTAAAAAAAGACAAAAAAAAAAAAAAGTGAAGGTGGTTTTCCAGATAGATTAATGCATAAAGCAGTCGCTAGTTGGATGTCATAAAAACTACAGCAGCATAGAATAGCTGAGATTAAGAGCTAGATTTAAATCATGCAACAGTCCAGTTAATATCAATGTCTAATTAAGAAATGCATAAGAAGTCTGTAATGTTGATTTGATGGAGAAAAACTCTAATAGGGTTTCTTTTGGAATTTTCCATTTCAATTGCTGTGTAGACTTTTAATGGATGTCCTATGCAGTCTTTGGTATTAGCAGGAATCATCCTCAAATTAAAACCAAGGCCTAAAATGGAACACAGGTAGACAAATTAGCTGGTCTGGGAAGCAGTCTGGGTAGAATGGCAATGTGAGCTCAAGCCGAAATTTTAGTACAAATAAAAGGGAACAAATGTCTCAAATCTGGTGTGGAAACCCTATCTGCGTATTGTTTTAAACAATTTAAACCCCTGCAATTTTAAACAACGCAATGTTAACCCATTTCCCCACCTCCCTGAGCTTACCAAAATCCCTGCAATTCATACTGAGAAATCCAGACCACTAAGCATCATTAATTAGTCTTTTTAAATAGAAAAGCTTTCTATAGCTATAGATATTAGTAGTATAGAGGTGGGCTCTCTTTGCTTGCAGTGGGATTTAGAGCACACAGTTCACTATCCCTATCAGTGAACACCATTAATCTCCCACTCCTCTCTGGGTAACTAAAGCTCTTAAACTTTGAGCAAAACTAAACCTGTGGCCTCTGCTGTGTCACACAGATCATCCAGGACATTTGGTCTCTAGATATGAAAGGGAAACGGGTTTTGTGCTGTATGTCACTAATGCCCTAAAGTTGTTAAACTAGAAGCAGTGTAACTGGTAGTAGGCACAAATCCATGTTGCAAAGAGGGAGAAAGCATAGCACTGGATTAAAGCAGCAGTGTATTTGTTATCACCACTTTGTTGTTGACCCAACAAATCCAGAGGGAATTATCTCAAGAATTCAGGAAGACAGTAAATGCAAAATAACCCCTCTGACCCAGGCAGCAAGCATGCAGGGGAGTAATTTTTGAGTTCGTTAGAACACAGTAAAATACAATACATTGGCCATGGTAAAGCAATGCATACAGTTCTATCTGCCTATGTGTTTCCACTACTAAATCCATCCAATCAATTGTTACTTAACTTAGCAAACAGAGAGTCAAAGACTGGAGGTAAAATCAGAACAACAGTGGAAGTTTGGCACTTCCAAGTCCCAGTCATTGCCTGAAATATCCAGATTTATGCCTGACTTTACTCCATTGATCAATAAGGCACAAATACGTCATATTAAACAGGGACACCATGGCCCTGGGAGATGCCCCAAGGATTTTTCTCTTTGAAAGAGACAGGAACAAGGATGTTCTCAGTGTGGCATCTGCCTTCTGAGGGATACAGAGGTCTAATGTGAGCACGCTGAGGTCATCAGAGGAGACTGATAGTTTTACCCTCTTGTCTGTATGACTGGGGTGGTACCATGATGATGCTGCTAGATGATTGTTCAAATGGAGCACCACTCTAGCAGGGTGCTTTGGCTGTAAACTGTGTTGGATTAATGCAATACTTTGGAAGAGAAAACAGCATAAAGCAGTCTGTCATTTGCAAAAACATACAACAGTCAGAATTAAACAAACTTAACTTGTCCAAAACACTTGACAGCTGCAAATTCTGTTGTACTTTCGCTAAATGAGAGGAAAATTTCTCCTCCATAAAACCATCCTTTTAGACATCACTGCAGTCATGACCTCACTGCAGTTCCTGAATTCTTTCTGAAAAGATTAAAAATGAACTAATACACCAGTGATCTCATCCCAGCTTAAAGGACATCTTACAAGGGGGAAAAAGGCAGGAAAACTTCAGCGGTTTGTTTGCATCAAGAGTAACAAAAACACTGTATCATGATTGTTGAGAAACACTGAAGGTACAATGCCAGAGAGGCATTTTTCTTACCTTTGTCTATACCTTCTCTTGTCTCTTCTGTGTCCTTCCTGCATGTTTTAGTGTACATGATTACTTTGAATCATATACATTACTTTTTGCAAGTACATACAAAAGACATTTTGCAGAGTATATGCATACAACCATGTTACACAAAAGTATTCTTACATACTTCATCCATAGCTTAGATTATTCTGGGTAAGAGCACCATCCTATATGTATATACATTTCTCAGGCTAGGGGGTCATGGATTATAACAGGTCTCATCTACTTTGAAGCTGTTGCATTTTCTAACAGAAATAAGGAGGATGAATAGGGAGAGATGCTTTGTTTCGTTTGATAGGAGAACCTATAAGTTAATATTCATGGAACCGAGAATCCCACCACATTTTAAATGTTGTATCCCATTCTGAGGTTGGAAACTAGAGTATTTTCAGAATACTAGCACAGTATTAACAACAATCTTATCTCTTGCACCCATAGGTACACCTCAGCTCTGGCTTCAGATCACACGTTAGGCAAGGAGGTGACAAACCGGTTTCCTTTCTCAAGATGAATGTCACGTAGTTGCCCAGGGGTCCATTTTGGTGGGGGTCATGTTCCCTGACTTTTCAAGGGGAGCTGTGCTGGCGTAACCCTTTCCCACCCTGTATACGCTTGGCAGGAGGAGACAAAACTGCTCCTTTCCACCCAGGACAATTCCCAGCCAGGTAGACAGCCCATGATGCACCAGAGCAGCTGCTTGTTAGACACTGACAAAGAAACCTCCAAAAACCAAGTGGAGATGAATTCCCAGGGCTAAAACAAGCTGATATAAAGGGTGACGGTACCTTTCTCCCCACCCAGTAAGATTTGTTACTCCTAAATGAGGCAACACACAAACCAACCTCAAATGCTTTGTAGCTGATAAATCTGCTTCAGTGAAGAGAGCCCCGATCAGTGATATTATAGGCTAATACATGCTGCATTATTAGTAGAAGTCCAAAAGTCCCAAAGAGCAGTGCAGATCATTGTTACCAACAAGAAAATAGTAGGTGAAAGGCTATTGTAATTCCAGGCCGCAGGAGCCTGTCTGGAGGCACAAACTTCCTAAAGCAGAGGTGAGTTGGAGAACTGGGAATATTCAGCTAGATCTCATCCCCCTGCAGATTTACCAGGCCGGCTCAGTTCAGGGTAAAGGAGATGAGTGAGGTCCTGAGCTCTACTCAAAGTGCGTTGCTCTATTGATTGTGAAGAGGTATCTGTAGATCAGGATCTTGAACAGAGACTGGTGTACCAGCTGAAGCTGTACAAACTAAATCAGATATTCCCCAACTACAGATAAAATAAATGGCCAATTTTAGCCTAATCATCACTTCTGCCAGAGGAAAGAGAAACTCTTTGAGGTAAGTTCCCTCAGATATAATTCTTTCTTTCCAGGTTAAAGAAGGGCTGCAGCTAATACATATCCTGAGTCATAACATGGATTTGCACCTTTCCTGTTAAATATAGCTGGTTCGTGTCCAAAGCATCGCTTTTATTCCTAATGCTCACTTATACCATTACAACTACTACATTAGTTGCAGGTGTGAAATGCCAACTGATCCACACCTCTCTTGCTGTCAGCAGGAGAGTAATGTATGTCAAAGGCCTTATTCTCAGAGGTGAGGTCACCAGGATCTCCCCATTTGCACATCTGCTTTGCTAAACACAAAGCTCTGGAGATTTGCAGAGCTCCAATGTGCACAAAATGGGATGAGTTCACTAGGGGCCACACAGGAGAAACTATTTGTGCTTCTCCTTTAGGGAGCAGGTCACAGAATTTTCCCACTATACAAAATATTTGCTGTTTTACAACAGGCAGCATTTTGCTAGTTTTCACGTGGATATTTGTATATTCTGTATTAATAAGGAAAAAGGCCACACTTCATGTTACATGATACCAAGTTAAAAAAGAGCTCAGTACATTAAGCAGCTTCAGAAAGATGATAATATTCAGTGTGTTCCTGCTTGGACCGCGAAGATATTAACTCCTGGAGGGACAATGCTGCTGGAGACTGCTTCAGAGAGGCATCCAGATTTGGTTTTGAGGGCTTCAGAGAAGCGTTCACATATTTCAACTTCCTGCTGTTAGTGGATTATTTTTTATACCTTGGAAAAAGGTGTACACATGTGTGCACATGATGTCTACATTGTGCTCAGGGATCTCTAATACACAGTATTTTTTGCCTTCTGCATTTTCCACGAGGTCAAAGACTAATCATATATATACACCTAATTATTTCCTGATTTCTGCTAATATCCTTTAACATCTGCAATAAAGATTCCCACAAGTAATCTATACAGACTATTTTTTATCTTCATTTATGGTAAAGATGTAGCCTTGTAATGCCATCTGGTTATGACATCATGATTCTGGTTATTCTGGACTTACAGGACATTTTAAACACATGCATCCAAGTGTCATTCACCACTATGAACTATACTTTTTCTCCCTCAGTTTACTATTTCTGAAGTTTTTTTGGGATAATGGAATCAAAGCTGATCTTACTTTCTAAAATTAGAAATCAGAGTATTGGTCATCAGCTATGTGTCTTGTTACACGGGATTAAGACCTACCACCTCCATAGTGACTTAACTTGAATTAGAAGCAAGTTATTTCAAAATCCCATGGGATACTGAGGAAAGCCATAAGCAGAAGACATCGGTCACAGCATGTTTCATGAACATCTGAGATCCCAACCCTGAGACTATGTTGCTCAAAATGGACATTGTAGAATGGTTTCGGTTGGAAGGGACCTTAAAGATCACACAGTTCCAACTTCCAGCCATGGGCAGGGACACCTTTCACTAGATAGGAATGCTCCAAGCACCATCCAACCCGGCCTTGAACACTGCCAGGGATGGGGCAGCCACAGCTTCTCTGGGTAACCTGTTCCTCACATCTCCTTAAGGAAGCTGTTTATTTCACCAGGATCAAAGATATGCACTTTTAATACCGAGGAAGGGAAGCACTTGATAAAGAAATGTTTGATTTTGGAAAAGGCTCTGTATTGGTACATTAAAGGAACTGTGCTGTAGCAAACAGCATAGTTTGCAAGGCTCTTCATGGAAGTGGCTACTGAATTAAGAGGCATCCTTTTCCTCTGAAACTTGCACCAGAAATTTAAAAGCAAAAATTTGTCATGTTTCATTAGAATGACTTCATTACCTTCCCAATAGGAATCACATTTGTTTCTCCGGGCTGCAGATATAGTTGTAGTAAGCCCATGAAAAGAAATTGGGAAAAAGAGATACTGATTTTCTAGGGATGAAATACCAAAAAGTATTTGAGTAATATGGTCTGGATTTTTAAAGAAAGTTTAAAGAAACATTTTGCAGGTATTTGCCTTAGTTTTATTTTCATTTTTGCCATGTATAATTATGCAAAATTTACAGACATCTCATAAGATTTTTAGTTTCTGTTGAGAATTGCCTTTTCCAAGATAATTCTGTATGCTATTACTTTAGCCCACTGGGTATCATGTAGGCAAGGTGTAAGATTATGCACATGAATATTTCTGTCTACTAATGTGTGCTGAGACAATATCAACTTATGCTTTCTCCTGTCATTGGTCTTGATTCCATAGAGGATTTTCTTAATTACCAGCAAGACAATTTGGTAATATCACGTAAAGTGTTACAGCATCATTTCTGTGATGATTTACACCTGCTGAGGATCTCATCATTGAATTTTAAACCATATTTTAAGCTAAGAAAATAGAGAATATTTTTTCTACAAGACACCACCATTTCTATTTTTAATAGAAATACCCTTCAATTTATTGGCACAGTTCCTCTAAATCATACAGAGCTTTTGAACATGAAGACACCATTTTCGCATATTTGCACTGCCCTGAAAAATTTAGAGCACACTTCTGTACTGGATTAATTCAACTCAAGTCTAAATGCCTAAATGCTATTTTAGACAACCGTGCATGAGGGACATACCTTTATAGGGATTCTAAAGAATACAAAACTAAAAATACCTCTGTTGCAGAGAAAACGCACTGCATTCCTTCCTCCACCTTGGGATTCTGGTTATATGTTCTTAACCCTTGTAGGTTTATTTACAAGTCTGTTGGAAAGGATGGAAACAATCCCATTGACTCCAACAAACTCTGCTTTCTGCTGGATTAAGGAAGATATTTTTACATCAGATTTATTGGTGATGTCCCACTAATGAAATGGGGAATTTTATAAACACATCAGGGAGGATAAGTGCCCAATACAGAGATGTCAGATAGAGATCCAGAAATTACAGTCTCCTTGTAACAGAAATGAAACAAGGAATGCTTACTAACGAGTCATGAATTTCTTTATAATTGCTTCCACATTTGGGGCAACATTTTCCTAAATCATCTACAGAAACCCTGCAATTCATAGGACTTTTAATAGTGGTTATGATCAGAACAACACATCTATGATACAAATTACTTTGGGAAGGATTTTTTCTTCTCAATTTACTTTTCTGAGGTTTTATTTCAATATCGAGCTATTTTCTTCTCCTCCTCCTCCTCATTTCTATTTCTAATATAAAAACAGGAGTTCTTATCAATTTAGAAGAGGAATAAAACTAAAGAAAATTATGGTAGGACTGTAAATCATGGTCTATTTTAAAGTTCCAACAATAAGAATCTGTTTTGTGCTGCACTTCTTTCATGAACTCAGTTTTCCATAGTGCATTCAGTGTTGTAATAATGCAAATCAAATACAATTTTAATAACTCCTTCCATTAAAATGATCTATTAATGTTTTAAGACTCCAACACTTATGAGCATGATTCTAATTGCATGATTTTGCTGTAGGCAGGTTTTATAGATCTGCCTGATCTTTAGATATTTGCACCATTTGGATTATTTTAAATAATTAATTTTTGGAAGAGTTTCAGTCTCAGTAACAACAGTTGGGCTTGACAGTGGTTTTCTTGTGGGTAATTGTATGTATCTGCTTCCACATGAGAAAAAACTAGATAAATTTAGAACTCTTTGAAAGGAGATGGCTGAGGTTTATATGGTGACAAATGTTAAGAATATTCTGAAGAGGGGAATATTTATTCACTATATTAATACAGGAAAGAAAAGAGATTTAAAGTGAATAAAATTTTATGTTTGTCATGCAGCACAATTAACTTGTAGGACTTTGTGCCACGGGATACCAAAAATACAGTCAGATTGAAAGAGGACTAGACATGTATGGAAGACAGTTCCTTTGATATCATTAATCATTCTTGTTTTATGTAATTATCAGTCTCTGTAATGTCTTGAGTGGCAGGAACAAGGAAAAAAGCTCAGGAGAAGAATTAATGTGTGTTTGACTTCCGACATTTGTATATCTACTAGGGGTTTCTGTCACAGATGTGGTGAGGAGCTGGTTGGACCTTTGGTGTAACCCAGCACAGCTGCTTCTATGCAAGGCAAACACTTGTTTGAAAACCTGTTCCTTTCTCCAGAAACTGTGGAAAACCTCAGGTTTTCCTGTCATTCTGCAGAGTGAGCTGAGGAAAACGAAGACTATGGGTATTGGGAAGCAGGTAACCACAGCAGCAAGAGTTGCAAAGAAAGCATTTGCTGAGTGGCTTGTGAGGGCCCTTACCTTGACATGGTTCCCAGGCTTTATCTCTAGTGGCAGGCTCTTGGCCACTGGCATGCTGGTTCTCCTCGTTCTCGTACGTGCTGTTCTTCCCCTTGAGCATTAATTGAGATCTATGGCAGAAGGTTCTCTCCTTCAAGATGAACTGAAACATCAACGCAATCTTGCACTCTTGGTTCAACATTTCTTCTGTAGAGAATTTACTCCAACATGACACATGCGTACGTAAGCCTTGAACAAATGAACATTAAAACTAGAAGTGGTAATTTTCTTTGGGGGTTTAGAATTGCTATGTTCTGATTGTTTCTAATTGTACACTGAGAAGTGATTCCTTGTCTGCAAAAAATAGCATGTTCTGTAGTGAATTTGGCTTTACCCTTTTCAACAGTGATAGTTCTGCCTATTTGGTGAATTCCGTGTCTGGCATGACAGAAAAGAAGAAAATTTCCGCTGATATATTGTGTATTTTCCTTGCAGGATGGAATCCTAACAGATTTGCTATAGAGTTTATACACTGATAAAGAATTGGTGTACAAGTTGTGCAAAACTGATGACAGATTTTTACTTCCACAGAAACACTTAGATCAGTCCTAGTGAGAGGACTAGAAGAGACAATGGGCCATTGGTATACATGCCTTGAGAAACATAATCTTTTATATGAACAGGTACTTGGACATGGATAATTGAGAAGTAGTGGGTGTCCCATCCCTGGCAGTGTTCAAGGCCAGGCTGGACAGGGCTTTAAGCAACCTGGTGTAGCAGAACCCATAGCAGAGGGTTGGAACTAGATGACCTTTCAGGTCCCTTCCAACCCAAACAGTTCTATGGTTCCATGATAATTTCTCCAGTGTTTGAAATTTTCAGTGCTGCATCAACTCAGATCAGTTTCCAATTATTCCTTCTCAGAAGCCATCCCAAACAAGAACATCCTGAGATAGTGAACTGATGATACAAGTGAATTATGTCTGGAGTTTTCTATGAAAAGTCTGTGTTGGAAAATGCCACACAGTCAAAAAGGTTTGGAGAAAATAATGAGGCTTTCATGAGTTTCCTCAACTGAAAACAAGATGTTAAAGATGTTTCAAAATCATTGCATCTCAGTAGATATTTTTCTAAGTGAACATTTGCTTGGGAATTTTGGTTTAATTTTTAATTTACAAGTGAAAGCAAAAAATGAAATATTTTGAAATTACTGAAGCAAATGGCTGTCTGATTTTTTTTTTTAGCAGCTTATTGATTAGCCAGAGCATTAGTTGAAAAAAATCTTAAAAACTCCCAAAAGACAGAAAAAAGCATTTCCCTACCAGCTACAAAATGAGAGAAAAGTATAAAGACATTTTCATTTAGCAGGAAGATTTAGTAAGATACCCACAGCTTCATACAAGTTGAAGAATTGAACTCAGACACACTTTGGGTTTCTTTCCAAGTGTGATCCTTACTTATGGTAAGTGATAATGTTTTTACTAGACCTGGTCATCTATACTCAGATAAATATCCGGAAGTTTTCCAGCCTCTGCAAGGGTTATAGACTGTTTCACACGCTGCCACAAGAAGGAGGGCAGGAAGCGTGAGTGGGGAATTTCACAGTTTTAGTCCAAACTAATGTTTTTAAATAGAAAATTGTGGCTAAATTTTAATTTAAAAATGTGCTTTAATTCTTAAATAATTAAGAGTGGGCTACCCAAGGACAAAGAGCATTGGATGCTAGGAAGGGTTAAGATTTGTAGCCAGGAGAGGGAAGGCCTGTATAGCTACACTGTGCCTTGCTAATGGTGCAGGGCAAGACCATCCTTAAATGCCTGCTCAATTTGTCAGGAATTTCTCTTCTGAACTATTACCTCCAGCTTTCTCCAGAACACCTTCAGCCCTTTTGTCTGTAAGTTATCTCAAAGTTTACCATCTGCCTATCGCCTTGGCTGAACCACACTAATAGCCAGCTAATTACATGTGAACACTCTAATTTGCTTTGTCTTTCTCAAAAGAACCCCATGCTTGTGCAGGCACGCACCTGATTAAACTTTTGCTCATGCTGTAAAACTGCAGCACTGGGTAGAGCTGGTGCACCAGCTGAAGCATGATAGAATTCATTGCATGTTTCCTGCCCTCCCTGCTGCATTCCCCCCACCAGGCCACCACCAACACTTGTCATTCTGATTTGCAAGATCACCTGTTGCTCCAACACCAGGTTTCTCTAGGCCAGAAACTGGAGCAAAGAAGAGAAATACGTGTTTGTCATTGAACTGAGAAGAAGGAAGAAGAGAATGATAAGATCATAGCCTGCAGCACTTTGTTTATGAGAACATCCTTCCAGTGATGTATGTCTGCACCAGGTGAAAGTATTGTGTCACCCCTAACATATTTTAAATGCCAAGGCTGTCATGCAAGAAGACAATGATGAACAAGTTTAAACAGAATATGGTATTGTAGCCATGTAGAGCGTTACCCTTTAAAGGTTTGCACTGGGAGTGCTTCTTAGCAAAATGTTTCCAAACTTTTATATTCACCTACAGAACCTCTCTCAGAATTGAAATTACATGGAAATATTTCTCTTGCAGATACACTGATGGATTATTCATAAACCAGTGCACTTGCTCACATCCTCACTCCCATACTGTCTGAACTTCTCATAACTCCTTGGATAGGAACTTCACTTCACTTAGCAAATAGGCAAATAAAGGTATGTCTACCACTGTGCATTGAAGAGCAGGGACTGGCCCCAGGTCGCTGCATGTCAGAGGTTTACTTGGACTTGCCCTAGCATGCTCCTGTGGGCTGAATTCCCATTAGCTGCTGGAGCTCCCAGACCACATTAAACTTCAGTTTGCGTGCTCCAAGACTGCCTCATGTTGCGGGGCAGGGTAAACAGGGTCATTTGGAAGATTAGTTTCAAAAGCCACTCCTGGGCCAAAGTGAAAGGCTAACATAGAAGCACCTTTAGTCACAAAGCAGGTATGCCCAGAGCTGTCATCATATGGCAGTTTTCTTCCCAGATATTTATCTTGAGCTCGACTGCACGAACACCATCACAGTGTTATAATGCTATTTCACAACATGACTCATTTGCTTAGACTGACAGCTCAAATTGAGCCTTGGGAAAGCCAGCATCCAACACATGATGTTGAATATGGGCATGACCATATCCACCTTGGATTCAGGTGAAAGAGCTCTAGCCATCTATGTCGCATGGGGATGAAGGCAACCGTGACACCATGGAGTTTTAAGTGTTTGAGACAAGTTAAGGTCAGAGACACTCCATGAACCATCCAGGACAGCATTAATAACACTACAAGAGAGGAAAGGGAGCTTCTCATTGCTTGAAAATAAGTTCAAGAAGCTAGGATTTCTTCAGCGCTTACCAAGGTCCTGTGTGGGCTTGTGTGACATGTTCAGCATCTCCCCATCAGTTTTCCTTTCTGTAAAATGGAGATACCTTATTTTTCTCACAAGGTTATTAGGAGGATTTTCCAATTAAGGTTCTTTATAAATGCAAGTCTTGCAAACAGTATTTAAACACCTACATAAAAATGGTCTCCAACTTCTTCAGGCAGAATGCTAGTTTTGATGGGGACTAGTCACAGTGTCCAGCTTAACATAAGGCTGCAGGATCATACACTGCATCTTTAAGACATAGTTTACTTCTGAATCAGTAAATGTACTAGACAAAGCAGCCATTATTTATGCATTCCTGCATACATGGCAAGGTGAAAATAATAGAATAAACATCATATACTTCATTATGATATCGGTTTACACTTCCAGGGTACACAAAAAGAGGCCATTTCATCAAGCTAATTGCCTGAAAGTAAAAGAGAGAGAACTTTAGCTATTAGTCTATTATGGGGCTTTTTTCTTAATCACAAATAGGGGCCGTGTGTCCCCGGGGGGATGTGTATTCTAATTTACAATTGAACTACGGATCAGAGCAATCAATCTTGTGCAGCACTTTTACAGTGTAATTGCTGCAACATAACAAATAATAATAAAAAAAAAAAAAAGAAAGCAGCCTAAGTCGAGTTTCAGCTTGAGGTGGAGATATTTACCAGGCATTGGTTCGGGGTGGGAGGGAGGCAGAGAGAGAAGTGAGGCGCCAGAGCCATGAATATGCAATGAGGGCTCATTAGTGCCCCAGTGTTGCCATGACGAATGGCATTATCCCCAGACTGGTGCAGCCTAAACATGAATTTTATAACGACCCATTTATCATGACTTGTCATGGGTTTCTTTACTGTACTCTTCTACTGACTGTCACACCTTCCACCATTATCACCTCAGAATCACTTCCTTTTGTTATTTGCTCTTATTCTAGCTTAGTTTTTGGTAATGATTCTCAACTGATAAGGAGAAGAGGACCACAAATAGCAATACGTTGGTGTTCAAGAGTGTATAACTTGCTAAGCTGAAGACCCGCTACCAAATGTGTATGTGGTCTTCAGCTCACTTACTAATGGATAAGTGTCTTCATTGTCACAAATATCTACAATCTTGTCAGTTGACTCAGCAGAAAGGTCTCAAATTGACTGAGCATCAAGACAACTGTCTTTCTATTCTGGCAGATGTGATGGATGAATATGTTTTGTTGACCTAGGCCTGTCTAAAAGTGCTCTTCCTCGACCCACTCCAGCTATGTGCACAGTATAAAAATCCACCCTTATCTTTACATTGATAAATATATTAAATCTGATAAATAGACAAAACCTGCTCTTTCCCCAGCATCTGTTAAACTAAAATATGTACTAGATGTTAAAACCTAAGTGATGGGAAAAGCGTTTACCTTCCAGGAGCAAGAGATAATCAACTCTAGAGAAAACAAAATTACTGCAGAATAATTAGTATCTGGTTTTAGCTCATTTTTGGTCACTGCACATTGTCTCTGTTTTACTGCTGTCTCTTCAGCCTACCCTACATTTAATATACCATTGCTTATAAAGAAATCCCTGTGGCTCAGAAGGCTGAATTGCCACTGCTGAGCTAGGGCCTGCTCTCTGGTATATACAGGCTTTCATTTCCCAAGTTATGAATCTGACATCTCATGGACAAATCCATGCCAGTTTATTTCTGAGAAGTCTGTCCTCATTATTTACCCCAAATAGTTTCACTGTCAGTATGCCTTTTTTTCCACTATGAAGTGGCTGGAGTATCTGGAAGTATCAAGCCTTTCTTTGTTGGATTTTACACTTTTGCTATTACAAGAATTTGTCTTTAGGGACAGAAAAATCAAGCAACTTATTTCCAGCTATTACTTGGATAGGACTTCATGTTCTTAAACAAGTTGTGAGCTCCCATGATCTCTGAAAACAACTCTCCCGAGGTCTTACATCAGGATAGTCCTACAGTTCTTTCATTACTCTACTGGATGTTTGAAAATATTAAAAGGCATCTAACATCCCAGTCCAGCAATTTATAGACTCAAAGTCTGGTGCTGTAGCCCTCAAAGCTTCTATTTCTTCCACAAAAATCCGTACTTTGCTATTATAGTTGCCAAGACAGGCACGTGTTTCACCAGGAGTAGTTTGTCAAAGCAACAGTCCATTATCTAAAGATTCATCACAGGTTCCCACTTCAGTACATGATGGAGGAGAGTCTGGGTGTCAGCAAGTGAGGAGAAAGGAAAGCTTCCTCTCAAAAAGGTGTGTTAGGCAAATGGTACACCTTGATTAAGCTGGGCATAGCTGACTAGGCCAGCACATGCTGATGTGTTCTTGCCATTCATTCTCTTTTTCTTTCCCCCCCAACCCCATCTGTGTTCTTTTGGAATATATATATATTTAAAATTACATATATATATATATATATAAAATATATATAAAAATATATATATTAAATATATATATATTAAAAATATATATAGATTTTAAAGCCCCAGACAGCATCTTGCACATATGCCTGACCTTTGATGGAGAGCCCCAGCTCCCACTGCAATACAATGTCCTGTTAATTATCAGGAGACAACAAAGGAATAGAAACCTCTCAAAGAAGCAAACCAGAAACAACTTCCAATATTGCAGAAAATGTCCACTGTCTTTGGAAGGACTCAGGACATAGCAAACGTTATCATTATTCATAAGAATGCCTGCCCTACGACCCAGGTGATCTGCATCATCTGTTGAGTGAAGAGAACTGAGTTGTCATAAAAAATATGGCATAATTAAGCTTTTTCTTTTAAGTGCCTATTAGTTCTAAAACTTGCTATAGTCAGTTTATAAGGTCAGATTGACATACCTGATTGCCAAGCCATTATCTGCAGCTTATGTGATGGAATAAGCAGATTCCTCTTTGAGTTGGTTTTAGTAATTCATAGATCACATCCAAGGAGCTTATTCTATTATTTTATACCAATACTTGCAAGGCCCTTAGGGAAACAGGCTCATCTTTCTTCCACTCACCTCATCAAAAAGACAGAGATTGAAACAAAGATTATTAAAGGCTAGCCAGTGCAGATGACATCTAGCTTTATGTCACTTTAACGTCCAGTACCACTACAATCACATCAGAGATTTCTAGGTTGAGATCAACAACCATATGGAGGGCAGCTGCCTAAGACAGAAAAACATTCACTATTCCTGTCAGTCCACAAATGGCAATCATTAAAATAAAATAATTGCAATCCTTAAAATATTAAGTCCTTGGTTCTGAACCAAGAGGCCTTCAATGACAGAAAACACACAGATTTCATCAGGAAAAAGATGATTTTGTCACATGAATCTATCTTCCAATAAAAATGCCAGCTGTGAGATAGTTTTAAAGAGAAATTAAGAAATATAGGCAAGATTTTAAAATCAAAGAAAAGCCTATAAGCTATGACTAGCTGTTTACCCTGGATTCAGGGGAAGTTTAGTGACTGACTGATGTAGGATCAGAAGCAGGCTATGGGTGAACTCATATGAAATTTCAGCTTCAAATATATATTTTAATGCAATCAAAACCTGACCGTATAGTAAAAATCTGCAAAGTTATATTTGCTAGTTTGTTATATTTAAGATAGAATTCACAAATTGAAGATGCAAAAAAACTTCAACCAAACCTGGAGAAGAGCTGCAGGTGTGATTACTATGTAATGCCATTCAAGTAATGCTGTTCAATTGACGTATTTACAGGGAAAAAAAGACAAAACAGATGCTATTTCCCTGTATAAAACAGTATACTTTTAAAGACATGATGAAATTATAACCCTGAACACAAAACTAATTCTGAGTGAATACCTAAGTATTTGAACACCCAGGTAGCGCCAGGAAGGTATCCTCCTGCGCTTGTAAGGACTACTGGTTGTACTATGTAAACATGGAGAAATCCATCCCTCCTTCTTCAGTTGTGTTTCAAATATGACCTAATAGTTTTTCTCCATCCAAAGCCTAGCTTTAGTCATCCTGATGAATTAACAATCTTTTCCTCTGGGTAGACTTCAGCTTGGTCTTTAAGCTTCTTCCACATTTCTCTCTGCAGAGCCAATGGCTTACTGTTCCTCACTTTTAAACAAACAAACAAAATGTCCTTCTTCCCCCTTCCTCCCCACTTTCTTTAATGACATCTTCAGTCATTAATGAGTTAATAAAAATCTCAAAGTCATCTGGGAATAGATAAGGGGAAAGAAAGAAGAGTATTGTACACATAATGACAGGCTCCCTGCTGGCCCTAAGATGTCATGGGTCAGCCATGTCAAGAATGTGTGTGCCCAATCATCTGCTGATTTTTATCAGCAAGGCCTCAAGCAGAATCTGACACAGCCAGTTTGGGAGTTACAATGAATAAACAATGACTTCTTGGATTGTTGGCGGCTGTATGATAGAGTGAGAGGGTTTATATATACTAAAACATGATGACATTAGCAATCAATATACCAATTACTGGACAAGTTATTGGACAAAGAATGCACATGTCTTGAGCTTTGTGCACTTTGAACATACTACCAGCAATGGAGACCACAGAAATAATGTTATTTAACCCTTTGCAAACTAATACCCGATGATGCCTTGAAGTTTCTGAGAGCATGTGGTAAAAGAAAACCTGGTCTGATTTAGCATATGAAGCCTTTCAAATAGGATCCATAAGCCTGACAAATTTCTTTTTCATTAGGAGAGGAGGAAGAAAGGAATAGGCTTCTTTTTCCCTCAAGTGAGCAGCTGGGTGTTGAAACAACGGATTCTAACTGACTTAAATTGTTTTCCATAAAATTTCAGAGGAAATACATTTCACCCAAACACTCCAAGCATCCTACACAAACTTCATCACTGAGAAGTCACATATCTTATATAGGATAGTTAAGCATTTATCCCAACAGCTCCCACCTGCCTATTCCGCAATAAAGAACATAAAGCTTTAACATACTTTCATTCCTGTGTTACCAGAAATGCATTTCTGCATCTGATCAGTGATTGTCCTCTTTCTTCCTTTAGTCAGCTCAAAATATTTGGTGTTTATGAGTTTGTCTTCTGTTATTCTGGAAGTGATTGTGCAGATTCAGTGCCAGCTATAATTGAAGCCAGAATAAAACGCTGTTAGATAAGTCACTTAATTCAAAGTACAACTATAGAAGACAACTAAGGTGGAGATACATGTATCAGGCAGATCTGCTGTATCTGTGGTCATAGCACGAAGTGTTGTCTGGACTGAAGTTAAATGGTGTCAGCTCTCCGTTGTCCATTAAGGTGGACAAATCCATGACCTAATGGAAAGCTCATGGGCTTTGCCTTGGGGTGCATCATTAAAATGATGTGGGTAAGACAGATTTTATGATGGCTTTCCATCCTTTTCTGTGTAGCCTATGAATGACAACTTTTACTGTGACCTGGGAAGCAGCAATGCCACATACCCTTTAGCTTCTGCTCAGGTGGGACCAAACAAGGCAGGGCATAAATATAAAACTTAACTTTTTTTGCTGGGGTGTCACGAAATGCAGTAGAAATTGTGTGAAAACAGGGAGGTAGAAGAGTTCAGGCATCAGACTGGCACCGTGTGCTTATTATGTATCAGGGGTTGAATATGATGTTAAGATACATCTCTTCTTACAGATCACTTCTGTGATGTAAGGGCTAAAGCGTTACTGTTAAATTACAACCAGATCTACTCCTGCTTCTCAGAGCACTAAGCGCTTCTTGGAGCTGTGTTAGATGGTAATGGCAGAGGGACCAGTCTCAGACAAAGGGGAAGACTCGATGAGACTGCGTCTGGTTTTAACTGCAATGGTTATGAAATGTTCAGCTGGATCCTTTCAAATCTCTCTTCCCTTCCCATTAAGTTCTTGAAAAGTTTGGAAGTTAATTTGTCCAGCACGTCTGATATGAATAACAAAAATGTTTCAAATGTTTTTAAATGTAAATGTTTCATAAATTAGCACCATTACCATACATTACAGTGAATACAGTTTAAAAACCCAACTCAATAATCCCTCCTCTGTAATTTACAATTAACTTTTTGCCTCAAGGTAACAGCTACATTCACAAAAATAATGGTAATAGATTGACCTTGTTATGAATGGATAACAAGCTGGAAACAATATAGTTTGTCACAGAGCATTAACTGTTACTGTTGAAATTGTAAATAACGTGTATAGGACTTACAATGTAAATGGCTCCCCTTAAAAATATTAATTATGTCGATTAAACACTTGATGCATAATGGATTATTCTGAAACCTATTCAAGTCCATGTCAGATTGAGTACACCATTTTCTAAGATCCCATTCCCAAACTACTGGAAAAAAAACTATGGCTATGCTTTGACTGCTTAAGGTGAACAAAGGGTTTACAGTGGAATATCGCCTTAATTAAACATATAGGGCTACTGCTTCTGTTTGGATTGCTTGCATGCTTTTTCACTTGAGTATAGCATCAGAAGCTTAGACTGTTTAGAGACACCAGGCTCTTCTGAGATGCTTTTAGTCTGCTTTGGCAACTAATGAAAAGCAACCCTCATCCAACAGTGCTGGCCACTGGAGGATCTCAATGGGATACAGAGCACTCTGCTGGCTTTTATATCACTTTGTAATCACTGGTAATGGGACAGAGGAATATAGGTGAGTTTTTACACCTGGCTGGTTTCTCACATAGGGGTGATGTAACCATCACCCACAAGCCAGTGGAAGCTATGAGGGCTGATGCAACTCAGCTGACCTCCTCTTTTTGTGTCTTTTGGTGCCAGAGCAGTGCTCATCTAGGCAGAGATTGCTGTCACATGGCTTTAGACTGACACAGAACTGGTCTATAACACATGGCATAGGAAAGAATAGATTTTTCTCCCAGTGGCTGGGGACCACTAATTCATGAACAAGAAACTCAACCATATTTTTGTGCTTCCCAACCACAATAAGTACTCCTCAGCTGTAGCTCAACACTGGACTTAGCAGCACAATACTTCAGTGTTCTGGCCAACTACCATGTGTAGACTGTTGCATTATGAAGGAAGGATTCCTACTAGATTATCCACATACAGAAAGTGATATTAAAATGACAAGCCACCAAGAGGTCAAATAACCAGTTGCCAGAAGTTAGAATAACTAGGCTGTGGAGCAGCAATATCTGAGGAGCTGGCATGTGTCCCAGGACTGGTTGTCACACAAATGAAAGAAAAGACAGCTGGAATCTTTTTGGATTGACTGTTATTTTACCTGAACATAGTGTAAATCTATCGCTTCTGTTTTTCAACCAAATGCCTGAACTGGGAGTTAAGAAACTGATTCAGTAAAATACAAGGTCTCTTTATGCCTCATTTTTCCATGTGTGAGCTTCATCTACCTTGTTTAGCTTAGTCCTTTGGGATCAAGGACTGTTCAGACAGCCTGAGCATAAAGAGTCTGATTCTAGCTAGAGCTCTTCAGTGCTCCTGGAGTGCCAAAAGGTGTGTTCTCCCATGTGGGAAGAAACAAACCCATTGCACACGTATAACTGAGCAGGCACCTCTTCCCTCCATGATGGGGTCAAAATCCCAGCATGAAGCTGAGTAAGAAACACTCAATTTCCCTCCACCCAATGTTTTTCTCTGGGCAGCTCTTGTTTCACCTTCAGTTAAAGTTTAGCTGTTCACTATACATTTGGTGTCATCTCTTTAAAGATGTACATCTGAATGGGCAAGAAAGTTAGGGATTAGCAATGGGCAGAGGTCAAGTCCGTCAAGACTTTAAGCATGTCATTGGTTGTAAAAAAGATTACATTACTGGCAGCTCTTTGCCAGATCAGTACTTCGATGCCAAATGTTAATCCTTGCTGGGGCAAGATGGCTTGTAAATGTTATAGGAGAACATAGCTTTTCCTGTAGAAAACAGGCATTTATGGTAAAAAACACGGATTATTTTCTCATGCTTACGTTTGCATTTCATGCCAATTCACCCTTGCTTGTTATGAGCTTCGCTTCAGTACTTACATTTAATCGCTTAAGATCTTTATTTGTACAGCTAAGGAGAGTATGGCTGGGTTCTTAAAGCACTGGGGAGCAGAAGAGCCAGAGCTCAGCCTCAAGCTTTGCCAGAGAACTTGCTCTCTGACACTGGGCAAAGCCTGTTTGCCTGCTGAACCTCACTTTTCCCATCTGTAAAATGGAGCTGCGTGTAAAAAGGAACCTGTAAAGTGTTATTTATGACTGTCAGAAGAACCGTGTTTACTGGCTTTGTAAAGCAATCTACCTATTTTAGCATGGCTAATATATATCTGTGGCTTTGTAAGTAATGTCCTTTCCTCCCATTAGACAACTTTGGGTGAGCTCAAGTTTCCAGGTCAGATGTTTACACCAGGACACCCAAGGTATAAGCCAACACAAGGCTTTAAAATAACAGAAGACTCAGTGGGCCAATAGTTTACTCTGCTGTGGACAGAGCATAACTGGGTGCAACCAGCAGCTGTTAAGTGTGCGCAGGACACTGTGTGTGACTAAGCACAGTCTGGAATCTAATACTGTACCAGCAGCTGACTACATTTGTACAGCTCTACCCCAAACTGTACAAGTCATTTGGCTGTGCCATGTGAAAGGGAAGCAAGCAGATCTGGGCACAAACTACTCACACCTGCTTTTGGCATCTTGAGAGCCTCAGCATCTTTGTGCCTCAGTTGCTCATCCTGTTTTGGGAGGTAATGAAACTCTACGCTAAGTCAGAAATCAATAAAGCTTCATTTTAAAGGGTCTGATGAGGTCAGAGCCACTAGTGCCTGATGCACATGGGTTCCAGAATGAAGGGGACCATGTAAGTTCCCAGATAGATTTGATAACAGAGATCATAAAATAAGGAAAGCAAATTCAATCTGGGGAAACCTGAGATTCTAGGTTTCATGCCACATACACTTAGTAGCTATAAAATTAGAATACTCTGGTAGAAGGGGATTTAACATTTTATCGGGCAAGAAGTAAGAAATGATATGCTGCATACTAAGTATTAAATTGTGTTAGTTCAGTTTTGTTATGCAGATGGATTTTTTCCCTTCTCTTCTACTCTTTAAAATGTTTTGAATTAAAATAGCTTACTCAAGGTCACCAAAGGCATATGGTCCTGCTCAAAACTTTAAACAAAACATTAGTTTTTACAACCTTTTGTAATTTGGTATTGTATACAACATGGTTATAGACAGAGTTTCTGTAATCTTTGCAGTGGGTGACAGAAATATGAGAGCCAAATTTATAAGCCATTTAGTGAAGCATTTAATCAATTTCATGCATAGGAAATAACTCCGATTGCTTTGCTTTATCAATCTTGCTTTCTCAGAGACCTGCAGTCACCCCAACCTCAAAACACTTAAGCGCATGTGGGGGGAACCATATGCAAAGCTCTAATGCTGTACACAGTGTCAGGGACTTCTGAGGACTGCTTAAACTTACTTGCTAGCATCAATAATCCCTCTTGAGGCTGTTAATATATTTCAGAAGGAAGGCAGAGAGCCCAATATTTATAGGAAGTTGCAAGGCCTCTCTTTGCAGAGTTTTTCATTAAACAGCCTTTGTCTAGAAAAAAAAATCTTTGACACTGTGTAGTTATGCAGATCAAGCTTGCTTCTAATGCTAAACTGTTTGTGTGTGTTGCCTTTAATCACTTACACTTAAAAAACCTCCCAGCATCACAAGTTCCTGTTTCCATAAAATATGGATAGCATATCATTTGACAAATTCAGAGAGACACTGCTTGAGACAGTACTGCTCACTATAACCATAATAAGAAAAACAACACATGGAGGTCCAGACTGTCTTGAAACCCATATAAGAGTTAAAAGTCACACTTACCCATAACTGTAAGTGGGGGAACCATCTGGGAGCTTTATCTTGTAAGAGACTGAACTGAAGTATTAGAAGAGTTCCTCTTCTGGTCTTCAAACCATGGCTCTGGATGGACCACCTGACCCTTGGCGTTGGGCAAGCAGATGGGAACACCACTCCTCACCCCTTTCACAAGCCAACTGGTGAATTGGGAGGTCCTTAGCTCTGTTCTTTATCTAGTGGCATCTGTACTCATATAGAGAAGGGATAGGACTAGTCTACTGGTGTTTACCAGCACAATTTATTACTCTTTCTACATAAGGCAAATATCGCCCGAACCAAAATCATTTGCTTCTTCTGAAATCTGCAGTAAGAAATTGGTCTTTAAAGACTATTTCAGAGCACACATTTTCCTCATGTACTACCACAACTTGTACAATACCCTAAGCTGAGTACTACACAGCGACTTTTTTTTCCTGAGTGAAAAATTCCTGAAGGAGCAAAAAGGCAATCTCTCTGATAATCATCAGCTGCTCAACTATATTAAATTTAGACAAGGCTACAATAGTGCCGGAGTTGTCCCCTGCCCTCTAAAATTAGAACTGAAAGAACGGTGGGCATAGCGCTAAATATATAACTCATTTAAAAATCATGTGCTCTCAGGCTTTCCTAATGCTGGAAAAACTGATCACTATAAATCCCTAAAGATCTGTTTGCACAGCCAGCCTGTTTCCACCAGCACCAAACATGTTTCAGTAGGATATGTCTCCTCTTGAACAGCCACTTTTCTTCATAGTATATAGGAAAAAAAGCGGTAAAGATTTGCTGCAATTAAACAACACGCTTCCTGGTTATCTACAAGAACAGAAGCTTAACCAGGCCTCTCCTTCCTATTTAGAAGCAGAAAAAAGAGGAAAGAAAAAAGGAAGAGCCCATATTTGCTATCTCTTATAAGTGGTAGCGCTATAAGAGTTGATAGAGACTATCCATTTGATATGACCACAAGTGTGAGCTTTATTTAGCCCTTCAAGCTGTAGAAAAACCTTAACAATCCTCTACAGGAAAAAAACCCTAACCAACCTCACAGCAAATTAAGCAGCCTCATTTTCCTACTTCTGTTTCTCTGCTATAGCAAAACCTAGTGTTAATAATTTCAGAATAAACAAAATAAGCAGAATACATTAATAGCAATTCTGCATAGAAAGAAACCCACAGAAAACCTACAGTAAAACATCTTTCCTTCGGGCCCAAAATAACTTTTGCCTATCAAAAAACCCCTCTTCTTCCTAACTCTTTTCTAACAGCATATAGGACCCCTCCCAAGGAAGAACATACATTAAAGGCAGCAGCCTTCAGCTGCACTGAATTTATAGCCAGCTGGGACCTGGCATGCAAATTGGCCCAAAGAAATACTGGGACCATGGAGGATTTGGAAGTCTCCATCTCATGAGACAAGGGGTGTCCTGAAAAATTTAGGGTTTTATTTTGCCAGCTGTTTTTCTTTTGTTTTTGGTTATTTCAAATATCAGAGCATCTCCAGCAGATGGTGAAACTTTGAGAAGAGTGACACAAGGGGATGGGAAATATCTGGGAGGGCTTCATGGAAGTACCCAAAAAACACTCCCCTGTTTGGTGTGGTTCTTACCTGGGGGGGGGGGAGGGAGGGGGGGGTGGGAGGAGGGGCGGGGAGAATAAATCTGGGCTCTATAAAAAGCCAAACCACACTTAACTAGAGAAATTAGAGGTGGAGTGTGAAGTTTGGGGTTTTGGTTAGTGGGAGTAATTCTGCTTCTCCACAAATATTTAGCTGAAAAGTAATGGTGTGTGGGTTTTTTTCTTTCTTCCTATCTTTTAGGTGTTTTCCCCCTATGCTTATGGGAAGCTGTAGAGAGCTTAAGTCTGTGCTTTTTGGTCTTGAGAAATCTGTGAGTGGTGCCTGCGCCACAAGAAGTGGGTCTGGACTTGATCTGCTGCAAGTATAAATGCTTGTTAGGGAAGCAAACAGGTCATATTACACAATTCTTGTACCTTAAATAAATCAAGAAAGGTGTAAATGTGCTAGTCATGAACTTATTTCTCCCTTGGGCTACTTGCTTGAGATGTTTCTTTCTCTTCTTTTCCCCCCTCTCATTCTACCTTTGTTGTTTTGGATGGCATCAGCTTTTTGGAGGGGTTTGCCAAAAATAGTAATATTAAAAAGGCATGTTTTCTGTTTGCTCATCTGGAATATTCTAGGAAGGATTAACTCTTAATTCCCCACCCTATAAATTTGGGGTCCTTTTCTAGTTTTGGCTTGCAGAAATGTCAAGGCAATAAAAACATAAGCAAAAGAAGCTGCCTTTTTTTCTCTAGATAGAGATGTAGCTCTTGCAACATTAATCACCAGGTGACCTGCCTTATGTTTGTTTTTAATAGCAACTGTAATAAAAATTCCTATGCTTTTCTGTTGGAGGAAGGTAGATCCTACCTGGAAAAGTTTCTCATGCTACGAATGTAGGACGTTGGGATGAGAAAAAGGGTATAGGAACTCAAGGTTAAATTTTATTTTACTTTTTTAAGGAATCCAATGCGTGGATCCAGTGATAAGCGGGCAACACAGAACTCGCTGGTGCTTTTCACACATGGGACATCCTGGTTTGATGCCAACAGATCTGCAGCTGATGGATACTTTCAAGGTATTCCCCAAAACTTACCTGGCAGTAAGACCATTCCCCACCTTTTATCTTCTATATCCCCATGGAAGGGAAAGTTTGGTTTGATTCCTCCTCTTTGCTCATGAGAATGTAAACTTAGATCTTACCTCTAGAAGAATGCTCTAACCCTCATTCAGTGGGTTGTTTCTGAGGAAACCGGTGTTTTTGATGACCTTATTCTGAAAATCATTGGTTAGCCACTCCTAGGAGCTGTTTGCTACTCTATGGACTTTTCTGGACTTGGTCTAGAGTTTTCAATATTTACTAATAAAAGTAAATGAGAATTAAAGGAATGCTACTGCCTGCTGACTCACCAAAGGTGGTTCTCTTGAAGCAGAACAGACACAACAATTTGAAAACCTCAATCAAGCCTTTTTTCACAGTTTAAAAAACACAATATTTTATGGATGTCATTTATACACCAAAAAGAAGGGGGCTATTCCCAATATTATCTTTATCTTCTAGACATAAATAACAAACAACTCTGGTAATCGAGATTTACTGCAATTGTAATAGGTTTTGGCATCGTTTATGTATCGCAGGGAATGTTAACATAATGTTGACTTTCAGGACTGAGGCCAGGTCTTTTTTTTTTGATTGTTAGCTTCTTTCCTTTTCTTTTTCTTCTTTTAAGGCTGTATTCATTATAAAAAGGGAAAGGCCAGTATATTTGTGGCTTTTATGGCATTCGAGGCTGTTTATAGCACTGTTTATATCTCCTAATCAGAAAGTTGAAATTATCTGTGACAATGTGAACACTAAAAAGTTGTATACTATGAAAATATTTCAATAATTAATGCATGCACTATCTAGAGCAATTGACAGTGAGGTCATAAACATAATGGGCCATCTGTGTTTGATTTGTATCTGAAAATGCTTAAAGGGAAAGGCAGGTAATTCAGACTTCTCTTACAAATGTAGACAGGCAAAGAATTTTCACCTTTCAGAAGGCTGTTGAACCGTTTCATTACTTTAAAGAAGAAAAAACCCAAGTTCTTCCAGGCTAGAGCCTTTTAACACACTTGCGTTTTGCTCCTGTATTCTCTGACAAGCAGAGCGCACCAGTGGGACTTTTAGTTGTCTTTTAGAGTACATGGAGGGTTGTCATTCTCCCTTATTTACTTTATATTGTTTGCTCTCTAAAAAAAAATGCCACTTCAGGCTCCTGAGCAATTCCACTAGCTCCCTTTGCATTCTGGGACCTGGGTTTAAATAGTTTCCTTTGGACCTTTCCAAGTTCAAATCTGCACTGGGCTGTTGAAAGACAGCAGAACTTTTATGCAGGGATCTGGCTCGTTGCTCCTTTATGACCCTTCTCTGGATTTGCCCCAGCTTGTCTCCTGAACCTTTTCTCTCTTGTGAAAGTCGAGGTTCAGGTTACCTGCATATCAGGGACAGGATTTAATTTAGCACTAGATTTCTGTGCAGTAATTGGGAGAAATAGATTGTCTTGCTATCGTTAGGAATAACTCTTTATCTCTGAACTTATATGCGTTGGCATAAAGCCAGTATCAAGCTGGAATGACTCAATAAATAAACAACCAAATACCCCTCTTGTTTTCACTGGCTGATCTGATGACAGTCGGACTCCTGCTCTTGGCACTGACTGAGACTTTACTGAAGGAAATGCCATTATCTTTCCTGTGCCAGGCAGAGATTAATACATTCTTAGAAATTGAATCCAGACACGACTTCTAAATGATTTCATGTGACCTCCTGTATATCAGGGCTACTAAATACTACAAATTACCTATGATAAAACCAGAGATTGCAACCTATTTAAAGCTCTGTACAATTTTTTCTCTTTGCTCTGGCCTTTCTTGCTCCCCAAATATTAAGTGTAGGCAAAGAATAGGTCATAGCAAGGTAGAACTAATGTCTAGAGAAACTGGCTGAAATGTATCTGGGTAATCCCACACAGCAGCAATTCTGTCACTGTCCCTGATAATCTGATCTGGAGTTAATTTCCTTCTCAGACCTGAAACTGGTGATCAGTGTGATCTTGAGCTTGAAAAGAACAGGCACCTGTGATATTGCCCCTGAAAATCTTGACCACCTCTTTAACATCTCATCCCTTGCATTGCAAAGCCTTTGAAGTAGCCAAGGGAAAAGAAAATGGAATAAAGCAGGGCCAAATGCTGAATTACATCACCTAGGTGTGACACCTAATTCCTGATAGTCCAGGCACCTGCTTAATGCCCAGGACTTTGAAGCATAAATATTTTCTCAATGTTGAACCAAAAGGTAATAAGAAGACAAGGCAAGGCCCCAGATTCAGAGTAGTAAGAGGAAGACTTTGGTCTATGGATGTTGAGGCTGGCAACCCACTTTTCATGCTTGCATAAACATCTTTCTTTCCCCGTATCCTCTCAAATAAGAGTGTGTACCAATTGCTGGATGTTCCAAGCTAGACCATGAAGAAGGTAATGTCTATGTTGTCTCAATTAAAGTAGATAAGCACCCTTCACCTATGTTTATCTTCAGCTGTACTGTTGTATCTACAGATTGAAAAGTGTCTCCTAAGAGCTACCGGAGAACTTTTAGCTTTTGCTTTTTAGAGAGCAAATTTTACTTTAAACACTCCAAGCCCGCTGATTTCAGTACTGGGAAACTGCATCTTACTTCAAAGCTGAGTTCCTGTAACTTCTGTTTCCACTTTTGCATCTTGTCATGTTATTGGCAGCAAGGTCAAATGCCCCACGTTATCCAGTGTTCCCCCTGCGTACAGGTGCCGCTGCTTAGAAATCAAGTCCTCCTCCTACCTTTTTGCTAAGCTGTAGAAATTGAGTTTATACGTTGCACAATTGTGCTTGTTCCTGGTACCTAGATTATTTTAATCTTGTGGTTTTACTTTCAGTATTTGTCTCCCTTTTGAAAGTTGGACCAAGCTATCTAATGATTTATTTTACCAGTGTTTTTTTTTTCTTTTTGTCAGAAACCGGGTAATTTCCTTGTTTCTACTTGGATCTTTCTTTTTTTATTTTAGCTCTGAACTCCAGAGAGTTTTGGCCTCTTTATGCTAAAGCATTGAGGTGAGATTAAATCCTTCAAGTTCAACTGTTTTGAGACTGTTTCCCATTCTATAAAGGTAGCCTTGTTCCCTGGCTTTTGCTATATTTAGCTACATTACAGTAAATACAGAGTGCCAAATTGCTCTGAATCAGAATCTTGTCCTCTACCATCATTTGCTAACATAATAATTCTTCCTGTCATCTACAGATTTTATTAGCACAATTTTATGTACTATCTGCAAACTTCATAATAAAGTTCATTTTATTTTAAACTGCAAGCTGCGTCAAACCAAAGCAAAATGTGACCCAAGCATTGTCATTGATAGGGACTTGGGGAAAGATTATTAGGAGGATAACTCTTTACCTTCCTGGTTTCATAATCAGCAGTTTAAAGACACCCAAACCTGATATTTAGTAGTATTCAGTGGAGTTTCCTATTGCTCTTTTTTGTTTTGTTTAAATCCATATATATTTTTGTTCTCTGCAACATCTATAAAAACGAGTTCCAGCATTTAATTTGTGCTGAGGAGAAAAATACTTTCTTGTGACAGGTGCCCTATATTATATGATGGAAAATAGTGAATATCATTCTCTGTGTACCTTCTCTACTCTATTCCAGACTTTATAGGCCAGATATTGTGTCCCTTCTTTCATTTTTCAGGTATTCTTTACTTAAAAAAGAAGCAGCAAGATTCTATAATGTTCTGTATCTATTTTGATCAGAATGACCAGAACTACTGTAGATTTATATATGGCTTGAGGATATTTTCTGGTTTTCATTCTCTACTCATATTCTTGTATCTTATTTTCCCTTTTGTGGAGCAGTGAATAAATGCTTTACAGTGAATCATTCAGAGTCACTGAGATCTTTGACAAAGATGTGTCTAGAGCCTGTGTGTGTGTGTCTTGTATTGTATTTGCATTGACACAGAATTTCTCCTGTTTTTCTAATACCCTCGCTCTTAGTATTGTGAGATCTTCTAGCCTGGCGGTCACTTGTCCATGTATGATCAGCATAGCTGGTAACATAAACTCAAAAGCTCTCTCCAGTTTTCAAACTGGGTATTTATTCTTGTAACCATCTCATTTTGTCGTAGCCCAGTTTAAGCCCTTTGCTGTGAAAACTTCTTGAAGCCTTTCTAAAATCTCTACCCTTCTTGGAGATGTGCACGTGTGTTGATTCTTTCAGCAGAACTTTATTAAAAGGGACTTGTGCAGACCAAGGAATGGGCTGAATATCACTTGGCATTAAAAATTGGTGGTTTAGTTAATTTTAACATAGTTTCAAACAGAGAGCATGGTTTTCTACTCAAGACCGTGGTCTGGCATTCAGAATATACAGGTTATAGTCCTTCTCTGCCAAAAATTTGTTTTACCGAGCAAGTTGTTTCATCTTTCTGTGGTTTAGTTACTTAGAGGTGCAATGACTACTTACTACTCCATCTGCCTCTATATAGCTTCTAAGCTTTCCAGGGTAGAGGCAGCACATTTATATGTACATGCATTTGTTAAGGTAAAATAGTTTGATAAAGACATCAGGTTACTGCTTTTAATCAAGCTTGCTTTCACTCTTTCAATTAATATATTTTTCCAAATTTTGGTGATACATTATCTCAATGGGAATATTTATTTTGGCCACCAAATCAACCAGTGTGCCATAAGCAGCTTCCAAATTCTGCTTTATTTCAAGTAGAATCATTTTGCTGTTATTCTTCAGTTTTAAAGAAGCTAGCCTGGACTCCAGTACTAATACTGTCAGCAGAAAAGCCAAGGACTTTTTTCCCTGAGATATCACTAAGGTGTGATAATTAAGAAATGTGAAGAGAACAAAACAACCACAGTGCCTCTGCACTGAAGATGTTGTGCCTTTGGTGTCTGAGTAATAACTGTTGGGTTGGTGACCATAAACCAGTCCTATAAATGCAGAATATCAGATGGGATCGAGGGCATCGCCTCGCAACAATTATGCCAGCAGCTAATGGCAATATCCAGCAGGTTACCCGTCCTTCCTTCCTCACCGTTTAAAGTGACACCATCCCTGTTTTCACTCTGCATCTATCATAAAGACACATTGATTTCCTTTCGGAGGAAAACACATATTTCTTCCCTCCTGCAAAGAAGATAAATCTGACAGATTTTAATCAAATGTAGTTGTTCACAACTATAGAAATGTTTCCAGTGTCATAGATGAAAACCTTTATTCCTTATTTTTTTTTTTCCTTTTTTTTTGGAAAGGAGGAGGTTTCTGGAAACCGACTTTATTTGGAGAATACACCTGTGCTAAAAATCTTACTATATGCACTGGCAGTTAACATTTCAGAATGCCCTATGGGCAGGTTTAACTTTACTGCCCTCCAACATAATGCCTGTCTTGTAGTGGTAACCATGAATACTGCTATAGTTAAGGGTCTGTCAGTGGTTCTATCATAAACTCCCCTGTTTCCAGGGTTTTTATAACTCAGCCATAAAAACTCTCTCCAAGCTAAAGCTTAGCTTACCAAGGCAAACCTGAGTCTGATCTTGGAAAGGCAGATGATACATACCCCTCTGTCTCTTTTGAAATTAGCTATGATCCCCAAGGAAGGGCTCTCACAAACCATGGGTGCCATACATGCCCAGCAGTATATGATAGATGAAGGGGGAATAGTATCTTAGGCTTTCATCTTCTTCAAATGGCAAATAAATTGGTCTTTTTACTTTGAAGCAAGAGGAGTCAAACAACACACTGCTTTCCAATTTAAATTGCATTTTTACTTCAGTCTTTTATTTCTTATAGTAACTTTAGGAGTTCATTACTTCTTAGCCTGTGCCACAGGCAACAATTTGACAGCATTTAGAAATGTGGAATATCATTCAGTCTTTAAGTATTACTCTGGACTTAAATCAGTGGGAATGAATGTAGAAATGGGTATTCTGAAGAAAAAGATCAATCAAATCTGAGTAGAGCCAATGTTCAGAGTGATGTCGAAACCAGGGCTATTGTGACCCTGGAAGAAAGGAAGTGGTTTTAAGAATGTAAAATTACAATTTACATTTCTGCCTATTTGACTGTAGATTTAACCCAGTTTGTAGGCCAGGTTTGTTGCAATTTGCTCCAGAAGTAGAGCAAATGTTGGTGCATAATAATGAGAGTCTGTAATGGCAGCTAATATAGATTTGAAATAAGTTATACATTGGTTGGTAAAATTCGAATTTGATAGATGGATGCCAGCTGTGTTATGGTTCTGATGCTGTGTTAATGCACACTAATTAAAAAACATACAGCAAGTTTTTGATACTGGAAATGTTGGGATTTTTCTTTTTTTTGGAGTGGGAAGAAGTATTGAACTCTGCCAGGACATCCACAGGCTTTCCATTTCATGGTGGTAGTTATTTACTGATGCTTATGTGCTCCAGTCCTCTTTAGTGTGTTCCTGAGTGCCCCAAACCTGAACACTTAATATTTTGAACCTGCATGTACATCTGGTCAATGGTGAAGAGAAAATAAAGGAAATACCTTGAATGTGACTATTTAGGTCAGAGAACAACAGGACAGTGCTGAGTCCTGCCAAAGTGTTTCATTAATATTTGACTAACGCAGGTCCACCTCTGATCATTTTAAACCTGTACTCTCTTATTGTAAGTAAGAGTTCTTCAACAGCTTGAATTTGGTCCAACAAGTTTCTCAGTCTGATTTCAGCCAGAGTCTCCAGTTGGGTAGTAGCCAGTGGGTTAAATGGTTGAATTTGATGCGAGCAACAGTTAGTTGCAGTAGGCAACCTGCTAGAAGAGCTGGCACCTTCACACATCTATTCCTGGTGCTGGGTTATATCTCTAGTATTTGACATTTTTACTATATTAAAATTTGGGCTCTAAGGAGCAGGAAAATAGTGACTCAAATTGTCGCCTCTCCTACGGTGGTTTTATTTCTGGGTGCCATACGAGGCGTGTGGCGTCTATTGCTGCTCCTGTGTCTAACTGAGAAATAGGCATATTTGCTTTGCCCTATCCTCTGGATGTCATTTTGGCAAAGCTTGTTTGGCTTGACTGGGGGAATAACATGGGCCATGACATGAGCTGGCACTGCCTTGAGGGAGAGCAACAGTCCAAAGCGTGGTTTAGTCCTTGTTCCTCCCCTACTCTGCCCTTGAGAGAATCAATCTGCTCAGTGTCTCTGACTGCTTCACACTGCAACCCAGAGGGAGGAAACTACTGATCCATCTCTTCCAAAGAGGAGTTTATAACACTTTCAGGAAGTACTATGGAAAATAAAACCAAATTAAGTAGAAAGGGGAAAAGTGCCTTTTGTTTGCCATTTCTACTCTGATAATGGAACACGAATTTAAAGCAGGACCCTTTTTGGAAATGAGTCAGATGTAAGCCCTGACCAAAGCCATTCTTACTTTTAAACAGTACTTTTGCTTCTGTATTGCAGGGAACTTTTATGGCTCCTGCCCTTAAGCCAGATCATTCACACTTTTTCAGGTCTAAGCCACCAAGATGATGTTCTGGTGACCAAGCTTTTCTCTAATGCTTGTGCCTTTATGCATCTTCATTCTTCAAGATATCAAGGAAGTTCATCCTTTTAAGGAGTCTAGTCTCCCAGTGATCTTGGGGTGGATTTGCACATTTAAGTCCCATCAAATGCTAATAGGAATTTCTTGGTCAAATCCTCTGCGCCGCTCCTCTTCATGCCTCACTGGGAGAAAAGAGCCATTAGTGTGTTTAAAAGTAAATTTCAAGGTTTCCTTTTTGTCTGTTCCAATGGCCAAGGTTTATTCCTCTCGTCCTTTTTATTTTATTGTGAGGCACCTTGAGTTATTTGCATGATAAGACACCCTGTAAATGGATTATATTGTAATGCATTGTGTAGGTTTAATGCTGACAACAGCTTGGTTTAGAAGTAAGATAGCAACTTAGATTTCTAGTTTCTGATGTGCCGTGCAGAGAAATGCCTTTTGAGAAGCATGAGGCAAAGCAGGAGGGATGAGGAGGAGGCAGCCGGAGTTAAGTTGTATGAATAATGCGAGGGAAGGCTGGCGTTAAAGAGGAGTTGAATACATTAACTTCTCAGCCTCCAAAGTGGAGAGAATCAACAGCACAAATGCGAGTGGCTCTCCCCTCTCCACTGTAACAGTTAATGTGGTTTTTCCCCTTTATTTTTCCAAGGATAGCATTTTCTGGTAACAACCTTTCATATGTGATGAGTGTACCTTTGCAGTCACAGTGCCCAGAATATTATGTCATTATATGCTACCTACTTATAAAGTGAAGCTGGTCCCATGGAGAAGCCCTGTAGTTTAGAAAGAGTGGTGAAATGAACAAAAACCTGTTTTTTGGGGGGAGGTTGATTGCTCTTAACTCTCACTGGACCATGTGATGAGTGCTGGCGCAGGATGTTTGGTGGTCTGAGCATAAAGCGTGGAAAACGTACACTCCCCAGGAACAGTATGTTTAAATCCTGGCAGAAACAGCCTGGCTTTTCCTTCCAAGGTAAATATGCAGTTTGCATTGAGTGGGTATTTTAGATAACACCATAAAAATACAAACTTGGTGTTGGAGACTGAAGTGCTCGTCATCTATGTTGAAGTCTTGCACATGGCTGCATTTAGTGTTACACGCTTGAGATATACTGTGAAAGTGGTGCAATTATTCCTCTTTCTCCCTTTCATTTGCAATAATTAAACCCATCCATTTTTAAACTTTGCTCCTTACAACTCTAAGCTTGAATACAATGATAGCAGTTAGACCAATGACGACTACTCTGTTTCATTTGGATCTTGTTTGCTTAATTCTGCACTGCACCCAGCACCCCTGTGCTGGCTTAAAGTTCTTGAGAACCTCTTCACTTTTTGGAATGCACGTGGTATCATTTCACACTGTTCAAATATTAAAGTGCAGTTTGATAGATAATGGTAAAGCTTTCAACCGTGTATTATCTGTACCAGTTGAATGGTAAAAGCTGGACAGTGGTGCTAAATTTATGCATCACTTAAATTAAAACGAAATGCTGTTTGGAATCACTTTAGGTTTTATATTTTAACTTGAAGGGAGTCCTGAATAACTTCTTTAAAAGCACTTTGATCATTGCAGTCTTGAGGGGGAAAAAAAAAAGGGATGGAGGGAGAAGAGAGGAATATCTTTTGGGAAGAAGCCTTTGAAATCATAAAGTGTAACTAAACTTAGTCAGCATACTGTGACCTGTCAGGGAAGGACTGATCCTATTAAAGCTCCACTGCATGTGGCCAAAGTACTTTAAAGAGAATTCTGTAGGTTTCTGTGTTTACTGACATCAGTGTGGCATGAGAAGAAGATTGGCTGCTATGTGGTGTTGTTTTGTTTTTAAGAGGAAAAGAACTGTTCAGAAAAGCCACGAAAGCATTCCTGATTTATGCCGCTGTATTGGGGATGATACGGTTTCTGGGACATATTATCACTTGATTCAGCTTTCTGAATCTGTGACTGTTCAGAAAAAGGGAGATTTTGATTTACCAATCCATTCTTTTCAATTAAAATACATAAAGCTGCTTGTCTTCACTGCAATTTGGATCGACTTCAGTTATGAGGAAAGAATTGGGCATTAACTGTCCCTTATAGATTAGTAGCATGTAAATCTGGATTAATTCTAGCAATCTGAAGGAAGCAGTACAAGGATATGTCTCACTTGAGTGCATGGTCTTTATGCCTTTGCACCCTACATTGATAAAGAGACGCTGTACAGTTGTATAGCAAACACCAGACTCATGGCAAGAAACTTTTAATATTAGTTTAAATTAAAACAACTGGTGTTTTTAAAGAGAGGAAGAGGTTCTTTGTAAAGCACAAATAAATACTCCATCTCTCTCTGAGAAGACGTCACTAACAACTCATTTAAACTCTACTCATAAAAAGAACTTTTCTTGTTCTAACAAGAAGTTTTGCAATCTGGAACAACATGTTACTGATTGGGGAATTTGGATCTCGGCTGCTCCTGAATGACTCCAGATTTAATTCCAGTCATGCCAGTGCTGTTGTTGCTGATTTGCCTAAAGGAAATAAAACATACTTTAGAGAAATCAGTGTTACTGAACTATTATTTGATTAGAAAAATAGAAGTAGAACCTCCTTTTGTCCCTAGCAGCAGTACACTTATGTCCTTTTGCCATTGAAAATGTCTGAAGCAGGTGAAATCAAAGCTGTGTGACTGGTATTACATCTCATGAAAATATCTCTCAGTGTCATTTCCTTTTGTGGGTTCACCTGTTTGCGTGGCTTCTGTACTATGTGGGGTGAGAGCATTGTACCTGAGATAGCCCAGGGTGCAGTAAAAACATTGTAAAATACATTAGCCTGCATTTGAAATCAGAAAGAAGTCTTGCTTTATGCACAGGGAATACAAAGATGGATATAACACTACTGTTATTTGAAGGAAAAACAGAGTGATCAGAATGGATAATAATTCTTCAATTAAGTGACAGATAAAACTTTAATTAAGACAGCCTACTCGAGGCTCAGGATGCTTCATGTGTGACTAATTCTGACTGGCAAAAATATTAATTTTAACAAACATCAATTATGAAGTTTTTCCCTGTAGCTGAGAAGATAGCTGCTGCACACCAGTGTGTGCACATGTTTATGTATATATGTGCATGTAGGGCATCTAGGGACAAAGCAGGAGGGTTCTCGCATATCCCCCAGTATTGAATATGAAGTCTGTTGTCTAAACACACACATGCATGGGTTTCTCAGTGCTATAGGGTGCATTGAGCATACATAAGCACCAAGACCCCAGTGGTTACATGGCTGATTGGCAGCTGAGGCTCCATCCAGCACCTTTCAGTGGTTCACCAGGTAGGCACAGGTATGGGATTTTTTCATTTTCATTTGCCTAAAGTGAGATAAACTGGGCCAGGAAAACCTGGCTCCACTGCTTCAAGCTTCTAACAGCCCCAGGGAGAGGTTTCAGCTCTGACTTTCTCCTCCTGCTGAGGTATCTGGAGTTAATTCCACCTTTCAGAGCCCTGGAGCTTCCCCATGGCTTGTAGCAACAAGGGGCTGCACAACTGCTTGTCCTAGAACCGGATCAAACTGAGGTCAAAGGCATAACGCATCCTCCAATTTTTGGGGACTAAGGTTACACCACTGATGTTACAGGAGAAGCGCTAAATGACAGAATCAGCTGCATGTAGTGGCTACTTAAGAGTATTTTAGCCCTGTGGCTTGAGCTTTTGGGTTACGTTTTAGCAACTGAGATGACCATTCTTTACAGATAGTAAGAATGCAGAGCCTTGTGAATAGTGGAAAATTTAACATTTCATGGATATCACAACTCACGTTCTTTTTTCAGTAATACTAGTGAGTTGTAATTCTCTTTTTGCCCTCTATTATCCTCTTACACTGCCACAGAATGTACTTTCATCTTTTGGAAATGACCCTTTAATATAGTGGCTGAAACTTAATTTAGGGTATTTTGCTCTAAACAGTGTAAGCTTTGATTCACAGGAATAACACTGGGCTTCTGTGTGGTTTTATTTATTGTGATTTTTAGAGTAAATATACAGTTTTGTAAAGAAAATGATCCACTTTTTTTCACCCTAGGTGCTCAATCTGTAAACTCTGCCTAGCCTTGCATACCAGGCTGTGTTCCTCCTGAGATGTGAGCTCTTGCTAACAACACAGATTCTGATATTGCATCCTTCCAGTGATGGCTGTGGTTGCCTCTTTCATGCTAAACCAAACATAAAATAATTAAAACTGAATTTTCATTGTAAAATATGGAAAGAAACAGGACTCTAAAGCACCCTGGAAAATTCTTTTGAGGAAACAAATTGCTTTTTTAAATAGGAGGTTTTTTTTCTTTTCTCAGAGTAAAGCAGAACTTTGACTTTTGAATGAAGTTTACGCTCTTGTGTGGGCCTTAATATGAAAGTTGTTATCCCTTCTCTTCTCTTGGAAGCTTCCAAACCATGCTTAACCGGAACATCAGGGACCGTCACTTCAGCTGGCCAGAATGATTTCCGTTCCGAACACTTTATAAAGAAATGCAAGAGCAGATGCTTGTGTCTTTTTATTGTCTTAATGTCTAACTTACTTGACTGTAGTAGCTACAAAGGACTTTTTCCTGCATTATTATAACTTTTAAACCTTTTTTTCCTGTGGTTATCAAAGTTTTCTTCCATTTCAGCTACTGATTTTATTGTCTAATACTGGCAATACTCAGTTATCTATATCTCATCTGATCTATGCTTTTTATTTGAGTTGCAAAAGACCACAGCCACGATTCAGCCTGAGAAGATAAACTAAAGTAATTCAAGCCCAGTGAATGGTTTTATTCTCTTGTATTCATACTTTCATAACTTACTACTTGTCTGATCCATTTTCAGCTATAATGTACATATAATCAACCTTTTCAGACTTCTCGCAAGAAAAGCTTTTGTTCACTGTGCAGTAATCAGTATTAAAGGCCTCGAAAATGGTGAAAGTCAATGATACTGGCTCATTGTCCAGATCCATTGTTGTTGATGAAGCGAACTGATATTGCTGTGAAAGACCAATTTAATCTCAAAGTTTTTTCATCTGTGGTGATCACAACATTTTTCACATATTGTTCTTCATAATCATGTAAGCTGGTACCCACCTCTGATATTTCATTCTAGATGGGTTTGCTTTTTCTTCCCCAAAATCACTACAGAATGATTTGATGGCTTGGCAAAAAGCATTGAATGGTCTCAATCCATTAATGGAGCCTCTACAGATGCCATTACCTATGGGCTATATATATTACAGCATTTGAATCAGTGAAGATAAGTCTTATGGCAAGAAGATACTTGATCACAAATATGATTGTGTCACTATTAGGTTTTAAACCTAAAAAAGGCGGCGCTTTAAAAAACAATGAGGAGTGAAATGGTCAGATTTTTTTTTTCTGGGGAGCACTGTACTATGTGCTTAATTATAATCCTAAGACTGGTTACAGAGATTTCAAATCCTTTAACATTAGGCTTGTGATTAGATGCTTTGATGTTTGAAATTGTTAAGGAGTCAATAATGTATTCTCCCAATTTTTAAATATTTATTTTGACACATTGCAAATTAGGTTTCTATTTGGGATGTCAGATAGAAACAAGCTCCTTTAAATTTTACAGTCGCCAGTTAATATGCAGCTTGTGATGGTCTCTTCTGCTTTATGGCCTGCTAACTGAAATGCCAGTCAACATTTGGATCTAGCACAAAGGTGGGGAACATCCTCACATCAGCCAAAGCTGTCCCATGAAGGAAGAAAATGCTAACTGGAGTGTCTGGCTTTGCTCTGTTTGCCCTAAGGGTGTCCAGCTGCTGAAATACAAGCTTTTATTAGTTTTACTGCTTTATGAAGAAGCTTTGAAGATAGTTGATTTTTGGGGCACTTTTTTGACCAGGATACCAAATGAAAGTCCTTCCAGAAGCTGGCATTCACAATGAATGGTATCAGACACAGATTTTTACCTTGATAGTGTCCTAAACCATATTTAGGTGTAAACACTGCTACTTTTTAAACTAAGTCAAAAGGTATTGGGTACAACAGCTTTTGTTAGATCCCATAGTAAAGCTGAAAAAACCAGACAGCTATTGGGCATTGGAAGCTTTCCTTACGTCTGAAACACAGCAGCAGACTTAGCTAAATACAGTTGAAAATAGTTGCCACATGTTAACTGTATTAGTCAATTAGACAGTTGCTGACAGGGAAATGGTTGGTATCCATGCGAAGAGAATAAAACAAAAGCTTCTTTTCAGATTTTCCTATTTCTATCTTTTGTTTGAAATAAATATGAAACACCTATTTCTTCATTTTTCCTTTTTCTTTCCTCTAAAAGAATACATAGTGGTTTGGATTTTTTCCATCATTTTTTTCTCCTGCCTTTTGCACTCCTCATCCTTCTCCCTATTTTTCCTATTTTTGGACTAACTCTTCCAAATCTTTAATTCTGGAGGAGTTACAAAAGAGAACAAAGGAAAATTGAAACTCTCTAAAGTGGTAGAGCTAGCTTCATTTTTCTTTCTGCTGTTATATCTTTTCCAAACCAAACTGAAATTCTGGATATCATTCACTTTATTCAACTAAAGTAACAAAAAGGAAAAATGAAAGGAAATGGACAGGGAACAGAAGTAATTCCAGCACTTACAAAAATATCATGTAAACTGCAGAAAAAGAATTATATTTTGTACCTTGTGAAGGGGAAAACACTTGAGTTTTGCTTTATTATTTTGTTTTTTAATGAAAACCTCCTTCCATTTTTCAGCTGCTCTGAGAAATCCAAAGACTTTAGTTGTTTTCATCACTAGTGTTACTGCATTTCTTCTTGTCTTGGATCTTGCTTTTACAAGATGCTATCACTGCTATGCTGTGTCTCTTCTGAATTAACTGGGCTTTTCAGCTGCATATTTTAAGACTACATGAGTCAAACGTTCATTGGACTCATCAGTCATCAGCCCCATATATCACTAATGCCAACTTTGATACTAACATGACTCATGTCCTAATTATTTTGAATAACAAGTGTGCTCTTGTGGTAGGACAATATGATTTTGCTTGCTACAAAATGGATCAGTAGAAAGTGGCCACATAATGCAGGCTTGCAAAACGGTCATGAAAATGCATGTTGGTACAAAATTGCTCACTCTTCCTTATTTTCACAAGGATGATTTTTTTTCCTCCCCTTCAATGGTTCCATTAAGCAACCCCTGGCTCTCTGTAGATAACAGGTACTTGAAAGTTTAAACCTGATAATAAAGTACATGCTTTTAAGTTACTTGTATGCTATAGAATAATGTCACTTGTAATGTGCTATAAAAAATAACTATGCAAATGATTCACCAAAGAGGTTATACTTATAATATTCTTTTTTGTGAAATCTCAGGCAATCCTGGTGAGATAGAGAGCATACTGACATTCATGACACAGGAAAATGTGAAGCCTGTGGAGACTACTGAACTATGCTGGGCTGTAGATCATAGTGACTTCAATGGTGGCATGTCATTTTCAGAGCATGGCATGGGAATTAAATGCTTTGGACTGTAACTGCCTTTCCTATCCCAGTTTAAACCAACTCCTAAATGATTCAATGCTCAAAGAATTTGCCAATAAATAGGTGGTGCTGATCTTTGGTCTCCTTCAAATCGTCTCATACCAGTAAGCAAGCTACTTTAGAGTATCTTTATGCTGTTCTTTAGCTCACTGAAGACTTTATCTATATTTACATCAAAACCAGAAAACTACCTCTTATTTGCAATCTTTAGATGTTACTGAAGTGGTTGTTACGTTATAACAACATCTATCAGATTTACGTGACCAGGAAGGCTATTGTGCAGTTGTTGCCCCCACCTCTGTATCTTGTAGCTACATGCTGTTAGGTGGAATTATTTACCTGTTTTACAACCGTTTTGTTCCCATCAGTTATACTGCTACTTCAAGAAGCAATGAGCAAAAGTTTATTTCTGAGTTAAAGTCTTTGGAAGTTTTTCTCTTACTCTTTGAGAAGTTATCCAGGCTATCTGTGTTGTAGGCGGGAGGCCACGAAATGCTTGGCAAAGTTATGCCCCAAATCCCCATCAGCTGAATATAAACGGTTTCTAAGATGAAGTTGCCTATTTCAGCTCACATGGAAAACTGAGGAAGGTAAAACAGAGGAGCTTGTGGACCACACAAAATGTAAACAGCTAGCTGATCTTTGGCCTGATCCAAACAAATGCTGTTGAAATAATTGAAAATATGCCAATTGACTTCTGTGGGATTTACAGCAGGTTCTAAGTTGGCAACTACTCTTTCGAGCAAACAAATCTTGTCTACTTTTACATTTCAGGCTTATAGTTAATCAAGTTACTGAGACAGAAATGTCTTTGGCATGAACATGCTTCTCTGTTTCTTTTCCCTGCAACTAATGATGTTTCCCTAGAAATTGCTTCCAAAAAACTCAAAGGCCAGTATTTAGATAAGCAATATCAAAATGCTTCAGCATTAAGCTGCGATAAGTATTTCCTCCTGTTTTTTGTAAGAAAGAAGGTTTTACACAAGCCATGAGTCCTTAACTTTCACCAAGTTAAATAAAGTTTTAGTAAAAGGATTTTGTGCCCTTTTAACCCACAATAACCAGAGTGCATCCTGTGTGACCATTCATTACATATGAAATGGCTGTAATTTATACCAAATGGGGTAGGTGAATTCAAACAGAAAGATACCATCGATGATAAAAAGATAACACTTCTCTGTAACAGATGCTTCATTTTATGATGGAAATGGGGAAGCTGAATGCTGCAGGTGCCGGGCTGACACTAGGCCTGTGGAGAATCATTAGAGCCTCCTCAGAGATCTAGGTTTACTCTGTGTTTAATCAGCCACAGTCAGAAGAAATGGCTTCATTTCAGCTTGATGAGAGCCAGATTACAAAAGGAAGATAGATGGCCAATAAGGTTCATCACTATAAGCATATTGTCTTAATTTGAAGAAACAAGCTGGCATTCTGTGCTGAGGAAAAGTGAAGTGCAATATGGCTAGTATCAAAGCCTAGCTATTTCAAGTCTCTGTGCTCCCCACAATGAAAATATTCTGGCAGTTCTTCCTTTGACTAAAATATTAAAGAAATACTGCACACACAACAAATGACCACATTTACTCATGAGATATTGCTGCTTTGCGTTCCCAAACACTGAAGCCTATTGAAGTAGTTTTGCTCATCTTAACAGTTCTCCAGCCACTTATTTATACTTATGTATATTATAAACATATATATGTGTGTTCATACACAAGTGAAAAGGTTTGAACTGACTATTGATCAAAAAAGGTCTCTGAGCATAATATGAACACGAACCTCCTAAAAGGGTCGCGGTGTAGCCATCTATCATGACTTCCCACAACAGCCATGAGGACAATGAGACTGTCAGCTGGGGCATGCCGTGATGGGGGATGGGACTTTAAAGAAGGAACCCAGACCAAGGAACTCATTCACACAAAAGATAACCAAAACTAGAGGTCTCTGCTTTCCGAATGAAACACTGGATTCATTGCTATTGCTCAGCTTTTCCTTAGTGCTGTTCTTTTTTTTTTCATTTGTGTATAGACTTACTTTTTGTATAAGCTATTTCTTTGGTGCTCTCCAGAAGAAAGAGTGCTCCTTCAAGCCAGGGTTGCTGTCAGGAAAAGAGTATGGGAGCCTAACATGGCAAAGAGAACAGCATAATTTTTACTGTTTATTTTACAGTAGAATCCAGGTGGGTTCATTGAAGTCAGAACCTTTTAGTATTACAAAATCCACAAATACCTGCAACTGTGATTTTTTTTCAGCTTGTTTTGTATTGTGCGTCCATAGGCATTTTCTATGACAAATTTGAACACCATAACAATAGATTTGCCTTTCTAAATTATCCCTCGCAGATCTCTTAAAGGAATTTCTTTGCCCCAGGATTACCCAGATGGTTCATGCAGAGCTTTAGGTGTGAAACTGCTGAGTATCATAACTATAGTTAAAGAAAGATAGGGACTAAATTAAAGGTAAACTGAGAATAGTAATAAATTAATCCCTGACCCAAAAGAATTTGTGGGATAAGAGCTTGATGCAAAAAGAGCTGAAAGGAAGGAATGGTTAAAGGGGGGTGGGTTCTAACTTGTAAATGTCTTGGATTAAAATAAGAATTTTGTGCCTTAATGTAGGCAACAAAGAGGAAATGGTGGAAAATATGAAGCAAAGGCATGACAATGTCAGAAGAGTTGGGCTATAAGTTGGTTTTAAACAGTAGTTTTAACAAAGGCCTGGAGGGTCTGTGCTTTCTTTGAGGCATGCTATAGCACAGTCACTCTAGCAGGGGAAACAGAAAAAAGATGAGCAGAGGACTTCCCAAAGCCAGGGCCTAAATATGTATTCTGAGATAAAGAATATAATATGCAGAATAATAGTTTTGTTTTGCTTTTGTCCTTACACTCAGAACATGTCTGTTTCTTTTGGTCTTTCTTACACTACTTCATAAAAAATCTAATTTGTTTTTTTCCACCTTCCTTTGCTCTAACTTCACCCATCGTTGCATGTTAAGATGAAAGCAAAGCAACTCCTACTGACTTTATAAGTCTGAAGGGAATTAGGAATTTGACTCATCAAAATTATCTCTCCTCCCACACTTCCCCCCCCCCCCCCCCCGAAACACTGAAGAAACACACTCCTTCATCCCTCACACATTTTCCTAATGTCTATTTGGACTAAAAGCAGTGTGCTCACAAGCAACCAGCCACTTTTAAACAGCTCAGGCTCCACCACATCTGTGTTTCTGCAGTACCTGCTATACTGCTAGTCCAAGACAGCTTGAACTGCCGCCTTATTTTACGGCTGTACTGACACAATCCTGCAGTGAACCATGCGACCCCTGAAGTGTTTAGAAAGGTGCATTTGTGTAAGGGAGACTTTTTTTTCTCTGGAGTAAATCAGAGCCTCCCAGATAATCTCGCATGAGCATATTATTGACTGGTATCTTTCCTTAGGCAAGAAAGGCTGTGCTTTTTGGAAAATGATCCTCTGAAGCATTCACAAAGTGGAGACTTAGAAAGCCTAACAATTGGTAGAAATATTATCATCAGCTATCATGGTAACATTATCCAGCCATTCCCACCCACAGATACGCACACACGCATGCTGGATTTTGGCTTAGAAAGCCCTGCAAATAATGCAATGTAGGTGTGTGGTCCTCAAAGTGTTTAAATGTTTGAGGATGAAGTGAGCAGGAACATCTTGCATCCACCAGCTGAAAGAGGGTTGGGAGAAGTGGGGGGTGGATTTCCCTGGACAGATGATAATTCTCTATCCTTCTATGTGCTGCCAAACTACCTCAACTAGTGGGGGTTTATAAACTTCTTTGGTCTCAGAAGAGCAGATCTTCTAGTGTTTTTTGGAACACATCAAATGCAGTACAATTAAACAGGATAAAAAAATATTCCCAGGGCCCTTCATTCCCTTCCTTTCCCCTGTCAAGATATTACTTAATTTAAATGCTGCCAAACTTAATAATGAATGATGACATCCTCCGGTGTGTCAGAGCTCAGTGCCCAAGCAGGAAAGCATGAGAGGCTTTCTGCACTCCTGTCTTCGCTAAATTCAACCAGGAAAAAAACTAGAGCAAATTCAGGGGTACTGTAATTAGCAGGATTTAAAATGGTCTCTTCAGGTCACTTTTCTTGGCCCAGAATTGCCCAAGAACTCAACTCCTGAACTGAGGTGTGCCTGTGCCATCACACGGTGCCTACAGTGTAAGTGCCACCAAGTCAATTAACCCAGGTATATGCCACCCACAAGTACCCCATAAAAAGCTGCCCTGTAGCAACACCTTTCCCTTACACAAAGCATGGAAAGTGGACAGAGCACAGGTTAGAGACAAATACCAGGATTTTGTGAATATAACCACCAGGGATTCTTGAGGAGGAGGAGGAAGGAAAGGAGTTGGTGCTTGTTGAGGGCCTTGTTGGGAGGGTTTAAAGTGAGGGAAGTGACAGGAATGAAGGTACCTTCCACCTCCCCACAACCCTAATACCCTGAGGAGGTGATGAACAGAGCAGGTGAGCTGTGAACCTCGGTTCATTGCTTTCTTAAAACAAAATTAAGCCTTTTTTTCCCTTTTCTAAAAATAAACTGTGTGTGAATCAAAGGGGGAAAAGAAAGGTAATGCACAAAGATACAGAGCAGCTTATTAATTAGTCTGAGGTGCTCTCAATGCTCCTTTATATATGGAAGGGCTAAAAACGTAAACTACTGAGGTGACGTTTTTGCTGCTGCTGGGCCTTTGGAACATTGCAGTAATGTGCGGACTCCCTTTGCCTGGGTAACTCACTTGTGGTGTTATCCCAGTTGGGGTCACACAGAAACAAATGAAGGTTGCAGCAAATGATTTGAGGCTGGGGACTGGGGTTTGTGCTGGATTTTGCAAGAAGAAGTATTTTCCCACAACATATCTGTTCTCTGGAGGTGAAATCTGGTGGGTTTGCCCTCCGCTGTCCCTATTCTCATCAAAACCCTATGCCAAAGCCTACTTGCAGGAGGTACTTCATGTTCTCTTGCATAGCAGCCTTCACAGGTTTGCTGGTACAAAACTAATGCCCTTCCTAAGGTGGTCCCTCTTCTCTCTGGTCTCTAACAAGGCAACCATAGTTCCTACTCTGGATAGCAAAGGTAGAGTGCTGCAAACCATGGCATTCACCTGGAAAAGGTCCAGGTCAGAGCCTGCCTGGCTGTAGGTTGGCATACCTTAATCACACAAGTCTAATGGCCTTTTTCTGTAGCTGGTGGGTTGGAACATCATGTGATGTCTATCTCTGACTTCCCAGGTACCACTTACAGCTCAGTCATGGATCTAAAAGCAAAGCTTGTGCTCCTCTGGGTCTGCAAGAAGACACTTTAACTACCTTGACCTTGTGCCTCTGATACCAAATCTGGAGCAAGGGGAACCTGTGATGCCCTAAGTCGCAAGTAGGTGGTAACTGAACTCAGTTCAGCAACCCAGGAAGGAACTGCAGCAGTGTTTAAACCCAGTGTCTGTTCTGCAGGCACATGCTGCCTGTGGGAAAAGCTATTCATCTCTTCTAGCTATGGCTGTAATCATTGTTCTTTCACCTTTAGCTATGGAGGCTTACACTTTAAAAGAAAAAAAATACAGGAAAATAACCTAAAGTGTGCCTAAATTGGTAATGAAATCAACTGGGGAGCACTGCATGTACATGATGAAACACAAAAGTTGCATCTGTCTTGTGCAGCAAGTACCAAGAACAGGCTAAACTTCTCTCTTCAATGCAGTCAGTGACATTATACTTAGGATAGGCTAATTTCTACATGTCTGTAACCTCTCTCCTCTGAATGGCTACTGTTTATCAGTTACAAGTTTTGGAGAGTTAGTAGCTAGTTGTTTTGATGAAAGATCACAAGCTGAATGGTACCAAAAGGTACCAAAACAAAGAGAGAGTCATTACTAGTTTTGAATGGCTTCAGAAACTAGTTACTTTCTTAAATATGATTAAATCATGCAACACTTATAGAAAGCCTTGGATGGCCATGCCTGGATCCATCGCTTGAATGCCATGTACCTCCTTTCCTGCTGTATGTCCCCTCATTTCCTTGCTAGGTAGAGGAAGGCTGGTAATTTATGACTCCTATTAATACAGTAGGCTGGATGTGTTGACAATATATCAATAATTATTTCTGGCAAGGCCTGAACAGTATAGTATGGGTCTCTGTAGGATGACTCATTTTACCAGAAGACAGATATGTGTGACCTGAGTTTTATGACAGATGTCAAATATATCGAAATGTGGTGTGAGGAAGATCATCTTATTGGCAAAGTAATGAGAAGCCAGTGGGAAGATTAATGTGAAAGCTGAATTGTGTGGTGCCTCCTTCACTCTGTGTTTTGATAAGTGATGCTGGGGCAGACGGGAAGGGGTTGTCCTCTGCCTCGTGTGGGCCAAGAGTGGGAGAAGTCTGGAGGAGCAATAATATTAACCAATATGACACCTTAACTTTTATAGGGAGATCAAAAATCAAACAGCTTTTTGAAGGGAGGGAATTGTTGCGGGGGGTTGACAAATGCGACAGCGCGAGGGGAAAGGCCAGCTAACCAGAGAGCGTGGCCTAAATCTTTCAAGGTGACTGCTGTCGTGACAACTTAAATGGGTCTTATTTTCAGCAGCGCTAAGCCTCCCACCTCCTGAAAATCAAGCCCTTGTGTTTCATGCTGGCTGCCACAGAGCGGGGATCAGCTGCCAGCATGGGAAGTGTAGGCTCAGAAAGCCTCTCCTTCTGCAAAGGAAGCACAGTGAGGCTTTCTTTGCAGAGCTGGGCTATTTGCTGCTGGAAAGCAGTTCCATGTCTCAGGCTCACCCGCTGGAGCAGCTCAGTGATGTCTTTGATGTAGACCACTGTGGTCCTCAGGTGCCATCAGAGCAGTGGCTACAAAGGGCTCACCATCACATCTTTCTCCCTCCACATCCCTTACCCTTGCCTCCTCGACTTTACTTTCAGATAAGAGCTCTGCATCCCAGCTTCACCATGGATGCAGGCTGGCACTGCTTTGCTGTTCAAAGACCACCTCTTTTGTACAGAGAAGTCCAAAGGATTAATTATCCCTCCATTCCTTGCTCCTTATGGAAAGATAGTGAGGAGCTGCCTCTTCAGGCAGTGAGAGAGAAAGCCTGATTTGTAGTGGAGGCAGGAAAAAACCCCATCTTGCAGCTCGATCATTTTTGATCCTGCAAAACCACTGTTAGCACTCCATGGGGAAGAAGTTGTTGTTTGTTATCCAAAACTGCAACATTATCTGGGAGCAAGGTTTTGGGGAAAGCCTGTGCTGTAATGTGCAGGTATTTTTGACTTGTTTGTGCAAAAAAGGCCCCTTTTGAAGTGACACGGGTGCTTCAATGTAATAACAAGGTCAAGCTTGAAAAAAGAAATTATATACTTTGAATAATTGAGCTGTATTTTTAGCCCTCATTTTGTGATCTGTGTCATATATATACGTGTGTGTGTGTGGCTCATTTCCCTGTTCACCAGAGACACTTTTGCCATATTCAGGTTTGCTACCTAGAGAAGAGGCACATGGGCACTCTGTGCACTGAAGCCACCTCTTGACTTCTTTCAACACAAAAATGAGCTGCAGAGTTTTTCTTGCCTTCTCTTTTTCTTGGAAAGGTCATGATTATCATTTCACCACAAATAGGACAATTTTCTTTCATTCAGCTCTAATAGTAGCACAAATTTAACTATATTGTGCTAGCAGGCACTGATATATTAATTAAAATATAGTCTAATTATTTACCCTAGTTAGTTCATACAAATCTCAGTAGTGTAATCAGTGGGCTCCCTTAAGGATTTTTGCCATATTCAGCAATAGAAATGATTTATCTTTTTTCACTGTACTAAGGAATACAGTTAATTTGGGGTTTTTACTTCCAGGGCGGTAGTTCGGTAGCCACCATGGCCCTGGTCTATGTGGAGGGATTGTGCAGCCATGGTCACACTGACTGCTGCTAATAGCTGGACAAAAGCTATAAAAAGTTATTGTAAGAACTGTTGCAATGGGGTGAAGCAAATCTTCCCAGCCCCACTTTGAGGAAATTCCTGACCTCGTGCTGGTTCCTTTGCGGTACATTTGGTCACACGTAGCCAGGATGGTTTCTGAGAAATGGTGCTGTGATATTCTTCAGTGTGAACAGATGTGGAAAAATGTTTACACAGGGAAATGTTCAGTCTGTTTCGTAAGGAAGGGAAAGGAATGCCTCCTAGCAAAACGGAGGCAGAGCACGGAGATGATAGGGATCTGAGCCTGTTTTAAAAGGATAAGAGAAGCTGACATCTAGAGCTGCAACACAACTTGGGATGCCCAGATTGTGTATACTTAGGGCTTATTTGCTGCCAGGTGTTTGTTTTAAGCACAGGTGGTATGAAAGTTGCAGATGGCATTGTTGAAAGAGGAGGAAAAAGCTTTCAAAGCAAAGAGGTGGAGGAGAGGAACGATGAGGTGAAGTTGAGGAGGATCAAGACTGACCCAACCTGCAACTTGCAGCCCTGTCAATCTCATAAATGCCTTTAATGCCCCCCAGCCATCAGTCTTCAAACCCTGTCTCCAGAGCATAGAAAATTGAAAAGAGTGGGTCAAGGATTCCTGTTTTTCCTTCGTTTCTGGTTTTCTTTCACTGTCAATTCCTGCCTTCTCATCTCACTTCCACTTCTTTTTCTCAACAAGAAGGTCAAGCAGCATTGAAGAGAAGAAACTGCATCATCTAAGACACTGGAAAAGATAGCAATGTAACTCTATATAGCCCTTCACGCAAGCTCTATACTTGAAAAGTGCGTCCTTCCCCCTGCTGAAGGGAGGGGCTTGACAGATACAATTTGGGGTATTGAATACCAAACCCAAGCTATCTGTTGTTGGTTGAAGTAGTGTGGGTAGCACCTGTGAACCAAATTCTCTGTAGGAACTGTAGCCCTCTTTATATACTTCCTGCAAACAATCACTAAAAAGATCAATCAGGAATTAGCACACAAGCTGAAGAATCAGACTTTTCCAGTGAGACAGGGCAAGGCTGTATAAAAACCTGCCTTAAACAGCAGAGTCATTAGTGTTCCTGGTAGTGCTGCCTGAATCTCTTTGGAAATCAGGTACCCTTTAAGCACATTTTTGTCATAATTTAACCAATACACCTTCTATTACATTTCCTCTCCCTGTTCTACTTCTGGTTTAACCATGTGTGAACCAAGCTAACATGATTAGACACCTTGTTTTTCACCAGTCATTTCTGTTTGCAGTCTTCCATAAAGTGCTTCAAATGAATTTTAATATGTTGATGGTACTTACTGGAGAGATTAATATTCATAATAAATACCCCTTAGAAATAATCTTCAGCAAATCCTTTTGACAGAGGAGTCAGGGCTGCTAACGACAATAACTACTACAAAATGCAATTTGGTCAATTACTTTAATTAAATTTCACTCTGTAATGTCTTCTCATTTATATAGTAAACTAATAGGGGGAAAGTACATCATCCTTATTTGCCTCCACTTAAAGGTCCAAAACTGTTTCCTTATGTTTTGTTTTAACATTTGCAGCTCTCGCAGCTTCTAAGAACAGTTAAGATAATTATGGGTTTTACAAATAAAACTTCTTCACCAAGAGAGTTTGAGACTTTCTTTTGAATATGCTTTCCTAGAATAAAACCCTTGGCTACGCAGATCCTAATCTGGTATTTACAGACTAGCTGATTTTGGATGGTGCCAGCATTCCAGTGTAAATGGTAGAAGTGTCTACATTTCATCAAATGCTTTTTTAATTATATTGTTTGAAATTGGAGTAAAAAGGAACACAGCTGTCTAGAGATTTTGGTAGCATACAGGTTATAATGAACTCATGAGAAATAACAACAGCAGTCTTTTTAATGCACTTCACTGCACTGAAGAAGGAATTTTACACTGTGGGCTACATTCTCAGCTGGAGTAAATTGCCATAACTCTGATTTCCTCACTGTATGACAGTCTGGTTCTAAGCCCCTTGCTTAAAAAAAATTGCACTCTTATTTTCAGCAGTTCATATAGCAGAAGAGGATTTGGCCTAGTTTTATTATGGTGCAATTTTGTGTAAATATTAAGGTCATATGTTATCTGGAGAAATGCATGAATTAAGTTAGAATCAGTAACTCCGATCCCACCCTGTACCAGTAAAATCAATAAAGCTCTTTCCACGAGCTCCGTGAATATTCATGTCAACCATCATCATAAGGCACGCAGGAGTGTAAAGCAAGCATGTATGCCAATTTAAGGGGCTGCATTGTTTTCGGGAGCTGGTGCTGTAATTCTTCTGCCACTGCATTAACAGCAAATAAAGCTTCAAGAGGGAGAAACAGCTCATTTTATTTAATTGTAAGACAAATGAGCGGGGGCAGAGAGGGAACTCCTCTTCCTCAGCAAATGTCTTGGATGCTGAAGGAGAAACCATGTTTTTTTTTCCCTGTGGTTTCACTGAACTCCTGTAAACTGCAGCAGTTTCTTCAGCAAGCTTCCAATTTCTGTGACGATGCTATAAATTTTGTTGGGAAGATGAAGTCCTACAGTGCAATTAACTCCAAAAGTGGTACAAAGCAACGGCACGCAGATACCGGGCTGCAGTACTTAGCACTTAACTCTGAAATTCTGATAAGCCCTATCAACTCAGGGTTGTGTTTAATGTTCACTCCTGCTTATATACTGAAGATACAACCTAGCGGTCACAGTGTTAACACTCCCCAATATCTATTACAATTAGTTTTTGATTAAGAGGCCTAGCATGGCTTTTGAAGCCTTTTATGTTGTGTCAAATGGCTAGTGATGGAGTGAGATGCACAGACACCTCCCAGTAACAAAGCATCTTGTAAAAGGTTTCAAGTGAACTATTTTATCATCCTAATGGAAACCAGATGACTCTAACTCCCCCTTTAATTTCAACTATTTACTGAAGAGTCCTTGTTTTGAATTACTTAAAGATTTATTCCAAACCACTATCTCATGCATTAAGAATCACTAATAACAAAGCCATTCTGAGCAGAGCAAAGCTTTTAAAGAATGTGACTATGCCATCGCATTTATTCTTAAGTTCAAACCATGTTTTTTAATGGCTTTCACGTTTTTATATCTCAGTTTATTTTCTTGGTGGTTTTTTTATTTAATTTTTATTTTTTACTTTTCTTCCTTGAAATTCCATGCTCATTTTTCTCCAGACGTTTCCAGTCCATGCTGCAGTTTCCTGCTGACAGGGACAGCAGGCTGGATCTTGGGTGGTGAAGCTGAATCTGTGCATGTGCTCCTACATCCCATCCTCTGGAGAGTGTTTATTTTGGATCTCCTCGGTGGGTTTAGCGGAGGAAGGATTGCCAAGCGAGGGCCTAAGGGGGAAATCATGTCCACCATGCACAGATTCATTATTTTTGCTGAGCAGTAAAAGTTTCAGAGGACAAAAATGTCGCTTTGTGTTAGCTGCTCTGGTCTGATGGCTGGAGTCACCCTGGCTTGGCATCTCTCCCCCGGAAAACCAGGAGGACCGGAGGGATCTGTTTCCTCTGCCCTTGCCCACTATCTCTTTCAGGCTCATCCCTTCCTCCCAGCCACATCACTCTCTGCATTGCTGCAGAAGGAACCCTGAAATAACAGGGATTAACTGGATTAGCGGTGCAAAGCGAGCCTCCTTTCTCTGCTGCTGCAGTATCCGCTGCCTGGGGTACAGACCATTTCCATGCAGAGTGTCTCCTTGCAGAGACACAGAAATTGCTTTTAATGATCACAACCATGAACTGGTTTTCATCCGAAAATGTGACACTGTTATTTACATCTGTCAGTATTTTACTGAGCTCTCCCGTTCCCTGTGGACACCACCTTCTAAGATGTTTCAGGCAACACAGCTGCAATAGTCTTTTGTCAAAATGCCCTTTTGACTCAGATTGTAAAGTTCTCCAGTATATATTTTAGAGGCATTAAAAGGATTAAAGAATGACATAGTTAATTAAAGATGGATTTTTTTTGTTTTTAGGTAAATTTATGAGAAAAAGATACATGTTAAGAAAGCAGAGGGTGAAGAAATAAAGCTGTCTGAGAATAAGAACAGGTTGCATATTAAAGTATAGCTATTTAATGCCTTGAGAACCATAGTTGTATAGGATAAGGAATTTGGGCAAGTAGAAGATTGTTTCTCTAAAGCTTTAAGCAGACTTTTGTCACAATGTGTACCTGTAACTATTGACCTTTTGTGACCATAGATCTGCTGAGCCACAGAAACAAGAATTAACAAATCAAACATACACTCCAAATGGCTTTTCATCCTTCACAGAGATTTCTACTGTGTGAATACATATTTTCAAATCTAGATCAAACCAGAAGCCTTTAGTACCAGCTTTGCATGCACTGGTCTTCAGACAGAACAATCAGCCATGGGATGAGCAGAAGGAGAGAGTGAAATCTTTAGGTAGGCTTGAGCCTCAGATCATTTCAAACAGGATGCCAAAAGGTGAGGCATGTTTGGCATATGGTTGTCTGCATCTAAAAGCATTAAGGACAAGGATGTATCTACAGCTTGTCTCTCAAGAGATATTTTTACAGTGGTAGATAAAACAGATTAATAGTTCACTATCATTAACTAGAATTCAGCATGATGAAGTAGATCTCATTTGACAAACAAAGAACAGGAACTACAAAATAAAACAGTCACATGCTCAGGAGGTGATGGAATGGTTAGTTCTCAGTTCTTTAGTCAAGTTATTAGGCTGAGTTGCATTGGAAGCCTGAGACTGCCTATAAACCAGAAGCACACATAAAGACTTTTGCATTTGTAAAATCCATATGCTGGCACAAATTGATGGTGACTTCTGTGTATCATTAAGAAAACTGTAATAAATTACATTTTGGTAACTGTCAGGAGAAAGATTCTTTTCCTGCCAGTGCAGGGTGAATTTTGGGCTACATATGCAGGTCCGCAGAAGACTCCTGGTTCTCCAAAGCCCTTTCTGATGTACTATTAAATATTCCATCTACTTTTCTTTGGCTTCCATAATATGTCCTCTCTCCTATTGCTCTGCTTTCTGACTTTTCCTGCTCAATGATCTTAGATGTTTCTACAGTTTTACTCAATGTTCAGATAGCATTATTTTACTTAATATTCAAAAGCAGCATTTTTTTAAACAATAGAAAAGTGTAACATTTATCCATAGAAATATTTTCCTACACTTTCCTGTAGTGTGAGTACCCTGATAATTATTGTTGAAGTATTGGAAATATCACTGTCATCTAATATGCAATTCTATATTCTTTGTACTGTTTTTAGTTAAAATAATAATTAAAGGCAGGCAGCCAGCTGATTTGTGTCCATCGGAGTTCGCATTAGGAAAAGATGCCAGGGGAGAAGCAATTGCTGTCAGATATGGTTGCTTTTATTTCCTTGCCTGAATGACCAGGGACCTATTTCCAGTCAAGTCAACTAGGACTAATTGTGGACCTAAGAGCCAGGCCTAGCTTCATGGTAGTTTTGGTATTGGTCTAGAATAAACAGGTAGGGCTGCACAGGAAAGCTACTGCTGAGCTGACAAGCCAAAAGGAATTGAGGAAAAAGCCTCATATTTTAGGATGTGGGAGAGAAATGCTGAGACTTTAGATTTCAGAAAAAAGGTGTTGGTAAAAGTTTTAGTGTTGGCAATTTAAAGCCTATTTTGCTCAGAATCAATAGGCAGCTCTAGTGAGCGTTGATGGAATATGAAATCCAAATATTCATACATTTTAATACCTTTCCCATAACGAAAAAAGGGAGGAGCTATTTTATTTTTTTTTTTTGTTAACCAGATATATTTGGGAATGAAATCAATTCTTTAAATATTTTATATTCTACAGGGTTGTCAACAAGACAGCATCAGTCTGAGAATCAATCGCAGAATGAGCAGCTGTGCAATACTTTTTTCAGCAATTCAAATAACTTTACTCTTCATGCATTAAGAAATATTTTGTTGAGAAGTTTTGAGAGAAAAGCAAGAAAGAGAAATAAATGCCTTAAAATTAGGCTTCTCTAGGGCTAATTTGTAGATGCTTTCTAAATATTGGTCCTTGCCCTTTCCAAAGTTATTTCTATTAGCTGTTTTCCTAAGCTTGCTGTAAACTGCCAGTTTTCCTCTGTGTTAATTATTAATATGACCTGTTTATGTACCAGTTATCCAGCTAACCATTAATGTCTGTTTACTCATTGATGACCTTTGCAACTACATGCCAGGCTCTTGGCCAGTAAATGTCAATGTTTTTTAATAACCTAAAAGTACTCTTCATAGCTTATCTACCTAAAATTTTTTTGTCATGAAAAACAAAAATGAAATACCACTTACAATTCACAGCCATTTGTACTAGGCTGTTTCAGCCAAATGGCACAGTGAAAATAAAAGAAAAAAGAAGTAAGTTCGCAGGTAGCCTTTGCTTCTGGTTTTGTTTTAAAACACATTGCAACAGGAAAAAAAATACACGTCCATCATGCAGGCATAATAAGATGCTTTTCAGAAAGAATTACTGTAGGTAAATCTTCATATATTTTTTTTCTTTAGATTTTCAGTATTAACCTGAGCATAAATAAGGTATCTCTTTCATATGTTCTACTAATACACTGGGGACAAAACTGGATTAAATCTGAAAGTAGTGACACCAATTTTTACCCATGATTACAAACTCTATGTATGTTTTTGCTCACTAAATGTGCCTAATTTAAAAAGACAAGCAGTAGCCCAGGATGAAAAAGAATTTGAGGGCACTTCCCACTCAAGTTGATGTGTAGGAAGGGCTCATCCAGTCTGCTATGGATATAAATGGAACAGGTAGGTTTCTTCTTCTTTGGTCCACTAGTATCTTTTCCTAAGAAGAGCCTTGAAATATTGTTTTTGTGATTACAATTTGCAGGTCTGGAATTGGCTTTCTATTGAAATATTTTCAAACATTAGCATCATCCCAGCCATAAGTAATGGTGATGGCATTTACAGCGATCACAGCTTTGGTATATGTATAGGTTTATGTTCACATTTTCTCATTCATTGGAGTTGTAACTTCAGGAAAAATTAGGTTGGTTTATTTTTTCTTTTTAGTTACAGCCTTGAACACTTGCTGTGACTGTCACTTCATGTTGAACTTGTCATACAGAATGTAAGTTGTGAGGCTGAGGAGCAATCTGTCATAAGCCATTGTATCAATAATCTCTGAAGGGGTTTGTTTTAGTCCTGGGTGGGAGGTAATCTCTCTAGATTTCTACTCTAAGTTGCATAGACAATTTGGGCTCAATAGTATTGCTTCAAAGGGATTTGTCTAGGCTGTAACACATTCACTTAAGCACTGTGCTTCTGTATAGTATGGTTATACAGTACTTCAAGCATATAAATGCCTTTCAGGTTTTCTGTACTGAATGATAACTCACCTTGTCTTTCTCAGTGAGGTAGGTAATAAATAGAAATCTGGACTGTAACTGAGACATTCTGACTTAGTTAGATCTTCTGGTGTCCTGAAAAAGACAAGTAGACTCAATTACCATGCCAGCAACTACATAAAGATTGTCAAATTAAATCCAAAAACCTATGTTTAAATAACGGTATGACAAAACCTGAGAAAAGGCAAGAATATCAAGCTCTCCTGACATTTTGACCTGAAGTTACAACACTGTGGAAACAAAGAAAAATAGCCTTTAAAACGTGCATTATTATCTTGAAAGACTGAGAGGCAGGACTTGGTCATATCCATCTTAGCCTAAAGATGTGAACAAGTGGTGCTACAGCCACTAATCCATGCTGTTTTCCTGCTTTTTATTAAGATAATCCCACAATTTATTTGATAAACATGTAAATATGTGACTAAAAGGGGAAAAATGATAGTATGCTACACTTTCTCCAGAGTCTTTCAACCAGCACCTTAATTAAGCCGCCAAAAGCCTTGTGAGTTGGATAAGTGTTATACTGAATTAGCATCACCCACTACTGATACGGAGCTATCCCAAGGTTCAAGCACAACAGCTGTCTAATGGTGTATAGTGACACTACGCACCAGGGTAGAAACCAAAGCAGCATACCACATCCGATTGAAACTGCAGGGAGACCTGAGAGAGGATTTAATTATTTCTGTTGGAACTTCTTCAGAACATTGGCTTGGCACCCCAGACCGACAGAGCATGCCGTGGAAACTTTAATGAGCTGCAGTTGTAGAGGGTAGGCTTTCTTTTAGATACCATTGAAAGACAGCAATGCAGCACACCTCAGCATCAAGCTAGAAAATGAATTCAGTGCTGACTCAGAGGACAGTGCATATACTAGAATTGCTAGCACCGTTCCTTGCAATAACTAGGTGTTCCTTGCAATAACTAGGTCTTCCTTGGAAGTCTCTCATCTACAACTGACCTAACTTGACACATCTTATCTTGTGAGACAAGGGACAAGCCTCAAATGTTATATTCCTAGGGGAAGTGGTGTTCTGTGTTCATCTGCTTTTATGTACAAAGCAATGACATATTTAACCAGGACTTCCCTCCAACCCCCTCATCCAAGATGCTTATTATTTATAGGGAGCTGCTTAAGTTTTCCAGATAAATATGTATTCAGAGTCTTTCCAAGCTATATAATGTGCTCTATAGAGCAACTCCATTTAGAATTGTTTTTTAAAAACACAAGTTATAATTTGATAGACTGGAACTGCTCCATTGGTTTCATAGATTACTGGGCATTTATTTTCCACTATAAAGATCATAATATTTACTCAATGGACCAGAACAGTTCCTTCTTAGCCTTTACTCCCTCTATTATGCCACAATTATTTAAATACAGATTCTACGTTCATTATTTATTTTGTACCTAAGCGGATGTGGATCACTTGGGTGAGTGAATAAAAGGGGCAGGGGCTGTCTCATACATCCCACCATCTTCTGAAACACTGTTTAAAGATCTAGAGATAATAGGAAGGGATTGAGGACTGATAGCTTCCACGACTATTTTTATTTGTAATATATTGTTCAGTTCTCCATCTATTTCAGTGGGAGAGTGGGTTATTCAACCATGTGTTCTGTGCGTTGCAGGTGGGAGATATTTTAAATGCTTATATGCTGACAAGGTGAGTGGTTAGGGCATGATTTTGTTATATACCTATATATGTGTATATATATGAAAGCACAGGAATAATCTCCGTTATTATTACTTTCCTGCTTTATTTTTGTATGACCTCAGGAGGCAGGAGCATAAATCCATGCTGTGTGCACTATCCTGTTATTTATTTGTGGAGAGCCAACAGAGTGCTCGATACCATATGTATGGATGGAGCAGAGGAGATACACATTCCGAAGCGCTTCTTTGTGGTATGACTAGAAGTGCTTCCTGGTGGTGCAGGTGAGATGTTACTGGTGTAGTGGTTTTCTCATGTGCAGCCAGTGCTACCTTAGACTGTCAAAAACCTGGGGATTGATTTAGCCACAGAGGAAAATTGGCAACTATTGTTGTCACCAGTGAGCATTGCCTTTGGGGTGCCCTGATGCTAAACATTGGCCATTTACATACATTTTACATGCCCTTTTATATCACATAATTCATGATCTCTGTTCCCAAATTTAGAAGAAACATTTTACCTGCATCATATTCCCTTATTTTTGAACAGGACTTACTCTTCTTTTAATTTCTTTTAATGTTTTTGTTTTATAATGAATTAATACAGAGAGTCAAACATATCCATCATGGAACTAAGAGCAATACATATCCAATCCATTTTAACTTGTGGTGAAAGATATGATCCATCAGCTTATTCCCTTCTCTAACTGATTTTTCTAGACTTTCTGTCTCCCTGAGCCAGTATGTCCTCACAACTGTCAATTGCAGCCATAGAGGAAGAGGTAAAGATCGTATTTGACGTCCACGGTTTCCTTCACTTCAGAGTTTAACCAAAGATGTTGCACAGTTTGGTTACATTTTTCTTCTACACATGATGATGGCTGAACTGCAGGATGGCTAAACTGTTGAATTTCTTGTTTTTCACACTGTGGGTTTCATCTGGCTGTGTGACTCCTTGCTTTCATAGCCCCTTTCTTCAAAGAAAACTCCCTGTCAGCAAGGTCTCAGTCTTCTGTCATGTTCTGCTCATGCCTCCCCATATTTAGCTGGTTCAGTTCCAGCTCCGCTACAGGCTTCCAAAAACACAAAATATATTCTTTCTTCCAGAGAGCTCATTCTGATTTATATCCCAGATGAGCAAATCAAAAAGCATACGAACAGTGAAATATAGTTTGGGTTTCAAAGTTATACTGAGTCACAAGAACTGAAATTTCCTGAAGCTCAGGGACTGCCTGGTGTGGGGTTTGAGCCAAAGGTGTTCTCTGCACAAAACTAGTTAAGCAAAAATATTTCCTGATTGAAAAAGCAAGGGGTGAATATCAAATGAATGAGTTGCAGAGATGTGCAGATAGTTGCAGGAGTGGTTACATGGTCAGTGCATGGTCAGTCAAGCTGCAGGCTGCTGGCAAAAGGCGGTACTGGCCTTAGTTACATATTCTTGCATTCTAATTTGCATTTACACCAGGTATTGGGCCAGATTAACCTGGCTGAGAGCTCCTGTCTTTTCTATCCCTCGATAAGGTTGGTTTTCAGATTGTTCAATGAGCTGACCCTGCTGAGTGTGCATTCACACAACCACCAGCACTGATGCAATGGGGACTTTGGGGACATGCAGCCCATGCTGAAGATGAAGATGAAGATGCTATTGGTAGCAGCCTGGGAACCAGCAAAAGCCTTTATGTGGGCTCAGTTTGGCTAGGACATCACTACAGTCATGGGAGATAGTCCCATCCATTAATGTCTGTCTAAACAGGGTCACTGCAGGGTCTGTTGGAGGGATCTAATTAGAGGTCTGTTTTTGCTTTAAAAGTCCTTGCCTGCTATTTCCCTTACTTTTCCAAACACCCTGAAGTCAACAATGCATCACAATGAGGTCAAAGCAGAGGAAAGGGGGAAAAAAATGAATCCTAGCAGCCCCAGAACAATGACAGTTTTCATTTATTATCTGGAAGTCATGTGAGTTTTAAAGTCACCAATCATCATCAAGAGAAGAATGGAGCTAGATGCTTGACAAGGAAGATGCTGTCTGTGGCAGCATAATATTCAATTTATTGCCAAGGCTACTGACTTCTGAAGCAACAGGAGAATAAGTGAAATAATTGATTTCTTACCTCAGAGGTAATGTGGCATCAGAATAACACTAGCTATGTTCGGTTGTCTTTCTTTTAAACAACTTTCCTGATTCTGTTTTAGTCCTTGAAAAAGTAGTTCTTAAGTCTGTCTTGGAGCCATACCATGAAAAAAGTAATACATTTCTTACTGTATCAAGGGTGCAAATAAAACCTAAAATACACACCTACCAAAAGCAAGGTTATGTCATCTGTCTGAGACTGCAAACAACCTGCAACAAAATCTAAATTGCCCTTTGGCATTAATTATATTCTGTCCCAAAAGAAGCATGTTCTTGCTAAAGTTTTGGGTGCAGGTCCTTGCAGAACAAACTGAGGGCATCAGATTTCCTTAACATGACCCTGCCCCATTCCTATGCCTATATATTGTCTATTTAGGGAAACATTCCACTGTCCTTGCTCATGCTGAGCAGTCCTGTAGATATAAATCATTCTGCTATGGAACCAGGCACAATTCAGCATGACTAACGGACCCTTCTGTGCTGATGAACATTAATGGATGTGGCATCATACATACTCGTAGAGATGAAATCGGTGGGACTGCTCATGGAATAAAGTGCTGCTCACTGTGAGTCAATGCAGCAACACATCACCTATGGATAAGTGAACTATTTGGGATAGGTTTCTGCCAAATAACAGAAGAGCACTTTACTGAGTTAGATGGCTTAATTGAGTCTTAACTTATATGTTTATGTCAATAATCACACTTCACAGCTGGAAGGAGCTGTAAGGATAGTAAGCCAACAAAATACATAGGTGCAGTAGTATAATCTTACAACGAGGGACTTCCTCTCTTGAAGTAGTTGTCAAATGTGGTCAGAAAGGGGCAGTTTTTAATGCTTAGCAAGCAGTTAAATTCGGCAAACTTAAATATTTTCCAAAACAATTTATATTTATTAATGGCTACTACAAAATCCATTTACTCATAATCAAGCAAAACTTGAAGGTGCTGCCTTTCTTAAGTGCCGAGAGTCAACAATATTGAACTAAATAGTGGAGGACATTCCAAGATAGTATTAACACAATTGATTTATTGATGATTGCACAATGGGAGGTTATCTTTTGTTAACTGACTCTGTAAATAAGCTCATAGACGTCTCAAGCGAAGGGAAAAAATCTATTGCTACTAGTAAGGGTGAGTTAGCCATGCCACTCCATAAAGTGTCTGCTCTGCTGCAAAACTCCTTGTGGCTTGATAGTGGCTGAGAGACATTTCTAGCAACAAATCCCAGCAGGTGCTCATGCATACATGGTAAGTGACACTCAAAATGTTTTTAGTTTGGACTATCCTGTATGTGAAATAATGCACCTTGGATTTCATAGAAAAAGACAAGCATGGAAAAAGGAGGGACCATCCTGGAACTCAGATTCACGAGTCAGGTGGTGTCATACAGCAGCTATATCTGGTCTTGTATTATTTGATCTTTCCAGGTGGTATCTGGGAAGTCTGACCCAGGACCCATGTCTGTCACATCAAGCCAAACAATTGCTGGTTCATCGAAGCTTTGCTGCTAGGTACCTCCTCATGAAATGTTTTACAGACACTTAGACTGTTTTGTTCACTAATTTCCAGCCTTCTTGCCTTAACAGCCTAGTGGAGACCATTTGGTACCCTATCTCTTCCCACTTGGGTTTCCATTTTCCTCCCAGCATTATTTCTTTCTCTCTTTTTGATCCCTCTCTGTTCTTGTTCCCTCTGGTAAACTCATTTTCATCCCACTCCAGCCCTGTTTTGACATTTGGAAAGTGCCATAATCGATCTGAATGTCCTACATCACTTGGCATAAAATCCAAGAGGGAAAGTCCTTTGCTCCTAATTTAACAGCCCTGAACTGTGAGCAAACATAATTTCTACTTTTGGCTAACAACAGCAGATAGACGGGTGGAACACGAGCACTGTGGCCACAGAGCTACTGTGCAGGGACAACCCAGAAGAGCATTTTTATTCCTGATCTGTAAAATGCCATGAGCTTTCAAGGAAATTGGCTTTTAGTCAGTGACCCTTATGAATCACCTGTACTGAGTCATGCTCCTTTCCCTGTCATATCAACACCTCAATATACAAAACCGAAACAACCTCCACCACTTCTCCAGGAAAGCACCCAAGCCCTGGGAACAAAGGCTCTGCTGTTTCCTAATCTCAAAAACAATTAAAACATCAGACTAATAGAATCTTTAAATGCTTTGACAGATGCAGGTGGAATGCTTTCTGTTTGCATTACAATAAAGCCTATCAGTACCCTTAGCATTAAAGGGCACAAGGGAACATAAAGTATCAGGGTTGAGAACAAGACCAAGCATGAAGTCTTGCACTAAAAAAAAAAGAGATTAAAAATCCCCACGTGTCATTTCTTGTAGTTCCAGCTTCTGAAACCTCTGCTAGACGTCACTGAAGCCCAGTTTAGCTTTGAGAGAACAGGGAATTCCCTCCCTCATGAGATATAGTTTCCTTTTTTATCTCCTTTCCCTTGCTCCTCAACACAAAGTGGCATTCAGTGGTTCATTTAATGACTGTAATGCCCTTGGTTAATAGGATTTCACTGCAATTCCTATCTTTTAGCTTGGCACTGGAGGCCAGTGTGCATCTGGTGTTAGCTGGGCATTTAAACGTGGCTGGAAACAGCACAACAGGCCACTCTCCCAGTATTCTCAGTGGTGATCCTTGGAATTGCTCTGACTCAGACAGAAGTCTTGCTTGTCTAGGGACTGTTATTTCTCTGCTGAGACTGAAGGTCATGCAAAGATTAAAGGCCATATCCACAAAGATATTTAGGAACTTCAAAGGAAGCGAGGTGTCTGAGGACCTTTCATGGGACTGGCCCTAATTGCATTCAGCACACCTGCCTGACAGCCAGAAGTCAGAGCACTGGCCTGCAAAACTGGTGGGAAATGCCCATGGATTCCCCTTAAAATAGCTGCTTTTTTTTTTTTTTTGTGGAAAATTAATATTTAAGTTTTTTGGGAAGAAGCCCTGAATAAAGGGAAATGTTTTTGGGTTTACACACACTCCCTTTGGGAGAGGATGGTGAACTTCCCTTTGTTCCCCCTTTTTTTACAGTTCAGGAGGAGATGAATTTATATTTTGCTTTTCAGTCCTCAGATCTGCTGTGACCCCTCCTGTGCACTTTGTGACACCAAAGTTCTTTTCCATTCTTCATTCCATCACTTTGGGATCTATAAAAAGAATGACAGTGCTGAGGGATTTCTGAACAGACTGTTTCATTCCTGTCACTGCCCCAGGAGGATTAGAGCTGTGGAAGCTAAGAGTTAGGCTCATACTTCCTTCTATCCAAATGCCTGACTCAGAGAAAAAGGCCTTTGTTTAGGAGGCCTTAATATTCCTAAGGCAGTACTCGAGATGATGTGTTTTCACATTGCCTCTCTCCCTTATATTTGGTACACTCTTCCTTGCATGAATCCAGTAATCCAAGCCATCAGTGACTCCCATTTACGTCTTTGCCACCTTTTCTAAGAATGTGTTCATTTCATTGATCCCATGTTTCAACGCAGCAGTTGTCCCTGCCATTATCCTTGACCTAATCATAGCATTTAGGGATCTGCGTGTTTCATGGTCACAGATGAGCACATGGACAGAAACTGCCTTGCAGACCTACCCATATAGCTCTCTTTAGATCCATGAGAATGGCGTGTGAAATTCCTATAAGGTCCAGTTTCTTCTGAGCTGCGAGGGCCAAGATAGTTGTACTTCATAATCTGTTGGAATGCTTCTTCATTGGCTTGGCATAGCCGGTCCTGCAGAGGGAAGAGGGGGGAGAGGATGTACTCCAGCCCTAAGATCAGATGTCGGGCACAGGTGCTGGCAGCAGAGCAGTGCTACAGCCCCCGGTATGAAATCGCAAGCTGGCCTCGTTCTATGGACCTCCTGAAAACAGCCCAAGATTGTGTATCATGAGTTATGACGGCAATATAAAACTGAAAGCTTGGCTGCATCTGTTGGTTAAAAATTGCTGTGAGAGCCTGGGAGGCTGCTAGCTCAGTGTATTAGCTAAGTCTCCAATAAGGTGGCTGAATTTTACCTTCCTCTTTAAACTCCCTCTTAGTTTTCTGTTGCTTGGGTTAATTTTGACTTCCCTTTTCTCTCACAAGCTGATGTGAATTAGTGTTGTTGATGGAGGCACCTATTCACAGTGTAAACTTTGAGTCTGGATTTGTATCTTGCTTTTTTCCTCAAATGTCATAAGGTCCTTTGACATAGAGCATCCACTTTCTGTCCCAGGGGCCACTTGCCTGGGAAGAAAAGAGATTTACTCTCTCGCTGGGCCAAGTTTTAGTTGACTGGAGACATATGTTGAAGAAAAGTTGGCAAAGGGACCAAGAACATAAAATAATATATACTGTAAAATGAGCATATAAGCATAAAATAGTAATAATAATGTAAATACTGGTACTGCACATCTAATTTTGCACTTTACAAGTGACGAAGCAACACTGTAGACAGATACAGAGCACATAAAGCCTTTTACACCTACATTTTGATAGACGTACATGTTTTTTCTCAGGGTTTGGCTGCTCATATGTGTTCTTCTGTGCGTTATTTTCTCATCTTGTATCACAAGTGAAGTATCTGGTCCCGTTCCCGTGCAAATGAATGTTAGACATCTCCTTCCAAAGGGCAATGTCAAACCTAAATGAGGAAGAGGTAGAATGGTGCTGGGTTGAGACACTCCTAAAAGCCTCTTAAGTAACCCAGGAAGGAACATCCGTAAGTGTTCCTCTTCCCTCTAAGACACTAATGAGTCACTACTTAATCACAAACTGCCTATGCAGAGCAGTACCCTCCTGACACAAAAGCAAGCTTCACCTCTGCAGCCCTTCAAAACAAGTCCTCTAGGCTTTCTTTTACAGGAGATAGTTGACCCCAGTGACCTCGCTTCTCTCCAAATCATGAGCTCATCCTATAGATGTGAGGGGATGCAGTATTCCCTTTTACTTCCTGTCTTAAACTCTGGTCTTAGCCTTAGCACAGGCTGCCCAGAAGATTGCTGTATGTCCTGTCCCTCTTCCAGCACTGGTAACACTCCTGTAATGGGTGAAACAATCCTTTTATGTAGGTTGCACATCATTTTTTTTGGGCTGTAGGAAGCACTTTGGGTCATTTTGAGAAAAAGGGTACTATATAAATGGAAGTCCTTATTATTAAATCAATAAATAATAACAGAGTTAGCTCCTTGCTGTTAGACATGCTGATTTTCACCTTGGTTGCCACACGCACAGCATGGCATTATTTTTCTATTTCCTTTATGCTCTTGATGGCTGAACATGCTATCAAAAATGATTCTCATAGAAATTTTTCTGTTGACCAAACGTTTTCAGCACAGGAGGGGCCTTGCAGAGTTGAAAAAGGGAAACTTGCCTTGCCAATAACTCATAGCTGTTGTGGCTACTATGTAAATCTCTTTATCCAATCAATCAGACATGAAATAAAATACACTGACCTGATGCTTGGCTAGCATGTAAATTCCAAGTCACATGAGGTCTGGGGAGTTATAGCGCAGAAGAAGGAGTTTTCATTCCCCATTTGTAAGATGATATCTACTGGGCTCATTAAGTGAAAATATTTTGGGGCCTGTGTCTTACAAGGTAAACTTGCTCTATTGTGCAGAAGAACATTCACTGAAATAGCTAACATGGATCATCTGATGACATTAGCTTTGTAAGTAATTTCCATGATGTCAAGGGTACACTGGAGATTAAAGGGGGATTAAGGCCTACTTGCACAGTCAAAGCATCACAGTAAATTGACTTGACTTGGCAGGCTGCACCTAAAGTTGGCAAGTTTTCACTAACTAATCATATAAAATCCAGGTTTGCGGTGTTAGTTAGACTGCACTTTCACAGGGGCCAGGAAAAGTTAAGCTTTCAAGGTGGGAGGTTTTAGGAGCCGAAGGAGGAAAAGGGAGGGGAGACTGTCAAGGAGACTTTTGCAATGTCACAGTACCGAAAGGTGCTAAGTAAAATGACGATCCTGTTTTACTGGAGAAGGCTCTGACTCTCAAGAGCAAGCTGGTTGGATTTCTACCAAAGGGCTTTTCCTCTAGCAAAGTTTATTTTTTGCCCTCCTTCTCGCTGTCACAAAATGCAATCTCCTCTTAAAGGATCAGACCCCGCACAGGAACTTCACTGAATAAAGATGAGTTTGTATTTTAAAAAGGAAACAGCTGGATTGCAAAAGCAAGGGAGGTAGGCAGCTCTTGTTTCATTAGCTAAGGGAAACTCAGGGCCCCAGAGGAGAACAACTGGGAGAGCAGCCATGACAAAGAAAAAAAAAAAGGAAACAGAAGATCATAAAGAACTAATAATGAAAAATGGAAAGTGAGAATGAGCCAAGAAAAACAGGCAATAAATAGATTAAAAAAAGAAAAGAAGAAGAAATTGTGGGGGAACAGAAATGTAAAGTGACCGAGCAGGAACAGAGCAAGGAAGAGAGCATGGATTTTCTGGAACTAAAGAAATCTGAAAATTCTCAAGATCCTGATGAAGACCTGGAAGCGTCTCATGGCTCATCTCTTGATCTCCAAACTGGTGGCCACTCCAATAGGAAAAGAAAGGAGGAGCACTGTGTATAATTGCCCAGCAATTTGTTTGCTGCTTCCGCTGGAAAAACCAGAGTGAGTTTGGCTGGGCAAGAGAGTCCAGGCTCCATCCGTGCTGATGAATTAGAGTCCATTAAGAGCAGCTTATAAAAAAATGTATCTCATGATTGTTTGGAAGGATCCAGTCAACTGTTTATCTGTGCAGTAATCACTGGATGATGAGTTGGAGGTAACCTGGGTGTGGGACTGTGCGTAGCAGGAGTCTTTGAATGGTTTCAGATGAAGAAAGAGTAGAGATTGAAGAAAGAGAGGTCTAGGAAGAAAAACAGATACTAGTCTGTCCTTTGTCTTGAAATCTGTTCATTGTGATAAGATATATAAACATGGCCAAGACTTCGTAGGCCAAGAGAGAACAGATTTTTTTTCAGCTGCCCTTCAATTAGATCCATAATAATCCTGCAGCTTTATATGGTTTACAGATGACACTTTGCCCACCAGAAATGGTGCTATTCTTTAAATTGTGCTGTGCTCATTAGGTTTTAATAGAAGCAGTTGTTTAAAGGGTGGGTGGGGGCAAGAGGGGGAATGCACTTGGTGATGCATAGTGGAATGTACATTAATCTTGTTAATGACAACACAGTTAATGGCTGGCAAAACATTACTTTTGAATTAACCTTTCTCTTGTGCAGGCTATACTTGAGAAACAGAGCCAGGACACCGAAGATACAAGGAAAGTGCATGAAGACAGGCATACAGGATTTCCTATGATTTTATGTTGTTCTTAATTAGGAAGCATATTGGCAGCAAATGCTAACATGTGTTGGGATGTTTAGCTGTAGCCAAATAAATGTTTTCTATTACAACTCTGAATTCTTTGCCTAGCCAGAGCCCATGCTGTTCTGTTCATGTCTTACAAAATCCCTTTATAAGTCATTTTGGGGGCCAATTTTCTGTTGGCTTATACAGCAGAGTTACTTTGAACATATGCACTCAGACTCCAGAAGGGTCATTGTCCTCACTTTTTTTTTTTAAATACTAATTTTTTTTGGAGTGATAAATGGGGAAACCCTTCTTATGAAGTGCTTCTGTAACCCAGCTAAACAATAGCCTGCACTGAGCATGCTCACTTAAAGAAAAATGTAGAGAATGGATATAACTGGTTTTCTGCTATCACATGTTCACACATAGGCTGAATGAATAATCCATAATGAATCATTTATCTGACATTTAATCTCTTTCCCCTGTTTATGAATGTCTGCAGATACTCTGCTGGTTTCTTATTTTTTTTGGTTCTTTTTGTCATTTCAGGTTATTAGTTAAATAATTTCTGGTCTGGCTTATAGGTTATTTGAGAACAGTTTGCCTGAGTACTCACAATTTATAACTCCTGCTGCTTCAATGACGTGAACACATAACTAGAGTCTGTCTTGAATAGTGTAAATTTTTCTTGTGCAAATGGCAATTTAGGTTTTTCCCTCTGCAAATATCCTGCTCCATTTACTTTAATTATTATGTGAATTTTTCTTGATGATCTAGCTACCTCTTGGTAGGAAATCCAATGGTGTCCCCCACCTCTGTGTTTAAGTTTTGTGTGGTCAACTTGTTTATGCAGAGGTTGAAGGTTTCTGAGGCTGATTATCAGACAGTATGGTCCCCATGTATCATCACGAGGTATAGCTCCTGTCTACACAAAGCAAGTAGAACAGTTGTCACAGAGGGCATGTTTAAGTGAGAAGGGACTTCAACACAATGATCTGAGTTGCTGCACTACCTTTCTCCCGGCCCAGTGTTTGTTTTGGTGGAGCTTGACATTGTGTATTGTGTGCTCAGGTAAGCAGAGGCCTGATTCCCTCCTGCAATGGGTGGAAGATCATCAGTCAGGTGCAAAACCACTGTTGATTTCATTTTTAAAAACAGAGGGTTTGAGTTGAACATGCTGAGTTTGGTTTACATCCATTTCATAATATCTTTGCATGCTTCTGTTCCAAACTGTTATAAAGGCAGGGAATATAAGACATCTGTCTTCTTGTGAAAAGCCTCAGACTGTCACTATGGAGGCACTCATCCTAATAAAGCCTTCAGCACTAAGGTGAAAGAGGAAGATGGAAGAGAATTCCTTAGTGATAAAGACCCTGTATGGATTCAAGACATACTTCATCCTTTCTGAAATAACAGAAACACTCCAGAAAGCTGGAGTGACTCAATGTATAAAATAGAGCTGCAGAGGCAGCTAGCGGGAATAACTACTAGAGGACATAGATAACTGAAGAGGTTAAAGGTAATTTTGGCTAGTAGGGAAAGTATAGCTACTAGCTACTAGGATTGCCTATGAGTCTGGACAAGCCTCTTCTCCCTGCCTCAATGTCTGGTAGCAGCAGAGTTGCTGGTGGTAAATACTGCAATGATTTGAGCTGTTAGACAGTAAAAACTGTTTTCACAGATTTCTGTGAGTCATTTTTAAGGTTATGTGCACAAATTCATATTCTGGGCTGATGAAGAATTTTTTCTTCAGACCATTGTGTAAATAATTCAAGCTAACTAGTCTCAAAGTATATCATAGTTATTATCAACGTATGCTTCTGTTTACTAGTATAATGTTTGGCTTCTGTCATATTTTGATTCCAAGGTTCTTTGGGTTTTATGATCAAAAAGTCCTTTGCTTCCCTCAGGTGTTAATGAAAAAAAAAAAAGGAAAAAAAAGGATTTATCTGCCATGACTGTTTTGCATGGACTGTTTTGCTGCCAGAGGGGGAAAGAAGGTGCTCAGGGACTGCCCATTAAGTAGCATGTACAAAAGACAATGAACAATGGAGCTAGAAATAACTCACAACCATGTAAGTATAGCAATTGTTCTGTGTTGCTGCAAATATCAACTTATGGTGAGAAGAAAGAAGACAAGTTGCAGTATTTAATTACTTGTGAGTGTGATTAGCTGCTTGAAACCTTAAGGACCATATCACATCAAAATCCCATACCATAAAAAGAAACTTGTTCTTAATTTTCTTGTCAAATTGGATCCCATTAATCACAGTAAATGTTTCAAAACCATTTGGCTGAAGAACTCGGATAACAGGAGGCTTTCAGGAGGTCACACTCCGTGACTGGCATTCTTGACCCTCTGTTGTCTCAGTTTCTCATATTCTGGCTTCAATCTAGCTGTAGTAACCTGGCTGTCTCTGGGCTAGATCGCTCTGTTACCGCTATGAAATCCTCCATGTTGCATTGGACTGGACTGTTCAACAGAGCACACAGGAAGGAGAAGTGGCACCAGCAGCTCAGCCATGCCTTAGAGTTCAGCTTCAAAGAAAGGTAAGGTGCTTGTGAACCAGCAGAGATTATAAGTAGACCTTTGGAGTCCAAACTGACATTTAAAGGCTTGAGGCCTGATGTAGAGCAAAGAAATGTCAATCTTTGAACGAGTCAACTGGGCTGGTTTGTAGGAAGGAATGTCAAAGGAGAGCATACAGTCACCTCTTAGAGTTGGAGTAAATGTATTTAATTGCTCTGATATGATTAGGTTTCTTCTTGATTTACCTGTGAATGAGCATCACAAGAGCTAGAGTTGGTTAACAGATGTTTGAAATGACTTGGGGGAAACACAGAGACTGGAAGACCTGTTAACGTTTGACTGAGGGCAATAACATGTAAGTCTGCCTTATATTGAAGTTAAATCATCCCATCTGATGTGTTAGGAGCTGGATCTCCGCATTTGTTCTTGTGGCTCAGAGACACATTTGAACCATTGAGTGGTTATTCACACCTAACCCTTTTTAGGATCACCTATTATTCTTATTAACAACTGTAAGCACTACCAAGAAGGAAAAAAAATAATACCATTCTTTCCACAAAAAGGTAAAAACATAATAGTGAATTAAAGTTCTAAATGATAGGACTGTTAACATAATGCCTTTTGTCTAGAATGAACTATAAACCACACATATATACAACAGAGAAAACCCTCTAAATGTGTAATGGACAAAAAAATATATATATAATAAAACTGTTGAAAGAATGCATTTTCTCAGCACCAAGGCTATCCATAAAATTTTTACAGTTTTCCACTATATAACATTATCCTTCATAAAAAAATGATATTTTAAAGCAAAAAGGTTGGCAAAAGAAACAATTGGTAGTTAACGGAAGGACAGGATTACAGCACTGTGCCTTTGCTGTGAACAGTGGAATAGAAAATGAAAAACATTTGGGGCACTATATGAAGCCCAGCAGTCATGCTCCATATGGTTTGAAGAGTTGAGCAATGCTTGACAAAGATTTTACGACTTCATTTTCTTAACATTGAGTATTATTCTTTCAATCTAGGTCTCCCACCCCATTCCTTGTCTTAAATTTCTCCTGTTTTTCAGACAAAGAAATCTATTTTATTAGTAAGTGCCATTTATGTTCAGTTTAATCACATCTGGTTTAATACACTGTTTTGTTACCAGCATACCCTTTCTGAAGAATGCCCTGTAATCAAAGTATTGAGGCAAAATGGAGGTAATCTGGTCCCCAGATCCTCTAACAACTTCCTATGTGACTTGATGCAAGTTATCTCTTTCTATTTCAGTTTCCCAGCTGCAGAATAGAACAAATAGTACTTCTGTATATCAGATATCACCGTGATGAGTTTTAGGATAAATAACTAGTCATCTGTGTAAGAGGACAGGTCAATATTTCTGGATAACTGGATTTGGAGTGCAGCACTGCCTGGCTCCCAAACTTGTGTTCAGACAGATCAGAAGGTTAAAATTGTATCTTTTAGCCTGCACCATGACTTTCAAAACCAAATATCTCTTCCCTCTGTCGTAATACAGATTGATTAGTTACTCGTTCTTCAGTATTTAACCTACTGCCATGTGTGCTGCCGTCAGTGGAAGGAAGTCTATAACCTTTCCAGGAAATGCATGTGGATTATCCTTATTTTTGTTTGATATTTAAATCATTAGGCACAGCTGGGGATTTGGTCAAGTTGTACTTATGTAGTGATGTGCACACTTGTCATGAAAAGAGAATTCCTTTTGCAAAATGCACACCGTGAGAAGAAAGGGTATTTGTGTCTCATCTCATCAAAAGGAAGTTGGGAGGTTCATGGAGAACTCAGCACAGGTAAGCAGTCATTTATGTATGAGACAAGTAGCACGTTTACACTGACTTAAACTGAAAAATTCAGACCTAAACCCAAACTTTTTGAAAGTCTGAGTATTTAGATCTGTGGTCTTAGCTTGGATGAATCCCTAAAAAGGAATTACTGTTGTCATTTATTGCATCAATTCACATACTATGCAGTACAAAATAGATCTTTCCTGAAACATTCCTTTTCATTTCATTTATTTTACTTCCCAGTGAAAGACAGCATTCCTCTAACGCTTCTTCTGCTGCATCTGAGTGCATGCCCTCACATGTGGATCTCACATGCAGTGGTATTTCAGATGGCATGTTCTGTATTAGGTGGATAGAATATCGCTGGTGGTATGTTTTATCCCATAGACTCAGTACACTGGGAGAGCACTCAGCTGGTTAATATTTCATATGGATTCTTTTCTCTTTTCTTTCCAACCATCTATGTAAACTTTAAGACAGACGGTCTGGTTTTAGGAGGTGATTTCCTTGCTGTGGATTAAGGATCCATTTGTGAGTCACTCTTCAGGCACTTCAGAAGAGTAGATTTCAGACCTGAAAGAATGTATTGTAAACAGAATAATGTGCTTTCAAAATTGGCTCACGTACCAAATTATGTATTTACTTAATACACCTTAATGGCTTTTGAAGAAGCCATTAGGCTCTATTGCGTAAATAGTACGTATACCAAAATATGTATTTAACCTAGATAGGGCAGTTTTCCATTGTTGGTTTTTCTTCCTTCTTTACAAAGTTTTATCTTCATGGCCTTTTTAAAGTCTATTATTCTTGAAGAATTTATCCTTCAGGAGATTGTTTTGGACAGTGGCAGCTGAGAGGACAGGGGGGTGAGGGGGTTCTTGAGTTTAAATGTGGAGAAAGAAGGAAAAGCTGTCAGAGCATCTAATAGGACTTTTCAGACCTTGGAGTGGGGAAAGGAGAAATTCAAATGTTATTAAGCAAAACAATTCTCTTAAAAGGAGGAATCCCACAGGGATCTGTGTCCTGATCCTAACTTAGGGAACAGGATTGGGTTTCTGCATCAGTTTCATGTTTTCACATTGGGCTGACTGTGAAAAGACCTATACCTTCATGAAAGGGGTATGTAAAAGAGAAAGAGCCCCTTCTCTGCTCCCACTACCAAGGTGCAGGACCTGACTATGGTGGGACCTGCAGAGGGCTCCTCATGTCCTTAACCCTGCTTTGGGCCAGGATACAGCCTGCTGCTGTGAGCCTGGTAGTTCAAAGGGACCTTAAATTGTGCTGGGATTTCAGGCAAAGAACTTAAGCTTTCTATTTGGTTCTCCATCCATACATAAATATGGAGAACTGAGATAATGATCCTTGACAGTGCAGTGGCTTTCTAAGGATCACTTGATTGGAATGGAATTCATTGTAGGAATATTAAATGTGAGAGGGCTGCTAAACCAGTTGGGACTGATGGGAAATAAGTGGGGAAATAAGTACAAACAAGCTAAACCAGCTGTGTTTCACTGTTTAACTGCTACCTCCTGTAACTGGCACAGCAAGCAAACCATATATCTGCTAATGTTGCAGGTGCACTCTCAGCAAGCTCATAATGGAAAAAATATCGGTAAATAACTGCTCAGTTACAGCAAATGCCAAAAATTACAGCCCATGTTATTTCCAGGGGATTCCACCAATCCTAGCCATGTTCATCAGTTTGGAAACAATAACAAACCCCTATCAAAACTCCAGAAAACGATGTTATCTTGCTCAGAAAATGTGATGAGAACTAGCAGCTAAGTGCTAAAAATAGAAGTGTGGTATGAAGCCTTGTAACTTTGGCATACAGTCACGAAGTGCAGGGTGAGAGAAGGAGTGGAAGGCATTCCTGTCACTGGGCAAGAAAGAAATGAATGATGGATACATAGGGGTAACCAGCATAAGGGGAGAAGGAAAATTTCCTAAGTTTTAATGGAACTTACTATAGACTTTCGTGGTTTTGTGGGCTCTGGAAGGTTCCTGTCTATATTAATCAGTCTATTAAACAAACACCTCTGCAAATAGTCTGTGCAAACTCCTCGATCTGGTTCACCTGGGTCAACCAGCAGGGTGGAAGAAGGCAAGAAGACTTATTGGACTTCTTAAGAAACTTGTTAATTACAAGTACAATCAACCTTGTGAAAATGAATTCAGTGCTAGGAATCTCTGGCATGAATTGCTCTTCTGCAAAAATCTCTTTTTAACAATCTTCTTGCCTGTGTAAGGTATTTCCACTTAAAGTAGGTTTTGGATATACTTGAAATTGCCTTGACAATTTCTAAAAGAAACCAAATTAATTCCAAATTTATATTAGGAAGGATAATAAAAGAAAAGAATAATAAAAAAAATTATTATAATAATAATAATAGAACCGGACTACTGCTAGTAGGTCCACTAATGATGCAGGTTTTCATCATTAACTTGAATACATATATGAACAGAGAAGTGTACAAGAAATGATTTTGTACAAATGTATTCAAACAATGTTATCAACTGCAGACCAAAAATGCAATTGGAGCTGTATTGTTCTTTTTCACTGACTTTTTGTTGACCACAGGAAAAACTGGTTTGAAAGTAACACACAGTAACAGTCTAAAGGAGTGAAAAACTTGTAGAGCCAGTTTGAGTTGTAAGGGTGTGCTGACTTGTGACCCAGACATGATGGTGGTTTTAAAATAGAATTGAAACAAAGAAGTTCTGTTGTGCTTCTTCCGTATTGCCTCTAGGAAATCAGACTGTCTCCTCCACTCTTGTCCCACAGACCTTCGTCCCATCTCTCTCCTCATCTACTCTGCCACACTTTTTCCTCTTGGAATCTTGATCTTTGCACTTTGTTGCTTCCCAGTAGTGACCATCCCATCCCATAGCTAAGACTGGGCTTTTCTTTCACTGTTCATTTATTCTTACTCTGTTTAATAAAACTGCTCAAACCTATTTTTTCCTGTTCAGTGATTGACCTCAATAAATAATATGGGGTTTTGTGCCAAATTACGGGGTTTTTTTCGTGGAAGGATAAAAACCTACCCTAGAGAGGACTAATTTTATATATTTCAAATGTTTTCTGATTTATATGATTATCATCCTGAAAGAGTTTTAGATATATTTCTGAATGACATAAGGTTTCCAAGTAAAGGTTCTCTCTGAAAATCAAAGTAAAAATATTTCCTGAAGTTGTTTGCAAAGTTTGATCAGAACTACTAAAGATATGGTTATGCCCCTTTTGTCCCCTTTGAAATTGTATCTTTATTTTCAATGTTTGGGGAAGGAAGAGACAAACTGAACTGGCCAGTGTTTTAGATTAGATACCATCTATAGGATAGAATTCTGGTACTTCATAAAGTTTCTATCACAATAAAACCCTTATCTTTATTAGTCTGTAGCTGCTCCCTTAAAACCAGGCAGTTTGCATCCTTTTTTTTCTCTCAGGTACTGGGAAATTATTCATTCCTGGTGTTCCATCAGGCATGTCAAAGACAAATATTTCTGTGTGCATCTGTAGCTGGGCCACCCATCCTGAATATGTAGCTCAGCTTCTCATGCCAAAAGTCTCCTGTGTTAAATTTCATGCTGCATTTTCTCTGCATTATTTACAGGTGCTATTTTTCTTGCTATTATTAAAAAGCTAAAGCTGAGTTGTATTCCTAATTTTACTTTAGGACCTGTTGACCACTGTAAGATAAGTCCATTAGGAAAGTGTAGTTTTGTCTTCACTGAAGGATTGTGGCTCCAATTGTAAGAAATTTGCCAACAGAGCTTCTAGCGGATTACTGATGGATAACCTGACATATATTTTTGTGCTTACAGGTTTCACAGTAGGGTTTATAGACATGATCGGTGACCTGTTTCCATGCATGTTCAAAGAAATTAGATGGCTTCCAATCATACACATGTGGATAAGCACATTTTAAGAGGAAACTTATTGTTTGGAGTGATTGCTCCTCAAAAGTTCATAAAGATGTGGTGAAATGCTTAGGCTGTATAACTTTAATTGAAAGTATTTATCCATCTCTGGTTTCAACAGATGTCTGAACAGGGGGAAAAAACCCCCACCCTGTAACAAAACATCAGTCTGCTTCCAGACTTCCCATGCTAAAGTTTTTACAGTGGTCAGTGGTAACATGTACGCATTTTTCTCTCATGCTTTTGTAAAACCTTATCTTCTCAAAGACTCCTTTTTAAGTCTTTAATTTATCTTCTTAAAAAGACGTCTCTTTCCTTTACACTGTTTGCTGCTACCCTGTTTGTATTGCCTGATTTTCTGGTTGAAGATAGTTACTTTTTTTGCACTGAGGAAACTTGTGTTTTGAACCTCATGGGAAAAACACTGAAACATTTGGATCCATCTGGTTAGACGTGGGAATGTTATGATCATCGGGATATCAAAATGGTAACTGCTATCAATCAGTTTGGCAAATGGTAGATTTGCCTCTGCTCCGGCTCTTTCTGGATGGTCTAGAGTTTTTTGTTTGCCTAATTATATGCTTACTCATCCTCCAGCAATGTCTTTCTGTCCCTACTCTTCATCACCACTGGTTGGTATTTTCCTCCCCAATGACAGCAACCCTTCCACTGCTCTCGCCGCTTGCCATGCTCTCCTCAAATCGTATCTTTCCGTAGGGGATGCACAAATCCTGTTGTTTTACATCATATTGTCATTGCAGCCACAGGCATGTGCCTGCACATGTCCCCTAGCAAGGGAGAGAAATGTGTTTCCTCGTGCCTGTGCTTGCAGCATGTGCAATCCACTCTCCTCCCCCAGCCTCTCCCAACCACATGCATCCTGCCTGCTGGGGCTGTGCCTGCTGCAAGACTCAAACCAAAGCTGCCTCTGGCTCAGCAATTGGTGTGGAAAGGAAATGGAATCATGCAACAAGAGGTGAGATGCTGGGTGCGCTTAAGAGGAGGGAGACTGAGAGGTGCAGGGTGGCAAACTTGCCTCTGTCTCCACATTGATGCTGCTACTAAGCATCAGTGCTTAAACAGACCTGCTTTTAAAAAGGTTTTTGTGAAAATACCCCCTTAGCAAAGGGACTGGGCTCCTTGTAGTCACTGGTGTTGAAAACACTACATATTATGTTTATAACAAAAATATTGCCTTAGGCTCTATTTCATAGTCAAACCTTATTTAATAGGGCATGTAGAGCATCCCATAGCAAGATGAAGGGAGATGCCAAAATGCGGCTGCAGTCAGCGTGTCACAGCCACGACTGCTGGGCAATGGCTGGAAACCTGCTTGGTAGTGCTCTGTGTCATTGTCATTTGATGCAATACGCTTCCATAGCTGGCCCATAAGCACATGCTGAAATTCCTGAGCATGTGCGTAAAGTTAAGTACTTAAATGCTTTGCTGAATAGGAATTGACTGAACATGTGCTTAAGTATCCTGCTGAATTACGGCATTAATCATTTTTACAGCTGACAAAATCACTGCCCCAGAAAAATATTCTCCAATTAGAATGAGTGGGATTATTTCTTTCATTTGTGTGAAATAAGTGTGCTCCCAGTGGTACTGAACGTGTTCTGTTTTCTGTGATATTAGAAATCATTTTCCATAAGATTTCATACTGCTCAAGAGAAAACTTGAAAGATTTTGGAGTTGATCTGGTCCCTGGATTTGGGTTTATATTAAGAAAACATTGTAAGAAAAGACATAATGGGCCAAAAATATGCACTTGTTTTTTTTTAATTGACTTCACCTAAAGGCAGAACTTGGGCCAGCGTGTATGCTCATTAATCCTCTCTTGTGGAAGCTACTTCTTTCCATATCTGTTTTTAATTTGTTTGTAGACACTGAATGTAGTTTTTCATATGGTGTAGTGCTTCTTTTCCTTTCTTATTTCCTTCAGTCTTTTCATAATAGAGTTCAAAACCAGAAAAAAAACCCCTACCCCAAACCACCAAACCAACCCCTTTTGTACAAGCAGCCAGTTAAATAGATAATAATGGTAATTTTTCTGCTCTGCTAATGATGATAATATTGATATTTATCAATAACAAATAGCATGCAAGCGCCTGGATGAACAGAGTATTTTGCACAGTGGGGTTTTCTATTTATATATAAAACACTATGCGGTGAAGGCTGCTAGCAGGCAGGTGAGAGAAGCTGAGCAAAGAATTGCCTCACAGCAGAGTGCCTGGTAACAGCAGAAGGGAAATTTAGTCCAACCCAAGAGCAGAAATAATCCCTGCAGTAAAACCGCTGCAGAATCTGTAATCTCAATATCCAGCCCAGCAAAGACCATGAATCTCAGGGCTCAGCGAAGTGAGCTCTCACTGGAAGCAGTGTGGGGCTCACTGTAGATAATTTGGAAGTGCGAAGGTCCAAGGAATGCCTGCTGGTCATCAAAGCTAAGCCTAGGCAGCCTGGATGTTTCCAACACACTGTTTAGCCTGCTATGCAATCCCTTTGGTGTTCAGTGCGTTTTATTTCATTAAATCTGCAAAAGGGACTTTGAGAGGCTTTATCTTCAGGAGATAAATTTACAGCTGCTTTGCTTCCTATATTATGTTTACATTTTGAACCTGTGTGCCTGAATATTACCTCTTGGTAAAGCTGTCTCTGTAATTATTGATTTTGAGGCTTATGATTGTTCGCCAGACAAGGGGAAGGGAGAGAGGGAACGGTGATCACAGAACAAGCAGCTATTCCAAGACCTTCAGAGGTGACTCACACAGAAGCATATGGCCCAAATACCCTGCCAGAGCAAAGTACTGCTCCTACAGTGACGTCCCCTGAACTTGGTTGCTGAGGCCAATTTAGGATATGACCTTTGAGTTTCATTGCAGCAAATGACTTACAGCATAGCTAGAAACATGTATAAGGTGTGCCACGCTCACTTTCAGAGGTTCTGGGTGGAACAGGGACTTGGTTGTGGGCTGACCATCTGAACATATCTGGGTGCTAAATCTAGGCATGAGGGTGGCTAGAGAGAGCTTAGGTGCTTGCTTTTGGCATCGCCCATGGGTCTGACTTGGAGCATAGCCCTAAACCAACTCTGAATACAGGCAAGTTCAGGAGCGTCCCTCCCTAGATGCCACATATATCCAGCTCCACTGCTCTAATCACAGGATCACAGTTTGTTATGCTTATAGTCACTACCAGATCCAAAGGAGACAATATTACCTTTTTAAACAAAACAATAAAGCAATAAACGAACAATAAAACCAGCACTCCAGATGTCTTTCCTATGTTAGATAACATAAAACTAAAGAACAGCCACAAACATACACATTTTCCTATTTAGTATCAGCTACAAAACATTTCTACATAAGAGTCCATACTAGAAAAATCCCAACTTTGAATGGTCATTTGTATATTTTGTTTTCTTAGGCCTAAATGTATTTCCTAAATCACACAGAAAAAGCTTTAAGTTTGTATTAGTTTTCACTTGAATTTTCAGCAGCAACACCAGCATGTACATTCCCCTCCCTATTCATGTTTCGCTTGACATGTTTCATGTTACAGTGGCCGTGTGAGAGACTTTGAGAGGTGTTATCTTTGATACAGGAATTTATGGCCATTTTCCTATCTACCGTATGTTTACATTTCGAATCTGTGTTGAACATTTGTTATACTTACTTGTTGTGTCTTGTCTTAAATTAGATCATAAACATTTTGAGGCAGGGACCATGTCTTCCTGTATTCTGCTTGTCTGTTTGGGCCCTACTCTTACGGATGTGGAACTGACTGGGGGTTATTGTAATAATAAAAATAATACTGTTAGAATTTCTTTTGTCCTCATAAAGAAATGTGCAACTGTTGTTATCAGAACATATCAGAGAGTAGGGTGCTTAAAAGAGATTGTAGAGTTGTAATCATCTTTGCAAATGCTTTGAACCTTAGTGTTGAAAGGGAAGAAAGAAGAGTTATATTTTGATTTATAGAGAGTCTTGGCAAAACCATTCCCATAGTTGCCAAATTCCAAATATTACCCATAGATGTGCATGTGCAACTAACAAAGGTTTTTGAACAATTACCCCTAATTGCCCTCTTTTAATATTCTGGTGAACAGAAAAATCTTCATTATAGGAACACACGGCTTGTAAATGAAAAGGATGAAAGCTCATGAAAGGACGGAGGCAGACCATACGTCATCCCACACCTATGCACAACGGGATGCATTAAGGAAGCATTTATGGAGAGGCATTCCATCAAGTCAAGGTGTCAGTGGACATATGGTCTCTTTCACCATTAACTCAGTGAATTTCCATACCTTTCCACTGGTCTGTATTAATCTGACTTTGTGACGATCAGCTTTGTTTGATATCGTTCAGGCTTTGCTCTGAAAATGTCCGACATGCATATGCAAAATTCATGGAAGCAAATAACTAAAAATCACCTCTTTGAGCTCCCTTTTTGCAAAAGAGAAACTTAAAAAACGACGAGTCAAACAGAAACATATCAGACAGAAATCAAGAAATATAGGTACGAATACTTAGGTGTATCAATATAGATAGATACCTGCTTGACCCTATTTCTTGAATGGAAAAAATGTGTATGTCTTTGAAATCCAGTGTAGAATACTGGCACCAGCTTGTTTGGCATGTGAAGGTGTACCCATCCATCTTATTCATTAGTTGTGGTCCCAAAGATGTCACTGTGGTGCTAGTAATTGCTAATAAAATGCACATGTAGAGATGCTTGTAATGAATGTTAACGCAGGAGACAGTACTGCCAGGAGGTAAAGGGTGACAAAATTAAGCCTCACTTTTAGCTCTTCTAAAACCAACTTCCACCTTTTCTGTCCTCAGTTGGCTTCTGGGACCTATTGGAGAGGATGAAGAGGAGGGGGAGTCTTCCTCCTTTTCTGTGGCCTTTTTTCACTCTTCTGTGGATATCTGTCAAAGTTTATGTAGAGGAGTGTGTGGTTATCCTAAACTCAAAGCTAAATTAATTTCCCTTTCTGTGGCTCTATTGTCATCTCAGAAGATACCACACAGGCACCTTCAACATCAAAGAGATGCTGAAAAATAGTTCAGACTAGCTAGAAGTTGTTGTTATTATTATTATTTATTAGGATAGACTATTTTTTGCATCTGTTCACCTAAGCACTGATTGTAGCCCTAAATCTCTGCAGCTTCTATCAGGGAAAACTTGAATGTAATGACATTGTGTTTTTCTTACAAATAATTAAAATAACACTAAAAATTCCAAGAAGCCCTAATGCTGGGAGGGGGAATGGGGGACACACGACCCCCATTCTCTCCAGGGTGAGTGGAGAGAGAGAGGGAAGGAATTTGTAGAAATGCTAGGTGGGAATAAGAAAGCTTTTAAGACAATCATTGTAATAATACCATCATAATAATGCCTTTATCTTGAGGGAAAAAAGAAAAATCATCAGCCGAGCAACCACCACTGAACCTGGGACTAAAACAATCTCCCTGAATTTTTATTTGTCATAAAGCACTACTTTTTTTTTCTGAGGGAGAAAAAATATAACAAAACATATGTCTTGGTTTTATCATGACATCTTGTTTTTTACATTACCTTCTTTCTGTCCTAGACACTTCACCCAGGCTCCCTGAAAAGTCTCACTCCTCAATCAGAGTGCTTTACACACTTGGATTGAACAAAATATTGCTGTGTTTAGTAGTTCAAATTCAGGGGTCCTTTCATGAATGTTTAGAAACATTAATATAGTAGAGCGGGAAAACTGCCTGCATACACCTAGTCCATTACATTTTCCTGGCAGAGAAAATGTTGGCATGTCACACTGCTGTATACTTCCTAGCCATCCAGTATAGTCTGCGTATGTAGTACATACGTGTGTGTTTAATATATATTTGCACAAAGAATATTGTTATTCCCTGTGCATTTTATCTGATGCTTACCAGGAAGAAAAAAACCTAGCGGACTGAAATTTGGAATGAAAAGTCAAATGAGTGTAGATCCCTTACTTAACTTGGATCCTAACGACACATTGTTGTTTTAGAATATATGCATTCAGAAGATCAAGCTATTAGAGAAAAATTCTTCATCCTGAAAAAACAGGCTTATCACTGAATCAGGAAGTGCCAGTAATGTCTCCTCTGGGATGCTTGTTTTTAAATTGCCTTTTGGGAGGCTTTTATGACTGCATCCACATCAGTGCTGTGATTCAGAGCAGTGATGCAGCTTTGAAGCAAATCCCCCAGACTGTCCCACTTACTGTGCAGTGGTTCAGTTTGCAGAATGATTTTGCAGTACATAAGCTGTTTGGAGAAAACTAAACTGGAAGCTTTGATCCAGGCACGTGCCAAATGTTCTCCAACTCCTTTTACAGGAATAAAAGGCCAAACCAACGACTAGACCTCCAGAAAGCTTGGAATCACACTCTGAGATATTTCAGTTCAGGGATGCAGGCTAAACCAAGTTTAAAACAATCCTGTTTCTCTACCTCCCCTGTAGTGCAGATAAAGAAGCCTCAGCACCAACTACTCCAACCTATTGATCTGCTCCTGTGGCTGCAGCTGCCTTGAGAAAGTAGATGTAGCCCATGACATCTTGAAAGTATTCCAGACTTTATAAATGTCTTCTGTGTTGTGTTAGTTGTTTTTCACTTCTCTGTTGCTTGGATCTGGTGCAAATATTCTTAAACGATCTGAGCTTGTGCCCATTTTGTTTTTGTTTTGTTGCAAAATTTAGGATCAACTTAGCTTTTTTTACCCCAAAAAGATCATACTGCGCTGTAAAGCTTTTGGGCAATTTGTGAATTATGTTTTTCAGCTTCATTGAAATTGATCTTTATGGTGATACTTAAGAAGACAATATAATTCCTGCTCTCTAAAAAGGTGAAAGGGAATTGCAAGAACTATAAGAAGTTTTTCACAACACTTTTGTCCTCAGGTTTTCAAAACTCTCTAATATTGCCCTACAGTTGAAAACAGTCAACTCCCAAGACCACATTATATCAGTGGGCACCAAAACTTATGATCAAATGAAAGCAAGTTGGGATATTTTGATCTTTTGGTAGAACATGTTTGCTTTTACAGATTATTTAAATTGTGATTTTTAATTTAGATATTCATCTCTTTTGTATGTTTTTCCTTATGTGCTTGGCCTCATTAACCTGTCCTGTTGACCTGCATCATTCTCATGTTGACAAAGATAGGTGTTATGAACCTTAGAATGTCATAAACACCTCGAAAATGTGACCCTACTTGCATGCAGTGGGGAAGGTTTGACAGCATTACACCAGTCATCTGATAAGCTCGGGTCAAAAGTCTTCCAATTGCTTGCCTTTTGTTTGGGTGTCAAGGAGGCAAAAGCTTTTCATGTTTTTAATAAACAAATTAATGAAATACTTACAGTACATTGAGTACATTAACTCTTAGGTAGCTAGTTTTCTTCTGGGGCCATCTTCCCAAAGATCAGAGGCCATAAATGCGGTTTCAGTTTTGCAGGAAACAAAGAGGACAGTATATTTCAGTAATCCTTTCCTGCATATAGTTAAGATTCCCTTTTTTTTCTCCACTTTGGCTTACTTTCTAGAGGCATAGTAACACTTGCCAGCTAAGCCAGATGTAGCATTTCAACCAAAAAAATGCACCGGATGCACGTTCCAAGTTTGCCAATGGCTATGCATGAGGCTGGAATGTCAGAGCAGGAGCGGCGGATTAGGAAGATAGTGTTCATGTTACTCAAGGCAAAAGGAGCCCAAAAAACGTCTCTAGAATTTCACTGTTTCAGCCACTTTTTCTTCATAGATATAACGCGTTTGTTTGGTAACAGTTTCATGCTCCTCACAATCACTCATTATAGTGTTGCTTACATTTTCAAGATACTAACCAATTAGTCCTCATATGTATGCTCCATGGTAGTTTAGAAAGTCTGGTTTATTTTTTTTCTCTAATACAGAGAAAATAAAAAAGTCATTTGCTTACCTAAGGTGACATTAAGACCATGACAAGCTATCTTTATAATGTCCCCAGTTTTCCTTTCTTCTCCAGACAAATATATGGTTTCTTAATTTTTCTGAGCTAAAACTTATTTCATGTAAAATAGCTATTAATCATGCACCTTTGGCTGGGAGTGATCATCTACCTATTACTTTCCTGTGGGGTCAGATGACCCGGTATAACTGTGTGATGGAAAATAACTAAGCTCCATCTTATTTGCCACGACTCGGTGGCGGCTTTTTTAGCTTGCATTTTATACTGATTTAAACCATTATTGTGTTGTCTCCTATCTAACACTTCCCATTTTTCACCCTCAGACACAAAAGCATGCTGCACAAATGGGTGAGCACCTTCAGGCTCCCTTTGCAGGTAGGGGGAACCAAGGGCAAGAAGTTAACTGAAAAGCCAGGGAAATATTCCTCCTGCTGGGAGCTTTAGCAGAGGGACTTCCAGACTAGACATAGAAACCTGAACTTCCATCTTCTAAGGCAGTTGAGAGTCCTCATTTTAGCAGAACATCAGTAGATGTTACATTTACTAGATGCCTATCTCAATCAGGTTATGCTTGCTGTCATTTGAAGCGTTATGTTTTTGCTTGTCTGGAAATGCTTCTTAGATGGTCTCTGGTGCTTTAATGCTACAGTCAAATCATTGCATGCTATAAATGTAGTTCAAGATGTGTTTTACTGAAATTCATTGGATGCTGTGAATTTCTATGAGGTAGGTTGCTGGAAGTAATCAAAGCTACTGAAACAAATTGACTTCTTAGACCTGTGGTCAGGGTAGAAAATCAGCTCTTCTCTTAAGTACACTACTGACAAGAAGAAAAGGGCTAAGTCAATAGAATATTAAGAAGGAGAAAGATACCCTTTCTTGCATGTAACTGAAAGCCTGTAAGCATCTTTAAGAGATGTTCATCCTTTCATTTCATACAGGTTTCACTCTTGACATCCAAATCAGCAGCTCCAGACTGTTTCTATTGCCAACTAAAGTAACTAGTGCCTGGAACGTTAAAGATACAGCAAAACTCCATAAAATGAGACAAGAAGCTGTAAAACACTGGCTAGAACAAGCTCTTCCTGCAGTGGGCCATTCAGTCCAGGCTAAATTGGAGCCTGCATTTTGGGAAGTATCTACCTTTAACCCAGGTCAGGCCAAAGCACTTTGTTCTCTAAGGTTCTATCTAAAGCTCCATGCACAAATATATAATTTACTAGGGGAAAGACATCTAAGTTATATAAAAGGGATAAGAAGTACAACCATGAGATGATTTTATTCCCTTTGCACTGGTTGGACTGCTTTCGTTCTAAAATGAAATAAAAAAATGCAGGGAAAACTGCCTTATTAACAAAAGCTATTAAAGTAATCTAAACATCACATTAAGCTTTGCTTGCGCAGCAGTAGACACAATAAGAAAGACATATTACAGTCATTTAGATGCAAGATAATTTACTATTTTTAAGATCTTATAGCATCCTTGCTCCAAATTCCTTTCTTTTACTCTTTGCTTTTTCTGAATATTTTGTCCCCTCCCCAGCTCCGATTGCTGAAAAGCATAACCACTTTTTAGCTGGAAAACCTGACTCAGAGTATGTGCCAATTCTTTGCTATCAAACTGGGTGGTCATGTCTGTAAGGATCTTACAAGGGTTTATCCTAAGCCTGGTTTGTTCAGTATTCCCTAACCTCTAGGACTGTGCAGCAGAGCATGCCCTTATCAAGTTTGCAGATGGCACCGAGCTGCCAGGGTGTGAGCACTGTTGGAACAGGATTAGAATTCAAAATGATTCTATTAAATAGAAGTGACCTGCAATTTAATAAAGACAACTTGAAAGTACTACAATAAAAAGGGGGAAAAATAGAAGTTACTACTGGTGTTCTGCAGAAGAGAAGTGAGGGGTTAGAGCTGGACCACAGACTGAACATAAGTCAAAAGTATGATGCTACTGCATCCCAAGATGAAATGGGAGTGTGGCATGTATTCCCACTCCTCTGGTGAGAGTTTGGCTGCAGTTTTGAGTCCAGCATTAGGCACCACACTTCAAGACACAGACAAATCAGAGAGAGTCCAGAGGATAGCAACCAAAAGGATGAGAGGTTTAGAAAAAGTGACCTATGAGGAAAGGTTGAAAGAACTTGGTTTGTTTAGTCTAGAAAAGAGAAGACTGAGGAGGTACATGATAACAGACTTCAAATATTTAAACGGTTGTTATAAAGAGGAAGAGGATCAATTATTCATGTCCACTAAGAATTGGACAAGAAATTAGGGATGGCTTTAATTTGCAAGAGGAGGATTCCAGTTAGAAAGCTTTCTGGCTCTGCTGGAGCACATTAGCAGTTTCCACAGCCTCCCTGAGTATCAAAGGTTTATAAGAACAGGTTGAACAAACTTTGTAAGGGATGGTTTAGATCTGCTTCTGCCTCAAAGCAGTGCTTAGGACAAACAACTTCTTGAAGCCCTTCCTGGTCTTATTCCTATAGTGTGTAATACAGATTTGCATTGTGCACTTCCTTATTTGATTATCCAAGTGCTAAATTATAATCTGAAAGCATATTCATTCCTTTCTTACATTTCCAGGTATGTGATGTAGTGATAGCGAGGAAATATCTGGACTCTGCTATTTGCCAAGAGAGAATTGCTCAACAGTTTTAAAAACCATTTCTCTAAATGCAACATTGGAAAACCAGAACTCATGCCTGACCTCATCCGACAGCTGCTATGGCCCTTATAAAAGGATTAACAACCTGGACATAAAACAAAGGTTATTGCCAGTCATTATGGTGTGATACTGCTCAGCACAATTAGGACACATCACAAGTCTGCATGGAGCTATGCCTGAGTGGAGAAATACAGAGAAAAATGGTGATTTACCAACCTCTGTGAAGAAGCCCTGATGCTGTGTTTAAGGGGAAGCTACAGAACGAGAGAAACTGGAGGCCACTAATGCTGCAGTGTGAAACCACGGCACAAAACATCCACCTGACACCAAAAAGGTCCGTCCCTTTCCCCCCAAAAAAACCCCAACCCAGAATGTATGCTTCCTTTTTTTTGGTACTATCTACATTATCTATCTGTCCTCATGGGATCCTTTAGGTCTGCAAAATGTGTCTGCATGATGCAATGATGATCAATAAGAAAAGCTGAGTCCTGACCCTGGCAGGGTTTCTGACTCTGAATATTTCAGATGACGCCTCCCAGCCCAGACGAGATCTGCTTCTATGCTGAGTAAGGAGGAGCTTTGGTAGCTTTGCTCTCCTCATCAGGATTTAGCAACTTTCACTCTTCAGAGACACATGCAAAGAGACAAAATGATGATTATACTGCATGATAAGTATAAAGAAATGAAACCATTGTAATATTACTGGTTATTTTTCATGGTAATTTAGAGGCGAGCCCATGTGTTTCAGTGATGAAAGAATGGGTTAACTTATAATATGCTAAGTTCTTTTCATTAGTTGATTAATTTTTCACTTAAATTCTAAAAAAGTCATTATTTCACGTTTAAGCTTTCACTTCTACCTTCTTTTGTAGTGCTTTTCTTAATTACCTGCAGTAATTTGCATCAGCAAGAAACTAAGAATGCTTTGCATGTCTTTAGTGTCTTCCCTCCTCTTTAGCTATTGATGTAGCTGCACAGAGAGAGCTCAGCACTGTAGCATCTGGCATTTTGAATCACTATTATAAACATTAATTAAATAAACCTCTCGATACTTCTGACAGGTGATGAGAGCTGCTGACTTCTGATGAGGGCTCTGGTGCCCATTTTGCAGGTACAGCAACTAAAGGTGTATTTGAACTGTGAGATTTGTGGATATTTCCCAGCTTCCAGGGTCCAGGTGCATGCCCTGGCCACATCCCAAATCTGTGCTGGGGCAAAAGCCAGGCTCTTTCTCCCCGAGGATCTTGGTTTCCTTAGGAAGGAGACCTGAGTGCTCAGACGGGAAGGGCTGGCTAGCACAGCAAGGTGTTGAGTCAGGCCTGTGGGTTGCACTGCAAAGTGTTCTCCCCACAGTCTAGACATAACTGAGGCAAGTTAGTGGATTTGAAGGAGACTCATGGTGGTTCTGCATTAAAGGTGGGAGTAGATGAAAAAAAATCTTGGCTTCCTAGTCACACACTTCCTTCCATTATTTAACTATTGGGATGACCACACTGGTTTTGCACATTTAACAAGTCCAATGTAAACAAGATCCTTTCCCCCCCATTTTCATCAACTTGGAGATGTTTTATTTCCAGGGGTTTACAAAGGCAAATGTACAATTCAAATAAAACCACAGCAGTGAGTGCACAGAATAATAGTCTCGCTTCATTTTGGAGCAGAGCTTGGAAAATGTGGATACAAACTAAACTAGTAGAAAAGTGCAGCACACTCTCCTCCCTCTTTATAGATGCTTTAAGCAAAGGCCACAGGTAGCAGAGTCTTTTCAAGCCCATCTACTTGCTGTGCAGAAGGAAGAAGCTGGAAGATGGTTTTCAAAACTGCAGCATCTCAATGTTGCCAGATGCACATTCTTGCTTTACAAACTCCAGCATGTTTTAGCAATTACTTTCTGTTTTTCCTGGATTAAATGTTGGTTTGTCAGCCTGTGGACAATTACAATAGATAGTCACGGGGCACTGTACCAGCTAATGCACTTTAGTGGAAATACAAGGGCCTTGCCTTTCAAATTAAAAGTTACCATGGGAGTAACAGCCATTCTGTCTGTGACAGCACACTTGTCTTTCCACACTCCTTTTTTGCTTTTTTCCTCCATTTTTCCAGTGTCCTATTTTAGCACTGGACTATTGGTTTAATAGTGAGTGAGTGGTCAGACAAGGTCCAGTGAAATCAAAGAGTATCATTTCATTGGCCTCTTCAGAAGGGCTGGATTAGCCCCATTGCCTACAGTTTAAGAATCGATCCCTATCCAGAAAAGCACTTTAACACATGATAACAGTTAAGCATGTGCTTAAGTGCTTTTCTGAATCAGGGCCCACGTAAGGAAGCACTACTAGGAAACGTTTCCAGCTAGTTCAAATAATGTCCAACTTTTTCAGATATTTGATTTCGTCTAAAATATATAAGCAAATCTCCTTCCAATATTGAAAAGTTTCACTGAATTCTTCCCTTCAAACAATTGTTTGCTCTGTTATTGATATAAAGATTGATTCAAATTGCAAAAGAAAAAATGTGTTTATGCAAATATTAAGTGCCTGAAAACTACACCACAGCTGTTTAGTTTTTGGATGAAAGTCTTGGCTTGTTGTGCAAGATTCATCAGCAACTATGAAACTTAGAAAACATCTTTTGTTACATGGTTATTTCAGTGGAAATACATTCTCTAAAGCCTTCTCTTCCAGAAGAAATTCAGATTTTTCTGCATTTAACATTGTAAAAGTATGGAAAGCTTCTTGGCATATGTATTTCTTGTCAAAATGAATCTAGAATGAGATAGTGACAATGAGGAACAAAAGTTTCGGGATGATTTATGCCGTTAAAATTCTGAAGGATGGATTTGTGTCCTAATTACAGGAAAACTGCAGCTGCAGTGAGAGGGTTCAGTATGCTCGTAAGAGGTGGTCATCGAGTGCAACAAGTGGAACAGGATGATTTCACTTCATATGTAAACATTAGCGATAAGAAAGAGAAGCCTCCTATTTTGCTTTTTGTCTTTTGTTGCGTTAACTTCAGACCATGCATCATCTCTAATGAGCTTGATAAAGCATAGCAAGGAAAATGTGCCATAATTCATCATGATTTCCATTTCAAAAGTGACAGTCAACTTCAGAAAATAGTCCATTTTGCAAGAAAAGAAAACCAACAAATGATAATGGAAACAATATCCTCAAATGAAAGCTTACAGTCCCCTCTGGAAGCGAAAACTTCCACTCCCACTATGGAAAAGTGGGCTTGATTTTGTTAACGGTACCCAGAGATCCTCTCTGGTTCACCTTGTAAACAGAATATTAGATCTTTCTGTGTTGTCCACCTCAGAAGAAACAGCACCCCACAATTTTATTGAGTAATAAGAGCTGGTATATGGAGAAAAGCAGGATCAGCATTTTAATTTGTTAGAAAATATAACATTAGATTTAATTCTTTCCCATTAAAAAGCTATGGCCCGTGCTGCAATGGGAGGTATAAATAAACTGCTTTCGATAACAATAAAGGAGCAATCTGTATGTTTTGGGGAGCTTCTGAAATATTTTTACTTCTTTGCATGAATACCAAAACTATACATACATACATACATACATGCGTACATACTTACATATATATGTATGTGTGTATGGTATAATGTATATATATAATTTTTCTTTTCTGTGGCTGTCATTGTCTTTTAGGAATCGGTCTATATTCTTCCCAGTACATCTGGGTGCCTTAGATATCACATCCTTTACCATTTCCATAGCTTACCTTTAGTCTTTAGGCTTTGAAATAATTTAGTTTCATAGGAAGTGTAAGACTTGGATTGGAAAATAAAATGGTAGCTCGTAAGATGAGGGAAAGGAGAAGTGGAGATTGCTAGAAGTGGAGGGTGCTCTGATTCCTTCACATCCCCAAACTGAATCAGTGTCCTAAAGACTTTTTAGATTTGTCCAGTGGTGTCAGATCTACCAAATATGATGTTGATAGGCTTTGAATCTTTTCTTTCTTTTGTATGTATCATCTTCTGTAAGAGGTGTGCTGACTACAGAATATTGTATTGCAATTTGGAGGTGAAAGGAGCCAGAACAGGGTGTACTGGTTTGAGACCACAGAATCATGCAAGAGGTAACTTTTATGAAACAGAAAACTGGTCAGCAGCTTATCCAAGATGGTCTCTATTTGTATCCCAAATTGGAGGTGAAATTTGCCAAGGAATCAGGAGATGCTGCCTCTTTTTAGGCAGGATGCTGGTCTCCTGGAGCACCACCTGCTAAGCATCTGAGAAGTCACACCCCACCTTAACTGGGCTCACAGGTTGTATTTGTGTTTCTGTGCATGACACAGGTAAGAGTAATTCTGGTCTCTGATGATATCTCTGCTGAAGACAGAGCAGACATTCATTTTCTGTAGATACTTTAAAATACCCAATTAAAATTAACTGTTTGGAAAACACTAGATTTTTACTGGTTGATTGATGGACTAGGGTGTCATTACAAAAATAGAAGAGACAGCAACAACTGGAGTTGAAGTGAATTTATGTGAAACTTCTAACAAAAAAATCTCCAAAAATTATACACAAGATCATTCTTATGTAGTAGTTAATTAACACGTGGAACTCACTGCCACAAAATACAGTATCTTTGAGGCATGAGTTTAGCGAGATTAAAGGGATTTATTAAACACTTATATGGATAATGAGACCATCCGCAGTTACATTACACAGGATGAAACCATACATTAGGGATATAAACAATTATGCTTCAGGACAGAAGCCAACTACTGACTAATAGAGTTAAGGAGGAAATTCACTCCATAATTATCCAGGATTTTATGCACCTTTTCTAGAAGTTCCACTCCTGGTGGTGTCATGAATGGGCTATTGCCTTGCAGGAAATGTTGGAATGCAGGAAATATAGGAAAAATAATGAAATTACGATTTCTTTTATGTTTAAATATAATTTCTTATTATTTTTCTCCTCCTATTAGTGATAATTACAGTCTTTTATTAAAAAAAAAAGATTAGAGAATGGGAGACAAAAAATTAATCCAAAGCTTATTGAGGCTAATGGAACAGGCCTCTGCCTCCATCCATATATGACCTGAACTCATCCCTTTTTCATAGTTTTTAAAATTAAGAGAAACAATGACATTGCTTTAGCTGTTGTTACAGTTTCTATTTGCATAATGGCATGATAACATAATATGTATATTATAATATGTATATTGTAATATATAACAATAATTTCTTAAGTTTTATATTTTTGTCACTGACTTTTCACTGCAGCCATAGGCTCTTGATTCTAGGCTCATAGATTCCTGTGCACACTTGCTGACAGAAGACCTGAACATATGCAGTAAATCTGATGCATCCACCCAGAGTCTCAGATTTGCTGTGCACGCACAGGTCATCACTGTACACCACTAATACTGGCCATGACCGGGACTGCCAGATGCTGTATAGCTGTGAAATTTATGGGAATCCTAAATAAATATCCAAGGCTCACAAATTCTGCCAAGGTGAAAGTTTTGGGTGGGAAAGAGGGCATTTATGGTGAAACCCAACCTCATAGTAACCGGTTGCTACTTCTCAGCAGTATCCATCTGCATCTTTTGTTTTTTAAGGAGAGGATTCATGGGCTGTAGGTCATCTGTGCTTGCCTTACGGGGGAAACTGTAGTGTCTCAAATGGCATATCAGCACATACAGGCAGAGGGCTGTGCGAATGATACATAGCTAAAAAAGCCTATGCACCTATACCTCTGGGACCAGTATCAAAATCACTGAAGGCAGTGGAAAGACTCCAGAGAGCTCTTCTATCAATCAGAAAACACAACTACGACTTGAATTAAAAACAAAAAAAGCAATAATAAATAGGAACACAATGAGAGGAGCAGGTGTTCGGCATATTTGAAAGCCAGAAAAGCAAACTTTTATGTTATAGCAGTGATGCTCTGCAATGAAACTGAAGTCTGTCAACATCCAGATATGTTTCACACTGTATGTTTGGCATCGCAACAGGTGGTTACTGCCAGATATACCAATGAAGAATATTCCAGATTTGTTAGCTATTGCACAAAGTCTTTCCACCAGATGAATTGGCTGTATTTGGCAGCACTCAGTTAGCAAATAAAAAATGATCTAGAGTTCATAACTATTGTAGCTCTCAAAAGCCAGCTAAATAACATTGTTTTTCAGCAGTGACATTCCTCACCCAGAAGGGAAGTCCGAAAGAAAACAGAAAAGGAAGAAAGCTCTGACAGTCCATAAATCTGGGCAATGTTGAATGAAATGGTTAAATAAGTAGGGAACTCATTATTAAAAATGTCCTTTAGCAGCCTATTTACATTTAAAGAAGAGGACTGAGAAATGAGGTAAAGCTTCTGTACAAAGATAAATTTGGTAAAACCACCATGTTAATGTCTAGGGGACAGCATGTGTGTACTCTAGAGCTGATTTTTTTGTTGTACCCTGCTTGGTCTTTAACCTTCTGATTTTCCACTATGTTGCACAGCCCCAATGGACAACTTCAGGCTGTTTTTACCTACAAACCCAGCTTTGGCTAAGAACAAGGTTTCAAATTGTGGTCCGCTGGGAATTCTTTCAAAAGAAAATTCCTTATTCACTGGAAATTCGCTGACTGCTTGAAAATGGAAACTGTTGTAGGAAAGATCAGTTTGGATGATTTTCTCACTTCGATAAGAATCTGGGAAGAAAAAAAATCTGAAATTGCCAGCACATTCCTTTCTGCCATTTTCAAAAGAAAAGCAGCCCACTGCTAGTACTGACACAAACAGCTCAAAATGATCAAAACAGCTGTTTCAGCGGATGGCTTCCTCTTCATCTCTTATTACAAACCCACAATTTACTCTTTTTGTTTTAGAATTGCAGCCCTATTTTTCTCCTAACAACCTTACCTGTGTCTCATAACCGAAATAAAAGCTCTGTGCTGTGCAACTTGAAGCGTATTCACCTCGTATTTTTGCCCTTGGATCATCTATTGTGTTGCTTTTGACAAACTGTTTAAACACAGCAGCCCGAGCTAATGTTCTAATTTGAAAAAGCTTATTTATAAAGCTGTTATATACCATTAAAAATAATATTACACAGTATCGATTTATGCTGATAATCTTCCAGCCGTATAAACTTGAGGACGGAAGCAGTACTGTCACATACCACATACATGTTTTTACCATTCTAAGGCTCTGCCTTAAGGGAAACTGCGTTTTTCAGGACCACAGCTTCCCTCTTTGCTACAACCGATGGAGTTGCACTAGTGGAGCCTTACTGGTGTTTGTTTCAAGCATTAAGTAACCTTGGGGAAGCCTTTTTCCTCCTTCAGCTGTTCTTTCGTCCGCTCACAAAGCAGGTTTCAGGTTTGGGCCTGCTGGTTGAGGGGAATGCTTAGCTAGCCTATTTAAAACACAACTGGATTTTGCTATTCAAATGTAGGAAACCTAATTACACATTGGTAAATTCTCTTCAGTCTACCAAACACAGAAAAAAAACAGTGACAGAAACTGAAAGGCCAAAAAAGAGAAAAGAGTCCCTAAGACCTAATGAATCCAAACTAAACACCTCTCCACAGAAATGTCAAACATTTCTCTTAGCACAAAACAAGGCTTAAAGAATTCCCTGCTTTTGTCTCTGGGCTAATTCCTTAAGCAGAGAGGGGGATTTTCTTCTGGGAGTGTTATTTCACAAAGAACTAAACAGCAAATAAACAAAAGACTCTCAAAGAGTGAGAGAGTATAAATAAAATTCATGACTCCTTAAAGAGTTTACACTGAAAGAATGTGGGGGATTATTTACAATTAAACCATAGTCTGGAATACAGTTATTATTACAAAAATGAATAAGAGGGTATTTCATTTAGCTCACAATAAGAGTGCACCTGGGTCTTCTCCATTTGTTAAAATTGGAGAAAACTCACTTTCCCCTCATAGAATCATCTATTTGGTCACTTTTAGCAACCTCTTTTTCATGTACCAGGCTGGGTAAGCCAGCTTAAAAAAACCTTGTTTATGAAGTTGCAGATTTATCTATGCTGTCGCTGCAGAAAGTGCCAAAAGAAAAGGACAAAAACCAGGGGGAGCAAAACAGGAAAGTTGAGAATTTCCCTCCTTTAAAGGAGAAAAAGAGACCAAGTAAAAGTTTCTTCTGTTTTACTGTGAAAAGTCTACTTCATATCCCCACCCCCTCAGCCAGTCCTGCAGAAACAAACAAAAAGCTCCCCTTGTCAACAAAAAGAAGTGTTTTTATACTTCAGGCTTTTGCTGAACACAAGTATTTAGTAAAGTGAAAAGTAACAAGAAAGGATGAAAAACTTTGGGGGAATCTCCCTTCTTCCTTGCCAAGCGGAATATGAAACAATAGAGTAGGTTAATAACGCAGACAAGGTTAGCTGAGGGATAAGAGGAACGTGGAACAAATACAAGATTTCACTTCCAATAAATTAGGCAGACACAAATGAATGGTTATTAAGATAAAGAAGCATAGGTTGAAGAAGTCACTTGATTATAAATTATAGAGCAATTAGTCCTCTTTTCAGAGCTTTTTTTTTGCACTAGGCATTTTGTATGCTACAGCAAATGTGTCATAAAACAATGCTGATAATGATGTTGTTGAAAGCCAAGGTAGAGCTGTTAGATCCCATATATATATGTGATTGTATTAATAGGGTTGTGAGTGATGTATGGGTGTTTGTATCCATCTGGGTATATGTATCTATGTGTGTGCAGCTGTGTGGGTGTACATGCGTGTCTGCCTACAGCATAAATATCACAAGGCACATCCATGTGCAGCCCTATTAATTCTTTAGAGATGTGATATATTAATACAAATTAAAGAAGAAATCTATATGAATGTCATGGAATGTACTTTATCTATCTATCTGTCTATATTATGTCTCCCTGTCATGCTAAAAAGAAAGCCTTATAAGAGAGGTTAGGCCATGGAGACTTATTTCATTTGCCTGAGCGACAGAGGCAGAATTTAAAGCTTTGCTGAATTTGCAGCAAAGTTTTGATTGAGTCTTATCCTGCCATGCCTGTCTCGGCAAAGCATCTGAAACATTTGGCTGCACACGATTAAATGAACAGTATTTATTTTTAGCATCTGCTGCCCCTGACTCAAACTTTGCTACTAAGAAAATTCAGCTCTATGGAAAAGAATTTGAATTCCAGCTGGGCAGTTTTCAAAATAAGATGAAAAGTTAAGCAGGCAATTGGTGTGTATTTAGGGCTCAAAACACCTTGCCTCCTAAGAAGTCTTGAAGGAGTTAATCCCTTCTCAAGATAATCCACTAAAGAGCATCCTTCATTATGATGTTAAAAGCAAGGATCAGTGCTGGGGGAGTCTAACAATAGGACAGGGGTGCTTTTCAATCCCCATCACATTCTTCCCAGGTTAGAAACAGAAACTGCTGTTATTCCAGCCGAAAAACAGGATGGGTTTCTCTCTTGGTGTTAAATATTCAGATTTAAAAAGGGAGGGGAAGAGAATAAAAAAAAAAGCAATTGCTAATCCACTGCATTAACTAAACTTCTCTCTTATTGGGTATTTTTCTGCCAATCTTTCTAACTTTAATGACAAGGTGGTGAATGCGGAAAGGCTGCGTTGAAATAACACACAACTCAAAAGACATCAAAAGAACTTTTGATAAGAGGCTTGTAAATAATTTCTTGGTGGTAACATGTGAGTGGAGAAAACCTGAAGCAAGTCGGTCAAACTTCACTGAATGTAAGGATGCTACATCCCTTTATCCTGGCCAGGGATCTGACTTCTAATAAAAAGGGTTAAACCCCACATGTTTCAAGATGCTTTATGTTCCTTAGGTGGATAATGTTCTTAATATCTGCTTTTCACTTTGTTTAATACTGAGTATCCTGTTTTTAATTAATGAAAAGGTAGAGAAGTGTAAAAATACAGGTTTGTTTGGAAACCTTACAAACATATTTGGGAATTACTTACACGCATACACACACATACACTCACACACTGTATAATATAGAATTTATCCAATTCAACAAGTTTTGCTAATCTATCCAAGTCAAAAAAAAAAAGAATTCATAAAGTGAGAGATTTCATCTTTATTTTTAAGACAGTAAAGGAGGAAGATTCAGTCCTTAAAGACTTTAGTCAGAAAATGAAGAAAAAAAGCTATTACTTTGATAGCTGGCCATACAGTTGATTTAGGATATGATCCAAGTCCTGTGGATCTCCAATAACCACAATTGGTGTTTGGATCATGTCCTGAGAGTACAATAACAAGTTCTTGTAGCATGCATAATTGATGGGTTTTAAGGAATCTCATGTAAAACATGTTTCATTGTGCCTTGGAAATGTCACCTTAAGGAATTCCAGCCCCACATCAGGGCCAAGAGAGACAACAGTAATATTTCAGTCATGATAATTAAATGCTGTAAGCACCGTTATTTTCCTATTTGTTGTAATTCCAACTAAGAAGAGCTCTGATTGAGACCTGGCAAGAAGTGGTTGAAAAATTACTCTTCCAAAGGGAGAAGCTAAAAGAGCACATGACTCAGCTGTAGATAGTAATTTTGATTCTTTTCTCCAATATAATCAGCAAATGGGCAGTAGCTCCAATTTACTGCTCAAGTCTGCAGCAACAGTAGCTGAAGACTTCCTGAAACAAGGCCACTGCTTCTCCTGAGTGCAACACATCTCTTCACAGGAGTATGATCAGGGCTGGGTAGGAGGAGGAGCAAATCCTTGTTCATTGCAGAAAGGCTGGACTAGATGGCTTTTAAAGGACCAAACCATTCTGTAATTCTATGATTTTATGATTCTTTGATTTCATGATTCTATGATTTCCATTGCTTCACATAGCTGGAGCATAGGGCAGCTTTCCTCTTCCTTCCATCGCCTCCATGCAAGAAAATGAGATGGCCTTATGCTTAGTTAATTTGGAGGAGGTGATGATTAAAGGGGGAGTGTATCTGCATACAAGCAACCTTTTACAGCTATTCCTCCCCGAGTCTCTGTCCCTGATCCAGATCAGACTTGAAGTGTGTAAACCTGTACTTTCTGTGAAGAGGCAGAAAATGTTAATGCTGCAGATGTTGCAGATGTATATTAACTCTTTAGATGTTGCAAAGCTTTCTGGGCATGTTGAACAGGAATAAGAAAGTCTTGTCTGTTTAGAGTGAAAGCAAACAAAGCTCTTGTTTAATGCAAACTGATTTACACTCATGCTCTTGCTTGGCAAATGAACATGGAAGGGGTTTCATCCCTACTTGCTAACCTTCCAGCAGGGAGGGATCTCACAGCTGCTCTACTCCTTCCTGGCTGGTGATCCCAGGAAGAAGGGACATGCTGTGAATTCCCCACTTGCTGAAGCAGTAGGAAATCTTTTGAGTTCTCCTGACCTACACTACGTCGGTAGCTGTTGACATAGGGGATCAAGGCCATGGTTCTGCTGTCCACGGCCATAACTTTGCATTTATTAGTGAATTTGCCATCACTTTAAGTACTCTTACACACATCAATGGCCCAAGAAAGGATCTGCCCTGCTGACAAATCGTTAGAGGACATGATTTTAACAATCTCAAATAAACCATGGTTATTATGAAAAGGATAAGCACTCAAGTTCTGGGATTGTAACATATATATATTACGGCTTTCTGACAAAAGCAGATGATTTTGGCACATTAAATGTTTCTAAAAGTTTTTAAAGACCAAATGCCCCAATCGAGATGAATTGTTTGGTTAAAACCAGGCACTAAATAAACAGAGGAAGGACACAACCTGAGCCCTTACAGGAGCTTGCTTTTGAGGTTGAGTCCATCTCAGCATAGCAGGAATGGCTGATCCAATTCCTGACCTTCAGCTGCATTCAGTTTCTGGAATTAATTTATCAAGCTACATTTAAGGATTAAAAGATGGCGCCTGACATTTCAGAACAAACCAGAAACCCCCAAAAACCCAAACAAAAAACCTGTCACCATTCAGAAGAATTTGCAAAAGAAAAGAGGCTCTATGGGATAAAGGAAGCCAGTCCAAAGTCCTCTTAGGTTGATGATCTCTTCAGGTCACGGTTCGAGTTATCTTGATTTTCAATTGTACCCACCCAAGTCTCTACTGCCTCTCCCTTGCTATTTTTTTAAAGACTTTAAGTCGCTGCCTAAATGCTCTTCTCCTTAATGAGAATGAAACCGACTGGCTTTTATTAATGAATCCCATCTTTTGTGCATAGGTTTTAGTTTCTCTTTAACATCTTGAAAAGTCATTAATTTATTGCTAATTTAAAAGAAAAAGAGAGAGCGATCCTGTTGGTTCGAATGAATACTTTTCCTTTGGTTGAACCAATAATTCAAGCTCCTGATTATACCAATTAAAGACCAATTTGAGGAAAGGCCTCCAGCACTGAGCTGCAGCTGCCATTTAGCCACAAATTATGGGCCTTATATGTGGGTGGACATGAAACTCTTTCAGAGAGAAATAGATTGAGAAATAGGGAAACTATTGTAGGGATTTCAGCAGAAGGGGGACATTAATTGGATACATTGCTCGAAGTCAATCAGAGATTCAGCTACTCTGTGGGCCTTTTGACTTCAAGACCCTTCTCTTTTTGTTCATGTACCTTCAGCTAGATTAATCATAGTGACTAAACAAGCAGAGATATTTTTCAGGGCTTTTTTTTTTGGTGGCTGTGGAGAAGGGGCAGCCTATTCCACATTGAAATGAATGCTGAAGATGGCAGAAAAAAAGGTGATGGTTTCAATCTTGAAAAGAATTCTTTGAATATTTGGGTTAAGAATATACAACAATAATCCCAGGATGAAAGATTTTATTTGTTAATTTTATATTAGAAGCTCAGAATTATTTATTAAGTGTATTGATTAAAAATGCAATGAAACGAAAAGCTTTTGATGTTGGCTTTCTGCTAACAGGGAAAGAAAATGGTCTCACAAAAATGCTTCTCAGACTTTGGACCTGTATTGATCAAAAAGTGGAAAAAATAAGAGCAGCAGCAACAATCAGAACATTAGTCATTGATAAAATATACAGTGTCAATGCTCATAGAATCATAAAATGTTTTAAAACTACAGTGTATTATTTGCTGTTAGACTACTGTATGTTATCTGAATTTTATTGCTCTAGATTCTGTTTTTCCAGCCCATAGAGAAAACTGCTGGCAGCAGTGGGGTCAGAACTGCACTATACTTGGTCTCTAGTACTATAGTAGATTTTAAAATTCTTTTAAAATGCTGGGAGCACAAATAAATACATGAAGTACAGATTTTGGTAAAGAAATGTAGTAACAATACATATGTCTATGCTTGTATATATATAAATACACATATATAAGTGCATTTACTGCTCAAGCCGCAGTGGTCTATAGGAAACCTCTCTGCTCATGATTTCCTTTAATCAACTTTGGGGTTTCATTGATGGAAAAGCAGTAAGAGTTCTTACAGTTCAGCTTGGGCATAAATCCTGCTCATGTGAACTCCATTCAACATATACCCTGATATTCAGGGGTGTGCATCCTTGACTTAGTTGTTGGGGTTTTTTTTAAATCACATTGTTATAATTCACCTGATTAAGCCAATTAAAATTCTCAAAGAGGATGCCTGATCTAGAGCTCAAAATCTATTTTTCAGTTATTTCTTGAGAACTGTAACAAATTTCTCTCAACAATTTCATTGTTAAATTGAGATTTGCAACCTAAATGAGTCAAGTAGGTTGATAGAGTACTTGCAGACAGACACTAGAAAAGACTCCTTGCTTCTCTTTACCTGGCATACGACTTGTTCAGTTGTTTTTCAGATCATTACCTTGCAGGGCACTTATTTTGAATAGAATTAAAGATTTTACATTAATGGCACCTCAAACAATCTTCAGTGCTTTCTCTGTCTTAAGGTTGTCAGTTAAAAAAAATAGCAAAGCTTCTGTTCTAAATTTCCATATTTCATTCAAACGTGCTAATTTTATCCTGGTTAGGAAGTGGGATTAGTAAAAGCTACTTTTGATCCACCCAGAGGAGGAAGTTGTGGAAATGCTGCAGGAGAGTTTTGTCCTCTCAGGGGAAGATTTGCTTTGTACAAATATGCTGCCCTAACTTCTCAGTCTTTAGATGCCTGTATAGCACAGATGTTACTCTGGTGATTTTACAGTTATACTGGTGATTATTCAGTATGGAAGCAATCATGAGTTTTCATCTCCACAATAACCAGATTCTATTTTTTTCCTCCATCTAATCTCTATTCTTAGGTCCTGCTCCATATTTTGTAAGAGATTTTCCTTTCGTTTCATAGTCTTTACATGAGGATTCTCTTGTAACATTTGCTGATGAAACACCAGATGTTAAAAGAGTGTTTGATTTTGTATTCTCTCTTTTTTAAATCATTTGCTTCCTTGATATCCCATAGTTCTCAAATCGGACAGAGCTGATAAACTGAAACAACATTGAGTCCAACAGGTGAACCAGAGGGCTGAGAGAGTCCCTCACTGAAACCACACTGTTCTCAGCTTTTGGTCTGAGGTCAACATCGTCACCTCAGCATAGAAAGGTGGTTTTGTGTTGGGTTAGCTGTGTATCTAACACACCTGCATGGATGGGTAGCAAAGCAGGTTAACACATCTCCTTGTTCCAGGTAGGTAATTTTCTGCCTCAATATCCAAATTAACCCTTTGAAGGAATGTCTCAGAAAAAGAATATTTTTCCTCAAGAAACTGCACAATGCCCATGGTTAAGAAACAACGTTTCAAGCATCTTATTCTATACTAATTAATCTCTACGCCTTAACATTTATCTCTCCAGTACACAGCATACATATCACTGTGAGTTTCAGTTCTGAAGTCTGATAAAACTAATAAACCAAAACTGCCAGAGGTGGCACATTAAACTGGTAAAATGGTTTTCATCTTAATTGGATATGAGCAGTGTTATCTCTAATAACCCCAGGATACTTCTAATTGGAGTTTTCTTTTTCCTTTCCTTTTTCCCCCCTTTCTTTTTCTTTCTTTCTTTTCCCTTCTTTTCTAACATTAATGTAATTGACCAGTGTTAAAATTTGAGTGCCCTCTCTTCCAACCCCCCTAGCTGCTTCTGAAGCAAGAGTTATCCTGATTTCAGAGTGGTGAGGAAAGCATATTTGTGTTCCATTAACAAAGGTGATTTTACGTGTGCTATCATTGGAGATTTTAATCAGATAGAGTTATTGATGTTAGCTAATTATGTTTTGAAAGTTGGTTGTGTTCACTGCCCTGAGATTCACCTCAGGCCAGCAACTTCTCAATTTTCAGATGTTATTGCAAGACAATGGCTGTCATTGTTTAGGCTCAGATTGTAATTTTAGTATAAACCTTTCCTCACATTTTTAGTGGGGTAAAATCATTCTTATTGCTTCCTGCTAATCTTTTAGACTCCTGTGAGAAGAATGCATATTAATTGGCAGTACTAAAATACCATGTATAATTACAAGGCATCTAAGCTTTCCACAGCTAGTATCCTTTTGTATTATTTCATTAAGTTTACCAAGAAATCCTTACGTGGATAAGCAATATTCACACTGCTGAATCTTGCTTTTCATAGGAGAGATGCTTTACAGCTGATAGCTGCATGGTCTGCAGGGGAGATTGCACAAGGACTGCTTCAAGGAAACAACTTTTAGAAACAGCTGTTCACTGTTTTTCAGGATTCCTTTTCTCTGTTTTGCTCATTCTTTTACACACGAATTAGCTATTCTGGTACATCAATTTTATATTAAGTTTTTGTCAAGCAAAATCAACTTCAATTTCTCTTTACGCTATGCTTGTCTGGCAATACAGGTATGCTAGTAGCTCCAAAAGAAATAAGATGGTAAAGGATTAGAAGAACTGAAAGCACAGGAGGCCTAAGAAAAAGAATTGTATCGATAGCATAAACTACCTCATTTCTTCAACAGGGATTAAAAGTTGAAGCTTGCATATGTTTTAAATGTGAGAAATTTTACTCCTGAGACGTATTCAGGAAGATATAATTCACTTTCCTGCGGAACACACATGAATATACACGCACACACACACACACAACTGTGCAGGTAATGAAGTCAGTACCATTCCCTCTATTGCATGTGTTTCTAAGCAAATGTTATCATGTCTAACAATGGTTATTACTTTTTCTATGTAATTGAAAGTATCTCTGCAGAACTCATTAAAATGTTATAGAAATGCTACAAGAACACTTTTAAGTGTGGAAAAATCTGTAAAAAGATTGCAGTAAATAAAATTACACAAAGATCTGTTCAGTAATTTATATTTACATGTGGGGCAATTAAATTAGCAATACCTGGCGTGTGGATTAGTTGGGATCAAAGGCCTTTCACAAAAAGAGCCTTTTATAGGATCAAAGACCCTGTGACATCATGTTTGCCTTTTATGCTGAATTAGATAATTGCAAATAATTGTAACTCTGAAAGACAGTTTTATAGGAGATTATTTTTTCCCTTTGCAGGTCAGTGTGCAACCCCTTGACCCATCATTGTAGGACTAAAGTCTTTGTTAGAGAGACAAAGAATATGACTTTCTCAACTAACAACATGCATGATCACTTTTGCCAATAGTCAGAGGGAGGAGAACAGAAACGTCAAGATGCACTAACCCTCATAAGAGATATTCCGGGTTTTTTGCTAGGAATACAATAACCAAACAGGAAAACAAGATGTTTCCCTTCCCCTCTTTAGCAGGCTCTGGGATTTACCACATCAAATGCAAACAAAAGTAAGAGTTAGAGATACATTAGAAAAGATTCTCTGCTTGTCATTCTTGTGCTTGAGTCTTTCTTCCACACCTTTCCATTTGCGTAGTGCATCTGAGCTCATGGTCAATCTGAGCTAATCAAGGGGGTTTTGTGCTTTTAGTGGTTGCTTAGAGAACCCAGGCAATGGAGGAGAGCCAAAACACTACAGGCTTGGTGTAAATCTTCAGTGTTAAGTGGAAAGTTCAGCAACACATTTCAGCAACAGATCTCTGCACCTACCAGTGAAAACAGAGACAATAGGATCTGACCCACACACCCTGCTTTGCTCTACTAGCCCAGGAGACCTCATTGCATGGTCCATCTGTAGGGTCGGTTCATAGTTAAAAGAAGCATTATCTGACATTTTTAATATCTGGACAAAGAAGTACTAACATGAATTTAATCTTCTGCCTTGCAATAAAAGGGAAAGAAAATATCTGGGCCATGACAGTTTAACCATCAGGCTTTCTGAGCCTGGAATTTCCATGAAATTATAGTAAAGAAAGGGCAATAAGAATGCCTGTGACCCTAATGAATACGAAATCTCTGTGGTTTATCACGCTAATGAATTGCTCCTGGTTTTGCTGTCAAAAGGCCTAATTCTTTCACCTGTTCTTGTGCTAGGAAACAGCTGACACTGCTCCAGTTTCCATGAGTGTGGTGGAGATCCAGTGTGGGAGCTTTGGTGTCAGCCTGAAGGAGTCATGCCAGGTAAGGGGGAAACTTGTGAACTCCCATTCACAAGCTCTTGAAGTATGGGGTTTATGGAAGCCAAACCTTTCCCTGTGCATTAACACTACCCTGAAAAATGATTTCTAGAGATGCACGTAAAACTTGGTCTTTGCTGAAGAAAGAGAGAAAGAGGGGAGGGACATAAATAAGAGAACAAAAGCTGCATAACTGTGAGCATAACCAGATTATGGTTACCTTTCAAAGTGTTGCTACGCTTCAGTGCTGCCACAAGTTACAGCCTGCCAAGCGGGTAGGAGACCAAACCAAGATATATTTCTTAGATGGCTCAACTGTCTCAGGCTTGGAGGTTCATTAGGAAGTGAAATCATCCCAGGAATACCAGCACACCAGGAGGCAATAAAGATGATATAGGTAATGCATTCTGATTTCTCCTAGCATTAACTCATTTAAAAAGCGGTATTAGAAAAGCAGACTTTTATAAGGTTGTAAAATAGCAAACAAAATACAGAAAGGCATATCAATACTGAGCATTGCTTGCCTACAAAAAGAGCTGGGTGGACAGTAGTTTGCTTAGGTTACTGTGATTCTGGGGTAAATAAGAATAGAGGTTTAGGGAGCAGTATACTGATCAGTGATATGGACTGGATATGGGAAAAATCTGCATTGGATACTGCCCAGGTTGATGATTAATATATTTCTGTAAACTGGGTAACCTCACAATCTGCCCTGCTCTGCATTTTTTAGTTTAATTGAAATTAATGTGCTAGTTTTAAGGAGCTATATAAACAGCCATAGTTATTATACGTTTGACAGCAGATAAGTAAAAGATTGTATTAACAGAACAGAAATGCAATGCCTTTCTTAACAGAAGTTGCTTCCAGCAAATGTCTTGAGAGATTTAATAAACCTGGTGGCTATGTGCTATATGGACATAGACAGAAGCTCCAGAAAGGTACTTCACCTTGGTGTTTTGAATCTAATTTGGAAGCTGGATCATCTGGAGTGAGAGGGTTGGATCCGTACGAACTCCAGACACCCTTTCCAACCAAAATTACTTTATGATTCTAAAATTGTCTGTTGGTAATGGAATGAAACAGTCCATTGCACTTGATCTTGGGGCTGACCAGGCTGGCAATCCTGGCAGCTCACTGAGACTGCAGTATTCACTGTGTTTCATTACAAACTATCTTTATGCTCTCACTACTCCTGTCTGGAGCAGCACCACAGCATGAGGGGAGGCTGCTCAGGCTGCCTTGGATAGGAAACTCCCCTTTCAAAACTCAATGTTGTTCTTTGCTGTCCATCCTCTGTGGTGTCTTATGTACATGAAGGGTGGTAATATTTCAAGATCTTTCCATTGTCAAAGAGACATGGAGCAGAAGCATACATGTTAGAGCAAGCCATTGCACCTCCTTGGTGGTTCTGATGTACATGGTGTTTTGGGTGTTTAAAATACCATATATAGATCCATCTCTTGTTAAATTATTTCTTATGAACAAACTTCCAGTAAATGGAGAAAAGACCTTAATTTTTACAAATGCTACCATCCCAAAGGAAGCGCGTAAAAACAGGCCAGAGAAGGACTTAAAGATCTAAATTCCCATGAACTTAAAGCATGAGTAGGCACCTATGTAAGAATTAGGTTCCTAAATACCTTTATGGAGCTGCTGTTTTCTGTTTGGGCAAAGTAACTAAACCAGTCTCTTCATGGCCTTATAAGTCACATAAATGAAATGCACTGACTTGCTTTCCTTCTCACTTCCTCACAAAAGAGTGTGATATAATTTTTTTGGCATTAATATAACTTCTTTGGCATTTGTCATCAGGAAGGTTGTATTTCAGGCAGCTGTAGTCGGAAGACTGCTGAAAAAATCTACTTTATTTAGAGGATGTTTGTATTGCAATGTAAACATAACAGTTTTCAAACCAGCATTGCTGCTGCTGCTTCTGCACCAACTGCAAAGCTGAAGGCATACATAATTCCATGCTGAAAGTCAGCGTTGGTCTATTTACTGTGATAACCTGCTTCTATTAATGTTCAGCTTTGCAGTGGAACTTGTCAAGCTTTAAAATATTGTGATAATTTTCCAGTGTTATACTATCGGGTGCAGTAGAATTTCTCCTGGGCTGCAATTAGCCAACAGCTTATGTTAATTTTAATTAATTAACTTCGGTTGATAGTAATGCTATGTAATAAAACATTTTGCTCAGTGTGAAACTTGTCCGTCACATTTGTTTGTGACCTAAGTTAGTAATTATGTGTGCTTAAGTCAGTGGTAAATGGAAATAAAATGATGCGTCAGAGCCAAAATGAGGTAATTTGTGTCAACTCGGTTGGTTGATAGTGTTATAAAGGTAAAAGACACAGGAGTGCTGGTTAGAAACTGGTCATTATTTTGCAATCCAAGGAATCTCTCATGATGCACATTCAGTACTAATCAAGACATCATTTTCTCATGTGAAAAGTCTGTCTTGTAGAACAATAAATCTAACTAAAAACCCAACTAATGTACAAGGTTCAGTAAGAGGGTTGACACTTGAAGTAAGATGAAATTGCTGTAGTTTGGTTCCTCCTCAGCCTTTGAAGTCTAAATGATCAGCAAAAGTGAACATCAAACTTGTGACTAATTCTTGACTGGTTGAATTAATAATAAGAAGAAAATAAGTTGTTCAATAATGAATTAAATAAGTTGTTCAGGTAATAACTTTTAACACCAATGTCTTACAATGCATTAAGGAACCTGACAGCATACTCACTTGCACAATAGTTACAAAATTCATAGGTTTTCTTATGAAAGGTGTGTTTTTGGACATAGGGTTCTCTGCTCCACTGCTGTGGCATCCCACCCTGCTAATAAATTTGAAAACTACTTTTTCCCCTCAGAACTTGAATTTTAATACTAATACTAATACTAATATCCTGTCTGCTCTATTTCAATTGGACACTTCTGTTTTTCAATGTTGCCTTTCGTTTCAGGGTGAAAGACTTGTTGTCTATATTTTTACAACTCAGACCAAAACTAATTAATTAGTTAAGTGCCCAACTCTTCCAACTTGCTTTTGATGTCTAAGTTTCCAAGACATAAAAAACTCCAACAATCTCAGCAAATGAAAACAGGAACACAGTGGGGGAAAAAAAAATCTCTTTTTTTCCCCCCTAAAAGGCTCAGCTTTATTTTTCTCTTGTTGGAAAAACAGTACTCATTAAAGGAACTGAAGGTGTTACTGAAACTACCTCTTCAGGCAGCATGACAAGCCCAGCAGTAGTATACATGAGTTTTTTCCACTGGAGCTTCTTGCAAGGAAAAATAACTCATTTTCTTATTCAAGCTTGTATCCAGTTGTCATCCTCCCTCTCTCTATGTTTTGTTGCACAGATATCAACTGGAAAAACTACCCTTGATAGAAGACCAGTTCATTTGAATATAGTGAGTATTAATTCACTTCATGCTACAAAAAAGCTACTAGTGAAAATCACATGTATTGCCCTGGAAATTGTATGTCTGGTCCATGAGAGAGCATGCGAAGCAAATCATAGCAGCTAATGTAATTATCATTCCCTTTATGTGTTAGAATCACAGAAGGGTGGATTTGTTTGGTTTGCCTGTTGAAATATTTTGGTTTGAATCAGTGCTAAATATTTGCCTTGACATGAAACAGTGTGGCTCTCTGAGCATTTGTATTATTTAATACTTTCTGAAGAGAATTGAATTCCGAAAGAAAATTGCTATTTGGAAAAGAAATATTGAAACACTTGGTCTAGAAAATAAAGCTTTTTATTTTTGCATTTTCCCACATTAAATATATTGATCTTTCCAAAAGTGCATATATTCATATTATACCTCCTTTCTTATAATAAAATATTTCCTGAATTTTATTCCTTAAAGTACTCAACCATTCAGCATTTACATTTCAATAATTTCAGCAGATTGGTATGCTCCTTTTTAAAGCAAACAAATTAATCCTGGTCTTCCAATTACCAAATGGAGAAAAGCAGTTTGCGGCTTGCTCAGGTAACTACCCCTCTCCCTCCCCAGTATCCTGCTTCTTAAGAAACTGCATTTCCTATTGGAAAAATCATTCAAATGGAAAATTCTTGCTGGACTCTGCTCATTGCAGTTTGGGAAACACGTATAAATTTGCACTGGAGAATGGAAACCTGCAGCGTGGGATCTCTTGAGTAGGTTTTACAAGAAGAGCTATGACTGATTATTATGCTAATATTAACTTCCAATTGTTAATGAACCTTTCATCTTGAAGGATCCCAAACCACTTTACAGACTGCAGAGATCTCTCCCACTCCCACTGAAATGCAGCCAGCTCTTCAGGCCGTTCTTTGTGACTTGGTGTTACTCAATAGTAGAAAATAACCTCTGCCCGCCTCTACACCGGTAATGTTTAGAAATGCAAAAAGTAATTACCAAGTTGGACTGCAGCCAAGGCACTGGTTCTGGCACTCTTGTTCCTGCGAGTGAAAAGTGCTATAGTATCTTTAAGTGGCCACAAGTCAGAGCTTGGGTCCGGCTTCTTATCAGAAACACGGAGGCACTGGTACAACACAGGGTCTCAGGGGAGGACGGGAGCTACTGCCTCACCCCCAGTGTGGTTTCTTGTAGCGGCTCCAAGTTTTACTTGGAGACTCTCCCACTGGAAACTGGGCTGATGTAACCCTGCTTGTCTTGTAAAACTGAATGTGGCTATGACCTGGCTTGCAGATGGTCACCATGCTGCTGGTTGCAATGGATTAAGGTTAGGTTAGGCATGTGCACAGATGACACTCTTTAAGCGTGACTTTTGTTTCTGGAGATAAATGGTGACTTTTCATGCTGTTAAGAAATTTGGGCTTTTTCTTTGCATGCATGTTGGGAGTTTACCTGGAATCTGTGTGTATTTCCATCTACCAAGTGTTTCAGCTGTACATGGAACACAGCTGCACTCCCATTCCTAATGACAAGTTTTATGAAAAAATGTCAAACCAACTGATGCTCTGAACTTTAGAAACATTCAATTTCTAATTGTCTGGATCGATAAAAGGAGCCAGGATTTCTTAGCAAGGTTCATTCCCTCTAATTGATACTCATTTAAATTAACTTGTGTTTACTGTAAACTGCATGAAATGTGCTTCTGCTACAGAAGCAGTGATGGTTTCAGTGATAGAAGGAAACGCTGTCTTTTTGGTGCTTTTATTTGGAGTTTGAAGTCCATTAAAGTGACTTCATAAATTCAAAAATAAATCCATTGATTTCTATGACTGCCTGTAGTTAATGAGCATGTGCCATTTGATTTGGAATTAGAGAGGCATTCTCACATTGTTTTAAAAGCCTTAAATTTAGGCTTCATTAAGAAAAAGATGGGGAAGAAGCTCTGCATTTTAAGTGGTCCTCTGGAGTGCTTGAAACTTTGAGGTAGTAGCTTAATGCCAGGTGCCTTCAGCATCTGAAGAGCTACTTTCTGGGTCTAAGTAGGATCAAACCTTGCTGATACAAAGGCAGCTGGGGCTGATGTCTGACCTGGGGTGATGGGCTGTGCTATCTTCTTTGGGCATTGATTTGATAGAGTGCTTAAGCATCTGTTTAATTTTCAACAGAGAAGGAGATCTAGTAGACTGTTTACACGTCTGAAGTTTATCACCTGGTAGATCTTGAGCTTTATGTGTTCCCGTTGGGAATTTGACCCGAGCAAGGGCTTCAGGAACAGTCTCCAGGATTTCAGTTTAGCCCTTGCTGGTGAGAAGCCCACAGCCAAATAGGGGAGCTGTTAATGGTAAACATATTAATTTAGGAACAAGCAGTAAACAAAGCTCCAGCAGCACAAAGTGCCCTGCAAAGCAGCTTATTTTGGAGCGATGCAGAGAAGGCAGCAGAAAATCATGGGAATAGCTATGGCACGGTGGGACGCTCATGGATCTTTTCTCCCTTTTGCTGCCTGTTTGAAAAGCTGTGGGAGAGGGAGGCTGTCCTACAGGACCTCTACGTGACCCCAGTCCCACCCTGCCAGCGACTGTGTGTGTGCTTGCCCCATGTCATGGCAGCGCATGGATGGCTTGACAGAGTTTACAGCTTTCTGGCTTATTTTAAGTACTCTTGGAATCTTCCGCATCCTCCAGCAAACTGGGGCAGGCTGACCTCTAAGCCACATAATCTGAGCGTAAGTTGAAAAAGAAGCCCAGAATTTTCCCCTTCCCAAACAGCACCGCTGCCGACGGTCTCTGATCCAGCTTTAATGTTTAATTGGATGACCGGGTTTTAAACAGAGCATTCTTTAACCCGGCTGACTCTGCCTGGCCCCCATCCCCCTGCCCAACAGCAGCCTCACTCCAGTTATCAAAGTGTCATTAGTAGAGACAGCTGCCTGTAAACAACAGGAATGTCAACACAACTGTCTCGGTCAACAGGAATTTAACTTTAATCTGTTCATTACTTAAAGATACATCATCCTCTTTCTGCGCTGTTATCTACATCACTTGCAGACAAAGGCGGAGAACAAATTGACGGCGGGGAAGGCAGGGGGGTGGACCGGTCCTACCTCGGCCAAGCTGGTTCTGTTCATCATTTCCAGTGTCCCCCCCACCCTCTTCTCAACCCTTTTGCAAGTTCCCCTCCTGTATATGTATATATATTTGCCCGATTGCGGGCGAAGGGGGGGTCAGGAGTTCCTTGTTTAGCTGGAAACAGATACTACATATTTATAAATGTAAACTTGGAGCGCTGCCAGGCTCCTGCATTTAAGTGATTAACAAATGTTTCCCTTCAAGTGGACACCTCTTGTTCTAAATATATTTGACAAGAATGTAAAGAGTCAACTGGAGGGTAGAAAGGGCAACACCGCAAAGCATTCCCTTGCACAGGCCTGGGCTCCGCGGCCGCCGATGCCGGCGGGTGCCAGCCGAGCTTTAAGGCGGGCAGGCTGCCAGCGCAGCCCGGCCTCCCCGCTGTTTAACGACAATGGATTTACTGCTTCTCTGCATATTGGTGTTATTTTGTGTAAACAAGGTTAACGCTCCTTTTAAATTAAATACACCACCTGGTGACTGAATGCCTGACCTTGGCAGGCGGCTTTCACCTGGGCTCCAAAAAGGGTGGGTATGCCCCGGCGGGGCAGCGCTGGTCTTTCCCACCCGCTGGCTGCCTTTAATGCCTCGTCCTGTAAAAAAGCATGTCAGTCTGTGCGGTGCGGAGCGTTTCTGGGGCTGCTCCCACCTCCAGATGCACAGGACATCCAGGAATAGGAAGCTATTACTTATAAGCAAGAGTGTTATTCTTCTCTCTTAACCTTGTAGCTTATTATTCTTGTCTACCCTGGGCTTGCCGCTTCCATTCTGCTTTCCTCCCCCCCCGGCCCCCAATAGTTCTCTTGCTTGTTCAAAACACATCTGATCTTCCTGGATTTTCTGTTTCGCCTGTGACCAGAAGGGAAGTTTCTGACCCTGGTCCCCTTTATCTTTTCAAGAAAATATGGACAAACATGAGAGCAATCTCCCTTTCCCCTTTTCAAATGGTAATGTGGAAAAAGAAGTATTCTTACCTTTGACAAAAGTATCTAAACTTTATCCCTTCTAAAGCATCATCTGTCATACAGTAAGATATTTCAAAAGTAGCTGATTCTGCTGCCTTTGATATCTAAAAGTGCCTCTCTGTTAGAGCTGAAGTAATTCATCATGCAGTGTTAAGAATTAAGAAAATCCTATGCCAGCTAAATAAATCTGAATTTTATGCATGGGAATTAAGAATCTACAGCTACATAGTAGCTATGTAGTCAAGTAAAGCTCTTGAAGACCTCAATATACAGAACATAGAAAGCCCACAAATCCTGTGAATGAAGGATGTTTGTAAACTCTGCAGGAGAACTGGGGCCCATTGGGCCCAGTGATGCATAGACCTCATAAATTTCCCAGCAAAGCACATCTGAGGCCAAAGAACCCACTGGTGGCACAGATATAACCTTCAGTGGGTCTCAGCGAGGAAGGACAGCAAATCTGAGAGGATCAGAGGGGCTGTTGGCTCCCTGCGTGGTGGCACCAAGTCCCTGGTTAAAGACAATTCAGTATAGGTTTGCTTGCAGTACTTCTATGTCATTTTCATTAAAGTAGCTCATTGTTGGAACTAGATTAAGGTCCTTTCCAACCCTAACTATTCTATGATTTTTGTAGTCTGACAGTGTTGGCATCTACCTTTCAGTTGTCCAGTTTAAATGGTGGCTTTTTCTTCTAAGGGTGACATCCCTTCCTAGCTGTGAATACATGTGAATACAGTCAATACATACTCATCTTCCCGTGAATCCCTGGAGGGTACCCACTGCTGTGTGCTTCTTTTCTTACATGCTGGAACTCAGTGATATCCTTTGATGGTAAAATTGCCAAACTATTTGAATCAAGAGATTTTCTTATTATTATTTCTAATCAGCTGCTTTCAGTCTTACTTGATTCCCTCCTTGTTCTTGTGCTGTGAGAAAATGGAGTTAAGAGTTTTCTATTTTTTCCCCTGGAAACTTTACAGAGAAATCTTAATAATTTTAAACAAATATTGAAATGTCCAGATAAGAGCACGCAGTTGGATAATGAAATAGAGATGATGGGAAATAATCTGAGAGACTGTATTTAGACTAATAGCGATAAGACATTTTTTAAAAGAAAGTCCAGACAGATAGGTGCAAAATATGTAAAATACTATGCTATAAATACATGTGCTAAATACAGCTTTCCCTAAGCATTTTTGGAAAGAATCCCCTTACTCAGTGACTAACTGCCAGAACATTTTCTGGTTTTACATTAAAAAAATGCTGCACATTTAGAGGTGAAACCTTCAAGTTTCAGTGCAAAGATGTTGTCCAGCTCGTAGGCAGTGTGCCTGGAACTAGGCAAAGGCCATTCCAGTGCTGGGGAAAGTGATAGAGTTTTAAGTGAGGAGCAAAAAGCATTTTTTCAGAGAGCTGCCACATTTGTTGTACAGATAAGGCTCGTCTAATTAAACTATCATTGCAAAGTCCCCAGATTCCCCAGGCTGTTCTTTTGCTCTTAGCTGGAGCTTGGATTTGATACTCCAAGAAATGGAGTCTCTGAACTCTTTCCTTTCTGTGTTTCAAGGATTGTTCTCATCTGTGCTATAAAGAGCCCCTGTTATCTACAACAGAGTGCAGTAGCATCTATCTGGACTGGACCACACAGTGATAGAGCTGAATGATACCTCAGATTCGTTTGCTCCCTCCTGTCTGTTTTATCTTGTACAGAATTCTCTCTCCATAGTCTTACAGAGCAGAATTGCTTCTAATGAGGTTTATGATAAGCTCCTGATGTCCTTTTCCTGCTTGCAGAAGCTGTTTGCTAAAGGACTCGCTTTTTGTTTCTTTAACAGCCAGAACTAAAAGCTGTTCTGTCATCACAAAGTGTCAGCACTGTTATTGGAGCAGGAAAATGGTAAGATTGTTTGAAACTCAGCCAGGTGCAATGGCCAGTACTTAAACCTTCAGAAGAATGGTCTGAGCAGGTCAGTTTTGAAATAACTTGCCTAATGAAAAGTTTTTTCCTGTACATCCATCACTTTGTATTCATTCCACAGTGTGTGCACCTGAACTGACACACACATGAATGTAGGCGTCTTTGGTTCCTTAAGGTACAAAGCAGACATGAAACACCATATGAGTTACCTATCACACAGAACAAGAAGTACTGATGAATATGGGATATGGTTTTCTTTATAAATACATCATATAAGTAAAGAAGTGAGATAAAACAGTTATTTAATTTAGAAAACTGTGCTGGCATGCAAACAAATGGGATAAACTGATAGTGAATAAATCTAAGTTAGCAATTAGGAAAAGAGTTCTAGTCAGTGGAGGACTGATACTCTTGAATAGAGTCATAGAACCACAGAATTAACGAGGTTGGAAAAGACGTTTAAGATGATCAAGCCCAACCATTAGAATAGCCTTCTAATAGGTGCAGCTAAAGCAAATAATGAAACTAGCTTTAACTTGGAGTCCAGTGCATTTATAAATAGGATTACACAATGTAGTTGCATAGTAGAGAACTGGGTTAACTGACATTGGAAGTTCTTTTCAGTCTTATGCTACATTATTCTATCTAATTATTGTGTGGCACTAACCTTCAACAGGACCTTCATTTTTTTCAGTTTTGTGTTTTAACTTAACCAAACTTAAAATAATTTGGTTGAAATTTTGCATTTTTTGGCGTGGGAATTAACACTTTTTTCCTCTTAAAAAATGCTTTAGATTGAAATTGTCCTGGCATGTCACAGAAAAACTTATTCTGCTCATGCATTTTTGACCAGTTTAATGGAAAAGACTTCGCGTTTTCATCTCTGGATGGGTAGGAATGAAACTTGGCAGAGTGGCTCTCCGTGCCATTTGCTGCCTTATGGATAATTTTGCCCCACTTTTCATCCAGTTTCCAAGATTCTGAGGAAAAAAAAAAAGAAAGAGCCAATTCACACATGGTCAGCGGAAACTCAGTGGAGTTCAGTAGCCAAGTTTCCAGATAGTGCATGCACTGTATATGTACCAGCTTTTGTATGTATAAGCAAATTGCGTATGTATTATGACTGAGAAGATTGTGAGCCTTTTTGTGTCTGGGATTGAAGGGACTGAGCTGGGCTTCTGCTGAAACTTCCTCCTCTTCTTTTCTGAGAGCTGCTGTGGTGCCAGAACTAAGCAGAGATAATTTTCTTGCTGCTTAATTCTTCCCATCTGGAGCTCGTGCTGTGTGGAGGACAATGAGGAATTCTGACATTTCTTAAATGTTGTTGTGGACCCATCAGGAGTGAGTCAGGGAAGGACCTCAGGATATTATCCAGTCCTTTTCTGTGTTAGGACAGGTTAAGCGATGGTCTGGACAAACTTACCTGTGCTGCTTTTTCTTAACAGCCTTTAGTCCCACAGGTCCCAAAATGGTCTATTCTAGCACTCAGCTATTCAATGTTTTTAAATATTTTCTGATATCTCCCCCTACTCTTGTTAGCCTGAGTGAACGTGTAAAATAATTTGTTCTTTTCACCTTTACTTCTTGTTTCATATTTTTGAAGGCTGTTATCATTCCTTTCCTTCTCTTATTGAGACTGAGCAAATTTAAGTCTCAGTATTTCCACATTGGTGGAAATGAGACCTTTTCTATTTGGTACAAACCTTTCTTGCATTACAGACCCCAGTCTTCCAGCTGGTACCTGAAGCTGGGAAGCATCAGATACTCTACAGGTTGCACATCATTCCAATATGACATTTTCCTTTTCTCCCCTAACATTGTTGATTCAAGTTTAATCTGTCGCTAATGGTATCTCCTTGATCACCTTCTACAGTGATGCTGTCTTTCCTACAGGATGCAGCACTTTGCATTAGCCCTTCTTGAACTGCATGTTGATTTATTTAGGACCATTCCTCTAATTAGGCAAGATAATTTTGTATTTAATGTTGGTCTCCAATCTGTCTGCAAATCCTACTGGTTTGATATCCCCTCCTAGTCGAATAACTCCATTATCTCTACCATTACAATGTTATTTGTGAAGTTTTGGGGACTTGACTTGACAAGCTTTACGAAGACAATATAAAACTTTGAAAGATTTGTTGGGATTTGTAAAGAAGCTAATAAATACAGTCACTGACGTCCCTGATGTTGGAAACTTATAAACTCTCTCATGCAGAAATACACAAACAGTATTTTTGGCAAAAGGATGGCAAAATGACTTTTAAACACAGAGAGTGCAGTTGGAATCAGGGCAGTGCTGCTGTCATTCAGATTTTCTTCTATGCTTCTCTGCAGTGGAATAATGCCAGTTAGAGAAACTTGGGAAAACAAGAAAACTTGAATAAAACATAGTGGGTCTATTGGGATTTTTCTGCCTGTATTGCGTTCCAGTTTCACTCCCTCCTCCTCTTCCCTTGCTTTCTCTTGCCTTATATTACTTGATGTGTGTTTGTATCTGTGTGTGTGTCCATGCCAGCTAGATGCCAGCAGAAACCAAATATAAAAAATTGTTAATCTGATTATTCTTTCTCTGTCTGTGTTTCTCTCTGAAGTTCCTATTGTTTCTGATAGTTCTCTTGCCGTGAGGACTGGAGTTTTGCCAGCTGGGTACCAAAAGCCAGTGAAAATAAATAGATACATACTAGGGATTGTAGAGATTAAAATACCTACCATTCTGAATTACCCAGGGGTAATATAGAAATACCATTTTGTTAAAGGTACCTGATCTGCTTTTATTAGATACAGGATTACTGATGAATGAACAAAAGGAGAGATAATTTTTTAAATCCTGAGTTAATAGTTTATGTCTATCTTTCTCACCTCTTTTTTGAAAAGATGGATGTGGTAAAACCCCAGATATTTCCTGTGACTCACCTAAGAGAGAGAAAGAAGTCAAAGGTAGGGCAATAAATACCTTTGCTCCTGCAAACTGGGTGATACCTTAAAGAAAAGAAAGAATACAACTTTTCCTCTGAAGTTGGACTGTACAATCTTGCATAGTACAAACTTGTTAGCAGGTTGACCACATGTCTCAATGAGACCAATCTATCCTTGAATAAGCACTTCTACCTCTTCAATATCCCTGGGTAAAACCAATGTTCTGGAGCTAAGATTTTGTACTTAACTATAAGATAGTTGAGTGGATTTTGCTTTAATAAGATTGAACAGAGCATTCATTTATGTGATCCAGGTAATGTGGGAAGTGCAGAGACAGGAAGAAAAGTAACTGTCGGGAAGAGGGGAGGGTGAAGGTAAGGAATTAGTAAACAGGCACTGGAGGTTACCCTTTTGGTACTGTTGCTTCATATTCATCTCTGCCTCAAACATGCTGATTATTTGTGGAAAAGAGCAGTTTGCAGATGCCATCTTCCAAGGGCAATAAAATACAGCAAAAGTGTTGCTCAGAAGCACAATGAAAGACTACAGTGCTACATCTCTTGTTTCATTACAAGGCAAACTTTGTTTGTCTTGACAACAATTACAGTAATCAAGTTTATGTAATTTGCAAGAGCTGCTGTCTTTCAGTAACATGAATGAAACTACACAGAATATTTTGCACAGGCTTTCAGTATAAACAGGTGTGTTGTACTAACACTGAAACACATACTGACAACAAAGAAAGTGAACTTCTGGGACAGATGATTATTCCCTGCCTATCTATGAAGGAACGCTGCGGAAACCTCCATTGATAGGAGTTGCCACAGGCCTACAAAATGAGGCATACAATGTCATTTTGCACTGGGCAGGAGGTGGGCTTCATGACTGAGTAGATCTTTAATTTCTTTATTCTATCACTCCTTTTTTTGGCTCCTGTTAGCATGGTCCTTTCAAATATTTCTCCCATAGAAAGATACTTCCAAGACAAGCCGGCCTTGTGAAGAGTAATGGCTAGCCTAATCAGACTTTCCTTTGTGTTTCTTATGAAGGCCACAGGTTCCCAAGGATTATATGGCAACAGCAGAATAACAGAACAATGGGCAAGTTTGAGATCAGATGCTTCCTCTATTGTTTCCAAAGCAAACAGTTCCAGGAAACATGCTGTTCCCTGTGTTAGAGCTCTGTAGAAAGACGTTATTACACTAAGTATACTACAGGAGATACAGAAGCAGATCAATATGTGGCTAAGTGTTTTAGCCTCACTTTTATTATGTTTGACAGCGATGACAACATCGTGTGTATGTCACATATAAGATGACTAATGTGTGTACATGTGTGAACCCCTTGAATAAACTGGTTTTCCCATTAACTTTTAGGGAAGAGCAAGCTTCCTGAGAGCATGGATTGAATCTAAAACCAAACTTAAAGAGTCAAACAAACCCCAAAATAATTTCAGGTCTTATGAGAAGCTGCAGTGGCATCAGTGTCTGGAAACATCTACCACAAGTGGTTTCAATCCAGAATGATTTCCAGGAAATACTTGTCTTAAATTGTGCTTAAGAAAATGTGTCATCAGGATGTTGTCTGTGTTCCTGACCCACAGGAGGGTGAAGAATACTGCAAAGCAGTGTGAGAAAATAAGGAAAGGAAGCAAGATATCTTTGTGCCAGGTGATGACTTTCTCTTAGGTGAAGATTCCCTCCAACACATCAGAAGCGAACCAACCAACATGAGCCATTTTCCTGTAGAGAGCTCAGTCTCTGTAGTAGGCCAGCAGCCAGATGAGGGGTTTTAAAGAAGAGTTATGGCAGTTATAAAGAGGGAAAAAATTTGCAAACACTGATAATAATACTCCTACACAGGAAGGTTTGAGCCAGTCACACTACTCCCCCCCCTTTTCCAGTGAGATTCAGAGTTACATAGGAACAGGAGATTGTTTTGGCTGGGATTAGATAGCACAGATGGTACCAAAATGTGTAACACCTACCACAAGATCTTTAGTTTCGTATCATCTGCACAACAGTTCTTCTTGGCCTTTTAACAGTTCATTGAATGGAGGAAGAGGAGAAAAAGACATGGGGCAATTTCTGGAAATGTGCATGTTTTATTTTATCTTTTGGGGAATCCATATAGGAGCATGTGGATAGGCTCATATAAAATCTTGCATATATCTTCTGTGAGATGGTGTGAAACTTCACTTGGCTCTTCTCTTTCAAGAATCCCCAAAACTTGGCAAGTAAATCTCACAACACATTTGAGAATTACATCAGTAATCATTTTGCAGATACATACAACGAGGTACACAAATTTTAACCAGTTTCCTCAGAATCACCATGGGAGTTTGTAGCATGGGCAGCTCTTATCTCCATGGAGCTTCCCAGGAATCCCATGGACTTTGTTTTCTGCCCTGACATAAATTGCATCAGCCTTTGGTTTCCTTCTGTGACTTTGTAGGTCTTCTACATGACCTACAATAAAACTTTCTCTTCCTGTCCCAATTTTTCAAATAAATGCTATTGTAACAATTCATCTACAGCTTGTGATCCCAGGATTATTTTACTGCCGATTCTAATACTGTGTTTTATTCAATTCCTGTAGTTGTCACCTTCCTCTACAAAAGACACTCAATTTCTGTGCTTTTAATAGGTTTTTCCAGGGGTCCAGAAGAAAGGGAATTGAAAATACAGCTCTTTCTTAGAGAAAAATACAAAGATTTCTAAACACAGGTACTGATGAGCTATTGTGATGGACGTACTAGAAATAACGAGACTTCCAGGTTGAGGTTTTCCAGGTTCCCTATTTGATTTGATTGCAGCAGGTACTCAACACTCCTAGGTAGCTTCAAAATAGTCATTGTGATGTTATTTAACAATTAGGCTGAAAGCATGGAGCATTCCCTGCAAACTAACTAGGAAGAGCTGATGGCCTAAATCCTGTCTTTTGAATACTCAGCCATGCAGTGTAAAAGCATTTGAGATATTTTTCCCTAACTAATGAGAGACCTTTAGATATGCAGAGTAAATGAAGACACTGGGCCTCCAGATTAAATAGGGAACTATCTGCCTTAGGACTTCTGAGACGGTTAATGCTCAGGGAAGGATCACCCTAACCACATTTACAGTGAACTCCCTATGGATATTCTACTTGTGAAGAAATTATATTTAGGATAACGATGAAACGTTAGTTAGTAAATTAGGTCTGAAAAAGATATCTGTGAAAAAGAAATACAGAGTTTTCAATGTGTCAGGAATATGAGGAAAATGCAAGGTGTAATTCAAAGTCATTATACTACTTGCTGTAAATATGGCTTTCATAATGCCAGCCTACTCATATACTCAGATAACCCATCCTATTATTCTGGCAGCTACAGAACTCCTGAATCACACCTACTTGAACCTGAGGGATTAGAGGTTTTGCTTTTTAAATAGCGTAGGTGCTGGGCTGGCCACATTTTTCAGACCTCTTTGGAGAAGCAGGATTGATTCTTTTATTTAAACAAAAAAATCATTCAGGGACGAAAAAATAGACATAAGCGAGCCTCCTCCTTTTGTAATTGTGTTTTTGAAAATCAGACACGTAAAATCTTTTGTAGCTGTGGGCTTGAAACTCTCTTTTGTGGAAACACTGGTGCACTGTAATTGGTTGAGTACTGCTATCCAGCCTGAGAGGGTGACCTTTCACACTCTGCCCTAAAAGAACACTATAGAAAGAGAGGTGGCGTAATCTGGGTTAAAGGCTTCTTACTAACATGTTGAGAGCTTGTTTCACACACACACAAACAGTTGCACGAAAACCCCAGCCTGATGATAACTTAGCACTTTAGCATGGTGCTCTTGAGACAGCCCTCTTCTGAGAGAATAAAGAAGGGCCCCTTAGTTGAAATGCAGGACTGAAGCTCTTCATAACCACTGGGCAACTGTTACGAGGGAAAAAGAAAGTTAAAAGAGATGAGAACAAAAGAGGCTATCCTTGTTACAAGGCTCTGGTTCTAGACCTGAAAAACTCCTCTCCCCTAATCTTTTTATTATTTTTCTCTGTATAGCCCCAGGTTTTGACAGTGAAATCTCTTGTCTTTCTGGGCAAGCATATTCAGTGCTGTTTAAGAAATTCCCGCGACCACCTTTTTGTGATCACTTCGTACACAGAGAAAGAAGAAAGAAGGTGAGCATCTTTGCTTATTTGGTTAAAAAGTGAAAAGGATGGGTTACGTCTAAGGTTAGAGAAGTGGAACCAAGATGTATCTTAAACAGTTTAAAGAGACTAAACACTATGCTGTTGTATTTAGCACATAGGAACTGGTAAAGATGTGCTTGCCTAGGTTGTGTGCAGACCTGAGACTTTCGCGTTTGACTTCAGAGGGACCGAAATCACAGACAGATCTTCCAAGTCACCGGCATGGGTGAAAATCCTGGGTACCACTAGTGCAATATGATCCTTTTGCTTGCAAAGCCTCCCAAGGGCTAGCCATGTGCCCTGAGCTGGTGAGTCACAGGAACGGCTGCCTGCATCAGTAGCCCCTCGTCTCTCCATATTTTAATGCTTCAATACTGATTAATATGGTACATCTGTCTCATGCAGCTTATCACTTTACATTTCATTTTCCCACCTTATTTCTTTAAGTTTTCTTTTCCATATGTTCCAATTTTCTTTCTTATAAACACCCACATAATCAAGTAACTCTGCTATTACAAATTATCTTTGTATTACTATTGTATTTATAGTTAATGTTACGCCCTGTCAGTGATTCCTGTTAGAGGAAAATAAAGGATATTTAGAAATAGCTTTAGTGCAGTTTCTTATCTACTTATATCCCATATGATGCACAAAGTAAAATGAGATGATGAAGTTCTATATTTATCACAATATTAGACTCTCTCATAAAGGAATTTCTTCTGGCTAACAGTTCATAGGACCAGGGAGTTCCAAAGTCAGTGATGAAAATCTGGTTTGACTGTGGACCTTATGGTCTATAGTAATCTTCCTTAACTTCATGATGTTGCATTTCAGGTATCGCAAAGTGCCTGAGTTCTTTCTTTAGTGTTTCTGTTAGCTCAATGCTCTTTGTGTCCTCTGCAGCAGAGTTAACCTTTGTTAGCTGCGTCTGCGTTTCTGACAATACTGACTCATTTTGAGTGTTCTTAGTTACTGTTTTGGTACTTTTTACTTTGAAATTTCTCAGGACTGGCAACTCAATTTACAACTCTCTCCTCCAGAAATATAATCCAAGATATTATATCCAGAGATATAATGCAGATTGCAACCACAAGGTGACTTTGCTTCACCATGGAACTGGTCATCCATGCTGGTAGACCAGCCCTGAAGAGGGCCAACAAGACAACTGACCACTCAGAGCTGCAAAATCTGATTCTCAACAAAGCAAATTCAACACTGTTGAAGTTTAGTTTCTTGTGGGTTAAAACTTGACCTCTTTGCCTTTGGACACTGAGGTTCAGGTTCCATTAATTTACCCCCAAAAATACATTTGATGAGTTCGCCACAGCCTATGCTGGGGATATTTTGTCACAGCACAAAATCATCACACAATACAACATGATTGGCAGCTGCTTCCTAAGAGTGGCCCATGGCTATGGTAGGAAAGGTTGCAGCTGCTCATGATGGAGAGCCATTGGCAGTCAGTGATGGTGACTTGCCCACAACGTCCTTTTGAACCATGCAGAGCACTGGCTAGCCTTCCACATCTCTCACTTTGGGGTTCGTCCAATTCTTTGCCTCACACCTACAATTTGGGAAATAAATCACTTTACTCCTGATAGATAAGCCAGTTTACACACAGGAGCAATTGGGATTCCAGAATGTATTTATAGATCTGCACAGAGAAACGCTATCATTTAAAGAAAAGAAAAGGAAAAGGAAACTGCAATTTTTATTTCTAAACCTTTCTACCAGGAAGGGTAATGAAATTTAGGGAAATGAGCCACAGCTGAGATGCCTGACAAATTGCTCTCATGGAATCTATAAAGTGAGTTTTTTGTGCCATCTTTTACAGGAAGAGCTATGTGTGAGTTTTGTAGCATTGCCACTGGGGTTGCTGAAACACCCGGCTGGTGATCAACATTTTGGATGCTCATGAATAACTGGAATACAAGCACCTTAAGCACAAATTCAACAAAGGTTTTTTCAAGTTCATCATCACATATGAGATTGCATCATTCATAGTGGCATTTATAGCCATCAGTACTATACAACCCATGGTAACAGATGACATTGCACGCTGAAAGAGGCCATGAAAGGTCTTTCATACTGTTTCCTGCTCCTAATGACAGCTTTTACTGCCAGTTAGGATAGAATCCAAACACATGAAGTCATGATGGCTGTAGGTGTTGATTTGGATATGGAATGTATAACCTAGCTTTTGCAGTACCAGTTAACAGAGGCAAGTTTTTCAGTGCATGTGCTGTATGAACAGAGCTGGAGAAAACTGTAGGTGAAGGGACAGAGAGTATGGGCATGAAATAGGATATTATAACCCTTTTAGCAAACAATTTGATGTACAGAAGTATTTTGTGTTAAAAATGTGTTTGGATGCCCACAACTCATAATCATTTGGACATCGTGCCCTTAGAGTCTATTCCAATTTACCATAAGAGAATATATAGATATGTGGGTCCAACTAGTAGGTTTTTCAGCCAGATGTTTGTGATGTTTATATCTCTTTGTATCTGTGTTTTTGTTTGGGTGTGTATATTCTACACATGTACGTTCATGCTTAGCCAAAACTTCCACATCTATAGAAAGCTCATGAATATTTTATAGCTTTTGTCCATGAATTCATTCTTGAGTTGTATAAATAGTGATAATTTGAAACAACAATGTCTGAAAGGTAGTACCACTTTACCTGTGAATGACCTCTTTCTCTTTTTATTTTCCCTAATTTGACTGTTTTCCCAAACAGCCTGTGAAAGTGTTTACTGGTCTATACACTTTTACTAAACCTGGGGCATTAACAGCGGGAAAGTGCATGTATATATATATATACATACTCACTATGTATGGTTACATCTTTTCCAGCCTACAGCTAATGAGAGACCTTTAATTGCACTGAAACATGATCTTGGCAGGGCAAATCTGTTGGTCAGTGGAACCTTGAGGCCATGTGGTGCTGGATGGGTCCTGTTGATGGGTGTTGATAGTCCGTGGCTGTGCGGTCTTGCATTCCTTTTTGAACTGTAATGTGCATGTGTGTGTATGTATGCATGTGTGTATATGTAATAAACAACATAGGGTAATCCCCTTCTGATGAAAGAAGCTTTAAGTGGTTACAAGTAGCAGACCTGTTCTTAGATGCCTGAGGTAACTGTCTGTAAGGTGCAAGGTAAAGAAATAATTAATTACACTTACTGGTTAAAATGGATGAAATGATATATGATAGCGTGCTTTTATTGCAAGTGCTTTGATTCAACACCAGGCAGGGGTTTTGGTGAAAGAAGTGTCAAGACATGGAGTATTTTTCTGCAGTCAAAGGTTGAATTTAAGTAATCACCCAGTGCAATTTTACCCGTATCAGATGTTCGCAACTGCAGTGCATACAGGGGGGAGGAAAAGAAGTGAAAGATGGAAACAGAGAGGAAAAACAACCCCTAAATTCTGAACGTGTAGTCTTGCTGAGTAACCACATTCATAACAGTGTGGGAGTGATTTGTTCTGACAACAGAAGTCTACTAATTTTGCTGAATTAACAGCACTACTTGCAGTGGGTGGAGGGGAAGAGGAGAAAAAACCAGAGATTTGTTATGGACATTCTCAGGATTATTAATGACCAGGTGATATAAAAGATATGTGGTCTACAGTATCACAAAAAGTTCCGTTGCATCCTCCTGGTGTGTTGCTTGAGCAACTGAAAATCTGGAGCAACACGCTTGAAAGAATAAGAGGCACATTTATATTTTAAATTTAAAGCAGGCTTACATTCACTAGTGAAAGGAAAAAGCTTAGAAAATTCATCTTGGTTTCCTTCTTTGCTCTAAAGCAGAAGGCGTTTCACTAAGGGTCCTTAAGTTAATGTAAACTTTTTTTATTCCTCACATGTGGAAAGGCATGAGTCTAAAATTATTCTCTACTGAAAAGATTAATATTTTCAGTGCAAACTTTGGAATCCACTTGGATAACCCAGAGCTTCCAGCTGTTGTTTATGCTATTAGCTAGAAAATCCCAGTGCCATTCTTTTAAAACAAAATTAATAATAATAAAAAAAGGCTCTATTGAGTTAATTTTGTGGAATTATGTTAATAAGCACGATTTGCACCATGCAGGTTTACTTTGTGGTCTGTGGTGAGTTTGTAGAGGTTTTGTGAGCAAACCCAAATGTGGTGACAGCAAAACCTTTCCAAAGCACAGACTTTTATGCTCTAAGCACAGAATTTCCTTTTGCGGTCATATGTGACGTGGTTTTTGGATAATAAATGTCTGTAATAAGATTTCCCTAGGTTGGCTCAAAGGACCTGTGCCTCTGTTTTTAATGGCTGTCTTTGGAGAAGTTTCAGTTACATATATTTTCTTAGAACTTGAGCACTTCTTTGGTTTAACAACCTAGAGGCTGATCCAGAGATGTGTTGCTCACTCACCATTTCAAACCACGAGTGTGGACAATATATCTCTGTGTTACCTTGCGTATCCATTAGGACACACTTTTATCCAACAGAGGCATCTGAGAGAGGTAGCTGAACAGCATCCTTGGCTTGATGGCCAATTGTGTGTGCAGTTAAGAGCAAATCTGAGCTTCTCTAGTTTTTCCTCATCAATACCAGAGGTCCCTAAAAAAGCTGGAAGAAGCTGGATCTGCTCTGCTCTCCGCCAGGATGGCAATGCAATGGGAGCACAGCCACCATCACTCAGGCGTTCTGCACCAGGAGCATATGTACAACAGAAGTTTTCCAACTTCATATTTCATAATTCCATCCTCCTCAAATCTAAACCGGTGAAAGAAGAAATATCCCCCTCATGACAGTCTGGATAGTCTAAATGGATACTATTTTTGTGGTGGAAGAGAAGGCAGAGGAAGGAACCACATTTGCTATAAAAAATGGTTTCTATTCCTACATAATAAAAAAGCAGATGAGGTACTGATTTAAAAGAGAGAGAAAAAAAAAGCAAGCTGAAAGAAGAACCAACATGTTGCCAAATTCAAACCTACTGAAAAACCCCAACAAAAAGCCCAACCACTGAAAAAACATGCCTTTTATAAGGCACTCTTTGTCACAAATCAGTAAAAGTTGATTCCTGTAATGAATTAAAATATTCCAAAAGCTTAAAGCTTCTATCACAGTTGACCTTTAAGGCATGTAGCAGCAAAGAAGTTAATACACTTTGCACATGTTGCAGAGCAACAGGTGGTAGAAAAACCCATGCGGGCTCCTTGCATTCCTTACTTTTCAAACTGGTGGCCCCTGGTATTCTGGGATTTACACTACCTCCCCCAGGCTCTGACTGACAAGCTAATCGGTGTGCTGGGAAGCCCTGAGCTATTGATTCCACTGTAACAGAACACCTCCCCGTCAATGAAACTGCAATGAAATGCTTCAACAACGAAGAAAGGGAGGCATTAGGCTGTTGAGCAACTGGAAGAAATTTGCTTGTAGGTAGTGCGGCAGAAATGAAAAGGCTCTCGGGGGCACAAGCTTGAAAAGCCAGGTTATTAAAAAAGCCACAAAGCTGGAGTCTGGCTGAGTGGAGAAAAATAGTTATGGCTCAGTTAGGCGTATCTAAAAGGAGGAGGGAGGGGAACGGAGCTTTCAAAATTGCGTTAATCCCCCATGTACTTAATTTCTTTTCTTTTATGGCAGCTTGTAGTATAGCAACAAGTATTCAAGCAGTTAATAATTTTAAACAGTTTAGCTTTCCGTAGGCAATATATCTTTAGCCTTAATTAAAGTTTTATTTTAGTAGGGGGAAAATATTAAAGTGACATTCTGATCATCCTCTAAGATGGGAAATATATGATAATATGAATATTTTATTAGACAAACTATTATTAAGCAGCTGGTGCAAAATTGTAGCCACTGATTAGTTTGGTTTGCTTGAAATGCAGGTCACTACTTCTTAATAATGGCCCAACAGCTTTCCACTCATAGTAACGACCGCTGACACACCACCTGCAAACACAAAGGTCTTAATATCTTGCACTAGAATCCTAATATTCCCAAAGCAAAATTGGATTCCCATAGGGCCAGTCCTGTGGATGGTTCCCATTTTGGAGTAAAATGCACACGCAGCACATTACCCGGGCATGTCTCTCAGGTGGTGGGTCTGTATTTGGATTAAGGGACCATGCTTTTTACTTCAGGATTGCTGAAGGGATGGGGATCAGAAGGTGAATGGTCTTGGTCATTTTAATTGGGGTAGGAGTCAGAGAGGAGCTGTCAGAGCTGAGCTTTGTGGCTGGAATTTGGATCTGCTGTTAATTCAGGAGCCAGAGTTTGCTGACCTTCAGGCAATGTGCACGTCCTCTCTATTTACTCAGTCTTTTCCTGAGTGAGCTGTCAGGTTTTCTTTTGGAAAGTTCTCTCCCTGCTGCGTGGGTTGTGGAGTACAATAAAAAATGTGAAGGCCTTGATTGCAAAATGGTGCCTCGCTTAGGTGGACGGATTAATTTCTCAATGACAATAAAATGGCTGACTTTGTACATAAAGTGAAAATGGCAAAAGTGGCCTTTTCGGAAATTTCCTGTCCCATCAATTATTGCTGCTGTAGGTTCAAGAATTTTGCCTTGAACGAACAATGGAGATAGCTTTTCTGCACACTGTTCTTTTGCTGATGGCAGTGGTGCCGTCTATCTGAGTCTGACTATGAATATAAATGTATATAGGGGCTGTCTTCTGTCTTCCTGTAAAGAAGTGCTCTGTGTGGACGGGATGGGGAAGATGAATGCTAAATGTTAGGTCAATTTGCTTGATATCTTAACCTGTGTTTTAAGTATATGTGTCCCAGGTCTGCCACCTTTGCCCACAGCAGCTGTGCTTGAGTGAGTACCGAGTATCTCATGACTGAGAAAGGCAGAGCTCAGGAAGACAATGCCTGGCTGGCTGCAGAGTCACAATAACATGAAAAACATCCATGAAATAAAAAAGGGAGTCAAGGAGGCAGAGAAAGTATTTAAAGAAAATAACCTAAAAATGTAAAATCACAGAAACCTGACTCCTACCCCTACTGAAGCCAATCAGAATATTGACTTTAATTTCAGTTTGACCAGAATGGGAAAAAAATATAAAATCCTTCTTTTATTAAATATATTCTACCTGATGAAGAGTGGCACATGCACAGATAATGGATCTTTCCTAAAGCTGACCCGTATCTGTTTGCCTTAATTCTATTCTTGTCCTTGGATAAAATTCCTCTGAGGTTGACGGACATTCACCAAAACCTTGGATTTGTGTCAGCAACATTAATTAAGCTGAATCCAGAAATATGCAGGTCAACACAGAGGAGTTCTGTTTTACATTTGTGCAGTCTGGGCCAGACTCTCATGGACTTTCCACTCATCAAAATCAAATGCTTCTGCCATGAAATGTATATGAGCAATATACAGCTCAGCTGAATAGCAGGCCAACAGCTGTAGACCTAACTAATAAATTCCCTGAATACCACGTTATCAAAGTTTGGGATGTTCTTCTAAACCCAGATATTCCTACTTGTGGTGTTGTTTTAGATGAATTCGTTTTGGTCTGATAGATTTTAAATATTAGAGACTTAAGTAGTTATCTGATGATGTGAAAAAAACAATTAAGAACATAGAATGTCCATTTTTATTGTGGGAATTTTGCAGACTTTTACAGCATTTGTGTTTTATGCTGAGAATGTTACCTAATAGAAAAAACAATTTTAAACTCTTTTGTTTCACCAATTAGACACTTGTGTTTTACAAGTAATTTCCCATCTAAAAAATTTTAGCCTTGACTTTCTTTTAAGGGTCGATAAATCATGTTTTTTCTTGATGTTCAGAAAATTGAAACATTAACGGCTTTGAGTCTTTTTCCAATCTATAAACAATGTGTTTATGTAGACTCCAAACTGGACAAGACATGTCTAGCTCATACCAGTTACTGATATGGAATCTAATTTCTTTGTACTACTTTGTTTTAATATGAACTTATTTTACAGATTATCGTGAACAGGAGGGGTAGAGGGTGGAGGTCTGGAGATAGGGAGCTCTTTTCAACTATTCACACACACAAATGAAAAGAAAATAATTTCCCAAAAATATCTAAGTCAGGAAGTTTAAAAATAACCAGAGATGGCTGGAACACCTCGGAGAAGAAAATCAGATCTCTTTATTCCAGATGATTCTTAATATCCCTGGAATTATTGACTATTATTAGTGAAAATATAGAAAGCAACTAATAGAAGGTAAAAACCTCAGAAATGTAATGCAAATGAGGTTGGTTCCTCTTCAGTCAATGGGCTTTTAAGCTTCCTTCAAGCTTTAGAGTTGCAGAGAAGTCAGTACTGGCATGGCTTATAGCGGCTGTTAATGCAACACATGCCTATCATTTGCTGTTGACAGGCATTAATAAAAAACTAATCTGAGGAAATTTTGAAAAACCTACATATTATGCAATCTGGTTTATGTTTTGGCATGTGGCAAGCATTGATCTAATACAAAGGAAACCATCATGTATAAACTTTACTGTCATTGTTTCCACTGTAAGGGCTATTATCAAAATGCATTTATTTATTTGGAAAGGTTTGATTCTTTCATTGCCTTAGTACTCGGATAGGTTTGCTTTGTGGTACCATAGGTGTTACTTTAAACCTTTCTTTTACAGAAGCAAGAATCCTGAACAGCAGTTACTGACTCCAGGTAAGCAATAGGGAAATTCAGCTCTGATACATCCCTTTTCTATCCAACACTTGCTCCTCTTTTTCCCAGATGCTGGTTTCTCTGCCATTTTTTGAGTAGTCCCATTCTTTTAGACCTGAAATCTTTGAAGAAACCCCTCCTTTTTTCCCTCTCCCTTCTCATTGGGGAATGAAGCTTTTCAATAACATGAGCAGAAAAGCCTACCACTCCTGTAGGGTAAGTTTTGGCTTTCTCTCCTCTCTTTTTGAGGTGCTTCTCTGGTGTTGATGTTGATAATCCACATTTGGTTTTGTGCAATTACACCTTCTCCTGAGTTTATCTGAAGCTGCTGGGAATACACTGGTTTTCCCTGCCTCCCTGCAGACATGTTAAACCTTATTGACTAGTTTCACCCCATACAACAGAAAACATGTGTTATCTCTTAAGACACCATAAAGTTCAGTTATACTTGTAATTTGGGCTGTGATAAATTCTTTCTTGCTAGCTTCTCTCTTTCTGCTTTCATTTTTGTCATTGCCTGAAGTATTGTACTACTACACTCTTTAAAATACCTAAAATATGAATGTGTAAGGGAACTTTAGAAGGCACAAAGGACAATCAATAATATGTGGGTGAGAAAAGGGGTAAAAGAATTCTATAGATATTCAGGCTGGAATGTGAGTGCTAAGAAGTCTTTGGATAAATTCAACACAGATTTGGCCTGCAGCTCTAAACCGGCAATTCCAGTAGAAGAGCAGACCTCTACCCTGTGGTAAAAGAGGTACAGAATAATGCCTCTTTGAATTAGTTTCAAAATGTAGCTGTGATGCAGACGAATTGCTCCTAGGTGCCGAAGTGCAGTGCACCAACATAATAGCATATTGTTAAGTCACACTGCCATTAAAGGATATAGTTATTAATCAAATTAAGTCAAAACACAAAGCAAGTACAAATTAGTATCAGATGACATGTCTCGCTGTGAGCACAGAAGAAGGAATAGAGGGAACTTGCCATTTTAAAAGAACACAATCTTTCATAAAACAAAACCAGAAGGTGAAGGAATATCCTACCCCATAGTAACTGGCAGCTGGTATGTGCTATCTGGACAGTATTTGTCTTTAAATTCACATGACAGTCCTAGAGTGCTGCAGTGTAATCGGTCTCTTTCAGAAGCTTGGGCTAAACTTTGAAGTGCTTGTATTTGGAGATGTGGAAAATGTTTACCAAGAAAGACAAAAGTACTTGAAACTTAAGGGGTCTAATATTTAGTTATTTTTTCCATCCTGTACACATCTTGCCAGTGTAATTTTCTGAGCTCCAGAAGCAATGTTTCAGTTCTCACTGGAAGATGATTTGGGGGTGGAAGGAAATTTTATTTGCCCTTTCAGTAAATTCTGTAGAAACCTGTCATTTGGGGGTTGTGAAATTGATCCAAATATTGTGATTTGTGCACGTTTGCCTAGATAGCCTTTCCCAGCAACAAACAATTCACTTGTTTTGTGTGACTCTGACAACTAATCACACATGAATACATGGATTTACCTATCGTTACAGGGACAAAAGTGTGTGTATGTGTTCACAGTACCATAATATTAGCTTCAGCACTCCACATTCTTCCAGTTATCGTTAAAATTTGTGAGTAGTTTATTGAAAACAGTGATACTTATAGTGCCTAAAGGTAAGGTAACGACATTCAGCAGTGCTGTAGGATTAGGATTCTGCATTATGATGTGCACCCTTCCAGTAAATTTAGTTTCTTTATGGATCATCAGAAACAGATATAAAATGGAAGCACAGCCTTCCACACAAGAAGGAAAGAAGCATTTTCCCTCTCTGTTTTGAAGCCATTGTGTCTGCTCAGGCATTTTTTAGATGGCTATCACAGGATAATCTAACTTTAAAATGATTCTGAATTCTGCTTACAGATAAGTTTGCGTTGTTTGTGAGTGTTGCTTCAATTTGGAACATACCTGGTAGGTGGCTGTGTGAGTTACCTATCAACATTCAAGTGTGTTTACTTCATTAATGGTTCCTGAGTGTGAAAGTTTGTTTCCCTTCTGCTCTTGCTTCCGGAGTCTATGGTTTCCTCATCATCATGACATTGCCAAGCATGGTGCTAATGTACTGCTTCTGCACAAGAGAATGTCATCACATGGGATTACAGCCTTAAACAAAAGTCATGACAGCAAGGCACTCAATCTCAGGTGAATTGCTTAAACAGTGTATGTTTGTATTAGCTCGAATGTTAATATAGACTGCTCTCTGCCATTTTGTATTTGTTATGGGTGACAACACCTGGAGAATATATCTTTCAGAACTGGACAAAGAATAAACTTGAGTCTGACTCAATTCCTTACTAATAAATGCACTGAGATGCCACATAGTTTGTTATTAGTTTACTTTAAGGTATCACTATTTAGATGAAGGGGAGACCTATAGAAGCTGAAAATAGGGACACAGAAGAAAGTTCTGGAGGGGTATCTGTAGATCATAACTATCCCACTAAGCTTAGTTGAATTAGGTGAATTGCTAATGAATGGCAAATCATCCTCTTCAATAATCATTGCTTTTTCATAAAAAAAAGTTTAAAGGATATCTCAAAGATGTATGTGTATGTATCATGATGAATAGAAACAAAGAGGATGGCATTTCAAGAAGGTTCTGCTTGAAATCTTGGAAAGACACAATCTTTATAAGCTAAACTCTAGTAATCTTTGACCACATAGGTGCTTTATGTTCTTTGAAGGTCAAGTCATCATTTGCTTATACTCTGGCTAAAATACAGTGTGACGAGCAGGGCTGGAAAAGCTTTTTAAGGATGGTACGTTAGGTGATAGTAAAGGTTTGGAAATCTGAAGAAACAAAGGGTGAAAGACTCCTGACAGATAAATGCAGGTCTCTGCACGTAGAGAGGCTGCAGCTTTAAAACAGACTAAAACCTAACATGTGTACTTCACTCAATAGGAATGGGCTTAAAAAACACCTAAAATTCTTTCCTCATTTGAGGCCTGGATGGGAGGGGAATACAGCAATCATTATAGGGTGTTAAAAACAAATCAGCCCTTGTGTAATTGGGCACAGCTTCCCTGAAGCAAGTAGAGTTTGCACCTGTTTGAACCAGGGCTTCATCTGGTCTGCTGAAGGTGAGTTTGAGGCCCACCAACACCTTTCAGATGGATCTACCATAAGTCAACAACTGATGATAACAACCTTCAACCCCAACAGCAAACAATCCTCATTCCAGAAGAAGTGGTCGGAGCCCCAGGGGAATACTGGGAAATGAAGCTATTTTGAGAAAGAATGGGCTTTCTGCAAATAGGTTTGATTAGTTCTGAATGCGCACTCCACCAGTGACCAAGGTAATGCAGCCATCTCTTTCTATTTATCTATAGAGATATAGGGGAGATACAGGAAGATTATACAAATTAAGGAGGATGCATGTAGTCACATATTAAGGCGGTATTAGATTTGAAGAGCTATTCCTGACTGTGTCTAGATTAAGCAATGCTGATGATGAACCTTAGTTAAAAACAGTTATCGAGATACAATCAGCTTTACACATTACATATTCCAACCCCCAAAAGGAAACAAAACAGAATCAAAGCTTCTAATCAGTTTATGATCCAGAGATTTTGCCAGCCAAACTTATGGGAAGAAGTAATGTAAACAGAAAGATGCAAGCAAAGTCAGTTAAGTGGAATTTAAGCTGTCAAGCTACAGTGTAGAACTCCATTACCATATCTCCTCATGTTGGTTTTTTTTTTAATAGTATTCTCTGAAAAGCACTAGATGTAATAAAGTCAATTTAAAATTTGTTCTACCAATCTTTTGCATCTGTAATTTTCCCATTAAATGTAAATGCCCATGAGGCATGCTATTTGCATTACATTGCATTTACAGTCTTTAAAACAAACTATAAATCCCCTCCTTGTTTCATGTGATTGATGCTGTGTGTATAAATACCACCATAAACCTCAAAGGGGGCTAACAGTGACAGTAAATTAAAGTTTTCAAGTCTGGCAGCATCTCAGCACTTCAGCCCTTGATCTTAAGCAGCGTTGTTAACCCCCGCCTCATTGCCCTCCTGAACTCACCTTCCCCCTGCCTCCCCCTTTTCTTCTTTTCCCGCTTTCCTTATTCTATTCCTACTCTGATTTCCTTGGGAAACCCCTTTCCATCCATAGAAACTGAACCAAGGCAGGAATATGCTGTTAATTAAAAAGCGGCTGCAGCCGTTTGCCAGATAGGACCAGGTCTTAACTTTGCTATCTTGGCCTACCCGAGTTCAGAACTCTCAGGTCATCTTGGCTGTGTAAACAATAGTCAGCCACAGCTTTTTTGATTATCCAGCACCACTCCAAGAATTAACTGGCCTTGAGGGTATTTATTCTTTCTATGTTTGGTTTGGTTTTTTTGTCTTCTATTTTTACTTCCCTTCTCTTTTTGATTGCCTTTCTCTGATTTACTTTCAGGCCATATGCAGAACAAAGAAATTGAGAATTGACAGAAACCTCCTCCAAGATACAGGCATGCATCATTGTGTCATCATTAAATGTTCCAGTTAATAGGTAACTCCAATTTTCTTTATCAAGTTTTGCTATAAAATCGGCATTCCCTTGATCCTATTGAATCTAATATATATATATATATATAACAGTTTCTCCTGTGATGTCTGCCCCTGTTTAAGTAGGAGACATGATTTATGCTAAAATTATCCAAAGGATTGCTCTGTGGGCCAAACACAACCTCTTCATAGGTGAAGTGTAATGCAGGCAGTGGGGTGATCCTCACTTGCCACCACTGAGAGTCTAGTTGTCTATTTTTCACATGAGAACCAAGCACCAGCAGCTCAGCACTCCATCCTGCAGTCAGGCAGAAATATTTAATGTTTTTCTGTTTTCTTAGAAAGAGAAAATTATTAATGAGAGAATATTAATGTTATCATAAAAAATCTGTGGGGCAAAGGGAATTCTTTTCAGATCAGGGAATGATCTCAGGGGGAGAGAAGGCTGTGGCAGCTCTCCTGTCACTTTTTTCTCTCACCCTTCATACTCAAGTGGTTCTCCTGCCTAGCAAGTTGCTGTCTTATGTAAACCTCTCTGATATAACCTTTAGAAGTCAGTGATATCCAAAGGCTTCTTTATGTCAGGAGGAACATTACAGTCAAAATGCTTTTCCTGCAGAATTTCTGAAGAGTGTCAGTTTTTGGTAGAAATTAGGAACAGGCACGATCATTTGTTTCCTGAAAATGGCTGGGATACATACGAACATAAAACGAATGGAAATAAGCTAGAAGTTTTGTCAACAAATTTGAGTCCTGAAATAAAGTGACACCATTCAGACTGGATTACCTTTAAAACCTGTTTAACAGCTACAGAGGGTGTAAGTCATTAGCATTTTTTTCCTGAGGACAAGTATGTGTGTCTTTGCTGAACATCTATAGTTATTCAACAATCTGCATCAAAGTATGCAGAACGACGACTCAACAGGTAAATGCTGATGGCTGTTTAACTTCCTATAACAAGGCTCCCTATGGGTTTTATCTTGGAATGCAGTTACCCATAAGTCTGATGGTAGCCAAAGGAAACCACAGTATTTCATTTCTTTTGACAAAGAGGTTTAGAGGTGCCCAGAGCACATATAGCCAAGCCCAGGTTTATTTGTGCTTTTGACTGATATTGAGTACCATTTCACTGAACCTTGCTAAGTTTGGATTTTATAATGAGCCACCAAGCCAATCCTAGCTGCCACAGCTTAGCTTTGAGTGCCATATCTCCTTATTTTCTTAGGTCTCTGGTCTGTGAGGCTGATGATTAACTCTTTTGGGTTTTCCATGCTTTTGCTGTGAAACAATTCCCATTAGCAGTCTCATCAGCTACGGGTGCAAGGAACTTTGAACATAGTGATGGCTAGTAGCATGGACACAGAGAGAGGTATCAGCCTATGGGGCATTTTACATGTAAGCTTTAAAAAGATATGGAAGCATTTTCTGATCAAGTCTCATTATCAAAAGAAGGCTAAACTAATGCTCAGATAATGGAAACTGTTAGAAACCTCACTGTTTTCATTCTGAAGTACCCCCTTCTTAACCCTTTATTACCCATGCCTGTGCCCCTTCTGTCTGTTTTGCCCTTTAATGTTCTTTTCAGTGACTTGGACACTGTGCTCTTTCAAAGTTGTTATAACAGCTTGACTGCAGTCAGCTGCATGAAGCTTTCAGCAGTGGTCTGGGGACATGGTCCCTAATCTTATGAAGAAGTCACTGAATGGCTCTTTTAAGCATTCCTTGATTTCCTTATTAGAGGGAGTTCACTCAAAAGCAGAAGCTCAATGTGTGTCTTGCATGTCAGAGAAATAACTCAGGACCTTCCTTCTCCTAGAAATGAACCTCTTGAGAGTTCAGTTTACTGCAGTCAGATTCAAATTTACAAAGCAAAATGAATAAAATCCAATTCGGATAGTACTAATATATATACACATGTGCATCTATATATTTTAAATACACTTAAATTTCATTAGCAATGATTGTTTAGAGAAACATCATTACATTCCTGGGCTTGGGAGCTTTCTCCAGGGTTGTGAACAATCAAAGATTTATTTGAGCTTTCTGCACACTGGGAAATGAAGACACAGAATCTCATTATCATGTCTATTAAAAGGCAGAATCTGGGGTACATCTAAGAAAAGATGTATTACTTTTTAAACTGCACTGCAAACTGTGAAGTACTACAGGGACTTGAACTATTTAAAAATACTCTGGGCTTATGAGTAAGAAAAAATAGGGTCTCTTTCCCAAACAGTATAAAAATATCACACCATTAAGTTCTGCTGTTATTGCAGTCTTGGAAATATGATTGTATCTACTTTTCCTTGAAGCTGGTTGATCCCTGAGTTTGATACTGGGGTCGAGGGACCATGGAGGGCTACCAGAGTGAGTTACTTAGGAGACAATGCAATGGGGGGTATGAACAATGACCAGTTAAATTCTAGTTAACCCTAATTATAAACCTTCACCTTTGTTAATTAGATTAATTCATCAGCAGGCACTATGCTTACAGTGTGGTGGAGGTGTGCGATCCAACATTTTCACCATTTATTAAAAGTTAAAGTCTTTTATGTCATCAGTCTGTTGCTCACAAATGGCCATGCAATATATTACAGTAAAGGTAAAATCAGGTTAAGTTTACCTATAAATTAGAAGGTAACATTTATTCCAAGGATCTTTCTTAGAAGTGAAAAATTTGCCTTGCAAGCACTTTCTGCAGTTATTAAAGTTCTCCAAGCTATGAATCTGAGAGCTTAATTAAAAGCAACAGAGACACATCCAAGAAAGGAAAGGAAGGGGCTATAGGCAATCTCCTTAGATTTTCAACATCTCATTCTTCCATTGATCTGTGTCCAAAATTTTCTGTGCGTTGATGCAATGTCTTAACATGCTGACCTCTGGAGACCAGAGTCCAGTCAAGGTCTGTTTAAGGCAATGGGTGATGGCTAATGTGTTGCCTTCCGGAGCAGAAAGGTTGGTTATACTTTTCAGTGTCCTGGTGGTCGTATATCCATGTGGACTTCCCATCAGAGAAGAAAAGGTCATTTTACTGCAGGTGTGGAAAGCAAAGGGTAATCTTGAACAGCACCTGTTTGGTCTGTGTTGGCTTGATAAATCTTTTTCACAAATGTGAGAACGACTGCCCATTTTTCACGCTAGCAAAACCTGTGCAATTAGCTTGCATAAACAGAGACGAGTTTTGCTCTCAGTCCCATACGTGCAATAAATTTATACTGATCCCACTAAATTCAATGAGGGTAATTCCTAATTTATATTTGTGAGAGAGCTGCATTTTGCCCATGAAATACTTACGATGAAATGACTCAAAGTCATTTGTAAGTCTTGACGAGCTCTATAACAACCCTTTGAAACAGATGAATGCTGTACATATAAAACATATTTATATATCTGCAACTTGCAGTTGTGTAAACTGAGGCAGGAAAGTCCACCTCCTGATGATGTTATAGTTAAGTTTCCCATTTAAGTGAAAGATCTATACTGACGAAAGGGGCCTGCAAGAAAAGGGTTTACTAAAATCAGATATTTTTTAACATTTAAAAATGTTTCTATAAGAAATGGCTACAAAAGAAAAGAAAACATGAACTATGAGAGTGCTGTTTCACTCTCCATTAGTGTCCAAACCCCTTCCTATGCCTGCAAAGCAGGATCTTCTTTTAACCCTGGTTCTTCTTTTCTAATTGTGTGTGTCAACACTGGATGAAGGTTTGCATTCTGGGGAAGATCTTCTGTTGGTTAAACACCTGTGTAAAACAGTGCGGAAATCTTTCTGAGATTTATTGAAGAAGCCACATTTTGGCTTTGGAAGAGGGCATTAAATGTAAAATCGTCTGGGATTTGCCTCTGAAAATGTGTGTTTGCTTAAGAGATTGCTGCAGTAGATTTCTGGCTCTTTATATGTTTCAACATGCCTCTAGTTTGCGAGGTTCTGGACTAAAGAGGTACTTAAAGGTGAGCATATCATCTTCACAGCACCAAAGAGGCAGGGAGCAGCTGAACTGGAATAAATGCAGGAATAACATCTTCTTAAAGCTGTTACTCAAGGTAAATACGAAATGGGTTTAGTTGTAATTAAGAAGACTTTGTAGCTGCTGCAATTATTCTGTACCAAAGATCCAGAAAACTGTCCCTTTTCCCATCCTCTACATAGTGATACTCTTACATTAGCCTCTCCTTGAGAACCCAAAGATTTTATGAGGCAAGTAAACAAAATTTCCAGATTATGGAAATTAATGAAAGCACACAATGCTGCCTTTCTCAGGGCTCAGACTCAACTAATTAGGGATTAGATTATTCAAGAGCAGCAGATCAATTAGGATTGCTTTCTGGAAAACAAAACCCCATAGTGAAATATAGTTACCTGTTGAAAAGTGAAAGAAATCATGCCCAAGTACAATGGATGGATCAAAGCACAATACTGCACATTGACAAAATAAATTATGAAAACAATAATCATGTTTATCCAATCTCTTTGTGTAAAACTGTTATTTTGATTCCAGTGCCAGCTGTCTGAAACTTTAATTTAAGTGCTTGCTTGAGGCAAGACATTTGGGATACTAGTTTAGAATGTTTTATAGCCTAAGCAATATGTTCTACTAACCTCAAATACTATGATGATGATTTTAATGGTAACTATAATATGTTCAAGGGGGTTCCAGGGTGATCTTTGATTTTACCAGAATGCTTGTGTGCTTAATGAACCCTGAAATTTTTTGGTTCCATTTGCTGCCAGCTCCCCAGGAGTGATGGGAGACTTCTCTGCAGGAGATGAGTACTTTATGTTTTGAAGGGAGACATACGAAGTAACGTACTGCACTACCTTTACACCGGTGTCAAACGCGCGTGTGTAATCTGCGGAAACAGTTAAAAAAAGCTATCTCTACATTTCAGTGATACAAAAATACTGAGAAAAATAGATGGTTCATAATTCACTGAACTATCAGCTTCAGTGGTTGGTGCTTGTTTGTATGCTGAAGAAAAACACAGTATCTCTTTGCTCATGGTGTAAGACTCTTCTCCAGAAGTCTGGGGTCCTTGCTGCTTGCTCCAGAAGGGATCAAGACTGCATGGCAAGGAAGAATCCGGCTGAATCTGATGGGTAAGTAGGCTTCAGTTATACGTGCTGGGAGTGACATGGCTTTGCTTTTGAAATTGTGGCTCTTTTATTGCCCCCACATAGCCCCTTGCCTTTGTGCCTCAGTTTCCAGCAACACAACAAGGCTAATAACACTTGCAGGGGACCAGAGAATCTCTTTAATCTCTATGTTCATTGCTAGCACTAAGTGCACACCATAAGGTTTGGTGTGATTAAAAGCTTGAGAAGGATTCTTCTTATGTCCAGTGAGTTTTCTGAACCCACTGAAGTGCATGATAGAAACGTATTCAGTGTTTTTTGTCTACTGTCTTCTAAAATACAACGTTGGATAAAAACCATTAATGAATATCTTTTAACTACAGGAATTCCAAACAAGTGCTATAAAGATTTCTTCAGGCTAAGGGTAAGGTACTCTTCCTTTTTTTCTGCTAATTTTACTTGTTTTGAATGAAATATATAATCCTTTTCAATGTGGTTTTTGGCACTTCAACACATGGGCTAACCCAGAAATTAATGGCTTATTGAAATAACAACTTTGAAAGGGATTTTTTTCAAAGAATGAGAAGGATTTCATTTGCTGCATGCTGGCACACTGATTCATTCATGCTTTATCAGGGCAAAATGAATGTTTGCCCTAATGTATATATAATATATATAACTATACTACATAATTATGTTTTCCAGCAGGTTACCTAATTTCAGTGATTCAAAGATAAAACTAATTCATTGAAAATAATTAGTCCTGTCTTTTTCATTTTTAATTTTAAAATTAGTATTCATTTTGAAAAACTATGCTCTTAAATCATTTTAAATACAAAGCAATTCTTGGGCAAGTATTAATGAAAGGAAAATCTGGGCCTGGATCTCGTGGGTCTAATGCATTAACTGCACATGTAGCCTTCACAAAGCCATTAAGTCCTAAACTAATCCCGTGTTCCCCAACCTACAGCCTCTGGGCCATTTGCAATACTCCAGGATGATTTTTTTCTGGCCCGTGACTTGCACTCTTCCTCAGTTTTTCCTGACAGCTCCTCATGGCTCAGCTCAGAGCTATGTGTGTTGTTTGATACAATTAGCAACCAGATCTCTGTTCCTAGCTAGCAGCCTTTTCTCTGTTTAATTTGTGGCCTCAGTTTTCTAAGTTTTTATTTACCAGTTCCTCTCTATTACAGTATTTGAAATGAATTTTGCACTCCGAAGAATGTTTGTCTTCCTTGTCTTTTACATATACAGTATTTGGTGGGTTATTTACTCATTGCATTTCTTTTTACCGGTGGACATTCTCCAGGAAAGAAATCAAAACACAAACTTTATAGTGTAGGCTATGCAACAGCAATAGAATAATCGTAATTCTGAGTTAATTCATATAACTTCTTTTATTGATATTTTTCCCTTTTCTGAGTATAAGCAATGAACCTGAAACATACTCACATAGTTGGATGATTTCATTTGGAGAAATTTGGCAAAGTGTTTTTGCATTCTTTTATTTATTCAGTTTTACTGCTGGTGACAAAACAATATATAACCAAATGAGAGGTTATTTCATTCAGCCAATTTGTTTTCTCTGATGCAGACTGAATGTTTCTAAGTCATCCTGAACTCCACTGAGCTTGACATCCGTCAGACATCTTGGGTCATTTTTATTCCATTAACATGAGTTTCTATTGCAACAAATCCTTTCCCTGCTCAAATTTATGTCAGAGATAATCATCCAGATCTTGTCAGTTTTCACTATTAACAGGTTGAACGAGTTTTGATATTAATAAACATTTTATTTTCTTGTACATACAACAAAGAAATATTTTATTCTGTTTCCATCTAAGGTTAGCAGATGCAAAGTGGCTTCGTATATTTAGGTTAAATGGATTGACGCGGCTTTTACAGCTGTAACTCCTGATTCATGATCTGTGGTATGGCGTAAATCTATCTATGAGGTCATCAGAATATCACTGTAGTCGATTTTTTTCACCTCTAAGGCAAGGATGCTGCACACCAAGAGCAGACAACAGAGACATGTTCACAGAACATTTTCAATATGCAGAGTGATATGCAAGTAGAAAGTGTCAGTATCCTTTTCCCAAAAAGCAATTTCAATAAATTATATCAAATTCCCGTACTCAGTAGATCACTTGCAGCCTTAGTCCCATGTGCAAACATCCAGTTCTGTGTATAAACAGATGACCCCTCAAATAATTGACTATATTGACTGAGGTGCTGGAGCATGGCCAAAGAAGAGCAACAAAACTGGTGAAGGTTCTGCAGCACATCTTATGAGGAGTGGCTGAGGGAACTGGGGTTGTTTGGACTGGAGAAAAGGAGGCTCAAGGGAGACCTTATCACTCTGTACAGCTACTTGAAAGGAGATTGCACTGAGGTGGGGATCAGTCTCTTTGCCCAAGTAACAATAAATAGGACAAGAGGAAATGGCCTCAAGTTGCACCAGGGGAGGTTTGGATATGAGAAAATAATTCTTTATTATAAGGGTTGTCAAGCATTGAGACAGGCTTGGACAGGGAAGTGGTTGAGTCACCATCCCTGGAGGTATTTAAAAGACATGTAGATGTGCTGTTTCGGAACATAAGTTAGTGGTGGACTTGGCAGTGCAACAGTAATGGTTGAACTTGATGATCTTACAGATCTTTTCCAACCTAAATGATTCCATGATTCTCTGATTCTATACATTTTGAGACAGAGCAAAGAAATTTGACGTAGAATGTAAAAGCTGTGCTTGAAAAGACCTGTCAAATGAGAAAAAAAATATCGATCTGGATGAGATGCATAGGAGCTTAGACCCAAATGTATCAGCTCAGACCAGAAATATATCTAGTTCCAAGTGTGCTATCTTCCACAGAAGCCAATGAGAGAAGGAGTGTTAGAAACATGGCCCGTGCAAGTCTCAGAGATTATGGTTTGAAATAGTAAACATTCTGGAAGTGCAGAATGTCCAAATAGAATAAATTCATCACTTTGATTCTAATCCCCTCTAGAGACAAGGGAATTAATTGCTCCATCTATATTCCACTTTGGACAGATTCCTTGTAATGTTTGGGTTATTATGTGCATCTGTAAGTATGAACTTTTCCCTTTGTGTGGAAGAAAGCAGAGAAGTCCCATCATAATGGAAATGAGTTAAATTATGCAGTAAAAAGAAACCGATAAGTTTAGACTCAATGCTGCAAGTCTACAGCATTGATTGGACAGTCCTATTTGGCCTTAAACTGACAACTCCCATTTAAAGCAGTAAAAAAACCTTGAACATTGTATGTATTCATTAGGAAAACTCCATTTATGAGCCTCTTGGTAAAGACAAAAGGAAAGTGTAATTTTAGAAGATACCTCATATTCAAATCTGATTCAATATATATTAAATCTATGGGAGTCTATGACACAGCAGGAACTAATTGAGATTCTGCAATATGCAAGAAAAGAAATTCCATTGCATTTTTATGTAGCTTTCACTGTGTGAAGAGGATTTTGAACATTGAATTCTGGCTGGGAAAGCCTCGCAGTGCAGACATTATTAATAATGCTGAAATCCACATACAGTATTTCCTGTTGCATCTCAATTACTAGATTTAATTAGTATTAAGTAGCCAGGAAAAAAACAGCAGTAACATTCAACATACAGTAAGGTGCATATATAGTGGGAAACCCTCATAGTCCAATTGTGATATGAGATATAAGACCACCCATGAGGACTGGAGTATTATATCCATCAGTATGGTACAGGTTCTTCATTATCCAATAAGAGTCCTTCTTTTCACCCTACTCTTATCGATTCAATAATTTTGCCTTTACACTTTGTTTCATTGAACAATGAAAATAGATGAGTTGATTGTTGCAAAAAACATGTATCTTAATATGCATTTTATTCTTTTGCCTATATATTTCTGCAGAAAATCCGTTACAGATCATAAAAAACATTTCTTAAATAAAAACACATCTTAAATGCACCCTGTGAGTGCAATTAGAAACATTTCCCATCATAGAGCAAAGATAATGTTTCCTAAACGCTCTTAATTTCATACATCTGTTATGCTCTGTCATGAATTTTTTTCTCCTCCAAGACAATTTTTGAAGGTTTCTGCCAATGTAATTCAATTTAAAGCTTTTAATGTCAGCTCAATGGGTCATGCCACTTTCTCCACATTTGTATTAGGCTTAGGGAAGGCAGAAATATGATGAACACTTTTCAGCAGTAGCTTATATTCATGACAAATGGCCGTTGCATTTTTCTCCATTATTTGTTGACCATATTTTGTAATCATTTGTAATTTTTTTGTCTCTAATGTATACACACACATGCATACAGGCATGTACACTTCTATTCAGTATCATTGTATGTGGCATTTTCTTAGGCCACAAGTCATCTGTATTGCTTTTAAAACTACAAGGTGTCTTCCTCATTCACTTGATTTCAAAATAGGTCTGTAATGATTTTTGAGCTGATTGCTGAACAACAACTATAGATTAATTTTTGACATTGTCTAGAAACTATGTTCAAAGGATCTGACTTGACACTACTATTCATTTTTGAAAGCTACCAGTTCTGCTGGCTGAACAATCCCCAAATTCTGGAGTAAATTACATTTGTCAGAAAACCATAATATCCTGGATATGACTACATTTGTTCTGTTTCTAATACAGTGTTACTGTGGAATTTGAGCTCATTTGTTGTGCATTAGCTGCTACATCTGAACAATCACATTTTGACTGAATACCAGGAAAATACCCCCAAAGTCCTAGGATATTCTGTGCTTGGGGAGAAAAAATCTGGCATGAAGAGAGATGGTGAGTCAGGATTCCCTGTTGCTAAGAAGCCAGGTTTCCTCAGTGTTTGCTAGTGGCTACTGAGAGAACTCCAGGACTGCTCCACTGGAATATCTTTGCAGCCTTTGCCCATTGAAATTACAGACATGAAGAGCTTTGCTTTGCTAAGCCATCTAATTGTACCGTTATCCTCACTCAATCTGTCTCATTCATAATGTCACATCTACCTATATCACACTGCTCTCTTGACCATGGTGATAAATGTTCAGTCCAGACTCACTATCAGTAACTCCTGGTAGCTTATTTCAGTCATACTGACACACTGCCTCAGTTTTTCTGGAGAGCTGCATTCAAAAAAGCTTCCCAAAATAGGTGTGGATGTTTTCAACAAAGGCCAAGACTGTGTACGTCTTCCATTAGACCAACTTTGCTAGAGATAGGAGCATCACAGTCTCATGAATGTAGGCTTATCCTCAAAAGCAGGTTCACAGACCTCTCAGGAACCACCTATCAGCTTCTCAGTTGGGTTTTATTTCCATTAATTCTCAAAATGAGTTTGCAGTTGTCATAGTTCTGAAGTAACAACGTACTGCACCAATGGATGACTGAGTTAACAGAACTGATTTATGGAGCCAAGGTCTATGTTTCAACATGTGCTTTCATCCTCAGATGGGGTGTAGAGTCCTTGTTTACTCAACAGCAGTTTGAAAAGTTGTGGAAATATTTTGCTTATGCATTTTCAATTGAAAGGAAACATTTTGACACTTTTGAAACAGAATTTCCTAGTTTGGCTTGAGTGAGATAGCCCCAGCCACCTCATTTTGTGACAGCAAAATCCTGCAACGCAGTTTTCCCTGGTGGTAAATTGCCTCCTAGGATTTGTAAGCGGGAAGCCTGAGGCTCCGTTTGTTCCAAAGAAAGCAAAATGACAGAAGAACATTTCCTTCAGTGTCTCTGTGTTGTGTAACACCCATAATGGTCTGTGAGATGGCTCAGTGGGAAGTCTAAACAGTATTAGTGCTCTAGGATAATTCAAATGGCTAAATACTCTGAGTGGACCAAGAGATGCATAGAGGTTTATGTTCAAAAACCTTTTCTGCCCCCACCGCATCAATGTATCCTCCCACCCACACGTGCTTTGATTTTCTTGAGATAAGAAAGTGATTTTCCAAAAGGGAATTCCAACACAGGTCTTGCTATAAATTGCTTCACTGTCACCCTTCCTGGTCTGAGGAGGATGAAACACATCAAGATCTGCTAGCAAAATAAACAGTGACCGTTTTCCCAAGGGAATTAGTGGCAAGGGAAATAAAACCAAGGGGAGGTTTTACACTCTCAAACACTGGGGGAAAAAGAGTCTCAGAAACAGTTAATACCATTAGCAGAGCCTGGCCTTATAGCCAAGGGAGATGGTCCTTTGCCTCATGACTGCACACCAGGTCTAACACTGCTACAATTGATCAAGAAAGCAGATTTAAACTATCGGTCTAAGGCTTTTCTAATTATCTTAAAATAATCATTTAACCGCTTGAAATGAACACAGTCACAAAGCAAACCTTCCAGACTGCTCACCACGCACTAACAGACAGACTAATGACCCTAGAGAGCAAGCCAGCTCTTCTGATGCAGCATCATCTGCTCTCAAAGACTAAAGTGACGTGTCCTCTGCTCTCCACGTGTTAGGCGGACCGGGAATGAAGCCACATCACTTCTAACACAAGCCCAAAATGACACCTGTTCAGCACAGGCTCCACAGAGGGACTCTCAGAGCCAGTCCCTTGCAGCTCTGTTTTCATATTCAAAGATCAGTTTTCAATGAAATATTACTTACTTGAATCAATGTTGTCTTGATTCTTCGTGAAGGGTGCAGCAGGCATAAAATGCGATATTGATTTCTGAGATGTAGCCTGGTCCTCTCTTCATGGCCATTTCAAAAAATGCAAAGTATTTTCTTTTCTTTCACACCACAGATCACGTCATCTTTACAAACTGGAGGTCAAGGCCCTTTTATGTTGCCTCATATTTATCTCCTGTCCTTTTTTTTTCCTGTCCTCCTCTCTTCATCTCGCAGTTTTTCTTTCTCCTCCTTGAGTTTTTATTGCCTCTTCGGCTCTCCTCTTAGCTCCTGTTCTAATTTCTGCCTTTTCCCCTGCTCTCCTGAGTGCTTTTAGATTCTGATCTAATTTCTCATGTCTTCTCCCAGTGCTGCTCTCTCTCCTTTCAATCTTTCTGACCCTCACCTGTTCTCCTTTCTGCATCTCTGACTCCAACTCAGCTGCTTCCCTTATGAAGCTCTGGCTCCGGATTTTCCTCCTTGTCATTTCCCACGTTGCTCTTGGGCTGTTTTTAGCAGTCATTTCAATAAAGTTTTCCCTGCAGTACACACAAATACAACATCCCAGCCTCTAGTAATAATACATCTTTTTTTCCTAGGTTGCCTCCCATTTCCACTATTAGCGTGCATATCTTTTTAATGAAACAACCAGAAACAAGGCTTCCAAAATCTGTAATCTGTTGCTGCAGCCTCCTGTGATAGACAAGGGTTACTTCTTTTTTTCCTGAAGCTAGTGTGAATTTAAGTCTATCCCACTGGTTTGGTTTAATTAATTTAGGAGCTAGAGAAGGGTCCAGATCAGAAATCATGATGGCAAAACTGTCTCTCAGTAGTCTATGGCATGCAGTAGGGAAGAATTAATATATTTTGCAGTTACATTTTGGAGCAGTAATTTTACATAGGAAAACTACCATTTCCTGCATACACCACTGGCTAGGTCACCAAAATGAATATTTTAACTGTGAAAAGTGCCATGGAGGCTTGAGCCACAGTTAACAGGGGCTGTGTGTGAAACAGCCTCTAACCCTAGCACTTCCCTCATGCTCTGCATGGTCTCAGAGGAAGGCACATTATATCCTGAGTATCCCAATGATGTTACTAAGCAGCTCATCTGTTTTGCCAAGATTTGCAAACAATTCTTGCTTGGTTTGTGAGAGCTGAAAAGATTGCAGTGCATAATGATATCTACAAATTTTCTGGCTGATATGTTTTCTGTTATCCCACACCCTTTGAGCTGACCGTATATATGGTAACAACTTGATACCGTAATCAGATGAACCCAAAACTTAGACTTGGGTCTACGCTACAAATGTTCGTGGTTGCAAGCCTGAAATTCTCTTTCAATTACTTTGTGTTTTATTTACTTAAAACATACCCTGAAAATACTTACCAGTAAATTCATTCATTAAGGTCAACATAAAAAAGACACGTATGCACTGTCAACATTATTATTTTCGGATTAGAAAATAAGCAAATGAAAAATGGCAACATCTCATGTAGTGTTTTATATATAGTTATAGATACTTATTTACACACAGGTCCCTTAAAAATTATGTTAACCAATTTTCATTGCATCTCTGTTTAAGTTCAAGGATCCTATTTACATTCCTTTTCGTGACACCAGCTCCATCCAGCATGGTCCAAGGAGTTTTGACATCTCTATTTTGTATTCTGACTCCCTCTTGGTTATGATAATAGAAAGCAGTATTTTCTACCAGTGTACAGAGAAAAACACCATTACCTTTGTGTTATTCAGGTGTAGTTAAGACTGTGGACATGAGTCTTCTGTATGGAGAAAAAGTCCTCAGGCAGAGAGTAATCCAGGGTACCCTCACTGGAAAATCTGATCCAAAACCAATTAAAAGTGCCATCTAGGGTCCGATTACTTTCAGCTTGGCTTTGACCCAGGAACATGCCCTTCTTCTGAACAGGAAATCAAATTTTGGAAACAAATAAGAAAAGGATGACAAATGATTATAGCCTGTGCTAATTTCCATTTCATGCAAGTGCTATGGAAATCAATAGAGCAGCCCCTAATCTCAGTGGCAAAACTTCAAATCTCACACAGCTCTTCTGAAGTTATCCGGGATTAGAGCTATGTGGCCTGGTGGTTTGGTTTATTTTTTGTTTTATTAAGTCACAGCAGTATTTAGCCCAAATTAGTATATCCTGCAAGATGAAATGTGAAACTATGGCACAACACACATTTGTCTTTCAAAGCTGTGTTTGGAAGAACTTAAGAACCTTGAACACTTTAAAGCTATTAAGTGGTCAGCTTTTGAGTTAATATGCCTCAGTTCTGACACTGATCTCATAGGAATGCCAGTCTTTACTACAAGTCCTGTGCTAAGGGTTTCCCCCTTCTCTCTCATGATGTGCGTGTCCAGTGTATGATTTCTTGTGATAGGCTAGGTAGAAATTCACCCAGTCCTGTGTCACTAAACTGGAAGTTGTCTTCAGGAGGGTTCTGCTGAAAGCAATGTCACTTTTCAAAGAGTCTTTGCTGGACAATACTTTATTTTGCTATAAATGCCTCGAAGGAAGAATTTAAATTCAGTAAAATCTAACATAACATGTCATTTTATATTCCAGCATTCCAGCAGGCAGAGGTAATGTAGTTCAGCGAAAGCACACGCTCCTTCCAACATGCTGCTTAGCTGAAATGGTGTGTACATTTTATGTATTTTCTCTTTGGTTTTCTCTCTAAAAGATTTTGTCAATTTACAAGCTTTAATTTTTCATTAATGTAACCACTTTTGCTTGGCAAATAGAAGGCTGAATGAAATTCCTAACTGAGTCAGAGCCAATTGAATGGCTCGGGAAAATAGTTTTGGAGCTTTTGCTATTTGGGCTAATTGGTGGGATTAGTCATTAATATCAGCTTCATAATAATGTGTATCTTAGACACCTGGAGTTATTTCTATACTGTGGTAGGTTACCTGAGAGTTTTGAAACTAATACATATCTTCAGACACCTTCAATTTAAGATAACATTGAAAATTATTCCAGGTCTCAGGTACAAGTATACCTGAATCAAACCGTTCCTATGTGTTTAGTCAAAATAAATCCCTGGGTCTGTACAAACTCAGACTAAAAGAAGTCTGGAGATAGGCTGTACATAAATACTTTATAGAGGGTTGTGTACACTAATTAATAAATACAATTTTCTAAGAGCTTTCTGAACCTTGAATAAATATTGCTTAAACAAATGGATGCAAATTATTAATAGAAACTGTACTCTCCCTCTCTATCTATTATTCTTATTTGGCCCTAACTACTTCGATAGCAGAAGATTAGAAGAATAAAACAGGTTAGCTTTGCCAAATAGGAAAATAAAGTGTTCAAAGCACCAAAGAAATAATTTTAAGACTGAAGCCCTGTACAAACCAAAGGATAACGAAACTTCTACTGCTCAAACCTTGTTGTTTAACTTCTAATGGTAAAATCTGTGCCTCCAACTGTTAGATATTCTTGCGTGACTGCAGTGTTGTTTTATGTATGTGAACCAACCTTGCAATATAAGGTGACAAACAAAAAAGATGGAAAAATATATAAAATGGAAGAAGAAGAAAAAAAAGGGTCTACTAGCCACCTCAGGCTTTAAAACTCTTCTTACACACTTCAGCACAAAGTCTATTAAAGCGGAATATAGTGGAAATACAATATACAGCAATGAATGTCTCCAAACCAGCAATTTAGCGCTAAAGCTGAGGGCAGTTCTTATGCACCGACTTTTAATACCGAGACGATTTGTGGTCTCACAAAGTTCCTGCCTTGGGCAAGAATTGTGCTGTGCTCTAATAGGTCTAGTTTGTTGACTGTCAGAATAATGGAGAAATTGGTAGCAGAGGGCCTGAGTGCTGTAAACAGCTGAGATAATTAGAAGGTCTGTCAGGAGGAGAATAAGGCTAAAGTAGTTTACGTTCTGTCACCGGGCGGAAAGTATTCATTCAGGAGGCTGCTGGAATAATGCAGGATATGTTGCCTTATGTCCTAGCAAGCTTGTCCGGAGGTGGGGAAAGAGTGCTTCTCGTCAACTTAGTCAGCTTCCTCTACTGTCTTTCCCACTGCAGGTTTGCAAGAGTTTATATTTCTTATTAATAAAATAATATGCCTCTCAAGCAAAATGCTGACTTGCCTTTTTTAAGCCAAGCTCCTGGGTTAATAGGAAGCTTAGAGTCAAACAGGGCAGCACAGTGGGGCTGCGGAAGCTGCAAGGGCTGAAGAAAGAAGTGCTTTTTCCCAAGCAAAAAAAAGAATGCCACCACCTTAACAGAGGATGCTCTGTGTTGATGGAGCAGTGCTCCAGAAGCTGTTAACACGAGAAGTCTGGTGCCTTAGCCAAGAAACTAGAGAGCAGGGAGTCAAGCAATCTAGAAATTGCTATGACTAAGCCATTTCTAGGCAACAACATGCCTTGGGATGAAGTAAGCCAAAATTTTCAAGGCTGGTTTGTGGTTTTGTGTCTTAGTTTAGCGTCTGACTTCTGGAAAAATGGAGGGTAGCTGTCTTCTGCATAGAAAGACTTCTTCGAGTTTAGAAACTGGGTAGGCAAAGAGGTGATTGCTTGAAATGGCTGCTATTTCAATGAATACAGAAATAGCATGAGTTCAGGAATTGGTAGGCTGTGAAGTTATGCTAAGATTAATATATGTTAATGCTTAATAACAAGCAAGTATTAGTAAGTTTTGAGTTATAGAGAAACAGGGGGGGAGAGGTGGAACAGGCCCGTGACCAAGAGACCCTTGTCCTTCTTTCTCTACCTTAAGAAGAGTCACACATTAACTTTGCTCCCATGGGAGGCTCTGTACCTCACATCAAAGCAATTTGGGGATCTGTAGGTGTCAGATGATTTTCAAGTTGTTGTTTATAGATGCTGCCACTGATTTCATCTCCCAGGGTTGGAGACTGTGGAAAACATTCTTGCATGCTGTTTTTATTTAATGTGGATCTCTTTGAGGATTACCCACATTTTCCTGGATCTGTGGAAAAAGAGAGGCTAGATGCTCAGGCTTGAACTGGATACTTTTAAAACTTGGATAGTTCAAAGCCACCTCAGCAATGAATATTAAAAGGACTCAATTCCACTCAAATATTTAGACCTTTTTCTCACGCAACATCCAGATCCCTCCTACCCCACTGCATTTTAGTGTAAAGGGCAGATCCTTGCCATCAGTTCCCGCCCCTGCTTCCCATAGTCCTTCTGAACACCTGAAGAGCTGTTGCTTTAATAATTCGGTTGTCTTTTTGACAGGACCGGAGGAGTCTTTTTTAAGCTCCTGCAGCACTGTGCAACAGCAGGCAGCAGACAGTGCATGATTGCACTGGGACTTAAGAGCAAACTCCAGCTCACTGTCAATGGCTGTGTGCCAGACAGCTCAGCCTGCAGAGAGCAAAACCTTTCAAAAGGCTGAGCATTTAAAAGGGAGACTGTCAACATCCCTCTGAACACTTAGTGGGGGGATTGCCACAGAAAAAGGGAGCATGTCTGAAAATTGAGGTGTATGGGGACAAGCTGCGCAAAAGGGCTAATTATCTTCCTATTCCCCTTGCATACCTATTAAAGACCACCAAAAATAGCATCTACTTAAGGATAGGGATTTTTTCTTTTCCACACGTTAAGTTAAATGGGCATCCTACCTGTCATTTGGTGAGGTTGAACTGCTAAAGGAAGATGGAGCTGGCCAGAAGCCACCTCCTGACAGCGAGAGGCAGTTCTGAACAACAAAGTTTGGATCAAGATCTGAACTTTTCTCACGTCCAAATATGCTTGGATCCAGGACGTTGGCTGACACCCATCTCTGCTACATCTATTCTGTGATTATGTGTGAATGGCCCTATTGCTGCTCACTACACTTGATGTAATCAATTCCATTTGGGCATCATTCTGCAAGAAAATCTGTTGTCATGATGGCAAATGTGTGATGCTTTGCTGGATGAAGATTTACTCTTAGCCCTCACAAGACATCAATTTTCACCTGGAAACATACTAGTTGGGCTTTACTGATGACAACTTCCATATTTACAATTCTCATTATTAAGTCAACTTTAACTCCAGGTTTAAATGGAGCATCCTTTCCCAAACTGATATCAAGATACTATACACTTGACGGCCTGTGTGCATGTGCAGCAGGCCTGATTCTGACTCTTCCGACTCTTCCTTCCTTCACATCTGGTTTATGCCTGTGCAATCCCGTTGACTTCAGTGGAATCATTTCTGATCAGAATTTGATGAATACCATATTTTCCTATGTATCACCCACGGATTATCTATAAAACCCATGATTCGTCAGCAGTGTAGTTTCTACACATATGTAAGTAATGCGAGGGGAAGTTTACTCTGGGGCCCCCTCTTTCCCAGTAGCCCCATTGCCTCTAATTCCTCTCCTATTTACTTCCTTTACCCCCCAAAATTATCCCCCTGCTTCAGATTCCTCCCTATTTTGGGTTCTGTCCTGCTCTCTTCACCTCTGATTCTGGGTGGTTTGTGAGAAATCATCTAGGGGTGTATTATCAAGTGCCAGTGTTTTTAAAAGAATACCCAGTATATGCAAAGAATGAAGCTAACTTTTTTTCCCTTCTCTTTTCTCTTTGAAAAGTAGAAGAAAAAGAAATTGGTTGGGTCAGCCTGAAGGGAAATTTCAGTTTTCTGACTGAAATTAAATCTGGAGGGAAAAGAAAGAGAGTAAAAAAAAAGACAAGACTTGCATTACATGAAACATTTCATTTAGTTGACAGGTATTCTTTTTTTAAAACTTTTAAAATGTAATTAAGTTTGGCTAAAATTGTTCTAAAAATATCCTTCTGCAATAAAAAACCGAAATTATTTGTTTCAAGAACATTACCAAAACATTCTGACTTTTTCTTTCCATGCCTCCCAATAAGTTATTCCTGGAGTTGAACACATATTCTCTGAATATGTTTCTCAGAAAAAATGATGCCTTTAAAATCTACTCTTGATTAACATGAGGAGAGAGGTGAATCAGAACCTATATATTTAAGGAATCATTTACTCACTCATAAGGTGGGAAAAATGAACAGAGGTGAAGGCCAATAAAATCAGTAATAATTTTTTGGCACATAATCTCTTTTTTAGAAGTCACGTACACAGCTATGATGAACTACAGATAATGTCTTGTATCTAACCCAAAGTCATACAGCAAATCACTGGCAGAACCAAGAGTACAAGTGTACTATGTTTTGCTTCTTGCAATGTGTAGAAACCGCTTGAAAATGGCTGTTTATAGAAATATGTGCATGCATTCTATAACCAAAACTGTATTTTCACTTTGTATTGTGATCTTTCCAGTTTTCTTTTAAGTGAAGGCTGTGCATAGCAATCATGGTTGGATGTCCTCTGTTGAACTTCCACCAGAAATGTGGTCTTATTTCTTAAGAGAAGTATCCAATTACTTTTGGCCTCACATACACTTCAGTTACTGTCAGAAGACAAACGCAACAAATAATGCTATGTAAAGAAAACAAAATGATTATCCTACAACCTCATAAGCAATTACGAAGGGCAAATTACTTGCACCCTCTGTAATTTTTTGCCATTAGATAATTAGCATCAGAAGTATTAATGATCATTTTAACAAATTACCAGATAATTATAATGGGTTTCTTCATTTAGTCATACATATTGTACAAACCCTTCTAAAACCTGCCTATTAATTGAATATCATAGAACCATTATTTATTGTCTTAGCTAAGTAACAACCCACACTGGTAACTAAACCTATTAAACAACTGTTGTATTGATTGTAACCAGTTGTTAGTCTCTTGTCCACTAAGCAATTCTGTGTGGACACAAGCGTCACTGACCAAACTCAAATTAAGGATCAAGGGAAAAACTGTAACGGGTCACAATATTCACTGGGATCACAGACCTAGAAATGTCACATCTCTGACTCGTGTTAACTTCAGCCAGAATGAAAGCTAAGAGTGGAACAAATGCACTTAGGAGTTTACAGGGCCAGCACATGCTGGTGGCAATGCTGCTTCTCAGATTAATTAATTTCATAACATTTCCATAATACAGTTTTACTTAGTGTACTTTTCATAATCTAATTTTAGTTGAATTGCTTTGCACAATCTGCTCAAAATGTGTTTATGATTCAGAATTGTTAGAGTCCCCTTTTCATTCTGTGCTCAGCTGCCTTTGTAAAATCTGCAACAGGGAATAAAATTGGTGAAATAAATTAGAAGAATGCTGCCAAAACTATTTTTCTTACTATCCTAATGTTCAAACCAATTCACTCGGGCCAGGTTTGCATCACTTTCCGTGAATCCTTTCCTAGAGGTATGCGGACAGGAGGATGGCTGGAAGAGTGAATTTCAGGAGTACACCACAAATTTTTCTGTGGGAAGAGGATTTTGGATTGGGGGTCAGGAAAGCTGATTCCAAATTACCCATTTCCAATTTGGGAACAGATATGGCCCATGTGACCTAAGCGTCTTGTCAAGACAGCTTGAATTTGAAATTGTGAATATGCATGTGGATGAGCTACAGACCCAGAAGGATTCAGGGAATGATATGGTACATCTATCTGAATAGACTGAAATTCACCCTTGGGCAAGAGGCCGGGAGGAAGCTCTCAAAACTTGGCTCGTGTGAGATACAAGTCTCACTTGTAGCTTTACCATAAACTCCCTTGGACAGTATCAGTTGTACATACAACATATACATTTGAAAAAATTCATGATCCCCTTCTGACAATTCATGAAGAGGGAAATGACTTGGAATAAATTATTCATTACAGAACTACTCAGCTTTGGCAAAAAAAAAATCTGCAGGTTAAGGGAGAAAGGGAGCTATTGTAGCTGCAATGGTGTGTTGCAGCCATTTTCAACTCCGGATGCTTTAGCTTCGTGACCAGTTGATAATATCCTGCCACTTTCCTGATTTCCATGCCTTTTGTGGGTTCTTGCATGATTCTTCCTCCTGAGAAACCCTGTCCTTCACAGGACTCAGGATCCAGAGGGACAAAGCAGGGTTATTGCTCTTTAAAAAAAATATTGTGTTTCCTTTCCTATGAAAGACTGTAGTTCTAGCTTGGGTTTCCTCACACCTTGATAATCCCTTGTACTAATGCAGTTTTCTGCCCAAGGTCCATCATACCTGCAGTGCTGCTCTTCTGGATGTAGGTAAAAGCAGAGAAAAATGAACATGTAATGGCTTTTCAATGGGATCTGAGTGATGGAGCTCAAGGCTGAATACATAGGCATGAAGTCTGAAAAGTGAGATCCTTGTCCCACTAAGATCTGTGGCCCAACTTGCATTCTCCAGGCATGGTAAGCTGGCACACCAAATATCACTGGCCATTTGTTTTCATGGACATAGGACTTTTTTAATTAAAAAGAATGATTTTTTTTCCCTGCTACTGCCATCCTCAGCTGCCTGAACAGCTATGATGACACCTTACGAAGTTGCCATTACATTAGTGATATTAGTATTAATCACACGTTGCTTGATACTGTAATTGAATGGTTTTTACGCAGATGATATTAACTGATAAAATATGGCATCCTCATGAGAAAACATTTCCTTGAAATATTAGCGTTATAATATGTTAATTTCTATGGAGGATATGAGTACAGATATATGAGGAGATGTAAATTTCCCAGCACTTCTGCTGACAATTTCCATGTCAACATAATTCTTAGGAATTCATACTCACTATTTTGTGATGACTTATATGATGATGTATAACAACTTAAGGGGTTTTTAAAATGCAGTATTTTGACTAATGCAGTTTTGTAAATAGCATGCAGGACTGTTTCTTCCTTTCATTTCTGGGAAGGCTGACGCAAGCTCTTGGTATCACCAGGAAGTCACCGACCTGAATGTCAAATTCTAAAGCGGGTGCTCAGACATCTCTGTATACGTTGCAGCTGCATGTTAGCAGTGGGAGTAAAGGTTCCCTTCCTAAGTATTACAAATTGAGGCTAATACATTAAAAAAAAAGGAGAAAAAGGATAAGCGGTTAAAGGGAAGTTCTACATGTCTTGCAAAGTTGTTGGAAACCGAATTTCAGTCTGAAATTCATGACCAGTAAGACAGTCCAGACAATTTACATCATCTGTAGACTTAATTCTGATCCGTCTTATGTTTTCTTTTGCTGCAGGGTCCCCAAGAAAAGTTGAGTCTGACTGTACTTATTAGGATGTATTGAAATGAACTGTATCAGGGCCCACACTCACCCTCGGCTCCTGGATGGAAAACACAAGGTCCACAGCATGCTGTCTCATTTCTTGCTCTTATTTTGCTGGTGAGTAGTTTACACCAACACAACTCTGCTGGCTTTGCTGGCTCCTGACCTAATGCTGATGCTTTCCATGATTCCCTTGAGAAACAAACTGGAATAACAAGATGAGAGCCTTGTTGAGGGGCACCCCAAAGACAGGCGAGATGACAACAGTTGGGGTTCTTGCATCCAGAAACAGGCAGCTAACCTGGCCTCCTCTCTCTCTTGGGCTAATCTGAATTAATTGGTGCTATTTGTGCCTTTGATACTCAAATGCAGAGCCCGGGGGTGGGAGTTCTCATGAAACAAGTGGCCACTTGGGAGAGCAGTCCCAGGTCCAATCATGTCATGGGCTCATTTGTCTCCCACAGTAATTCACTACTCACTTCAGTCACTTTAAATGTAAAACAGCTGCTGCTGCTTAGCCCTCTTTTAAGGTACCTAACTAGCAGCTTTAAACCAATCCTGAATGGGTCCCATCCCATAATAGTCTCTCACACAGTGGTCATTTGGAAACAATTAACCCTTGATTCAAGATCCTCTTAAAGAATCCTTTTCCAGGCCTTACTGCACTCTGCCACAGTCTGTTGCATTGCTGCCTCTTGGATGGGAATAGCTTTATCCTTTAGGATTCCTTAGCCTTTGCAGCAGTAACCACCTATATGGTGATTGGTGGGGGGGGCATAACATAATTTCCAGGGTTATTGTGCGGAGTTTCCTTTCCCCCCTTTCATCTGCACTGAAGAAAATTTAAGATACCAAATCAAACAGAGTGGTGTTTTATTGAAAAACAAAAATAGAGTTTCCTCTCTTCACTTTTTCCACCCATTGTACCTGGGGGTCTTGTTCATTTTGCACGTGTTTGGCACCACTGCTACCCCTTGCCTCGCTCAGTCCCTAGTGACACGATGAACTGGAGATTAATCTGTTTTAAGGAAAAACATCTGGCTTCAAGCTAATAAAATATCAATTTGTAACAGGGAGGAAAAGGCTCAGCAAGAGGTCTGCATGCTTAGGGCTTTGAGACCCAATTTGACTTGGGAGTTTAATGCCACTTGTGAATTTTCAGCTGTGCTCTGAGCACTTCAAAACCTTTCTCCATGCGGTGGTCTCAGCTTTCTCTGAAAGCCTTGTATTTTCAGACCGGTGGCTGTTGTTGGGAGTATCTCCCAGCTCTGAATCTCCCCTCCCAAGCACCCCCTACCTTTCCCTTTTCCTAATGGCTCCGCTTCCAGATGTGGTGGCCCCTTGCTGCGATGTTAAACTGGCAACACCCTTGATCCAGGCAGACAGACACTCAATAGCCAACTTCTGGAAAAACTCCCCCCGCACTGGCCGGCTCTGACACAAACCAGCTGAAGACATTGCAATGCCAGAAAGTGTTACAGCTGGGCTGCCTGACAGATTGGCAGCACACACGCTGATTTGGGGACCATATTTGGGGGCCTGCAAAGTACTCACTGTCCAGGCACCGAGCCACTAATCACAGTTTACATTAGGCAATCAGATACTTTTCAACTACTGAATGATCTGCTCTTTCCCCTCCCCCCCCCCCCCCCCCCTTTTCACCTTACGGGACCCTGTGTGTATATACAGTACCTCTGTGCTTCACATCTGCACCATGTTTTAAGCTGTATCTAATGCACAGCTACTAATGTCAGCTGAGGCAGCGACAAGGAGGCCAAATCACTGCTGATCTGATTCCTCCTCCCCACTCCCCTAGCCTGATTTTCGCCTGTTCCAGTGCTGAACCACTTGATTATTTTAACCTAGGGGGTTATCTAGTTATGGAAAAATCCTATAGGACTTTGTACAAAAAGAAAGGCTTTATGTCACGCTATAGGAGTCTGTTAGCCCGTAGAATCCTAAGTGGTTTTAAATACAACTCCAGAGATCAGATCTTCAGTGAAAACAATAGATTTTAGAGTAATTTCTTTGGCATGCTGCTAGCTTAATCACTTTTACATAGAAGTGTTTCATTAGGAATGAATCTATGTCATCCCCTTATGCCAAGTCTGATTTCTGCATTGGCCCAGCCATGATGCTGTAGATATATGTTCGTGCAAGATAAGTGTGCCATGGCTGGATGTCTAATGAATACAGCCTCATTTACAATGAGAAGGACTTAGACCTGGCTACGACCCAGAGTTTCTGTTCCAAGGAAATGCTGACATTTTGGAAAACCTGGGTCTCTGTCAGAATGAATAGCTGAGATTTTTATATTTTCCAAGCCAAAAAAGGTGCTCTGAAAAATGTGTACTGTATTAAAACATTAACTAGCAGTTAGGTGCCAATTTAAGAAATATATATAAACACAGAACATGAAAACTCATATTTTAATATAAACATCGAACTGAAATTAACAGAAATGTTTTGATGTTGGTGAAACGAGATATCATAACTTCTTCTCACCAACGTTTTTTGCCACAGCTGATCCATTCCTATGAAAATGTTTTGATTTTAACAAAACTGTATGGTTTCCACTGAATAATTATTTTGTAAAGAAACGAAACCAAATGTGAGAGGTCCCCTGACTTGTCCCACTGAAGAGAAAGTTATCACAGTTGATCTAAATGAACTTCTAACTCATGTTTTCTTGCAGAGAGTCAGCTCCTGAGGTTCAAACAGAGCAAGGAAGGTGCTCTAATGTTTTAACAAATGTTAAACTGTACTTTTTAGAGTTAATATTATCCTCTTCCCCTTTTTTTTCTCAGTCATCTCAACCAAATATCACTTTGCCAATTATGGGTAATTTCCCTATCTAAAAAGTGGGAATACTGCTGTTTACTCACTTTTCTTCAGGTCTTTGCTTAGGTAAAGCACTCATAAGCACCAATTAACCTTATTATGTGTAAACACTGCTGAGGTGAAGAAATGGGCACCCATACTGTTGTGTGGATACAAGAAAACAAAAGGGTTTATTTTGGGCCCAATTTGTAGTTTCAGGGGGCTGAGGCAGAGCTGAAGCTTGCTGTTTTTTCCCTTCCCTGGTGAATCTGGGATGTGACAACTGACAACCAACAGCCAACCCTGATGGCAAATTATGAGCTTTGTGAGAGGAAAAGGACGTCGATTAGGTAAATATAGCGTGTAACTCTGGCAAGGCAGTGCGTGCATGCACACACACTTAGAGTCTGAGCGAGAACAGAGTGGACTTGAGAAATGTATTACGCATTCAGGCAGCTTCAATGTGCCACTAATAAAATTAAGTGTTGGAACATAAATGTTTTAATTTTAGTGCGAATGCTCCAAGCAATACCCCCTCCTGCACCTTTCTTTCCCACCCCCACCCTAGACTAATCCATTTAGAGACAAATTTACATTTTATTTCTCCAAACCCTATTAGCATTAATATAAAGGTCAGCACTGAAAAGGCAGCTTCAGAAGCTAATGTGCCAGTGTGCTGTGCTCTGTGACCAGATGAGGGCACGTGGGTCTCTCACCCACGGAGTATGACAAGAATCTGTAATTTAAGAGGGCAGTCCTCCTCTCCAAACGTCCCCATAGCTCATGGAGATGATCAGGTCACTCTATGGAAACCAAATGGGACTTATTTTCCCGATATCAGGAGGAGGAGAGGGGGGGAAAAAAATCGCTCTGTGAAAAGCCTTGGTGCCATGAAAAAGCTATTGTCAATATTTATGGGCTTTTTGGGAAAAAGCCACTCCATTTGGAAATGGTTTAGCTCCAATAGTGACGTGCCTCGGGTGTCCCTTATTGTAGATTTGATTTACAGGTTAGGTGGGGCTCAAACAAGAGAAGTGCTGGCTGGGAGATTTGGCATCTCCCAGCCCATCATTGTCTTCTGGTGGAGTCCAAAATCTCCATCAGGAGTATCCCTGTTGCTGAGTGATGATTGCAGAGCCCTGAGGAGAAAATTATTCTGGTTTCAGAAGTGCAAAATGTCTGTACGAGAACTGTATGAGCTTGATGCGGTTTGTGGTTTGGTTCCAACTGAGAACCCTGCCCTGGGAAAAAGCTTAATAACCCAGAGTAATCCCATTGAATGTACTAGGCCTTCTTATGTGTATAAAATTACTTACGTGCTAATTTTTCAGAGGATCAGAGCCAAGGATCTTGACCATGCATGCTGGACATCTAATTGACTCATGGCTTTGTGTCTAAATCATGTGAATTTCATCTCAAGTTTCAAACAGATGTTGGGTCTGAAATCCTAAGTCTTAAAAAGGAATGAAGTCAGCTTCATCTCCTAGATCAAGATCCTGTGAAATTCCTATTTTTGTATAATCACAAAGCAGACGCCGGGCTAAAACAGAGTGCTCTAAATTAACGTCATTCCTCCAGGCAAACTGCATCATGCATTACAGTGATTTCCACCCCCCCCATGTACATCTTGGGGTCTTCCTCCTACTCCTGCTACTACTACTAATCCAACACTAAAAAGGCCATATATTTCTTTTTAAAAACCCTTAAAAATAATAAATCTCAACCCCAAAGAAGCTCTCAAGCCACTCTAGGCTGAGCTATCTAATTCACGAATAAACTGATAGAGCAGGTGGACATGCCAAATGTCATTAAGTTTGCCAGAGCCCAGCACTGAGGAACACAAAGGTGAGAAGTATATTCCACAACAAATGACCCCTGACTGGGAACTCCCTGCTACCAGTCCCCCTTGCTTTTAAATTAAACCAATACGCTTACTTGAGTGTCTAGCTTGTTTCATTTGATTCCACTCCAGGGGAAAAGCAGCCTCTCAATTAAGCTTTTAGAGTTTCCCATGTGAAACCAAGGTGTTGGAGGCTCCTGGAGCTCAATGTGGAGAACTGAGGCAGGAGATCTGAGTTTGCTTGCTGCTGCTGCTGCGTGGCATGGTCAAATTGTTTCACTCTGTGCCTCAGTTTCCTTCTCTTGTAGATGTGCATGCCTGAAAAGCACCTTTAAAAACTCCAGGTGGAAAAAGGTGTAGTGTGTCTTTTGGTTGTACATTCACCAGTGTTTCTGTATCTTCCTTCGTTCTCAGGGTTGTGTAAGTGATCTTCATGTGACTGTCTTTTCAACGTGCTCAAACAGAACCCCATAAATAAAGAGCCAATAGAAAAGCCCAGATGTGTCTCCATAGGTGAGGGCTGAAGGAATGCCATAGTTTCCATACCATCACATAGGCAGACATTTGGAAGATTAGGGGCTGCTGAATGCATCGCTGGGGATCAGCACGAAGTTATTTGCAGTTGTTTCTGTAATCACGTTGCTCAGGGATAAAATTCACAGTATGTCTTGCTGCCTGCCTGCCTCTCAGACATGCACCCTGCCACCTGTGTGCCGTGCTGGAGTAGTGTTAATGCCCTGTGCTGTGCTAGAAGCCATATAAATTAATTGACTGGCTAAACACCTGCTCTGTGTTTGTTTGGTTTTTTTCCCTTCCTTTATTTGCTTACAGTTCTCTGTTTAACTGGATGAGTTTTCTTTTGCTTTCTTTCTTTTTGCTTTCTTTTTCCTTTTTCTTTTTTAAACTGTTCAAGACTTTTTGCTAGGACCATGAACGGTTTTCATGCACAGCTATTATAAAGCTGGGTATTTGTGGACTCACTTAACATGAGTCAGGATGGAAAAATCAGGGTCTCTAATCCACACATTCAAATTAATTGACATAAAAATCCCATTCTCAGGCTACAGAAGTGAACCTTTAGTGGTATGCATTGAGTCCTGTAGCCCCCAGGAAGGTTTCCTTTCTTCTCATTTTTGGAGGAGAAATAGAAAAAAGATATTCTAATTCTCATTCTTAACAAATTATTAAATTTGTGCAAGTTTGAGAGCTGATATTTCCAGCTTCTTGGACACCAGAGACTCTGAGGACAGCCGTCAATACAACGGGAAGCCAAGTCACCTTACTTTTGTTAGCTACTGGCCTATTTGTTACTTGTTTCACTGAGCAACAGAAAATTGATTAAGCTGACTCCAACCAAGACCCTCATTTTCTCAACACATTGAGAGGCACAATTCCATGAACTTCAGTGGTTAAAAGGCCTTACTGATTCATATTGTCATCAATAAGACAATCAGGTCTTATGAGAAGGCATGTCCCCTCACTGTGCATTATCATGTAGTGAAGTTTGAAGGATTTTATTGCCTTGTGTCTCAGAACTTTGCTGGTGTGCCTGTCAGAGCTGAAAGAGAAGTTTGCATTAGTGATTCATAAATATTATAAAGTATCAGGTAGAAGTGCTTAATTTGACTGGGGAGACAGGACTTTCACTGCTGTGCCAACATGATCAGAACTTCCTTTTGCTTTAAAATGTTCAAAATTTTGGGCAGGAAATCTCAAGAAATATAGATTTTCTTTGGAGATCCCAGTTAGTCTTTGTTTTCCTTCGGGGAGGCCACCGGAAAGCAGTTGTCTTATGGATATTTTTGTTCCTTCTTTTGTCTCAATTGAGCCCAAGTCCCCAGTACCTGACTTTTGGCTTTATTGACTGCGTTTTCACAGTATGGGCCAAGTCTTCTGACCATGTAGATCATGTAGATCTGTTCAGCTCTACAGAAGTCAACAGAGCCACAATAAACGTGGAAACTCTGAGCTGTGAATGTGTCCCCTAACGCTCACTACAGCTCTCGAAGTCTGGCCCAGCTTCACTAAGTGCAAAACTAGGAATGAGTGGGTTTTTTAGTCACCAGTTTATTAGCTGGTTGTTAAAATCCTGTTTGGGAATTTGGAGGGAAGATCTGTGTGTTCTTAAAGTCAAAACATTTGAAGGTGTCCTGAGGGCTTCTTTCTGACAAGGTTTGAGTTGCTCTTCAATGTAATTGAAGCACCTAGAAGTGACTTTACATCTAATTTAGATCAGATGGGGAGAAGGGAAGGAGCACTCCTCAGCAGTTAGACCCAGGCAAGGTGATTTTTGATTCACTGAACCCAAACATATATGTTTTAGTTTAATAGTGACCTACCCTTGTAAACATGTGTACAGGAGACTGTGGGTCCCCACAGTGACATCTGAAGAGGGATAATGTAGCACTAGAGAAATAAAGAAAACCAGACACCTTACAGTGAGGAAGACATCAAATTGAAACTCCTTAAAGAAATCTCCCACTTCCTATTTGCTAAATCACTCATTTTGTAAATGTCTTTGCTGTTGGTGCTACCACATATAATGTGATCAATAGTATTATTCTCTAGTATTCCCCTAGTTGACTGGTTAAAGAAGATGCTGGGAAAGAGAGAAAGGGGGTTGGATATGGAGTGAGGGGGCTGGGAGGAGGAAACTGTACTTGATCCTTATGGAAGTCAGTTAAAATTAATTGGAAAAAGCTTTTAAAGACCTAAGATGAAGACCAAATGTATCTCAGACCTGCGGCCTCATCCCCGACACTGAATGCGAAGGTCATTGCAAAGCTGTAGATTTATGCGGAAGGCTTGGGTGATGGAAAATGAGACAAAAGCATTTGGATTTTATTATTCCATTTACTCTGACCCTGGGCCATAAAGGGTTTGGAGAGCCTGTTTTATGTATTCAGCTGGTTGCCACACTGACAAGCATTTGGAGCCACTTAAATAAACCACCCCAACCCACAGCTGCAACAACACCATATCAAATACAGGTTAGAGTTGAAATGTAGAGCCAGCAGCACAGCGTCTCCAGCAGGTGCATGCAGAGTGTTTTTTAACCCCCTTGGTTTTGGAATAGTTCCCTTATTTATCTATCGGCTTTGATTTAAAGACCATTTAATCACTGGTATAGATTCCAGGTTAAAGTGTGCGCACATATACACACACTGACACACGTAATAGCAGGGCAAGCCACTTTCTACTGCTTCTTCTATTTCCTGATTTTTCAAGGGACTAACACAGAGCTTGAAAACCTCATGTTGTGGGCCAAAGCTGGGTGATTCTGCCCTGACTGCCCCTTTCCCAGGCTGCTCTATACACACACTGAGTCTCTCAGATTTCTGGCAGCCACTGCCACTTTGGAACAACAAGAGACAGGCAAGAGTAATGTATTGAGAGAAGGGAGAGGGGGTAAGAATCCTGCTTAGAAAGAGGGGAAAATAGAGCATGTGTTTGGACTGATGACAGCAAAACTAGGTATCCAGCCGTGCTGGGAAAGGGGAAAAGGCAGACAGTCGACCGCACATCCACTCAGAAATCAGTGGGAAACCTAATATCAAGTTTCTTAATGTATCTTACATGCTGCATGTGTAACATGTTGAGATTCTCCAGTGGGCTACAGCATGCATTGCACTTACATGAAGGTGGAGAGTTAAACTTCAGTAATCCAAACATTCAGATTTTCTAAAGAAATCACTTTCATCCTGCCTGTTCCTCTTTTGTTCCGATTTTCCATTAATTTTGTGTGATTTCTCATACTCTTTCTTTCAAATATCAATATCAACAGTGTTGATGAAAGTTCTTGTGAAAACCGCTATGTTGCTCACACAAGCCAAGTTGCTCATTTGTTAGATTTAAGGAAAGCAATTCACCTTTAAATAGGGATCACAACTATTCAGGGCAAAACATTTAATAGCCAAGAGAGTTTAAAAAAATTGGCTAAGGAGTATGTCAAATACATTTGAGTAACAAAGCAATTCCAATCTCCTCTCAATAACCCACTAGCTGGAGAAAGAGGCTAATTTATGTGCTGTGAATTTTGCACTCAGCCCCTTCCTAGAGGCTATTCTTTCAGGAGAGAGTCGAAACACGTGATGGTTGAGATGAAATGTTGGAAAAGATTGCACTGCACTAGTCTGTATTTTCCAATCCTGGCTAGATAAGCGGAAGACAATGGCTTGTAGGACTTTTAAGTCCCAAATTCACATTTTTTTGTAGTTTATTTTCCTCCTTAGCACGTTTCCATAGGGATCAAACTGAATTCACTTAACCAACGCCTCTAGTCATGTAGTATTAAGAATATTACAATAAAAGCTAGAGTAGCCAGGACATCTTGCAGTGTTTTAATTTATTCTTATTTTGTGTTATTCATATTTAATTTTGAGTGTCAGTCCTTGCCTAATCTACATAATAATCTAGAATAAAATAGGAACCGATAATGTTTAGCAAAATTCAAAGCCTCTTTTCAAATTAAGCATCTCTCATGAGAGGGAAATGACAATAATATCAATTCTCGCTTTCATAAAGAAAGATAATGCAGTCAGCCCCATCTTAGCCTTGAAGATAATGTTGCATGACAGACAGCTCTCCTTTGCAGTAGATGCAAGCCCAAACTAGGAATGACCACCCTGTATGCGCTCCTGCATTTGAAGAGAGTGATAACCTGAAGTTTTGCTTGATTAAACCATCAGGCATCTTTCAGGGTGTGAAAGCTCTCCTAATTTTTTAGAGCTTGCAGAGTGGCCACAAAGGTGAGGATGTTCTTACATGACTCTTAGCTATCTGTATCACAGCTGTCCACACCTGAGGTGGTCACCCTCCACTGAACAGAAATGGGCCACTAGGTCTCATCCTGAAGTAGGCAAAACAGATGAATCGTGCACCAGAAATGCCCTTTCTCTCCACTGACTACAGCAGAGTACGAGCACGATGAGATCAGATGTAGACATCTACCTTATAGACATGTAAAGTTACATGAGACAAACCCCAGGCGTAGTCACCTTTATCAGCTCTTTGACATGGCAAAGGCCTGGTGTCGCTTTTTTCTCTTGCTCTCTGCCTAGAGCAGGCAACAATTTTGTCTCTCGATTTCTGAAATGCTCTCATTTAATTAATGTCACTGGGCTCAGCTAAGAAATATGTGAGTGAAATATAATTGTGTGGGCTAGAAAGAGAACTAAAGGAGATGAACTGAAGGTCTATCCTGGCCTTAAGCTCAAAGAAACTGAACCTGAGCCAAATGTTGTGCAGAGCTGTTATCCGTAACATAATCTGAATGAACTCTTGATCCAAACCATTCAGGGGAGCCCAAAACCCAGGGCTCAGCTTTTTATTCAGTAATTATTGATGCAGTCTCAATATTCAGTATTGGAGCAAAGTAATTTGCAGGCCTAAACTTCCTACATCTGGAAATGAATTAAAAACAATTCCTATTTATTTTTACATGATAATTAATCTTACTGGATTAGGCAGACCTGATACCTTAAGTGCTTCACTGAGGAGATTCCTCTGTGGTTTATGGACATTTAAAACTAGAACTGGTTGGAAACCGGCGGTTTTTTCCATGTTAAAATTTTCCAAATGTTTGTTGCAAAATGATCTGACAAACAAAAATTTGTAATCTTGAGCAAAACCCACTTCAAACTGAATCATTGTTGGATTTGAGGCTTTCTCACTGAAATATTGAAAACATTCTATTTAAAGCAAATAGCTGCTGCATAAAAATGTGCAAATCCAGTCTTCAATCAGATAGTGTTGTCTGCATTTATATAATGCTAGCAATAGTTGGAATAACTTACCGAGGCTAATAATTTACATAGTCAGACCTGTGATACCAGCTTCCAGAGAAAGCGATCTGGAAGAGCTTCCCTTTTCCTTTGGCTGTTAAACCTTGAAATCTTCCATAAGACATTTACATAGTCCAAAGTAAAGAATGAAATGATAACCAAATCTGGATGGTTTCCAGCATCCAGAATTGGTTCCTTTCTGTCTACCCTAATCCCCTTTCGGCTACACTGATAGTGAAAGTGCTGCTACATAACAAAACTGGCAATCCCATGCTGTGTGCCTTCAGACAAATATTGCAGAGTTTAAGTGTGATATCCATAATGGTCACAGAAGCAGGTGAGAAAGACGAGAAGAATGAGCTGAGTCCAGCAATTGCCATATCACTGCATGGAAAACTGGGGTCATTTGGCTCATAGTCATTGCTGCTTGTCCAGTGTTACATAAGTCATAAAGCAAGCCAGCATAAGAACATAGTATTTGCCTGTTTAATGCAAAATAACCACATATATAGTGATTCCTGCTGATCAGTAGCTTCCACTGAAATTGGGACAGTTGCATTTTAATTGACTTTTTCCCCTACAGCATTGCATTGGGAAATCAACTCTGATATACTTGTAGCAAGGTGGAAAGCAGTTGAACTCTTGTCAGATTTCTGTAGAGATCAGATGGTATTTATTTGCTGTGGTGCTCTCTTGGGCTAGATTCAAACTCAGGTTCTGCAGATTACAGGGAAAATCTTTGGAGCCTCAGATGGATTTCATGCTGACTAAATTTAGAAATATTAGCAATTAAACCTGAAGCTGGGTTCCTATTTCTTGGCGTTCTTAAGAAATGTTGCATTAAGGCGAGAATGGGGTGAAAATAAGAGCTGGTGGACTAAGGAGGAGGATAAAAGATTCATGAATATTTCTGCTAATAAAAAGTGCTGAGCTTGGCCTATTTGATTCATGGGGTCATATTATGCATTATTTTTGATTATTCAGATGACCTCCAGGAATTTGTAAAGCTTTCATAAAAGTAGAGAAAGTAGTATATTTTAGCCTGAAGTATGCTTTTAAAGAGCACCTCTGGCATTCAGACACAACCTAATTCCAATTCTAGAGAAAATGTCGTTTCTTCCAGTAGTAAATACATGGGCCATATTAACATAGTAGATACTTTTTTAATTTCAGTTTTTCTACAAGGAAGTGCAAGCACTTAATTTGTTTTGAGGATCTTCACTGTTTATTATCAACATTCATGTAAGAATAGGTTGTAGGCATCTAAGGAGAAGGCAGAAGTGATACCATACGAGCTGGAAAGGCAGCCACATCGCTGCCTCGACCACTAGCCACAGCCAAAATGCTTTTGAATGCCCCATCACTTGTATATCATTTCTGCCAAGCTTTCATGAATGTTTCTGAATAACAAAAATGTTAGTAGCAAACCAGAAGCTGTTTCCAAGCTGTGGTGCTGTGAAAATAAAAGGAGGAAAAATTATCACAAATATTACTCAAAAAAAAAAAAAAGGGAGATAATGGAGGGAGGAGGAAATCCCGGCCCAGTTGTCTCTCATGTAACTTCATGAAACACTTTTGCTGTTTTCAGGTCCTCCAGCCAAACGCAGGCTCTGAACAAAACCCAGCCCTGTTGAGCAAACTGCTTCCTAGCTGCAAGCATGGCGACCATTCCTGCAAACAAAGAGAGAGGAAAATATGTAAATTTAAACAAATTCACAGTTCTTTTTCCACAGAAAAAAAAAGCTTTCATGTTATTTGAAATAGCCAGACTGCTAGAGTAATGTTCTTACATATAAATGGAAATCCTTTTTGATATTTACACTACTGATTTCTGCACTTTCTTTAATCTCTGCTTTCAAATTAATAGACAATAACATCAGATTCCTTCCTTGGCTCACTCAGCACTTGTGCATATTTACCCAAGTGTCTAGAGTGGAGATTGTACACATATCTCTAATCCACCTGCCTATGTTAGTTAAAAGCCCAGATAAAATCAGCAGCACTTAAATCTTAACCTTTTAAGTCTGAAATGTTTTTAAAGTCTGGGCTCATGGCAACTCCACTGAAAAGGGGGGAGGAGGTGGAAGTTGAATGTAAAACATTTCACAGCTTGAACTATTGTTTCTTTGCAGTGGAAACTAAGCTCAGGAGTCCCGCAAGAGTGTTACTCTGAGAACATTAGTAATGCTGACCAGCTCATAAACTTTGCAGCCGTGTTGAGTGCTCCTAGCCTCCTAGAGTCAACTTCATTTTCTGGCCCGTCAATATACTGCTCCTGAAAACCCTAGCAAGCAAAAGAGAAATGCGAGGAGTGTGAGCTGTGATATCTGGCACTTTCCTTCCCCATCTTTGCCTTTTGTTTCAGTGTTTGGCTCTGGACCCTTTAGAGGCCACTGAGTGATTTAACACCTGGATGGCCCCGGGACAGCAAAGATACTCTAACAGCAGTGTTGTGCTCTCTTCTTCCTTAAATAGTGTCAAGCCTCTTGCTGGCTTCCCTCAGGAGCTGGGCCTGAGTGAACAGATGCACTTATTCCTTAGAGAATGAATAGTTTGTTTATGTAGAAGAGATGAATGGGGCAGTAAGGCCGTCTAGGTCAGTTATTTAGCATGAAAAAAGCCATCGGGATCACCCTGCGGTATTGCCCAAGGAAGTTTGGAGCAGCTGAGTACAAAGGTGTACACACATCCTCCTCCTCCAGGGCTCCTCAGGGAGCACTTTAATTAGGAAGGAGGGCAAATAGCCTGGGATGCTGTGTGTGGAGGTATGGAGACAGGCGGTCCCGGGCATGTCTCCAGGGAGGCAGCGCTGCTGGCTTAGAAGAGCAGGGGATGGCACTGCAATCCGTGGGTGTTCGCTGGGCATCTCTTCAATCTGTTGCACTTCTCCCTGTGTCACACATCTCCTACATCTGGGCCCAAGCATTAAGGGTGCTTTTTTTGCTTACTCCCAAGCTGACACCAGGGAAAAGGGCTAGCTGGGAACTTGGATGGGGAAAGTATGTGTGCATCTTTCTCTTTGCCCGTCTCTTTTTCTCTCAATCTACCCTCAACAAGGGTGCCTATAGAATATAGCATAATGCTGCATTGTTTGGTAAGGGATTTAATTTCACTCCATCACAAGCTACCATCGGAGCCCCTGTCATTGCAATTTGTCACACTTTTTTGTGTGCTATATCTCACTGAAGTCACATCTCCTCCAGCCCGTTGCATAATCTCCTAGTCTGGAACAAAGCTCTCCAACATAATGAAAGAGGTGAAATCAGGAAAGGGAAAGTCAATGGTTACCGTTATCACTATAGAACTCGCTCCCACTGGCTCTGCAGGTTCAGTCACACCACGCAAAGCAGAGTAAGAAGGACATGCTGTGTGTGTGTGTTTTTTTTTTAAGCCCATTTATTGAACCTACAGGCAGCACCATTGGCTGCTGAGAGATGTAATCCTATTCCCTCCTGCAGACCACCAGCCATAAAGAGGCTGCGGGATGTCCCACTGGCCCACCAGGGAGTTGAGAGCCTCCAAAATAGATATCACAAGGAAAGGAGTGGTGAAATCAGTTTGCTTTAAAAGAGCATATTGACTCGCATCTCAGGCTAAACCCACAATAACGTTGTGCTTAGGAAAAATACCTTGAACAGTCAGAAAGAAGATACAGAAGCAAGCTTTAAAGGAAAAATGAACATCTGCCAAAATAAACAGGGGTTTATTTTCTATAGGAGGGTGGTCAGGGACTCTGTTATGTGTTGAAGGCTGAATTTCAAAATGTAAGCTGACTGCTTAAAGCTTATGGGGAGTGATATGGTAGTCCACTGTGTGGACTGAGCTGCCTGTGTGCTCAGTGCTATATACCTTGTTGCACTGCTTCAACAAGGACTTCAGTTTCTTACCTGAGTTGCTTCTGGGGCACTATTAATGATGTCTTCATGTTCCCACTCAGTTAAAAAACTATAAACTTGAATGAATTTAAGATTCACTTACCAGGACATCATCAGAAATGGAATGTTGATCCTGAAAAGGCAATGTATACTAGAGAGAGGGGCTTCATGAAGTACTCTGTGGATGTTGCTATTGCTATCCTGTGGAAGAAAAGGGAGCAGCAGCCTAGGATAGATAGCTAATTCACAGGACAATATTATGTTTGTTCTTCATTCCTGTTGCTGTTTTCCCTGCTCAGAACTTGTATAAAACCTGGGCAGTCTTCCTCAGGGGCTGATTTACTCATCATGGCTCCCAGATTTGGAATATCTGGGAAAACACTTTGCCAGGCAGGCCTTTGCAGGCAAACCCCACTGATTTGCAGTGGCATCTTACCAGATCTTGCAATAGAATAATTTTGAAAGTGTGTTTTGAGGGCTTCCTAAGAAATGTAAGTGATGTCCTCGACTAGGAATTTAAATTTCTCCAAGAGGGACAAGAGAAAAGACAAATCTGAAACATTAAATATTTGTGGCCCTGTGTGAGTCCTTATGTTCTAATTTCTGCTAAAGGTTTTGGTTTTTTTCAATAGAAAAATTGCATTTTGGCTGAAACTTTGTCCCCGATTTTTGATCAGTTCTGTCCTTTCACATTAAATAAAGAGAAAGTATAAAGTATTCACAAGACATGTATCAATTTGACACCAGTGTAACACTTCTTAAGTGGCTCATTCAGGAGTGAAGCCCATGACTAACAGGCAAATGGCAGCGAGATACAAGGAAAGATGGTTTTACAAAGGAGAGCAATAAGAAAGGAAAATGTTACCCTGTTTCCACCGTGTGTTTTATAAGGAAGATCAGGCTAACAATGAGTCACTATGGAAAGGATTTATTGGGCTATGGAGCTAAAAGTCTGTAAAGATTAAAATTCTGACGGGGTTTGGACGGGGAATTGTATCTGAGTTTAGTTTTATCCAGCACACTGTCCAAGTTATTAATCCCCTTGTGTTTTCTAAGCTGGGTAACGCATTGTCGATATGCTCCCTGGGCCAATTTCAGGCATGCCGGCCCACAGGCTGGTGTAATATTTCTTCAGTCGAATCACTGGGTGGTCTTGTCTTGTCTTGTGAGGAGTGAGAAGCAGATAGCAGGAGACTTTCAAGATTGCTGTTGCAGGCATCAGTCTTTGAGTGGAAAATAATCCACCTGGAAGGACACTGCCTTTGCGAAGAGGGGCGGCCAAGCGCTCCGATCAGGAGATAAGTTACAAGCTGAAATGTTTGTGCTGAAGGTGCAATTTGTCAGTGAGAGGCAAGGCCAACGGTTCAGGCTCTCTGGTGTCTGTTAGCATCTGCCACTCGCATCCACTTGCAGCTCCTCGGGAGCTGCTGAGCACTAGAAAGCAGCACACTTCACTGCTGCAGGAGCAGGTGACTGGCATCAGCCTGCAGTTAACCCTCGTGACAAAGCCCAGAGACGTGTTGACTAGCTGCAGAAAGTGTCTAGTGTCCAGCTTTCCTCAGTGATGGCCGTAGGATCTCTTGCAGCGTAGGACACAGAGAGCCAAATAGGGACAATCCCAAGTGAAAATAAGTAGGCAGGGGAAGCACAGTGTGATAGCCTCATCTCAGAGATGCTATCAACTGCTTTTTCCTCACATAGTGAGGATGCTCTTGGAGTAAGGAGATATGCCTTGAAAGAGGAGCAAAGAGTTTAATTTGGGCAGTTTGTCCTTACAAGCAGCAAGTACCTCCCATGAATGCTGTCAGAGAAGGCGAGATGCCCTTGAGCAGCAGGAAGGAGCACTGAGTGACCCAGCATTTCGCAGAAGCCAGTGGAGCCCCTTTGTGCTAATCCCATGGTGTCTCTGAACTGCAAGGAGGCTGATCTCAGGTCTTGCCCCTGAAGACAAGTGCTCCAGGTCAGATTCACTGTAGCTGGAAGTTTTTGCAAGTGCATTCCCCCCTGGTGCTTTGTAAACCAGGAAAGAATATTGTGTTTCATGGAGAAGAGCATGATCTAACCACTAGGCATTAGATTTAACAGAGAGGAATTTGGCAGATTTGTCACTCTTCTCCATAGTTCCTCTGGTTTTAGTTTTGCTATAGCAGTTTACATAGGGTAAGGAGATAGGATGGCACTAAAATCCTTTTATAGTTGTTGAAAACCCTTTTTCACAAGCAAAGGAGTTGAGACGTTCATAGCTCAAGCTTGATTTGGATAAAGCAGCCTGCTATACTCGTACTTCTGTTAGGGCAATGAGTCATGAGATTTATAAGACTTCTATTTCTCATCCAAGCTAGAACTACTGCTAGGACATTTCTGTGTGCTGCTTTGGTGTTCTCAGCTCTGATCCCATCTGGAGCGAGTGAGTAAAATGCATCTGAGTGGGAAACACTTAGCTTCTCAAAACACTGAACCACACCATCAGAAATTGAGACCTAAGGGTTCACATGATTAGGCTTAAACTTGAAGAACAAATTAGTATTTGCTCCAAAAAAAGTAGCCCTGGACTATCAGGATAAAGGCACTAGAAGCACTATTGGCTGCCCTAGAAATCAAAGGCTAGAAAAAGGTTAATCATTAAGTTTTGTAAGAGAATGAGCATGTGCCTGAACACCTTTATTGCCTGTCCTGGGTTTTGGTGTAACTTGCACGAAAAATGTATGGATCTTCAGCAAAAAGTTGTCTTTTGAATTGTTGTTGTACATGTGCATTAACCTCGATCTACTGCTATAAATTAGCCAGTCTGACAAACATAGGATTGCTAGCTATAGCCCTTCAAAGACTACTTATAAGTTGGAATAGCATGGTTTATTCTACCATGTCCACCTTGAATAATTCCAGCCTCTGTTAAAACCCATCGCTGGGGAGAATTGTCCATTAGCTTTTTAGGGCCAAATACTATCATTTTTTGTACAGCCTGGATAGTGTTAATTAACCAGAAGTAATGGAAGAAAATCTCGGCCTTTATTATGGAATGATCTCCAAAACACTTCAAAAAATCATGTCAAAGAGGAAGGTTGAAGCCTGATTAATAAACATCTATTAATAAACATCTGTTAATAAACATCTGGTAATGGATGTTTCATTGCTTTGAAGACAAGTTGCTGCTTCTGTGTAACAGCATCACTGTGCCCTCATCTGGATGGGTAAGTGAAAACGGTTTGAACTGAGCTTTTTGTTTAAGGGATACACTTCATAAAAGGAAAGGTGGCAGAAAACTTTACTGCCAATCAGCAGATCTTCCCAATGCCTCAATGATCTGTTACTATTTCTAGGTGTTTTATGTGGTGATAACGATGAGGATTTGTCTGAGGTTTTGCTCAGGAGCTAATGGCACTAAATTCCTACTGTAGGATTTTAGGACATGGATTTCTCCTCTGCAAAAAGCAGCTGATATGGCCTAGGCAAATCACTTCTGATCAGGTTTTCAGTAGTTCTTCAGAAAGTTCTTGTAAGTGCTTAAGCAGGTTAAACACCCAAATCCTATTAATTTAGTTTTGAAAAGCTGGCCTTTAGTCTCTCTAACTCATATTTTCATAGGTATTTATGATCCCAACTACCTCTGAGGATTTCCCCCTCTGTGCCCTCAGCAAAAGATGGATAATAGCACTGCCTTATCTACCAGGGATGTTGGGAGGATACGTATATTACAGATGACACCGGAGTCATTTAGGCTGGTTGATCTCACAGGTGTATTTACATGGCCAGATTTTCTTCCCATGAACTTGTTTGAAATGCAATGGTAGTAAAACTGGTGTCACCAGAGAATGAATCTTACAATGTGATATTCTGTTCAGAGGCTGAACGGGTGCAGAAACTGAGTGCCCTTCTCATTCAGAGAGGGCTTGTTTCTGTTAAACAAGTGTTGAGGTACATGTAGGATGGAAGCTCTTCTTCCAACTATCTCACCATGACTCAGGGGACAAAATGAAGGCTGTTTCTTGCATAAAACAATTCTACTTCTAAAGCCACTGCCTAAAACAGCTGAAATATGAGAATTAATCTGGTATTCATCTTACCCACCTCTTTATTTTTGAGGCAAAATAAGTAGAAACACTTTGGTTCTGAAAGATGAGAATTTACACTCCAGCAAATAACTGAACATTAATGACATTCAGGCTGTATGGAAGCATATATTTTATAGGAAACCACGTTGGTTATGCTTGAGAAATCTTTCTAGGACAGCCATTGCCCTGAGACTTATGCATCTGCATAAAGTCTGCTACATTAGAAACTGAACAGAAAGGCCCATCTCTCCCACGGTCTTAAGTTAACACTTTTCCTTTTGTCTGGGGCACCCTTTTCTAAACTTGAAATCCAATTGGCCAACAATTAAAGCCAATTAGCACGTGAGGAAAATAAACCTCAGACCCCACTTCTATGTATTTCACGGGCTGTTAGAAAGCCTAGTTAGCTCAAGGCATTAGCATAGTTCAGTATCGGTCGAAGCACACAGCAGAGACTAGTTGGCTTAAAGTATTAGACGACGGCGATAGCGTCCTGGCTGAGCGGCAGTGTTATTCTGGGCTCACAGCTGCCAAACATTCTTGACAGGAGATGAGGCAGATGTCCAAGGACAATCAAAGAGAGAAGAAAGTTTAAGCCAACGTTTGCCTATCTCATATTCACTACTTGATCCTCTCCTCAAAGACAAGGCACAGCTGTTGCACTTCAAGGTCTATCTGGCTGAACCCAGCAACTCCTCCCTTTCTCTCTCCTGGCCTGCCTGAGCTTTCTGTGTGTCGGACTTTGGCAACCTACCAGACCTCATTAACTCCTAACAGTACAATTCATGACATTAAATGGGTCTTATTTAATCTTTTTGTATGTGTGCGAGTATCTGAGAACAATTCTGCCGCATACTAATTGCATGAAAATGTGGCGGATTATAGTTATGTGAGTATGGCCCACCAGTCTACAAGGGATCACCCTGGGCCACAAGAACAAGCACTGTAACATTAACAAGGTGATTTGTTATAGCTGCGATGGCAAAGGTGATACAAAAACAGCAGACAAAGGTGTTTTGCAGACAAAGGCATCAAGAGGCTCAGTCATTTTGCTCTCACTGATGAATAAAAATACAAGAACCGTTGTGATAATGAACACGGTGAATGATGGCAGATGTATTAGTAAGAACAGAAGTGTCATATCTATAGCTCCCAGCTCATCACAACAATTTATCCTGCTCAGAGCCTGCTCTCTGCAGCCGTCCTTTTCTGGCTGATATTTTGATTTGGGCAGGGAGTGAGCTGTTGGCCAGATTTTGTGATGCTCAGGTCAGTTTCTGCTGCTCTTTTTTTTTTTATCCTGAGTCCTACAGCAGCTGCTATCTGACATGATGTGAGACAAGCATCTACCATGTGGCCATATGAGATGGGGATGCCTGAAGTTCGATTCCAAATAGCCATGTGATAAAGGAAAGGCCAGTGTGAACAGCCTTCAAATGCCTCCTTAGGGGAATATATAGCATTTTAGGACCCCCAAATTGAATGACACTGGCCTACAGGAATAGGCTAGGACGTGGAAAACTTGGGCTGTGCTACTAGTTTAGTCTTTAGCCTTCAGCAAATCATTTACTTTCTTCATGGTTTATTCTGAGCCACTACACAGGAATAATAACATCTAGCTACATTTCAAAAGCACTGTGCGACTGTCAGAGGAAAGGAATTGGCTAACTTCAAAGTAACACTATTATTAACCACATATAGAGCTGTGGAAAAGATGTAGCTGGCCAGTTAAACTCAAGAAGCCAGCTGAGGTTCCTGGTCCAAAAACATGGAAGGTTTGTTTTAGTTTCTCCAAATGTTAGATTAAACAATGCAACTTTCTCAAAGAAAGTTATCTTCATGTTTTAAGGTTTTTTGGATTTTTTACATATGGAGATTTTTCACACAGGCAGAGTTGCAACCATGTGTGGATAGAGCATAACATTAGGGCATACACCATTTTGTTCCCAAAAGTAAAACAGCAATGAGTTTGAGTGAGGAATGTTAGTAACAAATATTTGTATGTTCTTAATGGGGCAATTTTCCCTCTTCCACAAATTTAATAAAGGATCAAAATTCTGGACATCCAGCAGCCATAGAAAACATGTGTTACTTACCTATTATCCATTCTACTTATTATTATTATTGCCTTCTGCCCTTGACCCATTGATTTGTTTCATTCATCCTTTATAGTTTTCAGCCTCGTGAACCATACACACAGGCGAAGCAGCAGACACACTGAGGCCACCACATGCTTGAAGCTTAGAAGTGCTGGTTTGATACGAGCAATATATCCTTTCCATGAGGTTAGGCACATGACTGAGATGGTTGAATTACTGTGGCTCCACCAGCAACAGCCCGTTGACTGAGCCACAGCAACCGCGTGCATGTTCTTAAAGTACCGCAACTTGTAAATTAACACATTTGCTTAGACCATGAAAGTGGTTCCCACGCCTCATCTGGCAGGCAGTAACTGGTTAAATTGTGGTAAGTGGATCACTTTCAGTTGTGTGACTATATCCATAACATGATCTGGGATTTCAAAGGAGCCTTGGGCAATCAGCATCTCCCACTGCTTTAGTGTAGGCTTTGCATGTCATCATCCCTAAGGGTCTCAGTTATAATTCCTAGAATAAAATAATGTCAAAAACTATTTTGACTGTCTCCTAAATGTAATAAAAATCTATCCCTGAACAGTCATCAGTGCCCGGTCCCTGTGTGCCAAATTTAATTTTCTGTGTAGGGAGGAGGGGAATGAAAACAAACAACCCCTTAGACAATGACATTGGGATCTGAATGTGCTGTGCCTCCCGAGCCATCTAAAATCAAACGCAAAAGGATGCAAAGCACTCCCAAATGCCTTCCCTTCACTTTTCTTCTCACAGCAACTCCGATGGACTAAAGTCTTGACTGAGAACAAGCTCATGACCACAGCAGCGATTTGGCTGCTCTTTCTCACTCTGGCAGCTCTTCTCCATCTCCTTGCAAACCTTGTGCTTGCAGCAGTTTAGGCTTTTGGTGGATAGATGTCTCTGAGACAGCAGCGATGTTTTTTGCCTCTTTATCGTGGAGCTAATGGGCTATTTCAAACTCAGCAGGAGCTTAAGGGGCAAACGGGAGGAAGCCTGTCTGAAGAAGGGCCTTTTATGTCAGGGTTTAAAGGGCAAGGCAGTGCTACTGTTTGCTGTTGTGGTACTGAGGAGAGGATGTCAGACATCCATGTGACCTCTGGAAAGTGTCTGGAGCTGTTGCATGCCCAGGGTCTCAGGAAAAATAAAAGCAATGTCATGAATTAAAGGCAATGAGAGCGGCACTGCAATAAAACTGATGCATTTGCTACCCTGGCAAAGAGGCTGGAAGAAATTGGGTGCAACATTTTTGCCCAACTTACTGAGGGAAGACCAGCTTCACAGCTACTGCAACTCTGCACACAAGGCAAAGAGGAATTTGGCAACTGAAGCCCTGTCCTCTTACATTCATTAAACCCCCCATTTATTCCATGTGATTTAGTGCTATGAGACACATTAGGAAGCAGCGGCTAACTAGTGCTTGAAAAGTTGCTTAGGTCTATGCTGCTAAAGATACTTAGGCACCTAAGCTGCTTCAGACTGATTTTTCAAAAATGCCAAGATGATTCATTCCTATTAATTTCAAGACGAGGCAGTTAAATGGTGCATTTATTTGTCAGTGCCTAACTGCTTAAAAATTGGATGGTGCTGCCTCTGAAGATTTAGGAGCCCTGGCTCTTCACCAGAGCCAAAATCCCATGAAGCAACGATCATTTTCCTTCTTCAAAACTCCCTGTATTTTTGGGGTTGTTTCCTGGGTCTATCCAGGTCTACATTCCCTTACTGCTGTTCCCACTTTAAAGGGCTGTATTTTAGTACTTGAGGAGGGATTTGCTCCATTCATATGGTTATACCACAATTAAGGCCTTTTAAATGTAAAAGAAAGGGTGACATTGAAGTCGCCCTTCAGCTTCATGTCTACCATCCCTCAGCCCGGAGGTAAACCCCTGTGAGACAGTGAGAGTGGCCAGATGTGGTCTGATTTTAAAGACATATATTTGAAGAAGCAAAAATTAAATAGTGACACTTTTTACACTCAGCTGGAGTTCCTGGGATTACCTGATGTATATTATCTTGTGTTTTTTGTGCTGTGCTTTCAAGGCATGGGCAAGTATCTAGTGTGCAGGGACAGCTTTGGAAAGGGCAGAGCTCTGCATACAGGGCATGGTAATGTGGAACGGATCAGAAGAAATCTCAGCTGCTGGCTTGGCTGAGAAACACTGGTTAGGGGCTGCAGTTCTCTCTAGAGAGTGGCCAGGGCTTGGAGCCAGAATTCTGGGGTGGGGAGCTGCTAAGCCATGTCACTCTTGTCTTGTGAGGGCACGACATGAAATCAATTCTTCCTGCGCGGAGAGGAGGAAAGCACGGTGGCAGTCACTGCGGGAGGGCATGAATCCTGGTCCACTGGCAGAAAGGCTGTCTCAGGTGTCTCTCTTCTCTGCAGAGACAGCAGGGAAGGCAGCCAGGGGTGGATCAGACCTGCATTTGGTTGCACAGAGTCGGTCAAGCAGAGCGAAACACAAGGAAAATCTTTCTTCAGGTCCCCACTGAGTTTGCCCTGACACTACCCCACCTTGTTTGAGGGAGGCGAGAGTCTGGTTACTACGAGCACTTTTTGTTCATTAAACTTGAGCTGCAAGAACTAATTTGCCTTTTGGGCAAGCTTGCTGAATACAAAGCTATGTCTTGTCCCGCTCGCACGACCTGCCCGTGCGGGCGCTCACCCATCGCGTCAGGCTCAGGCAGCACTTCCAGCACTTCAGAGGTGGCAAAGGCATCACCTTGGCTGGTGAGCAAACCAAGATCCTGGTTTTTCTGGCCCTGCAGGAGAGCTTTTCTTCGAAACAGAGCAGCGTTTCACATTTGCATTGCTATCGTCTCCCTCACCTGAATTTGGCTGGCACTGATGCAGGTTGCAATGAAGCACAGCGTGTTTTATCACATAAGTCCTGCTGCTCCTTTCAAAGGGCAAGCCTTGGGATGACCCTTCCTGAGGAAGCAAAGCACCCTGCAGAGCCTCCTGCATAAGGGTCTTCCCCAGCAGCTAAACCCACTTTTTATGGGGAGTCCAATCTTGGGCAGCCCCAGCCTTTTAATCCCAGATGGCAATAACTTTGAGACCAAAATCTCTCACTGTCCCATGGAGAAAGAGTAAAGGGAAGTTTACAAAAGGCCCATATGTGGCTGAGTCATTTTAAGCAGCTCAGGTACAGACACACCTCTTCCGTATCCAGAAACCTCCTTGGGGAAAGAAAGAAAGACATATGTTTGGCCTCCGCAGCAAGCTCTTATCTTGGCAGGAGAAAGCTATTGATGTTCATGTTTCACATTTCTGGCGCCCAAAACAGGTTCTGATGTTTAAAATGAGGCAGTGGTGGAACCTGTTTTAAATATGTAACAGTCTCGGAAAGGAGCAGTCTAATCACTTCATTATCCAACACAGCAGAAAATGGTTTGAAACCCAAACTTGGGAGAGGGGGGCTTAAAGGAACCTTCCACAACAAGACACTGCCAGCATTAACCCTGGTATTTATTGCTCATTTTAACTATGGTGCACAGCAAGCATTTTCTCAGCCTCACATTGCAAGAATATATAATTCATATGCTTAATATTTAGCCTCGGCTCTCCTTGCATATGTTACAGTGCTGGAGACTGTTTGTGTGTTTGCTATATATCAGTTGACACCTCTGTAAAATCTTTATATTGAATGCCTTTGGCAACTATATGCCAAATAATAGCATTACCATTTGTAATTTTCTTAGCTGCAGCTTTCCTGTAAGCTTTGCTCTATGCATTACAAGTAGGAAGGATTTAAAGGGCTTTATTGGTTCTCAAGTCTTCCTAATGACCTTTCCACACTTTTGTAAGTCAAAATAACTTTTTTTCTCTCTCCTTCTTGTGCGTTTTCAAGTAAAACTGCAAAAGCTCCTAAGAAAATAAGAGAGAAGTAGATAACCGCTGCCTCTGCCACCGCTTTGACTTTGTTCCTCCTTTCGTACTTCCCACCCAGAGTTTCCTGGTGTCACCTTCAGATTTTGTTGACTCTTGTCTCACAGATGCTTTTCTTCCCTCACTCTCCTTTTCAGATCTGCTCATTATATTAGCTATGCTTGAAAGAGAAATAGAAAAGACCGTGGTGAAAGATCGGGACCTGGCGGTGCTAAGCACTGTACAAATACCACAAAGGCTGTCCTTGCTTTAGGACTCGCTGTGTAGGATTTAAACAATATGCCACCAGGGAATAAATCAATAAATGAGAATGAGAGAAGATATGTTCATACCTGTTAATGATTATATGAAGCTTCAATAGCCATGTTATTTGCTTCTTTCATAAATTCTGCTTGTTTTCACCTGAAATATCTCAATGCTTCCCTGAACCACAGGCTTTTGTTTTGTCTGTCCTGCACTGCGTATTGTCCACACCGAGCTGTGAACTTCTCAGAACTGGGACTGTATACTATTCTTGTTTAGTTAGCACCAGGTACATTTACAGGGTTGTATATTTGCTTAATAAAAATAAATAACCAGCTGAAGTTCCAAGCTCAGAATTACTCCAGACACAGCATTTTCCTTATTGCTTTGTCTTGACGAAAACAAAGTACATTTTATCCTATGTTTATCATGTAGCTTATGTGGTACTTTTCATTTTGATGTATGGCACACTTTCTAATGTGTCTCCCCTCATGTCTCTTTATTACTAAAGTGTTTCGGTGGAAAACTATATTACAAACAAATAAATAACTTTCAACTACTGTCACTAGACCAGCAAGAGAGCCACAGGCACAGGCTACTTGGGTCCATTCATTACAAAGCCTTATTCAAGACTTTATGACTATCTTTTTCTTTCAATGAATGCCTCTCACAGCTTTGTCCTAGCAAATTTTGCTCTCCAGCTCTTTTCACATATCCCTCCAAAGGGATATTCAAGCTGGTTCAATGCATCTCAAAAGCAAAAGCAAAATCCAGGTAATTTCCCTGAAAATGAAAGGTTGGATCTTGGCTACGGGAGGGAAAGGGGAAAAAGCAGACAGGTAGTGGATGAGAGCTGGGCTCTTGGCTTTTATCTCTTGTTCCTGTTTCAGGGAAGGATATGAACAGTGACTGCTGCTGTTATAATGGGCTATGTTTTTTCCCTCATCATGATAGCTTCCAGTCCAGACACCAACACCTCCTCTGCTCACATCAGTAATGAACATGGCTTTCCAGGGCTCTGAAGGCAAACCAGCCGTCAGTCATGGTGTGGGTTGGTGCCTTAGCTCAGGCTCAGCTTGTAATGAGTCACTGCTACAGAAACCCAGATTCAGCCTCAGTTTTGATAATGGGTAAAGGTAAGAGTCTGGAAATCCATACAATTGTGGAGTGGGGCTTGTTGTGCATGGGGAGCTGGATAGGTAGCCATGACTGGTGTTACTTGAAGCCATTACCTAGGAAGACCAAGGAGAACAAGTTTAAATGCATGAAACTTTCTTTTTCCAGTTAGGGAAGAAAGAAAGGCAAAACCATGGCTTAAAAAGAGCACCTGCAAACCTGCATTAGTACCACAAACCTGTTCTTGGTGACATAATAAAGGAGCATGGACAGGAGGGTACAGGCTGCCAGCACTGCTACAAACACAAGCAAGCTCTGTGTTCAATAAGGAAAGGATCTCACCCCACCCCCTGCTCTCCACCATCACCTTCCTTCTCTAACACCATGAATGTGCCTGAGGTTGTTTTACACGGGCTGGGTTGTACATGCAAAACTCCACGACAAGCCTATTAAAAGTGTGTTAAATTACAATACTCCTGTTTAGGTTCCTTCACCAAGATGTGGACACTAATTTACGGCAGCTGCTGGATGACAAACCTACAGATGAACTGAGGAAACAAAGGAACTACGGAAAGGAAAATGGAGAGTATGGCTTGGTAATTCCTTTGGGCAGGCCTGAAGCCTAGGAATATTGGTTTGTTTGTTTGTTTTTTGATCACTTTCTATGAAAATGCAGTTAGAAAATAATTCTTTTAGCTATGTCCTTTCTGCTCCCTGCCCCAGCCTGATTGTGTGAAAAAGCAGCTTTGCCATAAACAGATTTTACTATATCAGAGTCAAATTTTACTACATCATTATAGAAGTGTTCCACTGGGTAATATGAGTGGCCGCCCTATCAGAAGACCAGTGCTAATGCTGTAGTGAAAACATGCCATCACACTTCCCCCATAAAAACTTTTATTGTATCCCAGTGCACATTAAAACCAACACTAACTGCATTAATACATTGTAATTTACTTTTGTATTATGGAGCAAATGACAAACCTAGTGCTAATGAGGTCATATTTTCCATTACCCCAATGCAAACTCTTGGTTAATCCAGTCCTTGGAGATTTCAGTTTGGAACTCAGGCACACTTGTGTGTGCACATGCATGCACAGGCACATGCACTGTGCATGTGCTGGTAAGGGATGCTTCCATTGTCAAATGTGTTGACAGAGTATGATTTTACATGAAACTGCTGCTTTTGAAACATCTATTTTTAATTGCTCTGACATTTGCATTTTGTTCACAAGGCAGTCCTTATCCAAGAAAATATACAAGTATACCCATCACCTATGACACCTGTGGTGTCTTTTACTTGTGAAGCCTCTTTCACACTGTGGTAAAAAGAAATGCAATTCTTCTATCCTGCAGAAGATGAGGCTGAATGGATTCTTTAGGGATTGCTTATACTTCAAGTGCAATTATTTAAGAAGCTGCAAGCTTTCCATTTTATTTTGTCATGAGCTGAATGCTAGAAGAAAACTCATTTCTCAGGAGATATGGATGATTCTTTATTTCTAAACTTCCTGTGGTGTTTTCTTAATGATGCTATTAAATGACTAAGCTTTGCTTTTATAAATTAAATCACCAAAATGAAATCATTAAGGCTCTCTCAGTATTATTAAGCACAGTTATTTGCCATCATGTGTAAATTCACTTAAGTAATCATCTACACTATCTGCTTTAAAATTGTGTTGGCAGCACCACAGTTCAGCATGGTGAATGGAGATACCTCTCCTTATGTCAGAAGGCTCAAAATACACTAATGAGAGCAAAGGATGTGTTTATATGAGAAAGGCAAAGCAGTGCCAAAGGCTTAGTGAATTGACAGATCACACAGCCTTGTACTGCAGCCAATCCCTGGGAAGCACTTACTCTACTCTGGGGCTTACTGCCATGCAAATAGTAAGGTGGGGTTGCACACAGGTGCAGCTTCTTCCGTCCTAAGGGAAACAGAATTGGGGGCTCCACTAGGTCACACTAGTTAGCAAATTACCTTGTCTTTATATTCCCTACAGTCTCTTCCCTTCCTTTCTCTCTGTATCTCTTCTCTACTCTCTGTTATTTGTTCTTGCCATGTTCTAGTCTCTACTCTGCTGATGAATTAGCCTGTTGCTCAGGGAGAAAATTGATCTTCATTCTTACAGAAGTTGCAAATCAAGTTGTGCTTAGTTCAGGCTGTGGTATTTTGGTAGCCCAGTACTAAGTATATAGACTTGAACTACAACTGCAGAAACTAAACTCTCGCTGATATTTACTTTTAAAGCTGTTCCCTTTAGCTCTTAAAATCACTATACATTTTTAATGATGTCTTATCAGGAAGGTCTTCTTTCTGGAAAGATTACAGGAAGAAAGGATGGATGTTTAGTGACTTAGGAAATAGTTCCAGAGTAGAGGAAAAACCGTATTTTGTTATCTTGGACTGTAACCTGTGGATGTTGTAAGGATAGAAGTGGTGAGGCAGCCTCATGTCATGAAGCAAATATCTTAAATACTTTTTCACATAAGTCTAAGACAGGAATTATCCATAGCAAAGCAACTGAGGAAGGTGTAGTTTACAGTGCTGCAATGGGATAACTTCTTTTGTTCTCTTACAGCTGTGAAGGGCCAGATTCCTGTCCTGGCTTCACATTGAGCAGGTTTTTCTGATGGCTGTCCCTTTTCTTGTGACTGGAGATAATGGAGATAACGGGAAGGCTCAGTAACTGAATTTGGCACGTGGTCAGAAGTGTGTAGTCGGAGAGAGAATGTGCCTCTAGAGCAATCTAACCTCTCTCAGCCATAGCAAATATATATATTTGTTTGAACTTAATGGAATTGTGACATATAAAGATAGGGAATAACAATATTTCCCTTCATGTTGCAAGCAGGGCTTATTGCTGTTCAGTTTCAGGCTTCAGCTAGTAAATATTCTCAAACCATACTGTGCACGTTGACACTTTACCAGCTTGCGGACAAATAACTCAGTAAGTAAATATTTCCTATCATAGATTTAAAATGTCTTCAGAAAATGACCAGTAACTGATTCTCAGAAAACATCTCTGAGCCCATTAAGTCCATTTGCCTGCATTTTCAATGGCAGAAGCTGATAACAATAGAGTTGAAGGAATTTCAGAATGAGAAAAATCATTCTGAACAAGAAGTGGTTCAAACCTATTGAGTGCAGCCTTTTGCATCCTCAGATTAATTTTTCTGTGGCTCTTTCTTCTCTTGGTGGTTGGTTTGATGAACCAGAGAGGTATTTGCAGGATGTTTTAACCTTGAGAAACCTGATTATTTTTTTTTTGCCATTCCTGTTGTATAATTCTGTTATTCCTGATGCAGAAATTTTGGGTATAATGTGCCTCATCAGCTTAAGATCCTTTGCCTTAGTTTTACCGTTCAGTTTTACCTGTTTTCCTTCTGAAAGGCACTTATTTATTCTGATTTCTCAGGATGTCAAACCTCCAGAAATAAAGAAATAGTTCTCAGTTGATAGTAATGTTAATAAATAAACCCCAATTTGCATTATATATATTTATATATATTTATTTGGTACTCATGCTGTTAACACGTATCTGTTAAAACCTTCAAATACTCTGAAATATATGAAGTGCTTTTAAATTTGATGTGGAAGCATATTAAAACAAATGAAAGTCAGTAGTAAATCTGGGGCACTATTATTGAAAGCCTGATGCAGATACCGATGTTGTTCACAGAGAGGCCTTTCTGTCTGACTTGGAATAGTTTTGGCTGAATTTTCAATGAAAGAGTTTAAACTGTAGAAGCAATAAATTTTTTTTTGCCTTAACAGAAAACATTGTTATATAGACAAATAACTGGCATGTCAGTAAATAAATGGAGCACATTTTCCGAACATCCATAGGTGCCTGGGCAAAAGCCATTTTAACAAGAACAGATTTTTTGTGTGTGTGTACAGTGGCTCCTGTATAGTGTTTGGAAAATGTACCCATACGTCTACTCGCAAATAATGTTCACCTGTAAGGAAATGCACACCAGGTTTATGGATGCTATTGAGTATTCCCAGTCCTACCACTATGAATAATGATGCTTGCATGGCCTCAAACATGAAAAATTCTCATCTGAATGCACTGAAATAGACTGATGTACATATTGTTGATGTTATTATTTAAAGAAGTATTCACAGGTGGAGTTAACAGTGTTATCCCTGCCAGTGGAAGGAAGAGTTTTGGGAACTCAGCAGAAACCCAGTTATCCATGTTAGTTGATACTGGGAGTTTGCTCCACATTGTTTTTGGGAGAGTAACTAGGCTGAAGATGTGAATTCCCCAGGGTGGGCAATTGCTCACTGCTTGTGAGCCAGGTTGGAGGCAAGCTGCAGGGCCTTAGGCAAATAACTTGCCTCTTTTACCCCATTTGTAATAGCTGACTAGGTATAATTATGTATCTGTTGCTTTAGAAGATAAATCAGTTCATATTTGCAAAGCAGATGAAGTGGATGGGGGAAAAAGGCAAGTTGTCTCTGGTCTTTTCATTCCTCTTTTTACTAACTGGCCGTTGAAATTGTTTTCCTCTGCTAGGAGAAGAATAAGAAATGCAAACTGATGTTTCTGACATACAGTGTTCTTTTGAGCGTTAAAACACCATTGACATTTTTAGCAAGGTTGACTGGTGTGAGCCAAAGTGATACAAGAGAGACAGTGGGACAGTTCTGCACCAGCTACAACAGGTAGCAATTTGGCTTGCTGTGCCTACATCCAAATTTTGTCTGTGGATTCGAGTCCTGAATCACATGTTGCTAGGAAGACACTATTTTCAAATGCTTAAGGAGAGCTTTTGAGTGTAATGTGCACTCCTCTCCTCCAACATTTAAAGGCTGCAGCAGTGGGAGAGGCATGCTGCATATCTGTAAAAGCCTGAAAGCTGATGAAATCTCAGTTAGATCTGTTATCTCCCAATGCTTTAAAGGTCTTCAGCTGGGAGATTAAAGAACAAGGTTACTGTGACAATTTGTTTACACGCAGGGAGAGATTAAGATCTCGTTGAAAAGGAATAAAAATAACATCATCTTGAGCTGTCACAGCATGAAACCCATTGTAATCAACACTGGTCTGATTTCAGGGATAATTTAAGACCAATTTATTATCTTAATTAAAAAAAGAATGGAGAATTCAGTGTTTCAGATGCCAGTTTGACTGCTAAACCACTATGCCTCTGGAGCATCTATGTTTTACACAGTTAGAAACTTTAAAGGTGTTCTGAATGGGAGGCCAAAACCAGATGATACAAACGTTAGAGTCTGTCTTAATAAGCATTGGATTAATTATGCAGTTAACCACAGAGAACCAACCCCAAAATTCCCAAGCACACTAATAAAATAACACAGAAAGCATTGCTGCTTAAAGTCTGTTTTGACCCTATATGGCAAGGAATAGAAATTAAATCAATACATATGCAGGACGCCCTTTAATTGTGTTTCATGCATATATTTTAGCTGGTTAGTTACAGTAATAAGATCATGTTGCATATTCCTCATAACTGCTTGTCTTGAAATTTAAAATCCCTGAGTTGCTGATATCTAAGTAAATGCACAGGCAATTCAGAGTTCACAGAAGGCCTTGCTGTTTTTCACAGGCATTTGATATCAACCTCTACTCAAAAAGGAGGCTATTTCTATGTTCTAATTCATGTAAAGTGGAATAATCCATTGCTCTTCAAATAAAACCGGGGTGGTGGTGGTGGTGGTGGTGTGTGTGGAGAAGAAAACTAAATGGATTTGTCTAGCCTGTTTTTGTGGTGCTTTTGCACTTGCTTTTAGCAAACATTCAAATGGTTATTTCTCTCTTGCATGCTTGCAAAAAGCAATTTTAAACTTGTTTTTCATGACCATTCACCCTTGGAAGCTGATGACACAAGTTTCTATGTGCTCATCCAGCTGGTGGAAGGAGATCAGGTGATTCATATGACAGAGCTCCTGGCACAAATAACAAATTTTAAATGCAACTAGGGGGGGAAAAAAGAAATTTACCACAAGTGTCTCTTTGAAGAGGAATTTGAATCAAATCTGACAAACTGGAACAGAGTTTTCAGACATCTCCCTTGGAGAAAAAGGTGGGATGGGGCAGATGAATTACTCACTGCTATTTTCCCAACTCTTGTGTCTTCTCAGGTCTAACCCACTGGACCACCACTGGAGAGTTTGTGAATGGTTTCGTGCTTCTGAAACAGACTTGGACATGGATTAAATAGAAAGCTGAATCCAGGAGTGCCACAGCTGGGAAAAGGGGCTAGCCAGTGACTTCTAATCTAGACACAAACTGAGAAAGATCCCAGGTGGTCTTGGGTGAGAATCTGCTGGATCCCAGTGCATCAAGGTAGGTAGAGTATCCTATCTTATTCCAAAGATAAAGACTTTATAACACCCTCAAGCAAACTGCTCCAGTGTTTCACTGCCCATAGCTTTAAGAAATCTTACCTAGGGAATGATTCAGATGCTTAAACACAGGTCTCTACTGTAGTTTAAAATCTCTTATTGTATCTTGCCAAGTCTGCAGCCTCATCACAAGGGTACAAGCCTCCCACATGTCCCTTTTCATGTTTGCCAACCTGTCTTAGACATCCTTGGGCCCCAACACTGACACTAAACATTTTTATGTAGGCATCCAAGTTTTTTCCCCAAACCTGAATTGTTCTTGCTGTAAACTCATTTGTATGGCTCTGAAGGGTAGATTATTTCCTTCTTTCATCTCTGAATTTTCTGAAGACCCTCAGTTAAAACAATTGTGCTCATTCAGTCTTTTTCACAGGCTAAATTCCATGGAGCTCTAATCTTTCTGCTCTTCCTCTAAACCTGGCCTCAGAGAGGACTGCATGGTCTGGGGGTCATCCAGGAGTCTGGCAGGCAGCACTTCTGCTTATACATGCTTATATCATGTTTTCTTTGTCCACAACATCGTAACTCTTTAACTAGAGATCTGCTCATCTCTTCATGTCCTTTAATGAAGAATCACCACCTTGTTAGGCTCACTTTGTCTTCATGTACCTTATTCCTACTCAGACTTGGATTCTGAAGTTGCTCATAGGGACTGGTATCCTATTATTTTTTTTTCCCCAGATAATTTTTTTTCCTATTAAATCTCTTTCTTTGAATTTCTCTCCTCCTTTTCAGTGAGCTGGTTGCCCTCCCCAGCTTGGGGTGCTCTGAACATTTAATACACATATTCTTTATTTCACTGGTTTTAACGAATGCAGTCTGAGGACAGAGCCCAAGGGACCCTGCTCAGTATCACTTTCCATTTTGACCCTGATACATTACCTCTGCAGTGGTTCAGATATGCTTTTCTACGTGGTCCTTTTATTTGCTTGTTCCAGTCGGAGAGTAATTATCCTGGAGATCTGGGGAGTGGTGTAAAGGCACAGATTTCAAAGCAGTATGTCACTTTACCCTAGCAGAGGGTCTGACTGTTTATTTCCCCTCTCATTGAATTCCTTTGTCCTGTTGCCCTGTGTATAAAGGCAATATGAATAACCTTGAGCCATGTGGAGGGGGAGGTTACTGTGACTCACACTACCGTGCTTTTTTGTTCCCCCTTTGGTGCTGTATTGCCTAGTGCATGTCCTCACTCCTGGCTCTCACCACAAAAGGCAGCAACAATCAAGCAAACCTCAGAATGAGTAATCTGCTCACAAAGAGCCTTTTGAGCTCACAAAGTAGTTGCAGGGAGGAAACGTCCCACTGGGGAACCAGGTGGACAGCAAACATTCGCTTTCCATTACAAATGAGTTCAAGGGAAATGGAGTCACCCCAGCATGGGATGCCAAATCCGTATCCAAAGCTACTTCCCACCATCCAAGCTAAACATACTTCCCTTTCTCTCCCTCCCCAGCTCCCCTCCTTGTTTACAAACACGTTTACAAGTACTTGATAGGTGACCTTATTTACTTAGTAACCTGTGGATTCATTTATCTTGAAATTAGCAGGTAATGAACTGGAAACCCTCAACAACCCTCCCACTAATTAACATGATAATAAGATTGTTTTGCTACAGAGGTACAATTAGCATGTATGAGCTAGAGGAGGAGAAAGATCAATAAAATGTCTGAAGGGTACTAGGAACCAGTCTCAAGAAGAGAACAAAAGAAAAGAGCTTTATGGGGTTACAACAGCAGCAACAACTTACAGGCCTAGTGCTTTAAAGGTACTCAGTGCAGTGGTCCTCTTTCCATTAGGTTGCCTGCAAGTAGGCTGGGAGGAGCTACTTGTATCATATACTGCATCTTGTCATTCGGAGTAAGTTAAGGATGTGCAAAGAGCATTCTAGCCAATATGATAAAAAATGTGGAGAAAAAATAAGGAAGATTGCAAAAAACCCCTAAAATATATTTATGGCATCTGTTTCTAAAGACGTGTGTTGGTGAAAGGGAATGATATAGAGTCATTTACTGCTCATAATCATGCAAGGACTTTCAGCATGTGTGCTAAGAAGCCCCTCTTTGCTCTTCAATTGACTTTAAGGAGATTACTTGGGTAAGTAACACTTAAACATAAATCTTTGCAAGATCATGCCTGTACATAGGGAACTGAATGGGAAATAGCAAGAAAAAACTGCACAACAGGTTTAATAGCCTCTCTTTGCTAAGTCAGGTCAGTTTGGCTGAAGAAAGTTATGGAGAACTCCCATGTAAGGCTGGTGTGCAGCTGGAAAGAGCTGACTTTGCCATCCACAATGTCTGTATCCCAAAAATCCCTGCTTAGGTGAAAGAAAGCTGCACAAAAGCAGGGATACTCCTTTCCAGAGCAAGGAATATGAAACAAATGGGAGGATTTTTCTTTTCGAAGTTCACAGTTGCCTGCCTACTAATGTATTTCCATTTATACAGACTTGATTTAACACATCTGTGGCTGTGTCGTGGGGAGAGCAGAGATACACAGCTGAGATGCATGACATGGGTGGACGCAAACATGGCATGGGAATTAGTGGGCTGAGGGAGAGAAAAGGGTATGGAGGTATGGCCCTGTTAGTCCCTCTGTATCCTTCTGTGAGTTAATTCACACCTAACAATTGAAAATGGAGTATAAAGTAGCACTGCAGCACTTGGTGCACTCTAAGATGTTGAGATGAAGAGCCAGCAACCTGTACTACAGCTGTTTTATGCAGATATTGCTGGATAAATGAAGAAATTTGGCTTTCAGCTTGGAGGAGCTTCGTTTAAACCCCTTCAGGTCTCAGCGAAGCCTAATAGGATTCTTTCTTTATTTTATATGTTCCCATGAGTATTGGCTGCTCTACACAAAGCCATATATTGCCCCAGATGACTTGGGAAATGAGATCATTCACAGTGGCTTGACGTAAATGGTGGGTGCTGAAGTCTCAGATCTGGCCTCAAGCTCTTTCCCTCACATCTGGCTTAACCCCACGTTTGTCCTCACCATCTGTACCTACGCCTTCTGTCACCTCCGAAACTTTACATTGTGCAGCACATTTCAGCACAGACACTGCTGAGGAATTTGGGATAAGTTGTGCATCTGGAATACAAGTCTTCAGGTAGAGCTGACAACTTCAGTGAATATTTTACCATAAATATGATTTTTCGAGCGCGTGTTATTCATCAGTCATTTGAGTTCACAGAATATTGTCTCCTGGTATTCTTTGGAATGCAAGAGAGGAAGGAAAACTATTAATTACTTTTGATTGACGTCTTCCATTTGTGTGTGTGTGTGTGTGTGTAGGGGAGGGGGTTGTTGTGCGTTTTTATTTAATAGAGCCTCAGGTTTGAATTGGGTAAACCGACACCTTGCAATCTGATCTGACAGCCCTGCTTTGTGTGGGAGTTCGTACGGCTCCAAAATTTCAGCTGTGAGACTTTTCTGCGTGAGCAGTCGTTTTATTAGAAGTTTTGACACCTCTCCTGGCAGGGATCAGTGCCCGCTGTGTGAACGGAAACACCAAAAAGAGCATTGTGCGACGCAGAGTGGGAAAGGGACTGAAAGAAGTCCTGTAACCAAAGAGTTGAAATTAGCTTCAGATAAAGATCTTTGAAGACTTTACCTCACAATAATACTAGCGGGACACCGGGGGCCATCCCACTGTAATTATTGTCATGGGTTTATGTTATGGTTTGAAAATCACAGATGCCCACTCAGGTTTGTTACGTTTTGTTTCTCTCTGAATCTGCCTATTTTCTGTTGTTTATTTTGGGTTTAACTGCTTATGGTTTTCTGCTGTAGGAGGGCAGCAGCATCTTTGGTTTGTTCCAACTTTGTGGCTTGAAATTTGCAACTAATTTGTTGACGCCAGGCTTTGAAACTATTGTCTGTACCTGTCTGAGGTACACCAGCTACCTCAAGAGGTCCAGATCTCATTAGTGCTACAGATCGTGGCCGCCTCTGCTGCCATTGATGGGACTGAGGAAAGGGGAGAGCTGAAAAAGCACCATTATTACATGATTTTGTATTTTTGAAACAAATAAACCCTGGCAAGGCTCACTAGAGGTGTCCTGCCTCCATGTGGGGTGCATCTGGGTAAAGATAGGTGACCAAGTGGAAATACATTAAGCACAGAATGATTGCAGCAAGCAATGTGAGAGGCAGGGATCTGACTTTGGAGGTGAAGTGTGCAGAGGCTGCACCTCAAAGAACGGATCCAGTCCTGAGCGTAATGCGCAGACAGACCCTGCAAACCTGGTCTTCTGATTTCACTTTGTCCTGTTAGCTAAAAAGATGGGGTTTTTTGCTTGCCGGAACATGAGCTTGGGTGGGAAAGCCATGAGAATCAGTTACCTCTGAACTTTCCTGTCTTTCTGTCACATCCCTGTCATACCTTTCCCATTGACTGGAGGTTTGTTGAACAAATTTTGGACTCAGGAAATGTGAAAGCAAAATGTGATCAATTGTAAAACTAGGCTGAGGGTTTTGTGGGGAGAAAGCAGGCTGATTACCCCCCTCTGCTCTTACTCACCTGCCCTCAGCTAGGTTGATAAATACCTGCAAAGCACTTGCTCGAAAAGTTCCTAGGAGTTCATTGTAATGAGCAATCCTTTTGGCCTAGATTTGTATCTTCCTTGAGAATAGGTGTAATTTTAGATCTGCTTTGCAAGCTCTTTTTTTTTTTCCTTTCCCCCCTTTCTTTCCAATGCTTCTCAGTACAATAGGAATCTTGTCCCATGGTGTGAAGCCCCTGCAGAGTTATAAAATTGTGTCACCTTCCCTGCCTCTCTTATAAGTTACTCTAAGTGACACTATTAAAAAGAAAAACCACAGGATCTCCTGGGATCAAAACAATGTCCTGTTGTTATCTTAACACCACTCCGTTTGGCTTTTTTGGCTTTTACCTTTCATTTCCTACAGCTCTAAGCAAGCAGAGCTTGCCTTGCATTGTGCTTCATTCCATGCATGCATTTTCTCAGAGAAGATGCTTTTATTTCTGAAGAATATGCTGGGTGGCCAGAGGTTTCAGATTTCTTCAGCAGGGATTCATCTCTTCCAGGAAGGGGGGAGGTTGGACAGAACAGGCCAGCTAAGAAACTTTCATCTCTGTGCAAGAAGGGAGGAGAGGCTTAGATGCTCATCGCTTCCTCAGATGAAGATTTAAGCTCAAGTATTAACTAATAAACTCCCTATCCCGTGGGAGTTGAGACGGTGCGTGGGGGAGGGAATGGTTTGAACATGTGTGAGTTTCCCACTTTGAGCAGGAGTTTTGCTGGCCTGGAAAATGTAATGTGTTTTTCCTTGCAGATGCTCTGGAGTGTGACTCACAAGCCTTTGCAGCTCAGATGGTTTTGCAGAATGAGCTACCAGCAACCCCTCTGTCCTTTGTGTGATATTATTGGATAAGCTCAAGGTAACTCATACCTTAGAGCAACTACTATTGTAAGTTGCTGCAATTGGTGTTTTCAGACTTGTTTCCTATCTGTTAACAGCAACAGAAGTTATCTGTGCAAGAACAGGTTTATCGCTGTGAATGCCCTAGTCCAGAATACATCTACATGTTAGACACCCTTAAGTCTATTTGGATGTGTGATGGTTCAGTTGTATTTTTCGTGTTACACATTTCTGCAATGTGATTTTATTTGTAACTTGAAGATCCTATTATATATTATTATAACTTGAGGATGGAACTCTTCCTAATGCTACCTTGTACTTATTGTTTTTGACCCAAAAGCCCACAGAGTGCCTGACAAATGCTAAATGGTTTTACCAGAGACCCTGGAGGTCATTAATTATAGTTATATCCGTTTTGTACATATGCTAAGTGAGGGTTTCAGTAGTTTGTACTAGAGCATGTGGTGACTTGGTACAGTGCGTGGAGTGTAGTAGAGACAAGCATCAAAGTTTTCTGCTAATCTACAAAATCTCCCTACAAACAGTGTAGTGTCAGGCTTTCAGCTCATGCACTTGGGGACTGGGCATAGAGACAAGTACCAATTTTCTTGGGAGGAATCTGAGATTACACAGCCAGCAGTCTTTCAGCAACCTGGAGCTGTATTATCCTATTGCACAGAGCTGTCCACAACGGAAAATGGGAAATCCCACCCTGCAGTAGGTGTCCAGTGTTGCTCTTTTTGAGAGGTATGTACTAAGCTGTAGCCAGGAGCAGATGCAAAACTCATGTGCAAGAGGGTCTTCAAAATGGGAATGATGAAGCAGGCCCAGTATTATTTGCAGTTTGGGTTTTGGGTCATGGTTTTTAGCCTTTCTGGAAGAAAAAGAGCTGTAGAACTTCAGCATCCCCTATTTTGCCTGACATGTTGTTCAGCCACCATGGGAACTGATGCCAGAAAAGGTATGAATCTGAAGAAGTAGTATGTTGTAAGCAAGCTGTTCTTGTTAAAGACAGTTTTAGCCTCTGAATTTGAAGTGTCCATTTCCAGCAACGAAAGATATTGCAGTTAATATGCAGCTCCTGGCTCTTGGCTGATAAACCCCTGCATGAAACCAGCCTTTCTAGCAGTCAAGGCAGAAAGGTGAGTACAGTCTGACCCATTGTTTCTACACAAAGACTTCTTATGATAGGTATCTCTACCATTTTCTCTTTTACCTTTGTGTGACATTCCTGAATGTTTTGAGGTTGCTTTTTGTTTCTGGTTTATTTTAATTAAACATGACTAAACAATGATTCTCTGGGTGGGAATCATTCTTCCTAATAACCACAGTGTGCATACTAACTATACTAAAAATAAATCTTGTATCTGACTAGCTAAAAATTGCAGTGATTTGTTGATGCTTTTTACCTGTCACTAGTAAGATATAAATATAAATAAGTAGAATTACATTTAAAATATCCATCACTTCACATATGGAGAGTGGCAATGAGTGGGCTGTAATAATAAAATATACTTTATAAGTGTCATAATCATTCAGACACCGGGAACTCATAAGCCACAGATCTGACATTCAGATGATGAATTGTGATTTTGTTTTAAAAGCCAGACATGTCAACTCCATGTGCATATTGGGAATTGTAGTTCAAGTGACCTCTGCTAAAACACTGACCTTAACAATGACTTTGTTTTACATTTCCCAGAAACTTTTAAAGTAGGTGTGATACTTTCCATACGCAGTTGTTGCACTAATATTAATATAAAGTAATTTGAAATATTTTTGACACCTTTGTTGTGGTCATATATTATATGACACGAAAATGAGATTCAGTGAATGGCTTAAAATTAATTCTATTTTGGGGTCTTGATAACATCATAAAGCCCTTGAGATTCACCTGTGTGATGTATAATATCACTGGATAAGAAGATATTCTTCTAAAACTCTACAGCTCATCCATTCTTGCATGCAATAAATAAATACATTAAATATACATACGGATGAGTGTTTGTATTGGTACATATGAAAGCGGATTAGATAACACTCAAGGGAGACTCCATGGACTGTAGGGATCTTAAATCTGATGAAGGAAGGTTGATTCAGTGGACTTCAGAGACCTGGATCTGTTCCCCTTTCTGCTGCAAATTCCTCCTGTCTGACCTTGGACACGCCATTTAAACCCAAATATTAAAGTATTTAGGCTTCTGATTCCTGTTGAGATGCCCAATTCATGCTGATTTCAGTGGGAATTTAAGATGTGAAAAGGAACTGAGCACTAAAATAGCTTGAAAGATCAGGGCTATTTCTCTGGGCTTCAATTCCCTGCTTTTGAGTTGGAGATACTACTAATTCACAGGGACTTTGCTCGGGTGAGAGCATAAAGGATCATTAGGCAGCATGGTCCTGCAAGCTGTACAGATGTGTGAAGTCCTGTCTCTGATTCCCTATGAATAGCTGCATGCACTACATAGGTAGAATTATAGTTATATCAAATGAAAACACAATTAAGATCCAGAATTGGAGCTGATTGGCATAACAAAGCTGAGATTTACTGCTTCCTTCACCAGACCAGTGCAGGTTCTAACACAAATCATGCCTCTTAGCCTTCAATTTGATAAACTTTCAGCTATTTTGACATGTAGAGCCAACTGCAGCCCACTCCATCCTGACAGAAAGAGCCTAACAAATGGATTTTCAGTCACCCACTGAACAGAGCTAGATGACAGATCTACATGAAATCCTTTTTGGAAGGAAGGCAGCCTTTTAACTTGATTGATGAAATTATATCTAAATCTGGTAGATTTGGGACTTCAAAGGCATTTTTGCCTACTTAGGGCATCCCAGATGAAGGGAGTATGCTATTTGTACCAAACTCCCATGCTCAAGTGGTTTGCAAATTGACCCCTTTGTAATAGGTTAAAGGTTCCACGCTAGATAACGGTGGTTCATTTTGATTAATTATGTCAGGGAATTAATGTATGATTACTAACTTTTAGCAGACCCTGCTCTTTCTGACCTCGAGCTGCTTGTTTGTGTGGCTGGTTGTAATTTTCGACCAATGGGTTACGAGAGGTCACTGTGTGGTCAGCATATTTTAAACAAAGAAAAGAGAGGTGGGGAAGGGGAAGCAGAGAAACAGCAATCTCAGATCAGAGGGGGTGACTACAGTTTACTGGCCTGACAGGGGAGATTTGTTAAGTGTTTTAACAGTAGAATTTTATACATTTACCCTTTCCAATAAAATATTCTTCTGACGAGCTAAGAGAATGGCCTGGAAAGATGTTGGGAGGATAATTTAACAGTTGAATGTTAAGCCCATAATTGCACTTCATACTGGTTTCAGTAGCAGAGAACCTTGTTAAAAAATAAATTGGGCAGTGTTCTGTTTAGCACTTGGATTGGTTGAAAGCAAGGCTGGAAGCTTCTTGTTAAGCCAATGCCTGGGAAACTCTGCTTACAAATTTCCTGACCAATCACAGAAGAGTTAGCAAAGGTTGATAAAACAAGGTTTTGTGGGGATTTAGCTCCATTTCATATTTTAAACTCTTGGGTGAGTATGTGAAGTCATCTGAGAGTTTCTAAAGGCTAGAAAGGAAAAATGTGAGACCAAATCCTGTAAGAAAACCTGCACGCTGGATCAACTGTATTCACTGTGTTTAATATCGTATTCAATAGAATTGCTCATGCTGAAAGTGAAGACTATGCCTAGGTCTTTACAGGACATTAGCTATACTATGAAAATCATGGTAGACTACTGTGTAGATGAAGGGACTAGGAACCAGGAGCTTTAAGTTCTTCCAGTCCTTGCACAAACTTGTGGTGCTATTCTGAGAGAGATCTCGAGGCAGAGGAATCTTTTAAGGCAACTAAAGTAGAAATTGAGCTTTAAAGATACTATGTAAGAGCCATTGGATAAGGGATACTTATGACTTCTGAAGATCAAGTGATACTTATTGTTAGGCCTAAATAGAATTAAGTAAACAACAGCAAATGTAAAAATCAAATTGCTGTTATCTTACCTGGGCCTCAGTCTTATGTTAAAAATGGGTCTAAAATTTCTACCTTGTTTATAGGAACTCCAAGAGGCTTAGTTCATTAATGTTTGCTCTGTGCTTTATGGTCCTTAGATGAAAGGCACTGCTGATGCTTAAAGAACGATTATTATTATAATACTTGTTCTAAGAACAATAGGCACATTTGTTTTATTTTCCACCAAGCCCCTTCAAACACCAGGATGTCCAATTAAGCTGTAGTCAGAATAAGGGCTAGGGCTTTGCTGAAAGTTTTCCAGTTTGCTTTAGAAACCCCAGTTTTATTCTACTCTTGGTTTGCCTATATAGGGCTCTCCAGGCGGCTTTGGATCTCCTTAGTTTTGTTGTTCCTTGTAAAAATGTGCTTTTGCCAAACTATTTTATGCATTTTAAGTGAGAACATTATAAAAAAGTTTTGTAAGAGGAGAAAGGGGTGCTATTTGTTTAAAAATATATGGTGTTATTTGGGCCATGAAAAGACATTTAGAGCTAAAAAGATGTGAAATTCACAGAGAGAGAGGAAGAATTTGAAAGAGGTGGGAAAGGTAAGGACCATGAATGTGACAAGAAGACTGTGTATGGAGACAGAGACAGCAGTGATGACAAAGAAACAGAGAAGCTGAAGAAAAGAGAAGTATTTGGAGGTGTGTCTGTATATATACACATACAAACATACGAACCTGTATACGTGTCTGTTATGGTTTGCTAAAATTGCCTGGTTCTTTGAAAAGTCACCTCATACGAAAAGAAGGCAAGTAACAAGATTTAAGATTTGTTTTGTTGGTACCGGAAAAAGCAAATCTCAGACAGATTTCAGCAGGCTGAGCTCACCTAACCAGTTGGCACACAGCTGATCATTGCTGCTTGCCCTGCAGCTTTTACTGGCCAACCCACACCGAGTGTAATTCAAACTAGTGTGTTTTGCCACTTAGTAAAGGAAAAGCTTGTGTCAGGCTGACAATTCCTGAAGCCAGTGTCCCATTCCCAGAGGGACCTATGAACTGATACTTCAGGCAGGAGTAACCTACTCTGCATCCTGACCCTGCTCCGTGAGTGACAACCAGGAATTCAGTTTCCTACTCCCTGCTTTGACTATTAGGCACAATTGCCTCTTGAGCTCTTCATTTAATGGAAAGTCTCACAGCTGCTGTCAGAGCATGAATGTCACTATTATTTACTTATTTAGTCATTTTACAGTAGTGTTAGGGATCTCAGGCAGGTCGTTGTACACACATTTAATAAATGGCAATCCTGCCTCAAATGATTTACAATCAAAGCTGTTGATTCAGGAAAGTACTTGCACATACATGCTCTTCAAGTAATCACTAAAGCACATGCTAACTTGCTGCCATACATCAGATGAAAACATCCTTCAATGCTATCTGTCCAGAATTGTGTTCTAAGCTGAAAATACAACAAGCTGTGGGAAAATTAAGAGTTTAGGGGAAATAAGGATTTCAGGATGTGCTAGCAGTGTTATAACATTTTCATCTGGGACTTATAAGAAAGTGAGATTTATGCAATCATGTTGTCTGTCTATCTACCTCTAATAACTCTTAAACTTGGACAGTATCAGCCACCCTTGGCAGAAGGATAGGCACTGCTGGATTAAATGTGGGTCTGTGGGCACAAGGACAAAATCCTCAGTTTATGCAGTCCCTGAAGTGCATCTAGTGCTTGAGTTTGCATGGCACCCAGGTGGCTGGAATTGCTCACTATGGAGACAGGCACCACCATGCTTTTAGCCACATGAGAACCCACACTGCAGAAAGGTCAACATATCATGTTTTAGAAGTTCCACTTCCCAGGGAACTGCTGGCTTATTTGTTTTTGAGCATAACGGTATGAATTTCTGAGCCCTTTGAAAGTGAAGGGAATTTGGTGTTGCTTCCTATGGAGCTAGGATCATACCCTGTTACATCGACTGTAGGGACAGATAATATTTTGTTAACAGGGAAAAACAAAGCAAACTGGGAGCAACACTCTTTGGGGCTGGTAAAGAATGTGCCAGGCACTGGTAGCTTTTTACATGTCTGTACATCAGAGACTTGCATTTTCATGCTCTTGCGTGTGCCCAGATTTTGGCACTTGCACATGCTCTGATTAAAGAACAACTCCGAACAATGCTCTTAAATTTAACAATCTTAATAAGCACACGGGGGAAGTGTCTTTACTGTATAGACACAAACAATGCTACATGCTTCAACATGAAACATAATTAGGGTGTGCAGTTAAATAAAGGGGTGAGGGGGAAGGGGACATTTCTTTAAAAATGAGAGCAGAGGTGACTTCCAACAAAACTTCAAAACCAGCTTGGCTAACAATGAACATAGCCCCATTCTTTTTAATCATCAACAAAATCTATCACACATGTTCTTTCAAGTAAAGTTTATTAGAAAGAAATTGCTACTAGAGAACCACATGTGAGCTCTGACTTGGCAAGGTCAGGCCAGGGCAATAAACCCTTGAACTTTACAAATATGCAAAGCTGACATAAATAACAAATTAAACTCAGCCAGGTGTAGAGCTGCAGCGAGCTGTTTGCCAGAAAGATTCAAACTCTGGCCAGCGTGACCTCTGTTAGCTTGTGTGGAGAGTGAGTGCTTATCTCCTCGGCTTCTTGTCCTTTAGGGTTCATACCTGTGGGCTCAGGTCACCTTCTTCTCATTAGCTTAGGAAAATTATACCACTTCATTAGAGGTGTTTGTTCAGCTTCTGAGTGTCCTCAGGCGTTTGGATGCTTTGCTGGGTGAGTACTGATTTTGTTAGAGCTGGAGACTGGGTGGTTTGGGTCTTCTTTGAGGGGATCAAGAGAGGGTGGAGATGCAGGATTTGGTGAGATAGGATGGGAAAAAGAGGACTGGGGTCTTTGACCACTGTACAAGGTGATATTATACCCCAGATTGTTGAAGTCTGGAAAGTAGTAAACATAGATGGACCACAAGCTTGTCCTGTGAGCCCTCTGAGAGCTGCTGCTTGAGTGGCTCACAGAATAGCACAACACCCCAGTGCTATTTTGGATCAAGCTCTAAGAGGTGCTTTAGAAAAAAGAGCTAATCCTTGCACCAGTTTTAGCCATATCTGTTGCAAATTCCCTGGGCAATCAGGACTTTATTAGAGGTGCAATTCTCACTGCAATCAATCATTGTATCATTCTGAGCATCACTGCCAGATTTCCAGAGGCATTCAGCAGCAGGTACACCATCTCAGTGGGGTTTTCAAATGTCTCTTAAGCGCATTTAAGCACCTAACTTCCACTGAATGCTCATGGGGTTTTTAAAATCCCACTATATGTCTCTCTGCATCTTGCTCTTAAACAAGTGCTTAATTTTAAGTGCAGGTAGTTTCATTGATGTGTATAGCACTACTTGTGTGGTTAAAGTTAAACACGTGCTTAAGTACAGTTAAACCATGGGTGGAATGGGCGGGGGAGGAATCTGATCCAAATATGCTGTGCTTTAAATACAAATGTTTTACCGGTGCACCTTGATTTTTGGGTACTAGTTTGAGGCAGAAGCAGTGCAAAAGAAATGTCCCTTAGACTTGAAAATTGAAGTAATTTGCTCAAAAATGGAATAATATGACACACTGGGACATGAGGTTCTACAGAATCCCTTTACAAGTGTAACTAGGCTTTACAGTATCTTTGCCATAATTGTTTTGTCTTTTTTATTACATGCAAAGCTAGACCTCTTACAAAATCATTTGCCCGGAGAAGCAATGCTCTGTAGTGACTACTGAGCTGTCAGGTCATCTTGAACAATGCATTTCACCTTTCTGTGCTTCTATTTTCCCTCCCACTGTCTTTACTATTTATATTATAGGAACTCTGGGGCAGGGATGGTCTCTGTGTTTGCATAGCTCTCTCTCTAATGGTGGTGTCTCTCTGCTGGGACCGCTCAGTGCTGTTGTTAGTAAAATCTAGTGACTTTCTTGCACAATGAAAACAACAGTAGGAATAAGCAATCAGGGGGAAAAAAAACCCCTCTTTCTTAGCTACTTCAGGTTTTAGTTTTGTCTCTGAGTCACAGGTTAGGTCTCTTCAACACATGAGGTTTATATAGACTTGTTAAAGAGATCTGTCCTGATAAATGGGTCGGATGCTTTTTATAGAGTTCTCCACTGGGTCCACTCCATCATAATGAAGCTTCAACACAGGCCTCCACAGAGCTCCAAGAGAGAAATCCAGGAAGGAGAAAGTGAAGGGAGATTGGGTGAGTTTACACTATGTGTTAAGTGGAAGAGCTGCAAAGAGGTTGGGAGACTTGTCATGACATGCAATTAAAGGCTCCTCTGGGAGTGTCTGTATAAACTCTACATATAGCAGAAAGAAAACAGACAGCTGACAGTTGCACTGTGAAGTCTTAGAAGAATATACAGTGTTCACTGCTGACACTCAAAGGCAATTTTGCTGAGTTCTGTGAAGTCTAAACACTTAGAGTTAAGGACGATTTCTGTCAAAGAACTTGAATTTCTATTCTAGTTGTTATAAGTTATGTTCTAGGAACCTCTCTTGAACTGAACTTGACGCATACTTTGTTTTAGTTACGTTTCTATCTGATGAAGGCCCTTGCTAGAGCTTTTTTGCCTTTGCTATTAACTGTGGCTGGAGCATGTGACAGGTATCCCATGTGCCCTTTTCCTATTCAGATAACATCCTGTGACACTTGAGTTGGGATTTTGTTGCGTGTCTCAGATTTTCTACCTGGGTATCTGTGTGTGACACATCCAGAGGTGCAAATGGGGAGATAAAGGGAAAAGACAAGTTCTGCAGGACTTTGAGTGCAAGGGAGCAAATAAATCTCACCTGGAAGGTCCCAGTTCTTTAGTACCTTGAGAACTGTGTTGATGGTTGAGGCTGCTAGAAGGATGAGAAGAAACTTCTGATCTACCAACACTTTTGGCCCCCCTTTCCTTCACAGTGTTGAGAAGGCTGAATGAGGGTCTAAGCTAGTTTGACTACTTGACATATATAATTAGAAGGAAATCTCCACAGGTCTGCAGTGTTACTTGTGGTCAAAATGAAAAATAACTTGGCATAGTCAGTGGGGACAGAAATCCAAACCTCTATCAATCTTATTTAAAGTGAGAGCTTTTACTTATGTTTCTCTTAGTGATCTGGGTTTGATTCTTAAGCAATAGGCTGTTGGCTCTTTTGGTAAAAGCTCACATTAAACATGATGCTTCAGTGAGTCAGTATTGCAAGGTGGCTTCTATTACTCCAGAAGACCTCTTATCTGTGTCAGGTAGTCTGTTGTTCCTCTTATTCCTATAGTTACCAGAATAAACAGGAGGAAGTCACTGGTCCAAAGAAGTAGACAAAGAAATCACCATTTCTTTGACTTCTTTTATCAGGTCCTTTATAAAAAAGGAAGCAAGATGGAGAGAATCTGAGCATCATTCACATCATCAGAGATGTTATCACAAAATATTCTGGCTATTTATTTTTGGGATCGGATGAGTTTACTATACAAATACCTTAGAAGTCTTCTAGAAGAAACTCAAATAGATTTTATTTCTAGATATAGGGGAATGGCAGATGAGAAGCAAACAACTTGGAATCCATCAGAGAATTTAGAGTGCAAATTTAATTTATACAGGAAGACTGTGGTGTTGGGAAATACAGAAAACTCTAAGTTTTGATGGTTGGACCAGGCTCAGAGCCTAAAGGCATATATCACTGAAGAGTATTAAATATTTAAAAGAAGGTTTATTTAGAGTCCTCAAAACTGACAGGATCTTAAATACAAGATCATATGGCAAGAAAGCTCAACATCATTCTTGTCAGGGTGAATTAACTGTGGTGCATAGCCCTGTATAAATAAGCAGCAATGGAAATTCCCGGCTTCATTTAAAGTCCCCAAACCCAAAATCATCTCCACTCAGAGGACAAAAGAATAAGGTGGGGGTAGAAAGAAAGATTCAAGCCCTCTGAGCAATTTTATCAACACGTATTTCTCAGGTAACTCCTCAATTATTTTAGCAGCAGAATACAGAAGAATTGTATTTCAAGGGTCCATTGTTTATTGCCAAGTACAACTGGCATTGGTTGAAATGAATGACATTTATAATGCATTTTGTGATACAATTTCTCAGTTAAATATTTCCCTTCTAGGTGTTTCTTTGAGCTTTTGGGGAAGTGCTACTCCTCAGGGGAGGAAGTTGCTGTTATTATTGTAAGGAGATTCAGCCAGGCTGTACCTGAGAGACGCATTGAGAGTATTCATCTGTGTCTTTTTCTATCCTTTTCACTACTGCATCCCCTCCTGCCTCAAAAAAATGGCTCCTCTTGCTTAGACTGCTGAGATTTGTGGCCACACAGAAAATAGTTTGGCCTAGCAAATTATGATGAATGGGATGTTGGTCATGCTGGTTTAAAGGACGTGGGACTCCCCTATAGAAGTGGTAGACTCTGAAAGGAACCTTGGCCAAGAGCCACAGTGGTGTACATGTTGTGTTGTGGCAATGTGGACCCCCTCTTATCTTGTTTATGCATCATAACGTGTCTTGAGAGCACTTGCCATGCCAAAAATTCTCCTTCCTAAGCTACAGCAGAGCGCTGCCAACGTGGTATTTGCACTGCTGTGGAAGCCTTTCTCCAGAAGGTCAGTGGGGGAGTGTAATCAGTTTAGAACTGTATGTTGTAACTTACTTGAATGAAAGATTTTTTTTTCCAAAGGTGACATTAAGATGAAATATTTAAGATAAACCAGAAGATTTGACTGGAAATTCACAATGTCCCTCTGAAACAGTCCACGCTGATTTAGTGATCTTCCATTTTCAATTTATGAGCTGAGACCAGAGTATACCACTGGAGGATGAGAATAGAGTAGTCATATTAGAGCCAGCTCATATATCCTACAGACAGACTTTGGAAGAATTAGAAAGTATAATAAAGTGCCTGTCCCTTTAAGACACTGCTTGGCTCCTTGCCAATTTAGATCCTGGAGCATTAGATATTTTAAAAGCCCTTAAAACTGTCTCTTTTCTTCTTTTTTCTTTTTTTTCTTTTCCTTTTTTTTTTTTCGCTCTCGTTGTCTGAGGTTTTCACCTTTTAACAATGAAGAAGCAATGGTAGCAGCATCCTTTGCTTTACCGAGGGATGAATTCTGTTCCCCATCACATTGTTTTAAATATGAGATAACACTTTTGAAGGCAGAACATGTATATGGCATATATAAGAGAGAGAAAGCATATCTTGTTTTAAAAAGCAATTTCTTGGTTTTCCATAGGAGCACTAACACTGGGATGCACAAAGGCACCCAGGTACTTTTCAAGTGTATAAATACTGCCAGGGCACTGCAGTGACCTTTGGTCTCTGACATTTTCAGCTAATGGTCACCGTATGTGGCAAAAAAGCTGACCCTGCAATTACTGTGGGACCTGACTGGAGGCTTGGATGTCTCCTTGGAGGGCAGCCACCTTATCAGTGAGCTCAGTGACCCATGGGTCAAATGCACAAGTACCAATGTGGGCTGTACTGCAGCACCCAGTGTAATGCACTCGATGAGGCTGCTCCTTCCAGGAAGAGTCAGAGGGCTTTAAAGATGTCACAATCACTCTGGAAGCGTTTCTAAAGTGAATTTTGTTTAAAACCAACCCCTCTGCTAAGGGCTTAAATGACTAACTGTAGGATTTTATTCAAAGATACTGTCACAAGATGTTTTTTGGAGGGCTCTGTTTTGGCTGAGCTCTGCAATATAGTTTGATGTAAGATAGAGGGAATTTGGGAAAAAAATTGAAATGCAGTATGGGGCAAGAATACGCATAAAGAAAAATAATAGGCCATCAACCTGGGTTCATCTCCTGAACAATACAGAATAGAAGGACCCAGAGATCTTTTTTGTGTCATAGGAGATGAATGGAAACTTGAGATTCACTCCACTATTTGCTGTTCTTCAGACCCAACTTTTCTTCTGGTTTGGGCTCAGGCAGAGATCCCTTTCAATTTTAAGGAGCAATTTCTTCTCATGCAGTGGAGAAATAAAGCCTGCTGAAAAACTTCTTTAAGGGAGGATACAATGTTCCTTTCCTCTCTTCCTGGAGATTATAAGATAATGCATCTGGAACAACATTAGCTCATCCAGGTCTGTGGTTTTATTTTTGATAATCAAATCCCAGCAATCTCTTTCTCCATCTGCCTGAGCATATTTTTGGGTAAGGGGTAGATGTCAGCTACTAGACATGGCTGTGGTCAGCTATTGTGAGATCTTCTAAACATGAACAGAAAATTTCCATCTTCTAAGTTATATCTAAACATTCCTTTTTCTCTTGTGCTGTATTTTCTTTCTGCAGCTGAGAGAGTTATGGTAGTTCAGGCCAAGAGAACATGTTTATTTCTCCTTTGGTAGTGTTTACTCAGCAGACTCCCAAACTTAGGTTCAGGCTGCATTTACTCTCAAATGAGAATTATTTTGATGGCCTCAGCCTTATTCGATATATTGCAGTGTCTATTTGTGTCAAGAGCTAGCATTAAGTCATTGTCTGGATTAAGTGTTAAGGGTACAATGAAGAGTCTGTGGACATCTTGTTAGGAGACAGCTGGCCGAATCAAAGTAGGCTTCCTTCTGAGTCTCAGCAACATCTGCATTCCTAAACAACAAAAGTATTTCTTACAAAACCAAGTGGGTTTTCTGTCAAGTTTAGCCTAGAAGTGAGATAATTATAGGAAAAAAAGCTGAAACTCATCGTAGGAGCTTTTAGGAGCTTATGACACTTTGTTTGGCCTTTTGTGAAGGCTATTAGTCATTTATCCCCTTTCAGCAGCAGAGCACTGGTGTGCAACATCTGTGCTGTGCTTCACCTTAGAGCTTCCTCGGGATCAGGGCAGCAGAGATGGAATAGGTCTTCTTTCTTCTAGCATCAGCCTCCTGTCTTGGGCATCTGACTAGCTCTATCTCACAAGGTTTTGCATTTTGTCAATGAGGACATCACATTTTTAGTGACTTATGCAAAAGTAATTTTCTCATAATGTTAATTCTATAATGTTAAAAGTTTCTAATCTTACAACATCTCTGATTATTGATCATATATCTAATAAACACATCCATAAAGGACAGTAGTTTTAATTACACTCATATAAATTATGAAGAGACATAAGATCTGTGTTATCTTTTTGATCAGTCATGACGCTTCAATTTTTAAACTTATCTGGACCTCTATGTCAATAGAACAGTTTTATAAAGCAGGGCATCTTCTTCTAAAACCCCTTCAAGCTAAGACAGTCCTGTGGAAGACATTTTTAATGCAGCTTTCATGTTGTCCAAATATCCCCAAACGTATTTGCTCTTAAAAGAGTTCTAAGGCAGCAAAGAATCCATTCATTTTTTCTCTTAGTGAGACCAAACATTATTGCTATTTTTAGAATCATTAAAAAAAAAAATAAAAAAGTGTTTCCTTCAGTAAATCAATTAAATATAAAAGTTTTTTTTTTTAATCTCTATGAAGCATTGGTTCTCCCATTTCAAATGTTGTTTGGAATGAAGATTACTTAACAAATTTATCACCAGAAGCTGCCTACGTTCACTGTGGTGTTAGAAAAATTCCGGCTTATTTTGTTCAACTTGTTTTCCGTGCAAGTTGTACAGATCCATGAGATGATGATAAGCAGACTGGGAAGGGATCTGAACAAATTGCCCTGCATTTTAGCCCTCAATTATACAAGGTGATCTTATGAAAACAAGAAGTGAAGTCTTGAAAGGTCTCCCAATAGCAATGGGAAATAATTCATGCCAGATTGTTTCTTGTTAGTACCAAAGAGAGACTTGCATAGGTTGGCTAATACAGAGAGTTGATGCACATCCTTTACCCTTAAAGAATAGTTTCTTTGGTTTTCCAAACTAATCAAAACAGCTGAGTTAGGAGTCTAAATGCCGGCGATAGTCAATAAGAATAAAGCACTTGAGTCATGAAGCATTCCAAAACTCCCTGATGACTCAGTGAATCCTGATTAGGTAGTAGGAACATCGACCAAGCAAATAAAAGGTCTTTCAAGTTATGAAGTTTAACCATGCCAAGTGCAAGGTCCTACACCTGGGTTGGAGCAATCCCAGGCACAGCTACAGGTTGGGCAGAGAAGAGATTCAGAGCAGCCCTGCAGAGAAGGACTTGGGGGTGTTGGTCGATGAAAAAATGAACATGAGCCAGCAGTGTGTGCTTGCAGCCCAGAAAGCCAACTGTATCCTGGGCTGCATCAAAAGGAGTGTGACCAGCAGGTCGAAGGAGGTGATCCTGCCCCTCTACTCTGCTCTCGTGAGACCTCACTTGGAGTATTGTGTGCAGTTCTGGTGTCCTCAACATAAAAAGGACATGGAACTGTTGGAACAAGTCCAGAGGAGTGCCACGAGGATGATCAGGGGACTGGAGCACCTCCCGTATGGAGACAGGCTGAGAAAGTTGGGGCTGTTCAGCCTGGAGAAGAGAAGGCTGCGTGGAGACCTCATAGCAGCCTTCCAGTATCTGAAGGGGGCCTACAAGGATGCTGGGGAGGGACTCTTCATCAGGGACTGTAGTGACAGGACAAGGGGTAACGGGTTCAAACTGAAACAGGGGAAGTTTAGATTGGATCTAAGGAAGAAATTCTTTACTGAGAGGGTGGTGAGGCACTGGAATGGGTTGCCCAGGGAGGTTGTGAATGCTCCATCCCTGGCGGCGTTCAAGGCCAGGTTGGACAAAGCCTTGGGTGCCATGGTTTAGTGTGGGGTGTCCCTGCCTATGGCAGGGGGGTTGGAACTAGGTGATCTCAAGGCCCTTTCCAACCCTAACTATTCTATGATTCTATGAAGTCTGTTATCATTCTAATGGTGAACTAACAGAAATCAGAGTGATTTCATGACAATTCATCTGGTAGCTTGACTGTCAAAATAACTGCTTTGTAAACTACTGGAAGTTATGTCACAGGACCTTTGCCACTTCAGATATGTAAAAGAATGGAAAGATACCATAGTAAGTTATCATAATAATATTTTTCATTCACAAACATTTTCAGCAATCTATAGATGTAGCAAAATGAAAAACAGAAAGGGTCTGTTTAAACTTATCTACCTCTGCAAATAAAGACTTGCAGTTAAATTACTCCATTTTAAGGCCACCACCAATTGAGGTTTGGTTTGTGTCAAGTTAGCTCTTTGCTCAGTGAAAGCACATGGCTGCTGTTTGGACGGCTGTAATAGTTCGGGTACCTACACAACTGAATTGTTTTGTGAATTGGTGCATATTCATGAAGAGTAGCACAAACTGTTTGAAATGGAATCTGGAAAAGAAGTGCATTTTTTTCATCATTTACTTTGTGCCACAAGTCATTGTACAGTTTATACAGCTTCAATCAGTTCTGGGCTAACATCATCACCTTGCAGCTCAGCGGACTCCCACACACTCAGGTAGTGACCAGAATAGTGATTTCCAGATATTCCTTGAGAGAAGCATTTGCAAAGAGTTGTAAGGTGCCACTTGATCATATAGGCTGCTAGCAAATATTTATGGTAACAACAAAGGCATTGACAGGATGCTGGATTGATTCACAAACACATTTTGGCATAGAAAAAATGATCCAAATACTGAATAAGTAATATTTGAAGGGAATAATTGGAACTTCTCTGTAGGCAAGCTATATTGGAAAACCACATCTTCTCAGCCAATGTGTCTTTGGAAGTATGAGATGGTGTTCAGTTTTACCCACACCAGCAAAAGCCCCTGTATAATTTAAAAACAAATTAAAGTGCAAAAACCCTGAAGAATGGTTTAAATTAAAGGTGAATTTGAATTTGCTCAAGATGAGGAGGACTTCACAATATTCCACTAGAGGTTCTCAAGTAGGGCAGAAGATCCCAAACAATGAATTAATGCAAGGGGACTCGCTGTTTCCCTTTCTGTACATAATGTTACTCCTCCATCAGCACAGTTCCTGCTCTGCTGGCTCATTCCTGCCTCAGGGGAAGGACATTATTTACTAAATCTGTTTTGGGTTTTAAAGAGGAGGTTTCACATTGAAATACTTGTTTGAGCCAATCCAGCAGAACTTGTGAGATCTGACAGCAGCAGAGGAGAGGCAGCGGTAGACCAGAATGGCTGCCCTCAAAAATATAGGAGATAAATATTACATCTGAAAGGAAACCTCACTTCCTGCATTTGTGTTCTTTGTTAATATGTAACATGCACATATTATAACTACTTGGTGACAGACTCAAACCCCCTCCGGCTTTTGGGATTCTGTTCACTACTTTTAATCATAATTTAGGTGTGAGGGTTAGGATTAACAGCAGGCAAACATTAACCATGGCCGTTGGACCTCAATGAGCCTACCAAAATTGCAGAGTGGGTTAGCCAAGAGAATAGTCATTGGGGAAAAATGAAACTCAGATGTACTGAAAATGTGAAAGAAAATTGCAAGCAGCACAGGGAAGGAAGTTGATTGGACAAAATAGGGAACCTTTGCAGCTCTTGATAGGAAAGGTGAAATTCAGTGAGAAAAAGCAATAGAAAGAAGGAATGGGAGAAAGCCAGGAAATAATGATATGTCAAAAGGATGTTTATTCTCTACAAAGAGGGCTCTGAACCCATGAAACAAGGAAAGAATGAATATTACTCTTTTTTGGCTTTGGTGATTTGCACTGTGGCAATGGAATAATACTCAGGGATACATGGGAAAGTAATGCTGATGTGGTGTGGGTAGGTCCAAAAGATGGCTAAGCAGGGTGAACAAGAGGAATGTAGGACAGCTGTGTGTTATTTGTTAAAGAAAAAGAAGTTATTGCTGCTTTGCCAGGTGGGTTGAGGCAGAAATCTCATACCTCTATGAAAAAAGTAATACCAGATCCCAAGGGCTGGCTACATGGAAATCGCTATCCACAGCATTCATTAGGCCATTTGCCTCTATAAAGATCAGACAAATTTATGTTGAGCTAGGTCACATGAGGCCAAAGCTTCACCTGCTTCAGGCTTTCAGGACTGTACTTCAATGACAATTTAGGATCTAATGGAAGGCCAGGAAAAGGGTCATTTTATATCTAGAATATACTAGTATCTAACACTGAAATGATGTAATATATCTGATTGCACATTATGTATAAATCAGGGCAGCTCTTAAATAGAAGGACCATATGTTCTCCACACCAACGGACATATATGCAGATTCCTGGGACTACCTGCACAGGTTAAGGCAGTGTGACATTTTTTTTCCCTTCCCCAAAAGCTTGGCCACAGTGCTACAGTTAAGCTGGCCTTAAGAAAACAACCAACAATAGCAACCACGACAGAAAAAGCCCCAAAGACAACAAGTGTGTAGTCAGGCATTGCTGCCATAAAGCTCGGTGCTGGCATTCTTTAGGAGCAAGGGAGTGGGAGGCAGGGGGGTTGCTGCATTCCCCTGGAATGTGGCGAATGGCTTGTAAATTAGAGCCCCTAATGAAACCGCACTTGTGTCCAACTGCAGCAATCATCTGGTTAAAATCAGGCAGTAATTCCACTAATTTTACTGCCCTTCTCCCAGCCCTCAACGCCTCATTTAGGAAAAAATGTTTATGTTCCCCTCAAAACACCTGCATTTTAACTCGGGTCCCCAAAGCAATTATTTTATTTTATTTTTAAGGCTTTCTGTTGTGAAATGCAACATCCCTCGCTTTTCTGAACTGAAGCACATGAATGCCCTGGGATTCCCAATATTCAGACATGTTTAACTAGCACTGCTTTTCTTACACACTTCACAAGCTTTGCCATCCTATATATTTTTCCGCCCACAGCTGCTGTCCAGAAGTGTTTGGGATATATTTTTCTCCCCTCTTCTCCCAGTAAATGATGAAAAACTACGTAGAGCTGTTTACATTGTGACTAAGGAAGTTAAGGTTGATGGAGGTGATAGTGACTGACACTTATCCAATTTCAGGCTTTCCTAAACGTCTGTAGCTCTTATCATGATTTAGTCTCTACCAGACCTTGTAGACATTAAACAACAAGAATGAGCACTATTCTCACTCAGAAAAAGAAACATTATATAGTGAATGCTGGAACAGTACCATGATGTGCTGTGAGATCTTACCATCTGCTATTCCATTAGGGTGAGTTATTCATTTTGTCTCCTTGGTTTCATGTTCATTTAAAGCTTTGATAGATTATGACTACAGATCTCCTTCAAAAGTTGTAAGCAGATATCCCCAGGCCGCGATGATACCATTTTTTGAAGCACAGGCATCCCAGACAAGGGAAATGGGATTCCTATAAACAGTCAAATGTCTTGCTTTCTCTTCAGTCCTCACAATGCAGAAATATTTGGCCTGCCAGCAAATTCTGAGAGAAAATAAATAAATACAGAGCACACCCATTCCCCAACCATCTGTGAATATCCCTATCCAGTTTGCTGAATTGCCACAGTCCTTTTAATCGGAGCAAAGCTTCAGTCAGGCCAAGGTGTGCCAGTGCCGGGGTGCAAGTCATCTGCTCATGGCTCCTCAGTACAATAAAGCCACAGCAGGTAGTCAAAACTGGGTATGGCATCAAATTCCCACCCTGTTTCACTTTGGAGAACAAAGAATTAAGGTTATGCAAAGTATTGTAGCTACACATATGACAGTTTTTTTGCGGATATAACTGGGTGGAATGGGATACTATGAAGATTCCAGGGGGAACAGTAATTTGTTGCAGCTAAAAATTAAGCTTTCTTTTAGCTAGCAAGGGAAATGCTGGCCATGGTGATTTCTGAAACAGCAGCTCAGGAAAAGCTGTAGCTTGAAGCATTCAACTCAAATGTGGGGCATCATCTCCCAAATCCTACTTTCTTGCTTTCACACCAGTGTAGCATGTTCTTGCTGTTAGTAAAGCTGCAGTCAAACAGGCTTAATGAAGAAGGGAAAGAGTGGTTTGTTTTGGTTTCTGAGTCCTCCCAATAGAGAAGATATTTAGAAATCTTTGCCCCCCACCAGACACCAAAACAGCAGCACGACACCAGAAAACTGTTCTCTTCCTTGTGCTGCTGCTGCTTAGATAATCTAGTTATTGTGGACACACGGCAAAATGTTTAAGTGGGAAGACAGTGTGCTGATTGCAGCTAAGGGCTGATGGAGACCCAGGGATCCAGCATCCTACAAGTATGCAGAGAAGCTCTGCAACCTGTTAGGGAGGGACCTTCCCCTTTTCTTGCTGAGTTGAAAGGTAAAAGCAGAAGCTGGTTATCCACTGAAGGGTGAAGCCCACAATGAGACGAGGGAAACAGAGCAAACCCAACTCCTTCCCACACCTGGTCACAAGAGGAGATTGAGGAAAAAGAGAAAGGCCTATTGACAGCACCCAGAACACTGGTGGGGGGGAGGCAGGAGCTCAGAAAACCCAGCAAAACCAGGCCCATGCTTAATCTCAAACTTCAAAGAAGAAAATTCCTCAGAGCTAATAGGTCCCAAATCAAAATATGGTCAGGTACGGAACATATGGTCACCACAGCATCCTGGAGGCTGCCAGAGGTGAAAGCTTACAAAAGCAACTGGGATTCTTCCTCTTCCTTTTTCTTAATTCCTGCCTGTTTTCTTTAAGCCTTTGTTTTGGCCTCACTGCATCTGAACTCCCTTGGACTTGATGATGCAGGCCTACAGCTGAGCAGGATATACAAATGTAATCCCAATAACAAATGAGAATGAAGGAAATATATTGAACACTGTATCACATCCAGTTTTAATTAAAATTATCACAAGCAGATTTATGTTCGGTATAACTTTTCCTGCTGTTTCCAGATTGTATTTATCTTCCAATTTGATTGTTTTTCAGTGCCGTTTATGAAAGCTGCCTCCCAACCAGAGATAATGCTGCATTTTAACACTTTAGCTGGGTTTGTACTTTCAATGAGCTTTCTGCTTTTTGAATTTTTACTTGATTTGACATCTTTCTGAGAGCTGGCAGAAGCAATGTGTAGCTTGATGGTTTAAAATGTGCAATCGTTGGAAGGTAGGGAAGCTGCCTTTCTTCAGCTGACTGCTATTATGAACTCACTGCTGGGACTGAGACTCCAAATCAGCAAATAACATCCCATTAAGGTCAAAGAGCCTGTTGAATAGTGTGGTGTCTGTATGAGAAAAGGGAAGGTAGGGGAGCTTCCTGCCTAAGGTGCTAAAGAAAACCTATTTGAAGGTCTAAGCTTTGAATTTTTTTTGGGAAATATTCTTTTAATTTAAATGAACTCAAATCTTCACACTCCTGGTATTTCTTCTGATGTTTAGCTAAAATATAACAGAAGTGATAACGGCTCCTTTTTACCTCTGAGATTTGTAGTTGGCTGAGTCATTAATAATCTCCTAATTTCTATGTTTTCCTTTCTTTCTGTCTTCAGGGATCTCTGGAAGCTAAATAAGAAAAAGGGTATTTTACTGGGAGCCTTTTTTGCAGTTTGACAGGTGAGAAGTAGAGAAAGAAACTGCTTTTCATAAGGGAACGGCACAGCTAAAATTAAAAGTAGGACTTGGCTCTTAACAACTCTGAATTACTAGACAATTTGAAACCCACATTTCACTGCTTGACTTTTTTGCTTGGAGAAGTCAAACCAGAACCCCAAACACATCCATTCTCAAACCTTGGGAGATTTCACATCCTGATCGGAGCTTTGCAACATTTCTGATTAATGCATACCAATCCTACTCTGTTATAAAGTCAAATCAATGCCAAATGTGGTGGTGATTTTTTGATAGGGAATAAGCAACAACCACCAATATATTTAACACAGGTCAGTAGACAGCCTACAGTCATGACAGTCTTGAACTAGTGACCTAGAAATGAAAGACTCCTTAATCCCTTTACCAAATCCTAAACCACTCAATTCCTGCCCCACCTCAGCAACCAAGGTCTTTTATAGATGTGCTGGAGGGTAATATGTAAGCCAGCAGAGTGTAAATTAAAGAGGAAAAAAAGGCTCTACTTGCAATAACATCGTAATTGTGGAATTTGAGAAAATAAGGGACTCAGGAGAGGTCTTCAGTCAGCTTGTCTCAAATTCAGTGCAAATTTATTCTGAGAATATTTTGGCACCTGCAAACAGCCCAAAACTTTTATAAGCATCATAGCAGAGGAAAAGTGATGCAAGTGAAAGACTGCAGATAGACTCAGAAAAAGGTCTTGATTGTTCATCTGACCTGTTGGCTTCCTCTGTTGCTACATGAGTTTAGTTTTTTGACTAACTCCACCGATTACCACGATGACATTATGAAGTCACACTGGCTTACAACTGGAGTGTTTAGTCAGATCACTTATTTCAGCTTCTGAAGGATGAAACTCGCGCCTTGGAAAAGAACAGCAGCCACAATCCATTTGTCTCTTAAATCTTATGTTGTTTAATCTGGTTTCTTCATCTTTGTCCTGGCATTACCATGTGAAGAGGTTCTCTTCTGTGTTTTCTTAGTCCTTCTCATAGATCCTGACAAGATGTACCATGAGAAAAGTATTCATTTCGGAAGCTGTTTCCTATAACATAACAGAACCTTAAAAAAGGAGTGGGTTTGAATTCTAATTGAATTCAAAGCTACACAGCACAGAGCAACAACAGCAAACTCTGTGCCTGTACAGTTGGAATTTTGCTGCCAAATGTGGTTAAACAGTTTTTCACTTTTCCCCAAAACATGAACATTGTCTAAGTAGAAAAGTATTTCCATTTGTAGAAGGGACTTTTTTTCATTTTGTACATCTGCAGGCATAAAAGGACCATAATAGACCACAAATTAGATCCGGGAACTGAAACAAGCTCAGCTTCTAACTGAGACCACAGGTCTGTAAAAAAAAAGACCCTATAGCATCATTTTTGGGTGAGCTCTTTTTTTTTCTTGTTTGTTTGTATTTTTTTCCTCTTTTATGGCAAAGCAAATGAAAACTCATTTTATATTCAAATATGACACCATCTGTTCCCTGAGTTAGAAAAACTGGGTGAACTGATCCAATATACATTGCGCTAGAAGGAGGGGAACAAATGAAGAAAATATCTCTTTCTCTCATCTCTCTCCTGTTTTGTGTCCCACTGTTCCATGACTTGACCACAAAGGACTTGCAGATGGCACACGAGTGATTTTTTTTCCTCTGTTTGATATGGTCCCTCCGTTCTTCTGGGCTAGGATTTTCCCTTTCCCTGTGTGATCTGCTGTCTCCTCTTCCTTCTGAAACAGCCTCTCCTAATGCTCTTCCCAGTGAGGTGACAGAGACAAGGTCATGTAGGTCCTCTTACCAGAGTCTTGTGGCTTACATAGTCTTAGAGTCGTGATGCCACTTGGCACACAGAGGAGGTGGTTTGTCATAGGTGACACTTGTCTCACTGCTGTTTGTGTTCAACTCTTCCACTTGTCCCTTGATCCCATGTAGCAGAGGAGGTTACCTTGCAGGACTGGCTTTGACCTATGCAGAGGTAAGGTGCTGTCCTGAGGACCTCATCCATAGGAGCTGAAAGTTCCAGTTGTGGCTTCTGGATCAGTCTTGTGAAAGTCTTATTTTTGACCACAGCTATTTGGAACTAGGAACAGAGTAAAGCAGATCCCTTGCAGTCATCACTGGTCAATCTTTGGGCAGTAACGAAACTAATGAAGAAAAGGGAGAGCTAAAAACCCACCATGTATGGGAAGTCTCTGGGAATGTGAAAAACACCCCTATATAACTTTTAAGATCATCAGTTGTAACAACATGACAAAAAGTTCCTGCATCAACTGCTACCCCCCACCTCCCCTCTTAAAAAAGAGAAAGAGTCCCTAAGCTACCCTGACAATGGGTGGTTGTGAGGCGTATGTTAAACAGTTTTCAGTTAACATGGGCAAAGGAAATCAGCTATGAAACTGTATTAAGGAAATATGAGACTACCATAATCTGCATAAAAATAAATTTGGGTATATTCCCAACGCACACTCGCACTGTGGAATTGCAGGAAGTGGGCTAATGGGAGGGAAGCTCTGCTTTCCCTAAAGAAAACCTGCCTAGGATTATTTTTTTTTGTAAAAATAAAGCTACTTTCGTATTTTTCTTATATTGCTGTCCTGTGTTTAGAGTTGAGTGAATAGTTTATATTAAATAATTTCCTCTGTGAAATGAACCTTGTATTATTATTGCTCAAAGGCTGTTGATAACATGCTAGGGTTTCCTGCACTTACTCTTCGTTTCTAATGGTTCAGCAGCTTGAAATCATATCTGTGTATTCCTGTAAGGATTGATCTGGGTTTGGGTTGAGTGTTTGATATCTTTGTGGCATTGGAGCTGGGTTAGTTACGATGATGGGCTCCTTTGCTTTTCACCTTTTCCATGCCTCCTTTGGCAGGGACATGCTGCTGGGGATCCCAGAAGTAGAGCTAATCCAAGAATAATTGCTGCTGGGGTGGGCTGTTGAGAAGGCAATGCAAAGAGAAAAGGCTGTGTGAGGTTTCTCTGGTGCTCACTGGAGGGCTTATATAAGCAGGGCCCATCACCCAAGGGGACCTTTGTCCCTCTCCAGCGCTGTTCCCTGGCTGGAAGGCAGCAGGCTGCTACAGCAGACACAGCCCAGGCTTCCCAGTTTGCAGGAAGCAGGTTTGTTTTTTGTTATCCTTTTGGCTTCTCTCCCAATTGAACAGCAACCAACATTTCTTAAAACTTGGAGCAAATCAGGGCCTCTTGTGTTTCCGCCTGGGAAATCCTTGGGGCTAATGGGGTGCACATGCCTGGTGCCACTGCAGCCCGCTGCCGGCAAGACCCTGGCAGTGTGTGCTGTTGCACAGCTATGGGACATTACGGGAACCCACTAAGCACTGGGGGTCTTCACCTGGGCCACCCCTTGCTCCAGCCATGTGCTCTAGAAGTTCTGTCCGACTGGATAAATCACCATTATTTTTGTCCTGACAGAATTCCCATTAGTTAAAAACAGAGCTCAAGTTATGTTCAATAGTTTGGAGGCTCAATAAAATGAATATTTGCCTTGGTTTTGTTGCTAAAACCAAGGTTGTTTGAGCAGTTCTAGAGGGCTCCATTGGGTACAGCTGTGGTCCCACCCACCAAGGCTCCCATGTCATCCCACCTTTAAGTGGGAGAGAATTCATCTCATCAATGATACTCCTAGAAACAGGCATGAACTCAGGGAAGTCTCTGTCACACTTCTGCAAGCAGTTGTTTCAAGCAGGGAAAAAGGGGGAGCAGAGGGAAAGAACCATTTCAACAACAAATGTGTCTAATGCTTTTACTCCATCAGCCACCAAGGCTGCCAGCTGGGTGTTTGCTGAAGGAAGGCAGCAACCAAATACAGATCAGGACAAAGAAGGACAAAACTTAGTGGCTAAGAGCAAATCTGAACTTTTCATGTTGTAAAGTTGGAGGAAGGAATGCAGCCCCCTCCTTCCTTCCCCACCACTCGCACACACAAAACAACCTGAAGCTTGTAGTTAAGAAAATAAACTGCAGAGAAAGCCCCTGAAGGGCCTTGGCAGCAAACTGTTCTCACTAAATTGGGAATCTGCACACTCATAGTCTGAAATAAATTCAGATGTTGGGGGGTGGGAAGGGAAGAAGAAAGGAAGGGAGGGGGAGAAGACAGGGGAAAATCAACAGCTCTGGGGTGAAATGCAGGTTGATGCTGCCTCATCATTTTTAAACCTAAAATAAAACAAGCAAATTTTCTCTAACTGCAGGTCAAAAAGAAAAAAAGGGGGGGGGGGCTGGAATATCTTCCCTCATCTGTTCATGGTAATTACTAACAGAACACAGCCCCTGCCAGCTGCAGAGTTCATGGATAAATGGAGGGACACATTACTCTCTCTCTGGGATCAAAACCCCAAACTTTGTATCTCAATTTGCCTGTGGTATGTCTTTCATATACTCTTGCAAAGTCATTTCATTGAGCTGTTCAGTTGGGACTTTTTCATCAGGCAAAAACTGTGATGTTTGCAGGCTTTCAAGTTTATTTTAAGTTGGCTTCTGAATGAGAAACATGACTCCTGCAATTTCCCAAACTTTTATTATGTCATTATAGTGTATTTATTATTGGATCTATCCACTTTCCTTGTTAGCAGCCAGTCACAGCAGAGCGAGATCATACTCTAACCTACATATGCTCGCTGCTGTGGATGCAACAGGGTGTAGATGTCCTCTGGAGGAACAACAGCAAACCATGTGAATATTCAAAAGGGACAAGATTAGCACATATTCACCAGAATATCTCAACTGTTTACTCTGCAATACCAATGCAAAGTAGTTATTGATTTTTCTTGAGAAGTCCATTCCCAAGGTATGGCAATCTCTGATTCATGTGCTGTTGAAGTGGTGATGATAGACCTTGCTGAGCATAGTGTAGTTAGATGAAGAGGAAGTGGTTGATAGCCTAGTCCTGATATTTGCCATCCACTGATTTTTAAGGCAGCTTAGGGTCCTAGGCCAAGCACAGACAAATAGAACAGCCTTGAGGTTTCTGGAAGCTGTCATGAGAAGTGATCTTGTAATAAATACAATAATTGGGGGAAATAAAGTTAGGTTAAAAGCGGTTGTGATTAAAGAAGCTGATTGCACCATACAATTTGCACCATCCTACTGCTGAACAACCCCAAAGATCAAACAGTCTTTCCATCACAGATAGTAACAAGCAATTAAGAGTCACAAACTGTATATACGTCTCTGGGTTTGCATGCACTGTTTCAAGCAATGCAATGATGGGACGGTATTCTTGTTGTTTGAGGAATTAAAAGATAAGCCCTGTTCTTTGCAGATTGTTTAGCAAGACCTAGAAAGCATGTGATTTCATTGTGATTTGGTGGTCACAGGTAAAACTGATGATTTGCAGCATTTTTTGAACCTCTCTGGTGTGTGAGCATGGAGACCATTCCCTTTTCTGCTGCAGAAATAGTAGAGAGTGATTAATGAGAATTATGAGAATTTTTGAGAAAGCTATTACATCATTTGTCAGAGTAAGAGACAGAGCATGAGAAAGGAGAAATAAACACTGGAACAGAGATCAGGAGATGTAACTATTATCTGTCTCATACTTGCTATGTGACCTTGGTCAGGGCCCTGCATATCGGTTTCCTAGCCATAAAACAGACGGAGTTATCTTCTTTCACTACCTTTCAGAATATTGGAAGGTTTAATTCATGCTTCCTTGCAAAGCGCTTTGAGATCCTGGGGCTGAAATGTAAAGTCTTCTTTTTATGAGTCAGGGTTTTTATTCATTTTAATGCAGGGGTTTTGTTTGTGACACATACTAAAGGCAAGGCGCCGTGGATGGAAAGTTAACCCGCTCTGTCCCGGGAAGTCAGCCTGGTGGACTGCAGCATTTCATTGATGCATTTTAATGTACACCTTTTATACCTTCACCACTCTAGAGTGGAAAACTGACATTATCTGGGCTGATCTCCTGCTTTCTCACTGGCTGATTACACAACAGAAGAGGCTAGGCCTGGGGCAGATCTATTTTCTACACCTATTATGCTGTTGCACAGTTGAAGTTCAGTTGTTAGCTGTTTTTAAAAACTACAAATGTGCTCTAATTTTAGAGCATCATAGCAATCATTGTTTTTATTTCAGCAGAGAGGAAAAGTGGAGAAAAAAAACAGCTTGGGACTTAATAAACACCTTAGCCTGCAGCCTTCGACTTTATTCATGAGGTTTTTTATCTTCTCTTCCACTCTCCATGCACTCACTGCATCTTCTTTACTGCACAGTCTTAAATTACCATTGCAAAGGTTATATGTTTATTTACAAAGAGCTGGCTATGAATGGTGATCCTAAAGGCGAGGAGGGTGTCTCATGGCAATAAACATCTCTTGCTCTCTTAAACACCAAGGCCAAATGAATAAGGTGATGTTTAGTGCCTCAGACATATTATGGTTTATGGCTTCATTAACTACCTGACCTGTATTGTGTGCAAATTTCATCAAAGTGAGATGCATATTTATTCCCTGAGGTGGGCTGGCTGATAATGTTCTTATTCTTAAAGGAGCAGTGCAAGTAATTACTTATAATTAGTATTATGAAAGTAAGGGAATTTTGTGAGGCAATTTCACATACCTGAAATTTCACGTAACAGAAGAAGAGGCAGCACAATGAATATTTATATTTGAGTGAAATTGAAAATACATGAATATGGCTTCTCTTGACTCTTTGAAGCATATGGGATAGTTTTAGCCATTTAGGGAATTAAAAAAAGCTCTCTCGGCCAAATTCTTGTCTGGTGCAACACAGTTCTCTTCATCGGAGCTGGATCAGGTCTTTTAGATCAACTGAATGTGAAACACAAAGTGTTCAAATTTCTCACCCCATCCCTTGCCCTCTCTTTTGTTTTTTGTTTTTTGTTCCATATAATCTTCGTTAATCTTAGGTTCAGTGTCTGATTTCTGAACAGGGTGCTGGGGATATTAGTATCATCTTGGGATTTTTTATTATAATTTGCACACAGATCCTCAACCAAACTGGGGTTACACTGAAAACTTGAATTATAGTCCACAGTCTGGCTGTAGACTAGCTTTTCTGGAACACAAAGCTTGTGTTGATCTGGTTTCATACAGAGATGCTGTGATGAGGGTTCCAGTGTTGTAAGAGGGTTTATTATTCATGAAACAACTGCAGCCAATGCAAAGGGGTTTCTGTGGCTCAGCAGTGAGTTCACGTCCTTCTCTGCACATGCCTTCCCACTTGAAAGATACCCCATGGCCACAATAGTGTTTGTTGTAGGGTTCATAAAAACACAGCTCTATATTAATCTGTCTACTGTAATGGAGGTGTTTCTTATATCCTTGTAGGGTGCTTCTGGTGTTTGTAATGATCAGCTTTGAATTCACTGATAGGGCAAAGTTAGCTTAAACGCATGTGGCCCTTTGACTCCAGGATCAGTCAAAACAATGGGAACTGTCTATCCCGTAACATGATCAGAGCTCTCCAGCCCTTACATTTCCATCAGGGCTGAGCCTACTCCTCTAGTTGTTCCGAGTACTTACATTTCTAATTCTATCAGACCAGGAAAAAAGATGCTGGTAACAGTCACGTTCACATGCTTAAAGGATGAGTTAGTAGCTGACTGCAGGAGATAGCACTAAGAAGCCCTGCAGAGAGGACTTTTTGAGAGTTGCATATAAAGTTTAACCATAAGTATATGATGTATTTTGCCATGTGCACTAACTTAACCAGAGAATGTCATGGAGCCAATTCTGAGCAATTGGATGTCTGTGGTCTAACCACTACCAATAACTGCAATGTATGATGAATGGTCTATGGTCAAAGTACATATCCTGAACATGGAGAAGCACATTTTAAGCTGTTGTTCCTCTGCGGTAATGTTGTTCTTTGTCACAAGGAAGTTTTCTTATTCTGTGAATGTTTGCCTTCCAGCTACTGTAAAAAGTAAACTTTAGCAGTTAACTGGAACAAAAAGGTGGAAAAAAATGAAGGAAAGAAGAAAGTGATCTTTCTCAAGTGCTGTGAAATCTCCCAGATGGCAAGACAAGCTTTAGCCTAGGATTGGATGGTGATCCCCACAGTCCATAGGGGCCTCTCATCATAAAGCTGCTCAGCCACCTTTCAGCTTGAGGGGACCCACCTCTCCTGCTACAGGGTCAGGTCTAGCTCTTTAGCAAAGCCAGGACAGAAATTTCTGTGAACATTCACTGCAAATGAGCCAGGGCTCCAGGGACTTTGTTTGCTAGATACTTGGGATAATTCATATTTGACATTCCTTGATAGTTTTCCAGAGGTCAAACACAGGGTGTGCACAGCCTTGTGTCTCTCTGTGGTCTTTCGGTAGTTTCTTCCCAGGAATAAGCTCTGGCCCTCATGTAGGAACTTTTAGAATTGGTTGTTAGCTTTGAGCATCATTTGCTTACTGTGGTTCTCGTAGCAATAGCTGGACTGTCTCTATCCCTTATAGGAAGCTAAATATGATTGTTAGGCAATGAGCATGTCATAGGGAAAAACAAAATGAAAAAGGGAGGCCTGAATATAGAAATTTTCCTTGGATATCTTGGAAACAAAAGCAACTCAAGCAGCCTTGCCTGAATATCTGTCTTCAGCCACTACTGCTTTACAACTCCTTCCTTTCAGGGCAAAGAACTTCAACAGATAAATGTCTCCTTGATAGTAGTCCTAGAAGACAAAACCCTACCCCTATCCTGTTGATATAGGTGGAACCAGCTTTTTCCCAACTTTATGATGTTCTTTTTGGATATTTTCTATATTTTTGCTGCTGTTACTATAACTCTATCTGTGTTTAGGTTTTTGCGCAATTGCCTCAAATTCATGCCATCAAATAAAAAAAACCCAGGCAGCTAACTAATTCAGCTGCAGGACCTATGTTAATTATAGAAATATCAGAACTTTCCCTATGCTTTGTAGCTCGAATTCATCCTTTTTTCCCCCATATTAAAAAATGAAAACAACAACAAAGAACAATACAGAGGACAAAACAGCTCCTTGTTTAGATGGATTTTCTCCTAGTGAAAAACTTGCCTTTTTTTCAGTTGAAATCTGGTTCACAAACTATTGCTGTTATGAAGCTAAGGGAAGATTTTTTCAAGGACACAGAACAGATTTTAAAATTCAGTATGTATGCTCTACATTATAACTTCTCCCAGTACAGGTGAACAGGCGCACCAGTATGCAAGCTACTATGTAGCCCCAAATACTTACACTTTTAAAGGTCACGAATGTACACAAGGCAAAAGCAAACAGAAGGGAAAAAAAATCCAGCAGAAAAAAAAAGCTAAAAAGAAGGACAAACAAGCAAGGAACAGAACACTGATACACCCGAGTAAAATGGCAAAGTTTTACAAAGGCAAGGACAAAATTAGATAGATGGTGTAGAAAGCCAATGAAAGAAAAAATATGTGACCATCAGAAAAGTAATGTCAGCACTGACCTGGCCAAGTAAGTCAGGAACAACAGCTTGTGAGTGTTTGAGAAGTCCCAAACATGCTAAGCTTCTTCCTTGAAAACTGCAATTTCTTACTTTCAAGTTATTCAACCTTTCACCTGTTAGGTTCCTGCACTCAACCTTGACCCCTGCTATTTGTGTAGCATGGTAGTAACAGAGGTTAGAAACCTGAAAAAGTGTAAGTAAATGTTGATGGCAGAAAACTCCAGAAGTCTATAAAAATTTGGAAACTTGTAATACTTGCAGCTTTGATTTTCCCAGAAGTGTTTTTCAATCTGTAAAAAAAATATGTTTGTGGTTCCTTAGAAGCTTTGTTCCATGTGATTCAAGTTTGTTAGTTAATAAAAGTGGGCTAGGCATGAGATTTGGGCACAATAAATACATCACACCTTGGGGACTGTGTTGCAAATAGTAACTCCAAGAAAAAAGCAAGAACAAAGTTTTAAACCATGTTATGGTAAGAAATTACACTGATGGGAGAATTCTGATTTTGAAAGACTGACTTGTGACATGGGGAGAGCCCTCAGAGCCTGGATCTCAGCTGGTTTAAACCGTGCTGTGTAGAGCATCTATTGCCCTCTGTCCACTGACCTAGGGATAATTGTCAAAGTTGTGGCTTACACCACCTTTATCTGATGGAGCAGATCCGTAGAATCAGTGTTCATAAGCATTTTCCCCACAACTTAGTATCATGCTGCCTTGTGTCATGTGACAGGGAGTCAGTCACGTAGGACAAATATGCTAGTTCTTCAGTAAGCTCTCCACAGGTTCATGTGTGCAAAGAGAGATGTGCGTATACCAGCACAAGTATTTAGAATTACTTCACTACCTAAATAATGTAAGTGCAGTGAGGTAATTGGAGGCTATCATCAAATCCTCTTCTATTGAACAGTGCTGCTCTTTCCATGAGATGCCAAATTGTGCAAAGAAAAGGGTTGACAAAACTGGAAAACTACTCCACAACTTTCTAAAAATTCTTCCATTTCCTGGACTAAAATCAGTTGTTTTATTTGCAATATAAGTTACGGGAAAGTCATGTAGAAGAAAATACAGACTTAGAGACAAAATTAAACCATTTGGAAATAAAACGCTTCAAGCAATCTAATCCTCTTTTCCTTGGTGCATGCATGGAATTTTGGTGTCTAAAAATACTCACTAATCTTTTCATCTTGATTTGAGATAGGAACATTTTTTTAAAATGTCAGATTTACACATGGGATGGGAAAAACATTTCCTGTCTTGATCTAAATTGTGAGTTATGTGTACGGAAATGTTGCGGGTACTTTTGTGGATTCTCTCTCCATTATGGCTGTATGCATGATTTCTACATTACATCATGGGCTGGACCTAGCACAGGCTAAATCACCCCCAGGAAAACAAATTCTACTGGATCATCTGAAGACTTTATAAAGTGATAAAATGCCCCTGGAGGGCTAATGAGACTTGGGAAAATTCATTTCTGCTAAGATTTCAAAGTCATGCTACCAGAAAATAATCTCCAGTACACTGAACTCCTAGATTTCCATTCTCTTTCTGGTGTTTATGCATAAAAATTATTTTTGACCATGCTGAGAACCAATCTTCCCCTATTTTGCATATTGTATTCCCCTAAACGCTTATTTTCTTTCTCTATTTATGATGAAGGCTGAAGATCTGAAGTATAAATAATTTTCTGATCTAGTACAGGATGATGGGATCCTTATTACATGGTTTGCATGTGAGCATAGGCACCTATCTGGACAAAATAGACTTGTCTCAGGGATAAAGCTTACATATCAAGGGAGATCTGTTGAAGGTAAGTGTACTTTTGGAGGCAACCAAAGCGTGATCATTGTAGTAGAGGGAAAAAATACATTGCACAAGTTGAAAGATGCAGAAAAGAGCTTTGCTATGCCCCAAGGAGAAATGATGACAGTAACTGAGCTCCTGGTTCATGTAGATGTAGTCTTTTCTTGCAAGGCCACTACAGGATAAACTAAAAGAAATGGTATTGCTGAGGGAAAACACTGCAGGACAAGAGGACAGAACTGGGGCTTGCAGCCATCTCTTCAGTTACCAGGAGATTGAATGAATAGCTTTTGAATAAGGTCCTTCTTTCCTGTTAGTCTTAGACTTTGTCTTGACCAGGATTTGAAGGCATTGTTTGAACATGCTAGCTCACACTTTTTGATTAAAAGCTTTGATGTGAAGCCTTAGTTCCATTTAAAGTTAATGGCAAAATTCTCACTGATTTTTCTACCAGGAGGCAATGTCTTTCTGTGAACAAACTCATGTTTCTTACTTGTCCACACTAGACAGACTTTTAAATAAAGACTGTGCTTTACACAATGCATCACCCAGCCATAGGAATGTGTAGTTTTAAAAGCTCCCTTCTATGTTCAAGGTGTGCAGGTCACATCTCTTCTTGAACCCCCCACCATAATACACAAGTAGGTCAATTAAAAAAAAGGCAAGAAAAATAGGAAACCCTCTGCAACATGAGCAAATCCTCTTCTCCTATCTTAAAATGGATGTGACAGGTACATATTAACTGGTGGCTTACTGTAATCAAGCCCCATATTGCCACTGATACCGAGCAAGCCAGTAAAACCAATTCAGCGAGTGGGTTAAGAGACTGATTCTACCTTGAAGAATGGGAAACTGTAATGTCATCCACCTGAACAAAGAGACCAAAACCAAATACAGGATTTTACTTCAGAAAGTAAAGTAACATCAGAGATTGTGCCATGTCCATAACTCAGTCAAGAGGCAATCAAACATGTGGTAGGGAATATTTGAAACCTAGACACAGGTAGGCCCAGCTGAAATTCTTGGGAAAGAGATTTGTGATATTTTAACATTTATAACCTATTAAAGTGATCAGCTTGCACAATAAAACTCTTTAAGAAGAACAGCTGCAGACAAAATAATGGTATATATTTAAGATAAAGAGAAATAGAAAATGTGGCTAAGTAAAATCCTAAACTGCACTGGGAGCAGTGAGACCCCTCCTTCCCTCTTTTTGGACCAGGATCTGGTTTTGAAGAAGGGAAACTAACAGTTTAAATCTTTCTGGTGCTAATAAAAGAAGACCCATGTTATTTTATGTGTTGTTAGAGTCAACAAATTGGATGGAAGTGAGAAAAAGGCCAACTGAGAAGGCAGCCACTGCCCAGGTGTGGTGGAAACACATGTTTTGGTGCAGCCCAGAGCCACGTCTGCCCAAGCATCCATACTAGTCAGCAGTAGAAATCATCCCCCCACCCCAGTTATAGTTTAACAGTGCCCAGAGAGAGAATGAGAATCGCACAGGGAAATCCCCACTTCAAATCAAAGCTGGTGTGATGCCAAAAATGTCGTTGTGATTTTCTAAAGGTGAAGGGAATCAAACGCAAATAAACAATGTCTAGGGAGCATTACGCATCCCTCCGCCTGCGGTCTCCAGATGCTTCCCAGCCTGAGTCACACATGCTGAGGTGGATACGCTGGAAAGCCAGAGTGATGTCTCAGTGGAGCTGGAAGGTGTCTGGGTTTGGTTTTCGTGATTTCTGCAGCTCATTTAGAATGAGACAGTCCCTCCTTGGTAGATGGTGTGACACAGTCCAGAACCGAAACATTTGTATGCAGATGAATTCTGCAGGTCTGCAGTGGATCATCCAGCAGAAGGAGACGTATGATGTTAAAGGCATAAAAACGAATGCCACATGGGGCTGAGCAGAAGGAGAAGAGGCTGCTTTGTGAGTACTGAGAAACACTGACAGCTCCCACCACTGGACAAAGCTGCCCTGTCCAGCAGAACCTGCTCTGTATAGTTGCCTGGTGCAGCTTATCCAAACTTCACTTGGAAACCCTTTTTCCTTTCTCCCACTTTTCCTATTCAATGGGATTGTTTTTCTTTCACGTTCACGTTAGCATCTCCCTTCAAACAAAGGGAGATTCCCCCTTTGCTGCCATCAGGACCAGGCTTTGGCTTTTCCCCAGGCTACTGGTGAGCGCCTCTCGACTCCTCCATCCCTTCCCCCTTCACTTTTTGTTGCTGTTCCCAAAGAGGAAAGTGAATTTTTGAGAGTGTCAGAATAGTGTAAATGCTGATATATAGGCCACAGTTGTTTGAGGTCCTTTTGAGAGACAAACTCCTCCCCTCTTCTCTGTTCCCTTCAAGTTGGGAATGATTCATCAGCTGGCCTTTAGCAAGAAAAGAGCCCTGCCCTGGGTCCCAGGCCTTTGACCCGGGTGAAGAGAGGGGTCAGGCTGCGAGCAACTGTGCAAGCGCTGCTTGGCAGCTACGGGTCTGGGAGACACAAGGGAGAGGGGAGGGAAAGAATGGAGTGGGACGGTGGGAAAAAGTGGGAATTTATAAAAGTTAAGAGTATATTTCTAAGAGTCTCAGCGGATCAGCTGACAACTGGGGTCAGGGGTCATATTTATGCTTGATTCCCTGGGCATGTTACAGTAACATCTGCTTGTTAAGGGTCCGTGGGGACCAAATGTTCCTGACCTTTGCCTACAGAAAGGGACAAACTGGGAGATTAGGGGTGTTCATATTAACGTTTGTGTTTGACTTGAAGGTTTCCCCTTATCTGAGCCTGGTTTGTCAGTTTTGCTCAAATTCTTTTATGCTCTACCCAAATAAACAGGTCAACCATGCCAATGGTTTGGCCGGGATTTGAGGTCACGAGGTGTTTGACGTCACTTGACTCCTAGAAAAGAGAATAGGAAGGGTGGAAACCCTTTCTCTGGGAGGTGAGGCTCAGTCCACCCTCTGGTCTGAGCACACCATCAGTCATAAACATCTGGAGCAAATGCCTAGTCCCTGCCTGCATCTGTATTTAGTAATGAAAGAGCTAATGCCAAGATGTAACCAGAAGCTTACGGGAAGGGTAGGACCTCTCTCTAACTTCTGTGGTAGATTTTGTGACTACTGGCTGTACCAGAAAACTCCATGTATCAAAATTTATTATTATACACTAGAGGAATTAATGTCTCCTCAAAGCCATATTTGAAATTGATTTTGAGAAGCAGTAACTAGAAATGACATTGCTTCATGAACTATAATCCCAGATCTGGAAAGATCTTCCAACTACGTGCAACCAGAGAAAGGTGTTTTAAAGGCCTTTTGCTTATAAAAATCTCCTTTTTCCAACTAACTAGGAGGAGGTTGGTTTCTGAGTAACAGGATGCAGTGCTGCTGAAAAAAGAATGGATACAACAGTTGTGGATATTTTTCCTGGTACCATAAGCTTTGAGAAGACAGACTTAAAGATTTTGTTCTCGTGTTTATCTCATTGAGTAAGAGACACAAATTACTACCCCATTTAGTGGGAGCAGAAAAACACCTGAGCATTAACATTATGCATTTTAGCACCTGGCTGAAACCTAGTCCCTTATGATGTTCAATATATTACTATGAGTATCTACAAGCATGTGTCAAGTGGCTGCTCTTCTGGACCTGGGAAAATAGGACTGTTGGTTTTTAGCTTGTTTACAGACACTGTTTGTGACATTCATGGTATTTCATTTTGTCCAAAGTTAGTTTTCAGCTCAAACCCCAGAGACCGTGTAAAATTTTATTTCAGCTAAAAACAGCCTCAATACTGGAAACTTTTTGTTTGTAAGCGTGTATTTTGGTTATTTTTGTCCAGCAGCAGCTACGAGTTATCTCATATTGTGCTATCACTTGTGTTGTCCTATCTTTGGGCCCAAAGTCAACAAGAGTTCAATTTGTATTGTGCAAGCCATCTTTAACTGTATAAAAGGAAAAAAAAAAGAGGGACTGGTTCAAAACAGAGAACCTGGCTAAGGCCCAGGAGCTGGAAGAGACCTAAAGCAAACTGGGTCTAGCTGATCTGGAGTGGTTTAGAGTTTGGGGTTTGGAGTGAGTAGGTTGGTGAAGGAGAGGAATGTAGACCATTCAAATCCACCTTTGTGATTATAAATAATAAAAAATTTCATTCGGAAGTGCATTCTGCCAGACTTCACAATAAACCTCCTAGCAGGTCATTGAAATTCTCTTAATCAGGGTCAGAACCCACAAGCTGGGGTCTGCCCTGTGAGTTCAGTGGGAAAAATATTCTTCTTTCCAAGTAGTCTTTTTTTTCTTCTTTCCTTTTTTCTTTCAGTTGGAAGGGACCCCCACATAAACATGCAGAGCAATTTTCCAGTACATTAACCCGGGAGGGGGGAATCCTTACTAGCAATGCAATGGGTAGCCTAAAAAAAAATGAAAATAGAGCAACCGGGTGAGCTGAAGATGGATGAGCCTGGGATATAAGACAGGGTAGTTTTTCCACTGTCCTGCCCTATACACCTAGGACAAAGGCTTCATTGAGTGAGATGCTTGACATCAGCCTCATAAACTAGTAGTTGGGCACAAAAGGTCTGACACTTGAAAGTACCAGTCTCTGCCCTCTTTGCATTGCAGCTGCACAGAGGGGCTGGGTCTAACAGTTGTGTCCCTTTGTCGTCCTGTAGGACAAGAGGTGAAGATAAATAGTGTTGACTTTAATGCAGTCACACAATTTTGTGTTTTCCCAAAAGACAACATTTCCTCCCAGGCCTTACTTTATTACCTCGAGCAGCTAGAACCATCTTCCTTCTCTTGGGGGTGGGGACAGGCTAGGGATAGTAGAGGGCAAAGGGAGGAGAGATGAAACCCAAGCCCTGGTACCTCTTCCCCAGCAAAGAGGTGGGCTGTGATTTTCTCCTGCTTTGTTATAGTGGCTTCTTTGGTGGCTTTCTTTTCTTTCTCGTGGGAATGCTAGAAATGGCCTGAAAAGCTTGGAAAGAAGCTGAAAATGTAGAAATTTCTGTAAATTAAAACTCTAACATCTCTTAAAAAAAATAAATGCTCCCACAACATCTGCACTAGGAAGAAGGTTTTAATTTTTTGTTGCAATTTCCTGGAGAAAAGCTTGACAGAATGTGTAAGCAATTCTATCTATTGCAAAATGGTCATTCATTAGTTCCTTCATTGTCTTTTAACTAAAACCATGATTTTTTCACCTGGAAAAGTAGATATAATCAAAACATATATTTGAGACAGAATTGAAATAGTAATATCTTTACCAGCAAAAGAGGAAATTTAGGAATGATGAGACTTCTGTTCACATTTCAACTTGGTGGGCCATAGCCATGTGCAACTGTTTAGAAAACACTCTGGTACTATGCTCACTGCCTACAGAATGCCCTTTTGGATGTGTCCATGTCATCCAGAACACTGACTCATTCAGAGATGAACACAGCATCCCAAGTCATTAGTATTTGTCCATCTTGACCCTTCTTTTTCCTTCTCCTCGGTGGACTTGTGGTAGCAACGCCACAGAGGATGACTGAGCTAATTAAAAATGTATTAAGGGAAATTCTATACTTGTAAGAAAAATAAATGTTAAGCCTGGGACATGAGGGCTGTGGAGAAACGAAATAATCTAGCCTATGATCTATGTGGCTTCGGCTAGATGGCTTTTGGTATTTAAGTTAGACTGTTTAAAGTTGAACTAGGTATCTCCCCAGTGTGCAAGAGGCAAAAGCAGAGGAGCACCTGTAGCTATTTTATTGTACAGAGGTATGTTGGAGGGAAGCCTCACAGAAAAGGTCCTGCTTGACAATGATTACTTCCATTTTCACAGTTAAGAATATTGTTATTTTTTCAGGCTTTGTAGCCTGGTCGAGTCTGTTTCTTGACTTCTCATTGACCTGTGATCTTTTACTGTCTTGAAATGCTGCCTTGTATGCTTAGAGAGTGTAGTTTGTGTCTATTTGATAAGTTGTCGGCAAATCTAAGAAAGTAAAGACGAGCAAGTTCTCTCAGGCTGTTTTGAGTCATATTAGCCCTTAGGACTTGGCAACTAAACAGAAGATGAGAGATCATGAATTTGAAATATAAATTCAGTTCTGTGAGGTAGCAGGGATAGGCAGGAAAAGAGGCCTTTTTGCTTCAACATTGTCCTTGCAAATGGTATAGCTGTCTACCCCGTCACTATGTCACGCATTTCAATAGAAAGGAAAACAAAATACTCAGTGGATTTGACAGCTGTCTGGCAGCAAGAGGAGTCCTGGGCAAAACTGCTAACTCCAGGGAGCCATGACAAAGTCCAATTCACTGCAGTTGGGCAGAACCTGTCCCCTGGGAACGGTCCTGGCCAATTTGGCCAGGGACTAACTTCTTGCTTTCCCAAGTGACCCCAGCAAACACTACCCACCTCTTTCTGTGCCTGCATTTTTCAGTGATCCTCCTGAGCACTGAGTGACCTAATTTCTGGGGCACTGAGCATCATCTGAAGTCAAAGGCTGCTGAGGGTGCTCTTTGCTCACTCACACTTCCAGAAATCAATTGAGATTTATTTCCGAGTCAGCAAAATCAACTCAGGCTACTGAAGTCTGATTTTCAAAGCTGTTTGAAGGCAGCTGAAATTAGGGGCTAAAGAGCTTAGAAAGCCAGCTGGCACCACTCTGCTCTCTTTATGTGTAAGTGTCTTTAAAAATCTGACTCCATCTCCTTATACTTATCATTTAATTTATTATTTTTTCTCAGAGTGCCCATACTCCCATGACCTCACTGAAAGGAGTGGCACTAAAATTATACAGCAGGTCTTATAACGTACACAGACACGTTGCAGTGTATGTAAATGCATGTCTCAGGTCTGAAAAGAGGTCGAATCTTTCACTGGGCAGAGGACCAAATAGGTACTGGGATTAGAGCACTGTAATATTATGTCTGTGAGGTGGAGGAGGCATTGAATGGTTTAGGGGCCTTAATACACCTCTCTCCCTTTGGTCACATTGGGTAGTGGTGTAGGCATCTCTTGTTGGGTGCATGGCTTTCTCATATAGACTGAAGTGGAGTCAAGCCATCGGAAGGGGCCATCCTTTAGCATGACTGGATTGTTTGATTTGCACAGTGAAGTATATAGAGGGTTGGTGATATGACCTTACTTTCATCCTCACCTAACTTGTCTCTGCAACCCCTGTAGGGATGTGCTGCCTAATGTGCACAGAGATCCTTGACTTTAAATCATAGCAAAGATAAGAAGGATTTACTTTGCTCTGCCTTTTTTCTCTCCCTGCTCTCCAAATTCTATTATTGTGGCTTTTTTCAACAGTTTAAGAAGAGCTCAATAGCAAAATTGAAGAACTTGGGCAGAGCCTTCCTTCAAGCAGAGTAAAATGGTCCCAAGCAGCCAAAACAAGAGTCCTCTCTCACAGAGGTGTCTTTGTGCAATATAGAACTAGCAGACCTGGGTCTGTGCCATGTTTTCCTTGCCCTGTGAAAAGTGGAGGGCTGAGAGCACGGCTGAAAAAGGCTCAGGACATTCTCACAGTCGGGGCTGGCAACACTCATTGGAAGGCTGTTCCAGCTGGCTGGGATCAGAGCATCCCCAGGGGTGTGACAGATTCCCCCAAGAATGAACAAGCAGACTGAAGAACATGAAGATGTGTCTTTTTTCCCCCACCTCCTACTCTGATCCCAAACCCAGGTCAAAACCAGCTTATTTCATCCAAAAAAATGGCCTTTTGATTCCCCTTCCAGAGCCAGTCTTTCTATAGTAGCTATTTAAAATGTTGCAAGTTTCTGCTATCAAGATTTCCGTTCAGTTTGCCTGAGGAAAAGCATTGATATTGAACTTAAATAGTCATCCTCCTCCATGCAATTCTTTTCTCTAAACAAATTAGCATATGTTGGAAAACTGTTTTGGAAATGAGACAAACAATGACTCGATCTGAACTGTTTATGTTGGCTGAACATTATGACACTGGGAAAGTCCAATGCTGGTCAATATTCTTTTTCTTGGGAATTGACAGTAATAGCTTACTCAGAAGAAATGCAGCATCTTGCACACTACCAATACCAAGCCTGGAACTGCTGGCAAAGCTTTCTGTTAAGGGTGCTTTACTGTAATTTTTCATTTTAAGGAGTTGCTTGATTGCGTTATTTCCAGTATATGTTTTATTCCAAAGAAGCACATAGGATTCTTACCAGTACACAGCTGTCTTGGCACTGTGAACTCTTTTCCTGAATTGTTGCCTTGTAAAAACTCCCATTGATTTTGAAGTTCTCTGACTTACATTTAAGTCTTAACTGTCTGAGGTCCAACATACCTAACCAATTTTCTTTTACTTCATATTATGTGCTCAGCTATCAAACAGAATTGACTATGCTGGTTGTAATACCATGACATATGGGGAGAACGGTCAAACGCCTTGCATAAGATAGCTGAATGTCCTGTTCTTCACTGCGGCCAGATACCCACCACATGTGAGAGTTCGCTCAGAGCTGACATCTGCAACACACAGACAAGGAACAGAAAATATTTGGGAGGAAAAAAAAAAGAAAGGAGTTACTTCTGATGAGCATATTGAATGATGAAATGTTTTGACTACCCCATAAACTGACTGCAAAGGGAAAGACAAAAATAGCTAATGGCAATTTTGCAATTTCATTTTTCCATCCACCTTACCTATAAAAAGATACTTTTGAAGCCTTGATGTGGGATTTTTTAAATTTGAAGAGTTCAAGACGTTTCAAAGGAAGGTGATAACATTTCTATCCCCATTTTACAGATGGTGAGACAAAAATATTCCTCATATTCATCTTATGCAATAATATCTAGTCTAATAAAATCTGACTCCAGTAATACCACTGACTGCTCACTCCAGTAGGACAAGCCATGGAAGCTATTAAGGTCTTGTGGCTTTTAGTTCAGTCTTGACAGCAAGGAAAGGGACTTAAAATCATCTTCTGGAGTCAGCTATGCTGACTAATATGCATTGACAATAAGCACTTGGATATGCATCTGACCTTAAGACTACCCTGTGCTTAGTTAGGTGTATATTTAAATGTGTAGTTAAGTCAAGATATTATTAAGTTCTTGCATCAAGGTAAGCAAATCTGTAAAAGAAGCACCTCCAACTTGGAATAAGAAAGGTGGTGGGCATTTATATTTTAAGAACTACACAAAGTTCTGTTAAAACTACATTTCCTGTTGAAGCTAGAAAGAAAAATATCCTGATTTTATGGGGTTGTGAAAAAATAAAAGATTTTTCATTTGAAACTTGATTTTTTTTTCTAAGTAGATAAAAAATAACAGCCATCTTTAAAGAAAACTTATTGGATCAAACAGACTGAAAAAAAAAAGAAGAAAGAATAAAATGTCTGAAGCCACATTGATCCTTACGGAAAAGTTGGATTGGACTATAGCTCAATTTAAAAGCTGCCAACACCTGAAGAAAATACATTTTCATCCTGAAAGCTTGTGTGCTGTATTTCTAACCAATTTGTTAGTCCAATAAAAGGTTACACTTTAAGTATCTTGGCTCACTTGAGAATAATTGGCATTTCTTTCATTTTATGGCATCATTTAAGTTTTAGAATGGATTATTTGTTTGCATATTCCTGCCTTTTTCTGCTGCTGATAGATGAGTTCCTACTCAGCAGGAACTCTCCAATTTCTCTTTTTGAGCTATCTTCTGTGCAGCTACTGTGAAACCTCCTATTAGGCTGAAACCCATCCCAGTGCAGTGGGATGGAGGAAGCGCCTTGCCGTGACTCCTGCCCTATAGCAAGGTGTTTGAGGGCTGAAATGCTGGGTTAAATGTCAAAGACAAGGTTGCATTCCCAGGGAATTAAAGTAGGCAAAGCTAGGAAGAAAGCATGGCAACACAGGGAGTAATATGTTGCTGGAACACCAAAGTTAAAAATAAAAGAAGTTCTATATATGTGTGTGTATTCTGACCCACTGATACCAATGGATTAACCCCTCTGGGACTTCAATATCCTCTGGATTAGCCTTGTGGAGCAACAGTGACTGCTCTTGCTGTCAGTACTACCAGGGAGGAGCTGTGAACAGGCTCTCTCGCAGCCCTCCGCATCCTCTGGCTAAGGGATATAAATTCTATCTTCCTCTTACAGAATCCGAGGTTGGTTTTTATGTGAAAAAGTACAGGTTTTGCCCTTAGCGAATTCTTGCTTGCTACACACAAAATGTCCTGTGTGAGGGAATTCACTCTATCAAAGGAGAGTCATTTTCATCCTGATTTGTGTCTGAAACATGAAAACAACATAACAGCTGCATGCTGCATTGAATAAAGAACATACACATGCATTTAAATCACTTATATCTTACTTTTTTATGATGCAATTGTGAATTATGTTCTTTTTGCATCTGTAATTAGAGGGCAGAACAGATGGTGAAGGCTTCGTTTAAAGTGATGTGTCCATTAAAATAACCTATGCTGCCAAATGATTGTTCACTATAACAGGGTGTTCATTCACTAGAGCAGGCTTTTCGCTCTTTTGAAATACGTTGGGAAGACCTCTGCATTTGACAAAATCCTTTGTAATTTTAGGGCTTCCCTGTAAAAAGACTGACTGTACAGGGTTAACACTAACCCCCCAAAGCATATCTTTTACCGTGTCTTCATCATTTTAGGATGACCTTGTTTATAATGAGAAGATGACTGTAAATAAAAGATAAAGGGAAAGGGAAAAAGGAAAGATAAATGGCATACATTAATTTACTTTAAAGCATAATTTTTTGTGGTTTTAATCAATTTCCAGGGGTCTGTGCTGGTGCTCAGTATAGCAGCTATTAAGGTCCATAGCTAAAGTGCTCTGGAAACATTTACAGTGATCAGAGTAGTCACACATGATGGTTATGTGAAAAGTAGTATTTCTGAGTCTGATCATGAAGGAAAACACAGAATCTGTTCCTTTCTTTTCCTATACCTCTTCTTAGGATATCATTTATTATCAAGTCCATTGTCTCACATTAAAAGAGTGGAAAAATAAAGAATTTGCTTTTGATCAATTTCTTCTTAGTAGGGAAACAGGTAAGGAGGTGGGGCATTCACTGTCAAAAGGCATCATCTTAAGAAGCAAAACCTTTGAGTATTGGGGTGAAGCCAAGTGTGGCCAGTTGTGATTGGTGTATACTGCCAAAGTCAGCTGGGAAGCCTATGAAAACCTGGTCATCAGTATGAATCCAAGTTCTTAGTCCAGATGTATTTTAATAATATAATTTGGTTTTATGTGTGCATGTGTGTGTTCTCAACAGGGCAGTCAATGACTGAGCGGAAAATGAGATTTATTATTTTCATTGATAGATACTCCTGCAATTCAGCATAACACTGTAACAAGGTAATAACAATGGCAAAGTATCTACAGTGCTGCTAACTTCAGCTTTGAGGTGAGGAGTGGTTGTCAGGGTTGTTCCACAGCCCATCTGATGAACACTGCAACATGCACATGGTGTAAGGATGCTACATAAAACCAAAGGTCCTTTCACTCAAGCCACCTTAAGAATATTAAGTGATACATGGACGAGATAGTTTAAGCTGGTTTAGGATAATTTATTGTGGAGATGGATCAAAGTCTTTGGTGCTTCAAGTGAAATAAAGAAGGCTATTTCCATTTGAAATGTGACAGCTGCATGCTTTGTATGCTGACATGTGATTTTAATTTGTGGACACTAGTGAAGTGATTCACATGTTAAACTGTCCCATGGCACTCAGACAGTAAGACCTTGTTGGGCAGATCTGCGAGAATGTATAGTATTACCTGGCTCAGGTAATTCAGAAAGAGCACAGTGCTCTGGGACACATTCATCGCTGGTACGATACATAGGTCCCTAATGTAATGAACAGCTAACAGATGAACAGATTACATCACAGGTTGAGAAGAAAATAAAATGTGGCGGCTAAACACAATCTTTTTAATTGACGTTTGCATTATGTTCTATATAAACATATTTTTGAGGGGACGGGACTCTGTCAGCACTTGAGTACTTTCACATGCTGCATGTTTACGCTCTCTGGGCTGCAAACCAGCTCTGCAGTGATCAAGTAGATTTCAGAATGGATCTATTATCCTGAGTAGGATTTGGATATGTTCTATACCTATGACTATTGTGTTTCCATACCTGCACTGATCATCATTTTCCAATTATTGTAACGCAAGAAGCACACATGGTTTCCAGACTGTGCTTCTGATCTCCTCCAGTCCACAGCTGTTTGCTTAATGAATGCTTGTGGTTTGTTTCCCTTTCTCTGGAACTGTAAAAAAAAAAAAGAGAGACGGAGGAGGAAAAGGGGGAGGGAGGCCATGGATCAGAAAAGAATTTACTAATTTAAATGTTGATTACGGCATAAGTGGATGCCAAGATGGTACCCAGGTTACATTCCATTAAGGTCAAAAGAAGCTTTATGAGCCTGGTCACCCCAGAACTTGAGTGAGTACGCATATAGGAGATGAGGCTCTCAGCACTTAAATAAGTCTGCATGAGGAGGTGGTGAGTGATGTGCTTTCGTGGAGGACAGTTTTCAGGTCTAGAAAAAAAGAATTTCTGGGATGTGCTTTTTGCAATAAGCACATCTCAGAAAGTGGCATTAAAACAGGACAGGGACAACATCGGGGAAAAAATGCCAGCAGCCCGAGATGTTCTGCTGAGGCAGCAAGCAAACAATGGGCACAAACTGTCCAAAGCATTGTGTTAAGATAGGAATGACCCTTAATGGCAATCGTAAAGTGACACATTATGTTTGGCAACAGAAAGGAAAATGCAAATGGATTTTTTTTTTTGTTTACATTTAAGTGCTAGTCAAAGTCTGTATGTAGCCCTACAGGTATGCCCTGTCAGACCAGAGCAACCTAGTTTATTCTCATAAGTGTAAAGTGATTTATTTTGTGGGTTGTTCTGGTGGGTGGTTTGGGTTTTTTTTTTCCTTTCTGCCCTTCTCTCCATTCCTGGAATTGTTTCCCAATTCAGACAGTGTTTTTAAGTCTGGTCTCTTCGTATTCCCCTGTTGACACACCTCTGAGCCAAGCTGATGGACAAAACGAGTCTCTGAGCTGAAGCCTTTCAGAAATTATATACAGGAATGAGTGCTGATATGAGCTGATGGGGAGCTCTACTTTTGTTTCCTCAATGGCAGGGGAAACCGATCCAGGACAAACTTTGGAAATCTTTTGCAGCCATCTGATGCAAAGTGATTTTTAGCTTTCTGTCACCTTTGACATAGGAACACTGGCATAATTTTTGTACTACTGTGGTCCTTGTCAGGGCAGTTCATCAGATAGCAGGGATTAGGGACAAGTGAGCTAGTTCAGCTGGAATTCCTGCCCAACTCCCCTTTCACCTCTGTGGCCTATTCTGTGATATGTACTAAATCTGAACCATATACATTACATTCTACTATCACCATCCTGTGTAACTCCTCTTTAATCTCTTGCTGCCATTGAATAGTGTGGAGCCAGTACTTCTAAATTTCATGACGCTGTTGAATTCCATGGGGGAAACCCAGGTTGTATTGAAGTCAACAGCAAACCTCTCATGGGTGGTCAGGTTTTTACCCAGCACCTCGACTTCCACTTTTCTCAAAAGGAGAAAGCCCAATTTCAAGCCAGCTACAAATTTTGTTGAACAATTCCAGAGAGTCAAAATGCAGCTTTTAACAAAATAATCTATTTCAGAGCAAAACGTCAGCTTCAATGACATTTGATTTTGTGAAACAGTGCAATGAAGTTTTTCAGTAATGTTGAAATATCATGTGTCTATACTGAAGCATAGATTTATTTTTTCATTTCAAGTGACTTTTATGAAAGAGAAGTCAGTATTTATTGTGCAATTCTTTCAAGTTTAAAAGGTCACTGTGGGAATGAATACTCTGATATTACGCAGATGAAATGTTTTGTTTTGACTCATAATAAAAGTTTATTTTGAAATTTCAGTTCATGTTAAAACTGCTTTGAAATAGGAAAAGAAACATAAAATAGTATTACTTCCTAAGCATGGGAAATCTTCCTGCTCAAATCCACAGGTTTTTACATTTTTATTAACAAAATTATGTTATGCATTCAAATGGGCTTCCCCATCAATTTGGGAACTCCATAGGAAAATAGCAACTACTATGGATAAGATTATTTCTTTAACTTAGATCATAATGTTGGGGAAATATCTCCAATATTAAAACTCCACATATTTTCTTCTTTCTACCACTGAGCCGTCACTGTTTCTGAATGCCTCCTTCCAATGAGATGTATCTTAAAGAAGTGATTCATGTACCTACTGATAGTGAAGATAACCAATAAACATTGTTTCATAAGCTGCCTGCTATGCAGGTGCAAAATGGTCAATCTTCTGACATGAAAACTCAGATAAAAGAAGCTCAGGCAAAGTATGTCCAACAAAATAGATAAATTAACTTCTGCAAAATCCTCCGCTTGTTTGCAGAATTGAGGAGTACATGGTGTTGCTTGTAACAGGAAATAGATATCTTTAATCAAAAGTTAATTGATCTGTATATCACATTTTTCTTAGATTCTTCTGCTCCTTCTCAGACAAGGTTGTATCAATTTTTCAATATGTCTTGTTGTTTCTTGGAACTGAATGTCTAGGCCAGATCCTCATCAGAGATGCATTGGTTTAAATCTGAAGTAACTCCATTAACTTCAAGAGGGAATTTAGCCTGTTGCATCTGGCTCACATCTTTCCCTTTCATTCAATTAGTGTTTGGCACAAACATACAGCTACTTAAAAGCTTTCGATCTGGTTGGGAAAAATCCTTATGGCAAAAGACAACAGAAAGCAATCCAGTGACCTGCAAGCTTAGGTGACTGAAGCCAGATGTGCTCAGCTGCTTAACAGTCTTAAAGCCACTTGTTAGGCAAGGCAGAGGAAGAACAGCATCTAACATTGCAGAAACCTTTTATGTTGCTTTGATGGCAACACTTCAGTACGGATCTTAAATCTAAACTTTTTCTAATGTCCTCAGGAGGAATGACCTGGGACAGTCAGTCAATTATGGTACAGCATTTTTTATATGTGTTAGAAAGATGATGTGGGAGAAAAAGGTTTTATAAATGTTACTATTACAAACTGCGGGAATTTAGACAAGAGCTGGTTTGGCTTGAGGATAAAAAGTTAAATGAGGAATACAGGTTTTCACTGGGACAAATCTGGGGAAAGTTCATTATTCTGGTTACTCCCAGGGAATTGATGGGAATTGGATTAGGACCAGAATGGAAAAAAAAGGAAAAATTGTGTTAACTTCTACAATTCCAAATGGACATTCTTACATACTGAACAGAACAGGGCAGGTACTGCCAAGCACATCCAACACATATGTGTGCCAATGTGCCATAGCCCTGACCTAAAAGACCATTTTTATGACTTGTTTTTTCTGCTGAAATGACCAGAAAATGATCATTTTAAGAAGCAGTTTCTCACTGTGTGTATGCCTTCAAATTAGAGACATTATTTTGCCTAAGCTTACTGTTAGTAGATACTGGATTTGGATCAGTCATCAAGTGTTAAAGAGCTTTATAATTTGTATATAGTTGTGCATGCCATCCATCCCTGACCAGAACCTGCTGCAGTACAAGGAGAAATGGTGACTTTATCATTAATGCTGGTTGGGGTGAAGAAGAGTGATGCAGTCTATAACAGTCCCTCTTTTCACAACACACGTGCCAAACAAAAACAAAAATACAAAACTCAGCACATTATAAATGACATAGGAAATGAAAACTCCCAACCACTGTTCAAGGGAAATAGAGAAAAGAAAGAGATAAGGAGTCATTATAGTGCAGTCTTTTTCTGCTCAATAATATTAAGTTCAGGCAAAACTGGAAAGGTTCACATCCTCAGACAAGGAAAAATGTTTTTCATTCCTTTTAAATTCAATCTTTCATCCTTTTCTTCTTATTTATTTGACTTCTAAGACATTATGTCCATTCAGGTGCTAAGCTCCCACTGGGCTTGAAGTGGAATTAGCCTGGGATGTAGGAAGCTGGAAACTGAGCAATGCAAACCTTTGCATTAACCACTATGAGACTAAATAAGGTAGTTAGCTCATCTCTTCTCACACTGTCTTACTCTGCAGTAGAACAAAAGGCCAAATTTAACCCAAGTGTAAGAGGTCAAAACATTTAAGAATTAAACCAATAGGAAAATTTCTCTTTATTTGACTAACAAGAGAAAGCCTTCTGTATAAACAGGCATCCTCCTCCTCTTCCTAATCTCTTAAACATCCGGCCAGGATTAGGGTCCTATTGCACTAACTGCTATATAAACTCTGAAGACAGAGCAGTTCTTCTGCAAAGGCTCTTTATTTTCAACGAACACAAGGAAAAGCGTGGAGAGAAAGGGATACCGTACTCGAAAAAGAATTAAGGTTGTGAGAAATCCGCTCAGATCCCAACATCAGAGAGGCAAATATAGCACGAGCATTTCCAGGCAAAGCATAGCACGCACATCCAAAACCACTGACCTTAACTGCTGTTTATGTTATAGAGAGAAATAAATGAACTTAAGAATCACCTTTGTTTCACAGCTTTACTTTGTCTTACAGGTCAAACTTTATCAATAGAGATGGTTGCTAATCCGTGCCTGGCAAGATGTGGATGCAATAGGTTTATTATGAAATTGCGTCACAGCATTAATCTGATCGCCAAATTTGAGAGTGGGAAAGACTTTTGGAGGTTTACCATTCTGTTGCCTTTTGACGTATGGATAGTATATTAAGGTCTCCTGTTATCAATTTCTTGTGGCTTCAGGATACCAGCCAACACAGATCTCAGAGCTTCCTATCTTTTATCTTTTGTCTGCGGTGACTTTTCTCCTGCAGCAAGGCATTACATCAACTCCGTCGTCAGCATAGGGGAAATCCATCAGTTAGCATCAGCAAAGGAATGAAGAAGAATGACCTGGCAAGAAGCAAAGTAACCTCGAACTTGAGCCAAGAGCTTGTCAGAGAGCATAACTGCATCACCCAGTTGTCTCTGGATGATGAGAGAAAAAACATGGAGAGTGACTGCCACAGTGAGCAGGATCCACACCCTCTCTGCAAACAAACACCAGCTTCCATAAGTGCCTTTTTAATGTGCATTGAGTCTTTGTGTAGGAAAAGGATGTGCAGTTGGCAAGTACAGAGCTGTAAGGGGATAGTTTGAACATGCTGATAAAACGTCTAGCTTTACTCCAGAGTTGACTTTATCATTTACCCAGGGATATTGTTAGTAGAAGATGATAGCCACACTCCGACAAGAGACAGACAGTGAAATGTATATGAACAAAACAGCCATTGTGGTGAATTCTATCCTGTTTGTGTGGTGACTTCTCTATCCATAATCACACAACTTTACAGGCAGAGATAAAACACAAAGCAGGCGGGGAGAGAGGTGGGAGTAAAGAAAGGGAAAAGAGAGCACACTGAGATCAAGGGGCTGTGGTAAGAAAGACGGACACTATCCCTCTTAAAGCCTCAACACTAAGAAGAGAAAAGGAAGAGAAAAGAAAATGAAATCTCCTGTGCCTGTGTCCTTAGGCAGAGGGACAGCGGCTGGAGCAATGGGGTGAGGTGTACACTTTGGAAAATGAGGTTAGCCAGTTCACTTCGGCCAGATGGTCTGCAGGAGCGGTCGGAGCATGGAGGCAACAAAAAGTCAACGCCATGAATGGAAAGAATGGCTTTCCTGCCCTCAGAAGAAGCTGTGGGGATTACTGAAATTAGAGCTGGGCTCACGCTGCAAACATTTTCCCCTGAGCGTTCACTTGCAGTGAAAGGAAAACAAATTTGCACCCGTGTGTAACATGCCTCTTTTGTATTCGCCTTCCATGGGTCTCTCCACCCACTGAGTTTTATTTGTCTAATGAAGACTTGAGGGCTGTGAATTTTAAGCTCCCATGTCTGACAATTCCTGGCTGAAGTGGTATACTTCATTGTATTTATTATTTATGTTGATTTAAATCAATATGAAAAGCCCTATTCAAGAAGTCTCAACAGGGTTTTAATTGCAAATGATGGACATCCATGACTGAAAATAATCCTAAGGAAATAATGCTGGTTGAATTGGTACTGCCTTCTGCAGAATGTGGCCACCAAGACTGTGGTGAGCCACAGGAGGGTCTTACCACCACCTTGGAAGATAGGACCTAACTTGCTCTAGCAGCACATCAGTGCCCAAAGACCTCATGAAACCCCTTACCAGGAAGAGGTTTTGGTACATAGCATAAAGCTTAGGGAAGAGTTTTCCCGCGGACCCTGCCAGAGAGGCAGCGAGGGAGAGGAATCAATAATGCGGCTGTGGGATTTTCCTGCAGGACCAAGTTTTACACGCAAACAGCCAAGGCATGACAGAAGTCCCTTGAAGTGACTTAGCCTTGGTTCCGTATTTACCCCTGAATGAATGAAGACAAAATGTGCTGTACTTTCCAAAGTGCAGCTCATGGAGGCAGCTTCCTCTGTGCGATATGTTCTGCCTTGAACTTTGCCTCCCTGCTTGGGAGTTCATAGCCTGGAGGCTCTGACTCACAAACTCGGGTGGTCCGGGCTGCCGGAGGTTACTGCCTCTTTGCCAGAGGTTACTGCAGGGGTGGCAAAAGGTACCTCCTCAGCCACTTTGCAGTCAGAAATATTAGTTCAAACTACTGCAGGGAGGATGGGGAATGATGGAGTTCACTGTTGCTAAATCCACAAGAGCCCTATGACTCAGAGCTCTAAAAGTGAACAGGTCCATGCAATTATTTTGAATACATGTGTACACGTGGAAAGCAAAAAAGTCTCTTAAACTCAGTAGGTAGAGAAAAAAATGGCAGTGATGTTTTTCTTCTTTTTCTAAGTAGATGCCATTAGAACCAGAGAGTTAAAGGGTTAATGTCTTCCAGAACTCAGTATTACCACTTATCTCCCGCTCCATCCTGAAAGTAACCTGGCAGCACCTTCTGGTGTTCCCCCTGTTTTTGCTGTCACTCTGAACCACGCTGAAAGTGAAGGATGGTTAAGCTTCCACAGGTTTAGCCAGTCTGGAATGAAAACCAATTTCGCTTAGATTAGGTGAAGAATCACAACACAATTATGACTGTTTATGAATCTTTATCTGTGTATTATTAGAGGCACTCAGAATATTTTGAGTTAGATATTATAATGTGCTTGGAAGATATTTTTAGTATGAACTTGTACTGGGCCTTTAAACGTATTTTAAATGAATGAGTTTCTTGACTGTAATCAAGAGCTGGGTTCAGTGTTCAGGGTGATCCGTGAGAAGTTGGTTGCACGCTTTGAACATCTATCCATCTGGAAGAGTCACAGCCTCATTCCACAGACACCATCAAAGAGCCAAAAGATAATAACACATTTGTTTTCAACTGATAAAGGCCAAACTGGAACCATAAATTCAGTAGTAATAGTTTGTTACCAGTTTTTTGATAGATTTACCACTCTGTGTCGTTGCATGCTGAGCTTTGAGCTCATACCTTATTTTCATCTTAAGTTTTTTGTGGTTCTGTTATTCCTGCTTAGACCTGTTAATATGAAAATGTCTGAACACTGAGGTGTGTGTGGAATCATGTCTCCAGGGAACAATGTAACCCTGTTGCTGAATTTTTTAAAGCTGGGCTGCCCAAATGTGCTGCAAGGGGAAAAAGACTACATTAGCAGGGAAATGGACTACTCTAAGTGACCTAATAGCTTTTCTCCAATGCTAACTTCTGTAGTTACACAATAAGAAAATATTGATTTAATGAGACAAAAGAAAGCAGAAACTCCTTGGGTAAGAAATTAATTTCATGATGATTCACTCTTTTTCTTTTTTTAATCATGAAAAAGACAGTTTCTAACCTATATCTTGCAAGCAAACCCAGAAGCTGTCATTTGTCAGCAAATAATAATGCATGGGGTGCATCCTTTTTCTTTATGAAAACAGCATAAATCTGAAATTCTTCCCCGCTGGAAAGAAATTTAATATTTAAAGGTAATTTGACCTGTACATGTGTGTGCCATGAATCTTTTATGTGACCTACAGCAAATGTATTTATATAGTATTATTCGGAGGATAGTTATCTCTTATTCATTTTCTGGGATATTATTTTTCTTTCTTTGACTAACGTACATTTGGCCTTCTCATTTCCCCACTCAGCCAGAACTGTGTTAACCTTCCTATTGATGCCTTTTTTTCCTGGTTTTCAAGGTCTGGTAACTAACACTGGACCATATGTGGCTAATATTATGATAGAACTGTTCTTTTTGCTAACATAAACGATATGTCTTTTTTTTCCTCAATCCCTTATTCTATTGTGATATGTCCAGTGAAGGGTAAAACAATGAAAGAGTGGGAATGAACTATTTTTATTGTTTTACTTTAACTTCTAGTCCTTTGCAGAAAGAATCTGCAGGAGGTTCAGATGGTTTTGGGTAATGTGTTATCTCTGCCCAGATCTCTCTTGTAGAGGATAGGATCCTTAGACTGAAATTCTGCACAGGGGTCAGTACAACAGATACATCCCTCTTACACCCCATCTGGCCATATTTTAAAGTAAGTCTGCATGAATTTGGAGGTCTTGTCATATCTCTCAAGAAAAGCGAATTTCACAAGCTGAAATGCTCATGTCTAGATCTGTTACAAAGGCTTTCATTGACGAAATGGCTTTTCTTGGGACATCTGATGGGGCTGCGGCCTTCATCACTGCCACTGATGCAAAGGTATCTATACTGCTTGTCAGTCAGACCCGACACACCATCATTTGCAGCATCACATTTTATGCATGCTGCATAAATTTATGCATAGCATTTTAAATCACCAATTTCATCTGGTTTTCAGACAGTGTATGGTATGTTGTTCAGGAGCTGATTGACTCCATAGCTCTCATAGCTGTGGAAGGAGGGGTAGAATGGGCATCTGGGACAGTCAACTCATCAGATGTCCCAAAAGAAGCTGTCACTCCTCATCAGTCAAAACCTTCCATTGTATCTTTGAGTTCAATGGATCTGACCTCTAATTGCTTTTAATCATGTGTGTTGGTCAACTTTTGTTACACGGGACCAAAGCCTAAATTAGTCATTTTATCTCCCAATTGCTCCTAACTGTTGGATGAGCAGGCCACTTAGCATCTTCACTGCGGCAGCATACAGGTGGATTTACTGTGTCCTTGTAATAGGTCTGGTGCCTCCAGGAAATTTTTGTTTGGCTGTACAGAGTGGTATCTATGGGGTTAGCATCTCTCAGTGCTGGAGCTATTGCTTACCCCTGCTGTACACAACCACAAGGTTCAGGAGTAGGGATGTTCCATGAAAGAGAGTAGTGAGGAGCATACCGTTGCCACTTAAAGCAGGTTGCACCTTTTCTAGGTGTCCTGGTTTCATTAGTCCAAGGATGTTCACTGGTCAAGGGAAATATACAGAAATGCATACTGCTAGCTCATCTGGTCCTCTGTGTGCTGTTGAACTGTCCTGGGAAAAAAGGCCAGCAATGAAGAGGCTACAGGCTGGATGCAGATTCCTAAAGAAAGACAAAGAGGAGCTGTAGATGTGACTTTTTCTGCTGGTTGTCATTCAATAACAATTATGGTTCAGTTTATGTGTTTCAGGATATGTTAAAATTTGAGGTTGGGAAAGAGGAATTTTTCCATAGGTTTATTATTACATTTTTCTGATGTAATGAAAATATAAACAGTTCTTATTAAATCCTGTTATTTAATACAAAACACAAGGTTTGGGACTAAACTCTTTGGCACGATTCTTCAAATATAGCACTGGCAGAAACACAGAGAAGAAATTCATATCTATGAGTTGTCTGTATTACTTGACACATTTTTGTTGGGAAAGCCAGCTTGGTTCAGACATACTGTAATCATACCAGACCGTTTGCCCTTTCCCGAGTCTCCCATTGACCTTCATACTCCAGTGAATCTTAATTTTTAAACCTAGGGAAAGAGAGCCTGTTGCTTGAGGATGTTGCTTCAGGCCCCTAGTGGCATTAAATGTATTGTTTAAAATCTCTTAACACTGTAAATCAAATTGTGCCTCTTATACAATTGAAACTGAAGTACTTAGTGGGCTGAGGGGAAAAGACACCAGGCTAGGGGAAGTGGTAAATAAGCAGAAAAAATGCATCCCCCCCAAAATAAGGCTGAAGTGCGAAATGCAGAAGTGCATAGTATAGACACATGCACAGAGATGCATATACATGCACGCACAGACACACACGTACACAGTAACACTACCCAAGGTCTGATAGTAAATGAAAAGCAAAGGGACTCAAATACAAATGTTCTTTTCTTCTTTTTTTTAATGTAATGAAAATTTGCAGACAGGATTTATGACTCTATCATCATTTGTCTGAATAATGTATGCTAAATTTATATCTAACTACATGTAAGTAACTACGTGTGTGTGTATATGTACATAGTTTTGTTTTATCTGCGAGTTTGTTTTTCTTGTTTCCACATGCAAAGATCTGAGTATGAGTGTAAAAAGATGTATTTGTGATAAGCTGGTAGACATTCAAATTGTGAAGCTTATCCGAGGCTTGTCTGGGTGAATGTACTGCAGATGCAAATGCAAAACCATTTTCAAAGCCTCACAGGAACCAGACATCTCTTGCAATATTTCAAATGGAACCATTTGCCTGGACTGAAAAATTTCAGATGCTCAAAGAAATATAAAGATGAGGGGGAAAAAAAAGCTACTTAAACTTCCAAAAGATTTTGGCCTGATTTCAGCCCAACTGGTCATGTAAGATGTTAACAAGGGTCTTAATGTTCAAGCTGACAGCGCTGTATGGAAGTGTTTTGTACTGAAGATCCCTGGGAATTTCAGTCTGCAGTCTTCTAAGTTGGCTTCCTGTGCTGGACATTAAAAAAGAGGTCTTTGATCTGATCTTTAGCTGTGGATGCACATAGCTAAAATTCTTAAATTTGTCTACATGGCATGAGAAAAAGAGGTTTCCCACCATAGGAAAAACTTAAAAGTAACCTTGCCCATTTGCATGGTAGAGATTCTGTTGCAGAATATAAACTGTCCATAAGCCCTAGATAAGAAGCAACCTAGATCTGTATTGGCCCAGATAGATATTCTTCCAGGTAAGACACACTGTAAACACACTTAGAAGTAACATAATGAAAAAAATCCTTGTTTGCCCTATTTCTTTAGAACACTTTATCCGAAGAGGACAGCAGGACAGGCTCGTAGCCTCATGGCCCGGGGCTTCCTCTGAATTCTTTTTAATACTTCCGCAGTGTTGTGTTTCTTCTGTGGTCTTTCAGCTCAATGTGTTTCTCAGCCACTTCCCACTTCCTTAAAAAGGAAATTCTCAGCCTAAAAGACTCTGATTTCAAGGTATGTGGCATAATACACCCCCCCGAGCTAAATTTTCCCACATGTGCAAAGTATGAAACTCCCAATTTATGGAGGAGGTTTTACCAAAAGTGGGATTTTTGGAGTTAACAATAGACAGCGGTGATTAGTTCTCTGGGGATTTTGTTGCATAGAGACAGATGTCCCTATTTTATCTTGACTGTAGGATACAACATGTCTCAGAAACTTGTTTAATCAGGAGCTAAAGTGGGCCCAGCTCTCTCCAGTCTTGTACTACTTTAAGAATCTTGGGAAGCACAGACATTGTGGTCATTCTTTGAACTGAGCAAGAGCATTTGGTCAATTTTCTGTTTCCCAGAACTTCATGATTTTAAGAGATGTCATCACAAGGAATATAAATATGTCAGAACCAAACTTTGACGTATAGACGTGAGAAACAGAGCACACGAATGTGTAACAGAGCCACAACCTCCCTTGCTTAGATGACACACAACAAATGGTCTTCTCTGTGGACCTCCATCTGTGGAACGCTGGGGAGAGCTGACTCTGTTTATACTGTGTGCTCAGATAGCAAAAATTGCGTGCACTTTAATCTGAGAACAGCTGAATGATGTGCAGGTAATACAAGCTTTCGAAAGGCCTGACATAGAAGCTTATTCTTTCATCCAGTACTCCACAACAAAATATTCCAATGGATTTTACCAGACCCTGTCAGGTGGAGAAAAAGGAAGGATGGGCAAACATGGCAGGGAGGTTAGAACTAGATGATCTTAAGGTCCTTTCCAACCCTAACTATTATTCTATGACTCTGTGTAAGAATTGGTTTTTTTTCTTTTTGGTCCTTACTATTCTCTTTTTTTATTTCTTATTTTTCAGTCAACCTGACTTCAAAACAGAGTAAGCAGACTTAATCTCACCATGCCTTGGCTATCCCAGGGATTGCAATTGCACTGAGCCCAGAATAGATGTGCATGGAAATTGCACATTTTCAACTGATGGCTGCACAAGATCAGAAGCCGTGGCAATGCTGACACTTTTGGCCTGGAACTTGGCAGGGCTGTGAAAAACTGTGGAGCTGCTGTTGCAAATGGCTTGTTTTCTGACTTTGAGGGGAAGAACTTGTAGTTTCAGATGTACCACTTCTGCAGATCAGTGACAAGGGGGGAGACTTTGGTATCAGTCCACTAGCTTATCTCTCGCAAGCTGAGAGAAGTTAATATAAAGCATTGTAATCTCTTTCACAGCCTCCAGGACTCATAAGAAACCATAAGAAGAAGTTTTTCAAGCTTAAAGTGTTCTATAGGATACTAAATCTTAAGTCTCCTGGAGGCCACTGGGGAAATGAAAAGGTGTAGTTGTCACATTTTGTCAAAGTATAACATCTATATAATAAGCCAGTTAGCTCCCTTTCTTCAGACCCAGCCCAGCTTGACGTACTAGGGCCATGTTCTTTGTTTTCCAGTTTTATTGATATGGGTTGTTTTTTTTTTAATCAAAGCAAAATAAAGCTCACCTTGGGCCAGATCCTCAGATGTTTTAAATTGGTGTTGCTCCACTCTCACTGATGAGACTGATTTATTTCAGCTGGGAACCTAGATCCTGACTTATATTCTCATTCTCTGCTGTCTTTGGTACCTCTGGTCTTTTAGCTTCAATTTCTACACTATTTTCTTTTGTTTAATTGCAGCAAAATTGATAAAAAATGTTATGTTTTTATCCTCAACACTTAGCAAGTGTGCCTTGGTTATAAGCTGGACAAGCAAATGGATGATTGAAAGAGTTTGGTTTGCTTTGCAAATCAGATCTTGGTTTCTACAGAAAGGAAAGAGACTCTATTTAAGATGGAACCTCTGAAGAAGAAGTAAAACCAAGAAAGGACATCCTTACAGCAAATTAAGGTAGGTCACGTGTAACAAGAGATAAGCAGAATAAATGGACAATCAGGGTAAGTAAGGAGACGGCTTTTGTGTTTATGTTGATTTTCAGGACATTTTTGGTAGAACTTTGGAGACAATGAGTGGTGAGGAGATAGGGAAGAGACATAGCAAGTATGAAACCTAACGAAGAAAGAGAAGGGAAAAAATGTTATGACAGAGTGGGGAATAAAGCTCTAAAGGGAAGATGGGCACTTGCACAATAACTTGCTCATTAGTCCTTGGTTTATATTCCCTGCCTCAGAATTGTCACTTCTAATTATCTTTTCACCTTCGGTTATTAACCGCAATCACTGAAAACTAATGATCACCAAACTTGCTTCAAAATACTCACTGCATAGTGCCTGAGATCATAACAGTTTTCTTAATTTGACCATATAAATAGCAATAACTAAGAATTTACATAAAAGAAAAATAGTCATGAGTCTGTGAGTTGAATGTCTTTAACAATTAAAGTTTCTATGGCAAGAAGAAGGTTAACTGCTGGATTCCTTGACACTCACACATGCCTGATATGTTTAGTATCTTAGACACAATTTTCTTTTCCTCACTCCTTTTTTTTTTTTTTTATCCTGTGGAAGCTAAAACTTTATTATAAAATTGAAGATAAGTATATCAGTTTGCTGGATGCTGGCAGAGCAGAATGCAAGCAATGAGAAGATAAGGGAATTTGGTCAAATACAAAAAATACCATGGAACCTAAAACAAATGACATCAGATAAGACCTCCACTGACTTTCTATTAAAAATGTAATAAATAAGGATCACATAAAAAAAATCCCTTTTTTTTTTCTTTTTTTTTATTTTTCCTGACACTTTTTTTTTTGTTATTGTCTCTAGTGCTTCAGAAGTGTATCTGTATTAGCGCTGTTTTCCCATTTATAATAAATAAGTGCAGGTCAGTTTATACTGAAGGTCTGTCAGGTCCAGATTAATGATGAGAATCTTTATATATATTTAATTTATGGACTTAATTATACTTGTGTGGAACAGCCTTATTGGCCTGCTTAGGAACTTAACTGTAGTATTAGTAAGTCAGTGAATCCTGAAATCTTGATCGGCAGTTCTGAGAGCACGTAAAAGGCTGGTGAATTGCATGGAAATTGAGTTAAAATCAGTGCAAATGTTACTGTGATCAGTAGTGAAAATGTCTGGTTTTGAGTGAGTATTCAGCTTCCCAGATGTTCAGAGCTAAGCTCTCACATGGCAGCAGTGCAGCGTGTTGAATTGGTTTGTGGAGCACAGCGTAGCTCTGTTGAAACAGTTCAGCTACATGGACTGGTGTTATTCTTGGCTGTTGGAAAGGTCTGCTGCTTAAGCTGCTGCTTCACCAAGTGGGAAGAGAGGGATTGCTAAAAAAGAGAGGAAAAAGCAGAGTTTCCTCTTGAGGTCTGTTATTCATTCTAAAATCCCTTCCGTTCACTAGAGACCTCCAAAAATACAGTTTGTCTGCAGCATCTGTAGGATGTCACTGGTGATGAGAGACAGCTGAGGATAGCTTTACTGTGGTGCTTTCTTCACCCATCTTGGATATTTTCCTGTACAGATGCAATTATCCCTAGCTGGCAATGTTTGTGGATTTAATGATGTAGACACTGGGAATCAGACCATGAATTGTAAGGAGCATATATTTAATTGACAGCTTGTCCATGACTTTAATGTGTCTAGATCTTGGTATCACCTTGCTCAGGACTCGGGTAAGCTCTACCTCACTGCATAGAACTATAAAAATAATAAAAGATATCCTTATTCATGGCATAGCCTGCTGGAGAGAGGCAGGGGAATTGTGGCTGCTTTTAACAGCAACACTCTCCTCATTTCATTTCCTATGACACCTACAAACAGAAAACGGTCACACTTTCAGTCTGGCAGCACATCAGAAATAAGGCATAGAATGGATAATTTTGGCCTTGAAAGCATCATGGAGTTGTTTTATTTCTAAGGAGGTTTTGGACTCTTTCCATCCAGGAATATTTTAACCTTTCCAGCAGTTTACTGTTCGCATCTACCTGTTTGGCTCAAGCCAGGCTGTCTCGGGCTTCGGCACTGATAAACTTTAAATGACAGGGGAAAATATACTTTACAGGCTGGAAAAGCGACAGTGCTTTTGATGGGAGAGAAATCCCCTTTGGGCTTCATGCTTGCCTGTGGCCTTAGGTGAGGTTTGCTTAGTGGTGTCTGCTAGGTCTCCAGTGGACAATATTCTGTGCCATAAAAAGACTCCATGCATAATATGACGTATATGTTGGCCTCTGCCTTGAAGAAACCCGGATGGGAGCTGTTTATATCCATCTAGGGACAATCTCCAGTAGGAAAGATAGTCCTCTTTGGCTAACAGATATCTATGCCATTTCATTTTATTCCACCTTTCAGTCTTATGGATCTTTTCCTTCTGCCCCCTTTTTTTTAATTCTCTCTCTTTACACTTAACTTCAATGTGGGGACTTTTAAGCATCTGTAGCTTTCTTGGAAAAGGACTGAAAATGATCAGCATTCGTCATATGCTTTAATTAAATTTAATTAAAGAACATTAAACATGATATGTACAAGTGAATAATCAGTGTCAGTATAATTCTTTCTCCTTCATGCTTTAAGTTCTCAGTTCTTAGGCAGAATCAGGTTATAAAAAGTTAAGAGTCAACAGTAAAAATCAAATCTCAGAGAAAACATGTTGGGAAAGGAAAAAAGACAACAGACCCACAAAAATCCAAAGAACCCTTACTCATTTGTGCATTCTACCTGGCACTAGTGATTTTTTCCCTTATGGTACAACACACTGCAGGCTTACAATAGTGCAGGTATTTTCCCAGTGTTAGGCTCAATTTGGGGTGCATGAATGTGCACCTGCATGTGCATCTCCTAGCAGATAAGAGTCAGTAAGAGAGAGAGAAAGTGTGTCACACCCTCTAAATTCAGGTGGCCTCAAGCAGTGCCATATAATCCCAGCCTCAATTAAACTTTCCAAGGTCAGTGGTGTTCCATCAGGTCAGACATAAATAAGTCAGGTGAGAGTCCTAGGGCACTGAAAAGCCATATTTATTCTTTATCCACAGTTCATAGCTATCAAATGAAGCCTAACAGAGAGAGGGAGAGAAGGAGTGTGTGAGAGTGTGGCTCTCAAAGCTGATCCTGGTTTTTATTGTTTTAAAGAAAAACCACAGTTCTCACTCAGCCATACCTTAAAACTGCAGGAAACTTCACTGTGACTCTGGATGTTTCTGGAAGACAAAGGGAGAGATTTTAATTCAATAACATTACTTTCAGTGATTAAGTGCAAGTATCCTATTTGCTCTGAAGATTTTTTTTTCCAAAATTTCTTGAGAGAGTTCTTATCTTTTAAAATTTAGTTCTGTCTATAGCTAAACCTTTACTGTGTGCAGTGTGAGACTGCATAAGACCACAAACCCACCTGAACTCATATATTCAGATTTCATATCCTGAACCAGCCAGTAACAGGCCAATATTGCACAATCTATTGAAGGCTTGTAAACATTTATTTTCATTTTCTCTTGCTTTAGTAAAGCAGAAGAAAGAGTAGGGAGAATAATGATGTATATATCTTAGTCCAAAAGGATTAAGGACTGTGGACTTACATTGGCTTCTCTGGATGTCAGACCCACTAAGAAGAGTTATCACATTCAGAGAAAGTAATTAAGGACAGTTGAGGTCCACTGATTTCTGTACTGTCTGAGGAACTAAGTGAATTTTCTAGGCTGATATGACTAATAACTAAATTAATATATACGTTTTAATAAGCCAACATACCAAAAGTCTACCTTGCTGTGCTGCAGAATATTTTAAAGGTAGAATTTTGACATGCAGCATTAGAGCTTTCTCATCTTTAGGAGAGAAAAAATAAGGGTTGAGGATAATTTTGGGGTGAATTATTAAAAACAAAATTAAAATCCTACTCCTAAACTCTCATTTCTCTATGACCAAAAAAGAAAACAGGGCCCCACAAAATGTGAGTGCAGTCATGTTGTAAAATTGTTTTAAGCAGAAAGTGTAAGTACTTTTTCCTATGAAGGGCTCAGAGATCTGGAGCTGGTTTTGTTATGTTGACCTAACTTGGTTTACACTAGTTTACACAGTCGAGGAACTGATACATTAATGCTGCTGGGAAAGTCTTCTCATACCTTTGATTTGTTTTTTCTTATTTTATCTTTTCATTATGATTAAGATATGGAGATCTATTAAGTATGATAAGGTGTGTGTATATATATATATATTTGTTTTCTATAGACTTTCACTCTCCTGTTGAGAAATAGTTTTGAAAGTGCGATTGAGGAATAACAAACATAAATTTCCAGATATCTTTATGAATGATAGTGCTAGCTTTTATTTAGCGTATATACGGAGATCACATCATTAATTGTTGTGGATATTCAGACAGTGGATACTTATACATATGGTTTTGAATCACTGAACATATACAATTTTTGTAAAGAGTAACTTTTAATCTGAGAAATATTCAAACACATGTATAATCACACATTTATCTTCCTTACAATAACTTACAGACTTCCAATCAGGGAATGGAAAAAATACTAGGTGATTAGCATCTCCAGACGCATAATGACTAGTGTTGATTAGTTAAAGTGAGCCCTTTCCAAACAAAGAAAAGTATTTGTCAAAACTGTTATACAATTTTGGATATATTTGCTTTATTCATCGTCAAGCAGCTGTATTAGTGATTCTGATTCTGAAAATTTTAAGATAAAGATAATGTTAAAAATCATAGGGCATTAGGGAGAGTTTATGGGGGACAAAGTGCCATAGAAAAGTGTTTACAGAAATATCAGTTTTATTTTGTAGGCTTTCATATTAGAAATAATTTTAGCACTTGGTATCTGTTAGCATATGCGTTTAGAGTCCTCTGCTTCTGTGCCTCTGGTTTTAACATCTGTAAGTACAAGTGAAAAGTCTTGACAAATGTTTCTGAAGGTTTTATGTGCTCTTTATCCCGACACTGGATTGCAATCCATGTTATGCCCGTTACAATAATAGAATTGGGATCAGATGACTGGTTCTACAGGTTAGATGTGAAGAAAGGGTGTTACAACAATGTACTGGCTTCCTATTAGATTTTAACCATATACCATGTTTCAGTGAAAGAGCAAGGTGTGTGCTGGGGGGGAGGGAAGGAAGGAAAGTTTATCTGTTTGTTATATCTGCTTCCATCATGTTTCCTCAGCTAGCTCTCAAAAATGTGTCTTAGTAGTGAATACGTTGCATGACTCACTCTTGAAGGAAGGAATTAAAGCAAACCTCAAGCAGTCAATGCCATAAGAAATTTCACCAATAGCTGGAACAAAAGGTGATTAAATGAAACTGAATCCAAGGACACTTTTTCCCTGAGAGGAAAAGATAAAATGCCTCTTTAAGTCTAAGTTGATATAAATGTATACAGGGGTTTTAAATATAACTCCCACCTCACCAAAGCACTCAATCTTAAACATTGGCACGTAGCAAGGCCATGGAAACTCTTTCGGCTGCTGGGTCCCATTCCTCACTTCACAGGCTTTTTGATAATTTACAGTTATCTCCACCATGCTAAAGATACCAATTAAGGGATATGAGCCAAGTGCTTTTTCCAGGTCCAAGTTAGATTAGTTACAACATCCAGAGTTATTAATTGGATAGAAAAGGGGAGGGCATTAAAGAGGGCATTATATAGCTCAACATTTTGTATGCGTCCATGTGTTCTGGTTCTCCATTTATTCAGAGTAAGGACTTGAAGTCAGTGGCTGAAAAGAAGCTCATAAAGTCGCTTTCTGAGAATGCTCCCAGCCCAGATAAGCAGCACTGCAGCAGGCAAATTAAACATCTAAAAAGTCCCAGGGATTCCTCCAGATTCAGTGTGCTGCCGAGGTTCATGTAGGGATTATTCTACTGACCAAGATCTTTGCTTTAGCTTATTCTTTCCTCTGAACCCACCCGCCACCATGGGCAGAAGGGCAGGGTCAGTGTGCACAGCAGAAATTGTTCAATGCATCATCAGCCAGACTTTGCAGCACAACTTTTTGGCTACTTTGATTACACAGTACTCTCTGTAATGGCTGTAGAAAATCAGCCTGTGCCTCTAACCTGCTTTGAGATGCCCTCAGACATAGTGCTCGGTGACAAAAAATATTTATTATTATTTTTGTTATTTCTATAGATTTTTACACATTCAGAGTTCACACTGGGGAAGAAAGTTATGAACCTGTTATCTTTCATGGGTTATATTATTGATCAAAGCCAGTGACAATGTTAAAGTTATATAAATGTTTTGTAGGTCTACAGTGATTCATGACTCTCTGTACAGTAGCAATGTTCCTGATGTTGTTGCACTGTCAGGAGCTAATGTTCTGATTAATGCATATTTTCCTTCCTGTTTTAAGAAATAGCTTATGGCTAAAAATCCTTAGATGTTCTCTGATTTATTGCTTCTTTTTTTCCTTTCCAGCTTCTTATTCCTATATATGTATATGTATAGTATAAATATGTGTATTTGACAATGTCAGCTTTAGAGATATCTCTGATGCAATACTCTTATGAGTTGTCTCTAAAGGCTGGTATTTGTTTTGAAAAATTAATTTTGTCAGGCCATGTCTGTGAATCTATCCTCTGATGGGGGTACACTAGTCAGCATGTGTTGTAGTCAAAACAACACCAAACAAATGTGGCCACATATTGGCTTATAGGGGACAGGGGGAAGGCTGCTTCTACTGTTAAAGCAACATGAAAAGTCAGGGTGATCTATCACAGTTGCAGTATGAACTATCACACAGTACACTCATGCCCTGGCGCTTGTTTCCCAGGCAGTTTGGAAGTGTTTGGGAAGGGAGGGGGTGTGATGGGATACACCTTGGGCTACCTAGCTGAATGGTCTACAGGGAACAACCTCCAGAAGCATGACCTAGCTCTGTCCTTAGGTCTGCTGAGGTCTAAGCACCAGAGCCAGATAACAGAAGGTTGGCTTAAGGTATTTTCCTTGGGTTTTCATAGGGCTGGTTAGGGTAGAGGACAGGCTTGTAAAGTGTTGTCGAGCAATATAACTGCTTTTGTTGTTTACGCTTTTTCCCTGGCCAATAATGTCAGTGGAAATCACTATGCTTCTGCAAAGCAGCGTGTGATTTTTCCTTTGAATTTCCTTATGCATGGAAATCTAAGTGTTTATGGTGATGTCCATGTTGATTTCTTCAGTTTTAAGTCAGCACTGAAGCCAAGAATAGTTATCCCTGTGAATTTTGTTCACAGGTCTCTTTCTTAAGGACAAGACAAATGTATTTCCTCTGATGCAGGGACTACCCACAAATTCAATATGGGTTTTTTCGGGTCTCTTTACTAGAAGTGGAATATTTGCCAGTTAGACCTCTGGTCCCTTAGCCTAAAGTTGCTGAAGGAGCGGTGTGCAGAAGAAAGTACCCACTTTGTTTTTATCTGCCAGGCTGTAAACCACCTACTTGTGTCCTTTTGTGTCTATTGTGAAGCTTGTTAATAGTTGTTACTGCTAATTGCTGTGCTTAGCTTGCTGTGTTCATCTATGGGCAGAAACCAGGGAGATCAAAGAGCAGCATACTCCATAAAGTCTTGCAGTGTTCATTCTACAGCTCTAATTCACCTGCTCATGGCCGAGGTACTACATTGGGGGATGGCACAGAACAGCTGCAAACTGAAGGAGAGAAAAATGGGCAGTATTTCGCTCAGATTTTTGGATTGCTTCAGCTGTAGTTTCAAAATGAAGTGTTTTGCACTGCTTTGATACAGGACAGTGCCTTTGGAGGTTACCCCAAGGCCTCTGTTATCTGAAGCAGCCTATGAGGGATGATAAAATTTATCTTTTCTTAAAAAAACAATTGCATAGAAACACAGGAGTGTACAAAACCTCATGAATCATGAAGCTTCAGTAGATGATTAAAACCCACAAAATGCGCAGTCTGTTCCCTCAAGACTTTAACAAACCAGATCTTTATTGAAGCGATGTAGAAGTTTTAAAAATATACATAGTTCCACCAAATAAGAGTTGAAGGATCAAGAGCCTTTTCAGCATCCAACACATCTGAAATTAGAAGTGCCTTGGAGGTGAAAATGCTCACCTAATCCTATGAAGAGGTTCCAACCTAATGTTACATTGGAAACCCCCTTCTTCCACCTCCCCTTGACTTAGAAGTGGGGGCCCTGACTGGCATTATTATGAACATTTCAAAGGGTTGTAGATACTCCCAACCACAAAAAGGCCTCCCTGAGGCCTTGCTTCAGACTTAATTTTGGGTTCTGACATGAGACACACCAATATTAAGCTGCAATGTCCATGTGCAGTCTTTTAAGGGAAAAATGATTGCAAAGGCACTTTTTCAGCTGGAGGTGGCCTTGGCACCATCAATGATTTGGGTAGGTTCTAACCTGGAACCAGGTTCTATAACATAGAATATGCTTTTTAGTATTTTGTGCTTAAATGATTTTAGGTTGATGATAATAATAGCCGTGCCACCAGCTTTGGCACTGTTACAGACTCAGTAGAGTTTAAATGATACTTCTGCTCAGTTCTTCAGCAGTCTCACTAATTCTTATAAGAAAGACTTCATTTTATGTTGCTGGGCAAAATACATTAAGAACCCAAATTTGGTGTCTCCCAGGGGTCTGTCTTGCTTTAAAGTATTCACCAGATCTCTGGCACATTATTATGGGTCGCCTGCTTGTGTAAACTGTAGATTTTTGTTTCTGCTCCTGTCTGTTGATATAAAATTACCAGCTGATGTTTACCCACAGACATAGGAATAAGAGTATTATTAACCATTCCTATATATTTTGTGTCATTATGACTGTAAGGGCTTGTCTGAATAATAAAGATTCCCTTGAGTGGGACTCACTAGGGTAAATGACTGTTTAATAAAGACAGATAATGTAGATGAATCATTTTGACTACTTAGAGGAGCAATTGTGCTAAAACTCCTAACTTGCACAAAGTCCTCTGAACACATTAAGGGGTCAAATCCTGCCCCTTGAAATTGTTGTAGAATTGCTGCTGAGTGGAAGAGGACTGAGGTCTCACTTTAGGAACAGGGACATATTTTTAGGAATGTGAATTTGATTCATTTACATGGGTGAAACTTAACTGCTATCATTTCTTAAACCCTAAGACTGTAAATAGTATAAAAACATGCCTACATAAATGTCTATATTCCATCTTTCTACATTGAAATATATGTTTAAAATAGATTTCTGCTAAATTATATGGCTCAGTTTTCTGTCTCCCCCATGGTGTGATACTTCATGCTACACTGAAAGAATAAGAATATGAGTTTATTAAGTTTACTCAGAAAACTATTCAGTCATCTGTATGAGCTCTTGGAGCTATGTCAACATTTTGTTGAAAGATATCCGAGATTATTTGATGTTTACTTTTTTAAGTACAGTATTTGTGAGTAAAAGTGCACAAGAACATTTTATTACATTTTAAATGTAATTCCTGATCCCAGGGTGCTGTCTATATAAATCTGAACAAACCTACGAAATCACTATCTATATTAGATCAGCAAATCCTCTCAGTCCCAGAACTGGTCAATGTGTTAAGAATAGGAGGCAAAAGTGAAATTCCTTGGTAATAAAACTTCTGAGCCTTGACAACTGTGAGGTAATGTCATTTCTTGCAGCATTGCCTAGACCTTTCAAAGTACACCACTCTTTGTTATATGCCTTTCCTGTGCTCCTAAACCTTTACTTCTAAAGTGCACATCTCACAGGTAACTAGTATATGATGTACTTTTCAATCAACCTCCTAATTCACTCAATGTAGCATGAGTTGTAGATAAACCAGGAAGATGTGAAATGCAGAATAAAAGGTTTAGGTTGTATGATACCACTCACCTGTTCTAAATCTTTTGCTATCTGTGGGAAAAAATAAAGAAAGAGTTCTCCTTCAGGATAATTCAGGTGGCCCAGCTCTTCCCCCAAGCAGCGATGACATGAGCTCTCAGCATTACTGCAAGGTCCTGCCCGAGTCTTCTTTCCTAAAGGTGAAGCACAGAGTGAATCAGATCTCATCTGGAAAGTAAAATAAGGAGATTCACAAGGGCCTGTCTCCTAATTACCAGATTTCCTATAACTTGTGTGTAAATTCCCTAAACTGAAGAACCTAAATTCAGCATTAAAATTTGTGTTGTGTTTTGAAAACAGATTCAGCCTTTTGTGGAGTAATTGTTGGCTGCTGCTGTTATTATTTATGCTTGTACATGCACACTGAGGTACGCTTGCCTCTACTGGCACTGTGGATGTATTTAAATTTACTCTGATCAAGGCAAAATACCCTTCTGAGAAGCCCAGGTTCAGCATCACACTAATAAATTATGTGACTATTGGACAAGAGCTGTTCTCCATCTGGCAAGCCCAGAGCATGGGCTTGAGTAGGATTTCAGTTGTGTGCAGTAATCCCTGTGGATTTACCCAAAAGTTTTTGAGGGGCCCCAGTACATGAGATGGCAAAATATATAGTCCCATCTCTAAAAATACATGTTCCATAGTTAACAATCATAGAGTTCATGGAAGTATTTAAAGATAAAGGAAAGGGGCAGCTAGTGATTATATACAGACATTTTGCATTTTTATTTCTTTCTGGCCTTGGATCAGGCTAATCTTTACTAGAAAAGGTAGAGTATGGCCAATATGGAAACATTTGTGTTATGCAAATTCCTCTGAAGTGGTTGAATGAAAGGTAACTGATAGTATTTTGGAGCTTTTCCATGTAGAGTGAATCAACAGTTTCCAGCAAGTCAGTCTAGCAAAAAATCTGTGTGGTTCCTTTTGGTGCATGCACAGCTGTGAACTTCTGTGTTGACTGCTTTCAGCTGAAACCAAAAATAGTTTTAAAAATATAAAGAGTATTTAGACATTAGAGGTACTGAGAAATCTAAAAGATAAGCTGACTTCATCCTCAGATTTCTAGTCCAAATTTCCAGCAAGCTTGGCTGGGGTAGGTTTTCCTCCCTCTCTCCAGTAGTCCCATATTACTCACCTTGATGTCCACAGGGAGAAATATGAGTGTGTTTTGGAGCAGCTTGATCCTCTCCATAGAGAGGAGTAGGAAAGAAGCTCATCAAATTGCTTGGGTGGAAGGGACTTTCATAGCTCATCTAGTTCAACACCCCTGCAATGAGCAGGGACATCTTGAACTAGATCAGGTTGCCCAGAGCCACATCCAGCCTGAATGTCTCCAGCGATGGCGCATCCATCACCTCTCTGGGAAAACTGTTCCAGTATATAAACCTAGGGCAGAACAGTGCTCTTTGCTGTGTGATCCATGAGACCAGTTTCAGGATAAGACTCCAGTCCTTAGACATCAGAAACTTCCCAATCTGCTCTGTCAGAAACAGGTGATGACGAAGCTTTATGACGGTCGTCAGCACTGGGTACTGCAGAGCCCTAGAACACCAGCCAAACTCTTAAAAAGCCAGCTCTGAAGTGCTATGGACAACAGATGAGAAGGCCTAAGGAAAACTATTTGGCAGGATTTGTTCTTATTTCAAAAAGTTGTAGTGTTTCACTTCTGGAGGAGCTTGCTGCTCTTTGGAACTGGTATTCATGGGATTAACATTTCATACCTATAACATTGAAACAAATAGGAAACAAGATTTCAGGAGAAATAAAAATGCAGTTATCCAAAAAGTAGCATGATGATTTTCTTCCTAAACGTAAGCTTGGCTCAGTCAGGAATCCTTATAATTTAATTGGTGACCCTTCTCTGTAAAATATTTTACTTGTGTAGATCACATTAATTTGTAATCATGGTGAAATGCTCTCTACTACTGCTGCTGCCTCTGATTCATTGGTGACCTGTACAAGGAGGCAACACATGCTTATTGTTAAAAAAAGAATAAAGAACAGAAGGATCATCTATTGCTTAGATGAAAGACAGAGACAAAATAACCAATCTGTAATGCAGATTTATTAATAGTCGTTCACTGGTTTTCACTGAAATACTCTTCACGTAACCTTGACTTTATTAAGTAGTCCTTAAGGTGCATTTTGAAGACAGATAATGAGTTTGGGGAATAGTCTTATCTACATCAAGCTAATCTTTAACAGCTTGGAAGGGAACTCACAGAAACTTTTCCACTTTAAGTGACATAGCCATGTTCAAATCAAGCCTTTTAAAATGTCATTTCAATAGGAAGAGTTTACAGGCATTTTTAATAGCTATACTTCATAAAGGAATATGATTTAAACAAAGGCAATAGAAAAAGTTATTGAATTTTTAATAGTATTAATGGGGCTGGAGAGAAGTGGCTTTGGAGAAGCAGGAATGCTGCTACAGTGGAGTAGCACTTAGTTTCTTGGTTAATAAAGACAAGGCAGCTCTTCCTTGGAAAATTGCTTATTTCACAGTGTCTGTCTCTTTAAAAGGGAAGGCTGGGGTGAAGGCAGGGGTTTTGAGTGGTATTTCGATGCTGAGCCTGCACATGCCACATCATCCAGCTTCCACAGGCAGAAGTTAGCAATAGCCTCCTGACCCTTTGTCGATGTCAAGGCGGGTTGTGTGCGTGAGTGAGAAAGGGATGGGGAGGGAAGAACAAGAAGGAACTCAAAAGAAAACAAACCGGGAGTCACTATTTTAATGAGAACTCAGATTTAATCCATCTGCACTTTCCACTCAGTTTCCAGCATGTCCTTGAAAATAATTTCACTCTTTCTGCATTGTATGTAAAACCACAGACATGGTTGTGTGCCTAGAGCCACACACCAGTCTTTCCCTCCAGCTCATATAGAAGCTGCTTGCACTGTGGGCTGAATTTTAACCTGCTTGTACAGACAGATAAATTGCATGAACCCTCTTCTGCTGATTCCAGTTGGTTTAGCTCATTTTGTTTTGCTTGCTTTATTGTTTGGGCATCGAATGCCCCAGCTCTCCCCAGTGCACACACATTTGGTTTCTGACTAATGCGAGGCCTCCGTCAGACAGACAGCATTTGTCATTTAAAATCCAGTGTGTCTTAGAGTCAGGTCGTGACTCAGATACCACAAACTGTATACAGAATAGACCACAAATTCCTCCAGTAAGATTGAACAAGGCTTTCCGAGAAGCCACTTCCCCCGCTGGTTATATCCTAACCCTGACTGACAGGTAGCAAATAACAGTGATTCTCAAGTGGCATTTTTTTTTCCAACTACTTTTTGTTAAAATCTTTGTCTGCTGTATTCATGGCTGTTTAAAATCCTGGCCTTTCCTGTGCATAAAGAACAGTGCTTTTGGGTAGAGAGGTAGCAATTTTGGTTGGTTACAAACACTGGCATTGATTGACTTTAAGCTCTGAGGGTTTTGAGCAGACACAGATTTGAGCCAGGACAAAACTCAGCCTGAGCTGTTTGGGTTCCCTTAAGCCGCAGCTCTTACGTGCTTTATGCACCCATAAATTGGCCAGGATTCGCTCGAATGGTTCCTGAACTTTCCCAAAACATTTTGATGAACCTGCTAAGGGCTGAAGAGGGTAACAAAGGGATGGAGGGTTACAAGGAAACCTGAAACCAGGTAAACTTCCCAGGCTGAGTGTTTCCTCAAGCTGGAGACCTTCATTTGAAACAGAATTGGAGTTAACAAATATGTTAACAAACCTCACACATCTGCTAACCAGTAGTAAAACCCAGCTCAATTTATTACTGAATACAACACCTTGGCATAAGTCCTCAGTATCATTTTGGAAGTGGATGGGGAACAAGTCATGATCTTAAATCCTAGCAGGAAAATGGAGTCACGAGAATCACGTGAAGTGCAGCCCTTTGATTTAACTTCTGTTTTTCTTTCTTTCTATCTTTCTTTTTAATGAAACAAGAGAATTCATCTGCCAACACTATTCTGTGCTCTTTTGTCAATAGAAAAGTTGTTTTGCTAATGGTTATCTGTCTGCAAGTCCTTGACCTGCTTGTAAACACATTTCTGCAGGAAAACCCCAGGCCATGGCCTCAAGCATTTACGTCAACAAGAAAAGATAAAGTGACCAAAACTTAACCTGATCTGGCCTGGAGTGCCCTCTACTGCCCCTTGACCAAATACTTCCCTAATCTGTGTCCTTCTGAAAGGAACAGATTGTTGTGTAAGAAGTATTACCTGGAATTAAATCAATTTTGGGAGCCTGACTTCCTCCTTTTCCTCTGCCCATATTAAAGTCTATTGAATCGCTGGAGGTTAAGGAGCAAGGTCTGGGTGGGTTTTGCTGGAAGAGCAGGAGCTTTTCCCCCCCATATCGTTCCCTTTGTCCCTACTCCAGGCATCTGTCACCTGAGGACAGCTCAATGGGGCAGCCCTGTCCGCAGTCCGTCATGCCACGTTAAACACGCCACCTTCCAAGCCGTGTAACAAATGCAGGCAAAACTGAACTCTCTGATCAAGTTACTTTTAAAAGCCATTTGCTGATCCCCCGGGATTTGTTCTGGATTCACACAGCACAAGCAGATGGTTTGATACAACCAGGATTCAGAGAGCTGCTAAATTAGGAGCAAGATCCCAAATTGCGGTGGGATGCTCTAAGATCATCCACCAATTCGGTGGTGGTGGGCTCAAGGGAGAAAGCTAAGGCAGAGAGCCACTATGGTGTGATGGAATGAGCATTCCTGGTTTGGCTGCTGCATCTGCTCATGGAGGCTGGGGTAAAAACAGGCTGTAAGCAAAGATGATTCAGGGGGAGAAATGACACCAAATTGTTCTTGGAAGGAAGGAGTATGTATGCATACTTTTTTTTTTTTGTAAGAGCTTGGCTAGAAATGTCAAGGTGTTTACTAGAAGAGAAATGCACACTGTGGAAAATACTATGTTAGGTGCATAAATGAGAAAAGGGGAAAGCACAAGACAGCTTTAGAGATAAAATGGCACATTCCAATTGCGGTTCACAATGGAAGCACTCTGTTTGCACCCTGCTTAAACCCCTCCAAGGCCACTGCATTAGGAAGTTGTATGACTGATCAAAAATCTGCTGGGTCACATCCCTCCAGGGCAGTGATTTTTCCTTCTCTTTAATTCACCCACAGGTTGCTGGGACTGGTGCCACTATGGTGGGCTAGCTGCTTTGGCCAGGGTGGTTGCACTGAATATCTCCAGAGTCACTGTGTGATTTAGAAGTAGGGCAAGAAAATTGTATTGACTGCAAAAATCCTTCAGGTTTGTTTCCAGCTTGATTATTTCCTTAGGATACAGCTGGTTTATAGTCTTCATTTGTGCATTTAGCATTGTTTATCCATGCAAAGCACTTTTAGCTCCAGCTTCGCATAGTGGGATTAATTCCCAAACTTTAATCTAAACTGGATGAAAACTTTCAATGTTGGCTTACAGGAAGTATCATTTCAGATTTCCTGACAGAAAAGCAAACTTTGGGGAACAAAGTAGATTTTTTTTTTTCTAGACCCTAATTCTAGAAAAGGGTCTATTTAGGAAAAAATGATTTCTGTTTCCTCTCCCCTCAGCAGAAAATCATTCGAAGAGCAAACTTTTCATCTCCCAAATTGAAAATGTAAATTTTAACCTCACTCAATAATTCAAAATTATTCTTCTTTTTCCCCCTCCCCCCTTATATTTCTTTATTTCCATGCTCCCAAAATTCAGTAGGACTTTGAAGACAAACGCAGATCTGGTGGGCACCGTTTCAGATTGGAAAGGTTCATTTTATGGCGAAGAGAACTTGTCTTCCTTCTAAAGTACGAAGCTATTTAATTGAAGAAGGGCTGGCTGAATCTGTTCAGTATTCTCAGCTACTTTCCAAACCAAACTTCTGAATACATGTTAGTTATTCTGATTAAGTCATACTCCTGAACTCCCTCCAGGCTCTGCACTGGAAATGATATTTATACAGCACTAATAGAGAAAACTTGGTGAGTTTCAAAAAATAATTCCCAAGAAAACCAAAGTTGTGTTCAGCAGATATAAAAGGGAAATTTTCAGGGAAGTCTGACTCTCAGTCCTTTCTAGCTAAAGAAGGCCAGCTTCAATTCTTCACCCCTCAATATTGCAAGGAAGGAAGCTCTGAAAGCACTAAGTGACCCATTTCAGTGTTGTTTGTGCTCGTAATCAAAATATATGGTTTTTCTTTTACCAAAGTTGCTAAAATTAATTGCCGTTCAAATTTCAAAAGGACTTTTTGTAATGAGGCATTTTATCTGTTTTAAATTTATGAAAAATATCCTGACCTGAAAGTCTCAATCTGGGACTAAGGCACTTTTTGATACTTCAAACCATTTATTAGATGGGACACCTTAGGCTCCAGTAACTATCAACCTAAAGTGAATACTTGTTATGGCTTAGAACAGGGTTAGCTGTTAGTAACGGCAGTGCCTAGATTCTTCAGTTGAGATCAGCATAGTTTATAGTATAAAATGTATTTTGTATATGGGCGTTGGATAAGAGAAAGGACACACTTTTATTTGCACGTTTATGTGTTTCTTAAACTGACCAGTCCATCACTTTATCCATAAACATTCCTGATGGTGTGATTTGGTGAGCTATTAGAAGTAGTAACCCTGTAAGCAAGAAACTGTGCGTGACTTTTTCATACAGGCTAGCACACTCATATATATCTGTGTGTCAATATATACTGGCTGACATAACAAATATTTTTGTTTTTAGAAAAAGAGAATTTTCCTTAGGGACTTTAAATAGATTCAGAGGATATTCCAAGGTATCAGACTGTATTTCACTGTGATATTCATATCGTCAATAGTGGGACCTTTCTGTGAAAAACGGGACTTTTCCTGTAAACATAATAATATTTCTGGATGGTGAAATATACAGTAAATGTTAAACAAGAAAAGAACTAAATTGCAGACTATTCCCTGGTCAGCAAAAGCTGCCCATTATTTTTCAGTTTGCTGAATCTGTAGTTTTTAACACTTTTTTTTAAACTGTGACTTTTCAGATTCATGAAGGTAGCATAGGTAATCTTCATATTTATAAGGACACACTGTCAACTTGCTTTCTATAATTTATAAACCCTTTTTTTCCCCCTTTATTATTCCCTTTCCCTGTTGGAAGCCTGAAAGTGGCATTTTTCCTTTATAGAGCTGGGAAAAAAACTTGCTGTTTTTACTCTGGGAGATGATTTCTCAGAAATAAGCTATCTGTGCTTCATGCAAAGGGGTAGTAGTATCCTACTTGGCTTAGTAGAGCTGGAATTAGGGCTGTAAGGTCTGTTTTGCAAATGTTTGCATGCTTCAGCTTTTCAAGTTGCAACCTGCAGTTTGGTTTGGTGAGGGATTTGTCAATATGTTACAAGCCTTAAATGTCTTTTTTTGACATGAGCTGGATGAATATTTGCTGCTTTGACTGGACTCTTGCCTTTATCCATCCTGACTGACCTCTTCTCCCCATTGCTGCCTTCTAAATGGCTCTCCCATTCCCATCTCCTGGCATTGTAAGAATATATGTTATTCTTCTGTCCCCACAAAGACGGACAGGCAAGGACAGACACCACTTATTCTGAAATGAAATGCAAGTAGCTTGATAGCTACTTCCCCTTTGTAATTTTACTGAATTACTTTTCAGTGGGGTTTATAAAAGTAAATATTTCCAGGCATTTAGGTTAACCTTGCTGCTGGGCTGATGTAAGTGGACAGAAACATATCTATGTTCTCAGAATTGGTCCCAGAATTTGCAAGAGGCCAAGTTTGCTTTCACAAGTAATTCACAGTGTTGATACTGATTTATAAAGCACAATGAAATTTAGTGACTAGGTACTTTAAATACTATCTCTTGGGCATGCTAGTCACTATTATGGCAGATAGAATCTGTTTGGAATTACTTTTAATGGTTGTTTGAATTTAAAAAGCTGGTAAGGATTGATTCAAATTGAAGGTCATGAACTCCTTTACCCATTTCCCCTTATTGCCTCAACAAGGGTCCTATTTCATGATCTTTTGGCCATGATGCAACTCATCTGTTTAGTTGAGAAGGTGCTGATATGAGTAATTAAGCTAAAACGGCATTGGGGAAGAACCTGTTAATATTTAGTAACGTATCGTTGACTCTGTCCATCCGTCTGCCAGTCTCTCCCACATAAGTTTTGAACTTGCTGGTTAGTTTCAGCAAGACTTGGCACAGGAATAGAGGTATTTATTAGCATTATGATACTAAATGCCTTTGGAGAACTGGCAGCTGGTGGAGGGGAGAGTTTTCCTGCTGAAAGGAAAAACAGCTCGGGCAGTGCAGACATACAGATCAGCCTGTTTACAGGTCAAACCAGCCATAGTGCTTTTGGCCCTTTGCTGAGCCCCTGAACCACTTACGTGCCACTGAAGTTCTTTTACATGGATGGATTTGTTTTGGTAATATCCTAAGGAAGTAATATGACTGTGGAGTCTATTACTTGTGATATTACTTTAAGTTGCCCTGCACTGGGAGAACTGTGAAACCTGGGGTTAAATCACTTCAGAAAAGAAGATCTGCGTGAGTAGTAATCTAAACACTTTTTTTGGCTTGATATGCTCAGGCTCTACCATGAACTCTCCTTCAGGATTACAGCAGATCCTGACCCTGTTGACCTAGTATCAACCCTTTCCTTTAAGCTGTACACAGCAGAGAAGGAGGAGGATAGATACTGAGAATGGCTTAGAGGCTTAGATGCAGTAGGCTCTGAGTATCAGCACTAGTTCAAAGGATCAAAGGGGGTCTGTGACTTTCTAGCCATGCTAATTAATGAGAAAAGTGGTATTTGGTCTTCATTATGGACTTTAAGAAAGAAAAAAGAGAGAAGTCAAGTGTTTTGTCCTGTGGAAAAGGACTGAACAAGGCTGGTGAAAGTAATGGAGCCGTCTCCATTAGGCTTTCAGCGGCATTTCAAGAGCATGGAGCCACTTATGGAGTCACGCTTAGGCAGCACTTTCTTAAAAGTTAAATGTCTGATAAATGCTGGTACTGCCTGATCTGAATTCCTAATATGCTTTTAGATAGAGCAGGTCCTTGCAAAGGTCTTCAGTACTCATAGCGTAGAAGAATTCTTTCAGTAAAGGACTCTTTGGTTTTCCCCTGTACCCCTCACTTTGGATATGGGCTCAAGCCCCGCCGAGCTGATTCTGTCTCTCACTAAGTGAAGCCTAACTCCACAGTGTTAAATATCTGTGGGTTGCTACAGAGGTTAATAGGAGGTCAATGACTAGGGCTCAGATCAGCAGCATGAGCATCAACCTGGGGACCAAAGTGCTGATGGGCAGAGGGAGCAATAAGAGCATTTTAGGAACATTCCCGCATTATATGTTTTATCAGCTCTGAAAATGGGGAACATAAAGCTCTCTCCTGAATCCTAAACAATCCCTTCTAATCTCTGATCCTTTTTTTTTTTTTTTTTAACTCATTCAGATACTGCTTAAATTTGAAAGGCAATCGCTTGTTACAGGAGGCTTTATGTTTACCCACAGGGACATGCTCTGATAATGGGTTCACATGCTTATTGCCCACTTGCCTTTGCACCTGTCTCCATATGTATATCTATACCTACCTGTATGATATGTCCTAATATATGTGTCAGATCTATAAAGATTGTAAAGCAGTAATTCATCTCTTAGTTGTGTAACCATGCTTTTATACTAGCAATGTGCATGAATTTGGAATGGTTATGTATACCTAAGAATAATCAGGTTTTAACTAAACAACAAATCATGGAAAACATATACTTTCTGTGGAAATACTTGGTTTTACTCGACAACTGAGATTATTTTTTTTATTGGCTTCCTGGGTTTTCCAAAAACCTGCATTTTGCTAAGGTGTGAAGTGTTCAAGAGAGGAAAGCCTGATAGTGACTTTAAGATTATATTTTACTATAAGTTTCCAGTGCATGTGACTTCATGCATGCAAGTGTATGTCAAGAGTCTGTATTTGTGGAAGTGGTGCTTGACGGGCTTATGCGTTGATGTGAGTATGTTCATTTTAAACAATGATAATGGTATAGACCAATATTGCTAAGGGTATGACTTTTATTGTGGCTTCACTGTAGAACATGACAGCATGTATGATCATTGGGTATTCAAACAGTGAAATGTGGGAAGCTATTTTTCCGTATATGGTCCCAGGGCAAGGGGTTGATCTTATGCATAAAAGCTGCCACATATGCTCTTAGTACAGTTTCTAATTGGGGAGCCAGGAAAGAATTGAACTTTGGAAATTGTTATGGGTCCATTCCTTTCGAAAAAAAAAAAAAAAGGAAATAAAGGAAATAATCACTTTGACCTTGAACTCCAAAAGGCCCCCAAATCACTGATTTTACTCTTTAAGCTCCTTAACAAGCATGGGGATTAGAGATGAGCTCTGTAGAATGGATCATATTAGATATAAATGATAATGGACAATAGAAATTCATCTATGAGCTCAGCACAGGCATCCTGTGCAAATTCCACTTCCCCAGGATATATAATACTGTAACACGGTATCACTATATATATTGCTGATAACAATATGACTTCATCAGTTGGGAAGAGACAGAAGCAAACTCAATAGCAGCAGGACAAATGCAACTTTCAGAGATGTCCAATCCTGTTCTAATCCGAGTCTGTTTAAATAACCACAACCAGGTATATAAAAAAAGGTCAAACTTAATCACTGCCCTACCTCTTGTAATGAATAAATCATCTGTTTAGCTATTTATTTCAAGTATGAGAAAATCAGCCTCCCTGAAAAAGAAATCAAACTTATGAGAGGAATAAACAGGCTATAGACTGAAGCTGCACATTTCAGTGGCCTTCCATCTGTCCACAGCTAAACAAGGAAGGATGCTGCTGTCACTTTAGAAAAACCTTCTTTGGTGGTTTTGTTTTCACAGATTTTTTTCTTTCCCCTTTCTTTTTCTCTCTCCTCCCCCAACAAAAGCTAAAAAAGCCCCACATCAAACTGAAAAGAGGGGGAATCTCATCATAACTTGATATGAGAATGTGTTATTATGTTTTCAGGAGAAAAGGAAAGAACTGAAGAAAACACCCCTATCAAGACAGGAGCTAATATGACTGAAATAATTGGTCGTTTGGGTTTGATACATGTAACCCACTCAACGAGCAGTTTTGCCCCTCCTGCTCCCCACTGGGAATATACTGAATTCTTATGCAGATCTTTAAAATAATTTCCCTTTTGAAAACCTGGTGAAAAAAATAATCATTTTGTCCTTTAAAAGGTACTTCTTGTTAATCTTTGTGTTGATATAGAGGGATGAATGATGGGGTTAGACAGGCTACTGCCTGCCATGAAAACTCGTAAGAAATGATGTTGCACAATCCTTTCCCTCCTCTGTTCCTCAAAAATTGCTATTTTATTTCACTTTTCCCCATTTCAGTCTGTGTGGCCTGGCAGACCTACTGGAACCAAGCCTAGAATAATATTGTCTCAGTTAGCTGATAGGTGTGAGGGCACCTGCAGGCAGATAAAATGTGTTTGAATCAGAATTTGCTGTGTAAAACTCAAAAGAGTCCTGATTTCAGGACACTCTCCAATTTCTCCTGAAAGACTTGGAAAGCAGGGAAGCAAAATTAAAAAGAAAATCAACTCTGTGCTTTTTCATTAGTTCTGGCAGCTTCCCCTAGAAACACACCCATGCTCAGCAGTATCATTCTTTATTTAGCTCTGAACAGACTGAAGGACCTTAGTGAATTCTTTCTCCCTCCTCCTTTTCGGATAATAGCAATGATGCTGCCACATATTTTGCAAAGTGCTCTTTTCTGGAGCTGAGATTGAGTTACATCCAATGTGATAGACCCCACTGGCAGCCGTGTGTTCTTAGCGGAGACATTCCATTACCATGCCAAGTTATTTTTAATTCTATCTAGATCTTTTTATTTTTTTTCCTAAAACCAGTGCATAAAAGAAAGCTATCGAATTGCTCAATCAATGTTAGTTTATTATTGCTTACCCAAGGGTTTAATAAACCTATCCCAATCCTGGACATAGCTTTAAATATTTCATTGACTGTAACAAAGCAGATTTTTCCTATCAGACCAAAGTAGCTCTATAAACTATAATTAAGCACTAATTACGAGCTCTACTGGTCAGATAACAGAAGGCAAGGTCCATTGTGTGACTGGCAGAACCAGCAATTAAAGGAGATTATTGTTGTCAGAAATAGAATAAAACAAACAAAGAAAAAGATTGAGAGGAAGGGAAGATTTGCAATTGACCTGAGTAAACTTCATGTCGTTTGTGGGTTTGGGAGATGATGACATCATGAACACAAAAAACCCCTAAGATATGATGATATAGAACAGATGTAATGAGTTGTTCTGGAAAATTTAGTTTACTGGATAACAGGCTGTAGAGTCAGGTTCTTTTTGGCTCCACTCTCATACATTGAAAGCAAACACCTTAAAGTCCAAACCAGAAGTTGTATGTTTAGAACAAAAATATTTTCAAGGAAAATATTGTCAGTACTTTTTTACTTATTCTTATAAAGCATTCAAAGCCAGAGAAGGCTGCATTGCTCATGGGCTTAAGAACTAGAAAATGGAATTGAAATAGAATGAAGAATAGATTGACTCCCCAGGAAAGGGGAAAAAGACCCTCTGCAACAGGTGAAAAGGAAGTGTGGTTTTATACATTTGTTCCATTTTAACGTGACTGGCTTCTTTTCACTTGCACCATTTTTACAGTGGCTTAACTTGATTGGCTCCAGTGGAGTTTTCAATTATGCGAGATACCACTGAAGTGTTATTAGCAGCCTGCTTGAATTTCTCTTGAAAGTCTGAAACTGTTTCTGAGCTAACAATATACTCTTCCCCTTCTCCCCCTTTGAAATAAAACGTTCACTCTGCAAGAAAACCTTGATGTCCTGTTGAAACAGAATGCTCAAACGCCAAAATGATTTGACTTTTCACATACCAATTTTAAATTTCCATGGAAAATAGAGTTTCCAGTTACCTCTAGTGATTGGTATGCTAGTCACAGTTCATATATTCCTAGACCTGATACAGACATCCAAGAGAGCCAAAAGTCCTTACACACACACAAGCACGTTACAGCTTCCTGGAACACTGTTTAGGCTTTCAGGTGATGGCTGGGAATGAGGCCAATATCAGAAGGTAAAGGGCAAAAGAAAGCCATGGAAATGAAACTGACAACGTTTCTTAGTAGCAGGCAGGTGCTTCTCTCCCTGACTTGTGATAGTGCCTAAAACTCTCAGTACTGCTCTCTTGTATTATTTTTTTTTTAAAGCAATTTGCATCTTTTGAAGGAAAAAAAAGAAAGGATTAATAAATTTCAAATGTTCCTGGTGCTTCTGTGCCAACTGGCACTGGAGGGGGCCTGTAACCTTGCCCAACTGCACTATATATAATTATTAATTAGAAAGCAACCTGGGAAGCAAGGATCCTCTCCCCCAGCATAAACCAGAGGAACTCTACTGAATTCACGGTAGGAAAGAAAATTGGTTTTCCTAGGTCACACTTGGGAGCTAAAACTTTTATTTTACTTTGACTAGTGGCTCACTCTCCAGAGTGGAATTATGGGAATTAATTGGAATAACTTGGGTGCTCATTTTATAAATCAGCTGGCAGAACTCCTGCTGTAATTAATGGGTCCGACTGGCAATTTTCCACAGATACACACCCATTTCCCAGTGATTTCCACCACGCACACATGCATTTTGCAGGAGCTCAACTTGCAGAGGGACATATTTAAGAGTTTATAACTGTCCCAATGACAGCAAGTTCTAATTTAAAACTCCTGTGTAATACTTGTTAGGAAGTTTTAATATCAAAAGGGCAGCCAAGGTCTTCCATGAGAAATTTCTAGACAGTGAAAGAAACTAATCCTTTTTAGTGATGTTTGGCTTCTCCTCTGCAGTAGCTGATCTCTGATTTCATATTTTATATCCATGGTTTGTTAATGAAATTTTCTCCTTTAAAGAGTAACCAGGCGGATAGGAAAAAAATAGCTGATACTTTGCAGTAAACGATTGAAGTGAAATTCAAGTAGCAGCCTGAGGCTCACAGTATGTAAAACCAACTACCAAAGTTTAGGGGGGGGTTTAATCTATTTTTCCTTCTCGGGGGACCTCTGCTGTATTAAATTCTTTGGTTGAAGAGAAGCAGCCAAGTTGGCATTAGAACTGCCTTGGCAATTTGCATCTTTTGAGAAGGGATTAGCAAATTTAAAGTGTTCCTGGTGCCCATGTGCCAGTTGGCACTGGCAGGGGTCTGTAACCTCACCCATTTCCACCGTTGCCTGCCATAGGTCTACTTGAAAGGTGTTACAGGCTTCCAAGAGAAAGAGAACAGGAAATTAAGCATCAGGAGAATTTTAATGGCCGCATGTGGTGGCATCACTGCAGTTTCTGATGCACACAAGGAAGACAGGTTTGCCCCAAGCTTGTCTCTGGTTGTGTTGTTCAGGCTTTTCTCACCTGGTACCCAAGTTTGTGAAGTTTTAATAGGGCTTTGAAATGCCCTGATATACATGAGGCATCTGGTAATATTTTTTTAATATCAGCCAGTAAAGCTGTCTTGCCATTGAAGATCTTCAGCTCCTTAAGATGAGGGTACAGGGGGAAGACACCAGACTGTGATAGTTGTATCCAAAATCAAATTCAGGGCCTCCACTCTGCCCAGAAGGATGGGCAACTCAGGACAGAATAAGCCCTTCTCTGGACCCTATTGGGAAATAATGGTCCAACTTCATGTATCAGGTGTGACACTGGGAGCTTATGTTGTAAATGAAAATTTGATGAGTGTTTGCTTGCCTCCTCCCCATGCAAAGTTTATATTTCCTATGTACATTGTCTGATATTATGTGCCTGTAAAGCTGCAGTTATTTGTATATTTTTTTTTTTTTAATAAAAGGCCACCTGTTTGCTTTACTTTTAATGTTTCTGAAATATTTGAAGCTGTATAAAACTCTGGATACTTCTGTTGGAATAAATATGATGGGCCAAATCCAGCCCATACTGCTCACACCAGATTTCTTATATGAGCTGGGACCTTGATAACGTGTGCAGAGTAAATAGGATTGGATGCCAAATAACTGTAGCAAATATTGTTTTCTACCTCCCAAGACTTCTCTGTTTGATTTGCCTAGGCTGCCTGCTGTCTGAGGTGTGTGAGGGAGGGAGCAAAGGTAAAGGAAGCTCCTGCTGCAAGGTAGTCTTGAAAGACCTCTTTGTCTTCCATTCTGAAGTAAAAAAATTGTGCCAAGAACTTCATTCAGCCTGCTCATTTGGATAAAACTAGATGCCCTGGTGTCAAGTGAATAGGAAGCAATGGGAGGTCAACATGTCTCAGTGCCACAGGAGAAGGGAGTGGTTAGAGCTTCACAATGATCAGACTATGTATATGTATATGCATATAGACTACTAATATCAATCACTGTCTAGAAGATGCATGACATGCACACACACGTGCAAGGCTGTCAATGTGCAGAGAGAGAAGCAGCTTCTTCCTTTCCTCTGCACACATACCTACTTCCTCTGAAGTGAGGAAGAAGAAAAAAAAGATTCAAATTAAACACCCCAAATTACTTGAAAGTATCCTGAATTATTAGGAAAGCAAAGCAACGGCCCAGCAGGGAGTGGAAAATATAATAAAGACAAGTTTTGTGCCTAAAGGGAAGGCAGGAATGAAATCAGAAAGATCCAGTGGGGTCAGGTGAGTAAAGAGTCAGCCAAGCAAGGGAGTGTGAGATACCCGGAGGCAGTGCAATATGCTGGCGAGGAGCCACACTGCTGGGGAGAGAGGAGGAGTGTGCATGTGTGCGAGGGAGAAACAGCACACCTTAGTGTGCACTGGAGAGGTCTTCTGACAGCATCAACCCACATCTACTTGGTGGTGGATGTATAGAAGGCACCAGGGTGCACAGAGCCCGAGGAAGGGAGGAGCCCACGCTTGCATGTTTGCCCCTTCACCAGGTCCTCACTGCTGGATACCAGGGTAGGAGCAGATGGTAGGATACAGGCAAAGCAGTGCTAAAAAGGTCAAAACATTGTGATCTGTGGGAAGCCAGGGTTTGCTTGGCCAGGGTGGCTGGGGAGCAGGCTCCAATACTGACTGCGGGGATGTCCTTTCCATTAGCCCGTGAAAGGCAACTTCAAAAACAAGGTTTATATTTGCCATTGGCTGTGTAATAGGGGATTAGTTAAAGGGAATAAACTGGCAGTAGGTCTAGATGGATGTGACCACAGGGACGAAAGCTTAACATGATGTGCTTGAAAATGACATTTGCCTGTTGCCAAGCAGATGTGACCTGCTCGTACCTGTTGCTTTGGTACAAGGGTGGCTGGTGATGCCAGGTGGAGGGGGTACCATGGTTAGTCAGATTTCCACTGCAGCCACTGCACTGATAGAATCCCTTATTCAAACACGAGGAGATGAGGTTTTTTTGTGTAGTACTACTGGCAGAGGACAGATCAGCATTTCCAGGTTTCCAGAGGTGCGTGCACAACTCCTAGCGTCTCCTAACTTTTCTTGTGCATCACTTGGGCTATGAAAACCTGACTGCTTTCCTAGCCTGACACTGTCAGGTTACTCCCTGCTCTCTGCTGATGTGTTCATTGCTCCTCCAGCACCAGCTTTCGAGAACCTGAACTTTACAAGATGTTGTTGTGGCTGTTGCTCCGTGTGCCAGTCTGTCCCTGATGAGCTAGTAGATGCACAAAGGGAATGAGAGAGCTCTTCAGCCGCTTTCCAAAGCTCTGGCTTGTAACAAAGTGATGGGTCTTGCTTTTGGCCAAGTAATTTTTCTTTTCCCTAGGCAACAGGAATGCCACTTAAGAAGAATGAGCTATGGCTGCCCAGGCAGAGCAAGCAACCTGCTGAAAGCAGCTTGGAGCCAGTCAGCTAAGCTGGACCTGCTTTAAAAAGAGAGCAGACAAGCAGGGCTGGGAGGGGATTATCTGGTTTTAGGGGATGGCACTACTGCCTAGGATGCTCTGTAGGCATAAGCATAGCTACTTCTCATCCTTGATTGCATCTGGTGTCTCAGATCACGACTAAGAGATCTGCAGAGCAGGTTGATTGAAGGCCTCAGGATGTGTCAAGGGGAACACGCACAGGACAGAGTGCCAGCTTGCTGGGCAAATGGCAGGAAGCCTGCCTTTATCAGGATGCTGCAGGCAGGAAATGATTTGAAGTACACAGCCTTTTCTTGTGGAGTGATTGAGGGAAAGGAGGAAAGCAAGAACAGGAGCAGCTGTGGCTATATTTTAAAGTGGTTTCCATCTTTTTTTCTTGTGTTACTGCTTTTTTCCCTACCCCAAAACACCAACCCCCCCACCTCCCCCCGAAAATCAAACAAAAATCCAAACCCAAACCAATGAGGCCATTTCTGGTTCTTCCCCCTTTCCCTTCTGTCTTTTTAAAGGTGTGTGCCCCAGATTGACAGTATCTCAAGTACATGAAGAAAGTAGTTTTGAAGCTGGTCACTGGTTCTTACAGGCTGTTTAGGGCTGACTGTGGAGTGAATTACAGCTACTTAAGGGGTAGTGTGAATGTCTGTGGTTGTGAGGGACCTTAACCTGACTGAGAATCAAAACAGAGTAGTCAAACTGCTGGCATAGAAAACCCTAAGGGAAGCTTGGGGGGGGGGGGGGGTCTGGCAAGGCAGCCAGGGTTCTCTTCCATGGTATCATCCCAAAATCAGAGGAAACAGCCCTGTACTCCACAGCTGCATAATGCAGCTGCCTCAGTGAGCACAAAACCCTAAACATTTTCATAAGCAGGGATATTGCATCTGCATTTGCAGAGATGTGCTGTTATTGCTACCCAGACTGGCCAGTTGAAAAGTTGCTTGGTTCTGTTAAACTGCAGATGTGCACTCCATGCCAGAGATGATAAACCCTCAGCTTTCCTCAGTTCACTCTTCCAGCTTCTCTTCTGCTTGCCTTCCTCCTGCAATAATGTGAGAGGTTTTTCTTGGCTGTCCTCTTCCCCCTTGGAGATCAAATACAGGCTCTGCTGCTGAGGTTCTGAATTTATGACAAGGACCAGCTTCTTCTAGCCTCAGTTTCCATTAACAACCAGCTCACAGGAGCTGTGTTTAGATCATTTGTTTTGTCTTTTGGCACCAGCTATTTCATGAATGAGAAGCATAGCAAAGGGCATACAATCAAAAAACTGGTTTCACTGTTCTCTACCTGGTGGGAAAGTCTTTGCAGCCCTTAGGTCTAGCATTAAAACTTACAAAGTCTGCACTTGTAACTGTTGTGTAAAAAGCTGTTATTGCCCTTAAAACTAGTCATTGGAGTTGAAAGATAAATATTATTTCGTATCTTATTGAATAAAATATATTATATCACAGGTGATGGAGACAGATTGTCTCAATAAATTCTGATACTGTATTCGGAGGAAAAGTGGCAATAAAAATGCTGATGACTTGACACGGGGAGAATATTGAATGTCATTAACATGTTATTTCCTCTGTTCTGATATCACTGTCATGTTCTTCCACTGCTCTAATCTCTATCAGTTGTGGGCCTTTTTTTTGCCCTCCTCCCCCCCCCTTTTTTTTTGCTTTGCTTGTTTGAATGAGAAAAATGACATTTTTTCAGTCCTTTAAATTAACCACTACTTGAGAAATGATTAGAGATAGGAGGTGACATCCTCAAATACAGAAATTAAAACATGATTTGATATTTAACCGTATGCTATGTATGGGCTAAAGTGGAATCCTTAAGGCTGTCACTATCATCTGATAGTTGATTATGACAGTCATAGCCATCTGCATAGTGATAACAGAAATATCTTTTATGAAATGCTTTGAAAGCACTTAATGAAGGTAGTTTTTGCTGTTCATTTAGAGATGGGGAAACTGAGGGATGGGGGAGTAAAGCGAGTCACTCAAGGTCATTTCCTAGTCCAGTGGCAGAGCCAGATTCCTGCCATGTGTCCCAGCTCTACCCAGTAAAGATGTATTGCCCTACTATTGCTGTGAAACATGATTTATTGCACACTGCAGCCACTTTTCCCAACACATGCTAAGCCATACCTGCTGGAGCCACAGCCCAGCAAGTTTTCAATTGTTCTTACTAGAGATACTTCTGGTTTTATTTCCTGCTCCTGTCTAGATATGGACTGTCTGTATACACCTCACAAAGAGGGTTGAATAGCTGAGAAAGTATTTGTGTGCAGTCATGAAATGAGCCCTCTAGGAAAAATAGCAATAATCCCCGTCTTCATCCCCTTTCTGCAAACCAGAATAAACCCACTGTTTCTCATAAAGCCTGAATCTGCCCAGGCATTCCCATTCTGTCATTCCGTGCCAGGAAGCCTGTTGTGATAGCCCTACGGGCAACTCAGATCAGCTTGTACCAAAGAGCATTTGGATCACGTGAACGGTTTGGCATCCTCATGAGAGAGTACGCTGCTGGCCTTGAATGATAGCAATTAAAGGTGCAAAGAAGTCATCTGTCTTTTTGCTAGGGCCAGTATCTAGTCCGGTCTCCTACGGTAATCTTGTGCTTTACCCACAACTAATTCTAAATTACTCCAGGAATAGCCACCACTTCTATTACAGGTCCATTTCATGCACTGTTATAGTTTATTGTCAGATGGTTTTCAGCAATTAAATTCTAAATTGATTTCACAGTTGCACATGCTGCTTCTGTTATTTATTTTGGCCTTCACCTGTCCAAAGGAATGGGGTGACTGTGTCTCTTCACAAGTAGATGCTGCTGCAGAGCCGAATGCAATATTTTAAGTGCCTGAAAAATAGACTTTTACTTAGAACTAGTGTGAGAGGCAGGTATAACAGAGTTTAATTCTCCCAAAGTCTCAGCAATAATACTGATGGATTTTGAATAGGAAAAAATACCATAGATCTTGTTCTAAGTGTCACAGTGCCTACATTTTTCTATTTGTTCTGCTGTCCTGTAGGAAGATGTGTTATTTCTCAACATAGAACAGAAGATGAAATTAGCTCCCTGGTATAGCTGCATTACTGCTCTGCTATTCACTTCTTGACTTTAGCTGAAGTGTCTATAGGTCCTGTCCTGCTAAGTTAATGGGAAGCTTTCTGATAAGGCTGATATGGGGCCAATAAGCTATAACAACTTTATGCTTCAATCTACCCAGGTGTAAAATGGGAATAAAATACCCCATGTAAGGCACTATTGGAAAAAAATACAAAAGGAGCTAGCTGCAGAGTAAAGGTACAGAGTAAAATACTATTAGTACTTTAACCCTTATGTCTCACCTCTTTCAAACAGCTGCTATTTGAGTACAGATCAGAACCCTAGTAAAGTTCTCCCACACTCAGCGTCTCCCCTTTCACTTAACGTGAATACTGCAGTATTTGGAAGGCTTTTTTCTCTCTTCTTTTTAACCTGTGTTGGGACTCTTTGGAATTCATTCTGGTTTTAGGTGATAGCGTACATCCTCTCTTCCTTGCAGAAAGTGCTCTCCAGGCTAAGATCACCTTCAGGGCAGTTACTTCAGTGACAGGAGGAAAAAGAGATATTCGTACCATCTTGGCACAACGTCATTATTATCATGCAAACGGTTCCCCTTTTTTATTAACATATAAAGGGAACAATTGAATTTTGCAAGGCAGGACTCTTAATCTCCAGGATCAGATTCTTCACGGCAAGGAGGGGGTGTAAAAGTTTCTCTCTTGCTCTGTCTCTCCATGGCACATGGTCCCAGCTGTATGACTCCGTTCATGAATATGCATGAAATCAGATATGACATTCCCCTGCTCCCATTAATAATCTTGTCATCTGACTTGTGCAGCATTAAGCTTCAGCCCGTGGCTCCTCGTAGTGAAAGCAGCCTGAAGGAAAGGGAGGGGAGGGGAAGATGAAAAAAAAAAAGAGGCCATGCCTTTTTTTATTGGGATTAAGTGCTTGAAAATTTTGGCAGGGGGTTGCCAGGAGAGTAAGGGGAGGCAGAGAAAGGCAGAGACATGCACAGAGGGACAGAGAGATGAGAAATCCTCCATGAATGCGTTGGCTTGTTAGAAGCCCAAAGCAGTGGGTGTAATGGTATGCGAGCTGACCTTGAATATAGCCACTGTGGGTTGCCCCAGCTTTTTTGTAAAAGAAGCATTTGCAGCAGAGGTTTGGATTTCAGGCTTTGCAGTCATCAATCATCTCAGCCTATTCTCCTCTTTGACAGCTCTGTACAAGGCCTGACATTTGACACTCAGGACCCCAGGACTTACACAGAGGCACAAGCTGAGGCCCTAGGGAGGCGGTAGGGAACTGGAGGGGGGGGGGAAATCACAACAGGAGACACTTTTTTCCCCCCTTTTTCTATTTTTTTTTAATTTATTTTTTAAAAGAAGCTACAAAACAAATTGTAAATGTAATAGGAATTGATTTCAGAGAAGAACATCGCATCGAGTTCTGTTCCCCGCATTGCTCAGTTCACGCTGACAAGGCTGATCTGAAGAGGTGGGAGAAGAAAGGCAGGCTGGGAGGGCTTTAGAGAAGCAAGATGAGGCTCATACCCTTCTTTCTACATACCCTAAGGTTACCAACTTGACCGAAGTTTTATTCCATTTTAACACGGTTAACCTGCACTTCAGAACTTCCCATTCAACACAAGCAGACTAAATAGCTCCCTGAGGCTCATGAACCTGTTGGAAGCCAGCATGGACCTCAGCCAGGTTGCTTAGACTAAATATCAGCAAACCTCGTCATGCAAGCAAGTGGCTGGGTGGCAGTTCTGGGGACAGTGAGAGTCTATGGAGCATAAACAAAAACCATGTATGACTTGTTAAAGCAGATAAATGTTTTGGGATAAACCTTTTTGTCTGAGTCAGTGCTTGCTGGTGCTGACAAGTTTTGACAGTTACAGTCTTTTTAAGGTAGGTGTTTTTTGTCTTTTCTAATACAAATGTAACAGTATCGTTCTGACCCCAGACACAGCTGTTTTTGTGAGCTCACTCTTTTTGTGTCTCTATCCCCACTGTCTCCTGCCCCTCACGCCCACTTCTAATTAAGAACAAGAAAGACAAGTTCTATGTAAGCTTTATGTTCTGTTAAACTAGATAACGACGCCAATTTGTTGTGAAAGCCATTTGTGGTTCCCTGCTACCTCCTTAGTCATAAAAAGGAAGAGATCTGGGGGTTTGCAGGGGAATTCTCTTGCAGATAAGGTTTGAGACAGGAAAATTCACTGTGAGCAGGGGTGACTAAATACATGAGCAGAAGTGGGCAGGAAAGGACACAGCAAAGTATTTTTCCTCGACATTTAAACTCTGCAGTGGCACATAGCATATTGAAATTGATCTAGAAATAAGTGACAAAAACTCTCCCCTTTACACTAACTTTGGATTCAGCCCAGAAGTGTGTATCTAGCCTGTGAATTTTGCTGATACAAGAGGTCAGGTTAAACACTGGATGATTTTCCAGGAACGTCAGGCTGTTCCTCAAGGAGACAAAGTATTTAGTTTGCAAAAGGTGCATCCCACACATTGGTTTTGATCTGCTGTGTGTTTCTTTATCTTTGAGTATTTGCAAGCCACCATTTGCAAGCCATCATTTCACTGAGTGCGCATCATGCAGCTCTGCTTTCTGTATGGGTGATTGAAAGGCAGAGAGATAAATGAAAAGCTTGTGTACGTCATTTCTGAAACAAACGTCCAGAGGAGCACTTCCAGAGTATTTAGCAAACTTTTGCTTTCCACAAACAAAACTGCTTGCTTCAATGAACCTTCCTGGAAAAGGGTCACAAATGATGTCAAAGTGAATTAGCGGCTTTTTACGTGAATGAATGTTTGCAAACATTGTTCTGCTGTCCTGCTTCAAACTAGCAATTACAGTTGCAGCCCTGCATAGGGAAAATCCAAGCTTGCTCTATAGGACATACATTTACTGCCTGCAGGGGTTAGAATGGATATATTTCCCTCCCCCACCTATAGACCAAACTAAATGCTCTGTGGATTTTGAGGGTTGCCTTCCTCTGAGGTATCAGGGTTTTGTCACCGCTGGAGGCATGATACCAAACTTGATGGACCAACAGCCTGATTCAATATGGCAATTCCTCTGCTTCTTGTATTTTTCAAACTGGCTTCTGTGTGCACATGCCCAAGTGGATGATTTATCGCCTACTCTGTGATATGATCTTGCATAGAAACGGGCAGGATTGAGCGCATTTGCTGTGTTTGTGTGTGTATGTGCATATGTGTCTAGAAAGAGACAGATATGAAACAGCTGATTAGTGCTGTTTTCTTTCTCCACTCTGGATTTAACCCAGTGTGTGACTCTTCTCCTTTAACAGGCTCTTTCTGCATTTGTAACTTTTAGTTCAGTGCTGCATATGTTTCTAGGCTTTCTAGTTTTCCAGCTGGTGTTCAGAGTAAAGAAAAGAGAGGATAAGGATGTGCACTTTGGACGTTTATTTCCTTTCCTACGTTTCAGGTTCAAGGAAGCTCCCACTAACACCTTCCCAAACTCCAAACCTGAGTCTCTTCCCCTTTCTCCCTAGTTTTGCACTCAAAATGAGGAATTTGCAATATTAGAAATGAAAAGTCTTAATCTCCTTGTAAACTTTTAGATCCATAAAATAGAGGGTAGTGTTTTTTGCTTTTGTTTTTTTTTTCCTCATTTCTAAGTCTTTGAAAAAGATTTAGTTTAGCTTAGCTGAGAAGACCAGAAAACAGCAGTTTGAAAACGTCCCCTTGGGTGTAAATGATTTCTTTTAAAGCAACGAATGAGGTACATTACAACCCACTGCCATCAATTTATTATTGTGGCAAAACTTCAGACTCCTCCGTTAGAGAGCTAAAAGCAGAAGCATGCGCTGGTGGTGGTAGCACACTCGTTGGCAACCTCAGCATTGCTCTCCAGGCTCTTCCGTCCCCAGTTCAATTACAAATAGACACAGTGGGTCATCCATCCCTGGAGGCTGTTCAAGAAAGAGGGAGTGTCTCTCATTTAAAAGCATAAGAGGAAACCACAGGCTGGTTGCAGAAATCCTGGAGGGTGCTCCTTTGCCCTGTTATATAGCAGGGCCTCAATACCTTTGCTTTTAATTAACCTAATATGCTTCTGATCTGCATCCAGTATCTTCACCTGGTTCTTGTTTTTTCCTGCCTTCCTTGTCTGCAGGATTATTAGGCTGCTATATTTGTTTATGTAGTCCTCAACTGTGTACTTTTTAGAATTTGGAGTTCTGGTTATAAGTTCAATGTGTAGATTTCTATCGAATCTCTAAATATCCATTGGAAGTTCACAAAAAGGAAGAGGGTGTCATTGTCCATGAGCCTATTTCATGGGTTTATGTCAAGGCCATCAAGTACCTGATGGATTTACTTTGAGTTTTCATGTTTGTTTTGAAATCGACACTCCAGCTATAGATGTACAGACATGAAAAGGGATAGAAGACAAGCAGTATAGTGAACTGCAACTGGCATCAGATGTAGTGCACACAGAGCAGGTGAAAATAATATACGTAGTGCAAATAAAGTAAGGGAAAGTGAAGAAGAGCATTAGAGTCTGGAGTGTACCTGATTATAAATATTAGTAAAAAGGAGTGAGAATTGTTTAGCATTTAAATTCCTAAACTGAGACACAAAAACTCAGGCACATCACAAATCAATGTATAACTTCTTGCCTTTGACAGAATACAATGAAACCCAATATGTTGTTGTGTAGTACATCACAAATATCTAAGGGTAATCACTGGAAACCAACAGATGAAAATATGGTCAATTTTTATTTTACCTCTTTTTTGTTGCTTTTTTGCACTATTTCAGTTATGTTTTGTTATATAAAAATTATTATTATTCTCATACCACCACTGTTGTTGTGAAATTGTTGCATAAGTGAAGACTAAGGGATCCATTTCAACAGAGAGGCAGCCTTGGTTTAGGTGCTGTAGAGACTGGTGAATGAAGAGCCCTTGTACTGGTGATGAGCATGGAGACAAATATTTGTGAAACCAGATTGATAATTCATCTGCAAACAGACCAATGTGACTTTCCCTCTCATGCCCCTACAATGTAACTGCAGCTGTGTCAGCTTCATTCAAAACGTTGCATCCTTTTCCCTCGTGCATGGGTGGGCACTTCATGATGCTAAATAGGACATTTTGACTGCTCATATCTGTACCTTGGGGCCTACCAGATCTGAGGGCAACATAGTGCCTGCTCATTTGACTTGCACAGCTGCAAAGCTTCCAGCACAAATGCTACTCAAAAGCTTCTGCGCAGGGGTTGGATGTGCGGGCACATTGCTCAGTTGAAGAGGAAAAAATAGACAACAAACTCTCAAGCCTTGGTGGAGTGAGCCACCCTCCCCAAGCATGAGATTAAAGCAGTGGATTTTCAAGTAGTTCTTCAGAGTGACTAATTTATATGGATATCAAGGATTCAGTTGGAGAATTAAAAAAAAAGTAACTAGGGGAAAATATGATGCTCTCTAAGTCCCAGTGGTATGCCACATTCATTTTACTAGAGAGTTTATTCTTTAGTACTTTCATGGATTGACATGAGGGAGGAATTCACATGTCAGGACAGATAAAATCTCCCTCCTGCCAAAGGAGTCTATTCAGACATGCATGTTAGTAGGTTGATAACTTATTCTGTATTGCAGAGGACTCAAAGATAGACATTTCTCCTTTTATCTCCATCTCTGCGCTCCCTGCATACTAAAGATACGGGGAAACAGCAAGATACATCTTAACTAGCCCTCTCAGAGAGGAGTGACTTTTCCTAGTCCATGGCAAGAGATGCAAACTTAAAGGAATAAGGTGTCACACAGACTAATAGCAAATACATTAGCAATGTTTATGCGCATAATTTGAGCCCTGTGTGAATATTGCTTAACAAATACAAACCCTGGACTTTGTGGTTAGGTTTTTTGCCAACAAAAATGCACAGTATTGCAATGTTCTTGTTTCATGTTACCCCTCTAGAGGAATGGGGAATAGGTTGAGAAAGATGGGGGACCAGAACAAATAGAACACATTGAAGTATCCATCTCTGATGTGCTTTCAAAATACTCATGAAGCCTTTGTGTTTTTCTGGGAGATAGGCCCATTCTCCTTTTAAAGAGTGTGGAATTGAGTCAAACAACTTTACTCCTTGACCAGAGCGGTAGAAGTATGTTAGTGTGAGGTGTCCCTGCCCATGGCAGGGGGGTTAGAACTAGACGATCTTAAGGTCCTTTCCAACCCTAACTATTCTGTGATTCTATGTCTCCTCTTCAAACTGGAATTAAAATTCTGGAATATTTAATCATACGCTTGAGCTGATTATTTCATATAGCTTTTATTTTCTAGGGCTATCAAATGGCCTCATTTTAGGGAAATCGGTTATTTAGGAGTATTAACTTATATCAGTGTCATTCCTAAGGAGCCCTGTGTAGAAAATGGGGGATGAAGATCCTCTAGTAAACAGCTCAGAGCACCTCTGAAGTGCCCCCTGGAAGAAAGACTTTTTCTTTTCTCCTTCCAGCAATGACACTGGGAGAGTAGTCTCTTTCACTGGACACTCGGAGGCTAAACTTGTGGGTAGGAAATAAATCAGGCATAGTAGGAGCTTTTCTAAACTCTCTCATCTTTCCAGCTCAGTTCCCAAGAGCGAATTCCTCTTATTTTTAAGCAGCCCATATACGTAGATTGAGATTAAAGTGGTTTAGAAAGTGTTATATATAGATGTGTATACATACCTAAAATATTTGCTTAGATGTATTTTATCTAAACTGCTGCATGTATCTAAATTTCCCAGGCTTGAACCTTGGTTTGTGTAAATTGATGTTGTCTCACTGTCTTTGAGTAAGCTTATTTACGTCAGCTCTGGAATTAGTTCTCTGTATTCCAGCCAGCACTTAGATGCAAGAGTCAAAATAACATGGATATGCACTGTTTTCCAGTTATCTCTAGCCTCTTTAAAAACAGAAGCTATTAGAAATATTGTGAGAAAGCTATCTTGAAAGACTTGCTCCCCACTCAAGAGTTTTAGATGGGTATCTGGCAAGAATGTGCAGTCCTATCAATCCCCAAACTTGAGTGTAGTTTTCTTTGGCTTAGTAGTAATTCACTTTGATTTGCACACCCTGGTTTCGAGATCTTGTAATTTCAGAGATCTTCAGACCATACTTTTTTTCTTTTGCTTCACTGTTTTCATGTATTTTCAAGCTACCTGAATGGAGAAATGTAACATAAGAAAACCTCTATACAGTCTATACTACGGTCCTTTCTAGAGAATGCTTTCATTCTACCTAAGCTCTGACACAAGGTGCTTCATTTTGGAAGTAACAAGATTTTCCCAGACAAGACTTTGTGAAGTAATGACTCAGAGGCATAGACAGACAAATGGACTATTTGTTTCATCTTAATTATTAAGGTATTGTTGTTGCTAATGATGATATACAGTAACATACCTTCCAATGAATTCTTTGTGTATCACTTAATGTGAGAGTGATTCTTATTAGAGTAAGGAAGATGACATCTCAGCGTGGATAATTATACATAAAGTTAAGAAAAGGGGTACATAGGATAACATAAGTGGTCAAGTTAAATTCAGTCATACATCTCATAAATTACAGTTGCTTCCCATTTTATTCATTAAAGTGTTTTCTTTTTCCTATTGTAATTGACTGACAAATTCCTTAACATTTTAAGCGTATTTTAGACACAAAGATTTCAACAAGGTGAGCTCAAAACTGTAATTTCATCTTTGAATTGTTCTTTTCAATTGATCTTCCTGTGATTTACAACCATTACCCACCAGAAAGTTCTCTCCTGCTTTATGTCAATAGAATTTGGGGCACAGTTTCATCCTTGCGGACAGCACCTGCTCTGTGTCCCTTATGAAGGGAGATTAGTCTTTACCTTTGAGAATTTGTTGCCCGTTGGCTATCTTCACGTAAAACCAACCAAAAAGTTCTGCATGTTTATAGGTAGAATTGCTTGAAGGTTTGTAAAACGATTTTGATCTTGGATCTGAGCCTGCCATTAAAATGCTTGACTTGCCTTGACCACTGTAATTTTAGAAAGCTGACCCTTCTCCCTTGCAATTTACACAGTGTTTTTAGCCTAATCCAGAATTTCCCTCTTCTGCAGCTGGGAAGAGAATATCCATCATTTCCAGATGTGGACATCTGATCCAGGAGGCAATTGAAAGTATTTTGGAATCATATGGTTTGGCTTATGGGTTTGGATTGGTCAGAAGAGATTTGCCTGAAATCCTTGAGGGAGTGTGGCACCTCACTGACTCGAGAGGCATTTTAAAATAAAACCTGGAGTTAAATGCATTTATAGAGAGGCTTAAAACTTCCAAAATATAAATCTAAAATATTTATATGTGGGCTGCAATGGAACAGAAGTTACGACCTCATATGTGAATGTCTAGGATTTGTTTTTTTCCCCCTACCAGCCCACCTGGAATGACTTTAGCTTTCAGCTTTACCTCAGGCTGTACCCAGGTTAGCTTCTAGTGACTTATGACTCCATCAATCTGCACAGATATGTGCTGTACTCCTTCAAGGGAAGTAGTTCGTCTTCTATATGACTGCATCTCCACCTCTTCCAAAGTTCAAAGAACGCGGGACAATTGTTTATTTGAACAGGCTTCCAGTAAGTATAGATGTTCTTCCCGCTTTCCCATGCGAATCAGGACTTTCTGTGAACTTTGATAGAGACAAAAACTTTCACAGTAATCCATCCCCTCTGAACTAGAAAGACATCACCATCATCAGGTGATGAAGTATCAGGTGAGATTGCTCAGTATGCTTTAAGGAGTTTTGAACTGGAAATGGATCAATTTAGAGCTCTTTTCTGAAGTCAGAGGAGAACATTTTTAACAATCCATTTCCCATGAACTAGCAACTGTTCCCTCTCTAGCAGACAGTTTACTTGTAGCTATTTTGACTTGCATTATTCCACTTAATGAAGATAAACATAAGTCAGACACAGGAAAGCCACAGAATGAGTATTAACGGGAAGTGTTCCAAGTATTCAGCATTTACTAGACAAAATTGGCCAGTAATTCTTTTTGCTTTTCACTGAGGATAAAAATCCCTGAAAGATAATAATCATTGTTTGAACTAATATAGCACAGTGATCTGAGAACATTTCCCAAACACTAACTGGACTGAGAACAGCCTTGACATTAGATTCATATTATTTAAAATATCCATTTTTGAGACAGACAAACTCGCAGGTCACCTAGATGTACCATAACTTCCCATGGGTGACAGAGTCAGAAGAGTATAGACTATTTCTGACTGCCATTTCTATGATTTTGATGACATTGCAAAGAAAGCTCAATATTGCGTATTCAAGTTGCTTAAATTATTCATATTACAGTGACTTTTTTTTCTGCTTACATGCAGCTTTTCATAAAATTGATTCTTTTTTAGTAATTATTTGCATGACTGTACACTGCCACATTTCGTCCTATAAACTGCCCATGGTTTTGATGCTCAAGATTGTTAATTGGCAGATATTAGTAACCTAGATCGCATGTTATTTTTTCTTCCTCTTGATTTGATTAGTATAACTTTTTTTTGAGCCAGAGAAGAAAGATCATCAGATATTAAATCCACGCAAGACTATCCTTGTGGGAATACAAACACTTCCCTGGCCAGAATATCCATTCCCCAAAACTTTATCTGAGCAAAAACTAGTTGCCTGTATGTTTCCATAAAGCAAGTAGTCAGATGGCATAATCATGGGTGAAGTAAATATTCTGAATCATGATGGGGACTCACAGATGTTGTAGTTCACTCAGTTCCTGTGGCTGTACAATTAATAAGTGATGGCAAATGGACTGAAGTATAGTAATACACTGGAAACAATTCAATGCATTCACAGTTCTCACACTTTTTCTATATGCTACTGTCATCAGATTATTTCTTAGGGGAATTTATTTTCTTTATTCATAGATCCATGGTTTAAAATGTTTCCTAGTCTCTTGCTTGTGTTTCACTAGTAACAGTAAATAGACTGTGATGTTCACACTGAAATTATTTGCCCAGACAGGCTAAACAGATCATGCCTTTCCTGAGCCTTGAATCTATACCCTACAAACAGCACCATATGGTTAATTTTTAAGCCAACTGATCAAGTGTTTAATAAAGCAGAGGCTGGGGGGATGAGGAGGAAAAATGCTGTCCGTAAAAGTCATTGTTCTGGTGGGCGGCATCTCTTAACCCTTTGTAGCATGGCAGGAACAAATCCATCAAATGGAGCTTTGACTAATCAGACAAGAGAGGGAGCACCAACTTGTGGGCCAAATGCACCAAAAATGTTACTTAGGCGTTACACTGAGATAATTATTGGCTTATAGATACAGCAGGTAGGACACTGATCTTGGGATTAAGGTCTCTAGGTTTTACTCTTGATCCTGTCATATTTTGCTGTTTGACCTTGAACGCTTCACTTTCCCCTTCTTTATCCACACATCTTTGAGCTAATGTGCCTGCAGAGCATAGCCCTGTTGATCAGGAGATGTCCTTGCAAAAAAGTACTTGCTGATTGTGCCTTCACAATTTATATGAATCCTGACCAGGCTTGGAACAATCAGGTTCTTTGAATTACGGTAGCACGCATGTTGACATAAAATTGGAAATAATAGGGCAGGTCTTAGTGTTTTAATTAGATAGCTCAAGCTACCTTTTTATTCTTTCACATAAAGTTAGATCTGAAGCAGATGATCAACATTTATTTATGCATGCATTCAAACTAGACAACATTGTAACTGAGAAAGATTAAATTTCTGTGTTTGTTAAAAAAAACCACCCAAAAACCATCTCACAGCAGTGCTATTTGGGAAATGAAGTAATCTGCAGAAAAAAATACCAACACAACAACAAAACAGTCTTCCAATTTCTGTGGTTTTGGGTTATAGCATGCCATCTTTGGTATTTATTTCCCTAAAAGCTTGCCTTTTTTTTAACAGATGTATACTCCTTTCATTGGTGTTTATTTAAAATCCTGCCAACATATCTGAAATCAGCACATACTGCATGTTGATGCACCACCTTGCCTAATTGACTTAGCTGGAAAATAAACAGTGAAAGGCTATTTTAGCAGCAAACTGGTTGATACAGCTACAAATTCTCTACCTTTATCTATGTACCACACAAGCAGAAAAGTACTAGTGCCCAATAGTATGGGCACAAGGTTGTTACACATGTTTTATGCAGTCTGCAGCATTTTAGGGACAAACTTGGTATTGGTGTCACTGTCACTCTTTGAATCAGAGGAATAACATTTCCATCTATCCCTGTTGCCTGAAAATCTTGATAACATCCGTAAGATGCCATCAGAACCACAAGAGCTTATTAAAAGTTATCATTTTTTAAACAATAGGTTCCTGAATATTCACACTAAATAAGGATTATAAGGCTATTCACGCAATGTGAATAATTTACTGCTAATAATATTGACACTCAATCTGTCTGCAAAATGTCTCTGTTAGCAGGAAACAATCACGCTGCGAGGTGTTAGGAAGACTTTGCAGTGGAGTGGCAGAATGAAGCAATTAAAAACTGATTGGTAAATGTATTCGAAGTTTGAAAAAAATATTATTCTGCTTTTTAATATGAAATATTAAAACATAAATAATAGTGAATTCCTGCAGAGAAAAGTAGCTCTCTGCTCATTTTACTTCTTTCTTTTTTAAACAAAAATATAGTGTTATTTTCTGAAAGGGACCCAACTTGGAATACACTAGTTAAAAAGACAGAGAAATAAAATATAGCCCCACAGAAAAAAGGTACATTTATTTTTGACTGTGCAGTGGTACTGATCTCTGAACCGGGACATGAGGAAGCTGGGTGCAGTTTGTTAGGAAGAACTGATGAGGAAGAGCTTTAGCAGAAAGGCACTGAGGAAATTGATATTTCAGTTTCGTGTTGGATATGTTCTTTGCTCACCAATCTTCATTCTGACTTGATCTTTTGTTCAACTTTTCACCAAATACAATGATTATTCCTGGGAAAATATTTAGCAGATGAAAATGACCATTTTTATTTGAGTTGGGGTAGGAACTGATACATCTTTCTGGATGAATACTTTGGGGTTTTTGCAGTAAAGATTTTCTATCATGTTTTTCAGAAGTTAATATTTATTTTGGTTAATTTAGCACAAAGGTTACTCCTCTGAAGCTATTTTTGAGCTCTTATCCATCATACCAGGGTATTAAATGACTGCAGATTTTTGCCATTGATATAAAAGTGTCTTAGTGTATTTATGCTATATATGTGCTTTATTAGAATAGGATTTTTATACCATATCATTATAAAAGAATATAAAAACAATACAATGAAAAAAGATGGATTTTTCATATGTCTTTGGCCAGGAGTGATTTTTAACAGTAAAACAGTAAATCAAAAATAGAATGCCGTAAAGAAGAGCCATTGGATTAAACATGGTACAAAAGAACTTGGTTATGTTACATTTAACATATTTAAGCAAAGTTTTCTCTGTGTTACTGATTATAGTTCAGACTCTTTTTGTAATAATTTTCTTTTGCTTTATGGCCTTTTAGTAACTTTCCCTGATTAAAAAAAGTTAGTCTTTCAGAGTACAGACAATTTAGTTAATTTTTTTTTCTTGAATGATTCTCCAGTTTGGTGTATTTTGTATTTGCTTATTATCCGCTTGCTCACAGATAGCATTCCTGCTGTACTCTTTTTTCAGTGAACTGGGAGATTTTTAATAGTTGCTTAAGCTAGAAACTCCAAGAAAATGTGCATGGTCAGACAAAATACAGTCCATGTCCTAAAGTGTAATTTCTAAATCATACTGATATTAGCTACTTAAATAGTCAGACTTTCTGTGTACATTACTGTGTGCAAGTTAACAAAAGGAAAGAATCACTAGAAAAGGAAGGTTTCGTACTCTCAGCATCAGTTTTCTAGAGCTAATAATTGAGGCAGAACAGACAAAGCTCGAAACTTTCCTAATTTTATGCTAAAAGGCAGGAAAATCCTGGGTTGAGCTAACAAGAGGAATAGAAAGTTTTGCTGAACAGAATAACACTCTTGAATGGCTTAAATTTACGCTCACAACATGAGTAAATCTCCCATTGATTTTGAGCTGAAATGGTTCAGAGCTAGTGACTTTAGAGCCACATCCTCCGAGCCGAATGCCAGCTCTGAAGGTATACCTGTGTTTGAAACTTGCTTTGAACACTTGGACATGTTATGGCCAGATAGGAGAAAATTGAATCCCATCAGGAAATGACCAGTGCAAGAGAAGGTTATGAGTTTATTAACCTGATGAATAAAAGAAGTAAATATTTGATGTAAAGCCTGTCAGAGATTACACTTGTAAAATTTCTAATTCAGCTATTTGCTCTTATAGCTGTCAATATATAGTGGGGTTTACACATTTCAGAAGCTTTTGCTTGAACCTAAAGTGGAATAACTTTTTTCTAGCAAGGTTTTTACTTTCTTACCAACTTGTCTTATCAACAGCCTACCTTTTTTGTCTGCAGGCTGGCTTCTCAGCTGTTTATTTCCATAGCTCTCATCTTTTCTCTGGGATTTCAGAAAGTTTTCTGAATGCTTAAAACCATCCATTAAAACAATAGCAACCTGATGGGCTGAATGCCATGTGGACAATTACTGATGGACTTAAGGAATGAGTTTTGCTCATGGACTAGAGTCTCGCTGGCGTCTCTGCAGCCTGTCTCCACTGTTTAATAGCATTTCTGGAGAAGTCTAGGGAGAGAATTGTGGCCCTGATACAAATTTTAAGTAAAGGAGGCAATAGGTGGAATAGTAAAGCACCAGAGCACCAGAGAACAGTTGCCTTCCACCTTCACTACCCTCACATGAGTCAAATGAAAACGTTTTACTGTGAAAATTGAAGATACTGGGCAAAGTTTGCCCGCAAAATTTTCAGCACTGAGCAAAGAAAAAAATATATAGCTGGAGAAGATCTATTTAGAACCAATTACACCATATTAAGTGTTCTGTAGTCTTTTCCTTTCTCTCACTAACTCTTTGCCCTCTAGACCAAGAAGGATTTATCTCATACATTTCAAAAATAGTCACCTCTCTGTAACCTACAGTTCATTCAATCAAGGCTTAGCGTAAATAATCAGTATGGAAAACACCAATCGGCTTTGAAGAGCCCCTGGATTTAGGAGGAATACACTGCTCATGTCTGTGGAGCTCCTCTGGGAAGCAGAGAAAGGAGAATGTGTCTTGATTTACACTGCCCTATTTCTCAGATCTGCCAGCCTTTCTGCTCTGTCCACTTCACTACTGTCAGATGCTGTGAGACAAGCATATGGTGTTTACTTCTCTGACTGACATCTCTCTGGTTTTCCCCACTCCTCGAGAGAATCCTCTCTTGCCAAGTCAATTTGCAAGGGCTTGGATGTAGCCATGGCCCTCTGGTCAGGATCCAAACAATTCCTCATTTTCACTTGGCTAATGTCAGTAGGGGACAATCTCCCTCCTCCTTACAAAATCAGTGTTTCACAGAGGGAAACTCCACCCCAAAGAGCAGCCTCACCCTGTGTGTCCTTCTGTACCTCATTCACTTGGGACTATACAAACGTCCCTGTGGGTGTTGAGGCTGGGGCTGAAGAGAAGCAGAGCAGCCTGGGTCCCAGGTGAGAGACAGCTAGGAAAACCCTGCCAAAGGGCTGTGGACAGCCACTGGCACTGCTGCTGCTGCTGATCAAGACTGAAATGAAGAAGAAGTGCCAAGCAAAGCATTTGCATTTGCTGTAGGTTTTGAAGCTTAAATGGAGCTTGACTTGGGAGTGGTTGAAATATCCCAGGGAGTCCCACTCCCTGCTTAGAGAAACAAGCTGGACATGTTTTGGGATGAAAATTGAAAGAAAAAAAAAGGGACTCCAGCCTCATTTAAGATCAACTTCTTGTTACTTTAATCCTTTGCTTTTCCTCCTTCTATGTTCTCTGTCCCTACAACACTTTGATCTGGTGGCAATGGCATCTGTATCACTCTTATCAGGTCTCCAGTTCTTGGCTGTCCTTTTGAAGTGTGATTTCCTGCATCTAGTGGTCAAGAAAGGATACTGGGCACTGCAGGTTTCCTGTTGCTTTTCCTCTATATCTACCAGTTTGCTTTGCTTTCCTTCCTGTTTTTCTGTTTCATTTGTTTGTACTTCCCTTTGCTGTCCAAACCTGCCTCTCTCCCTCAAACAGGTTCTCCCCACTCATAGATTATTTCCACTCATCTATTTTAATTCTCTAGAATCTCAGAATGATCTTTCCCCATTCTTCACTGTGCCTCATCCTTTCTATCCTTCCTTCCTCCTTCTTTCATCTGTTTCTGAAGCTTTTTTCCCCCAACTTTTTAGGTTTGACTCATTTTCTGGTCTTTCTAAGATGTTCTTTAGACTTGTCTTAAACCCTTGACTGAACAGAACAGCCTGAAAATGGACCAGATGATCCTTTGGGATTTTGTCCAAATCACACTGGAGTCAGAAGCAACATTAATTGACTCAATGGGAGATAGGACAGACTTCTTTTTCTTGCATCTCCTGAATATTTGCTAGTCTTTCCAGCTCTCTTCAGATGGGAATTTGCAGTCTTTGACATGTTATTAGTTTGGAAAGAAGATCTTCATAGAAAAATCTGATTTTTTTTTTTTTTTTTTTTTATTAAGAAAAAGAAGGCTCTAAAGAGTTATTTAGCTTTCGCAACCAGTAAATGCAATTCCGTATGTCACTACTGGCTTCAAATCTGTGTTGGGATTTTCCAAACCTATGATGTATGAAATAATTCAGATGGTAAAACATTATTCAGGGGCTTCCCAACGATTCCCACAATACCTGTTTGGGAGACTGAATAAAGCTGAGGCTGTTTTCTCTGCTTTTCAGCAGGTTTTTACTTTCCATGGGGAGGTTGAGCTTAAAAACCCCACAGCCGTGAGTTTAGTTTTTCTCACGCACCAGTGCTGAGTGCATCCAGGCACAGGAGGAGTGAGGAAAACTTAATTTCAGCCACAATGCTGATATTTGGCAGAGTGGTTTTACGGTGCTTCATGCAGCTCTGTTATTTATTTATTTATCCTTCCAGATCCAGCACAGTGACTTAACGGGTGAGCTGGGCTATCACATTAACTTCCCTATCCAGCTGGGCACAGATTTGCATCCTGCTGCCACTGGGCAGGGTAGGATCTAAGCTTGCTTGCTGGGTATGGTGTAGCTCTCATACCCAGCTGAGCTGTAGCTTACCAGGGGATACTTCCCCTCTTGGAGATACAAATGGCAGCTGCTTTAGGCAATAGGAGATGGCCTTGGCATATCCCTGCTCTGTCAAGGAACATACTGTACTTCGCTCTCACCAGATGCTCATGGTGCATTGTCATCCCGTTTTCACTCTAGGAATCTTTGGCTGAAAAAGCACTGGTAAGGCTGGGGTGAAGTGAATACATATTTTATAATATGAGTTTATTGCAGCCTTTAAAATGTGATCTGAATCATTATCCTCGTATCCTAAGAGGACTTTCTTGCAAACTTTTCTGTATTACTTCTTTTCAGTAAACTGACATGCTTAATACACTGAATATATCAAGTCTTTGCTTATCCCTTATCTTTAGAAAGAACAGAAAAAAGAGAGTCAATAATTCTGGACAGGTTTTTTTTTTTTTTCCTCTTCATTTAATTATTATTGAACTATAGTAAAAGAAGTGCAAGAACAAGAAGGGGAAAAAAATAAAAAAGGAAAAGAGAAAAAAAGGAACAAAACTATTAATTTCAGCTTAAATTTCTTCCCTCCTTTGACACTTAGAGTGAATGAAGAGCTATTCTGTAAGATAACATAATCAGCGTGGTGGAAAGCTGAAGGACTCTCTCTTTTAAATAGGAAGGTGGATTGCTGTCTGCTAAGGGTGTTTTCAGGCGGTGAGTCATTTCTGTTGTTGTAGCTGTGTAGCAACGCAAGACAAAAGGGGACATTGCAGCTTTCGAGCTTTCAGGACTGGGGGCTGAGGAGGAAAGGAGAGAAGAGCATGATTGATGGAGTTCTGGTTGGCTTATAAAGGGCAGCCGGGAGTGCAGGGAAATAATCAGGGAAAAGGGCGTCCCGTACTGGCTCTCTCAGAGGGGAGAAATGAATCCTGCACCTCTGCATTATTAAGTTGTCAGGCGGGCTGATGATGAAAATCTGAAGGTCAGGCATAACAAGAAGCACCTTATGGGGGGATCATGACCTTTCTGGAAGTGCTACACTCATGTTTATCTGCACCTAACCCTTATCCACAATTCTTCATTTGATAAGAACATTGGGAGAAGGGATGGGGAAGCGGGGAGGGAGAGGGAAGTCCTCATCATATGTATAAGCAGTGTGTGAAATTAGGCTTCCTGTGAAACTGATTGTGGATGCTCAATTCACAGTGAAAGATAATAAACCAAAAGGACACACGAGGGATGCAGGCAGAAATTGTTCACTACAGTGGAACTCAATAAAGGGAACAAGAGCTTTCCTAAATGACAAATTTGGTACAGCGGTGCTAAAATCAGGATTCTCTCTGGCACCACTGCAGCAATTTGCTCTCAGCTCTACCACTTTTTATTTACTTTGGAAGTCCTAATAATGTTAGAGAGTGGCTTTTTCATCTATTTATTTATTTATTTCTCCTCAGCAATGTTTATTCTTTAACTGCTTACTTTAAACCAAAGAGTCAAGGTGAAGGACAACGAAACATTAGATTCCAATTGATTTTTCCTCTTTAGTTTCCATATCAGAAATGAGTATAAATATAAATATATTCGAGGGTTAGACGCCTGTCCTGTGCGTGCCTTATTGACTGCTTTAATAAATGTCATGACCCCTTCTGCACGCTCGTGCACACACGAACTCACACATGCTCGCAATCAAATAGGTAGAGACACTGCTCAGATATAAATGCAGTAATGATGGCAATCACACAGAAAATACTCCAAACCGAAATCTGCTCTAAGAATGTGCTAATAGGCTTTTATTTCACCCCAATTTACAGCATCTTGATTTTGCTTTTCAAATCCATGAAGTATTTAAAGCATAACAAAGTACGCTTGTGGAAAAGTGAAGTCAAACAAGACTTCATAATTATTGCAATATATTCACTTTTCATGCATAATCTTTTAAATTAGCAATACAATATATCACCTCTACTGCCACTAGAGGCTAATGCACCTCTATTGAAAGCTAAGTTAAGGAAAATTATGTCCTATCTTGAAAAGGCACGTAACCTTCCAAAATATTAAATAACAGTAGGTTCCAATCCTGTAATTCTTGCATACTCAAGTAGCCTCATTAGCCTTGATTTTCTTACATCAATGGACAATAATCTATTAACTTTAATGAATTTACTAATATACACTGATGTGAGATGAGAATCAGTACCTTTGGGACATTTCATTTAAGGATTACTAGACCAGCAGGAAAAGAAATATAACATACAAACTAAAGAATACTTTTATTAGATGAATTATATGATTCTGGAACCCATCAAGTGCCTTTAAAATGACTCTTTAATGAACAGGTGACACTGAAAAATATTATGTTGTCGATACAGCACATAATGAACCTTCTGTATAACATAAAAATGAAAGAAAGGTTTTCTATTTCTATTGTTTAAGTGATTCAATTTGTCTACTTTTACTCTTCTAGCCTCCCATGTGCTTCCTATTGCTGGGGTTTACAGACTACTTTTGATATTCTGTTAAAAAATAACTAGTAATGCCTGCACGTTATGTAGTGAATTTCATCTTTAAATCTGGTACTGATCCACAGTGGAGGTTGGTATGACTTATTACTGAGGAAACTAGGGCATGGGAAATGAAGTGTGTTGTCCGGAGTCAGTGAGAATAGTGACAGACCCTTGGTCATGTGGAATTAAATCTGGTGGTGTCCTCATTTTTATCATTTTTCTTTGGGTAAAACAGTATTCATTCAGAAGGGTGGAGCTGAGCCATGATCTGGGGTTTGATATAGGCTTTGGGACAGGTTTGGTGGAGTTAGAATCATAGGTCCTTGCAGAAGTCAGCAGAAATCCTTGTGGAGCAAACTGTTATTTAGGGTGAACAAGGACTGCAGAAGGCAGGTTGCATCTTAGCTCCATTGCAAATCACTTTTGACTAGCAATATTTGCAATAGGTTTTGAATGTGAAAGCCCATGGGGGTATAACTATATACTTTGAAGGTCATTGTGTGGGGAGATTTGCCTCCAAGCAACAAAGCCTATGAAGCACTTCAGTTTTACTAAACAACTGCAAATCTCTCAGCATTTCAAGGGAAATGGGAATTGTCAGGACATTGGCCTTTTCAGACCACTTGGCCATTCCCAAATCTTTGCTTTCATGACCAAGCTTCTACATCCACTGTGATGTGATTATCACGGGAAAATAAATTTATCTCAGCTTGTATATTTGCTCAACAGGGTACTCGTTTTATCTATATAATGTGAACTTCTTAAAACATTGCTTGGAAGCAAAAGCCAGCTTTGTCCTTTGTAGGTTCCTCACATAGATTATTTCACTTTTTTCTGTGGTGGGGCTTCAATTTTAGGTCCCTTTTTGCTAGCTGGCCCCTATTTCCAGGAACTTAAACATTTGTAAGACTTGTGAGAGATTTTCATTGTCTTCCGAGACATTCTTCCTCCTCCTCCTGTCATCAAAATTTAAACTGGCTGATAGATGAGACAGAGAGGCATGATCTCATAACATGGTTTGTTGGAAATGAAAGCTAACAGGCAATCTGTGTAAAAACTGTTGGCCAATTCAGATTTTCTTACAGATTTCAGAATTGCATTCGTTTATATGTTTATAGAACACAGGTTTTTTTAGTGCTTACCTTAAATTATCATGCCAGATATTAGTAAAAATCAGCAGTTGTTTTTCAGCTTTTTTTTTCTTTATTTTTTTTTTTTTTTTTGTCTTTTATGTTACTAGAATACACTGTAATGTTGATACTATTTAGGAAGGATTTGACTGTCAAGTATCCATACTGAAAGCATCTCATGAAAAAATGTGGAGCCAATAAAGCAGGGCAAGATACTGATGCTAGAAAAACCTGCAACCAACCCATCACCAAACAGAAAGAGCTTGATTTTATGCAATATAGAGGACAAAAGTAATGAAAAAGGAAGGCCTTTTAATGCTTGCTAGTCAGATGTGGTAAGTCCCACATGGCAGGTCTTAAGTCCAATGAGTCTGAGCTAAGGAATAAAAAATCTTTTTCCATCACAGCATTCAGAAGCATGACTGGTGATTTCCAACTGAACTCATTTAAAATTAGATCTGGCTAGAACTCAGTGGGCAAGTTGCAACTTTCATTGAAGTCAATGGAAATATTTTCATTTACTTCAACAGATTTTGATTCAGGTGTCTCTAGTAAGCTACACAAAGTTCTGGAAAACCAAGGAAAGGGCATTTAAGTGATTATTTGTAGTGGCTTTGAAGCCCACTTAGAAATCATAAGAATAAGCTACATTTTCCATTCAAACCTGAGGGTTTATAGTCTGTTCGTCAATACCATGGACTGAAACCTTTTATGCTGTCCAAAAAAATAGCAGATACATTTAAAAATAGCTCCTGGGAAAGGTGTGCCACCTACCATTTCCAGTGTTGTTTTTCAGCTGTACAAAGCATTACTATGCTACTTTAGCGATTACTATTTTTACTCTATGTTTACAAAGCCTACATTTTAAAATGTGATAATCCCCTAACTCAATGCAAATCTCAGAGGGTTGAATGCTGGCATGGGAGATGTCAATCCAGGTGTGGTGCTTTCTTCATAGCATGGTAGAAGTCATGGCTGAGTTATAGGGTGGCAGATGTACACACATCACTTGGCCAAATTGTAGCTAAAAATGGCTTAATAGCAAAACAGAACAGTTTACAAGCAGTCAGTTAATACCTCACATGGGCCAGGCGCCTGCTGTGAATAAGGAGGGATAAACCTGATGGAGGAAACTTATTTTCCCACTCATTTCCTAAAACAAATGCAGAAAAAATCCATCAGTTCCTTGTTTCCTCTTCTCACTTCTTAAATCTCTTCACCTCCAGCCTTCCCATTACTTTTGCCAGTCCATTCCTTCTCTCTTATAATGTCTTCTTTTATTGATGGTGTTTCCACCCATGTTGTTGCTGCTAGTTTGATTTTTCAGGGAGTCAGGAGCTATTGTTTGTGTTATGCTGCTCGTTACAGGGGTTCCTTATACACTGTTGGCTCAGTCTTGGAAACCTGTGGCCTCAATTTTGTTTGAGGTTTTTTTTTGCTTAGTCAACAAAAACTGTATGAAGCCACTCAAATTTAGAACACTATTGGTATTTGTGCTTGGTTTGAAATTCTATATGTTTCTTCCAGGAAAGTGAAAATCAAAAAAGAAAGAATATTTAAGGAATAAATGTTGAAGATTCTGTTGTCTTCTGAGTTTCTGTGGTACATAATCTCTACTATGCTTTTCTGTATGGAGGAATTTTTCCATCATGGATCTGCTATTCTGGTAGCTAGAGAAAGAATTTAAACAGCTAAACATTTGTTTGTGTATCTGTTAAATACACATAAGTGGAGTGTGACCACAGGTTGTAAATTAACACAAGGTACGTAGTTCATCTAGTTAGTCACCTGTACTGAGATGAGAACTTGCTCGTAGCCACAGCTCCAGTTAGTGGCAGTGCTGGGATTAGAATTTGATGCCTATGTCAGAGATTGACATAAATACTAAAGACAGAAAATTTGGATTTAGATATACGGAAACCTAAACAGAAACTATAGCAAAAAATCTCATTGAAGACAATAAGCTGCTGTCCATCGGTAGAGGAGTAGAATAGTTTAAGCAGCAGTTCCATTATAGTGCTTTTAATGGGCATTATTTTTACCCTGAAAAGTCCTTTAAAATTAATGGGAATTGATTTCAGTGGCCTTTGGCATATTACTGAAAATAATACAGCAAAATATAACCTTTTGCCTCTTACCGGTACGTAAAGGCTTTCACTGGGAAAGCAGTGTACAATGGTGCCCCCATGTAAGGCTTTATTCAAAAGATTTTACGCTTGATAACATCTGAGCCATAGGAGCTGTATGTGGGGTTTAGCATCTTAGCAGCTGCAATTCTTAATCCTGATTCCGGTGCCTCCATATTAAAAGCTCCATGGTCACAGGACACCAGCTTTGGCCATTCCACATTGTCATTCATTCCTTTCCCCCACACGCGTGCCTGACCGTATAGGAAAATGAGTTTACAACCGACTGTGCCTATGGGACTCCCAGAGGGATACAATGTGAGAGCCTTTACTAGTGGTGGATGGTCCTCAAAAGGTTTGAAAGTTTGGCAAGTACATCCTTAACCAAACTCTTTTGACCTTTATTCAGATTCGTTTTTGGAGAAGGGCAAAGGGTTGGGCCAATTCTTGTTTAACCCAACTGGCTTGTCCATCTGTGGGCTGTAATTAATCACTTAATCGCAGCCATACTTTGTTTTGGAGGCTAGATCCCAATACAGCAGGGCACTATACTTAACTTTAAGCACATGACTGATTCTTTAAAGTCAAAAGGATTACTCATGTGCTTAAAGTCAGCTGCATATTTAAGTAGTTTGGTAGATCAGACCTTGAAGAGTTAGGGAGCATTTATATTTATTGTAGAGCAGCACCAAGTTCCTCAGTTTGCCTTTGCAAACTAAGAGGATCACTGTGGTCCTCTTTGTTGTCTGGGAATTTTCTTTACAGCAGTGGTGCAAAGGGACAGCAACATATAACTTGGAGCAGGACTTCATCTACATCCAAAGTGGGGGATTGAGAACTCAGTTTTTGGTTTTATAGACTTTTGCAAAAAAAAGTAGATTCAGAATCTGGCCACTTTCAAAATTAGGGAAGTTTCCTGTGCATGTTACTTCTATTTCACCTGGACTTACAGCATGAGTAGCTTATGTTAGGTCATGCATTTACTTCTTAATAGGAAGTTGCTTTCTCACATAAAAATTTTAAAGACGTATAAAAATCAGTATCCAAGAAAACCAAGAGAAATCACTGTGTCTGGATCTTTTGCAGTAACTGATGATGCTTCTTCAAGCTTAATTCTCAGGTTGCTCAAACAGGTAGCGATAGCATTTTTACACCACTTGAGGATTTGTCTCCTTAGGAACAAACAGGCCTCCCAAACATGCAAAAATGCAGAGGGCAGTGAACTGAACCACATCCCACAGACTGAAACCTCACCAGAAGATTTGTAATACTAATTTAAAAGAAAAATAGAAAGAAAAAAATCCTGTCTTTTTTCATGAAACGAGGACTTTCTGAGTGTACGTCAAGGGTTTTATTACTGGTTCTACATAATAAAGTAATTTTGTAATTAGTAATACATTTGTCACTCCTTTACTGAGGAAAAAGTAAAACATGTACTGCTTTTGTGTAAATCCTGACAGTGGTGATTTTTTTCCTGAGAATTATACCATTATATCATAAAAATGTCAAGGCAGGAGTTTACTGTTCCTACTAATATTCTAAAATATTCTCTTAGGCTGACATCTCTGTCAATTAAAATTAAACAAAATTGCATTCTGCCATATACACTTCAAATAGGAAGCTTTCAAGTTTATGGCTGTTCTTTGAATTGATTTTTAAGATGGCATCTGTAAAACTTGGCTAGTACAAGATGAGGTAGGATGTAGTTAAGGTTCAGTCAATTTTAAAAATGTTTTAAAGATCGTAAATTGACAACTGGAATAGACTGAACATCCTTGGGATTTTGGGCTGTCAAATATAAATCCAGGGTCTTTTTAAAACTGAGCTCCTGCAAAGTGAAAATTTTATGAAAACATGTTCTTCTCCCTCCCCCCCAACCCCCCTTTGATATTTTTGCAATAAGTTACACAAACAAGAGGGCTTCTGGTGTTGTTTCCAGTTGCTCGGTCTCGCGGGATTTGGAATTCTTCTTCTCCTGGTGTTTCCCACAGAAATAGAGTGAGAACGTGCTTTCTCACGGGACTGTATTTCTCATGGAAAATAATAGGGTTGCCGGCAGCAAACGTTTTCTACAGTGATAGCCTGCCAATTAAGTCTTCAGGGAAATTATTGCCCTCAATAAGATGAAGACTAGTAAATTGGAACCCCCATCCCTACTCCTCAAAGATATGTCTTTAGGAAGCTTTCTTCTTCTATTATTCCCTGGAAACCTTGACCCCAAGAAAATGCTGTAGACAGTAATGTTTGGTTTACACTTAATTTTGTTCCCTGGAATAAAGATGTCAGTGTGTGAAAATAAAAAAAGAACAAGCCCCCTCCATACACCTCAACCAACATATTTATGCCAGCACAAGCACTGATGTAGAGAGTTATGCTGAGAAAAGTTATTTTACAACATAGATTTATTTTCTTTAAGGAACTACTTCAAACTATAACAAACAATGACCCTTTTTGCTGTTAAAAATGGCATCCTCTAAGACGAAGGTTTTTGACCCAGCAAACCTGTGTAGGTATAATCTTGTCAAAGATGTGTTGAATACATTCTAATATCTGGAAGCCAAGAGAAATTTGCCACATTAGGTATTATTATTTTTATTTTGAGAGGCAGAAAAACCTGGCTTTGCTATGTCTCCAATTCCATCACAACCCATAATAGTGCAGATTAAATCTGTTCATTTAAAGCACACATATTTTGAAGATGATCTCTTGGCCAAAGGGAATTCAGTGTCAAGCAGTATGCTTTCCACCACTGGAAATGCAACAGGTCACTGTGTCTGGAGTGGCTTAGAAAAACTGATCATTCTTAGAGAAATATTTTCTGGGGAGGAGAAAATAAAGGAAAAAAAAAGAAGATGAAAAAAGCAAAACTTTCCCCATGGAAATGTGCACTGAAAGAAATGCAGGTGTTAGCCACGCAGGAGTTCATGTCAAGAGAAATATTTCCCCAGGGTCCCATGAGAGGAAAGGGGAAAGGGGGGGACTCTGAGGTGCCTGACCCAGGGAGTAGGGAAAAAAAAGCAGAGGCTGGTGACAGAAAGACCTTAATTCATGCACCATGTGCTTGAGTGATGTGTTTACTTTCAACCTTCAAGTCAAATTCAAGCAGCAGCCAAAAACCACAGATCAACACAGTTTTAGTACAAAGTGAAAGTAGGGTCATTGGCACCCTCAGTGCTCCACCAATTTCTGAAAAAACATTAAATCCATATTAATACTCACTTTTAGTTAACCATGTCAAAGGAGATGGTAATTGTGGGTAAGTAGGAAGGCTGGGCTAAAATTAAATAATTGCTGGTGAATGGGGTAACATAAGCACAGTTGGTAGGAAGGGAAATTTTAAGTCTTGAAAGAGACTTTAAAGCCTGCTCTGTTCTGGTTTAAGTTCTTGTTGGAATGTGCTGGAAAAATAGGATTTTGAAAAATCAGAACCTAAATTCATCTTCATGCTAATAGGGATTTTTTTTTTCTTATTAGGCTATTATTATTGTAATTATGCATTCTCACAGGGTTTTGGGTGTTGTAAAGCAACATGTATCCAGTGAAGTTCGGTGGATCTATGCTGGTTTACCCTGGCTGAGAACATGGCTCAGCCAAGGTAGAAAGGGCCCATAGTTTTATAGAGGCAAAGTGAAAGAAACTGTTCTTCTCCCAGAAAGTAATGGCATATTTAGCAGAATTTGGCCCTCGTCATCAGTCTGTTCCACCAGGATGGGAGGTTGGCAAGTATGGAAATGGTCTCAAAGCCAAAGTGCTGGGGTGAGGTAGGATGCATTAAGGAAGATTTTGTTTTACCAGGGTTTGTGAATCAGTCTAAATGCTTTCTTTCGCTGTGCTACCTTGCTACGTTTGGGTTCCTTGAGGCATCTCACATATTTGCTTTAAAGAAGTGACAGTAATGCTAATGACATCTTTTCTAGTAGCAGCTTTGACTCCTTGAGGTCTGGGGCAAGAAGAAGCTTTCAAGTCTTTGTCCATAGGCTGGAAACCATACTTAGTGCACCAAGAGGAGACTAAGTCTGAGCAGTCTGAGTAAAACCTCTTCTTTCAGTGGCCAATGTTAGCTGCAAAGGAGGGTAACTGCTCTCAATCCATTCTGGGACATACTGGGATTTTAGTCAGTCAGTATCCATGCAGAATTAGGTCACCTTTATGCCATGTCTTGATGACTGACACCCACCAGAACAAGTTTTGTTTTCAGATTTTTTAATTAAAGTAATTCTGTTACAACAGTGATCTGGCAAATAAATGTATTATCTCAGTAACTCCAGTGCTGGCAAATTGGACCTTAAGAAATGCTTAAAAAAAAGAGCTACCAAAGCTGGGGGATTTTGTTGTCTCACCTTTTCACATTTGTGCGAAGGTCTTATTTTAGTTTTACTTCTGTTGGCTCAGCCGTCTGTGCATTTTATTGCCTGTTCTAAGGAACTTCGCTGTGGTTTTGTGAAGAGCAGTAGGGAAGCACTGGGGAAAAAAAATGAGTAGATATAAAGCCTTAGAGAAGAGAAGTGACACAACAGGCAATTTCTCCATTTGCTCCTCCAGATATTGAGCTGAGCTGAGGAAATTACTTTAAGTACATAAGGTGACACAATTACTACAGTTGGGTCTTTGTTTAATTTTCAAATAGACAGTCCAGTACACTGAATTCAAAGGTGATTGGTTATGGGCTCTCCAGCCCTTCACCTCTGGGTCATAGGGTTCAATACCATCCCAGGTTGTAGCACTCTATCCTTTGTGAACAATCTATCTGAGAAATTTATACCTTTATTCTGCTTGTGACTTATTGATTGGGAAATTTTGGGTTTTACAAATCCGTTCACAATTCAAAATAATTTGGCATGTGGTTAATGTGGACTAGGCACACATTCACTATGATTGTTGCTTTGAGTATTTCTTATTCATGAAGTCTGATTAAGATGCACAGCTACGTTTCTGTCTTCACTGGATGGCACCCGTATTGCAAAGAGCTTTTGACTGACCTTCTAACCCTTTTGGTGAAAATCCATGTGCACAAGCACCCACAAGGCCCTCCTGCAGCTTTTTTGTGGGCAAAATTTCATGCAGACAAGTGTTAGTACAACGCGCCTGATGAAGAACAGAAACAATATCTAGAGATGTATGAAATTTATTCACACTGATGTTCTGAAATGCTATTTTGGAACTGTTTCTGTAGATCTTGAAGAGAGAAAAAAACCATTGTGTGAAAACTTCCTATGTAAAATAAACGGTTTCCCTCTGTTTCTCAGTGAACACTGCAAATAGTCACAGCATCCAGCAGCAACTGAATAACTTTGAAGCGGTCTCCACAGCAAAGTCACAGGATACTTGGCATTCAGTGATGCCCTGACCATATTACTCCTGGGTGTAGTACAGACATAACTAGCTGGTAATATATTAAGTCTCCTGCACTGTCATTTCAAGTGGAGTACTTTTACTAAGGACGTCAATCTCTACATCTATTAACCTTTAACCAAGTAATTTCACTTTAATTATTTTTTTTAATTAGAAAAAAATACAAGATACAAACCCAAAATCAGTGCTGCCCAGAGATAAGAAATGACCAAGCCTCATCTTGTAGTTCTAATGCCAAAGAGAGAACAAGGGTACAGTCCAAGGCGAAAAATTGGCTCATTTAATTACACCTGCAAAGTATTTCAACAGTGTGCCTTGGTGAGAGGGGCTTTTAAGAGTAAAGTGCTTTGAAATAAAGCTATTAAATGCATAGAGAGACATTGATCGATACACTCGAGATATGGGGGGGGGGGGGGGAGGAGTGAGAGACAAGAAAAAGAAAAGGACTTTTTTCTTCTCTGTAAGAGTGGATTTGGAATCTTCAAGGGCATAAGGATGGTAAATGATTGCTAAAAGTCCAAATTAAGAGGTATTAGTCCATTGTGTGGCAGCCAGTCACATCATATTCGCATTGCTGTTTTCTTGTCAGAGGTTTTGCCTTGATCTACCCCAGACCACATTGACAAGTCACAATTGAAGCATTCTAAATAATCCACAGTGAAATAAGGCATAGGGTGTCACTCTCTAGGCTACAGAAAGCCTGAGCGCAGTGAAGTTAGAAAGGGTAGCAAAGCCCTTTTCAGTCGCGTTTCTCAGCCGATTAAACTCATTCAGGGCCAGGCTGCTGGAACGAAAACAGAAAGATCACCTCCTGTTCTCCAGTGTTTTGTTGGCAACAGCAGACAGATGTAGAAAAGTAGAAACATTTTTACTATAGCAACAAAGGGGAAAGGGTGGGAGGCAAATAAAAAAAAAAAGAAAAAGAAGAAAAGTTGGGATTTGTAGCGTTGTGGATGTCTCAGGTACTTTGGAGCACTGATCCAGGTTAACAGACCCTGCCAGTGCAGGCTGCAATTCAAAAGGTTCGCGTGCAATGACTGTGCAGTGCAAACCTGCGTTCTTTTTTCCCCCCACACTCCTCCACTGGTACAGTAATTAGCCATAAGAACAGATTGACACATGGAGATCCAGTTCATTAACATTTTTTTGTTTGGTTGCTTTTTTGGCTTTTCAGAAAAAACCCGTTTAAGAGCGATGCCTTTTTTAAGAATATCCCATCCACTCATGCAGCCACGCTCGTGTGACATATTGTGACACAAGATGCCACAGAAAACTAAGCTGAGCCCTCCAACTGAAGCCTTGATTTAGCCATACATTCTCCACAAGTCACCATTTAAATTAACTGTTGTGCATTCAAGCTAGGAAAAATGTTAATTCACCTACTGTGAGTATTTGTGCAGAAACTGCTTGCTGCTACTGGAAAAATAAGCTGCAAAATATATCCTTAAAATATAGTACTTTCCCATTCTATGTATAAAGGTAAATAAATTCAGTTGCAAGAAACGCAGCACATTTTTTATGAGGTCACTACTATGATTTTTTACTTGCTGTGTATTATGCATTTGTGCAAATGAAGCATACAGTCTTAGCAAATACAGATTTGCATGTATAAATGTGTATACACATGTATGTTCCAATATATATAATTTAAAAGTTTTTGCTAACTTACAGCACAGAAATGCCCATACATCTAGTTGGGAATAAATAGAAATTATTTTATTTCTGTGCAATGGAAAACAAACAAAAAACGACCAAAACCTCAACTGAAACAAGTACAGGAATGATTCTGTAACTGCGCGATTAGGGCAGCAAAATGGGGGAACCATGTCCCAGCCTCTCCTCTAATGAAAACATTCTGTATGAAATAATAGTTACAATGGCAATACTGGCTTATTCCCTACCAAGACCTGTGGTTGGGGCAGTCGTTTGAGATGTCGTTCGCATAGATTTGACTTCTGTAAAAAATATGTGGGGCAGAAAGGATTTGTCTTAAAGTGCTTCTACCTTCTAAATAAATATGCTGCTGATGAACATATTAATTCTAAAAGTTAGACCTCATAAAGCAAACATTGCCTCTGCCTTGAAGTGTTGAGGAAATTTGGCCATTTACCTTGGTATTTACATTAGGGCTGAGCCCTTTTGAAACCAGGTCTTTGGAGCTGATTGTATTGTTAAATGTTTCTGGGAAAAAAATTACTTTAAATTCCTAAATCTCTTAAACATCTAAGATCCACTGATTTTCACTTAGGTGCTTTTGGAAAACCAGAACCAAAACCAGTCTCCTTCTGCTTGAAGCAGACAATAAGTGCAAGGCAGGATTTAACAGTGCCTATTGGAAAGCGGCAGGAGGGTGTGCTGGGGTTTCTACACCAACCTGTCACCATTGGGATAACGAGTTCTGACCCTTTGGAAATCAGAGGCTATTCCCCTGAGGCCATGTAAAGCAATGTCAAGCACTTTAGCAAGTAGACTAGCCTGCAGCTGAACCGATTGAGTGTTTATGGGCAATGACTGGTCCAGAGGTTTTTTGTAAGCTCTTGTCTTTCTGGGCTCAGATCTGAACTTTGATCTACTGGCTAACAGGTCCTAACATTATATACCGCCTTTTCCCAAAACCTCAGAGACTTGTCAAAGCTTTTATTCTCTGCACTTGCAAGAGCTGATCTGAAATACTGTGGTCATTTATCACTGTGTTGTGCTTTTGCCATGCCTTAAAAATTTGTGTAATATATATCAGGTGTCTATGGATTTTGGCATGGTATTGGGTCATCTAAGCGATTTGGCATTGTTTAGACTGCAAAATAACACACAGGGTCAAGAGCAGTCAATATTGGTCCTATAAATTATTTTCTAGGCTCTCATAAATTTTCCTCTAATTTGTGGCTTGAAAAAGAGGGGAAAAAAAGGAAGACATCAAAAGTCACATCTTTTGCATTTGTCTTTTTTAGTGAAAAAGGCTGTTCTTCCCAGTTGTCCACAGAGGTGTTTGCTTCTATTATCCACACTGGGCAAATACTAGGGACCAGAGTCACTGCTGACGTTGTGCTTCTAGAGAGAAATGCAAAGCTAAATCCTCAGCAGAATTTCAGACAAACAGTCATTTTATTTACTTATATTCATCTCTTCTGGAAAAAAAAAAACACCTAAAAAATAAGGAGAAAATAGCTTGCTTAATCCCAGTGCTAACACAATATTGATTCACATTCATGTTCAGTATTTATTGACGTGCATTGCATACAATGGAGGCTATCAATTAGGCTACTCTGTTGAAGGGAAGGGGCAATCATATTAGAAAACAGATGAAGCTCATAGTTTATATAGTCCTAATTTTATGTAATGTAAACCTTTCAAACCCTGGGCACATGAGAGTGCAAATGCATGTCCTGATAAGAAAATGCAAAAACAAATGGATTTATTCTCTAGCTAATTACTATGGGTGACTGTCCACAGAGCCACATCATTATTTCCTGATGTTCTTCAATGAAATCAAACTCGTCTTACTGTAAACTGAATTTCTCTGTGTTTTATTAACAGACATTAAATGCTTTTGTACAACAGCTTAGCACAAGGTTTTGTTCTGTGAGTGGGCCAGATATATGGAATTTTAGAGGTGGTGTGTAATCTTACCATATTCCTCCTGTACATTTAAAGAGGGGTTCAGCATACTGAGCCTCCATTAAAGATCAATGTCAAGGACAGCATAATGGCATATGGGCAGGATTCAGGAGACCAAGTTGTTGTGTGCAGAATCAAATATAAAACTCTTTTTTTGTCCCTTGGAGGTTTTATTGCATGGTCACAGCTGGATTTACACTGTATTTAATAAAACATTAGTAGCCACCAGGGATTTAAATATGTAACATAATTCTTTTTCAGTAAAATAATTCTATAAATCCAAATATGAAGCTATAGGTTTTTTTTGCAAGTGCTGTATGCCCGTAATTAAATTAAACCTAATATATGGACTTTTTTTTCACCATGGAATTTAATGGAAGCAAAATCCATCTGCAAAGTTGATTTTGGATATATATTCACATTTTTTGGAGCTGAAGTAGGTCTGGTGGCTAATAAGTTTTGGGGAGAAATAGGGGTGTTCGTTCTCCATCCTGGCTGAGCCACTTTTGATACAGACCTATGGCATAGTGAGATTTTGCACTGAAAATAGTGCAGAGTGGTGTAATTTCCTCCTAGCTCTGTGGTCATCAGGACTACTAGGAAAATTAACACAATGCAGCCAGATAGCCTTTACCTTGTGCAGTGACCAAGGTGACTTAGGCACATTGTCCATATATTCTTGTGTATTGTGTTTTCAGCACTCAGAGGTTTCTGGTTAGATGATAACAGTAACTGTGTCTAACTGCACTAGGAAAGGAAGAGGAGTCCAACTTGAATTTTACGAGATCCATAAAGTTGCTACCTTTTATACTTCTAGGTGAAACATAACTTTAAAATTACAAGTCAACAGCCTCTGATGTCACAACTTTTCCTTAAACAACAATTTTGGCAGAAAAATACCCATGCTGGAGGGTACAGATTCAGTGTTTTAGAGGAGCTCTGCATCGTTTTGTGAAATGCCTGAGATTTTCTCCAATTCTCCTCTTAGAGATCCAGTGGAACAATATTAGTGATCCAGTCTAGCACACATGACTGAGTTTGCATGGGCTAATGATGCAACAACATGAAGCAGGATGTATGAAGGCAGATGTAGCATTTAAGCTCTGTGAATAGTATGGGTAGAAAAACAAGAACATCTGAAGTGTGAATTCTTAATTCACACTTAATACAAATTCTTTAGCTTTTGTACACACACTAACAGCTACAGTGAAAAGGACCATCATCTTCAGCCTAACTACTGTCTCTGACTAAGACAACTTTTTTTGCCTTGTACTTCAGATCAGATGCCTCTTACATTGAATTTATAGATCATTGTATTTATAGATCAGAGAACATCAGTAACATTTTATAAAAACCCGTAACTCAGGTCTTTACTTTCTTTAAAAATTGTAGATGAAAGTCATAATTGTATTCTAAATCATAAAAACCCCTAACCCTTTAAACATGCAGCTTTGTGCTTTTTAAACAGAATCAATGGTTTCACTTTTTGGAAGTTTTGCTCTACCTTTTTCTGTTTACCCCTTAATTCTTTCAATTGTTCATTTTCACATTGTTCCTGAAAAAAGGAAATATGAAAGCTGTTATAAGTGTTTAAATGTTTCACTTTTAGCATTTCTCATTAAGCAAGTGTGAAACTTCTGGAAAATAAAAGACCTGGAGATACTTGTGAGTTGGGGGTAATAATTGTTTTTGGTAAAAAGCACTGACCAGATTTCCTTTTTTTGGTCTTGAATGGATGCAATACCTTATGTTGGGTCAGGTGGGAACCTATTCACTTTTATTTTTCTGTGAGCTGTAGCTGAAGATTGAAAAACCTCACGTTAGATGTTCACGACACCAATCCAGATGAACTTTTAAACATTGGGATGTGTACCAAACATTCAGACAGTGGATTCTCACTGCCGTCCAAGTGGGCTGAAAGGCATTTGCCACAAGCATCTTCAAACATGGGTCAGAAACAGATTTTGCTGTTACTGCATTTTGATTTATTATTTTGTTTTCTTTTGTCCTAGCAACTCCAAAATAAGACTAGAGTTACTAAAAAGTCAGTATTTTCTTCTAGCTGCTGGTAAACACTTATCGAATCTTTCTTTGGGGTCAGTGATTTTTCATATGTCTTAGTACACAATGGAATTATTTAATTACTTTTGCTAGCAAGTTTACAGACAAGTATATCCCCATCATACTGCATATCCTCAAATAAGATTATTTACAATCCAATCTAAGGAGTGCTGACTGGTATCATTGGAAGCTAAAGCTGCATCAGCATTTAAATTTCTACTTTTCTGGGCAAAAACCCAACTGGCTGATTCAATTAAACTCTTTATGTTATATATTATCCAGAAGTTCACAATCTGAAGTGATTCCCAGAGTCTGAAGCCATGCCTTTATGATTGCAATTTGGTAGCAAGACAATTTCCGAGGACTGTTTTACTTGAACTGCAATGAAAATGTCAGGACATAACACACTTTCTGATGTGGGTTTTATGAAAGGCACTCCAAAATCAACCATTATTTCAAGCACAAGCAATAAATAACCTTCATTATTCATTAGAGTGTATATATGCATTTGTGTTTGCAAATACAGTGGTTTCCTCAGCAAAGAACCCTTTAATCGAAAGACCCTTCACTCATTTAAGGAGGTAACAAATGGGTAGGCAGGAGTCACGGAAAAGACAGTCTCTTTAATCCGTAATGGAGATAATCTATAGAGTTCCCGCAGTACAAGTAGTCCATCTTCCAGGCATAAACTTTAGATAAGATATAGGATGTGGAAAGATTCATGCAATATTGTGAAGCTACTTTTCATAATAGTCATTTAGACAAATTTTGTTTATGGTTTATATTGAACAAAGAGAATAGACCTTTCCCATATCACGTAAATCACGGCCCTCCTGAAGGATGTCTGAAGTGGTGCTCTGCTATTACTATTCACAAGAACATTAACGCGAGTGAAATAGGCTCTGTGAATTTACTGCTATTTACCTGTTCAGATTAGGAGCTAATGCATTTCTGCAAACAGCCAACATCATGTGCCAGGCCTGCAGCAGCCCCTCAAACACTGCGTAAGAATGAGAAAGCAGCCTCAACACACTGATATCATTGGTGTAAGGTTATATTCTTTTTCTTTTTAATAAGACTTTGAAGAAAAACCATATTTATGCTCAGATACCCATGTTGATGAGTTTTGGACAGTTCAGTCAAAATTTTAGTGTCAAAACCAAAGCTTGGCCAAAATACACTGATTTAGTGGAGCTGTTTTCATGTTGAAATTGAAAAGAAATTTGTTCAGAAAGAAAATGACAAATCTGAATTATTTTTTTTTCTGGCAATCCGAAAGCATAAATCATGGTCTCTAGAATTGCTTTGTTCTGACAAATTTAAAACAATTTTCAATTTCAAATGTTTTTATTTTTGGGGGGTTAAAAATTAAATTGGAGGAGATTTTGAAAGAAATCAAGTTGAGTGTTCACTAAAAAAAGATTTATGGTTCTTGTGCTTTTATATAGAAGGGTGTATATAATGAAATCAATGGGTTTGGTGGGACAGGTGAAATCAGGAGAAAAACTCTGTTCAGTAGTGTTTCTGCAGTTATTTCATAAAATGGAAAAAAGAGGCACCAAACCATAGTGACCAATGATTTCAAATGAAGTCTTCAGGATGATGTTGAAGGATCAGATCAAACCAATTAAAGCACTGGGGAAGGACACTGGCTGCCCAGCTGCTAGATAACAGCTCAAAAAGAGAGGAGGAGGGCTCTCTTTCTCTCTCCTGCCTTTCTTTTTCCTGCTTCTGTTTTACATAGTGGGGGCACTAATGAACTTTCCAAGTCCCATGAAGACAACCCTTGTGTTCTGATTAGTTGCCTTACTTTTAATGAATTGTTTTAATCAAGTTTCAAAGCAGGCACTCTATGCTTCATTGCAGCAGCCCAATGACAATGAGCTGAATGTTACCAAGACAGTGCATCTGATGGACTTTAATGGATTTTATGTGACAGTGTCTAGTGGCCTCATATTAGACATAGCTTTACAACAGAGAACCCATGGGGTTGCACTATGCATTTAATCTATACAAACTGTAAGGATAAGGGAGAGGGAAGCTGGGGAGGAAGGGGGGGAGACTCTGAACCCTGAAGACCTTCAAAAGACATGCATTTCATACTAATAAGAAACAGTCTTGGGTCATTTTACTTTTTGAAACAGCAGAGTCCCATTGTGTTTTCTTAAGGAATGTCATGAGTATAAAATCTCCAGGGCTTTTTGCAATAACATTCTCAAAACACAGAGTTATCTGGAAAAATTAAGCTTCCAAGGAAATCTTGGCAGTGCTGTAACATTTCCTGGATTTCAGGTAGCTATTCTGAGTTGTGATCTCTTAAGTCCGTAACAATTTGCTATTTCTAATTTATTGCTTCATTTGTGACTGCTGCTACAGCAAGGTAAATTTATTCTGATTTGCACAACCTAAGTCTTAGCTCTGACAGTGACTAATTATTACCTGAGTTAAAATAATGAAAGTGTCGGAAAGTGTCCGAATGCAATTTGTTAGGAAAACATGTGGCATGCTGTGTTACCCAAGCCCAGAAAAGCCTAAGTGATCAGAAACCATGGAGAATTAAGAATTTTTCCCCCAAAGGTTACAAATCAATGTGGAAAATTTTCAGGGAATTGGAGTGCTGAGGGGTTCCATTCACTAGAATATAAGATGCAGACCATACCTGTCTGGGTTTTTTTTGCTTAAGGAGGAAAAGTCACTTTTTTAGAAAGAATCTAAAAGGGTATTGTGATGGTAACTGTGCCCAGAGAGCTTGAATTAGTTGTAGATTCTTATTTGGTGCTATTTAAAGTGTCTCCTAGACGAAGATGATTATGCGTCCATTCTTTTCACGACAAAAAAATCACCAAGAAACAAATAAACACACAGAAAACAAAATCTGTTGCAAGAAACTCTAAAAGTGTAAACACCTTTAGCTGATATAAGTATCATATTAATTTGTTTTTTCCTGGTTCAGGGTCAGTCCTGTGTTTTGTCAGTTATAGGCACGTCTTATTCGCAGAACAGCTCAGCTCCAGCTGTGTAAAATGAATCTTGAAATGAAATGGTCAAATGATGTTAATGACTCTGTCTGCTTGTGAAAGTTTCTGAGGAATATTAGCAGCTCAGGGTTAGAATTAGAAAGCAGCTGACAGCTCTGTAGTTCTGCTTGTTCAAATAGCTCTATACAAGCAGATGGGATATCAGTAAATTAAAATAATAATACAAAAATAATAAACAGCTATTTGGCTGAAATAATAAATCAGTATAAACAATTTGGGGCTGCTTCATTCAGGGCATTTGTCACTCTCGTGAGCCATTTAAGCCACACTTTAAATTAAATGTATCTTAAACAGGATTTAATTTACATTTAGGAAGGCAATTGTTTTATTGTTAAGTACCAATTGGATGTCAGCACATAATGTTTTCTAGAGTGATAATTCCACTGCACTTTGAAAAGATGCTGGGACTACATAAAGGCTAACAATTTCATGGTCCATAACAATGCATCTATGCTTAATATTACTGAACATACACCTGCAGTTACTGTCTGTATTTCAGGCCCTCCTTCCACCTAATGTCCTGTTAAAAAGCTACACAATCTGCATCTCTCTCTATATCTAACACACCTGCTAGCCCTCTGGAGAGATATGATTATATTAATTACAACATATCGATTGATTTCCACTTTACATGGACTGCCTGTATTTAATTTGAATGTACAATTAAGCATATTGAGGACACAATTTGGATTGTTACTGTGATAAATAATTTGTAATTGTGTTGTGATACATCACATATTTTAAGGCGATGTTTCTCATATGCTAATAGCAACTGCATATACAAAATATGCTGAGAATCTGTTTTAATTATTCATATTTGTTCATGGCCAGTACTTTCCTATTTCTCAGGTCTGAAAGGAACAATACATATCTTTGCACTTCAAAATAATTGTTGGCATAATTTTCAGGGGAACATGTGTACATTTTCACATAGAGTAGATGCCTCTTACATTGAATTTATAGATCACTGTTTATATGGAAAATATAGATGTCAGTACATAATTCTGCTCTCTGTTTTGCTAATTTCTAGCATGTGTACAATATATCTACAGATCAGGCAATTAAATCACTAATAATATTTGTACTAATTATTGCTATTAAAATCTATCAGTATTATAATATTAGCATCAGTAGTATTGTTATTGCCCAAATATATTAGATTTAATTGGTCATTTTATATGACAACAAGGAAATTATTTCTGAATCTTCCATACACCTATAACAGGATTAATGACTAATTTTCCAAGAATTTTCATTCAACGGAAAAAAATAACCCAACGGCATTATCTTTTCTTGCCTTCGGTCCCTTCTTGTGTCTGCTTTCTACAAATAAATCCAAACTTGTACAGGTCAGTTTGCCGAGAGAAGTCTCCATGAAAACAGCAATTTGAAAGAAGCCTGGGGAGTATTTGCAAATTATGAATTTGTAAATACAACATTTATTATTAAAAACTTAGTTCTAAGAAGTCGCACTCATTTAATCGAGGAACGGGAACAACTCTGTGTGATTCACACACCCAATAAAAAATCATCATGAGACCCCAGACATATAATTTCTAATCTATGACTACACTGAAAAAATTAGCAGCTGTTCAAAGAAAATTCATGTACTGAGAAAGAGGATGGGGTCTGGAGTCTGAAAAGCATCTCAGAAAGACAGATCCTTTTGTCGTTGAGGCCCCACGCCTCATGCAGGGGAGCGTTTTGTGCTGCAGTTTGGTTGGTTTTAGGAGGAGCAGTGGTTGGGGTGTTGTTACATGGCCATTTGCAGTGGCACGAAGCCCAGCAGAAAAATTTCCTGCTTTTTCACCCTGGTTATCATTCCCCTCCCTGTAGCGCATCCCAGCCCCACAGCTGGATATCCCTTTGGTCAAGCAATTCTTTGTGTGGCATCTCTGTACACTGCATTATGGTGACAGAGTTGGAAACACCGAGTTTTTCGTCATTTTCTTTTTGGAGAGGATCACTGGTAGGAGATATTTGTGTTCCTAGGTCCAAGACAAGAACCTGATATGATACTTGAGGCCAAAAGATGGAGAGATACAGACAGCCTGAAGCATTGCACATCCTTCTAACCTGTCCTACCATGCTGAGTAAAATTTAAGCACTTGAGCCCCCAAGGACTGCATTGCACAGTTACACAGGGCTCTTTCTATCCAGCCCTGTTATGGGGTGATTTCCAAGCTCAAGAGGGATGATGTGCACCTAAAACAACAGGTAGTGGCCTGGCATCCTCTGGACCAATGGCCCCAGCATGCAGGGTGGGATGCTCTGTGCAGAGAGGGAACATAGCCTGAAAGACTGCAAACAATCTGTGTCAGTAATGAGCAGGCAATTAATTGATTACTGAAAGTCTAACTGAATCCTATGCCTCGGAGAAATCTAAAATATAGTAACTGCTTTCTTTATTGACAGCATTCATGCCGTATTTAGTAGCTGGTGTGTAAGAAGTAGCTGGACAATTTTGTTACACTTAATACGTTTCAGAACACAGCATAAAACATGTTTTAACACTATAACATCTATTGAGCAGTACCTCTGGGAACAGGCTTTATTATTAGATTACATTATACAAGATTAGACTAGTCAATAAGGGATTTCTTTCACACAGCATGCCATCTGAAATACCTGTTTTCTTTCCCTTTTTTTTTTTGTTTTAAATTACTTCAAGACCTTCTTTGTAGGATCTTAGGTACAATATACCCATGAATCATAAAACTGACAAGCCCCAAGGCTGAACAGTCTCTGTACTGGAGATACGAGGCCTAGAGATAAAGGTGCACTACAGGTATACAGTGACAGGGGTGGATTATAGATAAACAAAAGGCACAGTTATTAGATGGGAAGTGCCAGGCAGGATTGTACACTGAGAATGTAAATTGTAAGGACCAAGTCTCAGAGACCCGACTCTGCTTGGACTGTCAGGCAACAGGAAAACAAAGACAATATATCAGCCTGGGTGCAATCCTGGGTTTTTCTGATCTGCTTTAGCTGCAAAGGGGAGACAGGCAGGGTTTCAGCCAGGTTTTGGCACCTGGGTAAATCTCTGGGGAAATTCAGGCATAATGTTAATTTAAAACTCTATCTTCTGATCAAATAATTTGCTGATTAGTCAAATAACAATTAGAAAGACAAAGAATAGGTGTATTGCGAGATGGCCTGAGTCAGAGCAGCAAACAGATGCCTCCATCCTCCCAGGATCCAGCACCCCCAATCATCTCCCTGCTGTATTAATCTTTGTTGCCTTTGTTCAGAGCAGAGCAGTGCCCAGGGTGGTGGAATCCCACCTGCTCAGGTTGGGGCTAGGCATTCCTCCCGGGAGATTTTCAAGACAACTCAATCCCTACTTGAGCTGGAGCTCCCCGCTTGCAAGTCTGGATTTCAGACTTTGGCACATGCATAGTGCTGAGGTACTATTTTGATACCCAGTCCCTTTGAACATATGTCTGCTCAATTACGTTGCTGAAATACAGTGAGAATGAAACACACTATTTGCTTTTGTCAGACGATAGCTGGTGCATTCACACATTATTCCCCCTTTAAATTCCGCATTCCACGCTGCATTTGATCTGTTGCTGGCAATTTCTCTCTCTTAGTCCTAAATTAAAAATCTCCACTGAACTATGCTGTTGCTGACTACATCCGTATGAGCAACTTCCATTCAAATTTCCTAGAAGGAAGAGACTTGTGGCCTGTTCTACCACACTAACTGGAAATGAATCTGAATCGAAAGGACTGTATTTAAGGGCAGTCTCCTCGTTGCCTATGAGGATCTTTCTTTCCTCATATAACCAAATTTCCCCACAAGATTGACATTTCAGGAAAGGGGCAGAGGCAGACAGGTGACTACAGATCAAATTGGATTTCTGCAACCTTCCATCGTAAAGGTCAGCCCTCCACAGTAGGTTTTCAGCCAGCAGTTCCTGTCTTGGGTTCAGGCACAGGTGAAATACTTCACATGTACCCAGGTACCCTTTACTCTTCTCTTTTTATTTATTTTTTTTTAATTTATTTTAATTTTTAATTGTTCTTTTGCTCTTTTCTGTCTTGGAATGTTTAATAGAGAAAAAAGTTGATTACAGCTTTGCTGGAGGCTTGCAGTTGGCAGAGCAGTGACCTCAGACCAGTTATGGTCTGGGAGAAGGACCTGGAGAACACGGTCCCTTCCTTCCCTTGGCATCCCGATCCCATTCAGATCTGAGTAATAGTGACTGAGGAAAATTCCTGGAAGTAACAACCTGTTGCAATATTTGAGGTGGATCTTAAAGTGAGAGACACAAGCAGGCAAGAAACTCCCCAACTGGAGGGCAACATTGCTTTCTTTGAACTGGATCTGGCAGTGATTTTGATGAAGAAACTAGAGAAATAACTCCAGTAATTACCTTTTCCCCATGTTGGCCACTGGGTTGCCATGGACACTCTGTTCTGACCAAAATATGGGCTGTGTTGCAGTGTTAGCAAGCTGTCGGATAACCAATTGGGTGTCAGCAATTTATAGCCAGTAATTAACTGATAGGTTTATAATTAAGCAGAGATGCCCCTGAACAACACCACTTGGATCTGAATTCAAATCCTGACTTTTTCCAAAATTCAGGGGCAAAAAAGAGTGACAATTTGGATTCAGTCCCATCTTTATAATTAAACAATGATTTTTGACAGGAGGGGAATCTCCAGCAGTTAATGACTGACTGCAGGAGCTGAGGGCCTGAGGCAAAGCTGAGGGCTTTTAATCCAGGTGGTCATTAACTGCCTGGGAATGCCTGACCCTGAGGTTAATTGTTTCTATTTTAAATCATGAAAATAATATACACATATACAGACCCCCCCCTTCTTTTCTGCTGTACACATATGTTACAAATATAAATACACTGCCATTCTATGCATTGAAAAAGATGAAAGCAGAGCTGTTGGGATGCTCTTGATGTGGTCGTTAGAGAGTTCAGGTACCTAAAACATTCTCATGGCATTCTGCTCTTTCCATCCAGAAAATCTGACCAATAGAAGGGACAGACTGGGAAAGGCGCTGGGTTGGGGTGTGCAAGGAACAGGACTGCTCAGGAGGTTTTTGAATGTATCTGGGCTGCCTCTGATTCACCAATCCCCAAATCTTGGGGGCTGATTTAACTCTGATTTAATCTGCTGATTTACTAAAACCTCTCTCTGTAATGCTGCACACCCTGGGAGTAAGGCACAGAGTCACTTCTTATAAAGCCCTTGGTGCACCTTTAAATATCTGATCCTCCCTTTGCTTTTAGTACTCAGCACAGTGCAGGATCAGGCCCTTAGAAACCAGCAACACTTTATTTTCAGTGTGAACTCCGTTAGTGCAAAAGAAGCCATCAGGAGTTAAGCACAGCCTGCAAACCCGGGGAAAGCCAGGGACTCTGAGTAGGTGACATGAAACACAGCAGAGCAGGCAAACCCAAGAGCCATCACATACCTCATCTGAACCAGAAAGAATTACGTTGTGGTTCATTTAGATGTATTTTCTTCCCTAAATCCTTCTCTCTCTCTCTCTCTCTCCCTGGCTTTCCTTGTTTTTAAAGAGACATATGTCATCATTGCCAGTTCAGTTTCCTGTGTTTAACCCTTGGTATATCTAGCCTGATTACTCCTAATAAAGCTTGACAGTTGGAGGGTTAATCCAGCCCTTGGTCTCATGGTTTCTTCTCTGGAAACAATCTGTCCCTGAGAGCTTTCTGGCCTGTTGCAAGGTTATATCCCCCTGGGGTGCCATCAGCGCCAGCCAGGGCTCCTTTCCCATTGTCTGCCAAATGGCCACCAATTAAGTCAACTGTTTCCCAATTAGAATTTTGAGGAATTTATCTTGTTCCTCCTGTGTTCAAACTCCCAAGCAGGGGCAGCTCTTGGAGTCGGTTACAAGGGCTTTTTTTCCCTCTCTCCTTCCAGAGTGAGAAGCGGGTGAATTAAATAAATAAATAGCAGCTCTTTCCTGTAATCGGATACTCCTGGGTTTTTCCTGTTGCCCATTCACACAGCCTAATCCTGGGGTATGTGATGAGAACTCGGTAATATTTAAAGGAGGATATTTTATTATTGTTCCATTCACCTGAACTAGAGTGGCTGATGTTTCTTTTTAATCAGTGATGCTCTTAGTAAAAGTTTTTGCTGTGACATCAGCTAGAACTATAATGAGATTTCCTGAATTAAAGGAAGTTTAATTTGAGTTTCAAATGATTTAATAACCAAAGGTTCAGGGTGGTTGTTTTATTTTCTTTTTCTTTATTTTTTCTCCCCTCAGAATTGCTTAACTGATTGTTTACATCTTTTTATTGGTGAATTAAATTCTGGGCTCTGGGTCACCTTTAGTATGGGAAATGCAAAATTTGGCAAAGTTATCAGGATTATATCCTTTAAGCTGATATACGAAGATCTGATCGATCCATTCTAGGCAAATAGGACCTTTGCTTTCCTTCCTGAGAGAGCATGGGAAGGTCTTCTTTAGCAAACTCTTTCTGTGACACCTCAACTGCCTTTACCATGAAGGTGTAAAGCATTCAGCTCCAGTGCCATAGGCAGACTGTGCTAGGCCAGGCATGGTGTCACTGTCAATTCACACATCTGAATTTATCTTTCAACAGAAAGAAAGAAATCGCATTTTTTCTGCAAGTTAAAGTCCATTTCTCTGAAACTGCTAAGGAGAAGGACAGATTTACAACGTGTGACTGGAGATGGAAATATCTCCTGCCTTTCAGTTGCACTTTTCAGAAGTTGGTGCACAATTCAAATTCTCCTTTTTGGCTTCGCTATGTGTAGACCTTCATTTCTGGAGTTTGGGTTTAGAGTTGGAGTTTGAATAAATCAAAGGTTCCAGAGCAAACTTTGGGATTAATAATGAAAACTTACTTTTTCATAAGGTATTCACTTTGATGCTAGGCAAGTTCACTGAAATATCGTCCTAGGTCTTCAAACATTTTGGTGATTGAGCCACACTTTTCTGATGATCCTTTGCTTTGCTTGGCTCCATAGTTTCTGGCTTCCTTCTGATGCTACATTAAGTGATGTGACTGAAAATGTGACCAGCATCTGTCATATGTATGTTGTCTTTTTTTTTTTTTCCCAGAGAGAGTGCTCTTTTGTTTGAGATTGCTTAGGGAAGATTTTTAGCTCTCATTTCACACACTTCCTTCTTATTACTCCAAATAAGGCCAATTCACTCAACCCACATCTGCTTCTAAGTGTCACCAATTTCCTACAAGTTCAAAAACATGAGGCAAGATGGAGATAAAAACCATGTATAAAATTTAGCTGCCAATCCAGCTTTCTCTGGGATTTATGCATGATTTTATCTGAAGTTGTGTGTTTGGTCATTCAGTCATTCAAAAAAAATGGCAGGTCTGATCCTACATGGGAGAAATTATTCCAAATTTACACAAATGAAACTGAGACCTTTAGCACGCTTAAGTTCTAGCCTTCTTCTATTTGAATGAAGGAAAATTGCACTGATATGTATGGAAAACTGAGACCCACAAAGTTCTGTGAAACATTAGGGATATATTATATATACTGCTATACATTTCTATATATTTTTTTTGTCCAAGATGCACAGCTATTCCAGGAATAAGGGGTGAACACATGTCCCAGACATAGTGTAACTGTAGAAAACAGAAATATATAGACATGCTACCGTAGATGGTGGGAGGTGGAGGAAGTTAGTGAAAAAATATAGTACAGTAATAATATCAAAAGAACAGGACAGCAAATTATAGCTGTGCCTGGTCGGACTTAATTGGGTTTTCCTCAATATAGTGAAGAGTGGTTGAGGATTTTCTTGGCTTGCTGTAAAACTCCCAGCAGTCCTCCTAGACTGCACTCAGCTCCAGTCCCATGGAAGTGAGTACATAATCTTTGCCTACGCGTCAATACCAAGCTCCCACATCAAATAGAAGGAAGCACGCACCATTAAGGAGGTTAATTCCCATACGTTAAAATAGATTGTATTTATTGAGGAAATGCAAGTAAGCATTTTAATAGAAAATCTAAACCCCATTGAGCCTGATTCTCCTCACATTGGTTTTAAATCAGTGCCACTCAGTTTAGTTAAACCTAGTTTTTTTCCGGAGTTAGCAAAAACATGATGCAAATCATTGTCCCCTTGTACCTAAGTAATTTTACTAAAACAAATGTTCATATCAACCTGAGCTACTTAAGCTCAGTGAAACTCCCAAATGCTGGTGAAGCTCCCGCACTTGAGCACATCTTCCTTGTTTAGCTTGTATCTCTTGCTCATCCTTGCAGTGGCTCCGTACTCAACTTAAGAATGTGCAAATTGTATGTGGCTGTTTTGCCAGTCCATTCAATCCTCGGGTGAAAAAGCAGTGCTCATTTTCACAGATGTGGGTCTAATTTTCCTGTAGCCATGCTCCGGGCAAGGTCTTTGGCATTTTCCTTCTCTCCCCTAAGGAAAAACAGAGCATGGAAGGATGCACAGGCATGATGAACATGCAGTACTGTAAATGCATCCCAATTCACTTGCTATTATACATGTATGAAAAGGGTGTGCTGCTGGGAAATTCTGTCAATACTCTGGTTATATCAGGAAGATTAAAGATTCTGATTTTATTTCCTTTTTTATTTTAGGTGTTTGACTTTATATCTTCTCCTTTTTTCCTTTTCTTTTCTTTGGAAAATGCTCGATATCGTGCTTCACTTCAAATAAAGACAGGAACCCCCTCATATTAGCCTGTATAGGATACCCTCATATGATAAATAATGAGTGCTGATGAACTCCTTTAGCTGTTAATGCTAACTGCATCACCAAACTGCGTTCCTCAGAGGAGAGGTTCCCAGAGTTCTGTTAATGGGGCATCATGATAAGACCTCCAAATGGGAGCCAGCCTAGGGTGCCATCAGGCATTGAGATTTCTTGTCTTTCTTTTCCAGGCCTATTGGGTACATGAGGTTTTTTTTGCTGGGAAAAGGGGATAGAGGATCTGGCAGCCCCAGGGCTCTACACCCCACCAGGGCAATGCTCACCCTGGTGCCGCCCTGCCTGGAGGAAAAGCTGCAGTTGCTACTGCATTAGCAATGAGCCGGTTGTGTTGAGAAGGGCTACACATAAAAAGAGCCTTTGTGGCCATTGTACAAAGGCCTCCTGGTTGCTCTTTAAGAGTTCTGCTTGAGCATGCATTGGCCTGGCTGGTTGCATTCCTGCCTCCTTGGCACAACATTAACACACATGAGGGCAAGGGAAATGCTCTCAGCAGCAGGAAGAGCAACTGAAACACAGATGTTTGTGGCGACACGGCACAGTGTACCAGTGATGACACAGCTCTGTTGTGACAAATAATTTAGCAGGCCCAAAGAGGGCTTTCTCAGGCCTGCGAACATCATTAACTGTGACAAACAGAAAGTTGTTCCTCAGCCAACAGCTTAAGTAGATTTACAAAAAATGATTTATTTCCGTGCAGTTCGCAACAGCCCCAAAGCATTATATTTATATGTATACATGTGAAAAAATTAAACCCCAGAATCTGGCTCATTTGCTGTGAGAAACAAAAAGCCTTCCCAAACACTTTGGCACAAAGTAGGTCTGGCTTTTAACAGGCTTGCTGTGGTCAGGAGCTGTGCTTCTCCTGCACATCAGAAGTGATGTGGAATCCTTTGGGAAGAGGCTGAAGCTCCTCTTGGGTGGGTGACTGGTGTGGGGTGATGCTGATCTCAGCACACCTCCTCCTGGTCGTGAGAAGAAGTGGTGTCGGTGACATCCTCTTAGGGAGTCAGATGTTGCTGCCAATCTGATAAGGCAACAGGTGCCCAATGTATGCCTGGGGCATTTGATAATTCCCGTCAACAAAAGGAAACAGGAGTCTGAAATGATGGAATGAAGAAAACTCAAAACCACGGCTGCAATTTCCTACGCTGTTTGTTACCTCTCAGTTGTCACTAGAGCTGCAACACCTTCAAGGCTGAATTTGCTTTTTCCTTTATTTCCCTATTCTACTTTTCTATTTACTTGCTCCAAGGCTACAAAGTGTTTTGTTGGGGTTTTTTTTTTGTTTTTTTTTTTTTTTTTTTTGCTGTTGTTTTTTTTTAACTCACTGGGGAAATCCAAGTAATCTTTCTCACAAGGTATTTTTTTAACTTGGAAAAATCCAAACAGACAAACAACTCCCCCTTGAACCATAAGGATTTTAAACAATCAAGAAAACCCACAGAACAAAGGACCTGAATGGATACTTATTTAATTTGGTTTATTTACCCCTTTCTGTTAGATTTTGAGCTATGAAGGGTACAGACTCAAATTCTCTGTTCATAGAGTTCCTAATACAACATGGCCTATTTTTAGTTGCCCCTTGCCACTGCAACAGTAAGCAGGGGGGGAGAAAGTCAATTTTAGACTAATTTTCTGTTCTTCCTCTTAAAATGTACTGAAATACCCTATATTTCCTCTGGTGTTTGTAAGCCTGAAAAGAAACTTGATATAATACAATTGCTACCAAAGCACTGTCACTTTGTGGCATTCAGTTTATAACGGAATGTGGGAATGTGTAATCTATTCACGGTAATTTAAATGGATGTTTTGATTGGATTATGTGGGTATATTTGTGTTTGCCTGTGCATGTGTGTGCGTGCATATACACCATAATTTGTCAAAAGAGGTCAATCCATAAAAGTGAATTTAAACTGAATTTTACATTCTTGGTAAAAGTTCAAAGGGTAAGTTCAGTTTAACCTTGGCTCGACAGAGCTTTTCCTTCTGATTTTTTAGTCTGATATGAAAATTGCTTGTGAAATAGAGACAAACATAGATTCGCCTGAGAAGGCATTAATAATCTGATCCTTACATGTTTGTATAGAAGACAGGTACAATCCAATGTTGATTGCTTCTTAGCTTCTCTTTGCTTTCACAGGAAATCCTGGGAGATAATACCAGGTCATCACAACCGTGGGCTGGAGCAAAGTGCACCCACAAAGAGCAACTCTTAAAGAAGTAAGCTAGTGATAGTGCAATGTGGGACTGATATATCCAGATATACAAGAGGAATCATAGTTGTAATTAATCACTTTTGGTATTTTACAATACTCATTTGACCATTTTCCCAAACAAATTAATTAAAGTGTATATTACATTGCATTTTTTTAAACTTTGTTTTAAATAGAAGGCCTTTTACAGGGAGCCTAAAAGATGATTTTATGAGATAAACTTTGTGGTGAGATTTCCACTCTAAGTAAATAAGAATGCCATGGGAACTAAGGATTTTAGATACATTCAAACAAACACTGTAAAGTTTTGAGGAATGCCAAGTTCTTCTGAGATCGGTGTGTGTGTGTACTATGTGTTTGTATAGTCAACAATCTCAGAGCAATATGGTATGCCAGTTATTAATTCTGCTCATTACAGATGGCTTCATTATGTGTATTTAATTTCAGTACTTAAGCAAACATACAAAAGTAGGGCTTACAAACTGCTTTAGGATACGATGGTTATGTACAGTCAAATGAAACGGAAACCAAACGGAAACAACTGATACTGCTTGGGCTGGAGGTAAATCTATATTGATGGGATTAAGCCATTCAGAAGCATCCCTCGACTTGAATAGCCCTAAAACCACCAATTGCTTTGTTTGCGGTGTCGAGAAGGTACTGATCACTAGAGCCTTAATTTGCCGCAGCAGTTAAGTGCTCCAATTGCTCAGCACAGTAATTGCCACATGTTGAGTGTGCAGATGTCTAAACACGTGGGAGCACTTCCCTTTCCTAAAGACAAATGAAGATTTTCATTTTGTTTTGTAAACGTGTCAGGATTTATCACTTAGTCATGTGTCATGCATTAGGGTGTTTATACAATACAGCTTTCCACACCCTGGTTCTGGACTTCTATGATTTCAACAACAAGGACGTAGAGTAACAGGGGTTTGCCAAGCCTTCCCCTGTTAACCCAAACCTTTGGCTGGACTAAAGTAGGAGCTGAGAGTGACTAATATATGGTAAATAGGGCTATTACCAAGAGCAACAAAAGTGGGGTTCACCTATATCCTCAAAGACTGCTTGAAAAGAGACATCATCAGGAAGATAAGTGGACATTAAAAAAAAGAAGATAAAAGTAAAACTGAAATAATGATGTCCACTAGCAGTAATGATGTACATCCATCCATCTTACACTGTCACTTATTGAATTGCATTTGTAGCCTCTCCTCCATGTCCCACCCAAACACTGAATATCTGACTTCCTTACCTTTCCTTTTTATATAAATAGCTACATTTTAAAGCAATTTGTTTTGAAGCTTGAACATGTAATGTTATCAGAGATGAGCTGACTGTAATGTTTCTGATAGCTGTTCTGTAGTGGAAACAAAAATGGGAAACAAGAATTTGAGAAGTTTGGAGGTGGCTTGGGGACCAAGCCTAAAATTTACTTCATTTCAGTTTGCAGTTTCAGGATGATGCTGCAGGTATGGAGCTTCTCTAATTAGGACTCTGGTCCAGATCTGAACATTCGTGTGTAACGATGAACATGTGGTTTGGGGTCCCAGTATATAGTCCATCTCTCAGAAAGTGTTTACAAGCAAAGCCAGGATTAGTTGCCAAAATGTCAAAATAGCTAAGTAGTGTTTCTAATGAGCTTTTGTCTTTTTTTGATCTGAAAAAAAGCTCATAAAAGGTGTCCAAGAGGGAAAATATCACCCTTTCTACTCTGTTACCCTTTCAGGGGCTGATACTCCTTTTTCTTGTTTGCAGAAGGAAGTGAAAAAAAAAAAAACCCAAAGCAACAGTTATTTATCTGTTACCAGACAAAGACTGTAAAGAAATCCAAGAAGAGCATCCCAGCACAAAAGCCTGAACTCTTTGACCTCTCAGGCCTCAGGCCTGGACAATTGGCCAAGCTGGGCTTTTTCCTGAGAACTGCCCGAGGGCAAAGGCTGGGAAAAGATGCACATTGTTCTCCCGAACCATTCATTAAATGTGAGGGCTGAAAGGCAAAAGGATCTTACCAGGTTATAGCAGTGCTGCGAATGCAGCCTGACACTCATTTTCAAGGTAATGCAATAAAGGAAAAAAGTGAGTTGTAGAGATCTTAATTCTTTAAAATTTAAAAGCTAATTTTGTGTCTTTTAGTCAATTTCCTATGCAGGAAGGAAGAATTTATTAACTGACTTCTGATGTTAAATGGAGTGCTAATGGGCAAGTACAACAATTCAACAGGTGCCAAGTAGAAATATAGAGACATTATATCAATATTAATCTTAGAGGCTTGCAAAAGGCTTGGTAGGGGGTTTTATTAGGCAGGTTGTGATGGGAACACCCCTGCCATCCTCAAAGTCAAAAGGGGGCTGGGGTTTCCTGTTTCGAACATTTGAGAGTTCACATTGTAAGGTGTTTTAATGGAAGATTATGAATTTTGTGCTGTTGGAAATTCCTGTTTGTTGTCCTGAGCTGGGAACTTTTCCTGGAAGAGATGTCTTCAAGTGGCTGTGCTCTGTGTGTGCCTTGGCCAGGGGGAGAAAAAGTATATCCAGCATCAAACACTCAGCTGGAAACCTGAACACCCATTATTAGTCTGGATGGAAGTCAAAGGAAAAGTTGAACCTACTAAAAATCTACACAATCGTTATTTTACAGACTGATCTTCTGCCCGTACACAAGTGCTGACTCTAATGTACTTCTGATTTTGACCCCTGGGTTGAAAACTCTCTGTATAAACACCAGCTGATGAAGGGGTCACTTTGTTTTCAAGACAAGACTCTCAGAGTCGTACCCCACACAGCAGGTCCCTGATCCAGATAAAAGACTTCAAAATGTCCAGCCATAATTTTCACTGAACAATTTTTTTCATTGTTCCAAGCTGTCAAGTTATTAGTGGGAAAGGATTAGTGGGACAGTGTTTTTGTGTAAACACCGGAGAACATAATTATCCATTATGATGTTCTCAGGTAGAAAAACTCCACTTTTTACAAACAAGAGAGTTTGAAAACTCCAAGATGCAAACTAAGAGTAATTTTAAGAATGACAAAGCAAAATCAAAAGAAAACAGTTTAATGGTGTGGGGTTTTTTGTTTAGCTGCACATATTTTCTGGTTGAAAGTGTGTGTTTTGCAGACTAATAACATTTACGTTCCGTACCAAAACCAAGTAAAAAGTAACAAAGAAATACCCTGGAATGGGAGGACTGTGTATCTGTGGCTCTGCTCCTTTTTACTAATGCATTGAAAATAGAAAATAATAGGGATATCTGGCAGCACTGAAATAATAATAATAAATTTCAGTGGAAAAAATAGGGATTCAGTTAACTGAGACTTGCTTCTCAGGGTTTTGACTCCTGCGAGATTTACCACCATCATCTTATCTGCTTGGCTGTATTTTTTAACACTGTTTTTTCTTCTAAGTAGCAGAAATGACCTTTGGCAAAAGTGCCCCACAAATTACGTGCAGGTAAGGGATTATGCCATCCCAATAGGGCATAAAAAGGCCAAGCTGATAACAAAGCATCAACAGCCCTTTTTCTGAGGCAGGTTTTGCTGTGCCAGACACTGGTTGCTTCTGAGCTTGGTGCTGTGTGTAGTTAGAGAATAAACTTCCCTGCTCTCAACCTTTCATACTAGGCTTAGCTGCCGCCCCTATGGAGATTTCACCTTCCTCTGAGAGCTCTGAGCTTTGGGCAGGAGGATGCTGATTGGCATCAAACAGGTTTTGGTGAGTCCATCTATTTCCAGAGCAGCAGTAGGAGTGCAGTGCGCTGCTCAGCGCCTTTCGAGAGGATGTTGCACAACCCAGCTGCATCATGTTCTTACTCTGACATGTCCTTTTGTGAGTGGTGTCGTAAACAGCAACTTACTCACTTCAGCGGCGTATTGCAAAGGAGGAACATCACTTGGTAATCCTGCATAGCTGGGGCCAGGAAATGAAGTAAAAACTGTTCAATGCAGATGACACAGACTCTGGAGATGTTTGACACTGGGCTGTAACGTTTTGTGTGTGTGAAAATGGTAACAGGTTTTATCTTGCATGAAGAATTAGGTTCCTGTTTTAATAATAGTAGTGGCAATCATAGCAATAATCATAATAAAAATACCTCTTAATCAAACGAATATTTTTGTGGTTCCAACATCATCTAAGCATCCCCCCTACCCCTTTAACTCTATAAATCAAATGTAGCCTGAAAGAATTCAGCTTAATATTGTATACGTGAAAATATGCTGAATGGGGCTGGCAGCATCTCCCATTGCAAGCCCAAAATATGACTTGAAAAAACCCAAGACAATTAAACCCCCCCCAAATCAGGGAACACCAGTGCTGGGGTGTGAGGGAATGAGGAGGGGAGCAGATTTGAATATGCAGTGCTACAGTTTAGCAGAACTTTATGCAAGAAAAATAATGATGTCGAGTTCTATAGCTGCTAGGTGTATTCAATAATTTTTTATTCAAATATAAATATTTAAGATACTGAAAAGCTGCTTTCCTTACTCCCTTAAAAATTCCAAACTGTACAACCAGTTCCCATAAATGACTAATCTTATTTTAAATGAAGCTAATTTTTGGCTAGGTCTTGAGCAGAAAAAAACATTGGATCAGCCACAAAATCCATATTTTCCCCCCACACTGTATCTTAAAAATGCATCCAGACTAACAGCTTGTTTCCAGATGATACTGGATGCTCCTTTTAGTTTCCAAAATAGGGGTTTTGAGTCTCGTTGTGTGACACAGGGATCAGGTACAGGTTCTAGATTTTTACCCCCTTCACTCTGCAAGGTTCAGGGTATGTGCATAAGCTGCTGGGAGGAAAAAAAAGGGGGGGAAAAAAGAGGGTTTGGAAAACCTGGGCCTGTGATTTTAAGTGGAAGAGTGCGGTCCTTCCCCCCTATGGTGGGTGGATTTATTGGGTGTCACGATGACACAATGTGTCTATTCGAAGCCGAAGAAAGCCCCCTACTTAACCTTCATCTTTTTGTGTGTGCACGTACCAGAAGGCACCACACTGTTGCTGGAAAGCAAATAATTAGTGACATGTTCTGTAACACCATTGCTATTTAAAACTAAATCAGTGGGTTAATGCTTCTCGAAATGTGACATCCATGAGGGATTCTCGCTCCAGTACTGTTAGTCACTTGGTGGTCTCTGGAGTGACAGGATCAATGCCCTGAGTTTTAAAAGTCATGGTTGCAATAGGAAACAAACGGTTATTGGTGAAATCTTTATTTTGGGGATGAGGTCCTGCAAGGAGTGGCTTTTTCTCCCCAAACTGCCCCATGGGGGATGTTGGTCCTCAGCCCCTTTGCTGACCTTCACCCCAGCACATGGCTTGCTGCAAACCCTGTCCTTGCAGACTGGTGGGGTAAGGAAAAGCATGTGAGATTGACTTCTGAATTGTAAAATCCCTGAAGGCAGAGCCCAGGGTTCCCAGGGCATCTGCACAGCACTAAACACTCTGATGGGCTTGAAAGAATGAATCCCGGGAGTTTATAATTACATGCCAGTGATATAAGAGAGAGACTCTGGAGTTGATTTTGCTCAAGGAACTGAATCAAAGCCATTCTTCATTAGGGCAAATGGCCTGAACAAAACTCTTTGCACGGGTGAGAATAAAGTCCAAAAGCATTGAGGAAAGAAAAAAAAAAGAAAAAGGAAGAAATAAACCAGTCAAATCACATTTTACTTCTTCTTACCCAGGAGATTGACACAGTAGCTTTCTTTTCCCCCTTCCCATTTTCCATTAAGCTGGTTCTTTAAAACACATCTGAACTTTTCCCATCCTGACGATTCCCACGGACAATTGGCAGAGAATCTAGGACAACTTGCAATACTGGGATTTTTTCCAGGCATGAGTAACTTGTTAAAAAGCCACTATTTTCCTAATACTAACAGTAAACAGAGTTCACATCCACATGAAATCCTCTGTGACCCATTGGGGAAAGTTTTTTGTATATTTATGTAGGGAGATATATGAAATCATTTAATTCCTTTATCCATCAAGCACTTGGAACTCAGCATGTCCGTTTATATTTCACTTATAAAAATAAATATACACATGCATGCCAGGCTAGATTTAAAGGTATCCTTTTCTCCTGGTTGACAGCTCCATGCCTGTAGTTTTATAAGGGGAAAGCTTTAGAAAGAAAAGTATTTAAAATAAAGTCGTTGAGCCATGTTTCATGTCACACTGATGAAATATAACTCTGTCACACCTGCTGCTCCTACTACTTTGGGTGGTGAACAGCTCTGTTGAGTAGCTACTTCCCGAATTTCTGAGCATTTAGGAACTTGTGCTGTTGGGCAAGCAGAAATTTCAGGCAGAAGTGTGCTGTGTAGATGTATTAAATGTACAGTGATTTCTAAACATCCCCAAGTGACCACTGTTTTTTGGGACCTATTGATATTAACAGGTTTCAAATTAAGGTAAATCTATTTTGGAGTATGAAGGCCAGATTGTGGTAACATCTGAAGTTCTGCCTGTGCTGCATCCCACCACAGAAATGGGTTCTGCCTAGGTAGCTCAAAAAAGTGAAAAATGTCTAAAAATAGGAATAGCCTATTTCAGACTAATAGTCTAAATATATCAGGAAGCCCTTGTAAAGAGCAGGGATAACATCATGTGAGAGGGCTGGTGAATGCAGGGTTGCCTATGGCTGAAGTGTGGGTGCCACATGGGGTGGACTGAATAGATGCTATCAGCTTCAGCACAAGTGCCTGATGGACACTATTTCATGTTTAAGTATGGCTATCAAAGGCAGTGTAGCTATTCCCAGCAGGATCATGCTCAGTGTAGTGACTGGCCTTGTATTTTGAGAGCTGGAGAGAAATCAGGAGCCCTGCACTTTATTCACAACTCTACAATTCTCCTACTCAAATCTGTTCTCCTGGCTATGACTCAGTTTCACTACAGAAAAGAAACCAACACAATAAGCAAAATACTTTGTAAAACACTTTGAAGTTTGTTTTATCCTAACTATAATCACGTAATCCTAAATCATGTAGCTAGAGTGGGTGATGTGAAGACTCTTCCATGCTTCTGACATTTTTCCATCCAAAAAGAGTGTGAAAAGACAAAGCTGTGATTTCTTTCCAGAAGGTTTTTCCAGAAAACATTAATTTTGGAAGAATCAAAAGAAAACACACTGGGTTGGCACTGTTTTCCTCTTGGAAGGATTTGTCAGTCTCACGCTACCTGCAAGTGTAATTAGGTGTGTTTATCCTGTATTTCACATGCAGAACTGATCTCTGCTCTTGTGTCTGTCCACAAAACACCATTCTCATTAACAAAAGCCTCTTCCATTAGGATAGATTTCCTCGGTGGGTTGCGGTTTCTTTGTGGGCAAAGGGGACACCTTCCTTGGGAAAATATCTCTTGCAAAAAGGGAATTATTTGGTCAGAAGAACATTTTGACTTAAACATTCCCAAATGGGCTTACTGTTCAGTACTGATTTAGACAGGGAGGGCAGGTAAGGTTGAACATTGACAGTGCCACAGATTGGAATGATTCACGGGCAGTCCAGGTCCTCCAGCTTTCCCTCTGAAACCCTGGGCCACAAAGTACAGGGAAAAAGAGGAGCATCCACAGAGACAGGAGAACAGAGGACATCCCACCACCATCCAGAATCTGAAGATTTCTGCTGCTACCCCTCCAGAGGGAAGAGAAACTAGGGACTGTGTATTTATTCCATGTGTTCTGTCTTTGCATCTCTAGGTATCAAAGTAATTTTGCTTGTCTTGCACTAGAGAAACTCTTTTGGGTTTGTTTTTTTTTGTGTCGTGAAGCTTTGAGTGTCTCATAACAAGTTTCAGCCAAGCACTTTTGTGTTTCGCTTCAATGTCTACATAGCAAAAAGAATATATGATAGTTTAATCTTCACTTCTTTATTTCAGGACACCTTTTGGAGTTGAGTTGAGAAGGATATCAGCAACACCAGGGACGAATGTCCCCCTGAATTATTTCTGATACAGACCTGTTTAGAAGCAGCAAATTTATCACCAGGTTTCTGTATAGGAGAAGTCATTAGGGGTCCTTTTGGCATCATCTCTCTACCTACTGTCTGGTGAGAAACACTGAAAAAACAAGCCAGATCCTTCCTTCAAATTACAGTATATGAAATCTGCCATTATAATAGTGATCCAGCAATAAACCAAGCCAAACCCAAAAGAATTGGTTCCATCTTTGAAGGCTTACAGTGATAGATTTACTAGAGTTTTATTAGTTCTGGCATAATGAAAAGTATTCTGCATTTGAATAAAATGAAAGTATGGTAGTTACAGCAACAAACTGTAGTTTTGCTGTTTGGATGAAACGTTTCAGTCTTGCTGGGAATAAGCAGATCACTTTTCCCAGCTCCTCAGGAAGTCAGTGCCAATCTTGTAAACTCTTTCAGATCTTTTCAAAGTGCAGCTGAGGCCAGAACCCTTTTTTTCTATGAAGTTACGCTGCTAGCTTTCCCCATCTAATGGGTATTCCTTTGACTCGCTTTCAGGATTAGGCCCTGAGAGTAAAATCATTTTACCTAAAAAAACCCCACCCTTTGTGACTAAATCTGGAAATCTGGAGAGTGGATTTGCACCCCTCCTTTCAGCATTAACAATGTCCTCAACTTTCCATAAGATCACACGTGAGGACTTCTATGAGAAGGAACAGGGAGCTATTACGTGGGAGCAACTCGTATTTCGTTCTCATGGAGCTCAAGTAATTTTAAAGGATGAGAAAGTCAGTGCAATGTTTTTCTCTTTATTTGTGGTGTCTCAAATTATTTTTTATGAAGTTATTTGTACACATTTTGGCACTTCCTGTTTGGGAGGCTGAAATACCATGAGAAAAACTTCTTATCCTGATGACAATTTGGATCTGCCTAAAAGGAGGATGCACTTAAAATCCTCTGAGAACTCCTGGTTTTAATCCAATTTATCCCCTGATTTACGACAAAAGATGTATTCTGACAGATACTTTCTGATTTTTAGACCACACAAATATTGGAAGTTTTTCTTTTAGCTGGACGTGGAAGTTTGGGGTTTCAGTGGATAATATCTGACAAGTAGAATGTCAGTGTGAGATTAAGTGACTTTCGTACCAGGCAGATTTTAGGCTGCTCTAATCTGAAAGTAAATCTTGCTTTAATCTGTAAAAACGGTATATTCACTTCTATGTTTCACCAACCTATTTACAATTTGTAATCTATATGCTGCAGATGCTGTCGAAGATGCCTTTTTTTTCCCCAATAGTGTCTTATGTCACAGACCAAAATCTTCCTTTATTTTTGTTGTTGGCTCAGGGCAAATGAAAGAATACAGCATTGCCATTAACAGATGCACCACCAAACAACCCAGTTCTGTCTGACTTGGTTCTTGGCATCTGTGTGCTATTTCTGTCAAACTCAATCAAAATGAGTGTTAATTTTTGAAGCAAAACCCCTATGATCATTTCACTTGTGATGTAAGCCAGATCTAACCTCGAGACTGTCAAAGGCCAGAAGTCAATGACCCAATTTTTCATGCCATGCAGTCCTCTATCAGTAGCCAGTGGTTTTCCTGTTCCTCATCCCTACTCAGGTAGATTATTCATTCTTTGTGAAATTTGTTGTAGGTCCCTAATACAGTATTTATATAAAATGCAACCCTGTCACAACTTTAAGAAGCTCGGTCTATAGCACAATGTGGCAAACAGATCCCAGAGTGTATGTCAGGTAAGTATAAAACCTCATCCAGACAGGAATGTAACTTTTGCAAAAGGAAATACTTCCACTAAGCCTTAGTGCAACTGCAATTGAATGGTGAGAGTCTCCAATTAAAACCTTTAGAGAGAAATCTGTGCTTGGTTAATGCACTTATAGAGCTTTCTCTAATTGCTCACTCACTTGGAATATAAAATGGAGCGATCAGAGTATTTAAGCCTTTTCTACTCTGATTATACTGTAGACCCTAGTAGGACAAGATTTTGACCTAGATTTCTACATTCACCTGAGATGAACTTGGGTTATGATGGTCTGTCAGAGTTGGTCTTCTTTGATTTCTGTTAGCATTTTTTTTTTGCTACTGAGCAAAGGAATGCAAAATCCTACCAGTACAAATTTAGCTCCTGTTTTGCAGAACTAGGGAATCATAACCCAGGTCAATTAGATAATTTTGACAAATTGGAAAAGAGCCATGCTAAATAAAACAAAGGGAGGGGAAAGGGCTGTGTAGCTTCATACATTGATAATATCTTCCTACCTTTCTTTTGATCAGCAGGACCACTGTGTAATGAGGCAGGGGAACGTCTTCCATCTGGGAATGCATTTATTCAGAGTTGGTGACAGTGTGAAACCTCTGCATATTTGGTCTCTTGATCCCACAACCTCTTCTGCTTTTGCAGACTTCATCTTCCCTCATGTACAGACTGACTTCAGGGAAACCTTCCTATTTAGGATGAGATTCACAGCCCTATGTTGAGTGGAAAAGATACAGAGAAGATGCAGTGGGACAGGAACAAAAATAGGCTTAGTTATGTGCAGAATTATTGTAAATAAGTGCAAGAGAGCTAAAGAAGTATTAACTGCAAAGCTGTTGTTGGCTGAATTCAACTCAAGCTGATTAAAGAAAATCAAGTTAATAGAATTTCATACTGAAATTCCATCTAAGGTGCAGGTCCCATTGGAAGTACTGAAAGAACTCAAGTACCTTATTAATGCATAAACTATTTAGTAAAGCTAGATGGAAAGTTAAGACTAGGAAATAACTTATTTGTCCATGTTAATGTTCCTTGCTCAGACCCATTTTCTGACAAAATTTATTTAAGCAATGTGTTTTTGACAGGTTTAACTGAAGTAATGATCCAGACATTGTCAATCCCCTTTATATTTTCCTTTTGTTGTTATTGCATATCTTAAATCCATATAAACAGAGGGTGTCTGCTTCAGGTGGCTTGCACACAGAACTTATAGCACATGAAAAGTTAAAAGCAGTCAGGCTGTGATGGTATCATCAGTGGTTGCGGGTCTCTGAAGGCAATTCCAAATGCATGGGCCTATTTTTAGAACACTACATCCCTTTTAATATTTTTTTTTTCTTTTTAAACTCTAACCTCCATGAGGAGGCTGTGATGTATATTACAGCCCACAGGGCTCAAAACAAATATCCCATTAAGCAGTGAAAAAATAATCCTGCTGCCAAATGTACAAATATTCATTAATAACTGCTGTGGTCCTGCAGGCCCAAAGGAGTGTTTCATCTTATCCTTCTGGCCTGGTTTTTGACAGAGGGCTTCCCTTAAATCTGTCCACCACTCAGATATTCACAGCCATCTGATTCAGACCTGCCTGCTCTGCCAAGCTGCTGTCGCACGGTGAGGTGTTCTGGCTTGGTGTTACTGCTGGTCTGCATCACAGGAGGTCCAGCGGAGCATCAGTGAGGAAAGTGAAGGGCACGCAGGCTCCCACGTTTGCTTTTCCTGGGGTGGTACTTGCTATATTTGCTTAATATAGTCAAATAAACGTGATGGATGCTCATGTATACATGCAAAAGCACAGTATTCCCCAGGTGAACCCAGCTACAGCAGAAGACCATCATAAACAGTGCTGCCTAGGCCTAAAGGGAACATCTATGAAATTAATTGGTGCTTTCAAATAAAAGGCATTTAATGTAAAACTGATAAATCCATTAAATGCGTATTACGACTGCTGTTGCTTTATTCAGGCAGGAGATTTATTCGTGGAAGAGTTTGCTATTGCCTCTGCAGTTATCAGTGAATAATGATCTGGTGGTTTCATGCCTGAATTCCAGGTAGATAATTAAAACAAAACAAAAGGATTAATGCATTTATCTATTTCTTTTCCATTTTTATGTGTGTGATCCCCTGCAGAGCTGCAGGCATTCAAATAAGAGGAAAGAAACTGGTCTGGTACGGTAACTCCTGTGTGACTGCGTATGCAATGTGCTGATGTTTATAAAGCTGTGGTTGTATCACTGTTAAGTGCAGAGAAATTGTATGAACATGCAGAGTCCTTCAGTATGAGCCCAAAGGACACATTTGCCAAGGCGCAGTCTCCCAAATAGCCCAGGAGTCCTAAAAATCAGGTTTCTAGTTGAAACTCCACAATGTATCCCATGGCTCCCCCCAGATGCTTTTTGTCTTTTGGGTCCACAGTGCTCATCTCCACACCAAAGCATGTACTATCATGTGTGGGTAAGCCCTCACAGCTTAGCTCTTAGCAAAACACACTCTTATTTCATGCATGAGTCAGGGGAGCAGCTGGGAGACATTGTGGTTTTCTTTCTTTTTCCTTTTTATTTTCTTTGTTTGCTGCCCCATCTCTGACTTGGAGGGTCAAATCCATGGCAAGTTCATTTCTGGGCCAACTCTGCCAAATTATATGATGTGAATTAATGTCTACTAGAGCTTAGAACAGCAAACTCTGATTTAAGCTCTTAGGTTGAACTTGTCTACAATTGTTGAGGTGAAAGGCCAGTTCATAGCCATTAATTAACCTAATCCATCTCAATCTACTTTATTTTATACCTTTTAGGGTTTGTGACTCTAAGAAATATATTTAGATAAAGCAATGCTGTTAAAACCCAAGAACATTGCTAAAGATGCTCACCACCCACCACTGGTTTATACTAGAGATCACTTCAAGCATTTTTTAAATGCTGGGAACTAATTTAATCATATATTTGTAAGTTAGTCCCAACACACTGAGCAGTTTTCTATCCCAATGATTCAAATAAGCATTCCACAAATGTCAGGGTCATTTCAATTCTGACTTTTAATCTGTTTATAGTAATTTTATTAATAGGCAAGCATTATTGTTAAATTCCACCTGCTTTTTCCTTCTGCCTCCTCCCTTATTGTGGTTCTAGTGCTAAAACACATGAAAATAAGGGAATGCAATTACCTTGTGAAACCTGAACCTAAACATAGCCCCTAAATACAGCTTTTAGGGGCTGTGGTGGATGTAGCAGCAGGCAGAGAATATTCAGAAAGATTAGCAAGGTTCAAGCTTTATCTAAAAGCATATGGGAATTTCTTAAGAGGATCTAATCTAAAAATAGGATTAAGACATATTACCAGATGTCTATCCCCTAAATATTCATTTTTAAACTGAAGATATTTAATGACTGAGTAATATTTAATAAGTTATTAGTTGACCGTAGAGGCTTCTGAAATTGAAATTCCTTGGAAATGTCTATCACGATAATAATTAATAAAGATTTTAAACCAGCATCTTCATTGGAATGGTTTTCTGCCATATTACAGAAGCCCATTTTTTAAAATAGGGGCTGTTTTATATTTTTGGGTTTTTTAAATAATATACAGAAAGCAGAAAATCATATATGCTGTAACACAGAAATACCTAAAGCTAAGTGGAAATGGGCAGAAAGCAGTTATGAGCGTTTTGAGATTTTATTTGTAAGAATGAGATAAGAATCTATGTATTTATCTATTTTTATCTGAATGTTTTTATCCTGGAAAACAGTCCAGAGTTACTGAGCAGCATGTGATATTTAGGCCAGATGAACTTGGTATGTTTTATGTGGCTGTGTCTCGTACGTGGCCCCTACATTATAGGATTCAGTCAGACAACTCCTTTAAGGTATAGCAGATCTCATTGATCTCAGCATCTACAAAATCTGAAAGAAAGCATTTCTCAAAAATTCAAGTTTTCTACAGTCAGACAAGAGAAGAAAAACTGCAATAATGCTAATAAAGGATTTCCAGTACAGTCAAAACATGGGAGAATGCAGATAAGCCCTGATCTACTTTTACATTTGTATATCTAGCTCAAATTTTCTAATACATATCCATGCTGGAATCTTGTGCTTTGTTTGTTTTTCACCTAAAAGTTGTGGTAAATCTGAAGGCTGGGCCTAGATGGAGGTTACTTGCTCAAAGTCATGAGGCAAGCCAAAGTCAGAGTTCTACTGAGATATCTCATCATTATCTCTCCTATAGGCACGATGTCTTAAGCTAAGTCAAGAATACCATTCAAGTATGTTTCTTGTGATATTTGGACACATGTTTCACAGAGGAGGGGAATATCTGAAGGATACAATAACAGGGTTTCTATATTGGATTTTCCCCCCTCTTTCCTGTTGAAGTCTTATAGAAGTCCCAGATAGCTACAATAAAAAAACCCAAACCAAATAAATATTTTAACCACTTTTATCATTCTTAGCCTTTTTCCTGAAACTGAAGGCTATATGTACCTTGAATAAATTCTAGTTGCACCACTTCCCTCACCTGGAGGGATCTGGTGTCCTTCAATGGAAAAAGAAATTTGCTGTCAGACAGGTGGTGCAGCGCTTGTTGACAGGGTGACAGAGGCAAAACTGCTGGTTTGTGGAAACCCTGTGACTCCTAATCATTTCCAAGGTTTCATCCATTGCTTCTGCTAAGGAGAAGCTCTGGAAGACAAGAGTGAAAAATAGTGATGGGAAGCTAGAGGAGCTGTAGTATCCTTGTAGTAATACTTGGAAATAGTGCTCCCTTCTTCCTCCCCTTCAGACCTGCTGGAGGCTGGCACATAAAACCTGAGACAAGCTATGCCTGTGGGAGAAATTTAGCTGACGTGTTTTACGGTTGTTGTTTTGAGTCACTGATAAAGCCAAGCACTAGGGAATAGTTTGTTTGAAGTGTGTATGTGCTCCATTCTGAGCAGGATGGGAATTATCAGTTTATATGCCAATCAGATAATCACGGTGGAGAGTAACTGGTAAGTGTGGTGTTGATATTTTGGCTGAGAGATGAAGAGGATCATTTCTTCTTTCCCTTCATGCACCTAAGTTTTTGTCTTGTAGCAAACTTGAGAATCCAATACACATCCAGGTTTCTATTGTGTGTTATTGTGTTTTATTTTATGCTTTGTCCAGCCAGAATAATTAGTTATAGGAAAGAAAATATAGTAGAAGCAAACAGTCCTGGAGAGATCTTTCAATGCTTTTTTATTTTGCTTCATCACTTGCCAACTTCAGGCTCTATACTTGGCTTCTCAAGCAGGAGGAGAAAAGATAAAGGGACAAAAATACTTCAATTGGGGAAGATGCAGCACCTCATGCTTGAAATATTTTTGCTTTTATTGGTGAGACATAGAAGGCATCAACCTAGGACAGGACTGAATGCAAACACTGTATGTACTCTGTAGGTCTCAACATCCTAATATTCACCAATACTATCTCAAATAAGTTAGTTAATAACAAAAATGAAGGCTAGTCCAGCAATTAGCATGCTAATCTGAACTCGATAAATGTGCATTTAAATCCTTGTTCTTGTCTTATTTGTATATTGCACCATAAAGTTAGCTGTTTGAGAGCAGATGCACACAGATACTTCTGAACTCAGATTTACATTGAAATTACAAAAGGACATTTTTTTAGGGATGGAACATGTGTGCTTGATTTTCAGCATGGACCTGGCCTCTAGTCTCTTGTTACTTGTCTGAGTGCAAATAGCCCTTTCCCATACCAAAGCAGTGCTTTAAAGAAAAATAAATTGAAGATTACACAAGTATTACAGTAAAAGAGACAGAAGTTCAGCATTTCTGAGTGCCAGGTCACATTAGAAAGACTTATTCTCCCATGACCCAAAACCTCATACCCATATATATTTATGAAATATGTAGCAGATTATTTTTCTAGGCTACCCTAGTCCACAGTCAAGGAGCTGAAATGTGGCCATTTTTATGGTATTTCAACTTTTATAGTCACCTGGAGAGGCAGAGAAGTTTTGCAAAGTGCATGATGTGTGCTATGTGACAGAATGGCAGAGGCAATGACTATAGTGATAGCACACACACCCTGCAAATGTTTGGGAAGGAAGAGATGTGGTAAAGTTATCCCATTTGTAGGAAACCTAGAATAATGAAGTTTTCTGTGAGGGATCTTTCTGAGATAGGAAATTGGTCCTAGAGCTCACAGCAAATCTCCAAGCATAGATTTTTGAGTATATGGAGACTTCAAGTGAAGCATGAGGAAACTGTCTACATAGCCTGGCTGTAGGCTGCTTATGAGCCAGATCCTTTCTACCCCTTGAAAAGTTCCCTTCACTGATCTTCATGAAGCTACTGTACTCCCCATTGATCAGAGCTCTATGGCAGAGATAGTTTCACTTGCAGTCCTGCAGCCCTTGATTTCTAATGAATTAGATTCTTTGCTAGACATGAGACTTAACTGGCACAAAGAGGGAAGGAGCAGCAGTGGATCATGACTGTGTTATTATTTTATAAATCAATCACCTCCTCTAAGGTTAACTTGTCTGGGTGTGCACTCAAGTCTGCCTATGAGTATACTCAGGGGTGATTCTGATCAAAGCTTCCAGTTTTTGGCCTGTATCTTCATGCTGATGCAATTTTGTCACGGATAAGATGATGTTCTGGTATAGGAAATAAAAGCATAGAATGAAAAAGCTTTATTTTCTCTCCAGATTCCATACACTTTTGCCTTACACATTCTTTACCCTGGCCCTCTTCTTTCCATCAGTTGCCAAACTACAGTTTTGTACTGGGCCATTAAAGAAAAAGTGAAAACAAAACTTTTATTGACATGAACACTTTTTTTTCAACTCTCTCTCTTGCTGCCATTGGGGCCTCAGCTAAAGTGACCTGAGGCTAAATAGGCTCTCAAAGAAAGCTTTCTTGCCAAAGAAATGTCATTGCTGTTAAACAGTACTAATGAATGCATAGATTTAGAACCTTATTTACATTGAAATTTGTTTAGTAAGCCAAGTTAGGTCTGAAAATTGGGACAAACTGTTTTCTCAATAATTTAATAACTCCAAAGACCTCGTCCTTTTGGAGAAGGCAGAGCCTCACTATTCACTTACAAATGCAAAGTCACGTTTCCCAAAATTGAATAAAATGCTAATAATACAGCAGATCCACAGATCAGCAAGTAAAGTGGCTTTTAGCTCTGAGTTCAGCTGGATACAGAGTGAATAACAACAGTCAGCTTACTCTGTCCTAAGCAAAATGGTCTTATTGCATCAATTGCCTGTGTTTCGAGTGTTTTGAAGGGTTCACATTTATTTTCATAACCTCACTGAATTTGGCACCCTTGCCAGTAGTGCTGGAACTTTCAAACTGGGGGCTTTTCATTGAAACAGACCAACTAACACACTCCGGTCACATTCCCTATATGAGCTGCTTTTAATCGTGAGCCGTACCACCCATTTTGTGGCAAAAAAAATCCATAAAGAAAACCAAATGAATTCCTTTCAGTGAGTCCTTCTCAAGGGAAAGCATATATCAGCCTGGTTAACCAAATATGGGATTCTTGGCAAATAAATAAATGTCCTTCCATCACACACCTCTCTCAAAGTTATTGTGTCCTTTTTGTGGAAACTGTGATGCTTATTCCTATGTCTTACAAATAAGTATTTCTGCAAAATCTGATTTTGGTTTTCTGAGCCAGGTAGCCTTGGTACAGATGCTTGAATATTTGTCCAGATAGAAATTCCTTTACAGCATGGGAAGTGTGGAAACTAATTTATAACCTCTGTCTGGGCTGAATTATGGAGTAGTTCTCTGCTTTGTTCCTTAGAGACAGAACCGAGTTTTCTTGAATAAAGACAACATTTGCCATCTAAGGCATAAGTTGGAGGTAGTACTGATTCTGGAATTTATTCTTAAATGAAAGTTGAATGCTCAATGTATAATGAAATGTGCAGGGCCCTGTGAAACATAAAGGTACCTATGCACACCCTATGTTCCATTGTAATAGAGTAAACATAAGAAACCCTACCACACTGGGAAATGCCACAGAGGTCAGACTTTGATGTCAAAGCTTGGACAGTCACCCATCATTTTGGGGCTTGTGCTTTTTCCACTAGCCTACACTTATTATGCTGTATTCCAGTCCCGGAATTTGTTCACAGTCTCCTGCTATGATTTAAAATAGTATTTTAAGTGGAAATAAATGCAATCAAGCCATTATAACTCTAATTATAATGGATTATAAACTGAGGTACCAAGGAAACCAGAGACACACCAGTAACTTCTAAATACTTGAGATATGTCTCAGAAATGATATGCTGCTCGCATCCAGTGAATATTTTGTGGAACTTGGCAGATCTCAGTCAAACTAAGAGCCCCCAAACAAATCTACCTTTCTTCACTACAAACTGGTAGGAAATACATTTTTGAAGCTGAGCCTCTATCAGAATATGATATTACATGACACTGTAACCTTTTTCCCTCCAGAAAACCACCCTTTATGAATAAAACATAGGTGACCTTTAAAAACTTAGCAGTTGTACTAGGTGATTGCATATTAACAAGCTTTTTGAGGAACTAGGACAGGCACTGTATGTTTCAGTTAAGGGCAGATAATAGAACTATTCAAATAATTTATTATTTTATACAATACAGGGAAATGTAAGAAAACTGCCTCAACAAGAGTCTGCTTAAATTTTTGTACGTATAATTTTATGTGGCTCCCCCCATTCATCTAAATTATACAGTCACTGCTAAATGAAAGACTTCCTTTTAAAGGACAACTCTGATTCTCCTTTGCTTGAAGTTTATGAACAGCTTTGGTTTGAGGCCACTTGATTGGACAAGTTGCAGTAACTACTAGGCATTTTTCATATGCGATCAAAAGTGTCTAAGGCTTTCTGTCCTTCCTTTGCTAGGATAAAGGCTTTGGAGATGAGGTCTGAGCTGATTTAAATCAGTAGAAATGCTGGGACATCAAGGCATATACAGCAATATATGCCAGTAAAAAAGTCTCAGTCCTTTGCCTGACTTTCTCTCTCTAAGAAAGGCTTTTGACTGTATTTGATCATCTCTATTGAAGCCAAATGAAGAAAAGAGGGAGTAGGTTCACACCAAAGAGAACATTTCTATCAAGCGGATCACTTTAAAAATTCATAACATTTATAAGTTAGAATAATTACACTAAATCTCATCTTATTGTATAGGTTTTCCTGCATTCCAGGTGCTTTCACTAGTCTAGTGACTAGTTACCCATGGTAGAAATTTAAGGTGCTATTATGATGTCCTTCAGCTCTTCATTGGTCCATCATATAGGCATCTCACTTACTTATGCATCCAGTACATGGACATCTGACAGATGAGAAAAATAAATTGCTCAGCATATTTTCTCAAGATACTTATTCCTACCTTAAGGACAATCCTGTTACATGTGGGCAGGATTCCTTCTTCTGCTGAAGGATGTAATGGCCATAAACCTCATACCATGCCAACAGTCAATTCCCGGCTTAGTAAAGAGGAAACTGTCGTGAGGAATCAGATTATCCACTACAGAAATCCAAATTATTACTTTAATATCCAATACCTATGACATCATTCATTGTGGATTTACCAGCTGGAATCCTGGAATATTAAATTAAAAGGTAAATGCTGGTAAACCATGCCCATTGCTTGTTTTGTTTGCACTATCTCAGGTATAGTTGCCTTAAGGTGACTAGATGTTACGTCAGCCCTTTGCTACATAAGCTGCTTCCTTTGAGTATTAGAACTATATCCAGGCACAGAAAAGAAAAATTACTGACATTTGTCATTTTAGCATTTAGGATCCTTAGGTTGGCTGAAAAGTTTCCAAACGGGAGTCTCGGGGTTGTTAAGTGTGTGAAATTTCCCCTAGTGCAGACAGAGCACATGGCAGTTTATCCTTTGAGCCAGTAGGAGGGAAAGGGAAAAATGTTTTACCAGGCCAACCTGATAGGTTTTCTCTAATGTGTCATTACTGTGTTTCAGAGCATCTGTGTTGCTGCCATATGAACTGGATAGGAACAGAAAGTAATCAATTTCAGTTGAGAGCACTAATTTATCACCGTGCCATCTTTTCTGGCAAGGTAGAGAACCTCTCTCAGTTTCTCTTCTACTTTCTAAATGCAAACTCAGGACCCTTCATCACTTTCTTCTCCCTATTTCCTTATAAGGTCTTGTAATTAAAACAAATGCCCTGAGAAGCAGAAATATGCATGATCATCTTCCACCATCGCCTGTTAAAGGACAAGAGCCATGCTGGTTCTCACTTGAAAACGGGAAAACTCTGAATTTTAGCTACTTCTGCATTACAAAGAACCTCCTCCTAATACATATCAGTTATTCACCATTTCATGGCATATATTGAAAACAAACGCCCTTTAATTCTTTACTAAGAAAATGCAAAGAAAACTCCAACCCTGTTTTGTTGTCCTTGGCATAAATAAGCTCTACCAAGACTAGAAAAAACAAATGTCAGTGTGATGGACCCAGGCTTTGAGTGTCAGAAGCAACCTGCACTTTGCAGTCTCATACCTGAGAAAGACCTTGAAAAAAGGCATGAACAAAAGAAAGAACCTCCTCTAATAGGGTGTTTAGATCATATTTTCAACCTTCCTAAGAGTTTTCCTAGCCTTCAGTGAAGTGAGGCTGTCTAGTTAAAGCCAGGCAGGTTTTGGGTACATACATGTACATGTAGATAGATGTTCTTTCAGGACTATTAGAAATGTATCTATTAACTGCAGATGCTAGGGGTAACCTCGACATAGTGAAACACCTAATATCCCATCCAAGATACTAAGTCTTTCCCTTACTTGGTTTTCACATTGTCTTTAAACAATATTTACCTGAAACACTACTAGCTAACAAGTTCTATTTGCATTCACACAGTTTTTACTTTCTTTGTTTGCTATTCTTTTAGTTTTAGAACCTTTACTGTAGAAGATAAAGTCTTACATCATATTTTCTTTAGAAAAAACACTCTAATTTATGCACACACATGGATATGTGTATATATTCTTGGAACCTAACATTCCTCCGCCATTCCCAATTTATCTTTCTAGGCCCCAATTTCCTAACCAAAAGCACATTACAGAACTGATGCTTTCCACAGCCTAGTAGCACATCAATAAAGTAAAGATTATTGTGCTTTGTCAGGTTTTATTTTGTAACGTTATGGGAAATTCTCTGCTGCTTTGGATGAGTGCATAAACTCTTATTGCTTGACAATTAACAGAGCTAGTAATAGAAAATGCAATGTAATTTACCTTAGTACAAGGGATTTTGGTTAACAAAAATTAAACTATTGAACTCTCCTCTCGTAGGAGAGGGACATTGTCTCATTATGTGTGCTTTTTTATTTTTTTTTTTTGTTGCAGTTAAATAAATAAAAGAACCCTGTACACAACAGCAAGTGGGTGCTGAGCCCTGGGTGGATTTATTATGAAGGCTGTATGGAATTCTTCTAATGTGCTTGCTTTGGAACTGGACAAAATGATCCCTTTGCAAAATAAGCATGCCGTAGCTTTTTCTGGGATAGAGAGGGAGTTCACCCAGATAAATAATGTTGAAGGGGGAGCTCTTTTATGTGCTGTGTAATTTCCCTGTGCTGGTGACTTCTTACCTCTGTTGCTGAATTAGTAAGGTCAGAATTCAGTTCTCTCCCTCAACCACTACATACTGTGAATGCTGAGGGGCTACCACATTACTCTGAGGACCAGTCAATATTTTCAGGTTGACCTTCAAAAAGGTGGCTTGTGTGCTTTTGATCTCCCTGGCCTCGGAATATGTTTCTTTCTCTCTCCCTTTCCCTTTCCCTTTCCCTTTCCCTTTCCCTTTCCCTTTCCCTTTCCTTTTCCCTTTTTCTTTCCTTTTTACCCTTTCTCTTTTTTCCTTTCTCTTTTCTCCCTTCCCTTTTTCTCTTTCTGTTTTTTCCTTTCCCTTTCCTTTTCCTGCTCCCTTTCTTTTTCCCCCCCTTTTTTTTTTTTCAGGATCAGGAAGGAACCTAAATCTCAGGACAAGGTATTTAAGGTTGACATTTCCTCCAGCAACTGAAAACTTTAACCTGTTCAAAAGGAAATTGCATATAAATGAAGCCATAAGAGAATTGAGGCTGAGGGGTTGGGGTGAGAAGCTGGTACTGGGAGTTCAAAGGGGGTTCAAAGCACAGCCTTGGTTTCCATGGTGTCTAGTGTGAACCTGAACAAATTCATGGTGAATTACCTTTGTGCAGACTATAGGAATAGGAAGTTTTGCATTCACTGTTTTCCTGAACATACTTAGAGAAGAACAACAGCAAGAAAACATAACTCAGAACTGCAAGTTTTATCTCTGTCTCTTGAATAAAGGTTAATTTTTATATTTTAAAAGGCACACTTTGACCCATTGCTATTTTCAGGCCAAAGAAATGATCTAATAAAATTTAAGGCCATAATGATTAATTCTTTATGACCTCCTCATTTTGCATAGTTTCTTTATAGTGGGACTTATATCTGAGTCTTAAATGAGTGAGGGGGAAAGGTTAGTGTTTCTCTGCGCCTACCTGTCTGCCTATCCATCCCTTAAGATGTCCAGCTAGAGGGTGGATCACTGTACTCATAGCCAATTTGTCTTCACTGGCACCAAACCAAAGTTTGATTCAAATATGAGGATGAGGTTTAGTCTTCAAAAAAAATGAGAGGATTATTTAGTTACAACATTGCATGTCTATTTCCTATCACATTTCAGTTGGTTTTATGCTCTTGATTCTGGGGGCAATTTAGATAATCCCAACCTAAGGTAAGAGTGTTGGTCTTTCTTGTAACCATAAGTGTGCACACGGGTGAAAAAGTCAGAAAAGTTTCAGCAATTGAAGAGTCCAGTTGAACGTGGCCTTTTCTGAGGAACTGGGTGTATTTGAACAGAGGGCTTTGTAAGCAAGGCAATAATAGCCTTACATGGACAGATAATGATGGATGTTATGGAATTGTGAATTGGGGTTTAAAATTGTGCCCTCCTGCCCTCAAACCTCCTTACACATACAAACAAAACAAAGCGGAGTTTGAGGTGGAAGCATTAGACTGGATTGGCTGAAAAGCTTTCCTTTTACTGGAGGGGGTAAGCCTGTATCAGATAGTGTTGAAATCTCCTACTTGACCCTTGTCTAACCTTCAATCCAGAACGTACAAAGTAGGACAGAGCTAATCCCAGCAAGTAGATTTAAGCAAACAGACTAACAGTTTACTACCACTCAGAGAATGCCACTTTCTGAACTTTCTGCTCACACATGATTTTGGAAACAAGATCCATTTAAAGCAGAGATGCATTAGAGGGAGAATATGAAGCTCCACTTCAAATCCAGTGAAAGCTCCTTACCAGCAACTGAAGAAGACATCTGTGTCTTTGGCGGTATGCATGGTGGAACGTACATGATATGTGAATTCCAGAGTACAATATAGTGAAATATACTGATTACAACATAGCTAGCAGACTACAGAGTACAATATAGCCAACATCAAAGTCCTCTCAATTTTTAAGGGAGTTTGATAGCAGGACATTCCAGCTTAGATTCATTTTTGATGTTCCTTATATCCAATAAGACATTGGGATGACAGAGATTATGTACAATGTGGATAGACACAGACATGGAAAATTTATGATGTCAGGGTTGTTTGCGAGGTTTTTATCTATTATGAGGCAAATAACACATTCCTTATACATTTTTTCCTTGAGATTCCTGACTATCAATTTGCTCTGCAGAAATGAACTAGAACTTTGTTAGAAGGCTCATCAAGGCCAGAAACAATTCCGGCTAAGGAATAAACTACATTTAAAGCCAAAATAAGTGCAAAACTGGAGGCAGTGCCATAAATTATTGGCAAAACCCAAACTGTAGTTATGCAATTTTTTGTTTGCCTTTTTAAAAACGTTTGTTCCAGCATGAGCCTCTTTTTGAAGAGGGAGTTAGTGAAATACACCAGCCTGAAGCAGGAATGAGGAGACTGTGAATGTTTCCCACTGAAATATACAGTGAGCTCATTAAAAATACAGTCAATTTTTTTTTAATAGTAAAATCATTTTAACTTTGCTTATATGGTGCACATAAATCCAAAAGCCTGAATTATTGAGCATTATTAAGCCTAATGCCTTGAAACCTGCACTATTGCTCCCTCTGCACTTTCAAAGGCAATGCTTAGCTGCCCACAGTCTCCAGAAAGATACTTTCCCTCACAAAAGCGTGTGCTAAAGACCCTCATTCTTTACTCAGTCCTTTCCTAAGCTTTCCGAGGTAATGCAGCACGGCATTTGGAGGTGAGGTCAGATTATGAAGACAATCCCAGAGAAAAAAAGGGGAACAAAATTGAGCTTGTAAAAGAATAAGTGGAGTGTGGAAGCCTGAAAGTTTGGATCTCCTCTTATCTGACTCCTTCTCCCACTCTGCTTCATGCTGAATCTGCTGTCTTATCTGTTTCTTACTTTTTGGTATGTGATTTTGTTGGCACTAACAGGAATTTTTTTTTCTCTTCTCATTCTGGAAGACATGCCAAAGAGTGCACAGAAAGCTCATATGACAATCTTTTAATGGTATATATGAAAGCATGAGGAATTTAAAAGGAAGAGAGAACATACTTGCAATTAAAATCACATGCTACCTCCTGTAAATAGACTTTCACTGGAAGAGTCACATCTCAGGCACATGCTGCAACAATTCCTGCACATGGCTCTAACTGTCATGAAACTACTTGCTGGTAAAATATTTACACTTCCTCAATTTATATACAGAGGGCACCTTCTTGTGAAGCAATGGCAGGGGAGGGAACTCAGTGGAGGCCAATTCCCTTCTGTCATTAAGCTCTTTACAGTAAATAAAAGCCAAAATAATCCTAATGTTTTTTCAATTGCCAGATGAGTTTAGTAGCATCATGTTTCTGAATTTGCGATGCAGTCTTTCGCTCTCACACTTGCACAGAGATCTGCCCACATGCATGGTTGCTTTCCCCTCTTTCCTTTCCCAATCCTACTGATTCTGGACCAAATCTGTAGCTTATGACTGGATCTGGCATACATACCCAGTTTGCTTTTGCAGCCCAGCTATTTATAGCTGAAGCAATAAGCTGGAGCCATTGCAATCAGTGCAAGCAGCACTGGTTTCATGGCCTTGCATGGCTCAGAACTTGCCATTTATTCCTTCTGTTCCAGGAATGACAAAACCCCAAACTGGGTTGAATTTGTGAAGGCATTGGTTTTAAATAGTCAATGTTACCAAATGGTACCAAATCATAGAATGGTCTGGCTTTTGGTTGCCTCCGAACCAGAAGTGTTTTGAAACTTTACACTGTCTGCATAAAAGATAGCTAAAAACATATTTTCTCACTCATTTTAAGAAGTATAGTAGGTTAGCTGAGGTAAGGTTCAGCATAGAACTAAAGAGGTACTCTTACTATTGTGGAGAGCATCAGAAATAACTCCTCATACGTCTTTCTTCAAAATCAATTTTTATCATCTGTGTCTTATACACTCATCCCAAATTTTCATGTCTCTGTCCTTCCATGAGATCTTTATCAACTGGAAAAGTACGCCAGTCCTGAGCTTTAATGTTAAGCACATTTCCACAAGAAAGTATTGCTTTAACAAGGGTGGAAAATGCTCTCCTTAGAAGAGCAATTATCATTAAAGATTCATTATCAAAAGAATAGTTACCTAAAGCAGAAAAGTATGAACAGTCCCACTGATTCATTCTCCTGACAAAGTGTGACATCAATCCCAAGACGAATATATTTCAAGGACTAGTACAAATTTGGTCTGTCTGTCTATGCATGTAATGTGGCTATGGCTATATTACCAGATTGAGCACATCTCTAACTGATGGCAACAGGCTGATACCTTTAATGATGATATGCTGTTCTACACTGTGTGGAGACCTGTTCATATATTTTGAATCAGTGGCTGATTTTTCTCTGGTTTTCTATTGCAGGCCATCTTCTCAAAAAGTTAATTTGTTCACCAACATCTTAAAACTCAAAGTGAGCCTTCAACTTCACACCATAGGCTTTCAAACCATGTGAGATTCAAGTGCTGTTAATCTGTAGGCACATGTGGTACAAACTGTGATTTCCTTATGTCTTTATCATGAATCATTTACATTCCCCTGCACCATATAAAGCACTCAAGCTAGAGATGACCTATACTTGCTTTGTGTATGATAAGGATTTATTCACTCCCTGGCTGAGACCTTGGGAAAAGGAATTTTTTCATAAGTGGTTTACTCCAAAGCAGATCTTGGAGGAGCTACACATTAAGATTTATAGAGGTTTTTAAGATTTTTAATTTAAGATAAAATAGAGATGCATATCTTTTAGATTATATATCCCTATACACATATTAAACTCTAATTATACATAGACTTACATGTATCACCTTTAAATGATTTGGCTGATTTTAGTAGAAATTGAATCCAGTATATTGAATATTTATTAGTATTTTTACATTAAGTCACAATGTACCTTTTAATGTGAAAATAATAGCAAAAAGAAATTCTACTTTGCCAAGAAAAACGATACAATGGCAGTAACCAACTGCATTGGCTTTTTCTCGTGTCAGCGTCGGGCAGGAATGCCAGACCAAATTATAGAGTCCTTCAGCAGGCACAAAAACTCTCAACAAAATCAATGGGAGTTTGTTTAAATACAGATTTAATTAAATCCACAGAATCTGGCCAGTTATTGGTAACTTTGGTCAGGATGAGAATCTTAAGGAGGCAGTGGAATCTTTCCCATCACTGACATTATATAAATGTTATTTTTGCTAGGATATCTTCCTTCACCCCCACCCCCCAAGCAGTTCAGAGACAATAAAACACCAGGAATCCCTGAAGAGTGGTAAAATGCTGACATGATTTAAGGAGGAAGACTCTGATAAGAAGATAAAAATCTAATAAACAGAGTCTGGAGGACCTTGGCAAGTCTCAGCTGCTTGCCAGTGTAAGCAAAGCCCCTCCCAAGGAAAACAAAGGGAACCTTAATCTCAAGGACATTCCACTCGCAAACCATCTGAAGGAGAAAGTCAAGGCCACGACCTCTGCAGTCTGAAGTTATGAGCATACTGACAAGAAAATATTTGGCTTGGTTCAAGAAGCAAAATCAGTCACTGGATTTTTTAATATCTTTTTTTCTTCTTCCATTAGAGACAAAATAATGCAATGTTATGTGTAAATGTGTATCAATACACCCCCCTTCTCACTATTAACTGGAAGGGATACTCACATGCACAGGATACATGTATGTTATTGTTTGCATGACATATACATTGAATCAAATATCTACTCCTCAGGACTTCCCCAAGATAAATAAGCTAATTGTGTATGACTGCTGTATTTGTGACCAGACAAGACACAACGTCAACAGATTAAAATGTTGCCTTTGTGTCTTGCTGTTTGTAACTTTAGGCCACTTAAAAGCTTCTAAAAGATAGCTAGGCTATAATTAGTTACAAGGAGGCTAAATTGGTTCAAATAAATCAAATGGAAACACAAACTGACATCCACCAGCCAAAGTTTTCTCAGGCTGCAGAGATTCATTGTCTTCTTTGGTCACCATCTACTTACCCTTAATAGTCACTCTCCTGCCCTTCTGTGGATGCTTCAGGTTTTTAACATTGGAAATGAAGACATCAGCAACATTTGGAAAGTGGGGTCCTCAGACTGCCCCATAGCACTTTGCTGAAACTTCTGCTTTGAAAGGTTGGTAAGATTCAGACACTAAAGGTACACAGAAAGGTACAGGAACTGCTCAGCTTTCTGGATGGTGTGGACTTTGCTTTTGGTAGTTATCACATCTTGTCATCCAAGTTCCAATATAAGAAATACAGGTGATCTTTTCTGAAGCTGGCTCTTCAAATCAGCACAACACCATAAAAAACTCTTTCCTTTCCTACCTATGGCAGTTTATTGCTAGGAATCTGTGTAAACTTTCCTTATCTTGGAGGAAATTCTCCCCTGGTGCAGAGGATTAGGACCTGGTGTGTCACACTCCACTCACTGTGAGAAGATCTCCAGATAAATATTTCATACAGATTTTTAATGCCCCATTTGTTTCCAGATGCTGGTAACTTTATTAAGGTTAATTGTACTGCCCTGAAACATGGCTATGAAGCACATTATTCACACACATTGCTGCAGCTCACTAACCCCGTGGGTTCCCTTACCGATGCCTAACACTTTGATTTCACTACTGAAAGTTGTAATCTTCTCAGACCTGCTCTTCAGTGGGAATCAGCAGGTACCAGCTCACTAAGACATGATGTCAGATATAAGAAACCCTCTGCAAATTCAGAGAGGATCCAGACAGACCCCAGCTCTTCTTAGAAACCTAAATAATGCAATCCGTGGATAAGAATAATCATTATTTTTGCCAGTGCTCCACCAGAAGCATTTGAATTTTGAGCTGTGGGGGAGCACATTGTACAACACAAAGAGAAGCAAGGATGATCTGTTAGAGAGATAAGCCTGACAAGCAGAATTTGGGTTCAGTCTGGAACTAGGCTAGCATCTGTCAGAAGTCTGAACTAATCTGAACTGAACCCTGCCTCTTCAGTAACCTGCCTTGTTGTTGTGGCACCTGATGACATTTTCTCCCGTGTTGTGTAATGACTTAAGGGCTGTAATGGGTTGCATGCTGTTAAATGTCATCAAATGCCATGAATCATAAACAATCCTGGCTTCTAAACCAGAGATTAGGGATATTTATGAAGTTTAGTCTCAGTTTGGGTTTTCCTGACTCTTGAAGTTCAGAGGGTTCCTTTTATTCCTCTTTTATTTCTATTTTTATTTTATTTTTTTTTAATTTTATTGCACAGGCTGCTTCCTGCTGCTGTGATTGACCCTGCTGGTAATATACCCAAACTACAGAGCCTGATGTTAATCCAGAGGAGTTGAACATCTGAACTTATTGCCTGCTGACAGCCAGTGTAAAACTCAAAAGCACAACTGCAGATATTGAGATTAGATATTGGAAGACTAAAAAAAGAAGAAAACAAAAAAGATGCAACTGTTTCTTTTCTGCAGAAGCATCAGGAAACAATCCCTATAATCCCACTCTTTAAGTGCAATTTCTGGTTTCCAAAACTTTACAGTGTTACAAACCTTTTATTGATCCTATAAGAATGAAAGCAAATACAACAAAGAAGCCATAAAGCACAAAGATAAAAGAGGAATAAAAGGGACAAGGCACTTACTGTTGTTTGTTATAGTCTTAAAAGGAATTAAGTTTAAAAAAAAAAAGAAAGAAAAAAGATAAACACCATAAAAAGTCATGAGGGGATGCAAACGCCACCTCTGGCAGTGTGTACACTGATTTATATTGCCGTCCTCATATAGGAAGATGCTCCATGGGACAGTTCTCTATATCCTTTCTTTTGTTTTACTTTATATAAATTTCCTGGAGAAAAGACTAAGGATTAGATTTATATTCAGTAATGTATTTCTGTTCACCTATGTCTTTACTGGAAGAAACAAGGGAATTACATACACGCACAAATGTTCTCCAGTGCCACTGAATGACTCTTCTGGTCATGCTGCGTTACAGTGTTTGATACTCGTGCATGTACCTTACTGATCCCATTTGGATTTGTTCTCCCTATTCTTATTAATAGTTGTTAGATAAAGATTATCTATCTATCTCTAAGCGACAAAGATCTCATGCCTGCCAGGTCATCTGATGCTGTTCAAGGTAAATGCTCATAAGTCTTATCTGAAAGCTCTTTGAGCCAAATGGAAGCACTTTGGTGAAATCCCTAAGAAAAATTCTGACTTCAGTGGCCTGTAAAAGGTCTCATTCTGCCTAAACCTGTTTCTTCGGCCGTGGAACTAACCTTCTTACACATTTATTGCAGCAAACAGCACTGACACTGAACAAGTGTAAATATTCATTAATAATGACAAATCATTCTGAATGCTGCACACAAGCAATAAAGGAAGGAGCTCCTGCATAAATAAACAAGCAGATGTGTCTGAAGGTTTAAGGCATTATTCTGGTATTTCCAAAGCACCTTAATGATGTGGATGTTCGAGCTTCAACTTCTTTGGACCTATTTGGAAATCCTGTATTTGGGCAAATCAGAAACACCTGAAAGCATCTGCTTAAAACCGAGGGTTAAAAGCAAAGACTTTGTATTTATATCTACACTATTGCTGACCCGAGCTCTTAGAAACGTACGCTCTCTCTCATCCATTCCTCTTCAACTCTCCCTCCCCAGCACTCCCTAAACTTGTATTAGGAGTTGAGGAAGAAGTCAGAGGTGGTTATTGTGCACAAATCATCTTCTGGCTGAAGTTTTTGGTGGCAGCCAAGAGAGAAGAAGGAAAAAAATTAGAAAAATTTCAATTTCAGGACCATTATTATTTTCATTAATCATAAGAGGCGCTGTCACCCCTGTCCTTATTCTTTAGAGGGAGATCTATTATACGGTCCATTTAGTCCAAGCCATATTACCTCATATGTTTTCCTGGCTGACCAAATAAGACTTAAGAGATAAAACAATTTACTGTTCATTATGATCCGTGTCACTGGAATCAATCTATTAACCTACATTAACTGGATATGTGACGATAGCTCACATACACGCTTCTCCGATTTAAAAAAAAGAAAGAGAGGACAAGGGAGCGGCTGAAGGGAGGGAGGTGGAAAGGAAGAGGGGAGAGAGAAGGGAAAGGAAATCAAGGCCCATAAAGTGCAGCAGACGTATAATTTGCCAAGCGAATACAACTTCATTTTCCAGCGGCCACTGCTGCACCCTCCACATCTTCACGCAGCCCCTGACCTGTGAAGAATTCTAACAAATTGGCTTCTATTGTGAAGCCAAAAGGTGCCATCAATGAAGGGACGGTTCGCTGGTCCTAAAGTATGATGGGAAATCGCAGGCTGGAATAAAGAGCTGCAGTTTTATGAAGTTAACCCATTGAGGTTAAATCCATGCGAGGAGGCTGGTGCAGGCTCTTGCCCCTTCCAATGACTTAATAGGAAGAAGAGGATTTATCCAGATGTGTTGCCTAAACACAGGGAAACATCCCTTGCCAAGCAAGGCAGAAAGAAGAGTTTCTTGCACGCAGACGAAGTAACTTCAGCTGTGTCACAGTGTGGATTCATTCTCTCTCTTTTGCTCTCCATGCTTGATAGATTGTAAGTGTCTAGAGGGAAGAAAGTGAATCAATAGGTGGTCTTCCTGATGCTCGTTTGCACAGCAAAATAACTTTTGAGTAAACAGCCAATGAGTTAAGGTAGTGCCACCTCTACACAGCTCCATCAGTCTATTTACTCTGCATTTGCTCTTGCTTATTAAGAGCTCATCTGGGTGCAGGACCTTTTTTTGTTATACCTTCCTCTGGCGTGCTGGGGTCCTGCTGCTGGCTGGTAAACAGGAGATGTTTTTTTCATGCTGACTGCCTCAATGCTTTCTGATCCAGCTGTTGTTGCACAGAGATGGCTGTGTGCACCCGGGCACTGTCAAGGACTCTGCCCCGCTCCCAGTTATTCCGTCTGACCCTGGGCTCCAGAATCATGTGCTGAACTTACTGGGAAGAGATGGGGATGGTGCTAGAACCATTTCCAGAGGGGTTTAATCTGCTTTTTGCAAGTATTAATGTGGCTAAGAACTCGACTTTATATTATCACTGCAGGTGCTTTAATTGGATACTGGAGCTACTTTGCTTGGAAACCAGCAGTCTGAGACCTACCTTATTCATACTGATGCTACTGTCTTGGATTACAGATAGATCACTCATATGCAGTTACCAGCCTTGAGTTACTCTGCTTTATCCTTGACATATGGTACTTGTGGGCATGACACTGTATTTCTCTGAAGTGATAGAGCTGCTTCTGTCTTCTGTTGTGCTTGCTGGTGCTGTCTTTCTGTATGCCAGTAAAAAGTGGGCATCCAGGAGTATATAGGGTCTCCAAAGACATGGCCCATCTCCACTGACTCTAGCAGGAATTGTATCAAATTGGACTCACTTTTTACCCCTAGAGATTAGGTGGGCTTTGGTAGCAGGGACTTGTGGGGTCATATTCACATTCATGTAACACACATCTGCCTTAACTATTCCCTCCAGCACAGCAAATTACAAATATATAGCTACAGACGCTGTGAGTAGTCCAGGACATTTTCTCATTCCTCTGTAAAAACTATGATGAAAGGCTGTAAGGGTGCTTACAGTGAATGTAATGAATAGTAGAACAAAAATAATATTATGGTTTTGCCTCATAGTTTTTGCTCTATGCAGTAAGCCATCATGCTAGGAACTGGACTAACATTTTGCAGAGTCTGTCACTGCCCCACTGTGCCTTCAGGCAGAAAAAGAGACTGTAAATTAACAGTCTGAGGGAGAAAGAAGACAAAAAGACTTGCCAGAGGCCATCCCAGAAACTCAGTGGTAGAGCCAAGGATAGAATCAAAGCTGCCTTATTTGCCCATTTGACCACATTTTCCTTAATCTTTCTTAATGATCCCATTCATTACAAAATATAAAAAACTAGAGCATAACTCCAGGGGGTTTTGGGAAATCTAGGAACATGGTCCTTAACCACATCTTGAATTGGGTCTTTGCTCTTGTCCATGCTGTTTTGGGTCAGACACGGGGCCACAGATCTGACCTCTGCTCGGTCATGTTCCCTTCCCAGTCACACGGTCTCCAGCACTTCAGATCCTCATACCTCAGATTTCCCACTTGCAGCAAGGGGCTAAAAATACATTGTTCAAGTCAACGAAACGGTCTGAGGTGCTCCTGGAAAACTGTAGGGCATGAAGTTCACTGGGGTCACTGACACTGGCTAGATCCAGAGTCTTCTAAGAGAAAAGAATGATTATAGAGGTTACAGAAACTATTTCCTCATCCTCAAAGATACATTCTTCAGGAAAGTGTTAAAAAACCCAAACCCACCCTGCGTTGAAAAGCATGATTTATTCTTCAGACATTTTTGCAAATTCTGTACAAGTCCCTGTGGTGGAAAAAAACAAGGGAATAAATTTTCCAAGGCTGTTAATCCAGGACAGCAATTCTTCAATTAAAAAGAACCAAACAAAACAACAGAGAACTAAAACAATATAGTAAACCAACCTTGTGGCTGCCTATACTCAGGAATTTGCAAGGGCAAAACTTGTAACACCCAATTAAAGGAATTCAATGTTTGTCTCACTGTAGGTAAAAATCAGCAATAAGTGAGTTAAGCAGACAACAGGAATAGTGGAGACACACATCTCTCTCCTTGGGAGGCTGGATGCCTAAGAAAAGCAGGAAAATTAATGTACTGGTGTTCTAGTCACAGTTGGCGAAGAAAATGAAAGTTGGGAGTGTATTAATGTCATGGTCCCAGACTTTATTCCCTCTCCAGAGCACACACCATTGCGACCTCCGAATCTGAAAATTAAACTGAAAGGAAATGTTTGTTCTAACAAAATAGCAATTCATTACATGGAATGGAGATATTTAACCAATAAATGATTGCTTAATGGCCCATAGGACCTTTTCTGCAGTTAGAAAAACACTGCATGTTGTTAAACAACCAAGGATACCTCTTGAAAATGCCATGCTTACAAATAACATGAGGGTTTATTTGCTGCTTGATAAATGTCCATAAACAGATACTCCCTGGGTGCCCTGGCGTAACAGAGCACTTGGGATCAAGGTAGGGTGGAAGAGAGGAAGCGGGGAGTTGAAATGGAAGAAAATGTGTCTGTCTCCAGTTACACACCTCTGCAATGACTTACGGCTTGCTCAGTCAGTCTGTCTCAGTGATGGCTTTTATCTCATGATGGGTGTCTCAGTGTTGAGTGAAAGGGAACAAAACCTGTTACTTTCCCTAGAACGTAGAGGAAGCTGTTTTGGAAGAGGAATGTCACCATAAGACTGTATTTTCAGGGAATTGGAGAAATTATCCGATTGAACACTTTATGTCTGTTGTAAAATCTTTCTCTGTGTCTTACGAGAAGCTCAAGTTTACCAGTAACCACAACAATCTCAGCTTTTCCTGTTGAACGGAGGAGTAAGTGCTGAACATTAATATGGGGCCTGGCTTTCTGCAAGCTCTTCCAAGGGGTTGCTGTGACTAAGCAGATGACAATGTCTGCTGCTTGGTCCAACATTATGAGAACCAGTACTTCTGCTGGTCTCAGCCATCTCTGCTTCATCCTGGGCATTTTCAGCATGACAACTGCAGTAGGAATTAAGTTAACCCCTAATGCCATAGGAACATGGAAACACAGAGCCTGGAGCAGCGTCTGCACATGTAACTCATCAGAGTCATTAGCAGTGATATAAATGACTTGTGGCATTTGGAAATGAAGTGTGTCTGTGAGTGCGTGCATACACATGTGTGTATGTGTAAACAAAACATCTGAGTTCAGAGCTTCCAAGGGGAGGATTTTCACTCCTTGTTCATCCCAGGACACTGTTGGAGATTCTAATTAGAAACATTCTCCTTCATTAGTATTCTCTTCCTCAGCCAATGCTGGCACAGATAAATATCCCGAGATATTTTAGTCTGTCATTTAGGCAAATGATTTCTATAGTTCTTCATCAGCTGATCTGGAGAGATCTTCAAGGGCTATGTGGTTCACTTGACTGCAGCAATAGGCATACCCCTAAGGATGTTACTATATGGTAAAAGAATGGCAGTTTAAAGAGCTCAGTTTGGTTCTTTTATAAAGGTCCAGTAATTCTAGGGAAATCAATTGAGTTATCCTTAAAGTGAATAAGAGAAGATTTTTACCGTTAAGTATTCACTTGCTATATATTAGTACAAATAGATTGGAAGAGTGCATGCAGATTGACTAATACCGACTGAATTAGTGGTTATTTAGTTATCATTTGATTATAGGCAGGCAGAATTGATTATTTCAACAATAAAATGAGGTTTGAATCCAGCAATGCCATTCCACTACCCAAATGTCTTCCTGCTGGGAGAGGACAGAAGTGTAAACAGGCATGAAGTAGGTAGTCAGCTGCTAACTAGAAAGTCTTCAAATGCAATGATGACAAAACCAGTATGGGACAGAACACAAGAAACAGGACAGAACAGAAAAAACCCACCCCAAACAAAACACAAACCACAAAACAGAATAAAGTCTGCAGAGACTTATTTTTTGTTCAGAAAAACACAATACATTTAAAAGGTACAAGAACGTGATGGCAAGGCTAGAAAAAGAAGCAGTGGGCTTATCATGGGACAGTAATGCTTACAGTCAAGTCCTACATCTGCAAATCAAGTATGCTATAGAATAAGCTATTCTGCCATTAAGGCCCCCAAACCAACCTTTTGCTCTGGACACAAGGTGGAGAGATTAACCCTGTGGTCAGGTAACTGCACTGCCTCTGTATGGACTCATTTGGACCAATACTATAACTCAGACAGTGTTTTTATCTGTGTCACATATCTATGACAACTGATGTGTGGTTGTCAGTGCTATAATAGACCCGGACCTTTGTTGCTAGAAATTTCTTCCCTTTCTCCCCTGCTATTGAACTTCTAGTAGAGGAAAAGCATGTAAGGGAAAGAAAAAGCTGTCTACTAGAAACTCTTCAGAGCAACCCCACAGGAGACATTTGAAGCTGTGATGAGGCATCAGATTCCCAATTACCAAGGCATGCCTTTTAACATGTCCAGGAACTGACTTTCTGACATGCTCTGAAGAGTATATGACTTCTAAGGTCTGCTGGCATCAAGCCTGCATGTTGCTTCTTTTTGTGCTCAGGTCTTCCATTCGGCATCAGAAGATGTCATAGTGCCAATGTCAGTCCACCTGCACTGCAAACAATGTTTCCATTCACTTCCCTGCATTTAATCAGTAACTAATATCACTAGTATTTTCCTTCAGGACTGTTTCCTTTAGCTCTAGATTCAGGTGCCCTGGAACAACCACTGATAACAAGGAAGCAGTCGATTTGCTTGCTGTAAGGACACACCATACAATATTCCCAGCAGCAGCACAAGGCAGGTGGTTTGTAAGGCGACTGTGATTTGCTGTACCAGCCAATGGGTTGAGCAGATGATAGAGCAGACCTGACCAATTATCAGAGTCACTCGTCTGATGGCTGGACTTACAGTGTATGCCTCTAGCTTCCTACTGCAACTTTTACTAACATCCTGGCCTAAGAATCTTGGAAATAAGCTTTAGGGAGCATCCTATCTATTCGGCTTTATTCTCATGGAAAATCCACATATTATCTTTGTTCTTAGCTGTATTTCAGTGTTATTCAACTGAAACTCATTGCTTATATAAGAGCAAAGCTCTGATGCCTCAACAAGGCTGTATGCTGGGCTGTAACTTTAAACTGGTATCAAAGATGACTTAACATATCAAACCTTCTGAGGACTCTTCATGAAGGTCAGAAGGAAACAAAAAACTAGATTTGTCCTTACCATACTTTCCTGCTTTTAATAGAGTTATGCCAGGGCCTGAAATGTCCATCAGAAAGGAGGGTTAAGTTGTCTCCAGCTAACGAAGATGAAAAGAATAATTTAATGGAGGTGGGAGCCAGAATGCAGTGTAGGGATGAAAGGACGAGCAGTAACTGAGACTGAATTTAAACAACTCTGGAGATAAAACGATCCTTTAAAAAAAAAAAAAAAAGATAATTATGTCTTACAACAATTACCCTGGCTATGAAGCAAAATTAGCATAGTCCTTTCTAATTTAAATGTGTTGAAAGTGCCTGAGCATGACAGCAGAAAATTACAAGGTTTACGACACGGGCTTTGGTTAAAGTGATGGCAATCGGATTATTGTAGCTTTTTGTCTGTTGATAGTAATGATTGCAAAGTTACCTATAAATATTAACTATTTAGTAGTGGGAGACTTTTGCTTTAGATGGCTAGGATATAGCTCTTCTAGATACTCCAAAGCATGAAGTTCTCACAGAGAAAACACTTTCTATTTTAAATCATTTATGGTTAATTCTGATACATCAGTTTGCTTTTCTAATACAATTACATAAACAGGAAGAGTCTGGATTATGGTTTGAGTTTGTGGTAGTTGGAGGATATTTAGAGTCTGAATCAAATATATATTTATTTATGTATTGGAAGAGTCAAGCCTGACCTTGTGGAGATGTTTCTCTTTGGTTTCCTAGGATTTTTTTCAAAAATGATCTTTAGTTTCCAATAGAAAGAATGGCCTGTGGCTAAGCAGAAAAGTTATTAAAAGAAATAAAAATTCAATAGTAAATCATGATCTGCACTTACACAGAAGCAACAGTGTGGTAGCGGTAAATTTAAATGTGGGTAAACTCACATGGATTTTGGCCTGGACTGATCTTAGACACATGAATACTCTGTATTGTCCGTGTTTTGTTTACATGTGTTTTACCTTGGTTTCACTATTGATCATTACTTTCTACTTTGAGATCTCAAAGTACCAACAATGTTATCACCAGGTTGTTTATACAACTTTTCCTCTCAGATATAACAGGCAAAGCAATGTTGGGCAAGACTCGTACGTATGGAATTGGACTAGAAGTGTGTCCTGGGCAAACAAGATGTGCAGTGCAGTGTGTGACATGCTACAGTCCAGTTGCACTTTGTACCCCAAAGTTCATCCTACGCTTTTGCAAATATTCCATGGTGGAGCCTGTTCCTGCTCCATGTGAACTCAAACACTGTGATTTATATTTGTACTAAGAAGGTCAGTTGTTCAAATACTTTCATTTATTAAATTAGCTCTGCAGTAAATTAATACGATTTTCTTAAACAACTTTACAACTTGGGAGGTTTGGGAAAAAGAATTGAGCTCAGCTGTTTCCTGTGGAATCTTGTTTTCATAACCTCACTGAATCTTCTCTGCTTGACTTGAGATATATCTATATGTCTATATATAGTTAGATATAAATTTTAGTGTACACAAAGCAAAATGCATGTGTAGATTAGAATTTTGTTTCAAGTATGAGCCTACTTGATTCATGCAAAAAACTGATTTGCTTTTTGTAGTTTTGGGTCTGACATTCAGATTAACTTAGGTTCTTCTCTTCCTAAGTTTACTGAAAGATTTTCTTCCTTTATTTTTTCTTGGCAGGATTCTAGGAAAAAGAATCCATTCTATTGAAATGGTGGCTTATTAAATTAATACAATTACATAAAGAAGCAGTGTTATTGTTATACTTTAAGTAGATCTCAGATAAGATGCTTTGCTCTGAATACTAAAAAGAATTCAGTCTCCCTGTATGCCTGATTCAAATGATTATCAAAGACATTTAGTTTTTGTATGTGGCATGTTGTTAAATATGTTAATTTCATAGAAGCACAGTGTAAGAAGTGCAAGAGCAGCTGTGTAGGACAGTGAGCTTGAAAATAACAAGGCTGAGCTCTTCCTGGGAATTAGTGTGGTCCAATGGGTAGGCAAGTAGCCTATGATTCCAGACACCTGGGTTCTGCTCCAAAATCTGCCACTGACCTACTATTTTCCACTGGGCAAAGTCATTTCACCCCTTGCTTTTTTGTTCCTACCCATAAAATGATCAGGAATAAAATGATAATTGCCTTAGAAACGGTTTTGTATCATAACAGTACAATGCAATTTGATATGTGGAAATGCCTGAGTAGTAAGAATTTGGCATTGTTCAGAGATAATTGAGGCCTGTTAGAGCTCTTGTTAAGGAAGAAGTAGGAAGCCTGACTGTCTAAACACAAGCTCTCGGTAGAGATCAAGATCTTGGTAGATAGAGCAATGGTGGACACGTGCTTTAGATGAATGATGGTTTCAGCTTCCAGAGTAGTTCCATTTAATTTGTGGTGATGATGGGCAGGGATATTTAATTGAAATAATAATTGATTTTGATGATATTACCTGCTTGAGTGAAGGATATATGCTGCAAAGGGAACCACTGTGCTGTGGCAGGCAGAAGACCAGTGATATTCATAAGCTGAAAAGGAACTGATAAGTGAAATCAGGACTTGATTCTGCTGTTAACCCACTTTGTAAACTTGAATTATTTACTTCATCCTTTCCCATTACTATTGTAATAATAGTCCTTTTCTTTTAAGCTAGAAGATGATAGGATGGATGAGTGTAACCTCATGCACATTACCGGGAAAAAATTTGAGGCAGTAATGTAGTGTTCCTCCCTAGCAGTTCCTTTCTGCTCCACTGGATGCATGCTGGGGATGAAGGTACAGCCCTGGCTCTATCATGGCATGTGTCTGCAGTATTTCCGTCTATCCAGACTCAAATTCTGGGCAGCTTATGAGGAAGGTAGGCTTTGAATCACCCATTTCTTTGTGCCACTAGAAGGGACACGATTTAGCCCACAATGATAACTGAGATTTTACCCACACATTTCGTATCTCTGAAGAATACGCAGTTAGGCTGCACTTTGTCTGAGTTTACCTACATTATTCCTGCTGTACAAGATTAGGAGTTTTATTTTATTGTCTTCATATTTTAGATTCTAGTGTCTTGGTCAGTCCGTACGTCCACTTGTTTCAGTGTTGTCTCAGTGTGTCTTACAGGTCCTTCTCCAATTCTACTAGCAATATCCTAAATGTGAAGATTTCTCCAACTTCTGTTAGGATGCTAAAACATATTTTTGTTCATCTTGTTGTAAGAAATGGTTTTCTAAGGATCCATTTCTCCATTCCCCCTTCTCCAAGTTTTCCATCCCTTTTCACCAGGATGTGTTCTGCTAATGCAAGTTCCTCCTCAGCAGCAGAAAGCATTTCTGTCTTAGGATGAAATATTTCCTTTCTTCCAGGGTTAGATCACTTCACTCGAAAAATCAACACCAAAGCATCATCAATGATCAGGATCAGGCTTTCACTATGATAATTGCTATAAAGCTCAATATTCTTTCACACTGAGGTCTTTTAGAGACTTCTAGAAATAGAAAGGTGTGTGTGTGGAAATATCTTAAAAGTGATGTAAACGTGACATGGTTTTTAAAGGCCCCTTTGTACTACCAGACTCTTAAATAGGTATCTAAGTGTAAGTGGCACCCAAGCCAGTAAAATTTTTAGATAGTTTGGCTATTGCCACTTCTACCTGAAACCTGCATCGCAAATCCAGAGACAGAAAGGATCTCCCTCTTAATCAAAATAATTAGGCAGTGAAAGAACTTTCTAGGGATCTGAAGACAAATTATTGGGAAATATGTTCTGAGGGTGATTTTTGTTTCAGTTTCTGTTCGTTTTATCACTGAACTTTATGTTTGCTCTTATTTAAGCTGTCTGGGAAAAGAGGCTGTACATAAAAGGCGATTAGTTTTTAAAGCACTCCAGGGTTGGTTTCAGGGAGAGTTCTTTGTTTTGTTTTGTTTTAACTTGTTGTTGGTGGGTTTGTTGTGGATTTTCCCCCCTTAGATAGAAGACATAAACTGTAGCTCTTAAATAGATGAATGTTGAGAATAAAATTACCAAAGGCTTCTGTTTAGAAAGGAAAGCAGGAAAAGAACAAGGAAAAACAATGTGTCCTATAGCAGTCGTGCAATGATACTGAAATACTGGGCTAGATTCTCAGTGAGTAGAAATCAATATACCTTTGGTGAAGTCCATGAAGCAACATCACTTTGAGCAAACTGAGGCCTGATAGCTACATACATATTTTATCTATCTGTATGCAGCATTACATAAAAAAAAAATAAGAAATAGAGAAAGAAAAGATAAAAGAGCTCTTGAAAGTGAATGAAGTTGATTCTTATAAAAAAAAAGTGGGGTTTAGATGTTGAATATTTAATTTGCTGATGAAAGGACCCTGATTTCCTGCATAGAACCACCACAAATATAGAAGAAAAAAAATAAAAAGAGAAAAAAAAAAGAAAGGAAAAAAAAAAAGAAGAAAAGAAAGGCACATCTTAAAAGGGAAGCAATGAGCAGAAACTGACCTTTCTGTGAGCAAGCAGATGAGAGAAGGTATTTGGTTAATCCCATCTGTCGCTGATTGGTCAGACAGAACCGTGTTGAAAATGTCTCCATCTGGGCTAATCTGCTCTCAGTTGGATGAGCTGAGGCCTTCAGAGTTAACCTGACATTTAACAATAATTACCCTTTCGGATGACCCCAGCCCAATCTCCTGCTCTCTTAGAAATCTCTCTTTTTTTGTGTGTGCTCCCAAACCCCTTGACTCTTGTGTTAGAGATAGCTGAAAAGTGATGATACGATAATGAGATATGCTGTACAAACACACACGCGCACGTGTGCGTGCACACGTACACATACACAGGTATGCGCATGGTCTCACATCTAATTGTGCAGCATGTCATGATTACTCCTTCATCATTTATCAGATTCCTGTGGCATGCAGGAGGGGAGATGGTTTAAAAATCAAGGGGGGATAATTTCCCAAATTAAGGAGTAGTCATGCTCGCTTGCTAACCTTTGTGTGAAAGCTCTAAGTGTCTTTCTGGCACTTGGAAGTCTCTTATCTGTGGTGAGGAGAAATGGTGCATGGAAATAGGTTCAGATAGAAAAGCCGAGTTCAGAGGTCACAAAGGCTAACTGTAGATGAAATGTGGCTATTTCTTTTTACCTGAGGCTGGCTTCATCTTTCCTCTGAAAGGTCATTGCGATAAAACAAAAACACATCTCAGGAGAGGAATCATTTATCTCTGGTCAGGTTCTCCTTTCCATTCCGGTACTTTATTTATTTTCCTCATCTTTTGACCACATTTCTCCCAGTGTCACCTCCTTCCTGAATGAACTCCAATTCTTAGCTCTGGGTGTTGGTAGAAGTTTGGCCTCATTATACTTATTGTCTCCAATTTAGTTGGAAAGCACGTCCAGAGATTTGGATGGTTCCCCAAATCACTTTAATCTGTTGGTGATGAGCTGAAAAGTTGGAGAAAATAGCCATGCTAATGGAAAAAGAACAAGGACAAGTCTATATGATAGGAAGCTCATTTCCAGTGCCTGATTTATTTCATATCTCTGTTGTGGCCATACATAAATCTTGTCTCTACCTCAGTTTCTTTATTTGTCTAACCAAGATTATAATAGTCATTTCACAAAAGTGCTATGAGATTAAATTTAAAGCACCTTAAAATTCTTAAATAGAAGACAATTAAGAAGAACTATATATTTGTACATGGTATATCCTCTTACATCTTGGGTTGGATCCAATAACCATCCTTAATTACAATAATTATGCTTCTGGCCACAGCCAGAATCTTGGAGTGAAGTGAAAGAAATCAGAAAAAATGTTTAATCAATGCCTTAAACAAAATTTCCTTATAAAAGTCTTGGGTTTTTTTCAATTTCTAAACAGTTCTCAGCTGGAAATTCAGGTCCAAGTTTATGTCTTGACTTTAGACCAACAAACAGCAGTTGCATTTGGAATTGGAGTTACAGGCAAGGATTTTTTTCAGTTATTCACTGTGTAGTTCTTTGTTTTAAGTTAATTTCTTATACAGAAGATGGATCCCTCAGTACTAATGGGCAAAGTTCCTTTGACTGTGAGACTGCTGGGAATTATCTGACCTACAAATGAAATCATGATCCAAGCAAACAGTCCATTTCACTGAACAATGTTCAAATAGTCATCACTTGGCAAAATCTCTGCTTATGCTTTTGCCAGCTAAGCAAACCATGGCTGTGTATTTGCCCTACACCCCGCAGTGTCTGTGGTGGCACGTGGAAGAGCTCAAGTTCAGAGACTTTCTCTTTGAGATTTTAGCAGTTTATACATGTGACAGGTCCGGTAATTTTCAGGAGTCCCCAGATTAATTCAGGTGTGAGATCACCTTTTTGTTAAACTTTGTTGTAGCCTTTTGTCTTTCTACAGGGATTCAGAAGGATTTGGAGTGTGGAATTCTTCCCTTGTGATTAAATCACTAAGAATAGTAATTTGTATTTTATTTTCCTTTCTGTTTCTGAAATCAGCCACAGCTCTTCCCTTCATATGTGATAAAATAACACCTTTAGTAGAACCGTAGTCAGTCTCTCAGCATTTCATATATTTTCTTAGACCAAGAGGTATTTAAGCTCTGGGAGAAAATATAACTATTTTCTCATATCCCAAAAAAAAAAAAGAAAAAGAATCTCTACAAAGCAAATAAAAAATTCCTGCAGTTTTTCTGGATGAAGAGGCTGTCTCCTACAGCAGCTTCTGCTACAGACTTTCTAGAAATCTCCTTTAGAAAGGGCAAAAGCTTTTTATTTTCATCATTTTATGTTTCTTCCTGACTGCAGCTGCTGATAATGTTGTGCCCTTTGACATGTTGAGGTAAGGACATCAGCTGCAACCTTGGCCCTTACACGGTCGTATCAAAGGTGAACTTTCTATGGAAGAGATTCTGTTTGATTTGGGAGGTATGAAACAAACTAACAGTGGGTATCTGCTCACTGTATATCTGATAATTTGCTCTACAATGTAGCTTAGTGTGATGTCCAACCAATGTTTTCTACCTTATCCTCAGGATCAATTGTTGTTAGACTCATCCATATCTGATCAACCAGCTCTTGCTCTTATAAGCAAAAGCAAATATTCTTCAGTAATTAGGGTGCAGTGGGACAAGTCTAAGCACCATGATATCCTATTTAAGGTATATCCATTTGGATTCTTACAGTTTATGTACCTGTCCTTTAGGCTGTCTTTGGAAGATGTCTTCAAATATTACACAGTAAAAACCACACACTCAGAGGTGTGTGGACACTCAATACAGAAGCAGATTCTTTTCGTTATTCACATTAGGCATTGTTTTATGCCCTGAATAGACCAGTGAAGGGAATGAGATCAGCAAGTTTTGTTCAACCTAGGAAAGAAGAACACAATTTAACCCTTTGATTTAACATCAAGGACAAAATTGTCTTATTCTCAGTGAATGACACTGAGTGATGCCCTTAGCCTGGGCAGGGGATGTTGGTAACCCTTATGAGCAAGGGTGCTGGGGTGTTATCCAGACTGAGCATGTAACACTTGTTCCTTACAGCAATAGGAGCTCATCACGGTTTATTTTAGTTAGGTCATGTCAGTGTCAACTTTTATTAATTCACATGATTCTCACATCTAAAATAGAATGATAATATCACTGATACATAGTAGTGGATTGGCTCCTTTAAGTGTTTACCTCTGTTGTACAGGAGCTATATCCATTGACAGTGTAATGGGACCAATGTTTTGCTTCAGCTGATTTCCATCCACAAACTGTTTTGGAGTTCAGAGAAGAGATCACCCTAAACCATTGAATTCTCCACTTTCACAGTCAATTAGTGATGGTTGCCAATATGGAGGAGGGCAAATGATATGGGCTGCCCTTGAGAAAATGTCAGACTATGCTGATGTCATAAAATAATAATACTACATACTAGGCGTCATTACTTTTGCTAGTACATAAAGGCAGCCAAGCACTAGAGCTACTTGGCTGTATTGTTTATACAGGCTGGGTCAGGTAAAGCTGTGCCACTAGAAATGCAAGTTGAACAGCCTGTGCCATTTGGACAAACTGAAATCTAATCCACAAGGTGAGAGTTTACAACATTAGTCTTCCCATTATCCAGTCCTGCTTCTCAGTCTGTGTAAATTGGCCCAACTGCTTTGAAATCAATAGTGATACGTGGACGCATGGTGTTTTCTCATTTTATACCTTGTGAGAATCTGGCCAGCCATTCCTCTGTACGTCACTCAAAAGTGGATATATATACACCTATTAATAGCTTATTGAGTTACTCCAAGCCTTGTAACAGTCTCTGTATTCCCAAGCCCTTAGGAAAATCCTCCTGATGATCACGCAGGCAATAATTAAGACCAGTAATACTTAAGGCAGACAGAACCATAAACACAAAATTCTCCATACAGAATTTTTGTGATAGGATAAACCACATAAACTACTGCTTGGCCTTTGCCTTTGTGCTATTTCTTTTCTGTAACATGATCGAGCTAATTAGTTAGCTCACACTCTGACACATATCAAGCTGCAAAGGGGAAATACATATTTCGGTAAAGGCAAAGAACTATCTGTACTCAGACAGATGGTAAACGTGTATCGGTTTCCTCCCTCTCCTCTATTTTTTTTCCTTTTGGTTTAAGTCACCCAGACCTTGTCTTTTCAGTAATGTCATAATCAGCAAGCTGAAGGCAAGGCTGCTGATAATTGTTCTTTATGTTGCTCTTTGTTTAGTATCTGATTCAATACATCTGTGTGGACACCATTCCATCACCTTCTTAGTAACAGAGGTGAAAAAAATCAATGGCAATCAGATTACCTTTTTAACAGAAAGGCTAAAGGGCCAGTGTGTTAAGTTCACAGTGCATCACCTTTCATTTAAAACATCTCACTTCTGGAGTTTCTGTTTTATTTTTTTATTATTTACCCTTTATTATTATTTATAGCACCGAGGGTTCTTTAGTATACCTTGACATAATTGCATTAGTCTTCCTCTGGGTTAGACTGGACAGCTGTGACATCTTTTCTGAGGGATGCAATGTTTATTTTGATCAGGCAGCTCTGTCTGCACGTCCTTGTTTCACATGTGGTTCATAACAAAATCCAGGGAACATCTTGTATAACTGTGTGTATTTTTACTGTTCACCCTCTCCTTTCCTCCTTATTCACTCCAATATACTGAGAGGCATAGAGTGACTTATAAGTTGTGCTGGATAAAATGTCCACAGCACAGCACCAGCTGCTTTTTGAAGAAACCTAGAGAATGTTATCAAAGAGGAGAAGCAAAACTAACAGCAAATAATTGCAGGATACAGTGATAGTAGCCTGTGATTCTCTGAGCACCTTAGTTTTAGGATTTAGGGGTATGACTGCAGTCTGGACTGAAGAACCTCTCTCTTTGCAGTTCATCAACTGACTGCGTTCCTTTTATGTGACTGAAAAGATTTATTAGAACCATTCTTTTGACCAGACATAGTTTGCATGATTACCTTATGCTTTTCTATATAACTCAGTTGTGTTCTCTCTGCCCTGCACCTCCAAGTCCTTTCTTATTGCTGCTGGTAAATATAGGCAAGTTCTGTACCAGAACCAGGCGTTTCTCTGCCATGGATAAAATAATTTCTGTGTATTTTCTAGAGGGTCTGGCTAAATCTGTTGGATTCCTTTCTGAGAGATATAGTGCAGCACAAACTTTATTAATCAGGTTGGGATATCACGATTTGCTATCATAAATGTGACTGAGTGGGGAGTGTCCCTTACAAAGAACTTGTCATCTTTATAGCTATTACATGAGTTGCTCTCATCAGCCAAGATACATTTTAGAGTGGGTTAGAGTTGGGCTTCTTAATGATACTGACTTTGCCATAGTTTGAATAACAAAACAACTAGTCTTGTATCTGTTATTTTATCTGTCTTTGGAAGCTAAAGTTGTGCTTAGGCAGGTGCTTTGTGTACATGAGCTAGCAAAGGATTATGTCCAGCAAATCCCTGAGGGAAAACAAGAGGCAGGATAAAAAAAAAGTAGACAACTGATTAAATTCAACAGGGTCTTTATTTTTCATTTCTTGAAAAATGTTGTTCAAGTATCTTTTAGCTCTAACTGAATTCCAGGTCAAATTGCATGTAACTATTAGAGACCTCTTCACCACAGATTCCCACAGCTAGAGTCATTTCAATTAATTAAGTGTTGCAGAGGTTAGTAACAATTCTAACTTGTGGAATGAAATTACTTTAAGAAATGGTAGATTCTTTGTGTGTTTTCTTCTCCTTCATTTGGCTTATAGCTATCAAATGTATAATTTTGACAATGAATTAAAAACAACCATATCTCTAACAGGCTGCAGTCAAAATCCAGTCCTTGGTTTTTCAGGTAAGACCGCAAGGAAAGTAATTCAAAAACTAGCTAGGATTAAATGTTTGTTTCTGGAAGATCTGTAAGTGGTGTAAGTCTGCAAACCACATAGAAGACCATTCAGCAAATTACCTATATTGAAAATAGTGGAGGAAATATGGAATAATAAAACATTCAGAAGCTATTAAGGACTTTCTATATCTAGTGCAGGCGAACATCCCCTCGCTGGGATCCCAAGCCAGTAATGTTTGTTTGGTTCTAGCTCCAATTTCCCTGGTATTTTTCCATTTGTGAGTTTTGAAGGCCTGAGCTATGTTCCCTACCAGAGACAAACACACAGAATCAAGGTCATGGGGAGGAACAACTTTAATCTGGCAAAGAGCATGCATCCAGGCAGCTTCAGCACTCAACTCCTCAAGCAGACAGCAGAGAATTTACAGCCTCAGCCTGCTCCAACATCCCCATAATTACATATTCAACCTTATACACCTCATAATCACCAGCCAGGCAACAAGTTACCCTCTGGTCCCACATAAGGTGGTCTATTTTATATCTGGAGTTTTCAAGTGAAAAAAATCCCAGCTCTGGTGAGAGCAAAGAGATTCACGTCTGGTTTCAGTGTAGCACAGAAGGTGAGAGACAAAAAGAGGGAATATGGGTAAAAGCAAGAAAAGCTCTGATCTGTGAAGAGGGATCCATGTATCTGTGCTTGTAGGGTCAGGAGCTCAGCTTTTATCAATAGGAGGAATGGTGATCATCTGCTGAGTAAACCAGAATAACTCCTCAAAATATTCTTAGCACTTTACATGGTATTTTTACAACTGATACAACTTCACATCTGTGGTACATATTATCCAGCCACCAAAGACAAGAGCAAGATGTTTAAGGCAGATCTATAGAGGCTGCAATATCTAAGCTGTAGATATTTTCCTTACTTGTTTCATAGAAGAAGTTGCATAGTGAAGGACCGGGCATTTTTAGGAATCCAGGGAGAAACACAGGGTCAATAAAGGGTGCTCTTGCCCTTCCACAACACAATCTTTCAGTGACAGAGTTGGTTTCTCTATCAATGAAGCTTTGAAAAGAACTTAGGATTTATAAAGTGCACTGATGGAGAAAGCAGCACTGTCCACAGGAATCTGATTTTCTGGCTCAGGGAACCAGGCCCTCCAGAGGCCCTAAGCTCCTTGTGCCAAAAGCCTGGAACAAAAGGACACGTTTCTGTGTGAAATTTGTATCTTCCCACGCTTCAAACTTGCTAAAATGCAGCTTTACAATGGAGAAGTGAAAAATGCATGTCTTTTGCTAATTAACACAAACTACATCAGCCTGGGAGGGTTTGCAGGTGTGGGAAATACAGCTCATAGGTGATTGGTGCTTCTGATTACACCAGGTGAGATATATTGAGGGCTGAAACAATCACCTGGGTTACTGGGTGGTTTTTCCCCCCCTCGCTTTGGTGGTGTGGTTAGCTAGGGAGCTGGAAGCACAGACTGTTATGGTGAAGAGGGAAAAGTTTTTATGATGGTGATGCTGAAACTGGATGAAGATGACCTCAAAAGGTTTGTATTAGAGTGGTTTCTCTAGGAAAACATAAACAGTTCTTGTAGAGGGAGAATGTAGCTGTGGGACCTGGTCTCTGAGCAGCATGGTAGCTTGAGCTATGCAGCTGCCTTATATAGGGCTGTTCAGCAGGAGAGGAAGGAGGCTTGGTGCTCTCCATGGAACTGTATGTGTCAATGCAATATGAAAGTTATATTTATGGTTCTTGCTGGTTAAGCCTGCATTGTTCATGCTCAAAAGACGGTTCTTGGTGCTCCTGGGGTGGAGAGGACTATAGCATATTCCTGTATGTGTCTAGTGCCCTGTGTGCAGGAGGAGCAGAGGGACTCCTCACCCCCAGTCACTGCAATAGCTGCTTCCAGCCTTGATGCCCAGCTGAGTCCTGTCCTCACTTACACAAAAGCAATTTAGATTTTTGACCAAGGATTTGGTTTATTATTAAGGCCATATGTTTCTCATAGCTGTGACTTTTGTCATAACCCATGAGCATTAGGGGCTTTTTGTCAAGGATAATGGAAAATTCCCATTGAGCAAGATTCCACTGTGTGCTGCCATTAACTTAGCTCCATATATCTTCAAGGGTGTGGAGAGGGAGGGTTTTAAATATTTTTAAATGGCTAATTTAAAAAGCTTTTTCTTCCCTAATTTTTTTCTCATTACAACTTGATATTAAACTAAATAGTTTCATGAAACTTTCTTCTTCAAATTAAAATTAATGTGTTTCCATTTTTAAAACCAGGCCACAAATCTTTATATTTTTGGAGCCGAGAGAGTGCCAAAATATATTTACTTAAAAAAAACACTATCCAAAGTTAAAAACAGAGATGGGTTGGGGTAGTCTATATTTGAACCATAACACAAATTCAAAGATCTTGCAGGCTGAAGTATAACAAATACTGTGATTCAACCAGGGATCTGTGCAAGGAGAAAAGAGGAAGAAAGATCAAGAGATTGAGACTTTTCCTCCATTAAAGGGTGATATTGCTTTGAATTTCAGTAGTTGATGATGCGCAAGGGAGAAATGACTTTAGTTGCATTTTGCAGGTTTGATGCAGCAATAGGTTAACTAGAAAAAGGCTTGGTGATGTATTACTGTCAAGAAGAAGGTGGAAGCTACTCTTATTCACTTTTCTGATCACAAGGGTGCTTCAGTAACTGATTAAAAGCTTGCTTCATAGGGTAAACTGGATACTGTGTGTTTCAGACTGGGATAGTAAGTCACTCAAGGTAATGAGAACTCCTTAGAGGCAATGGAAGCTGGGTCCTACAAAAGCCTAATGACACCAGATTCAACTGGAAGACTTAGTCGGAATAAAATCCCTTAACCATAAGTAGCAATATGGGTGCTGGGGTTCTGCCCACAAGTAATTGCTTAATGGCGTAAAACATTGCTGAGAAAAGCCAAAGTCATATTTTTGCTATTAAAGCAGACAGAAATCAGTTCACTTGCTTTCTTGTTTGGATATTCTATGCATTTAAGAGATTAGATTAATAACAGTCTAAACTGACTATGTTGTGGCTGTGTTAATCTTTAAATATGTTATGGCAGAGTAAGCCTGCATCTTAATGTGGGTTTCAGCTTTGTCTTGCATAATGGAAGTATTCAGAGAGTTTGGAAAGCCACAAAACCAGCATTGGGATTTATTTGGTCTCAAAAATATGATGCTTTCCACCCTCCTCTCCAGGGCTATAGTACACTTGTATTTCAATTATAGTGCTTTCCAACAGGTACTGTTGCTGAGATAAAAGGACTCCATGTTATGTAGTTAGTAATAGATAGTATGTAGTTAGTAGAAGATAGTCTCCAAATGTTGCACCTCAGTCCAGCTTGGCTAGGTGCCCTTGGAGGATGTGTGCTATCCTTATCAATGAAGACGCTTTCTTTGGGATGGGGGATTATCTGCACACACCTTCTGCCTGACAAAAAGAGCCAAGCTCCCAGACTTGTCTGGCAGGTGACATAAAAGCAGCTGTAGGGTAGGCCCATGGAAAACTTGCAACCTATTCCTTATGTTTTCCATGCATTTCTGTTTAGAAATTGCTCGCATAAAACAGTTTCCTCTGTACTTGTGCCATTTCTTGTGTCTGCATACTGACTTGTGCCTTTTGCCTCTTCCTTCAGCTCATTTCTGAGGAAAAAAGGGGAAACCTCCCCCCAAAAAAAACCCCCTTAAAATAATATTAGAAAGTTAATCCAACAAGGTGTTTTGTGGAAAGTTCTTTGAGATCACTTACTGAAAGACCTCATGTGCTTTGAGGAGATTTTTAGTTGCTACCCGTTAGCTTGTTGCTGCAATGTTTTTTGGTGGGGACGTTCATCTCATGATACGGGATGACAAGTTTTTACTCAGAGTACATGTATAAAATACAATTAAAATAATAATCAGTATCAAAATGTAGAATGTATCAACACTAAACTTTTTTTTCCTCTTTATACAGTATATATGGGCACACTGCTACCTCCTCTGAGGAAGAGCACCTAAGGGACCAGCTTCTCCATGTACCTGTGACCCCAGGACAAGGTAGGTGATTTCAGCCTGATGGCAACACAACAATTAAAAAAATCCATGTAAGTTATGAAGATGAATGTTTAAAGCTTACACAAGTGCATATCTATTATGGCTTTTCCTATGAGCAGCCAGGGAAGCTCAAATGAACATCACAACAGCGCCTGCTCCCTTGGATTAAGTGCTCAAAGGCTCACCACCATGCTAAACAGCTCAGTATGTGAGAAGAGTATTTCAGCAGTCAAAATCCAACAATTATTTCTGGTTTTGTTTTTGGTTGTTTTTTTCCATGCAAGTTCCCTCACTACCCCTTGCGTGTGCATGTGTGTATCTGAAGCTGCCATATTGCACAATGTATTATCGTAGTAGGTCAGATTAGAGCTACATTGCCAATACTATTCCAGTAAGAGAGCTGGCATGAAGAAAAGATGACTGAATTAGTGGCCTATTGGGACATTTTCTGACCTACTCTTTAGGAACCAAGTCCTCTGAACTTTCCCATTATCCTTCGGCTTCATCCTTTTAATAGGGACCAAATCTCCATTAACAATTGAACACCGACAATAAGTGCCATCAGGAAAAGGAAATTCAATTTTAGTGGGGGATGACAGCCTTACCTTTTCGCGCTTAATTGGCCGTATTGTCTCCAAAAGTTAATTGGTTACTTAGTCCAGGTAGTTAGTAAAATGTTTAGCTGCGTCAAAAAGCCCAGGCTCCTACTGTTAATGGGGCATGAAATGGAATGTTTGATACTGCAAATAAAATCAGTGATATTCAAGGATGTTATGGTAGGTAATGCGTTGAAACTGCCATTTAATGGGTCCTGGAAGATTAGGGTAGTGTCAGCTGGAACCGCCCGGTCTCTTTTCTGACATTGTTAGTTGCCTCTTCATTTACTTAACGGCTGTCTGCACTGATTACATAGGCATAAAACTCCCTACAAAAAAACAACAGAGACACGCTCTATTAGCAGTCCAATTAGAACTATTTGCATATTACAGTTCATTTCTGCTTAAGTGAATCCCTAATACAACTTTAGGAAAAAAAAAATTCTATTGTCATTAAAAAAAAGAAAAAAAAAAAAGACAAGAAAATAAAGCAGAAGCCTTAAAGGTGATCTCTTCTCTACCTCTCCTTTCTCTCTGAATAGTTCAGTAAAGGTCCATAAAAAATAAGAGGTAGTAGGGCATTCTAAAGGTAGGAGACTTCTGTTGCCGCCGTATATGATGATGACATTTTTAATATACCACTAAATTCATGCCAACTTTTTTTACGTGGTCAGTATGGTTTATTTGTTCCTGGTTTGTTTTCCTTTTTTTCTTTTAAGTTTTCCTTAAGATGAAGGTTGATCTAACATCTACCTTTAAGATATTTTGAGTTTCTTGAGGTAAATAGCTACTATGTCTGAGAATGGGTCTCAAGAGGAAGCACACTTGATGCTGTGCAGTTCACCTACCCTATTAGCAAATGGTGGTAAATGATTCCCTCTCTCTTCTTCAAACCCTCTCCTTCATCCTTAGAGGCTGGAGCTATTAGGAAGGCAGCACAGCTTTCTGCTTGTCTTGAAAACACTGGGTAAATTTTAAGCTGTTGTCAAATAGAGTAGATGGCTTGTTAATGAATGGGGAAAGGTGAGAACAAAGGCCTCCAAATTATCAAAACTTCAGAAGAGTCTTCTGCAAAGAATTAGAGGATTGAGCTAGACTTGGTGGTGGGTGTTTGCTGGAGCCCTCTTTTTGCCCGTCTGTAATTTGGGAAGAATATCCATATGGTTGTGGGACTTTGGCCTAAGTGATGGCTGTGCTTTGAGATCTGCTGCTGCTGCAGCTGCAGTGGCAGCAACTATGCTCATACAAACTGCAAGTGAGCTTATGTTTTTGATGCAATGCCCTTCAGGATTCTAAGGTGACTGTTTCTTTAAAACAATAACAATATTACTGGTAATAACAGAAGGAAATAATTTCTAGTCTTCCTTTTAATTTCTACTTTCCTGTAGTCTGCTGAGCCTGGTGTATTTAAAGGCCTCTTATTAAGATGGTAATTACAATGTGTGCACATGCTTGCCCACGAGGTGGATAGGCTGTTTCTCCTGTGAAATAAAAATGCTGATTATTTTCCTCTCTTCTGTTAGCATGTTTTCAGGAGAGCGGGGCCCCAGGAAACCTGGGGGACTGACAACCAGTGAGAAGCTTCTCACCTGCCTCTTGGTTGGCTGGGATATATCTCTGAGGGTCTCCAAGCCGGGCTGGCTGGGTGGAAAAAACAGAGTTGGTTGATTGGTGCTCGGATTAGAGGCACCTAGAGGAGCCCAGGGGAGATCTTTGATGTTCAAATGCTAATGTAAATACCGACAGAGTTATTTCCAAAGCTCACACAGTTCAATTCCTTTTTACATGCAGACCTAATTTCACAGGTCAGCCAACCCACCTCCGCTATTATCTGGATTTAGCGATTAATAGAGGATTTCAGTAGTTGACTGTGACAAATAGTGACTAGGGAAGGGAGGGTGTGAAAAACATTCTAAAACAAGGGAGGTTTTTAACAGGTCCTTCTACCCAAATCCATTATTTTTATGCTGACACGTAAACAGTTGCAAACAACCCCCAAACCAAGAAAATATCTCAATGTAAAGAGTGAAATTCTTTATTTCTCTCTCCTTCAATTCCTGCCTTGCCCATGAGAGGAGTCACAGTGTGCAGTATGTATTGGTTTTATGCCCTGTTGGGTCTTTTGTATCCAGCCTCTTGCTTTATATCTAACACTCGTTCACACTTCCCAGAGATGAGTATTGTCAGGCAAAACTCTGGCACTGAACCTCCTGCTGCCTTCCTAGGCTGGCCAGACACAGAGGATGCAGCCATGGGGGGGACACGGCCCTCTGCCCCTGCAAATACGCTGTGCTCCCTGCTAAGAAAATGGCTTTCTGGAAAAGGACTGCCTGCTAATAAAATGGACCTAAATCAGTAAGCAGTGATTAAGGATTGGGCAGTGCTTTCTGCTGCTGTTACTCAAATCCAGCCTTTACTCTTTGGCATTAAAAAAACCCCTCCAAGTTATTTTAAGGAGTAGTTTCTTGCAGATGAGATGAACGAATGAGAAAAGCAATACTTGGAAAATATTCATTTTCTTCCTTATAAAAAAAAAAGGAACGGTAACCAGAATTGCCATTTTAAATAAAACATCAGCCCAGGAATGCAAACTCTATTCTGTTTATATTCAACCTCTACTCTGTCTTTTTTTTTTTCCTTCTGGTTCAATGTCATGCCTAGTGTAACAGCAATTCACAGAAAACATGGGATAAATCATTAGTTGCAGTTTATTCTACTTTTTATTTACAGCAAGAATTTCCTTACTGCTGAACTGAATTGACTGCTGGCATGGGACTCTTTGATTATCAGTGTGGGACTACTTGGGCACTGCTGTAGTTTGTGAGGGAAGGTGGCTTTTTTGGGTGCAGAGGGATTGTGTGAAGGCCTGATCGGTGGTGTGGGAACATGTGGGTATTCTGCAGGCAACTCCAGATTCAGTAACCTCTTTTACCTTTTCCATTAATCTTTTTAATGTGAATTAGGAGAAGGCTTTTCCACTTTAAAGAATCTGCTAGAATATTAGTTACTTGCAAATAAAATCGACTCAGTTATCTAATCATAGTGGTGATTTTGTTACTCTTCCAGTGAGAGGGGGAGTCAGGTTGCCAGTTGCACTTTGTATTTATGATTAGATTTCCTTACTGATCCTCCTGGGATTTCAAGTGCTTAAAGAGAAGCGATTTTTCTTTTTTTTTTTTTTTTTTTTTTTCTTTTGTGTGTTTTGTGGTGTTTTGGTTTGTTGTTTGTTTTTTTTTTTTTTTTTTTTTCCCAGCACTATTTCAAAAGATCCCAAATTTTGCACTTAAAATATTTGCCAAAGACTTTAAACAAAGTAAGTTACTTTTTGTTGCCAGCTAGAACTTTGCATCACAAACTCAGGTGCCCTTGAGCTGTGCGCTGATCATCAGCGTGCCTGTGAGCCAAGAAACTCACCTAGTAAAGGGAATACGCAGGCTGAGAAGCTCCAGGGTCAGCTGGAGCTGGAAAATGCAGTGTCACAAGAAAAACAATTTGTACGAGTCCTGTAAATGGGTGTATTGAGATCTCTGGGTCCGAGTGGAAATCTGGGGGTGGGTCGTTCTATTCCCGTTTAGTGCCTGTCTTTTAGGGGAAAATCAGAACTGTTTTGTTGTGTTGCTTGTGTAACCGGGAGTCATCTTTCCTCTGTCTTCCTTTGCCCCTGTGGGACCGGAGTTTGACTCTCAAGCCCTGGCTCTAAGGCACCCTTGTCCTGACCTGGCGTTTAGCAGCAGGATCACATTACTAACGAGTGTGTGTTTGAGAGCAAATAAAATAAATACATTTTACTAAACTCGGGCCAGTTTCAAGTATTCAAGCAGCTGTCTCTGCCAGTCACCTGCCAGTTTATTGCTTCAAGTCCTTTCCTCCAACTTAAAGTCCTCTTAGCCCCTGCTCAGGATAAATGTTGTTTATTGCTTTGGCTGTACACAGAACCCTTCTTGGAAATCTTTTCTTTCCCAAGTATGGTACTTTGGCACATGAAATAATTTGGCTTAAAAAAACCCCCAAACCACCACCCCACAACATTTCCAGTATTTCTGTCCCACTGGAAAGAGAGGAAAAAAAGAAAAAAAGGAATACTGGATTCCTCACTTGTTGAAGAACTGGCAGGACAAATTTGTTCATTAAAGAGAGAGCAGAGTTGGGGAAAATGTGATATTTCAGACTTATTTTCATAATTGTTTATATACTTCTGGACCTTTCCCAGTGCTGTTTGGGAGAAAAGGGGGGGGAAAAAACAGAAAGTGGTTTTACTTTTTCTTTTTGCTCTTTCTTCTGCTTAGTGATGAAAGTTCCATATTGAGAACACTCCTTTACATCCAGCCTCCTGACCACAGCGTTTCTTACTTCCACAGATATTCTCTTCTGTAGTAACTTCAGTTCCATTTCTATTCAACAAGCTGTTCTAATATATGTATGTGTGTGTGCACGCTCATATAAACAAATGCATTCCCTGCTCTCTGTAATTGCATCTGTAGTTTCCAAACTTGCTGAAACACAAGCTTGTTGTTAGCCCTCTGAATTGATTGTGAACAACTGTGTTTTCATGAGCCATCCTAAATCTTTATAATCAAACTGGTGATGGAGACAATGCTGCCATTGACCATGCTGAGTACTCTGCACTTTACAGACCATTTGAGTAATGTCTTCCAGCCACACTTCTCTTTTTGTTTGCCTTTTTAAGTCCCACGGAACACTTAGGGTTTCTTCAGTTTTATGACAATTTGCCTGTGTCCTATGATCTTTTTTGCTCTCCGCTGGGCTCCAACCTGTGTTTCTATGTGTCCCTGCTAATGCAGTGTCCATCACGCACTACAGAATCACAGGCACACTTCTAACAATTTTGGCAGACAGAGTTCTTTGAAGCCAATGGCAATTTCATGCACATGCATCCAAAGGCACGATTTGACCCCAAGGAAGCCTGTGGTTAGACATGGATAGCAAGCATTTGATTACCTGTGTGCACCTTTAATTATATCAAGGTGCATGTAATTAAAAATGAAAGTGCCTAATTCATGGCTATGTTACACCATTTCAAGCTAGAATAATTGAAATGAGCAGGATTGTGCCCTGATGGAAGAGGTGCAAAATCCTGGTGAAAGGGGACATAAAAGTATTTTCTGATAAGTTTTGGTAGAGTTGGTGGGTCAGTCACACCTTGCAGGGGGGTTATTTTTCTACATATCTAACAGAAATCCATAGAATGACCACACACACGCTATGACTTCATCATTGATTAACCAGTTTCATGACCTATTCTGCAAGAGAAATAATTGGCAGTTTTAACTAAGAATAAATTGATCCCATTATTCAGTATAGAATATGCCACTGATTTTAAGAGATGCTTATTAAAGAGGCCAGATACTTTCTGTCAATGTCATGCATACGTAAGTAAGCAGGGCTATTATATGCCATCTATGACAAAAGCAAGACAAGTCATAAACACAAACATTCACACACAGCCAGGTCTCCAAAGCTCCTGTTTGCCAATTACAGTAATGCTGATGACATATCTAGTTTAATGCGCACAGCATTAAAATAGTCCCCCCTTTTCTAGGAAAATCTAATTACACCAAGCCAAGCACTCAATCAAACCTGTTATTCTGTGGCTAAACAGCCCAGTGTTAATGCAATTTGAGGAGATCCAGGCCGTGACTGGGAACGTCATGTATTAACAATATCTAATGGGAGCTCCCGTAGGTAAATGAATATGCTAACAAGCAAGGTTGCTGCTAAATCTAATATCTTTAAGCTGTTTAATTCCAAACAGTCCCTTAATAAATCAATTGACCGGGAGAGCTGATGCCCCTATCAATTATTCAAGAGGGCAAATAAATATTTCAGATGATTTGATAGGAAGGCTAGTGCTGGTCTTATAGAAAGCTTTGCATTTCATTAGCCTCTTGCTAAAAGTTTTATAATGTGCAGAACAGTGGTGGTTTTCCCTAATCTAGAAACCCCAAGTGTCAGGAAGAAGAGACTGAGGTATCCTGCTTCAGCCACGTAGCCTGCCAGGGACTTGATGACAGCTGACATGGGAAGAGGTGGGAATAGTGTCAGGCTTCCTAGTGACAACTTCTCCACCCCAACAAATGGCGAGAGGAAAATCCAAGCACGCTTTCATTTCTGGGGAACCCAAAAGAAAAGTAATCTCAAGAAGCTAGGATTAGTGGTTAATACCACGTGCCATGCTGCCTTTTGTAAACAAGTGAAGTCATTCCTGTTTGCATTGGATTATTTGTGTGTTTATGTTAACGCTGAGCCATGATTCAGGTTTGCCAAATGCAATTCCCTTAAAGGAAAAGCGGAGTTATTAAAAGAGGTGCTGCCTGTAATTGATCTGCACTAAGTAAGTGAAGCTCACAAAGTGCTTGAGATACTTGGATGGGAGAAGCCAGGTGTGCAAAATAGTATTCTGTAAGAGCAAAGTATTATCATTGTATCTGAAAAATTGCTGATCATTGAAACATGTGGTTTATTATAAAATCAATAAAGATAAAGTTACAAGAGAAAGGGAGAGAAAATGTACCTAATGCTGGAGAACAAAGAATAGAGAAGTCCCTGAGGAAGCTTCTTATTTAAACGTGTGTAAATTTGCTTGCCTCTGTCCAATCCATTTATACCACTAACACAGATTAAAAGTCAATGATTACTTATGCAGGCATTTCAGTTTATGAAAAGAAACTTGTGTCATAAAAAAAATATCTATTGTTCTGCAATGCATTGCTAGATCAATACATGTATCTGTGTTCCCCTATGACAACAAGTCAGGGTTTATGTTCCTGGCATAGAGAGTGTCTCTTCCATAGAGTCTCTTCCCTGTCCTCTGTAGGAGCAGGGCAAAGAAATAAGCTTAGGATGTAAGTGCGTTGGAACCAATGTCATCAACACTGAGCCCGAAGCCTCCCACTGGGTCTCATCAGTATGGAGAACATAAAAATGACATTCTTGAAACAACTATGAGCAAGGAGGACTTGGCCTGGCGTGGCGCTCATAAGGGAGTGCAAAGTTCCCCACATGGTTGGGATTCATGTGCTGATGAGGAGGAGGACTCAAATCCTGTACCCTCCAGTATTAGAAACTGGATGAAATTCTCTGAGAGATGGTTTGCAAAGATTCTCTCCCCACTGATGCAGCTGCGGATAAGGGGTATTCTAAGGAATTTTCTACAGTGTGAGGGAGAGGAGTTCCAGTAGCACAAGTCCTGTTAGTGGGAAGGTGGCTTAAAAATGAGATGTAAGGGAAGTTTTTAAAGAATTTTGAACATGTAAGAAAACACCACACTTCGAGAAGCTTGACTAGAAAAGCATGTGACACTCCAGACTGGGTCCTCAGCAGAAATAGTCTGATTTATGCCTCCTCTAGAACAGGCTCTTGGTTTCTTCTGCTACTTCTCCTTAAATAGCAAGATCCATATAAAAATCACTGAATGAGGATCTTCTATGGCAGCAGTTTTACATTGCAAATTACTCAATGAGGTATGAAAGAGACAGCTCAGCTGCACAAAATCATAATTTCAATGTTAGGTTTGGTTTATTTTCAGCTTCATGACTCAATGGAGTAGATCCTCTATATGGCATTGAAAGTAAAATCTGGCCAAGTTTAAAATCAGGGGTTTTAACTCATCTTTAAGTAACCTTTTCCTTCATCTCAAAATACAATGTTGTCATGTGTGTGCTGAAGCTAAGTCTGTGTGCCACAGAAAATTGCATAGAAAAGTGAGAAGGGGAATTACTCTGCATGTAGAAAATATAAAAGTAGTATAAACACATGTCAAATATTAGCATAAAACTTGAATATAAAGATGATTTTTTAAATTCTAACTCCAGTTTATACTTTTTTTTAAAAAAAACAACCCACAACCAACCCATACCTTTCCGGAGTAAAATCTTTGCTTGCATGAGAATATAGGGTTCACATAAACACATGTAAGAGCGGGTGTGTATTCCTGTTTTCAAGAGGGAACACTTTTTCAACCTCTTGCAAAAGCTGTTTCTATTACAGGGAACAACATCCCTAGCAATTTCTTGGAAAAAATAGGAGTAAAGCCATATGGGAAATTGGTGAAGAGAGTTTTTTCTTTTTCTGTTTTCCATTAAAATAGGAATTCTCAAAACATTTTCTTTAGTTCCAATTCATGTTAATCTTTGAGATTCAATTATCCTTGGGGACCTCAGGGGCACTATTGGTGAGGGTTTTATGAAAATGTTGGTGCAAAAAAATACATCTTGTTTATTGTATTGAATCTTTCATGACTGGGTGTAAGGGATTGTGGAGCAAGTACATAACAATCAGGTCTAGTGATTATTGAAGTCTTCATTTTTCTTTTAGACTTCCATGAAGGACAGGATCTCTGCTAATAAGACTGTTCACTTATGTTCTTCTAGCTATAGATAAAGTATTGCAACTATACTGATTTGTCAGCAAAGCTTCTATTAGTGAGAGTTGTTTTGAAAATCCCCTTGCAGAAGTGCATGGAGATGCTGTCGATGCCATTTTTTGCCCTTTTGTTCTTTTAAAAAAATAAAAGAAAAGAAAAATATAGAGAATAATAATGAGAAAGTGTTCATCTAACTCATTCACAAGGTTCTACCTGCCATCCCTTACGCTCAATGAGTATGTGAGGGCACTGTTAGGCATATGTGCATGTAAATTACCTCTAACTGCACATCTCTATTATAGGCAATTACACTAATGTGCTGGAATGATACATTTAGTGTCTTCAGAAGATAGAAGCTGGGTGGAGGGCAGACTGATTTGAAGATCAATCTGGATGAAACAAAGAATGGTATTTATTTGGCAGACCACTGGGGAGAGCTGGCTTAAACTGCAGAATGAGATAACATTAGCCATTTGATAAGTGAGGCTTGCAATTTAGGAGTCTTATTTGTTTTTAATTTAAAAAAAATAATGTCTGTGGATTTCTAGGCTAAGACTGGGAGCTACCACTGCCTGTCTGTGTAATAGGTATCTCAAGCAATAGGAATTGGCAACCAGGAAATGTGACAGATATTTGAGTTTAGCCTGTCCATCCTGTGTCTCTATTCTGGTGTCAAAATTTGGGTTTCCTTGCTCATACACGCAAGGCAAAGCCCCTGTGGTGACTACTTGAGAGCAAGAGAAACTGATGCCAGCACTGCCTGTGTGGTCGCCGGTAAATCTGAAGTGTCTCTTTTTGAGCAAGGGGAATTCAATGTGTCTGTGCCTTGACTACCAAGTTTAAACTCTTGAAATGCTCTTTGCTGGACAACTTCTGTTGGCTAAAAAGAGCTGTAATCAGAACAGCAACACTTTTTGGTGGCATTTGTTCTCTCCTGGTTGCTTTCCAGCATTGTACAAAATTCAGGGGACTTTATGCTAGTGCTTGGGTCTCAAATGTTTTACTTAGAAGTTATAGGAGGAAAGTTCTTGCTTCTACAGCTGCTGACAATGCAGAGATTTGAGGTGTGCAGGGAGAAACTTGTATGTTAAAGTACTGGCTATCCCCATGACTTTCCCTTCTACTGTACTCCATGACTATGCAACTTTTGTTACTTGTTCATGTTCCAGCCTTGCTCTTACCTTCATTTGGGAAGAAACAGAGGAAGGTCGCATGAGGTTTTCCCTCGCTTCAACCCACATGGATAAGTAAATAGGCAAAAGTAGGCAATCTTGTGGTATTCTCTATTACAACAAAACATTATCACTGGTTTCCATAGCAGCTTAAAGAAATCCTGCACACTTAAACTTAACACAGGATGCCCTGTGAGAACTGTGATGGTCAGAAGTGATGATTGTTATGATGAGCTGTTTTGATAACAAAAAGATTTGATAATCCTGGCTGCTTGGGGGTGACAGAATGAGCACACTTCAGAGGGACACTGGCCAGTCTCATGTTACAGGGGCATGGTGCACAAGGCATAAGATCAAATGTGTGTATTTGTGGGCTGCAGGAAAACAAGGGAAGGGTGGATGGAGGGAAAAGACAGCTCTGTTCCTGTTGTCAATTAAAGGCTAATTATCTTTATATACTTTTGAAGAATTTTATATTAAGGACTCTTTTTTTACAGGGATTTGCTTTGCTTCCCACAGGCTGCTTTAAAGAGTTTTCCTGTTTTATATTTGGCCGCACCATGAAGGGATTACTTCCTGATGCTTAATAAATGCAAAAAAGAGATTTGAAGGGCCACGCATGCGCACACGTGCACCCTTGCATGCAACTTAGATGTCCAGCAGATAAGTGCAGTATTTTGTTTACAAGCAGATATTACACTGGAAATCCTATTAGCAATCAGACAGTCTGCTGGCTGGATTTAATAAACTTCAACCAAAGGAGTTATTCAAGCTGGCATATTAAAACCCTAAAGGCTTAGTCTGACATTTTAGGTGCTCCCCTAACTTCCACCTGCACTGCATAACATGGAGGTGGATGGACTTGAGTGCACAAGCAAGGCTTTTCCAGTCAAAGTGTTTAAAATCAAGACAGAAATCCATGGATACTCCAGGTAGGATGATTTTATTGCACTAACATCCGCAGCACAGGGATGCTGGTGCATCTTAAATGATGCCTCGTCATCTTGAAATCCCCCCCTCACAGCCCTAGATCTTAGTCCCGTGGAGTTTGGGACTGTAAGGAGGATGGAAGGACATACCCTTTTTCTGGGGAGCAAGGCTCTGATTTGGAAAGGGGATACAGGTACACAGACTCCCTCCGCTCAGCATCCGCCTGTCTAAGACTTGCTGTGCCATCGTAGCTTAAAAAGACAACAAGCAGATGGAGAGCAGGGAAGTAGGATGCAGCACACACAAATTAAAAAGTCGCAGATGTGGTAGACGCATATCCTATTAGTTTTGTCTGGAGTTGGTTGAAAAATGCTAGGGATAAAAATTCAGATGGTTGCTGAAATAAATACTGTTGAGATGTGCAATCTTTTTAACCTCCTTCTAGCTTTACCTTGTGTCATTTCATTCTCTTCAATACCGGGGATGTACGCAGGTGAAAGTGAGATGCTGGGGGAAGAAAATGCTGTTAGTGTTTGAATGTATGAATCTCCCATGTGTGAGATTTCTTTTAAGTGCCTGAAAACCTGTTGAGTATCCGTGTTCTTAGCTAATGTCTTCGAAGCTCCTGCAATCAAATCAGATTGGAGATTTTTATCTTTATTATCTTCAGGGATTCATTAGGCTATAACTGATAATTTAGGCTCTGTTTCTGAACAAGACAATTCAGAGCTGAATTTTGCTTTGGCCAAGTGTTATCACAGAATCGGTAAATCCTGAAAGGATGTCTTAGGTGTTTCTGGTTTTCTTTCTTTTACTTTTTAAAACATTTTTTTTCAGCTTTTATGTGTTATGTTGTATTTTGAGCTATTAGCAGTGATTACACTCACAGTTTATGAGTTTTTCTCATCTTATTTAAACTCAGCCCTCTCCCTGCCTGCATTTCTGTCTTTTTCTAAGGATGAATCATTTAGCACCACCACTCTGATTTGCCCTCTCTTTCACTCTCTATGAACTGAGTTTGTTTGACAAATTCTGATCCTTCCTGAAAATACCTGGCTTAGGTTTAGAATATTATTTATTTTTATAGCCCAAAGCCCAGCAGGTGAAGAAAAAAATGAAGACAATTTGGTAAATAATGAACACAGGGATGACATATTGTTTTCCTGCAATGAGGAATAAATGCACTTTATTAAGTGACCTTTCCTCTAGTGGCTGCCAAGAAATTGGAGATAATAAAGCTCTTACTTGCAGAGGATTTTAGTCGAGATGGGGTATTCCTAAAAAAAAGGTCCATTCCTTTATTAAACCCTTGTTGCAACAACATCAGCATCAGCCAAAGTGTGTTATTGAGACTATGTTGTGGTTTTGTCTTTTAATTTATTTATTCTTGTAAATCCTCTGATTCAATTACTGTTGCAAATGAGAGTTTAATTCCCCACTCTGATACTTTCCTGATTTGTAGATGTTTATCCTCGGTCTTGCTTTACTCTTCCATGTTGTTTCAGGAGGCACAGTGCGCTTGCTGTGGATTGCACTGAGGCTGGTGGGTGCATGTGAGCACCAGCTGCCTGTGTTTAGCCATTGATTCCATGTATGATCATAAGCAACTTAATCAGCTTTGCATCTAAAGGGATTACTGTGATTGATGACCAACAGGAATATTTCCACTGGTTTCAGTGTATTAATGGTTTAATCCAACATATCAGGGATGGCTCAGAATGGACAAGGAGCTCTGTGCATGTATAGTTTGCAGGGCAATGTTCCTTGTTCATGTGGGTGAGGGAGATGCTGAAGGTTCAGGGTAGGTGCTGTCTAGGAAAGAGTCACCCCTCTTGTAGAGTGCGCCCAGAGGGACTGTACTGTTCATGAACACCTACAGCTACTGTATGTTTGTGTGGTTTAAAGGTTTTATATGACAGGCAGGAGATTTGTCTCTAGAACAAGCTTCCTTCAGTACAGCTGTATTATCTTGTATTATCTTAAAGAATGGAAAGCTTTTGGCCCAGCAACTCTACAGATACTCTGGGGCTTGACAGAATGGCTTCTCTTTGTGTACTGTAGTTCTTTCTACACCTTAAAATTTAAGGGTATCTTCTGCCCATGAAAGCGACACTTGAGGATCACAGACATGAGTCAGCATGATTTAGACACTTGTGCTTATAGGACTAAACATATTCCTTAACCTTCAGTTAGGGATGGTCTAGATCACATATGGAGCTACTTGTCCAGTACCCAATTTCTGGTGGAAGCGAAAGCCCAAGCAGATGATCTGATCCATGAGCCCTGCAGCTGATGCCACCATGCTCTAGTTGAGCATGGATTAGTATCAAGTCCTGCACTAGAAGCTGTGGTTTGAACTCAAGTACTAACTGCAGGGGTATGTGTGTATTTTAAAGGATGTCATATCTCACCTTAAATATGTATGAATGAAAACAAGATTAGCTACTGGTGAGGGAGACTGACAGAGGAGTCAGGACATGAGCCCACAAATCCTTCTTTAATGTTCCCCCCCTCCCAAGTCACTAAAAGCATCAAAGAAGAGAAAAAGAAGCAGAGGTATAAAATGCAAGGAGCACTTTTTAATAGATTTTTCTTCCTTTTCCCCAAAGAGTTCAGCTGCAGAGAAAGAGTGGAACATAATAATCCTTAGCATTTATACAGCACTTTACATTTCCAAAGCTCTGTACAAACATTAACTGATCAATCTTCACAACACCCCTGTGAGTTAAGGATGTATGATTAACCCCATTTTACATTGGGGGAAACCATAACATTTCAGAGCCTGACTTCCCCCCACCCCTCTGGAGGTGCACGGTTCTTGCAGATCCCACTGATTTAAATAGGAGTTATCCCTGACACTTCTGAGCAGTGGGTACTTTGAGACTGCCTCAGGGCTACATTGCCAGTGTGTGGTTGATGCTCCAAAGGGTCTGTCTTCCCTTACTCTGCTCTAACCAAAAGCATGGATGGCCCATGCTTTTACACACTTTTGTCCTCAGTGGAGTGGGACCAGTGACTGGAATTTCAAGAAGCAAACCTATGCTTTGCTGATGTGCCTACTTGAATACTGTGAAGCTGTCTTTATTTGGAACCCCTCGGGAAAAGCCTGTTATCCCAGTGTGGACTGGGTTTGCGTGGCAAGGTTTTGGTGGCAGGGGAGGCTTCTGTGGAAAGCTGCTAGAAACTTCTATGTGTGATGGAGCCAGTGCCTGCTGGCATTGTATTGAAGAAGCTGGGGGAGAACTGGGCAACTGCAGCTGAAGAGAGGAGTAAAGACAAGTGACAGAAACACAAAGTCGGTGAGGAAGGAGGGGATGAGGCACTCCAGGTACCAAGGCAGAGATTCCCCTGCAGCCCATGGTGAAGCAGGCTGTGCCCCTGCAACGCATGGAGGTCCCTGGTGGGGCAGTCACCTGTAGCCTAGAGAGGACCCCATGCCAGAACAGGAGGATGCCTGAAGGAGTTTGTGACCCAGTGGGAAGCCCATGGAAGAACAGGCTTCTGGCAGGGGCTGTGACCCCATGGGGGACCCACACTGGAGCAGTCTGTTCTTAAAGGACTGACCCCATGCAAGGGGCCCACGCTGGAGCAAGGGAAGAGTGTGAGGAATCCTCTCCTGAGGAGGAAGGAGCAGCAGAGATAGTGTGTGATGAACTGACCACAACCCCCATTCCTTGTTGCCCTGTGCTGCTCGGGGTGAGGAGGTAGAGAATTAGGGAAAGAAGATGAGCCCAGGAGGAAGGGAGGGGTGGGGGGATGATGTTTTAAGATTCAGTTTTATTTCTCATTATCCTGCTCTGATCTGATTGGTAATAAACTAAATTAATTTTCCCCAAGTTGAGCCTGTTTTGCCTGTGACTGTGATTGGACAGTGATCACTCCCTGTTACTATCTTGACCCATGAGACTTTCCTTGTACGTTCTTCCCCCTGTCCAGTTGAGGAGGCGAGTGATTGAGCAGCTTTAGGGGGCACCTGGCATCCAGCCAGGGTCAGCCCACAACGTGATGACTTTTCCTTTTTCTTTTTTTACTTATATTTCCTTTTCCAACCCCTGTAATAATTTAAAATGAAATGTAATCCTGTATAGAGTGAAAGCACCCAAATACAGTGATATACCTGCTCCTTGATGCCTTTTTTCCCCTTTCTTTTTCAATTGTTTCTTGATAATTTTCTATGTTTTAGAGAAAATGGCAGGTAGAACAAGGAATTAATGCAAAAATGCATCTTTTCTAGTTCTTTTTCTACCATAGAAATAAATAGATGTTTTGAACATGAAATTTTGGTATAAAATGTTGAATTTTATTAACTTTTTAATGCTTCCTGAGTTTCCATCCCCTGAGCATGTATTGACTCCTAAAGCAGAACTCTGCTTTTGCAGGAGATGGAACTATGTGGCAATGATGTCCTTTAGTTTTGCTCTCCATTTTGCTCCTTGCCTTTGTGCCTCCTGAGCCACGAGTGCTTTCGTATTAACTCACCTTGAGCTCTCATCAAGAGAAAACCAATGGATTTACTCAGAGAGGGTGCCCCATTGTGTCTAAAAGAGATTTGTCTCCAAAGACATGTCCTATAGGCAGGGGTGGCCCCATATGACATACAGAAGGAACATGATCAGAGAGGTAGACTTGAAGACAGAACCTTAGGTTTCTGCACCAGCTGGTGTGCGTAGGTCATGCACAGAATGCAAATAAAGATAAAACCCACTGTGAAGGTAGCTGCTGCCTGCCTTGGTGTACATTGCCTTCCTCCCACCTTCAAGATATGGTGTCAGATATTGCAGAGCTCATAGGAATCACTGCCGCTTGTACATCATCAATGTTCACTCCTTTGGGCCTCCTAGTTAGCTGAAAGAACATTGAATCTAGTTAGGAAATGGGTTTCTTTTTCTCCTCTATTTAAAATATGTCTTAAGGATGAAAAAGGCTTCTAAATAAGACTGATGTAGATAATTTTAAGACTTTCCTGAAATGTCATTGCTTTGGGTATTTTGCATATTTGTTCGTATTTTATTTACCTGGAAAATACCACTACAATACCACTACAATAATAGGAGGCTCAAGTCTGGATTGATACTATATTTCTGGAAGAAAATAGCTTCTTCTGCACTGAGATGTGACCTGTAGCCTATTGCTTTTTATCTGTATTATTGAATCTTCTGATTTGGGAGCTGTGCAAAACAGCTTTTCATTCTGAATGCTAATCAAAAGAGTGCGTTAATTAAATATACTTCTAATGAAACTAGTTGGGAATGTGACATGCAAACCAGAGGCTGCCCCTTCTGAAGTTAATGAGAGATATTGAGGGGATTGGATTTTATTTTTGTTTTAGGGGGGAGCTGGCCACTGATACAGAGATGAACATTAATGAAGGCTTATAAAAGAAGATCATCCTCTGATCTCTGTTGTACCTGAAATTGGTGGAGTCTCTCCAGATTTGCACTGGTGGAAGAAGAGCTCTGAATTTGGCCCCCTACTACTTAAAAACATGTAGTTGCCCTTTAAGATGTAAATCTATTGAAATCCAACCTTAGACATTGCCAGGGTCACTCTGCTTATTACTTTATGACATTTCCAGATTAAAGGTGCAGTGGGGGCTCACATTAATTTGCTTTATGTTTGACTAGAAATGCTTCCCATCACTATTAGAGCACACTTCAAGCTCTCTTCATTTTAGAACGCTTGTCAGTCATTTGAGAATGATATGCCCTACGTCTGGGATGAATAAGCATGTCATATATTAGGCAAAGGCTTTTCCTCTGGAGAGGCTCAAAAGAACTGACAACTACTTCCAGGGAAGGTGAAAAACATACACAAGCTCAGCAGCTGAATGAGGAGCAGGGAAATATTCTGCTAAGACGTTATCTGCTAAGTTGATTGAAAGGATCCAGGCAGTTGTCCTTAGATCTGTGGAAATGAGAGGAAATAGGGACCAGCGCTTTCACATACACCTCTGTCTGCAGGAGGTAGGAAAGAAAACTTCCATGGAGAGCTTGTACATGCCTGAGCAACCCTCTGGGTCCCACAACAGAATGCCCTATGGGTTTAAAGGAGAAGGAACAACCTCTTCTGAACAGAGATGTTTTCCTTTTTGTATTTCATTTTTCTGGAGTGAGAAATAGATTCTGTCACTTATTTCACCAATTTCCATCTTGAAATCTTTCTAGCTTTGATTTTGGAATCAGTTTGGAAGCTGCCTGTATATTAGGCCCTTAAGGGGGGGAAAAAGTGATGGCTGTGTCATGAGGCACCCTGTTTATCAGGTGTTAATGTGATTCCAGTTAATATCAGAGTACCCCAGCATAGGAAGTATCTGTAACTTCCCTAATAGCATGCAAAACATCAGCCTAGAGGTTTACTGATGCTGCTTTACAGGAAGAGGCCTTTTGGTGAATGTCACAACAAAGTTCCCTTTATGGCTCTTTAACCAAGTCACTTCACAGTGCATATCTGTGGGTCACAAATCCTGCAAAGACTGGGGGGGGAAAAGCAAAATAAAAGATTTTTTTGTCATTTTGATTTTGAACCTTTGGGGTTGTTTGAATTTGAAGCTCAAAACCAGCAGTGGAAATATAAAAACCACAAAGCCTGATTCTGAGAGTGGTGGGTGAAGATGGCTTTCCACAAAGCCACCAGATTTTATGTACTGGCACACCATGACAGGCATAAACACCTTTACCTTTATACTGCCTGTGCACTTGATGTGTGTGTGTTTAAATGTCTTGCATCCCTGGCCAAGGAGTTTTGGAGAATCGGGCCCTTCATTCCAAAGTGATGAATTTCAGGCAGTTTTTTAAGTCTTCTTTGTTTTAAAGAAGTGGATTGGCCTGTATGTTTATTTTTCTATAATCAGCATTTCTATGTTCTGTGAATGCTGACTCTCTGAGAGGAGTAATGATAACATGGCTAAAGTACCATCAAAAATATGACACTCCTGTGGAGGGAAATTAGAACTGTAATGAACAACATAGAGGCTCTCAATTCTTTCACGCACAATTAACTGTGTGTTACTATGGCTCTTGCAAAGTGTATCATAAGGACAGTGAGTTCCTGACTGACCTGTGTGTCAGTCCATCACTAGTCGTGACCAACCTGTATCTTCACCTATTCCTGCTCAGCCCCACTGAAAGGTATATCAAACTGCTGCATCTGCAGATCTTTCTACCAGCAGCTTCATCTGTTCTTGTTGCTGTATTCTCTGGGGAGCTTGTCTCTGTTTCATGTTCTATATGATACCCTAAAACACGTTACAGAGTGATGTAACCTGGTAAAAACTCACATTTTCACAAACTGGGTGTGAAAACTGCAGGAGCCAATTGTGCATACCCACTTTTTTTCTTAAGTGCTCTGTTTTGCTTTCTCTGCCTTCAGTCTAATGTCCTAACCTCAGTTATCCACAGAATTATATAGCTTAATATATAGCTTAACCCATTCCTGGGCTTTTATCTTTCCTTATATTAACTTATCTTTAGATGATCTTGTAGGGATGGCATATGTTCGAGACAGTCATTTTTAAAGCTGTATGCAGCTGGTTCTTGTGTGAATGCAGCACCCTGCAACTCATGATTCCTCTTCACTACTAATTATTTCCTATGGCTTTTAATTCTGCTCCAAGTCTTAGAATAGCTCTGAATGATGATAGACATATATTATTATTACAGGTTGTATTAAGCAGTCGTAGCTCAAGTTCTAATTACATTACCCTTCAGCCACGGCAGCAGTAACACTTGGTTTGGTTCTTGAGTTTCTAGGAGTAATCTTGCCAGTAGTTCTTAGTCAGACTGCAAGGTCAGGTAGAAAGGAAATTCTACTGCCTTTCTTTTCTTGTAGGATCTGAGAGGATGTATTGTGAAAAGGGACAAAACTGGTCACGACGAGAGAGGATTAAAATGAGAGGCTCCTTGCATTGCATGCTGACAGCAGCAGCACCATGACTCTGCTCCAGGCAGCGTGGGCACCCTGGGGAAGCAAGTGCTAGGGATGGTCTAAGAGCATGTGGGTGCTTGAGTTATGGGGTTGGTCTGCTGAGCATTAAGCAACATGATTGAAGATTTGTAAATACATGCAGCAGAAATGAGAAGTACAAAATGCCCTCTGGTTCCCTGTCGCATTCCCAACTCCAATGATTTTTTTTTCCATAAGCCAGTGATTTTTAGGTGGTTACATAAAGTCACATAGAATGGGAACAATGTCATATATATATGCATATATATTTCTCAATCTCATTTTAATATTTTTTGACTGGGGGAAGAAGATCTATTCACTGTGATCAGTGAGGAAAGGATGACGTTGGAACCAAAGGGTCTCAAAGCCGCGAGTCAGTTAAAAAGTATTTGCGTTTTATTATATTTAGTCAGTGGGTGGCCAGGGTCATCATATTTAAATGGCTGTTAATAATGACTCTGATTTGGGCCTGTAACATGTTTATTGGTGTTTGGTGGCTGTTTATAAATCTTAAGAGAAATATTTTTTTATGATTTAAAAGGGAAATAGAAAAATGACATTTTTCAAAAACTATTTGAGAAAATTCCTGTGGTATTGAAGTGACACATGAAGAGCATAGGGACATGATCTGCTTTTTTTTACATTTGGTTATCCAAATGCCCAAGTGAATAAACAGCATAAATAACAAAGGGGCTATTTCTTTGTTCTCAAATTCCTTTATCTGATAATCTCAGGCAGTATAAATAACTAAGGAAAGGTTTATTATATAATGCTGCCCAGGGATACAGTATTGCTGGTTCTTTGGGACAGTGAGGCTCTCTCCACAGTCCCCCAAACATTTTGACTACCACTATAAACTTATTACAGTCTATTTCTCTATTGTAGAGTTTTCTTACAGTACCCGTAAAAGCCAAGCACCTGATAGTAGAATATCTCATTTATATAACAATTTCTATTCCTCAGCTTATGAATTTTTACGCGTATATCTGCGTGTGCTCCAGATAGCTTATATTTGTCATGTATATATCCCTTAAAATCAATGTGCATGTTTATTAGCAATTAATGATTTTCAATAAAAATCCAAAAGTAAAATAATCACTTTTAGGGACTGGAAAAAAATCTGGTTTACCATCTTGAAATTGAATGAAGAGCATTTCCTTACTATGTTAATTAATTGCAGTTGACAAAAAGTAGGATCCTTTACTCCTCCTTTCATGTTGCTAATTCTATCCTTCCCTCCCTCTCTTTTGCTCTCTCCCCTCAATTAAACGTATGAGAGTATCCCCTCCCCTTTTAGAAAGAAGCTTTTAGATTAATCATATTATCTTAAGGTTCCAAATCTCAATGCCTGCGTGACCTTTCTTCCGTTAGAATCCATTATCTTAAACTATCACAATAATCCTGGCTTTAGGGAGGGAGAGCGGGAAGCAGGAATCAAACCTAATAGATGGCAAATAAGATTAATCTATGATCTAAGTGCCGATTACACTTGGCCCTGCCCTTGAACACCCAGGTGTAACCTTGAAATTCACATCCGCTAAGACACTGCAATTGGATTGTGGGTCCCTGAAGGGCTGGAAGGGGCAGCTGGCCAAACTTTACCCGTTATTCCCCAGTGAGACATGAGCTGTCTCGGCCTGCAGCTCTCTTACTTGTGGAATTTGGCAGCGGTGCAGCCAAATGTTTGTTTTGGGATGTTTAGCATTTTTTCAGATAAAATAGTTATTTTCAGGTCCTTAATTTTTGTTTGTCAGAAGCAAGCAGCCAGGGAATGGTGAACTTTTACCTGGACCTCACAAGAGGAGAAAGCTCTCTTTACAAAATCTGATAACTCCGCAGAAGAAAACAGAGATATTTTCTTTCTTTATAGGCTGACCTATAGACTCTGCCAAAAAAAATGTTCCATGTGAACTTGAATTTGCAAGGTCCTTGTTTTCAGTCCCAAATACTCTGCGTTCTGAAAAAGGACATCTGTGATAAGATGGAAATTGGCACTGGTAACTCATGTACTATGGGTGAAGCATGCTCAAAAGAGGCAGACCCAGAGGTAATTTTTCATCAGAGAACTTTTTAAAGCCATTATTAAAACTAGCATAAATTTCCTCCATGGCTGGCAGCTTCACTAGGCAGAACAGGATTGATTTGGATATGGCAGCCCAATTCTTTTTATATGTAAAGGCCAGATTCTCAGCTCAGGTTAAACAGTGAGAGTTTGCTGACTTGCTTGAACCTTACCCAAGAGATGTTGGCAAGAGGTGACGGTGATATTCAACTGAACCATCTACCATCCATCACCTCCATTTGGAGGCAACAACTGTAATCCCCAGCAAAGAGGCCGTATTTCTGTTTATACCTACCCTCATGCAGCAATACGCTGGTGGTACAATGCTGCAAGCAATAGGGTGTTAGTAGGAAAGCACACAGTAGGAAATGTCAATGTGAAGCACATCTGATGGTTGGCTGACTGTAAGGTGGTCTTTCAGTCATCTTAAAGTCATAGGGAAGAGGAAGAAGAAACAGAGGTATCATGTGGATAACAGCTAACACACCGGTAGCCTTGCAGGGGTTGTTGGAGGGATGAAATAGCTGCAGCCCCCAGCAGCAAACCTTATGGAGGGCTGAGAGAGTCCTGACCTGCCAGGGTCTGCCCACCTCTGGGAGTCATGTTTTAGGAGATGTGAAGGATGTAACTCCCTTCAGGGAAGTACCATGCACAGAAGGCTATTGTTTTGCTGCCTCTTCACTTACTTTGGCAGCATATGAGTGTTGGCTCTCATAGGTGTTTTAAAAGCTTTGTTCAGCTCCTTTTGCGGCTGGGACACTATATAAACAGCATGGAAAGAAAGTCTGTCACCAGGTCCCTTGCTTGGAAGCTGGCCCAGTGGGACTGGTGGAGGCTATGTAGGTATGTAAATAAAAAAAGGAGATAACCTGACCCCACTTTTATTTAATTTAAAGAGAAATCAATTGGAGAGGGTGGGAGGGGGGCAAAAGTTACAAAATGGACTGCTCAGGTGGACTTTGATCAAAAAGTAAATCTGCTCACACACGTATTGATTAGCAAAATCTCTTCTTTCTCAGTTCTCTTCATGAGTACATGAATACAGTGTTAAATGTGCCTGTGGTCTTGGAATTGTAATATTTTAGAAGTTTTATGGTGTCATGAAAAGCTGGAACCTTAAGCAGTGATCGGCATAAATATGAATCTGTTATTAGATTTCTATCAATTCTGCATAAAACCTCATAAGGATTTTAATTTTATGGGCATGTCTCTTAAAGATCCTATAGGCTCTACTTCCAGCTTCAACCTGTACTTCCCTAAACCTGGAGAAAGTGAAGAGCTGGATCCCATACCTAGTAGTTGATCTGGGCTGCAAACACCCATGAACAATAGCTGGTGCAAGGCAGATGGTGCCTTGCCTGGCAGCTGGTGCAGAGGTGCAAGGCAGAACTTGCAGCTGAGTTCAAGGATGGTGACGGAGAGGCAGTGTGGTGACTCCCAGAGCCAACCAGAACACACAGACTGTGTATTCCATCCAGAGAGGGTTAACTCACACTTGCAGCAGGCAGCCTCATGCCATTAAGTCAGGGAGAGTAATGAAATTTCATTTAATTTGTCAGGAAGAAAGTGCTAATGTTAAAAGGCATTTAATAAAAAGGGGGAGATTCTTTGAAAGGAAGCCTTTAAGTAATTACTTCAAGTGTCTTAGGCCTACTCACCAGAATATTTACATTAGTGTCTCCCAGCGCCAAAGTGTAATTAAATTAGTGCAGCATTTACATTCCATCCTGTTGGTTTTTCTTTTTTTTTTTTTTTTTAAGAAGTGTGATTTTATTAACAATTCTCAAAAAAAAAAAAAAAAAAAAAGAAAAAGAAAAGCAAGCCTTGATCTAATCTAATCAGGTGTTAGTGTTTTGTTAATGTTCTCACTGAGAAAACTACGGAGTTAACAGGCTTGGAGAAGGCAGGGAGAGGGGCTAAAACAAACTTCATCTCAGTTTTGAGTTCCTACCTTGGAACTGATGTGGAAAACTAGCCAAGACTGTACTGACTGCAAGGGTTTCCTGGTACAGCTTGTAGCACAAGTCTGGCTGTCTTCACAAACCACAGAGGTGCATATGTGAGAGTAAGAGGAGGAGATGGAGGGGCAGTGAAGATGGCATAAGATGGAAGAAACAAGCGATAGACCTGGGGGCTGCCTATCCCATGGATGTGTACAAGGCTCAACATCAGATGACAGCAAGCTGCAAAATGCTAAAACATCTAATTTGTGTATTTTGTTAGTAAAAGGTTATCTTTTCTGGAAATCTGTATGGAATAGTCTTCTATGGGAGGATAACTTTTCCACCTTGAACTAAAACGAGAATGCATTCTGTTTTCCTTAGCTTCATTATAAAGGCAAATTTAAAAAAAGACAACAGATAAACCACATCTGGGCAAAGCATCTTTCTGTGACAAAAGTGGTTCAGTTTGTTATACACTATCACAGAATTACCAGCACTAGAAGACACTGGAGCTGTATACTGAGACAGAAAAGCCTATGGAATATTTTTTCTAACTAAACTAAATTAAGCTATCATTTTGCAAATATTTAAATGTTTTGGTGAAAGATAAATAATTGCATTAAAAAAATACCTCAGGAGTTAGCTGACCATTACATGTCACTTTGTTCAAAAGGAGAGAAAAGTCTTTCCATCATAGAATAGCTACTGTCTTCTGGTTGGTAAAATCAAAGTCCCTGAAAATAATTAAGCAAAGCAGAGATTAAAACATGACTGTTTGTTTATTACCTAGAGAAAGGTTGCTTGACTGGTATTATTTCATGTGAAACTTTCCTAGATAGAAATGTATTTTGAGTGATGATGAATACAAATAAACAGAAGCATTTTCCAGAGTTGCATCAAAACACTGCCTATGGTTATATAAAATCCTAAGGCTAGTTTAACTGCTGTGCAAATTTAACTTGGGACATAAGAATCCCAGATTAAGATTTCTGCTGTGTCTATTTATCAGTAGGAACTTCAACCAGGGTGTCCAGCAAAATTTATACAGTAAGCGTATAAAAAAAGTAGGGTCATGCTTCCTTCGCTTGCACTCATAGTCCTTTATCTTAGAAATGCTCTGGGTGGATCTGAGGAACAGTTTCTAATTTGCTAAGGGAAATATAATTTTTAAGAGAATTTAAATGTGAAAGTTCACCAGCACTGAGGGTTTCAGTGTTCTTCACTAGTGGTTGGTTTTCACCATCTCCAGTTTGCCTTGTGACTCTGAGAGAGATTCTAGCAGGAATTAGTCTTACTATATTGGAAAATTAACATGTACAGTGACTATGAGTTTTCTCCACTCTATATTTAAAGAATTTTATGAAAAGAAGAAAGAAGAACTTTGTGGCTGAGAAAAAGCCTTTGCTTTTGCCACTACCTCTCTGAGCATCTACAGTGGGGGTGGTTCGTGCTAAATCAAAGGATTTTGCAGGACAACAATAGCTGAGCTATCAGTAGGGGAAGAGCATATATGTGTAACTCCATTCTAGACACAATGGTTTCCTCTTCCCGTGGTACAGTGGATTCAAAGGCAATCTAAACACTCAAAGATCCTAGAAAAATATCTGAGCCAGGGGAAACCGTCCAGCACGTCAATGAAATGGTGACGGGCTGACACTTTCAGAAGGAAAAGAGGAAAAAACTGTAAAAGCAATGCGCTCTGCTTCTTCCTGCCAGGGCTGTGATGTTATTTACAACTTAGTAAGTTCTCTTGCATGTATCTGCCTGATTCAAAGTGTCTTTTTTATTTTTTCCTGTCCTCCACAGGGTTCACACTCTTTGAAGGATGACTGATAAAAAGTTGTGTTTTGAAGTTGCTGTTTGAGTCATGACAAACACATTGCAGTCTCCCAAAGAGACCCTGGCATGGGCAAAGCCCGGCTGGGACAGCCTGGGTGGTGGACCATGGTCAAGGATGGACTTGGACGAGCTGAACTTGCTGTTCACTCGGGAGTCAATATGTTTAATAACAGCATGGTTAAGAGGAAGGAAAGGAAGGGGAAAGCCTTGGTTCATAAAGGTGTCCTGAGCATGAAGACAGCTGATCCCTCACGCTGCTTCATCTGCCCCTTTGGGCCTTTTTCAATTTAACCTGTGTGCAATCACAGAAGCCCACTAAAGCACATCTCCATTTTTCTTACCTTAAAGGACATTAATCCCATCCCTACCTCTCAGAACTAATGTTCAAAATAATTTAAAGATTGGCAACATGTGCTTTATTCTGGTTTTGACTTTTGAAGTATTAGCTTTTTGAGTGTGGATTGGCAAGAAAAACACGCAAGGAAACATGCTGGGATTGCCAGCACTGAGCCATGATGTGTCTGCACTGCTTGTCAGGCCTGGTGCTATCAATAACTGCTGTGTCAAAGAGTACTCAACCTAGTGCCTATTTACATGGGGTTCAGATTGAGAGGACCTGGTGTTTTCGGAAGGTACAAGCATTTTATGCTGCAGCCATTTCAAACGCACATTTGTAGGGGAGATGAGGCTCAGGACAAGCAGCACTCTGTTTTTGATTAGGGCAAAAATAAATCAATCCTGCAGACGGGCTCTACGATCTGGAGAAAATGGAACTCACTGTATGTGGAAAACTTCTGAAAAGCAGCACTTTTCTTCTAGATGCCTGAGCAGGAGCTAATCTCTTTCAGAGATCTGGTCCTGTCTCTTAAAAACACATTTTTTTATGGTAGAACAGCTGTTGTTGCTTCTGTTGTGATGATCTGGGTGAAAAGTTTGGTAACAGAGAGGGAGGCTTTAAAAAAAGCAAAAGGCAAAAAAACTCCCCCAAAAATTCCTTTTTCAACCCACCCACTGAAAAAACCCTTCTGCTCTGGCCTTCCAGAGACATAAAACTTCTAGAGTTTTTTAATGCAATTAAAACAAATGCTGACGTTATTTATAGTTAAATTACTGGCAAGAAAAACAACTAATGACCAAACCCTACATTTGTACCATTAAAAAAAAAAAGGAAAGAAAATCCTAAAGGGAATGATTTGTAAGGATGTGGTTAAACCTATTTATACCCTGGGTTCTATTTGTTTTACAGCCAGCGGTGCACGAACAACATGAAAGGTTATCTTTGACAAGGTTTTAGCTATTATTTTCTTCCAGTGAAATGGTATTTCTTGAGAAAAAAAGGTCTTCAGAACAAAATAACAATAAATCCTGATTTAGATACATAAAGCTGCCATCGATATCACATAATATCAGTGTTCTTTCTCACTCGATACAGGCGTTTTTAAGATAAATGGTAAAACTGAACTGGAAATCCATCTGGCCAGCTGCCTGATCTAATGAATAACCCCACTTTGGCTCCTGCAATGTAAGCAGAAAGAGTTCTCTCCCGGCCGCTTTCGTCTGTCATGAATCTACAAGACAGCCGACATAATATCTGGGCGACAACAGCGTGCTAACAGTGCAGTGACTTCCATTTTCTTTGCTTTCTATTGATTTTCACTTAATAACTGGCGAAATACTAAACGTCCGCCCTGAGTACCTAATAAATCCTGCCTGAGCTTTTTATTGAGGAGAATTTAATAAAAACAACCATTGCGGCTGAGGGATTTTTCTTCTGGACAGAACATGGTGAGGGGTGGGTGGTGTGTGTGTGGATGAGGGGAGAGACATTTGAATGTTCTAATTTTTCAGGGGGTGAGATAATCTCCCTTCTGCCCTTGCTGCCCTTTTGAGGACCCAGGGTCATTTCTTCCAAAGGGACTCAGTTACTTTGCCTTGTGCTTGTTTTCCCCTTGTCCAGAAATGGCCACTCCACACGTGTATTGCCGTAAGACGGAGTAGAAGAAGGACATTTGTAGAAGGAAGGCACTTCCATCAGTCCATCCTGCACACCCACACTTACTTCTTCAGTCTGATTTCAATTCTGTTAATTGTTACGAAGGTTCCCTAATTGCCAGGCGTGGGGGCTGTCAGAATCCTACAGTAACATGCTTTTTATTGTCCTATTTTACAGATATTTTATGTTTGACACTTGACACACGGGCATGAAGATCCTCTGTCAGATTGGTTGGCTACTGTAACAAAATGGCATTTTTAAGTTATATGAAGTGTTAAATCTGCATCCAGTTAGAAACAAAACAAAACTCAGTGGTTTATAAGTTGACAATTAATCCTAATTGTTAGCTTGGGGAAAAAAAAAACCTCTCTGGAAAAACAAAAGTAAAAGTACAAACCTCTTCTTTCCCTAGCTGTCCAGCAAGTGTTTATGTGGGTATATATATACGTTGATACATATGTTTTGTACAGTTTCCTTACTGAAGGAGGATCAGGAGAGACTGGGAATACCGTTCCTGAAAACAATGTATTATTTTCCTCTGCATACCCTCCTGGAACAGTTCTCTTTCCTTGCCCATAAACTCAACAGAGTTCCTATTATACAAAGCTGCTCTTTTAAAGCATTTGACAGTTTTTATTTTAATTGACACAGAGGCAGTTTCAAAGTCATTGGGTTTAATGAACAATCATCTTAGCATTTGCCTGCTCAAATCCTCTTATTCCCAGCAGTTCACAATAAAGTTTATTCTAACGGTTGAAATTAAAAAAGGAGAGAGAGGCAAGTAGAAATGTTGAGGAGCTTATATAAAAATCTGCGAATCTCAAGTTTGTGCAGTGCTGTTATGAAAACTACTCAGCCATGCAAAGCAATAAGAGGTTTAATTACTCATTGGTAGTCCCTCTGCTGCTCCTGATGCGGCGTGTGGTGTTGCGGAGGCCTGGGAGAGATAATTGAGGCATATGGGTGGAGTACAGCGCTGCTGTGGCAGCTCATGTATTTTTTAACTCTCATTTTTGCATGTGCCACTGTTTCGTTGTTCCTAAGGGGCAGAAGGCTCAACAGTTCTGTGTAGAGAAGTATCCAGTAGGTGACCGTGATCTGAAACGTGCAAGGACCTTGCAAGGGAAGAGAACATCTCCTGGTAGTCTGACAAATCCACGCTGACTCGATCCACTGGCTGCAAAAGGCGGTGTGAGAATGAAGCCTTGGAGCCTCTGAAAAAAGATCTGTTTTCAGGTTTGGTTTAATCTAGCCAGTCTAGGTATTACTGGGCTCATGTGACCAAAGATTTAATGACTCGTAATAGGCGTAACAGCAGTGACAGCTATGGCCTTTCCCTTCTGCAGAGTTTACAGGGTAAAGGGTAGTATGTGGTTGCTGAACCTGAACAAACATGGACCCTTAAAAGCACGTGGAGGGAAGACTCAAATCCAGAATTCTTAAATTTACTTATAGTTTGGTCCATTTTAAGGCAGATTAATTAATGAACCACCTTCATCACATAACTTCATGTGACATGTCTGTAAGAATAAGAAAGTACTAAAAGTTTCTCCTGTTTTATTAGTGTATGTTAAAGACATTCAGCAATTGAAAGTAAAATTGACGTTGAAGCAGAGTGTGATCAAATTGTTCTCCTTAGCTGACCAGCCAGTAATGCATGAACTACCTGTCCTTAGAGCTTGGAAACCTCTTTCCTAAGCTAAAATCTTTTTACAGTTTTTGCCAAATGGATAAAACAAGAAGAAATTTTATCACTATCTAAACAGAGTAATAGAGTGACAGGACATATTTGCATTCTGAATAGATTAGCTGGTCTTTTAAATATTTATTTGTGTCTATTTTGAAAGTCCCTGATCCTCTGAATTTTTCCAAACACTTCTGATTTGACAGACTGGGAAATCTGTCTGCAGCTCCAATTATACTTGAAAAGATACATATAAATGATTTGACAAGTTAAAAATTAGCAGCAAGTTCTATACCTAGCAAGATTTTGTAAGCATCAGTTCATAATTCATGATACTTCACTCTAAAGTTCATGTAAATTCTGTATGTGTGGGATCGTTTAATTGCTAAGCATAAAGGTGTATTGCTATTCACCTAATGTATTCTATTGCTCAACAAAAGGTTGTTGTAGTGAGCTCTGATTGTGACAAATGATTTACTATTAGGAACATTCTGTAATTATTGTTCAGTGGTACCTCAGACCGATACATCATTAACATGATAGACGACCTTTTATATCAGCAAAAATAACTAAATTAATAAAAATGGCTTCATTCCAAACCGTGTCAGAAAGCCAATACTCGAAACAATCAAGTATCAGTGATACCTGAAAAGAACAGAGTTATATTTTTGTTAAGCAAATCTTATTGTTTGTGTAATAGCATTGACATGTGCTGTAGAATAGAGGGCTGGATTTTCAGCTGCCGTGAATCAATGATCTAATTAATTCTATTTATGTAGAGACACACCACTCCACATCTGTCAAGGGTATGATATGTAGGATTTTATTGTACTGCTAAAAGCAAGACTGTAAATGAAGTATCAGAAAACTGGGTGGTTTTTTTTTTCCTTTTAAGAATTCTGGGAACTGATGCAAGTGTGCTTTGACATGTTGGTTCTTTAGATTCTGCTCCCAGTTCCATCCACACAAATCTGATGTGACTCTCCTCAATGAAATACTATGTCCAAATTTATATTGTTGTCATTTGAATTTGGGTAAGACAAAATCCCATCCTTTAGCCATTAAAGTTAGGAAAATAGAAAACTACTTAAAGAATAGGGTATTTTTTTTTTTTTTTCAGCTGAAGAGTCTAAGCTCAAGATCATGAATTCTTTGTTTTTCACTCCGCCAGATTCGGTTTTTAATATTTGTTTCAATTACTTGACAAAATAGTGCAGTTTATGATGGAAAATAGTGAGCCACTAGTTCTGGAGACACTGTAGCTTTGCAGAATACGGGTAACTTGGGGGTGATGTCATTTTCATACCCTAGGCTTTCCCCCTGACCCCTCTAAGGAGCCAGCAGGGAATAACAAACACAGGTACTACTGCTTAGGGAAGGGCTGGAGATATAGTGGCTACAGGGCACTTCCACTCAGGAATTTCTTTCATGTCTTAATTTCTAATACCTCCCATTCTCTCCTTACCCTTTAGTATAGGGCAGCCCCCATGATAAAAAGGTAGGAGGAAAAACCATATTGAGACTGATGCTGGAACAGTCCCTGTGAGAGCCATGACCACGGCTGAATGTACCACTCTGGACTATTCCTCTATTGTTTTTTTCTTTATTCAGACCTCTTCTATATCCACCCTCATTTAATCTCTTCTTTCTCTGTCATTCTACCTAGCTGTTCATTCCCAAGTTAGCTCACAAAGAAAAAAATTGAAGAGGTATATTGAACTCACTTGGATGCTTGTCAAACGTTCAGTGTCACATCTCTTTTATCCCTTGCTCTTGCAAGTCTTGCTCAAGTGTTTCTTCATCAGGGACCGTTTTGTGTATTGGTGTTTTACACCTGGCTTTCTCAGTTGTGCATGTAGACATCACAATGATAAATAGGGCAAACAAATATCAGATGGCTGGATCACAAAATGTTGTATGATACCTGATGGTTTGCTTTACTGTCATGAATTCTCAGCATGTCCTTCCAGTGACACATACTGAAAAAAGAGCAAAAACCCAATTAATGCACAGGTCATTGTCTTCTAATAGGCAGGGAACAAGATTTTGGGACTTCACTCCTTCCACAGCTGTGTTACTAACTCACTGTGTAACCTTCAGCAAATCCATTTATTGCATCCCTGTAAAATATTGGTAATGAATTTACGTTTTGTAAAGTGCTGGGAGATCCACAGATGCAAAGCACTATATAAGCTAAGTGTTATTAATGTGATTCACTCAGTGAAATGAAATATCTGTTGAGCAAAACACTGTTCTGTAAAACTTATATTTAAAGTTACATATTTTACAGCAGCAAGAGAATGAAGGTTGTGTCACTGTTTCCAACATATAAACTATATTTAGCAATTTATTCGTTGGCTTCTCTCTAAGTAAAAGAAAACAGCTTGGTGCTTAAAAATAACATTTTGTAGGCTTGACGTTCATAATTTGGACTGGAATATTTTTTAAACAATTATTTAAAAAGAATGAAAAATCTCTTTCTGCTCATATAGAATAAATTTTCATTCTTGCACAGGCCATATGTGTGAAGGTTAGCCATTTATCTTGAACAGTTATTTCAGTTTCATATGAAGATTGCTATAGAAAAATGTTTCTGATATCAACCATTTCTGTATTTTCTTTTAATGCAAAGCTTGCCTTTCACTATTGCATCCTGTTGAACAGTGGGGCAGCGTCTGGATAATGGACAGTTCAGTTTTGTAGCAAACCCTCTATTTTTACTGCTGAGATGGGCTAAGTTGTGGAAGGTTATACAGACCACGTACATGTAGGGAAGTATATTTGACTCTTAAAAACCTTTTGATTTTATTATCTGATATTACCTATAACATCTTCAAGGAAATTGGTTCAATCATCTGAATTTTAACCCAATATTCTTTTTCTTTTGAAGAAAGAGGGCATTCATTCCTGATCTTCCCCTGTAATTCATTTTCAAACATTTTTTTATTCAGAAAGCTTTTGGTTCACAGTGACTTCTGCCAGGAATACAGTCCAACCTTTTTGTCTTGAATCAATTAATCAATTATCACTATTACTGGAGTCTAGGGAAGGAAGAAAAACCTTTTACAGAACTTTACCAGAGATTGTAACTAGTCAAGAAGAGATGAATCTGGATTCCATCTTAGGTGAAATGTTGATATAATTCTGATAAAAACCAAAAGGAACTGTACACAAGACTCTTCCCTTGTCATCACTATACCAAAAAACAGTACAGTTAGACTCAAGGTATCCTTTTATGAGGAGGTCAGACTAAATGGACACCTTTTTCTACTTCTGGCATCTAAATTGCAGCTCTAAGCTCCTACCACCTGACCTTTTTTTAAAGTTCCCTCTCCCCATTAGACACGAGTTATTATATATGGCAATCTGTTTGATTCACCATCATATTCAAACCCCCTTTGAGGAGCTTGCAGAAGAACTGAAGCATTTACCCAGCTATTTTCTTCAGTGATTATACAAGACTCAGGTTCTGACAGATAAGAATGTCTAGCCACTAAACATTAGCTTCTCAAACAGTCTGGAGGCTATAGTTAACCTGGAAAAACGTAGCTCTGAACTGGAAATAGAACCTACAGCAAAATGTAAGTGTAAACCCAACTGATTGAGGAGGTGAATCAATGTTTTGTAAAGAAAAGTACACAACAGCCCCTGGAGCCACTGTCCTGTTTATAGTAGAGAGATGAAGGTGCTACCATGAACTTTCTTTGTAGCAAGGTCTGCAGCTACTTTTAATTCAAATAACATAATTTCAGGAAATTATGCAGGTATATGCAGGTATTAGACTATTTCTAATCTCCAGCAACCACAAGAAAAGGCAAGCCTTGTTGCTTGAGCATTTCCTTGGAACGTTACATGGAGATATTAAGTAAATCTTATGAATGATTTTAGTGTTTTGAATAGGTCCTTGTTTTCCAGACTTTGGACTCAAAGTGATATTCTTTGTCCAGTTCTTCTAGATCAAGGCTGAACTTCTTCCTAGCAGTTAGCAGTGACTCTTTGAAATTGTTTTCAAAGCCAAATGTTGGCTTGAACTATTTTAGGCCTTGCTTTTGCTACCTTGGCCCTATCTTAAAGGAAGAAATTTGCCCTTGAAAGAAAGTTAAACTGCTATGATTCACCGACTTGGAAGAATTGCAGGATGCTGCCTGCCTGAAGTGGTGCCTCCCACTGGACCAGCACAAGTTTCCTTCCTTCTTGTCTGACCAAGCCATTAAGAAGTTAGTCAATTCCCTGAAGATTACTTCCAAGGAATATCCAAAAAGGAAATACCCAGCCCTGGAAAGGTAATTTACCTAGACAGGATTTGAAATGCAAGGTTTTCAGCTGAGGAAGAAAGTCCTAAATCCCATCTGGCTGTGGGAATATAACTTCACAATCTTTTCATCCCCTGAGCTAACAACTGCAGACATTCCACTGGGAGGTGTCCCATAAAATCCAAAGTACTTGGAGATCCATGTATTATTGCATATGGCCTATTGAAGCCAGAAATATGGCGTATTGATGTTCTCAAACAGTAGCAGAGCAGCATTCTACATTTGAGAATGGTTTGAATCCTCATCTGTGTGTGATGTCTCCTGAACAGAAGCTATTTTTGGCTTTGTGGAGGCACAAGTGTGAGGAAATGCCAGCTATCTGTCTTTAGGGACTGGCTGTAATTTGCTTCCTTTGTTCTTAAGGAGCAGATCCCCAGCTGGTGTGAAATGGTATTTCAGAAGAGCTACTCTTATGGGAAACCAGCCCTAATGCCTGCAACACTGGTGGAGCCTATTGCTAAGAAACCAGTCTCCAGACCAAAATACATTGTACTCTACCCAAATACAGTGATGCTATTTGAAATCAAAGAGGCTGGTAGGCTGAGGAAAGCTCACACAATATTTACTTTTTTAGGGTGAGAAATACATTTCACAGGACCTCCAGCTGGTTAAAATGTTTATCAGAGACTTTTATTTTTATTCCTTGCATGTTTTCAAAGTCCAGTTTACTCCTGAGGAAAATGCACTGGAAAGGAACTAGTAAGGTACTGGAGTGACTGCTTGGAAATGGGTAAAAGTGACTTGGGAGGTCTGGAGCGGTGTCTTGCAAACAGGAGCATACTCACCCTTTTGCTTCCTGGCCTCTTGGGCATTTTTGAGAACAAAATAGTGGCTGTAGGTAGAACAGCACAGGGAGTAATAGACGGGTCTGAGAGCACCAAGCCCTTATGCAAATAAGAAAAGCTTTTAGCAGATAACAGATGAACACAGTTTTAATCCTCAATCAAGTTGTCTTTGGCCTGCATTTTAAAATATGCCTCTTCCCACCATTTCTCTCCTTCCCCACCTTCTCTGCACTCAATAGGCAAAAATGCTGGTGATGTCTTCATTAAAAAAACCCACAACAACCACAAACAAACTAAAATCCCCAAGTGTCTTCAGAATATCCGTATATTGAAAAACCTTGACAACTGTGTGAACATATTTTCAACACCTGCTCAGTACTTAGCCAGATGCCTTTTTATTTCAAGGGTTTTGAATACTTACCTGCTTGTTCGATATATTGAGTTTAATGTGTGCAAAAAGATGTAGCTGGAGGAATTTGTGAACATTCCTTATCTTAATCCCTCTGTTGAAGAAAGTGAAACCTTGTGGATCAGATGGACAAAAATTTCTTCCTTTTCTTTTTTGCTTGAGTGCCTCTCTGCACCTCTGTGCCTCAGTTTCACCTTCTATAAAAAGTACTACTTGTTTGGACTTTGAACTTTACTGTGATATACTTATGCAAAGTGGTGCTTTACATTACAATTTCCAAGTAAAGAACTGGCCTTCTCCATGATGCCAAGCAAAGTAGTAACTGCACTGAGTTACCCACCTGCTTAGGTGGGGAGAAGGTACAACTTCATCCTTTGCCTGGTCACTAAGATTTCATCCTTTACACCATTCTCATGACTAGGGGCCCTTTGGCACACAAAGGTTGAAAAGGACTGTTCATTCCTTGGGTGCAACTCTGATATGGGTACAGAAATGCATCACAATTTTGTTAAGCTTTTTCTTAGAACTTTAATTTTTTGATGTTAAAGATACAGCTGTCTCTCGCAGCACAACAGGCCTCAGACTTTTACAGCTCCAAGACATAGATGTCTGATTACTTAAGGTCTGTTTGAAATTAAATTCCAGCCTCAGGGGCATTTTGATAATACTTTCATTTAGGGAAGAAGTTTCTTTCACAGACACAAACATCCTCTACAGCCATGTTCTGTGCCAGTATATCCACAGAGAAAATTTTAGGGTACTTTCCCCACATTTTCCTTCCTCTTTCGTTTCTCTTCTACTGTTTGACTACCTGATTCACCACTTTTGGCAGGTGCCACCCTCCTGCACTTGACTCAGCTTTATTGCGCTTCCAAGTTTCCTCAAGCGAAGCATGTCTACATCGCTACTTAAATTTGCATTTGAGGATGTCCCCAGCCTGCCAACACATCTGAGTTTCCTTTTCCCTCTTTAATCCTGCCTTGTATTCATAGCAGAATCACCTCAATGACTTTTGCTTCACCACAGATTCCTTTGTGTTTTGGGGGAATAGAGAGAGGAATTGGTAATCAGGCTGGATGTGGGACTCACAGAGTAGATGCTGCTCACAGGCTGAATCCACATGCTCAGAGACCATCAGCCAAACAAGCTTTGGGCATGCTGAGCATCCAGGGATGGGGACCAGGGGAGTGAGGGTGACCTTGTGGACAGGTGGAAGATCTGGGCTAAGCCCTGACCTCAACCTGGTACTTGGTATGTGTGGAAGAAGAGGGAATTTCCCAAGCAATAGTAGATTTTTGCTTCCTTGCAGAGGGTAAGGGTAAATAGAATTTTAAAAATAAAGCTGAGAGAAGTGAATGGCTTTCTGCTGGCTTTGGTTTCCCCCAGGAATCATTTCTGATCCTGTATTTTTGTCTCTAACAAATTTAGACCATATTTTCCTGTTGCTGTATTTCAGCCTTCATTTGATACCAGACTACAGTGGCTTATAACAGTGATCAAAATGAATGTTGAATTCCCAGGGACTTCACTGAGGTTGCTGTATCCAACACTTAGAAAAGCACTTTGAAAAGGGGACTAAGGATTATTATTCCCATTTTATGGATACAGTGTCATATTATCACAGACATTAAGGCGAAGGATTGTTGTGCGCGTATTTCTTGTCCATAGGAAACCAAGGAGGGAGGTGGAAATCTCAAGATAAAGAATATTCCAGCAAATTTGCAGACTGCTTCCAGCAAAAAGATAAGCACTTCATCTTCTGTTGGTTACCTCACCTTGATTTCTAGTTTTTATTCTCTAGGCTAGGAAGAGGGAAAAGACAGAGAACATTGATGAAGGACTTGCAGGAGTCTTGCTTGTAGCCAGATTCAGCTATTGACCACTTCTTGGGCAATCTTGCTTACAGGAACTGGATTTTAGGACTGCATTTGCATTCAATGATAACGATTTTCTTTTAGTCCAGCTGGGATAACTGCAAAGATAGTGCCCAACTGCAACTCTGTTGAAGGGAGAGTGCAAAATAGATTACACTTCTGAGATGAGTGGAGCAGTGGGAAGGCAAAATGCTGAAGAAAAATCCATGCTGTTAGAGCCATAACAAGGACTCTTGATTATGCAGGTTAAAATAACTCCTTGGCTATGCCTTGTATTCAGTATTATTATCACTTCTAAGTGCAGCACATATTATTTTTTTTTAAAGAACAGGTAAAGGTATTAAAAAACCCAGCCTGGATCTTTAGATAGAATTGAATGTTCTGTGACTTTAAATGAAAGCTCCAGTGTTGTTGGGCAAATAAATTTAAACCACTTAACATGGCAGAGAAGGTCAGGCAAGCTTATTATAGTGATCATAGCGTTACAGCTATTGCGATTGACCGCTGCTCTTTGGAATCACCAATAATCAGAGGCCGCAAGCTGTGTTTGCAGAGAAAGGTCATCATTCATTTTTTTCGAAGCATTAATATCTTTTGTTTGTTTGGCTCAACATGAAACAGGAATCGATAGAGGTAATTCACAGAGCAATTAGCCCCTCATCTGTCAAACGGTGTCTGGGTGTATTTAACAAAAAGACCTTTGGAAAGGTTTAAAAAGGAGGAAAGTGCCTGTACAATCAACAATTTATATTTTCTACATGACACATTGTGTATGTATCTGTGAAGAGAAGGGACCTTGGGACTAAAAAAATATACATAAAACATGCTGTAAATCTGTACTCAGACTTTAAAAACCCACAGTGAGACAAACTGTTAACTGACTTGGAAAAGTTTTCCATGCTGTTCTTAGTGAAGATAACAATTTTATACTCAAGGCTCAGGGAAAAAGTTAGACAGCTGTTCAAAAACTTGTCAGATTAATGACATGAAAGGGAATGGGGCAGCATATAAAACATAAGAGGGCAGAGACAGAGGCAAAAGGTCCCTTGGAGCCCTGCGCCTACAGTTTTGGGGTACTGTGAGTCCCTTTCCCAACCCAGAGGGTTTTTTTTATGGGGACACTTAGAAGAGTTAAAGAAAACTGAGAAAAAGTGCAGAACTCAGAAAATAAGTTACTGCTCTGTTACACTTATGAAGTCTTAATATAAGCACTGGTGAACTCTCAAATTTGAGAGACTAAACTGGGAGGATAAAGCTACAGTAGATCAAGGGCACTTTATTTCTGGGCAAGACTGTCTACCAGGGGATTTAATGTACATTAAGAGTTGGCTGTATAGTGCCTGTATTTGAAGGTAGAAGACTGGCAAAGAGCATATGGACTGTTAAAATAGGGTGTATTTTAGACGTACCATAAAAGGTTTGGAGGTCGTCCCAGAAGTTCAGATGCATATTCCAGATAAAATTTGGCTATCTCAGCCACTTATGAATAAAACTCTGGACTTTATTAGATGAGTAATTGTAGGTTAAGCTTGCCTCATTTTTTGTCTCAATGCTGAAATTCTATATCACACTATAAAGTTTAGAGTTGGTGAATATTAACTCCTCTTCTGAAGTCCAGGACTTTGAGTTCCAGTTAGAGCAAATTTTAAGTCTCACCAAAAAGCTTTCTGTACTTTCATATTCCCAATGATTTCTTTATCTTGTCTTGCAGTATCAAATTTATTAATTTATTTATTTAGTTATGTATCTTCAGGACTCAGAATGTGGTGTGGAGCCCATTTTGCTTTGGGAATTTTGCTTCATTGGAGCCTGTAGAGGTTTGGATCTTTGCTGCTATAGACCTAAGTAGATGCTCAGTAGGTTTCTAGACTCCATATTAGGTCTTCACATGTGGAAAGAAGATGCATTAAGCCTTGCTTGCTAACTTTGTCGTGTTCTCAGCATGTTCTTTAGAGCCTCAACCCAACGGAATTACCAAAGGCACCTTGTGAAAAAGCAAGGGAAAATGATTCTTGTGCACTGTTTATACTTTAAAATTGCTTCTAGATTCTAGTTTTCTTGCTAGATCTGACTCTTTTTCCATCAAGTTTTGCATGATTTTGTTTTGGGACTTTTTTAAGCTGAAACTCTTGCTCAGATTATTTGAGATTTATTATTTCAAGGGTGGTCATTTTAATTTGCAGCAAAATGAGAAGATTTGATTTGTGACCTAAGAAGTCTATTTGTGATTAGCAAAACTTTTATCATCTGTTGTGAAATTAGCATTAAGAATTTAGATGTTTATGCTCTGGAAAAAATGTGCTACTTCAATCTGAAAAAAAATTAGAGTAAAACATAACAATCAGCTTTTTGTTTGCAAGATCTTAGTTTCTTAATCTTCAAAATGCAGTATATATAGTGAGTGAATTTAACTTTCTTAATAGGCTGATCTCCATGTCACATCTCTCATACTGTAGCATAAGTTCATAATTGTTCTGGTAGTTTCTTTGTTTTCTTTTCCTTCTAGATACTGCTATAAGCTCCAAATGCTAATTTTGGGCTTCTGCTGAGAACAGATATAGGAAACACTTCTTACTACAAGCACACTTTTAAAGCTAAGGCATTGAAAGAAATATAGGTTAAACAGTCAACTAATTTTTTACTGATATTTCACTAATTCTTAAGATTTTGTTTTTAGAGTGCTATGCAGATAGTCTGAGAAACTTCATAAAACACAGCTTTCAAATTGTAGTCCAAGGGCAATCAGTTGTCTGTGAGATTATGGCAGGTGGTCTTCAAAGTCCTCTTGTCTTTGTGGTCAAAGTTCTATTATCTTTTGGGTGTTTTTTCAATTAAAATTTTGATTAATTATGCTTGGTGTTTCATGACGAATTTGGAGTGCTGATAATGCTCTGTTTGCCCCTAGAGTGTGAGAACCAGTGCTCTAGAAGAAGATTATATTTCTTTCACTTTTGGTAATGGTGAGTTAAGTTTTTATAGGCTCTTCTGTAAATTTTCTCTGATTTTATGAATCTACTCTTAGATGTAGTTAGATGGATAGGCTGCTGAGGACTGTGCTACTCTGTTATTGTCACTGAGGTAAGATAGTCCATCAGCTAAACACCTCTTAAATATCAGGCCTAGCTACCATCCAGAGAAAACCAAGACACGCTAGTGAACAACACTTAGGACCAAATCTTTCTTCCTTCTCTGCCACCACTAAGCAAATTTGTTAAAGGTCTTGGCCTCTATTTAAAATAACATGAGCTTAAAGAACTTGCTGGTGTTTCATCTTAGAAGGCATTGAGTGTTAGAGGAAAGGCTGAAAAAAATGTTGGCAGACTCTTCATCCAAAAAGTTCAAAGATGGTGTTGATACCTATATGTCCAGTCTATCCTTACGCATCTGTTTGCCAGGCAACTTGTTTAAGGAGTTGAGTAGGTTTTTCAAAGGAGCAAATGGCAGCGAGATGCCTGACTACCATTTGTGCCTTTGAAAAATCTACCTTCTTGTCTAAAATGTTTCCCCCAAAAATTTACCATCAGCAGTAAGAATAAATGGTTTTGACAGTCACTCAACAACTGCAAGCAATTAGAAACATCTAGATCTGCACTGACTCTACATGCCATGGCATTTAAAATACCAGCAGTCAGTTTGTTAGCACTCCCACTGGTGAGTACAGTCTCTGTCTGTATCTGTGAAACATTTCCAGGTAAGTCAGTTATGAGTAATTGTTCTTCCAAACAAAGTTAAAAAAAGAGGTGGAGATGTTTGTGCCTTGCACAATAAAAGGAAAACACTGCACAGAAAGTTGGCAAAAACCAAAGAACCTCAGGAGAAAAAAAATACAAAGCTTATTTAGTGTATTTACAGTAGATTTTTACACATTACAGCAAGTCAGAACTGGAAATAAATGAGTTTAAGGCATGCTGTCATTCAAAAAGGGAACAAAACACTAATTGTTGCTTGGCATCACATTTTTGTTTATATTTATGACTGCTTTTCTTGAAAGCCTGACTTCCTATTCATGTGCAGGTTTCCCTAAACAGTTTTAAACTAAACAATTAAACTTTCATTCATGGATATAATCTAATAGGAAGGAATTCTCCTGTCACATTGTTTTATGCTCTTGATGAAGAAAATATTTCAAGTTGGCTTTACACATCTTTTAGGAAAACAAAATCCTGAAGGACAGCAGCTCTCAAGAATAACCCCTCTGTGTCCCTACATGGGAGAAGGTAGCATTTTTTTTTTGTGGCAGCTGTATTTTCTTAGCAGAGAACAATGTTTCTTGGAAAAGGAAGGGATATTTATCTCTGTTCTGTGAAGGGCCAGGGTACACCTGTTCTTTATCTCAAGGACCTATCCAAGGGTAATGTCAAGACTCACATGGTTTTCCAGGCTATTGGCAAATCTTCAAGTTTAGCCTCAGGAAGAGTCAAGGGTGTCCTCTAGAGAGCATATTCTCTATCATACTGAACAAACGTAGCACTTGGAAAGCAGTTTACAGCCATGAGCTGAAAGCCATGGAGCATCCTGCTCCTGCAAGTACTTTCTGCAACGACTCACAGAATATCCCAAACTTAGAAATATGAATGCTTTGTCTTTGAGAACAGTAAATTCTGACAGAAAGGGCTGATGAAGTGTACAGATAGTGAAAAGGAGTTTGGCTCAGATGACACGGAAAATCCATAGCAGCAGCAGAAATTCCAAGGCAGGGACAGTGGCCATGCTTGTCTTTGAAGTCCTGTAAGTCTCTGTTGAAGCTGAAATATTTCCATAAATCATTTTGGCTTTGAAATAACATATTTTACTGAAAAGTTTCCAGTTAGCTGTGTTGTTAACACCAGGCCAAGTCCGGAAACCCTTTATTTGGGTAAAAAAGCACAACAAAATATAGGATAGCTTTGACGATGGACTTAGTAGGTATCAGATAGAGAGATGTACCTGGAACAAACCTCAGGCCTGGGTCAGGAGAAAACCATTCTTGCTATCTGTTGAAGCCAGGTCATGTGTTGCTCTCCTGCCACTAGTGTGGAAATGTTTACACAGATTTCTTTCAGATCCTCCATAGTGCTTTACAGGAGTTAGGACTCAAATGTTCATACAGATTTCTTTCAGATCCTCCATAGTGCTTTACAGGAATTAAGACTCTTATTTATCTATCCAGTTTGGAACTGGATATTGCTGAGTTTTTGAGGGCTGTCATATAATGAGGTTTGAGACACAGTCAAACCTGTGCAACAGGGAAGGCATTTTCAGGCAGAATCCTGTAAGCCTATTTGGACTGGATTTTTGAAAATCATCTAAGTGAACTACATTTCTTCAGAGACGTGAGAGTGCCTTTAAAAATCCCATCCTCTGAGATTTGGATTTCGGAAAACATTCAGGTTAACATGAAGGATGAAGTTCTTGAAATAATAATTTGCAGCATCAAGGCCTGTCCAGTCTTCTTTTCCTTTGACTGAATTGCCAGCACATTCCCTCTAACCAGAATAGGACCCAGTGTGTTTGAATTTCAATTTTACCCTCTCTGGTTGAATGCAACAATAGCAAAATGTTTTGTTTTGGGGTTTGGTTTTACTCTTTTTGAAGTAAAGATCTGCTAGAAGAAAACTGTTAATTCACCTACAGTTAGCAGACTTGTGGTTGGGAATTTGTCGCTCTTCTGTCTCAGTTCTCATCTATATTACTAGTTACTCGCATCTCGCTGATAGTCCCTGTTTGTGTTGCTTTATTTAATAAGTTTTCTCAGATAGCTTCACAGGGTTCTAGTGCTCAAATTTTACTGAAGAATGGCCTGAATGTCACATTTGTGAGTACAACTGGATTTTCTGTTCCTGTTTTCCAAAACTGTTATGAAATGGTTTTTTGACTCCCTCTCAATCTCTGTCAGACTATTGGTTTTATGTGGGCTTGTTTATGACTGTTGGAACCTACATAGAGATGTCTTCTGACACTCCTCCATGCACAAACAGTCTTGATACCTTCCTCAAGCCTGCTCTGTCTCCTGCAGATATATCATATCTACTTTGATATCTGATCCATGTGCTCCCAGTAGGAATCTTGTGACAAATTGTTCTTCTACATCGTTGCCAAATGCCTCAAAGTGAAAACATGCGTTGGGTGGGGAAGGAAACCAAATTATAAGTTAAAAGAAAGCAAAATTAGGGACCTGCTAATAAAATTAGATTTTCTTGACACTTTTAGTCAATGCAAAAATAATTGTGGGAATATAAAAGGTTTTTTATGGTCAATTATTCTTGTCTTAGTAAGTATCTATAATCATAACCACCTCTGAATAGGTAATAATCCTCAGTAGGGAGAAGAGAAACTTCCCTGCAGGACCATAAGGAAGGTAAAACGTTATCACATGCATGCATAAAATATATTAATATTGAGATGGTGCCAGTGCTAAGGTCAGATAGTTAGACATCTTTTCTTCCCTAGAAAATATACTATTCCACCTTCTTGGACTGCTGACATCCAATTGATCTGCATTATTGCTCTTTGGCAAGTGTTTTCTGCACCTAAATTTTTCAGATAATAGGCATTACAGTATTAGGTAAAAGCTTCCTTGAAATCTCATGCTGCAATATCAAAGAAGTATAAATTGTAGAATAGGAAAGATAAAGATGGCACTGGAAATCTTTGGATGAGATGTCATTTTGAGTTTAGAAAGACAACTGAAAAAGTTAAGGCAAAAGGAGGCTATCCCCTCATTTTTACAGAAAATGCAATTAAAGGATTTTAAGTGGCCTCTTAGCAGAAATGAGTTTCTCTTGGGTTTCAGACACTGTTTATTATCTGGGAAAGGGATAAGGAGGAAAAAGCGACCAAAAAGGCTGACAAGTTATGCTTATTTGAAGGTAAAATGTGTCCCATCAGCAGTGCAATGATAATGTACTGTACGTGTCAGCTGGATGTTGACATGTTTGTGTTCTTCGGAAGGTCCTTCACTTCATGAGTGAGGATCATGAAGAACTTTTCTGGGGAAATTCCTCCTGGAATCTGAATCGAATGACATCACTATCCCACACATAGTGCCTGGGAAATCCAGAGTACTCCTAGTAATGAAAGGGGAAGGGGAAGCATGTTCTGTAAATAGGGAGCTTGAACCCAGATTCTCTGGCTGCCACCCAGATGTCTCTCAGTACAAATGGGCTCATCTGATCTTTCCAGTCAATTTTATTCTGGAAAGTAGCCAGTGGGCCTAGTTCATGACCTAGTGATGTCATTATAATTCATTTTCACTCACCACCAAGCCTTCTGAACTTTCCATTTTACAATGGGTCTTTTTAATAAAGGAGGCAGTCATGAACAGAATTCATAAGCACTCCTAATGATTTATAATCTTTTTTTTTTTTTTTTATCTTCAAAATGGACAATCTTGCCTTCTCTGTCAAAACTGCTTAGGGAGGTTTATTTCTTCTGTCATAAAACACAGCATAGATTTTATAGGTAAAACGAATGCTATCACCACCTGTTTAAAAAGAGGAAATCTTGTGAATATAAAAAGTCCTCTTCTGGTTCAGCAGCATGAAGTTACTGCAATAAAGAGGTAGTTACCGTATCAATGGGTCTCTGGCTATGGCAAATGTGTAAAGGCTTTCATTGGAATGACTGGAGCACTTTCCTATCACCCTTGGTGAGGTATTGCAGCTCTCCTGGCATGGTGCAAGTGCTCCAGAGTAGATCTGCACAGCTAAGGCATGTATAACCTGCAGCCTGTACCTGCACAAACAAGACATTGCTGAACTTGGCTCCAGCGCCCTCCTGAAGCCTTGCCTCATTGAACTTGTTTAACCCCTCCCAGCTAAAATAAACTTTCCTGAGATTACTTCACTTATCCTCGGCATGGATCTTTTCACCCCTGGGTTGTAGGAGCTGAGTGGATGATCAATGCATTTGCAGCCTGCACTGTAATTTAACTTGCTGTGTCTGACAGGAGATGTGGAATTGCTAAAGAGAGGCTTTACTTGTAATCTTCTTATCATCTTATCCTGGAGTGTTTGTGAAGGGGGAGGCCTTTCCAGCAGAGACTCGGAGTTGAGGGTTAATGCTGAGAAAGAGAAATTGCCCTATAGCGCGTCTGACTCGGTGACCTGATAAAACATGCTCTGGACAGCCCATGAACTCTAGCCTCTAACTACACACTGTGCTCAGGCTTTCTTGCACTAACATCACTTGCCTTCCTCTCATAAGCTCATTAAGAAAAGTCACTGGCTGTAAGTATGATGGTGGAAAAAAAAGTGCAAATCTTTTCTCCCTTTTTCTTGCTCTCTTTCATTTCTGATGCTATTTCAGATCTTCTTGGCTGAACAATAATTAGCACAAGTCTTGTGCGATTAATGGAAATGAGATAAATGGCTCAGCGGTACTAAGACTGGAAGGAGGCACTGATCAGTGGCAAAAGGGGGAAAGGTGCAGGAAGTCAGGAACTGAGAGAACCTGGAAGGAGGACCTGAGTTAGGAGGTGGAAGGAATGGAAGTAGGGGCTAAAGAGAATAAAAGGAGTGAAAAGGGGAACAGGAATTGAGAGGAATTTAGAGGTGATGAAAGAAAAGAAATACCCATTGGAAACTGAAAAAATGTGTGAGGAAATTCAAGCATCTGGGTAAGAGCTAAGAATTGCTGGCTTCTAACTGGAACTGTGCAATGGATTTGTTGCACAGCTTTAGCTAAATGGCTTCTTTGAGAAGTAAGCAAAACGAAGGGAATGATCGTGCCAAGCTCCCATTACAATCTGAGGAAATCTATTTCCTTTCCTAAGAGCTGGATCAAGTTCTAGGAGAAGGGATGTAAGAGGGGCCAATAGGAGAAACTGCAGAGACAGCTAGTTAAAGTAGAAAGGGAAGGAGAAGTGGGATTTTAGGATTAATCAGGACGCTAATGGGGAGCGGTGACAAGCCATGAAAACCAGTTTTTGTACCATAACATCCTGCAGACATAAGTGAAACGTCTCAAAGCTTTCGCATGCAGTCATACTGTAAAGTTGATAATCCTACAGAAGCGCATGGAATTAATTAAAACTCCTTTAAAGGGCTATTAAGGGGAATTCCAACTTATTTACTGTCTGAGTGCTGTTTCACACAGTTGTTATTGATTAGACTTGAGTTGTAAAGTGGTTTGTAAGAATTAGGGAAGGGCAAATGGTTTAGAAATATACACGGTGGGTGTTCAGACTGGAGGAGACCAAACTCAAATAGTTATGGCTACTGTATTATTAGATATTCCTCTCATTTGAGAAGGAAAGAGGAAAAAAACCTCCCTCGCGTGAACCTCAAAGAAGCTGTCCAATAAATCTTTTCCCACATCTGAGAATTTTATGGTAGGAGGAGGTAGTCAGATCTCAAGGCTGGAGAGCTTTCCTGGCTGTGAGCTAAATTCAGTGTATGTGGCCCATCAAACCATAGGTGCCTGTGATAGGAAATGTACTCGTAGGTGAGTCTACTTCTGATCCTAGGCTTGGTCTAGTTTTATTAGTACCAGGTTTAATGTAGGCTTCACTCACAGTTCTCAATGTGATGAGCTCTTCAAGAAGGTGGTGTTACCTCTGAGTGGAGGGGGAAAGATTGATATCCAAGTTAAAGATGTAGCTACTTCTACCTGCACATTTAAAATAAAGTAAAATAAAATAATAAAATAGGAGTAACCATGACACTTTTGAAGTATACTGACCCCAACTTGCCTTGTACAGATCTAACCATTTCTCTTCCCTGTGCTCAACTTGAGCTGCTGAGATGCCTTCTGTAAGTCTAAAGAAAGTCGTTGCAAGCTACAAGTGTAATCATCACTCATTTGCTAACATAAACAAACTTTTGTACTAAGTGAACACTTGTTTTCCCTCTTTTCTACACTAGGAGCATGTGACTGTGCAAGGGGTGCTTTGGATTAAGTCCAACACCCAGCCTCTAGAGACATTTTTCATACATAACAGTAAATTCATGGCTTTATCAGTTTTTTTTAGGTAACTTAGTAGTTTGCTTCTCTACTCCTTTATGAGAAAAGTGTTTCAAGAACTTTCTTCTAATTTCCAGCCTAAGGGTATACAAGGTTAGTCTATTAGTCTACAGGCTTTTGTAAATGGGTCAACATTTCTTTTTTGGTTGTAGAATTCTTTGCACTTCCATCAGTTTCTTCCTGGTGCTTTATAGACTGATCATACCCCTTCTCAGGCATAATTTTGCTAGATTAAACAAGCCATATCCCTTTTGTCCTCTTGGAGACTGTATCTTCAGCAGAATTTGGAGTAAATAGAGATGTCTGCACACATCAGTTACAGTGGGTGTAAATGTGCAGTCCTGGTGAAGCAGCCAGGCTGCTTTCCAATCTCTGCAAATATAGAACAGATGCACAGGTTGTCCAATGGGGAGAGGTTTTGTGCCCAAGTTTGGGTGGAGCCCAACATTAAACTTCATCAGTAACTCTGGTACAGTGAGCTATACACAAATAGAAAATCTAAGGCAGAGGAATGGAGAAGCTGACCTGCTTGTGACTTCAAGAAAGAATTAAATTGAGAGTAGTGGGAAATACTGTGATCTGTCAGTCTGATTATCAGCCCACACTTCTCTATGCATTTCAGCCATCACTATTGACTGCAATCCATCTTGGATCATGACCTTAACCGTGTTATCTTTCAAGGTCTTGAGTCTTGGGGTACTCAGAGAACTTTTCTCTTTCTGGCTTCTCATGACAAGAGCTGTTCTTTTCTTCCCCCTCATCCATCATATTTCACAGAAGATCCTTAAATACATCTAGAGTTTGCAAAGCTACCAGTTTTTTGCTTTACAAGTATTTATGTTGCAAACAAAAAAACCTGATGCTAAAATCTCACCATTCCTGTTGGCGAAAACTGAAATAATTGCTCAGTGGAAGAAACTGTGAATTTTCACAGTTTTATTCTGGGACTGAATTTTGGCCATTTTTGCAGTGAATGTGTTTTTTATGTGTGTGCTTGCATTTGAAAGGCCTGGAGGAAACACACCTCTCATTTAGCAGAATGTCATGAAAAGGATCTGGACAAACTGACCAAACCCACTTTAATTTTCAGAAGTTTGATTATTTTGGCCTTTGCTAGTGGGTGGTGAAAAGCATGAAACATGAAGATTTGGCTTTATGGCCTTTGGGTATTGGAATCATTAGTGTATGTCTGATCACTGTCTTTGACATCACCAACAACAGAGCTCTCTATTTGTTAAATAAGATCACAGTTACCTACTTTGTTGTAACAGTTATCTATTACTAACTAACTACTGCTCTTGGTAAAATGTTTTGATAGCCTTGACAGAAAAACACTGAGTGAACACAACTATTGGAAGTTAATTTTGTGCCAGGCTGTCTACGTACTTTATAACAACCTTGTGCCATTCAGTTCAGAATATCTTAACGTGGACTTCAGTAAGCAAATGCAATGGACCCTGAACTGAAGTTCCCACTTCCTCATGACAAAAGCCTTAATATTCTGGGCACTGGCATTTTTTTAAGCTTTTTGATTGTTTGTTTGTTTTTACTCTACAGCCTTGACTATGAAAGGGACTTATTTTAAAAACAAGCTACAGTTAAAATAATCTCCATTTTTTTTCCATGGCAATTTTGGTTATTCCTCATTTAAGAGAAAAATAGAAACACCCACCCCTTCCAGGAGAGCAGTCTGGTAGCATTGTCAGAGCACAGTAGCATTCCAAAGATAAAACCACCCAAAGAAGGAACCACAAAATTAATCTAATCTGGTGCACTAAGGAGCGCATGCTTGACATTTGCCACTCCTGTCAGGCGTAATAGAGAGATTTTTACCTGTATTTGCCTATTCAACATATCAGCTCCTCAGCCAATTTTGGAAATTATTTCTGATTTATGGCTCTCATTCTGGCGAGTTTCGCCTCAACCTGTCAATTATCCCTCAAAGCAAATGCTTAGTGAATGCTAGCTGGGTAAAATTAATAAAGGAAACTTTTACTTTAAAACACTGAAGACACAGGTTTATGAAAGGGATAATTCAGCCAAGATTTAACTCAATTGCTGTTCCCAGTCTTTTCCAGTGACATGGGGAAGACTCTAAAAAAACCTTAGTAATACAAAGGAGCTGGGTGGGTGTCCATAGTTTTTTTAACTTCTCCTATGTAAGGCAGCTCAAGATGCCTTCTGCCCCCTTAGCCCGAGGTTTCATTGGCTCTGTATAACACCTTTAAGTCACCTGGAAGTGCATAAGCCCTCCTATTTGCTGTCAGCCCAATCCAGAACACTCTCAATGCAGAGTAAAGAGCTGTGTCCAGTTTTCATGATGTGCTTCGTGTTGCATTTCCACCCCACAGAGTTATGCATAGACAAGCCATAGTGAGCAGCACTGTCAGATTCTCATTCTCTCTCCTTGTGCCTGTTTGCTTTGTGAAAATGACATTAATGATTTGTAGGAACCACAGGGATCAGCCAGTACATAAGACATCAGGAGATGCCACATGGGCAGGAAAGCTTTCTTACAGGTGTACCATACTGCACATGGGAGTTAGTTAGATCTTTCAGTACCTGGACATTTTCTGCCTGCCTAGTGATTATGTTTATCATATAAATGATTTTAGAGATCTTTTTCTACTGGGGAAATTCTTTATCATCTTTTGGATAATACAAAGAAGTTTTAGCTTGCCAGTTTTCCTCCGGAGTTTATGTTTGCAGGGCTACTTTGAGAAAGAAGTAAGGCTTACAAAAAGCCTTCCTGATCTCATGGGAGGTATTAAACCAAGTCCAAAGGAGATGAAAGGCCTTCTCTTGGTTGTAAAAATTTAATTCACCTAATCGGTGTGTGTTAATAGTGGCATGTGATAAAAGCCTGGCAACAGAATACTGGGTGTCTCGTCTTGACTTATAATTGTATTAAATTGTCATATACTGTGATGCTTAAAAATCTTTTGATTTGAATTCTGTTTAGCATCCTTCCAGATAATTTTTCCCCATGAGATGTAATACCATAGTCAAAAATATTACCATCTACGCACGCTGAAACAACGTATGGCTGATTCTTTTTCTTTCTGTGAGGGTGGCATGGTCCTTCATGTAATGAATCTGGCTAGAAGAGTCAAACAGCTAATATTTCTTCTAGAGCTATCTGAAACAGAAAATTGTTGTGAAATTGTGCCTGAAAAAGTTGATGTTCAACTGCATAAAATTTCATAAACTCCATTCCAAATTTAAAGTCAGTGAAATGGCATATTTTATCAAAAAACACAGTAGTGAGTTATTAACATTTGACGACTCTTTTATTTCTGTATTCCCCCCCCCAACATCCCAAATGCCAAAATGAGTCTTTTGCATCAGGAAAAAGAAAAAAAAGTGACCATATATATATACACACGTTCGCAAACACACACACACACACACATTTCCTACATTTTCACTTCGAAGTTTCATACAGCTCCTTTCTTAAGTGTAAAGTCTGCTTATTCACTGCTATGTGAAATAGATTACTGAAGGTGTCAATCTCTGGACCAGGCAGACTTCTGATTCTTTAGGTCTGAGACCGACTTCATGACCTTCAGGCTTGGGTGTTAGATTTATATTATCAGGATTTTTTAACCTTTTGGAAACCTGGTTCACAGATGTGAAAGAACCCAGATGGCCTGAGCTCCAGAGGTGTTGAACAACAGCAATGCAAATTGAATTTTAATAGGAATTGGGACAGTTCAGCACTTTTTCAGATTGAAGATTTCCTTGGTCTACGTGAAGCTAGATTCTTTTTTATTTGACCTGTTCGTCAGGTCAAATTACCTTTGCATAATTAAGGACGTCTTAGTTCCTTCACTTCAGGATAAGAAATACCTCACTTTCAGATACCCCTGAGTAAGAATTCACATAAACCAGAAGAAAATGAAAAAAAAAGGAAAAAAGAAAAACCTGTTCTAGTTTCATTTCTCACCAGGGAAAACGCTGACTATTCAACTGGTCCATCTGCCTGGGAGAAGCCTCCATGTAGCTCTCCATGCATGAAAGAATCCTTATGTTGCTCCATTTGGATCAATAATTTCTCATTTGGGGGCCAGCAAGGCCCTCTGAAAAGTGTGGTTCAAATCAGCTGGGTCCTGCCGCAATATTAAACCAAGTGTCTCTGCATCTGAATGTTTATACGGTGTCCATCTGGGTTAGGAATTTCTTATTTGGGGCCTGGCTATGTCACAATTGCATCATCTCCCTTAAAGGGAGGAGGGAAAAAAAGAGAAGTCTGGTTGGGTGTCAGAAACCTGTATAATTAAAAGCCAAGAGTTCAGTGTTCAATGACACAATGGTGAAATGCCCTGTTTTTCTACAGCCTCGGGCTATTGAACCACAAATAAATCCCATTTTAATGAAAGAAATCTTATTTTGTCTACAAAAATATGAAAGTCCAGGAACATAAAGAGTGTATAGAGAAACCTCACATCATCCTGCCTGCACAGGGGCTTGCCTGCACACCCTCATATAATTATATACAGACTGCATATGTACCTTTATCATAGGCAGCTGGAGAGAAACGAGCAACAGTTCTACAGTCAAAGAGAGTCAAGAACCACAGGCTGTACATTTTTATGTGACTGTTACTCTGAACAATCTCCTTTAATTTTCCATTCTTTCATTTTAACAAAAGCTTGAACACTTCTCCATTGATTTGCCTATTCCACAGAGAGACAGACAGAGAGAGGGAGGGAGTAAGTAAAGGGTGGGGGTTGATTTCCAATATTATGTAAAACATTTGGTTTCACGAAGCAAGCTGGAAAGGGGGATGAAAAAAAAACCCTTTAGGAAAATAGTTTTCCATTGAAATCAGTGTATAAAGTAGGTCCCATTGGGAATATGTTTTCTCAAAGCTAAATTTTTAAACTCTTTCTATACTTCCCATGCCACTTGTCAGCAGAGAAATGAAAGGGAAAAAAATAACCCTTGGGGTTTCACAGCTTTGCACATTGAAGAAATGAGGGAATCACTCAATGGTTATCAGAATTCAGCATTTCTCGTAGAGGAAGAATCTGGCATCACTCAGACTGTTTCACACTTGTGGACATAATGACTGGAAAGATTAATTTATTGTGGCATTACTTCTGCAGTTTTAGAGGACTTTAACGTTGCATTCTTTTCTATGTTGTTATTAGAAGCCAGTAAGAGATATCCTCTTACATGCCATCTTGTGTGTGTGTATTTTGCACATATCAAAGTCATGCAAACTTAATTATCTGCAGCATAACAGAAGCCATTCTAGTTGTGCCAATGTGCCACTAACACAACTGTAACAATAAGAAACCATTAACTCAGACTACTAGGTTGGCACAGGCCAGTAATTCCAAAAGCATTGAATTTGGGTCTGAGCCACCCAAAAATAAAGAAACAGCTCTAGGGAAGATGGGAAACAATGCTGGAATGCTGCTAGAACATCACACATCTCTTCAGAAGGAGAAGTTTACAGTTCTCATTGTTAAACTTGATGGTCTTCTTCTCTAAAGCCAAAGATTTAACATGATGCTAATAGTCCCAAAGTAGAAGGCTCCTCCCTGGCATAAAAATATCCCAGTGTTATTACTATCAATATGCAAACATGTAGATTGCTGTGAGGCATGGTTGTACAAAAACTGATAGTCATGTGTGCGGAAGTATCTCTGCCTTCTAGCAGAATTCCTGGAACATTAAGGAGAGAGCAGCTGAGCACCTACAGCACCTATAAGAACATTTTGCTTTATATGAATCTATAAAGTATCCTTTTGAATCAGGAGGTTTAGCTTTGATCAAATCTTTCAGCTCTCAGGCCAGCCACAAGCTTTCCAGTTTCCTCTCAATGCTATAAATTAGGCAAGGCTCACTCACACCATATCCAGATTTGTGGGCAGATTTGCACAATGTATGTTGTGAATTCTTCTCTCAAATATCTATGTACTTGGATTAAAATGCATAACTGATAAATCAACAAGACCAAGTACGACCTATCATTAACAGCTATGTTAGGAAATTTCTATGATTTTATTGGTGAGACCAGTGCTTCTTTCTCTATTTTAATTTCAGGTTATTCATTTTCCTTTTTATTTTTTCTGTTTCAGAGGTGTTTGTTTCCGTATATTTGTGTGTATGAAATAAAAAATCAAAATGCTAAAATTAAAATAAAATGTTAAAGCCAATGTAATTTACTTCTGGCATAGAATTGCATAGCAAGAACCTGTAACAAAAGCTATCAATTACCAGCCATTATATTGGCTAGAAATTATATTATTTTGAGGACTTTTCCCATTGCTGGGTAATTCTAAGGGATGCTGCAAGAGATGTGACAAATAAATAGATGTTACTGACACGTCATTGTGTCATAGATATAAATTTACCATTTGGAACTAGGTGATCTTTAAGGTCCCTTCCAACCCAAGCCATTCTATGCTTCTATGATTCTATTATTGACTAGTCTTAATTATTGCCCCAGAAGTGAGCAGTTATTCACCTGAAATACAGGAAAAATAAATCCATCCCTTTACCTGTAACAACTTCTCTTGAGCAGGCTGTCAGTAATGCAGTGTTTCGTGTTGTCCTGTTTCAGAGGATGTTTTAGAGGTGTTGGTGTTGATGGAGGAATCCTGTATATCCTGAGACCACTGCACGCATGCTTCATTTATCAGTAAATGCTAGGTCTCTGTTGAACTGCATCATGCTATTCTGGCATCATGGTAGTGATTGTCAGTGCTTCAGTGTCTGCTTTGGAAATGCTTCTTTAAAACCGAAGGGTAGGTCAGCCTGAATACATATTTTATATGTCTAGTCATACATATTCCCTGGGACTTTCCTCAGTGCAGACAGGGCCAATGTCAGGGCAAAACACTGCCTTGAGATTCTTGCATACAATTCCTGGGGAGGCAACATAGAGTTGTGTCCCTGAAAAATTCTGGCTCATAATATGTATCATTGAATTCTGCAAAGCTCCACTTAGAGTGGAAGAACATGAGCAGACCATATTTCAACAAAAAACAGTGTGAAACTAGCAATTCTTTTTACGTGGGATGCCTGCCTTGACTAACGCTCGCTGGTGAGGGAATTTATGGGCCATTCTGTACAGAGATTTTGCTCTCCAACACCAAAGTTAGTGGAGAAGCTTTTTCTCACTTTTCCCTCCAAAATGTGTGTGAAAGAACTGCAGGGTTCCTGCCTGCTATGAGCTAGGAGGAATCAAGAGCAGGTATTTATTCACATGTTACTCCGCTGCCTGTTTGCGAATAGGGGGGCCATGTTTTCATAGACCATGTTTCATAGGCAGCATGTGTTCAATAAAACGTTTGTACACTTGCCAGAAATCAGGCTGCCAGAGTGATTTTCATGGATTGTGTCAGCAAATGTTATTAGCAAATTGTGTAGTTAACCTGGTGTAAGACTTTTATTACTGCTGGGTATACTTACATATCAAAAAGCTTCTGATCCCCGCCCACTCTAAGCCTTCGGCAAAGAGAATCTGTAGTTTTTTTAAGAGACCGTGTTTACAGCTAACTAGTATTGTTCCTAATCCTGTAAAGTCTATGTGGGAGAGAACCCCATCAGTTTCAGTCTTAATTAGTTTTGGCAATTAGTTCTCCTGGAGAGGACCATGAACAGGGTCCAGGAGGCTTCTCAGTGCATTATTCCTCTTCAGAAATGAGCCTTCCCCTGGCTGTGTGAACTTTTGCAGGCATGAAAACAAAAAATAAGCAGTGTAAGTCCCTACAGATATTGCCAGCCTGACTGAACAAGAAGTTGTGCTGCAGGAAGGCAGGGTGAGAAAGCTGTTAGGGTACAAAGGAGTAATCTGTGGCTGTTTTATCTATAGGGAATTAGAACAATGCGCTACATCAAAGGCTCCAAGACTGAAGACTAAATCTTTACTTATTTAGCGTTATGTTAGTGATTACTGATTTAGAAGGAAAGAAAGAGAAAATGTATAGAATTTTGTCTCAAGATATGTCATTACATCATCATTGGTACTTCAGATTCTGTTAAATTATCAGATTTTATAGAATTTGATTAATTAGAAAAGGTTTGCTCTCCCTCTGCATTGTGAATTATTTAAATCCCAAAGTAGCTTAACTTTCCCAGTTATCTATCAGATAGTCATCTTGGCCAGGGAAGAGGACGGATGACTTTTCCTGAATTAGAAACGTAGGTACTGAACCCAGGACCTGAGTTTGTAGCGCATCCTTTGCAGAAGCTGCTTGGCTTTCCTTTGACTTCTCTCCTTATCTGTTTAAAGGGCCTGGTCATGCTGTTTCCCATCGTCCCATCTTTAAGTGTCACAGTCAAGTGCCATGTAGGACATCTCCTTACACAATGTCAATCACAACATATTTCTGTATATGGCTAAAACTTCTCAGAAATACAAAAAATCAACCGTGAAGCCCGCCCTGGGTTGGAAAAAGTGCAGATGCCAGATGTGGGGTCTGATAAAAGGAGCTGAAATAATTATTTCCTTTTGTCTTAGTGCTGAGCTCTGTATTCAGCAGCATCAGATCCTGAATGCTGCTGTGCATCTGGAGATGTTCTGTTCTGAAGCACTGGAGACACTTTATTCCACTATGTCCAGTATAAATATGTTGACAAATCCACCTGAGCCTTCTTGTGTTTGTTTTAACCAGCCTACAAAATATACTGTGGAAACAGATCAACACGAGTCTGTTCAGATATTTCATCCTTTGAGCTTGATCTGGTTTATTTCTTGGTGTCCTGATGCCAGAGAGCCTTTAGGATAGGTCACTAACATGAGAAAGAAAGATTTGTTACAATATCTAACCTGTTAGCCATATGATGGGGTATATAAACTGCTCTCTTTGTAAAAATCAAATTTCTTTGGGAAGCTGTGTTATTGGGATCTTGTCAAATTCCCTTGAAATCTAGCTGGGCTGCAGTGGATCTTGGTCTGCGCAGAAGCCACTGGTTTCAATGCATCAGGTACTTATGCACATGCTTATGCTCAAGTGTATAAATAGATGTCTTATAAACTGCTTGATAGGATCTGTTCATAAATTCTTACAGCAAAAAATTCTTAAAGGTAGCAAATGCATTAGCACAAGAGAAATGTATTTAAGTGACTTACAAATCATGACACAACATAGAAATATCTTGTTTTAGAGGTTAAATTTCATTCAGTCATTTTAGCTATGAAACAGATCAGAAAGGAATAATTAGTTTGGCTATGGGAGACATGTTAGCTTCCTAAATGTGGAACGAAGACTTCCATTTGTGTTGTATGTATGAAGGGGAGGAGGGCCCCTGACATGTGGTGTTGGTTAGACTGTGGGTTGTGTCAAGATCTTCACTTTGCTGGCTGTGTTTCAAGGTAGATGGTAGGAAAACTTTTTCCACTCACAGGTCAAGCAATGACCAAGGACATGGATGCAAGATAAAAAGGAGAGGTGGGAAAAGAATATTTGGGAATGATTCCAGTTTTTCACTCCACAGTGTTGCCTCAGGGTGTTTCTTATGTCTTCCTGGTGGGAAAGCACTTGGCTTTTCCATCAGGCTGAAGTAGAAAATGGTTAATGCCATCATCACCCAGAATTGCAGCGTCTGTGGAATAAAAACTAGGCACTCTGCCGATCAGCCACCAAGAACATGTTCTGTGTTAGACATTTAATCATATTACTGCTCCCAAAGCCACTGGAGCCAATTTAATCAAATTGTATCATGGACGTGGTGTTATTGTTTTTAATGCCAATTAGGAAAATAAAAGTTAGCACTTATTAAATGAGGATCCTCTTGCATGTTGATTGCTTGGCTAATTTCTTGCTGATAAACCCTTGTTTTATCTTCAGAGAGAAGGGTGGAATTTTGTGAAGCTTCTCAGCAGAGGCCAGCATGCTGCAGGGTCTCAGACACCAGCTGCACATAGGAAATGAAAAATAAAAATAGAACCTTGTTCTTCTCTTGCTTGTACCAATACCAAGTCAGAACAAGCACAATAAAGTCAATGGAGTTATTTCAGTGTAAAATGAATGGATGTCAGTGCGACTGAGAGAGGAAGAGGAATGTCCATCCATTTTTTTTCTGGCAATAACTGTATTATCACTGTGTTGCGAGAAGGTGTGCAGAGCATAGCAGCGAGACAAACAAACAAAATGTGATAGAGTTGACTTTTGAAGGTGGCACATTTATCTGCTAAAAATCACCCAGTGGCTTTCAGTAGAGAAAATGGGTTTTGACAGGATGGTGATATCGGAGAGGGTGGTGGGCAGAGGGGGGGTACTGACCTGAGCTGAGAAAAGAAGGTGTTGCATTTGGTTTGAGGCATAGGTGACTGGAACCAATTCTTGTTATTCCTCCACACTGATGTGTGATGGATCTCTGAAGGGTTATTAAAGATATGAGTTGAATTCATGAAGTTTATATGTTGGCATCTCAAGGTACTCATAGCAATATGACCCAGCTTTTTCAGCCATGCTTAATGGTAAAGGAAAGATAGATGATCCAAATATTAATTCATCATCACAGGAGATCAAGATGAAGTACTTCCTTCCCAACATCAACTGGATAAATGAAGGAGGCAGATCCTGTGCGTTTTTGGAAGCATCACTTAAAAAGACACTATTGAGACAGGGAACCTGTTTTGATGAGCCATTGCTTGGTTCTATTAAGGCAGAGTCTCTGTTGTTGTAGAAAATGCTGTGGCAACGGCATGAACAAGATATACCAGGCTTGCAGTATTTGCTATTACAGGAGTAGCAATTGCAGTGATACTCAAAGGAATGGTATCTTTCTTCCTTTTTTCCCCAAATCTAATTTAAGTTGAAAGAAGGTTTCTGGACTAGTAACTGAACAACAGTAACCACTGGTTCTGTTCAGCTTACACCCAAATAAAATGGTTCGTTTCAGCTAAGTACAATATCATGCAATGCTGGTTAGTTTAAATGCTTTGTTTAGAGGGTTGTTTTTTTGCTTAAAAAAATTATACAGATACTGCTGAATGAGCAGTTAGGAAACACATGTTTCCGAACTGCACTTACAAGTATTGTAAAATATGATTGATACCATATGCTTTCATTCTTTTCTTTTCTGCTTTTTTAAAAATGAAAATTAAATTTTGGAAAGGGGTTTATGCTATTTTTATATTTCAAAATTAATAATAATAATTAAAAAATGGGCTGAGCCATGTGGTACCAGAGGTTATTGCTCTGCTCTGCCGCTAAAGAGACCCAGCTTTGATTCTGGGTGGAACATTTGACTCCCTGGGGCTGGAGGCTGCTGTATCAGCCAGCTGGTGGCCAAGTATTTGAGCCAACTCCACCAATTAGTTGAGTCCTCCCTTCCGGTGGCTGGACTCATTCAGTTTATGTCTTGCACATTTTTTGCAGCTGAGATGTGAATCAGGACAATTCTAATTTACGGGTGGCACTTCTGCCAGGCTTACCAAACAACCTATGACAAGCATGATTTGCTTGGAAAACAGTCTGCAAACACGCCATGGAGGAACAAAATAGTTGTACAGCTGATCCTTTTCGTATGGTCAAGTAAAAGAGATGTCACTTTGGGGCAACATATGGAAGGAAGGGTCTCTGGCAGTCAAAAAAGTCAATGGAGTTTTAAAGAGGTTATAAACCAGATATCGGCAGACACATGAAAGCTTTTTTTCCAAGAATACTGGTAAAATTAGTGAGAACATTAAATCCAGGGCCAAATACTGTCAATATTTTTAATGCTTTGGTATCAAACTGCTTGGGTACATCATCAGAAACAGCTTCATCTAGTCATAACAAATTCTTGCATGGACTCCATGTGCTTTAAGCCTCATTTATGGGCTGTGCAGCTGCTGAATCAAACACAAGGAAGATGCAGAGCTCACAGCAGGGTGTAAATGAAGGCTACACCTGCATTTCAGTGATACAGAAAATCTACCACTAGTACACCTAGTACCAAGTGAAAAGCTGTGTGGCAACATAATGTGATATGCTGCTTTTACACACTGGCTTAAGTTTGTTAGAAAAAATGTCACAGCTTAACTTTGTCCTGCCAGGCTTTTTGCCAGCACAGATACTGTCTGTTCATGCCACTCTTACTTTAAGCCAGATCAGATATTGTCTGTCTAGACATATCCAGTGTAAATCTGGCATAAACTCCAGGTTGTGTGGCCTGGTTAGTCTGACAGAGATGGGGCTGTATGTATCTGCCCAATCTGGATTAAGTTGTTATTGCTGAATGATCCGTTAGCTCAGAAAGACATTACTAATGACAGCAGGATGATGGGTCAGCATTTGAAACACACAAAGACTTGGCCTCCCCCTCCCTCTGTCAAAATCTAATATTAATAGAGGAAGCTCTCTTAAAAGCCAATGGTATAAGTACAAATGCAAATCTTATCTTTGTCTTGTTATTTTAATATTTCATTTCCTTCTTTCCATCTGAATTCAGCAACTCTATTATTGCCAACTGTCAGAGGCATGTGGGAAAGAGGAGGTGGTGGGAATAAAATAGTTGTATTTATTAGAACAGTGGGAACTGTGGAAATGGACCCTTTTTTGCAGCTTCCCTGGAGTACCACTTTATCCCGTTACCTTCGCTGTATTGATGCCAAAAAGGCAATCCCATGTTAAGGTACACAAAAAAAAGTGAAATACCATGGGCCACCAGTTTAAAATTTTAAGAGGGAACACTTCAGAAGCTTTTCACATCTATTTTATTTCACCTGTAATTCTCTGTTGTTATTACTATTATTTTCTACTTCAAAGGAAATGCTGTGGAGTAAATAAACACAATCTCTTTGAAAAGTTTCTCTTGCTTATATGCTTTTGTAGGTCAGCACTAAAATAAGTTACCTTACGCTAAATGTTACTTAATACACTCTTCTGTTCTAGTAACTCGATAGTTGGTTTTGGGCTGCACTCATTTTGAAGCTGTTGTCTTTTCTCCATGTGTTCTTGAAGTGTCATCTTATAGAATCATAGAATCTTGTTCTAAGAGTGCCTAATACTGCCAGAGCAATAAAACACAAAACAAATGTACGATGCTGGGAAAAACACCCAGGAGCATCCCAGTGATGCTGTCTTCCAGCAGCATGTTTCTGTTACTAAAGAGGGATGTGGATGGGGTCCATGCACCAGGCTGTGCAAGAAGAATGTTCTCATTCTTGTGGGCAGCAAAAGGAAGAGCTGGGTCCCACTGGAAACCTCGCCTCATCTTCTCTCTGCCCCATTCCTCCACCCCCTCATTTCTCCCTGCGAGTTCCTCGGCTTTGTTTATGTTTTAGGTGACAAGACACAAACCAGAAATGGGAACGGGAGTGAGCGAGGCTGAGTTTGCGGGGCTGTGCTGGAATCAACGGGCTGTGATTCCAGCACATGCATTTGGCATTTTGCAATATACCGCCTCTTCATCCTATGCTCTGTGTGGATTCCAAGGGGATGATTCATCCTGACAAGGGAGTCCATGGCTCCTTTAATGCCAGCATTTACTCTGCAAAATGTGAGAGACAAGAGGAGAGGTCTATTTCTTTCTGAGTTTCCTGAAGAATTCCCTCCTCCTTCCCACCCCCCTACCCCATCCTGCGTAGTTAAGACAGAGACTTTCCTATGAGAAACTTTGTGTTTATGACATAATTCCATGGTTTCCAACCCAACTTCTTCTGCATTTTCCCCCCCTCCTTCTCTTCTCATAATTCACAAGCTGCATGTGATTGCCAGCACAATTAAAGCCACGGGAAGAGGAAAAAACTGGGTATAAGGACTTGATAACCCTTTCAGGGTCATTTGCCAATAGGGAATGGGGGCCAGCCACAAATTCCAATTTTAGTATCGGTGACAAGCAGTAATAATCAAAGGAACACAGGAAAGCAGATACGTGATCTGAAATCATCTATAACCAGAAGTGTTTATCTAGAAATGCTACTCTCTGGCAAGATGTCTATCTTCTCCTTTTTGCATATATTTCTCTTTTGGAGAATAGTCCTTATCTAACATCTAACTTCTTTTACAGTACTAGTTGGGAAAGGTCTCACTGGTCACACGTACCTTTGCCTAGAAAGGAAGGCGGCTGATTACATATTTTTCTTAACTGGTGAGTGGCTTGTAGAGAACAATGCGAGATATAATTATAGAGTTGCTTTCAAAGATGAAGATAAATGAAGCTGTTGCAGCCATGGGGGTAAATGTTGAAAGGTTCATTGCCCATTGAGTGGAGAAAGAAACCATTTTGTCATCAAAAAGAAACCCAACAGAAAGCTGCTGTGGATGGGTCCCAAGCATATTTGCTCAAAACCAGGGCTGGGATTTTGAAGGGCTGGGTGAACACATCTAGTTTTGATGAAACCCAACTTTAAATGAAATGAAATTCTGAGAGATCTGGGAGCTAGAATGAATATGTGTTTCAGGCCTTCCCAATCAGGGCTTTTATATATATATTTTAGAATTTTATATTTTTAGAAGCAATGAAGATTCTCTAAGAAATCCTTTGCATTCAAGAAATCAGGTCAGAAGTGCAAGCTTGCAAGTTGCTTCAAGCTCCCTATAGCTAACAGGATGTTCTCTGCTGATGACACCCTAACATATAAAATTTCTGGATCTCTTTTCTGGCCAGAAGTAACACCAGACTGAGAGAGCAGCTGGGGAAAAAAAGCTTCGAGGTTTGGCTCATAGGAAAACATGGGGACTGTTAACTTTTAGTGAAAGCTTCTGTGGATTTACACTAAGTGGGGTTGGTCCCGAGCTTTTGGTTCTACAGCATTTCAGTTCTGGGATTATTTTAAAATCTGGACTTTCCATTCTGTCTACATATAACCTAGATACTTGACAAGGACCTGAAAATGTGAAAACAGAGATTCTAATGAACTGTAGGCCTTTATTTTGATTAATTTGTGCTGGAAATATAGTAAAATTAATTGTATCTTCTTCCCCTGCCTGTATGGAATTTCCCCTTACTGTCTGTGGCCATCATTAGGAAGTACGCATTCATGTAATAATTTACAACCAAGAACAAAACAAAAAGGCATAGGAAAAAACCACAGTTTTGTTTTCCAGGAGATATGGTCTTTTCCTCTAACCCATCCACCTTGCTTAATTTAGAGCAATTCTTCATTTAGGGCAAGCCAATTTGCTTACCTGTCCTCATCCTCCCCATCATTAAATTAGTAAAGATAAATACTGATATGTGAGGAGCATTGATATACTGGATGAAACTCCAGTACTATTCACTAAGCAGAATCCTGGAGATAAAAGCAGGAAGGAGACAAATTGCTGTTAAAAGTCTTGTTTACTGCTGTCAGTATGAGTGAGAAGAGATCAGGATATATAGGCGCAGCTCGTCATTGACAGGAGAATATATGGCAGCATGGGATAAAGGTACTGGGCTGTGGCAAAAGAAGCAATTACGGAACCAGTTGTGGTACTTGGGCTTGACCAGTCCGCTTGGCTGAGTCAACCGTGTCTGCTGTAGGTGGAGAACAGTGCCATTATACCACTTCAATTTTTCCTGTATTCTGTATTTCCAGTGATGGGTAAACTCGGCCTTTCCCTACAGGTTAAAGATGCTGTAAACAAGAATAGCAGAGGAACAGCCAGCTAACCAAAAGTCAAAATGCTGGTCCAAATGAGTTGCTCTAGAGAAGGTTGAGACTCCAAGTTAAATTACAGGTCTGCCACAGCACCATGTGAAGGGGATTTGCAAACCAAGGTTGTACACCTGATGAATGCATAGGAAGAGAGGAACCTCAGTCAGCTCAGACCAAGCGCAGAATCAAGCCATCTCCTGGCATGAAACTATGGGCCAACTATTCAGGCACCTGAATGAAAACTTACAGGTATTTGGGCAAAAAATTAAAAAAAGGAAACAAACACTGGGTCAAAGTCCTTGCCATGCGACATTTGGGCCTTTCTGATAGTTATGATGTCTGTTTTAAGAAAACACCTCATGACTTTCCAAAGTTATTAAGAACTTAGTGAAACCCAAATGGCAAGATAGGAGCTTTTTTCTGTCTCTTCTTGTCAGCACTCTACAGGGGCGTTAAAAGTTATATGACCTTTAGTTTTACGTCACATAGTCTGATCATAACTCATTTTTGTGTGGCTCAGAGATATAACGGCATGTTACCCTCAAAGCCACAGTATGGGGAATCATGCTTAAGCTTGGAAGACTATCAAAGTGTATCTAGTGCTCCATGGTCAGCAGTACTCACAGATGGCAGTGTTTATCACTCTGCACTTGGCACCTGGAAAAGCAGCATAGTAGTTACCATCAGGGTTTGTTCATAAACTGGTTGCTCCATGTATTTTAAAGAGCAGCCCTATTTTTGGTATATCTAAGATCCATTAATAACAACACTCTTGATGAAACCATTTCCATCATATTGTAGCAGTTGTGTTTTCTGTTTCATGGAAAGCAATACATTTGTGGTTTTTCACAATGTTTTTGGCCAGGGTCTCAGCTGGTAAAGACTGGCATAATTTCACGGACTTCAGCAGAGCTTTGATGACTTACAGAGAATCTGGCCTCTTGTATGTGGATCTAATGCTAGTGGTAAATGCCTAATCCCATTTCTTGGGAATTCACAAGTTTATTTATCCCCAGAACAAGAAAGACACCAGTCAGCAGATGAGCAAATTTCTTTACCATCAATATTTCTCAGGATATTGCTGTATACAGATATGTCCCACCATGACTGAAGTTAGCTGGATGGGAGCCATTCTGGTCAGAAAAGCAAACCCAGATTTTAAGCGAAAAACTGAGAAGCCCAGAGCATTAGCTCAAGCAGAGCACCATGCGTGTGCCATTTTGAAAAGTCATCACAGATTCATGCTGAGGTTAATGTGCCATTCATTATAATTAAAGAATTCCTATTTATGTTTCTTTGATGCTGGCTTTCAGTCATTAGCACTGTGGGTGACAGAAATTCACTGTAGTCTCTGTCTTCAGCTGCTGAATCTTCTTTGACAGAGAAGGTGAAGAGCGGTTTGGATGGGGCTGAGTGTCATACAGTATTGTTGAGGACAGTCTGACACTGCTTTTGTAGGACATGTTAAAATAGTGCCGAAAGACAACACTCAGGATCAAGTCTGATTAGGTAAATCCATATAAACTTTCACTATATTTTATGGGCTCTGGAAATTATCCAGCCAGCTTGGACTATAAGCAAAGAGCATCATCTTTGTCTGTGTACACTCAGTTATAAATGATGAATGAAGGGAATTTATTCACCACTTTGCTTCAAATTCTTGTCTTTATAGCAAAATATGTGTGTCTGCTACACTGTGAAATATAGCCCATAGGCTGAAACAGTTTCCAAACAGCAAAGTCCTGTTTTAAGAGCTGCTGAGCACCTATCTGTGATATCTGTAGCTGTTCATCAACTTTGAAAACCTGTTCTTGAGGTGCTTGGGTTGGTCTTTATCCAAGAAATAAGAACTGCTTTGTTATCTGGGTTTTTGGTCCATTCTGTCCATGTTTCTTGCTTGGTCTACTGAAGGAAGGCATGGGAGAAAAATGAACTGGGATGCTATTTCCTACTGTGGTGGAAAATCACAGAACAGTTGAAGTGACTTTGTGATTCTCCTATTGTGGTGATGCTTGCCTGTAGTCTGTTTGAGTATAGGATTTGAACAGGCAGACCTTACAAACCTCATATGCTTTTTCTTCAGGATGTGCTGTCCAGCACAGTCCGTAATCACTGCTGCTTTCAGCTGACATGCAGCAAGTCCCTGCCAAGCCTCTATCCGGCTTTATTTGAGGAGTTAATGTCTGTGTTGAGAGATCTCCTTGGAAATCAGCAGGATGCTAAAGATAGCCAATAGCATGTAAATCAAACCTAAAGCAAATGTGTTTCTTCTCACTAGTGAGATGATCCACTGAGAAGACAGATCACTTTGCCCTGTATTTCTCTCCCTCTCTGAATTGTGAGACTACAGCAGCCATTTGTCCACCAGAAGGATGAAGATGGCAGGCTGCAGACCGACAGTGCTTAAAGACAGCAGTTTTGCTATTTGACATGCTTGGCCATGGCAAGATTTATGTCTCCCTCAGTGGGACTTTTCAGTGCAGCTGTGTCTGAACATGAGGGCTGGGAGGAGGGAGAAGAGCAAATGGATGCAGATTCCTAGAGAAAAGAGCTGATTAGGACCATACAGGTAACATGCTGCTGTGTTGCAGAAGGGCTCTTTCCACATATGCAACTGAGGAGCAGAGAAAGATATAAAGTCTTAGGGGAATATGTTAATAAACAAGTAATTCAGGTTACCTTTCAAATTCAGGGCAGCTACAGCCCTGACCTGACTCTTGTGCCAGGACTATAACTAAATTACTTGGCACAGAAATGCATGCACCAGTGAACAGTGCTTATGTAGATGAGATGATCCCCTCAAGTCTATGATCGTTCCCTCTTTGAAGCAGCAGCTTCATCAGTTCATTACGGGAATAGAAAAGTGAGAAACAGGCCTTTTCTGCTTCACTTTGATGATCTGTGTGCACTTGTATTTGGTTCCTTTATCAAGAGACAAACTAAAGCAGCATATACAGTACAAATGTCATTTTCCCCCAGCATAGCATGGAAGAGGAATACAGTCATTATAAAGACCTATGGAATGCTCAGTCTTATGGCTGACCACCAAGTGACTGACTCTTCACATCATGTGATTACTTGAAGATGGTGACAGATAGCTCAGACTTTTTCCACTTCAACTTCTCCCTATATAGAAGTTGGAGAATAAACCTTATCTACCTTTGGGAATTGCTTTGAAGCATTTAGGGAAAAAGGAATAAACCACACTGAACAGTTTTTGATAGTTTTTTTGATAGTTTTGATAGTTTTTTCTCAGCTGAGCTGAGAAACTTCTTACCAGTGGGTGTTGCAGATGTTCTCATGGTTCCTAGGAAGACAGATCAAATTAATAGCAGAATCTTACTAAACACTTAGAAATCATGAAGCATGGATAGGTGATGTCACATGTATTACCTGTTTTTATACTTCTGGCTAAGCAACTGCTCTTGCTATAACTTGAGATAGGATCCTGGTCTAGATTGACTTTTGGTTTGCTTCAGTGTGGTCATCCTCATATCAGTGCAGCTCCCGTCTGTAATAAGAAACATGCATGTATGCCCCTTGCTAAGTGCTACACAGGGACAAGTGATTCCTTTCTATTCATGCAAGGCAGTGAGCTTGTTCTTGTTCCAGCTCCCAGCACACAAGGAAGGGCAAGCCCTTCCCTACCCATCCCTCACTCCCACAGCTGCTTCTGTGGGTGGGAAAGGCAAACCACAGCTCCCTCTGGAAAAAAAGCACTGGAAACTCCCGGAATTGAAACTTTGCTTCCTTTCCCTGGCAACAAATTAGTCGTGTACAGCCAAATCCCACACTTATCATTATAGGAATTTGGTATTTCATAAGGGAAAAAAGGGAGATTTCAAATGCTGCATCAGGACGACCTCTAGGCGTGAGTTTGATGGCTTTGGTTATGTTTATAAAACCAGTAACAAGAAAGAAGATAAGAAAATAAACGTTCTCATTTTCTTCTGGTTTTGATCTCAAACTCACTTCAAATCTCTGTGACACCATCGTGGTACCACAGCAACCAGCTGTGATGTCACACAGTATGAAGGTTTCAAGCTTCAGTTAGGTAATTCATAAACAAGATGATTTATGCCACCCAGACAAAGAAACTAATTTTTCCCACAAAAATCCTTAGTGCAACACCAAAGCAAAGAGAACGTAGGTGTGCAAATTAATTATTTCTCTAGGTTAGTTCTTTTTTCATAAGGACTTTTTGTCATCAGACATCAGGAGCTCTTTCAGGGGGTTCAGTAGAGGAAAACTGAAAATCCAAGAGCTTTAAGAGACTCTGAAATAGGTTTTTTACAGAAGATTCAGTGCTTTGCATAGGCATGGACAATCAGTGAAATACTGGATACCGCACCATTGTTTCATTCTCTTTTTATGGGTACACAGTAGTAAGGACTTCAGATATGGATACAGTCATTTCAATGCAAACAGAAAAAGCATGAGGAATTCAAAGAGCATTTTAAAGTGTAAATATGCAGCCATGGAATCATTAAAGGGATACAAATGTTGAAAATAAGAGAGAAGTTTATGAACTCCATGTTTAACGGGAGCAGGCTGGGGAAGAGTTTAGCTGTCCTTCTAGAAAACAGAAATTAATTTGCTTTGGCCAAATTAAAATTAATTAAAATTATGCAATGTTGCCCTTGTGTTAATTTTAACGGTGAGGTTGTTGTGATTTAAGGCTACAATTAGTTCTAGTGTTTGAAAGAGAAGCACTGTAATCGAGACAGGACATTTTAATAATCCTGGTTATAAACATTTAATACATCATCTTTAGGGACTCACAAACACATTGTAATTAACTTTTACAACTGAAATAAATCAGATTGCATTAGCATATTGCAAAGGAAAAAATCATTTGCATGATTGAAAACAGCTTCGGAAAATTATGTATAACAGGCTTCATGTAAACATCAATGCAAGCTAGTCTCAAACTTTTACCAAGATATTTTTTTAAGTGATTTTTAGAGCAGTTGAAAAAGCACTCTCATTTCTTTCCTCCCTGTTAAACCTCTCCCTGCATCAGGAATGTCACTCATTCTACCTTGTACGTTTTCATACCAGTAATAAACATGTACATGACCGAGGTCAACGAATAGCATAAAACAAAAGATTAAGGTCCTGATCCTGCAAGCACTTAAGACACGTGAGTAACTTTGCTCATGTAAAATCTCTGTTGACTGCATTGAGCCTGCTGATATGGATAAAGTTATGCTTAAGTATCTTCAGAGTTATGGTCCTAATCATTCATCTTTGCTCTTCACCAAAGAAAGCACAAACAAAACATATTGGAAAAAAAAAATATAAACAGGATTTAAACTGCAAAATTACCAAAAGAAAAGGAGAAAATATGAAAAAAAACAAAGGCCAAGTAGGAAATTGTTTTCAGTTTATTTCATTTATTGCAGATGAAAAGGAAATGACTGACCTTTGGCCCAGACATCCAGATCCACCTGCTTCCAGGGAGGTTTGCTATAGATTTGGACTATGATCATAGGCAAATTCATGCTTGCAGTCATCATTCTAATCCTGAACGTTAATCTGGGCAAAACCTGTGTTCCTCTGAGCTCAGAAATTCCAACAACGTTAAAAATTTGGGAGAAGTTCTGTATGGGATTTCCTGACTGAAGATCTCTGTTAGATAATATAGGATCAAAGTAGCTTATTAAGCACCAAGCACGCAGCAACAAAACAAATAGACTCACGTAAAAAGGTTTCTCTATAAAATTAGACCTCTACTGGATGAATCTGAGTTTTTCTTCTTGAGAGTGGTTTGAAATTTGATCTAAGCCTGCGCTGACTGTTTAAGATATATTTAAGATAGTCAGGTTTGAACTTGAGAATGGTTTTAATTGCATAGTTGTTTGAAAGTGTAGCCAGCTAAAGGGGTAGTGGTGTAAAAGGGCGTATTGGTCATTCTAACAATTGCCTGTAAAGGAAGACTTGAGACAGAGAAAAGAAGAAAGGGACAATTGGCAACTTCAGTAGAAAATTAAGATGTGAGATTGAGAAAAAGAGGTTATAGGTGAGGGAAGTTTGAAGTGCGAAAATAGGGGCAAGAGGCTCCTGTGAGACAAGTTTCTGATTAAGCTGTAAAAGAGAAATAAATTGTAAGGAGAGTTTAAAAAATGATCGAGGAAAGAAAGACATCTCATGCTCTCAGGAACCTGGAAAGGCTTTGTACTGATGACTTCTGCAGGTTGGTTCACTGATAATCTCTGCACCATTTAGAGTTCAGTCCTTAGAGGATGAACATTGGCTTTTGTCTTTCATTGAGAAAAGTCTGAATTTCATTTTCATTGGCTGAAGTATCTGGTGCTCTCTTAATGATTTTCTCACTCTCCATTTCATTTTTTGTTTTTCATGTAGAACAGAGAAGTTGTGGAGCTATTTCAGGAATAAAAGACAGGAAAGCAGATGAACAAAACTTTTCTCTTCTTTTTTTTTTGGCCCCAAAGACCAGGGGGAGAAAGCTTTTCCTCTTGAGGCCACAGTGTATTGATTCAAAGGAGCAGTAAGTTAATTAACAAGAGTAGTGAAGCCTCCTGCATAATTAACAAGACATTTACCTAAAATCAATAATCTAATTGCCACACCTACCATACATGGGGGACAGTGTTTATCCTATTGAGAAAGACTCATTTATATCTGCGTGTTAACATGGTGATTCGTGGTTTGTTTAAGAGCCTAACCTGATCTGTAAAGTGATAATTTATTGAACAATCAATTAAACTTTTTAACCTTGCAAATATAAACAGGTAATGAATAGCCACAAACCTATTTCCATATGAAAGTTCACACGTAGCAGGGATTTTCATGCAGTTCAGATTATTTTTCATCAGTCCACTGAGACTTGGTGGCGAAGAACGAGAGAGGAATAATTTCTCTTTGAGAGGCATTCAGCAGCCTTCCTGGATTTTGGTCCTGAGTTTATATTCCTTAATTTCAGGCTGGTCTTGGAGTACTCTGCCAGCTTCCTTGTCCCTGATGGTTAAAAAGAAGGAACTAGGGAACATGAAGGGTCCTTTTCTGGGGAAAACAAATTGGTTCATCAAAGACAGTTGACCTCCAAAGCACCAGAAGACCTAGAGCTGAACAGAGATATGACAACCCAAAGCTGCTATAGAATTGCTCTTATTGCACACTGTAGCTTCACCATCATGTGTTTTTAGTCTCACCACCCTGTGGTAAGGAGAAGGAAGGGAGGCAAGTCAGAGTAGGTGGATGAGAGGTTTACACTACCAGAGAATTGCTTTGCATTGGGGATGACAGCTGGTATCCCTATCTGAAAGGTTGGGTCGACTGAAAGCTGTTAAAATCTGGAGCCTGAAATTGTTTAGACTCCTTTAAAAAGTCCTGTCTTTCATCTTGCAAGTACAAAATTGGACTTGAAGATATCCCAAGAACTAATTTTCTTCTGTGTTTTCAAGTCTGCATCCCAGCTTGTGTTAAAATGGCGTGGGGCCCAGCACTGAGGTGTCAGATTGTTTTAAATGATATTTTTCACTTTGGCATGTTGATGTTTTCTAGTCTTACCCAGATTTTGATGGTGTGGAGAAACAGAAGACAAAATAAAAAATGAACTTAATGGTTTTCAAACCTTCTCTCCAGAAAGCTGGGATTCATGGCAATGCTGCTTTTCCAGAGAGAGCTTCTGGATTTGGTTTGAAGCAATGGTTTTGTTACTGTCTTGCAAGACCCAAGCCAGCTCTTCGGTCCACACCAGCAAATCACTGGGATAACTAAACACACCAGTAACATAAGTGATTGAAAATTCATAGCACCTAATAATACTTGATAAACTGTGTATAAGAGTATATAAATTTAATAATAAATTTATCTTTGAATTCTTGCTGCCTTTTGGCTTTTACAGGCAGTGCTGTGAAAGAGAGATTTGAAGGTGTCAGTCACCATGAGTTTTCCCACCCTTAGTAGTATCCTAAAGCCATGGGCAGTGGCTTAGCAGAAGTCTTGGAGTTACCAACTCTCAAAATCCAAGGTCATACGCAAAAAAAGAGATGAATAAATTAGCTAACCTAAATTGCCTTAAACTTCCCTGCCAGCAGCTAGGGCTTGGTAATGAAATCTTTTACTTCAATATATTTCAATAAAATTGAGACTAACAAAGTGAATAAAATTTGTCAGAAAAACGAAAAGAGCAACTTCACTGTACATGCAGCAGTCAGGGACCGCAATGAGGTGTGACCTTTCAGTCTGACAATGTCCAACCACTGATGTCTTACCTGGACTGAGGGATTTTGAGTGTTAATAAAATCATATAAGGATTAGGTGAGGAAAAACAATGAGGGCTGGATGATTTAGATACACATAAAATGGTTTTCAGTATTATTAGGTTTGCTACGTAAACTGAGATAAAAATGAAGTGTGAAATATAATGTTCTTAAAATTGATTTTTCAGTAAGATGGTCTCTGTTTTAAACCCCCCACACACCTTTTTTTTTTTGAGTAATTCTTTGGTAATTTTTACATATTTCATGCCTTCTTTCACATCTCTTTTAACTCCTTTTAAATCTTTAGTTTTATGAATTGAGAATCTTAAAAATCTGGAATTGCTTCTACCCGCTGTGTTTATTTTAACTCTTTTACTGCTATCATGGACCTTGTTTTTCTGTCTGTTTTTCATGCTATACACTAAACAGAAAGTTCCTATGGTCTGTAGCCCATCTGCTCACTCAGCTGGCTTGCAGCTCAGTGAGTGTCTGATAAAAAGTGACATTTTGGAATATCAGTAGAGCTAAATGATACAGGTAGCAAAGATACAGCAATAGGTGAGAATCATGGTGAGTGGCTGAAGCATAAGACTTCAATTCAAGATCATTTTCTGATAGCTTAGCCTCAGGAGTTTTGTGATTTCAGTTGGTTTCTTCAGCCAGATTTTCTGGATTATTCATGATTTTTTAACCCCTCAGTTTGACAGAGTTCCACAAAAGATTTTGGTGGAAACATACACATAAATACAAAAAATGTGAATGCAGTAGAAAGCTTATTGTTTTTTTCTCTAATCTTGAAGTACCTCAGTTTCCTCACCTGTACACACTGTGCAGTGCAGTTCATCTGTTATGCTTAACTGTTCAGAAGTGTTGTGAACTTTCCCTTCACACCTCAGTCACTGGGATAAATGCATTTTTTTAGGTCAGGCCTTTCTTCTGAAGAGCTGGAAAGCTGTTGTGGGTTTTATTACCTGTGTACCATCAAGATAATGTAGCGATTTTTAGCCTGGACTAGCATGGCTCTGATTGACTTTTGTGTATCACACCAGGGCTGGGATTCACCTGCATTTTCTACAGGAGGTTTATGTGAGTTTGGTGAAGTTACACCATGAGAGATGCAACACTAGAAATCCTTGAAAAGGGCTTAATGTTGTCATGATTTTAATGTTACTGCATGGATGCTGCAAGATAGCAGTGCAAGGAAAAGATCTGGATTTCCTTATCTTGGGGGCTGGGAGGGGCTCCTGCATTAGTGTCATGTAATTATATGTAATTATATCCCTCGTTGTATTATCAATGACATATGCTCTTCCTAATGATCTACATATTATCAGCATTTCCTCTTAGCCCCCTCGTATGTTTACTCCACGTTTTATCTTTAACTCTTTGTGGATTCCTTTCCCCCTCCTGCCTTACCATCTTCACCCCACTGATCACCATGACAAGAGCAGAGATGGGTTGGTTGGACTTTGTACATACACCAAAAAAAGGAAAAGAAATCCCAGCTAATGTTTTCAAATTAGCACAGCTCCAACTCTGGAGATTCTCATTAGTTGTTGGCTGAGATTTATCAGCTCTCATTTGCCTAATATGGAGCCTAACTTTAGGCGCCTGGCCCTTTCGGTGGGGGGTAAGAGAGAATAGGAAGGGGTCTTTTGTCATTGCCATGTGGGCTCACTAATTTGCTCTGCCTAATAAAATTACAAATGAACACAGCTTTGCTCATGTTGCCTTTATAGGTTATAATAACCTTGGTACCCCATAACCTCCCGCTAGCTGAATTAATCAGATCATATTAATATTTCTTCTTACTTTCTTTTAACTGGTTCTTCTCTTAATTAAAGGGGCCAAAGATGTAAACAGGGTAGGTGACTAGAAACATGGCGTCAGGTTATAAACAAGGCTCATTAAAAAGATGGATGTGCCAGCCGACTGCGAAAATTGCTTACTCCGCAAGTGTACATTTTGTAATTTCCTGACGACTAAAAGGACTAATACGAGATCCTGCTCTGCTTCCCTGGCCCCCACCCTTTTATTTTTAAAGCACGTATAAAAGATGATCATTTTTGTAAGCTGGGGGAACACAGAAGAGTTCATTCATCAGCTTGGATAAAGGCTGTTTGCATTATAAGTCTTTTTGCCCCTCCAAAAGATCAGGATGCAAAAGGGGATGTTATTATAACAACAATAATTAAATCAATCTGAAAACTAAAGATTTTGGAAGGGATGGGAAATACATGCCTGAAAACAGGATTATTATTAATATTAAATCTATTCTTTAATTAATATTAAAACTTTATTCAGCTGTAGTAAATTTCCAGCGCTGAAATCAAATGTGAGTATTGCTGTGCACAGCTTAGAGTTGGCAGGATCTGCAGTTATAAAGACAAGGTGTGTGTGCTGTGCATGCTTGCAACACCTTCCCTTAGCACATGCATGCTTCTGCTGTCTTCCAGAAAGCTATTTATTGTACCTGCTAGAGTTGGTAGGAGAATCCACTGTTTCATATTTTTAAAGTTATGTGTGAACTTCATATGAAAAGACTATCTAGTCATCTTATATAAATAATTTATATTTTCACTCATTAGTAACTTCAGACCCTTTAATATTGAAACTTGGCCTTGTAATATGTGATATTAAATTCAGCTCCAGTACAATAACCGCTGAATAAAGCAATGCACAGTTTTCTCTCTTCCCGTGATTATTAGTAGGAAAGTCTAAACCCCTGATTTCTCTATCTCCCTTTATCCCTTCTCGAGAAGAAGGAAAGTCATTCTGACAGGATGATGCACAGCATGACCAGGAAAGACCTCTCTCCTTCATGAATAAATTAGAGATGAAAGTTTCACTGATCCCCTTGCATTTTTATGGAAGGACCTCATCCTAATTTACCTAAATGCTTTGAACAAAACGAAAGAAAAATGGAAGCAGCAAAGGTGAAAAGGTTAAAATCTGTGTTTAAATGGAAGGGTATTTTACCAAGAAGGCTATGTGAGCTATCTGTGTGTGATTGGGTATCTTATCTTATTTTTCAGTGTAAGCATTTAAGTGGATAAATCACAACATAGTGTAATTTCCCCCCCCAGTAATAACCAATTTTTGCATTATAAAGTCTTTGTGAGTGTGTGCATTCCACACCTACAAGTGCCTAATCTAAATTGGATTAATATCAGCAAATATTTTATAGTATTAGGTAAATTATTATTAGTGTTATTATAACTATTATTAAAAATCTGAAAAGTCTGTAATTTGTTAACTTTATTTTAACCATATAACATTAGATTTCAGCCTTTAGGATGTTTTCTCTGCTATTTAAAATTCCTGTAGATTTAGGAGGAAGGAATTGCCTTTTCTGTAGGTCATTTTGAACTCTCTGGAATAGTTTATATGTTTTTAATCCAAAGTGGAGTTCCTTAAACCAAATCTTTAGGAAAACATTCACTCCCCGAAGTTGTTCTGGTGTACATCTAGAGAAGTGCATTAAAATCCTGTGAAAGCCAGCAGTTTCATCCCTATTATATTCTCCGGCAGTTTCCTTATAAGCTAATATATTTTTATGAGTATCACTTAGGAATAATTAAAATACAAAAAAAGACACTCTCATTTTCACATCAGTTATTATAGTCTTACTCAGAAGTTTAATGGCTTTGGAAGAACATCTTCCAAGCCCAGGTGTACTTTTTTCGGTTATATGTCTTCTTTGCCAGTGGAGCTTTAAGCTGGGTCCAAATTCCACAGGGCAGAGTAAGTTGGACATTTGTCTGCAAATGACAGGTTTTGTTTGTTTTGTGAGGTTCAAAGCCTTCTGGATGCTTATTAAAAAAAAAAAGAAATAGTCACTTGGTATTTTGTAAGGGCTCCAAATCCATTTCGTCTCTCCTGTGTGTGAGAAAACCACCTGCACACAGATTCAGGGCACAAGTGAAGAACGTATTCCCTAAAAACTCCCAGGATATAACAGACAGGACCATCATTGGTCCACTTGTTGAAGATGTAAAATCTATTGATTTTAATGGCTCTATTTCTGTGTTACTTTTGCTGTTTTATCTCTTTAAGAACAAAAGATCCAATCTCACTGCAGGCAGAATGCAATTTTTCAGTGACTGCGTAGAGGGCTCCTGGCATGGTGAAAGAGGGTCATGGTCATACCCTGGCTGATGTGGGGACTTATGAGGTGTTTTGTGATCATTGTTGTCCTGCTTGTTCCAAGTGAAATGCCTAACATTCAGACAGCTACATCTGGGCCACAGGAGCTCTAGCCTGCACCTACAAGCCAGATGATGTAATTTATCCTGCCACTAAACCCACCCCTGGATAAAGCATGATGTTTTCAATGTCTGTCATAATTTCAAAACCACCTTAATTTCTAGAGTAGATTCAGCTTCAGATTTTTAAGCCACCCTATGTTTTTAGAAAAGGAATTCCTCATTTCAGGTCACCTAAAGAGCCAGTTCAGCTCCCTCAAAGTCTGTGGAAGGTTTATGCCTTGACTAAATTTCAGAGTTTGAACCAAAGTTATGGATATTATATTCAAAGAAAAAAAATCATAGCATATGTCATAGAATTATAGAATCATTTTGGAAAGAAAAGGTATGTTATGATGTAAAGTCAGGGTACATCTGTAGATGTGGCATTGCACTCTTAATTAGGATGCAGTTTCCTTCCCAATCTGAGCCATCAAATGTGTGTTAAGACCTCAAAAGGCCCATTAACTGCTTGTGTGCCTTAGTTTCCCTACCTATGAACTCATGTAAACACTGATTGTCTTTGCATTACATCTGGACATCTATTTACAGCGAAAAAATGTTTATATACGGTGAGGAACTCCTACCTTTCTTTGCCTCCTCAGCTTGCCTAAGAGAAAGTTCAGGTTAGATACAAGGAAGTTCTTTACTGTTAGGGTGGTGAGGCACTGGAACAGGTTGCCCAAAGAAGTTGTAAATGCTCCATCCCTGGCAGTGTTCAAGGCCAGACTGGACAGAGGTGGCATGGTCTAGAGTATGTCTTACTAGCAAACATAAGACCAGACAGAGAAAAACAGCAGGAGATGTCCCTGCCCATGACAAGAGGTTGGAACTGGATGATCTTAAGGTTCTTTCCAACTCAAACCATTCTATGATTCTATAAAATACGACTTGGTTTTGATGCTGCCAGCTTCAAACAAAAATAATGAGAGCAGAGAAAGTGAGAAAAGATTTCGGTTTTTTTCAATGCAGATTGAAGAGTTCAAAAATCTTGAACCTTTCAAGAGTCTTTTTAAATTGGGGTTGCTATTGATGTACCAGCAGAAAACGTATCCTGGTGGATACAGCCTGTAAGCCGAGCTATAGTAACACACCCGTACACACACATCAAGTAGATGGACCCATTTGTGTGCAAGATAAACGCCCGCTTCCCAAGGACACCGGCCAGGCCACGTGTGTGCGTGTGTGTGTGTTGTTTGAAGGCTGACAAGGCACCTCGGCCATTTCCTCGTTTGGAGTCCTACCCACGGACCACCACACCGGCCCCCCTCAATGAAGTGTTATTATTCTGTCGTGAGCCCTTCTTCGGTCAGGATGTTACTTCATTTCCACCTTTTGTCTCAGGTTGAATGTGAATGATGCTCTTTCAGCAATATACGGTCGCTCGAGCTCCCTGCTGCAGCCTTACATAAATATACAACACCCGTCTCGGTCTATAACTCACTTCAGGCCTGGAAAAATAGTGACTTCCTTTATTGGCCAGATTCTTTCGCAATTCCCAACAGCTGTATGTTTTCACCTCCGAGGATCCTTATCTTCAAGTTTCCATTTGTCTCAGCACTATTCCAGTGGATTGCCAATAAAAATGATTCCCATTTTTATAACCCCTGAGAACGCAGGGAGAAGGCTTTCCAGAAAAACCTATTTTTTAGCACTAAAAAGAAAAAAAAAGAAAAAGAGGAAAAAAAAAAAAAAAAAAAAAAAAGGCTTCCCACAACTTACCAGAAGGCAGGATTTAGCCTTCACAGAAATATTTGAAAGTGTGAAACTTCCCGAGCAATCATCGCGACTCCACAGAGATGGGAACGGAGACTTCCAGCAATCTCTAACGCCGCTCAATCAAGGACTCTTAATTTTCCATTTGAGCAAGAGGAGCGGCTGCAAATGGAACATTTATTAACACATGCGCCTCACACGCACACACACACAGAGCTATATTTACAAAGAATTAAACTTGAGAGCATGAAATAGCCTTGTAACCATATGACAAAGATACGTTTAAAGAGATGTAAACACTAGGTGCAGGGAAATTTGCCAGGTTAGAGTCAGCTGTATCACTCTGTTTTATTACTATACAACTGTTTACTGAGAAAAGACAGATGATTGCTGATATACTCTGTGTGTTATCATAAGGGCTTGCTTGGGAGCTCTTTGTGACTGACAATTGCTTCAGCCCTATGCAAAAACCTGGCCTGGGGAGTTGTTTTTCTTTTGATTCTTCTCTGTCCATCATTCCAAAGCATTAACAATTCTTTTAGAAAAGCAAATTGGCAAAGCATCCTGAGTGTTTTGTATCACTCCCATGAGACAGTCACTAAAGAAGTTTAAATCATCCTTTCTTTTGCTTACAGGGTTATTGGGTTTGGTTCTTCCAAAGATAAATTTTTTAAAGCCTCTCCCCTGTCTGGGCTATATAACTCCCAGGTTCAGACATCCCTTCCCTGCTCAAGTCTTGGGGAGAAATGTCCGTGAAATATCTTTATAATAGTTCTATCTTCTGTAATAGTTCTCAGCTCCAATTCTGCTGCTGAGAGCTCCTAGCAATGGCTCCTAAGGGGAGGTGGTGTTCTTGCTTCAGCCTGGAGATGTGCAAAGCTGCCATCAGGTTGCCCTAAAATGGGTTTGAAGGAACCCAAAAAAGGAGCCAATGCAACATGTATGCCCCTCTCATCTGCTTTAGCTCCATGACTAAGAAAAGTAGTTCCAGGTATCTGAGAGAGCAGGTTTAGAACACATCGTTCTTTCTTTATCCTTAGTGGGGTCACAGTGCATTGTGAAACAGCCTTCAGAAGTGCTCTTTGCTGCACGAGCAGGTCCCTGAACTGGGCCTAGAGAGCTGGAGAGGGCAAGGGGTGAGGAGGGCAGAGGTATGCAGGCAGTTGTAGCCATCCCCCCCACCTCCACTGCTGCGGACATCTGCACAGCAGGGAATTCAAACCCCAGTTCATCCCACTTCAGATACCTGAAGCACTTAAGTTACAACTCAAATCACTAGGCTTCCTCTGTAGCCAATGGAGAGAGCAATGGGGGTGTTCAGAAGGACCGAATCATCCTTCAGGGTCAATTCTAGCTGGGATGAACCCAGGCCCTGCTATGTGCTGTCACTGAACCAGAAACTTACCATCACCTCCCCCTCTTTATCATCTCTCTTCCCTGGCTTGTGACAAAGATTTTAGCTTGTTCTCAGGTTCAAGTATTTTGCCATGTCTCGCCCGGAGAGAGAAGGGGAAGGGTTCTTTCCTTATGGGTTCCTGATCTAAATAAATTATTGCAAGGCATTTTTTTTTTTTGTAAAGCCTCGGAAAGGGGATCTGAAGCTGTTGTATTTATCTGACCGTTATGAGCACTGTAAAACATGCTGTTTCACATTGTAACATAAGCTCTTTTTTAAAGTATGCCCAGAGTATTTGTAATTGTTATCAGGCCCAGATGTATCCGAGTGTCAGCATGAAGCACTGAGAGTTGGCTCGGATGTACAGAATGTAATTAGCTCAAAGCCCTGTGTGCTTAGTTTGTAGTGGAAGCACAGACTGATAATAAAACCAAAAAAAAAATGAAAGTGGCAAAGGTTAAAATCTATTGTTCACAGTGCTAAAGCTGTTCTGGGGGAAGCCAGTGCCGGCTGCTGCAGTGCTGGAGTGCTCAGACTCCAAACGAGATCAGAAGTGAGGCAGTGACAAAGGTTAGTTCAAAATAGGTGATGATAGACTAACATTAAATTGACATTATTCTCACAATAGTGGGGCCAGACATTTGGTCTATCTAGTCTGGTATCCTGCCTTTGACTTGCGCCAATCCTTCATGTGTCCGGAGGAAGAATAGCGTATGATCCACACACCCACTTCCCACTGAGCTTCCAGTGACTTGTGAAATCCCAGATGTGGTGGGAGCACGGTGATGGTGCAAATGGTTCCTCAGCTGCATGGGAACCGTCTATTTTCTGATGTACTCATCTGCATGACTGCCAACTTGCTTAGCTTGGGGGTTTTTTTTGCATGTTGTTTTTGGTATATCTAGTAAAAATCTGATTTTCATATAGACATTTTACTGAGAACATAGGAACATCCGTCATCTCCACCTACTGCTGCCCTCTACTGAATGGGAGCAGAAACACGTGTCCACGTTTCCAGAGACCAGCACTACTTAAATTAAAGTCTTCTCTTGCTTGAGTGACTTTGAAGCAGGTGGATTTGATCTCTATTCCTACAGCCACTATGACATTTCCAAAGGCTGTTGCGTGCACTGTGGTGACAAGCATGACTTTCCAAGGTGGCTACCAGCTCGTTAAAATACAGACACTTTCTGGGTTGATTGTTGTTAAGGAGACAAATCTTAGCACTTGCAAAAAGCTCCGATAGTTGCAGTGCTCTGCGCTGATATAATGTCTAGAGATGTGGGTGTATTTAAATTTAGATGTGTGCTCTTGCATCACATTCACAAATGCAATAAACAATATCTAATAACATTAATAAGGCACAGGCACATACCAGTTCACAACAGGAAATTCAAATCCAAGGGTGACACACTGATCTCAACCCCCTCTGTTTAGAAAAAATAAGTCAGAACAGCTTGAGTGAAGGACAGAGTGTCACAGCCTTAACTTGAACATTTCCTGGCTTTTGTTGGTTTGTTTCACAGCCTTCACATTCCTTAAACATAGGTTTGTTTGATTTTAATTTCCTTTTCTTGGTTGAAAGAATGAAGAAACATGTTTGAGGGGTGCCCTGAGCATGATTTCTTTTCACAGCCACAGCTGAAATTTCCTATGTTTGTTTTTTCTTTTACGATGTTTAGTGTTAAAGACGAACTTCTGGGGAGGTGATGCAGTCGGCAACAGAATCTGTGTTTCAAGGCAAGTAGGACTGTCTCAGGCTATGCTGGCTGTTCAGCATGTGGTGGACTTTGATTCAAGTTTGATTCTTCTTTTGCCACAGGCTTTACTGAAGGTCCTTAGTCAAACAATTGCATGTTAGGCTCAGTGTGTTTCAGTGTCTAATTTTGCAGTGTTTGTTTTGCAGGTGGCTTAAGAAAAACAATCAAGCAATAGAAACCCCGTATGTTTGGGCCTTACGGGGGTAGGGTCAGCTTCACTTGGTCAGCTTGAAAGCAAGTCCAGCTATCTGGCATTTCTTTAACGGTTTTCACATTGAAGTGCACAAGTGCTGCTGTCTTAAAACAACATCTTCTCTTAAAGCTGCATCTTAAATCAACCATCTTCTTCAGATCTTGACAACCTTAGACCTTGCTTCACAGTTCAGATCCACCATCCACAGCCCTTTTCCAGTCTCATATCACATGATGATATCACATAAATAAAAAGTTCTGCTAAGTGAGATCCTTCTTTTCACTTTCAAATCGCTGTTATCACCCCACTTTATCCCTCCTACTCACTCCTTTTCTCTAAAAGGATTCCTATGGAGGTACAAGAGGCTTGGCCATTGCTCTCTTCATATTTTCCCATGTAGAGCTACATCTTGCAACTGTATTTCAAGAATTCACCTTACCTCCACACTGCTATTTTTGTTGTGTCTCTTCTAATCCAATTACAGAGGTATCATTCGTGCATTTTCTATTTCTCTGGAATTTAAAAAGGGACCCAGAAAGCTAAGAAAGAATTCCAGAGCCATCAAGAAATGGACAGGATATAAAGGAGGGAGAAAAATGGAAGAGAGGAAGATTTCCGGTGGCATTGGCTCCTTTCATTGGTGCTCATGAGAAAAATAGTTTCAGACTCGGTCCAGAGCCTAGATGCAAAGCCCAGCAAAGGTTATAAAACCTCATTAGTGGGTGCAGTAAAATAGGTCTACAGGATGCTCCAAATGGGTATCTATGACAGTGAAATAGCACAAGGGCAGAGATGAGGGGAAAATGGCAGCTTTGAAATGACTTCGAGAGCTTCTCAGAAAGGGAATTCTTCCCACCCACACTATTCCCTCTCTCCTGGGATTTTTGCAGGCTCTTTCTCCTCCAATTACTCATTAATTTTTTCCCCTCTAGCCTCAGTTCTGCAAAGTCAACATGGCTTATGAAAATCAAGTTGTATTCTGTATACTTAATACATCATCTCTAAGAATAATCATTTTGGAATCTGAACTTGTTTCTGTTATCTGGCTCAGCTTGACAATGATTTATGAAGCAGAAAACAAGACAGCTTCATTTTCATAAGGCAGCCTGAACCTTCTGGACAAGGAAGAGCTCTGAAAGTTGTTTTGACTAGTAAACTGAAACAAACATGACACAAAAGTCAATACAACTGCAACATCAGCCTCTCATTTTACAAAGTAACTTTCCTCAGCTAGAGCAATCTGACAGTCAAAATGTTGTGATATTCGATAACATTCTGCATCTTCACTAATTACAACTGCAGGGTACTTGCCGTGATGGACATTTTAGATGCAAACGAAATACATGGCAGCCATTCACAAAGCATGTCTGGTTAGCAGTTAAAAGGACACTGTCATCGCATTTGGCTTACATTTTATTCCTGTAGATAGAGATACTACACATTACATTTGAACATTAATCTGGATTTATATTAGCTCTTGGAAAATATAAACTGAGTTATGTGAATCTGTACATGTTTATTTGGCGATGCGTGTGTTGAAATACATGTGATTGATTCTTTGGAATTTCATTCTATATTCGCTGCCATTATGCAATACTGAGAAACTCAAAGATGCAATTCCCAGGAAGATCTTAGAAAAAGCCTCACAATTTCAGTTCAAGGAGGCTCTCCACCCATCACTAGTAATATAAAACATATGGCATGTGCCAGAGACAATGTGGAGATATATATATCTACTGCTTAGCTTATTGCATCCCCTTTTAATGTGTAATAAGTAATATAGATAGTACAAATGTTTCCATATTAGATTAATTTATTTTGAGCCTTTCCTTAATGATTTATAAAGCAAACCAGCAAAGTGGGCATGGTGGAAAACACCATGAAATGAGGCAAGCTGAACATTTTTGAGTTATTTAAAATGTCAGTAGAAAAGGTTTGGTTTATGTTATGTCTAAGAAGACACCCACAAATTGAAGTTATCCACTAACACTGTGCAGACCTAGTTGAAGTATTTTAAAGGAGGATTTTTGGAGGATTTTTTCTTAAACTAATGTTAACGGTCTAGATTATTATTATTGCTACAGGTGATGCTTTAGCTAATTTTATTAGAGATTTTAATTAACAGTATCCGTTCAAAGTTTGCCTTTCATCTAGGTTAAATTGGTGCTAAATTGCTCCAAATTTTGAAACAGTGCATTTATTATATTATAAAACAGAGAAGTAGCTGCTGAGGAAAATCTATTAAAGAGTATGTTTAGTCAATTTTATGCAAAAAGTGTCTATTCCAACGGTTCTTGAAATCAAGAACTTTAGGGGTCAGAGGACCCCTAAACAGAGCCTAGAAGATGCTGCAGCATATTGCAGCCCTTGAGAAAGAGTGCAATGGCAAAGAGTTGTTTATTTATTCATTTACTTGTTTTACCATGAGAAGGGCTTCCAAGAAAACAAAGCTGGGCTGTGCAAGGCCTTTTCTCTGTTCTCACCAGAACAATCAGGAGTAGGTCCTCTTTAAATCCACATGCCTGCATGGTCAGAAACATGTCCAGAATTGCTCTTTGCCCTATCTGTCTGCGTCCCTAGAGCATTTCTTATTCTCTAGTTGTGAGCATGTGTGTAGCTCTGCTGATTCTTACAACATGTGGTTCATGATGTAATCTCATGTTTGGGGGCCAGTGTACCCATGAGCACTGCAGTAGGTGTGCGAGCTGGCAGAGGACATGTGTAACTCTGGTGAGCTAATGGGGGTTTGTCTTTGTGGTGCTCATGGGGTATAACATACCTTCACTTCCTTCCCTCCCTCCCTCCCAAATGCGATTTTTTCCTGCACCTTCTTTCTTCAGACCAGTAAAACCAAGAGCACAAGACACTCAGAGAACATTTGATTTTCGAGTTTTACAGTTAAATCAGGCAAATGTGAGCTAAAAAGCACTGGTGTTTTCGTCCCAGCATCAGTACGGAAGTAGATTGTGTACTTGACTTTAACAATCTTCCAAGATATAAAGCCATTTGACTGAGGTCATACTTAAGATAATAAAACTCTCTTTGATGAGGTTCATTTACATATTTGTTTTCCTTGCCTGAGCCCATTTTTTGGTATAGATTTAGTGCAGTTGTTTACAATGCTGGAATTTTTATGATTAAGGTCATACATGAGAATATTTACAACATCAGGAATAAACACGACTCCTATTTAAGAAGCATATCCTGTTCCCAAATGAGATCCAAGCCCTGCTTACAATGTCATGCATTTGCAGAGCACTTAATAAATGTTTATTTTCAACTGCAATTATAAACAATTCTTGCATTGTTGTGGTAGGACGTGGACTCTGCATCTCTTGACATTAGCACAGTAGATATCCATCAGGCAATATATGCCTCTTTTAGAGGTAGTTTGACCTCCAACCCTGTCTGCAGAGGGCAACCCCTTGCTTCGTAACACCCTGGTTTGCAAATGATGCTTTTACTCATATCTCAAAGGGCCCAAGTAAACGTTCTGAATAAACGAATGTATGCATCCAAGTCTTGGATATTTAAAAGAAATTAAAGTTAACACAGAAGCTTCAGGCCACTATTAGCTGCTGAGAATGATGGATTTTGGGGTGATGGGACATGCGGTTAGTTGAAACAGCAGCACTATCAGAAATGTTTTCAGAAAAGTGACCAAGAGCTGGGATTTGTTTTGTTTTGCTTTCCGGCTCCTGGCCCCTTCCCCTTTGTATGAAACCCACAGACATTCTGGCAACAGACCTCTCTTGTTGGAGGGGCAGAGAAAAAGAATCACCAGAAAAAACAATGGGGAGATGTAACACGTGCACTGTAATTAGATGAGGAAGCCATTAATTATGTTGTTTCCAATATCCTCTAAAAGGGTTGCCCACCCCTAACTACATATTTATACATATTTACTTGTTAATCAATAAAGGAAAATGGCTACATTATTTTGATTAAAACATCAACCAAATGTGTGGCAATAAAATCAGATTTCAGGGGAAAGGTAAAAAAAAGAGAAAGAGAGCTAGAGAATGAGAAAGATAGCTATGCATGCCTTCCTCCAGACCATGATATATGATATTTTCAGGCTGCTAGGAGAGCAGACACATTAAGAAAATAGTGCTAATGATATTAAAGTACTTTACAAGGCTTGTTACTAAGCGCTGACAAACCTGTCAAGTGTATAATGTAGGAGGCTATTGTAGCGTTCTCAGAAAACCATACCTCTGCCCCATTTCAGTGCAATCTCCTAATAATGGAGCTGCTATAAATTCTAGCCAGCAATGGGACAGACTCCTGGCTTCTCACCCCAATGTGAAGACATGATAAATATAAAAGAAAATGGCTGTCAGTTTTGGCGCCCGAACCTTATTACAAAGTCTTAATCTTACTGGCCTCAGCACCTTTTATCACCGCCTTGTTATGAGCTGATGGCTTTTTTATTTGCTGGGAGATGGAGGATGTGTCATTTGATGTCCTTTTATGTAGCCACTGCTCTGTCCTCTCATGGAAAAAAAATCTTTTTTTATATGTTTATTACAGTAACCGATTAAATGCAAGGCTCATGCTGTGTGTGGTGCAAGCATCTTCCTGGCTGGTTTTTGCAGAAGCTCCGATTAGACAGTCATACGCAGAGTTTATTAAGAATGTGGGCACAATGGGGTGTTATTTTTGTTTTCCGGCTCCTGGAATGTTGGCACTGCTGTTGGTGTTATTATTTATTATTATTTATTGTTTTGTTTTCCGTATGGATTTTTCCCTCTTGCCAAGGTCAGAAAGAAACCGTAAGTCCTGGCTCATTCTCTTGCACTCTTCTCCCCCCGCCCCCTTTCCTCTTTGCAAGTGTCAGCCGCAAAGATGATGGGCCCGTAAACAAAGTTTGACTCAAAACTCAGCTCAGGTTCAATCAGTTTGAACTTTAAGATGAGATATCTCACAATTATCTAAATATTATTCCTAAACCTCACAGCTGACTTCCTGTCTTCTTCGTTTATGGCAAACAAAAGACTGAACTCCACTTGAAACAATGACCCTGTCAGAGCCCTTATCCCCCCAAGAACTGCAGCAAAGTGCCAGCATCAGGTACTTAACTCAAGATGACATTGATGGGTTGCTTTCAAGCTGTGGCCGGAGACTCCACCACTTGTTCTTATCCTCAGTTTGAAGACAGGGCGGCCTACTTTGTGCTGCAGAGGAGTCCCCTCCCTCTGATTTTGTCTGCCAGATGGTGACCAGGCTCTGTGCAGAGCTGGACCCATTAGCCGAGCTCCCCATCTAGTGGCTGCCAGTGTGAGGGGGCTGGGGGGGCTGGCAGGCAGGAGTTGAAGCAAGACCTGTCGCCCTCCAAAGGCCAAAGCTAAGGCAGGGAAGAGGGCAAAAAGAAAATGAAAACAAAAAAAGAGAAGAAGAATAGGTTTTTCAACCAAGCATCAAGTGAGGGGAAGTTTGTCTGCTATGAGAATCAGTCTGGGCTCTTCTGTACTGTACATTGCCTTTCCCAAGACCCTGACACCAGCTGCAGGTACTCATAGCTCATGAGGATAGAGGGTGCACGTGCACACAAACGCACATAAACATCCCATGCTCCCTAACACAGAAATGCCTTATAGAAATACACACACAGTGTTTTGTGCCTACTCCCATTTCCTACGAAGGCTCCAATAAGGAATGGCCCCATTTAAATGATCGTCATGCAGGAACATTGTCAAGGAAGCTCCTTGCAAAATGTAATTTATAATCTAAATGGATGTAGGAGATAATGTAGTAGGAACAAGAACTAAAAGGTGTTTAAAGACATCTCTAACTTGCTTCAGCAGATCAGTGGCAGGGGTAGGAATTAAACATTCTTGAGTGTGGGACTAGCCTGAGCCAAACTGGCTGTTCTCCTACTATGTACATTAGAAGTATTGTCATGTATATATGATGTGAGCTTTATTTTTTGCTTAAAACTCACAATCAATTAGATTCCAGTGAGTTGCATGGAGCTAGGCAGTTGGGTAAAGGATGGAGACCCTATGGATCCTGATTATGGGAAAAGTCTGAGCCTGACCTCACACATTATTAGACATCAGAAACTGTGCAGGGATCAAGTGCTTCTCACCCTCCTCCTTGCTCAGTATTGCCCCAGCTCTGGAAGGAATTGCAATATGGGCTCTCACCATCCTGGAGATCACGCTCATTCATCCATAAGAAGTTTGGTCAGTTCTGCTGCATAATGAGCTGTTGTATAGGCCAGGGTTGAATGCAGCTGGAGTGTTGAGGGGTAGACCCTACAGTGAAAGGATCTTTCTCTCCCTTACCAGTTGCTGGGCATGTGTTGTATTGGCGTTGTTAAAGGGGAAGAGTAGGAGAGCCACAGCTTCTTAAGCTTGTTTCCGTGATGATGTGATAGACAGAATAAGGACTGCAAAAGAGGAATGAATGGTTTAACCAGAGATATGCAGGGATATGTGCAAAATTCCGCACAATTGAATCTATCACACATGATGCCACTCTGAACCTCCTTAAATCCTGGGAAAAGATGTCTCAATATCCCTTATTCTGTGTTATCATGCTGTTGTTAATATGCAGCTAAAGTAAACCTAAATGGTCCGTAATACATCCTGGGGTATTAGCTTGTTGCATAGCTTTGGAAGTGTGTTTGCACTTTAAAAGCAGCCTTCAGGGTGAGAGAGCACAAGACCAATGTGATAGCTACTGTAATAAGGCATTTGTGGTTTGCTACAGCACAAGGGGAAGAAAAACAATTGATGAAAAACTCAATAGGATGGGAAAGGCAAATTGCTTGGCTGGATATTTAATTAAAAAGGAAACAGCCCTCCCCATTTAAAGGTCGGTTTGCACCCCTTAAATTACAAAAAGAACTCGGGGCTGAAATCAACACGGGATGCATGTTAAGAAGAAAGAGCAGGAGGCTGTGGGACTGATCCAGTTCTTCTCAGGCAGGGCTATCAGGCAGCAAGACATGGGCAGTGCATGCCAGCTATCAATGGGACCTGACTCCTAGTGACAGCTATGAACTGGTCACTACAGAAGCTACCTGCCACAAAAATGATGCTAACCTGCCTCAAGTGAAACATGCAGAAAGAAATGTAATGTAGCTTAAGTCTCTGTCTGTCATTTTTCTCCTCCTGTCTCCCACCGCTCCTCAACAATCCTTTATATATTACTGTTGGCTTTGTGCAGCAGTTTCACTGCCATGAATGCGTCTCTCCCATGGGAGAACTTGATGGAGGTTATCCATTGTCACCCAGTGTTATACTGGGATGTCAGGACACCTTGAATAAACGGTTTACATGAGACGTTGCCTCTAAGTGCATCCTTGGAAAAAACTGCCATTGCCCTTTGCTGAGAAAGTTAACATCATAAAGTGAAGGCTGCCTCCGACCAAATGGGAATGACATTGCAGATTAAGGGCTCTTTAAATTATGCATTTAGTTCAGACTCCCGGGGAGACAGTATATGAGATAAAGCTAGCAGACTTACTCTGCAGTGTGGCTCTGGAACCAAAGGCATTTTTAAAACATTTCTCCAAAGAAACTTCTGTAGAGGTAAAAAAACCCAAGAGCAACAAATCCAAACTAACAAAAGAACTTGGTCATATCTTTAAGGGCTCATATTATTCAAATGAGGAAAAATGAAGTGAAGAAAGGGGAAAGAAAATTTCTCAGGGATTTAGCAGGACTATCCCAGTTTTAATGATAGGATTTTGATTTATGTTGAAATTCCTGTTAGCAGAACCAGGATTATGTTTCCCAAACATTTATTAGATTGAAAATGCTCTTATTCGCTTTCCAGGCTGGCCACTCCCGTGCACTCAATGGCCCTGGCAACACTGAAGTACTCAGGGCATCCTCACTGCTTGTATCTGCTGAGAAAGATCGGAGCTAAAAAACTCCTGGTTCCCCTGTTTGCATGCAGCTCTGTAACCTGTAACTTCCTGCCTTCATTTAGCAGAGTTTAAATTGCAAATTCATGTTTCTTAAAAATGCTGTAACATCATAAGTGGGACAGTTTTATGACAGCTCTGAATTACCAGACAATACTGACACATGCCGCGTGCACTTACTTTGCCTACCAGTTATGGCTGTATTTATCTGCCCATATGTCACTCTGTGTCTAACGCATCTATTTACCACGTTGAGATGGATATTCCACAATTGAGGGCTCTTGGTGCATCCTTTAGAATTAGAAAAAAAACCCCAACAAACAGAACAACGAAACAAAACCAACGCATCTCGTTCCTCAGATAATTTATTTAAGTGATCAGTCTGCTTCTTTTAGGGATTTTGCATGCATCTTTCTGCAGGTCCTTGATTTCCAGATGACACTGATTTGAAACTCTTCCCCAACAGGCAAAATGGGATGGGTCTTCATTTTACTGATAGTAAAACACAGAAATGGCACTCATAAGCGTCTGTAGGTGAATCTGTAGAAGATAAACTCCCTTGGTTTGTGCGTTGACATAAGAATTCAAAACAAACCTTTACTGAGGATTTGTCAGTCTTCCTCAGCCTCTTTCCCTCCTCCAGAGACTCACACACATAACCCAAAATGCTGTAAACCTCTCTGTCCTGCTTTCGTGAGGCCAACTGGCTCCAAACAGCCATGTTTCAGGTGAAATAGAGGAGAAGTTCCCAAGAAAAAGTTGCTTGTGACCAAGAGGGAAAGGCAGCTGTGGGAGAGACCTTCACCCTGCAGTTCCACACAGCCATTGCAGACAAAGCAGTTCTAATAAGCTCTGAGGTTCCTCTTTGGCCAAGCTGGGAAAATTGGCAAATGGCTGGTAGCTCTCCCTGAGGTGGCAAAAACCTGTGTGTAACGAGGCACTTTTGTCTTTCATTTTATGTTAGGATTTTAAGATGTTTTTGTAGCTTTAGCTCGCTTTCTAAATAGCAAGCAGCAAAAGTTCCAAAAACTTAAAAGATTGTCAAATTTGCAGAAGATAAATATATATATGTAAGAATACACACATACACGAAGACAGAGAAAGAAAAAGAGACACAAAGAGAATCATATGTATATTTAGATGTATGTATATTTTACATCTAAATATGCATTTTTTCAGGACCTTTACCCAGATGTGTGATCTGAACAATATTCACCAGCATACTTTTGCATTTTACTTTAAATTGTTTTGAGCCAGAGTTAGGGTGATCTTTATTCATCAAAAAGAAACCAAAATATTCTGTCCAAATACACCAACAGATGCAGCTCCCTATGATTCAAATCCTGCACCAGTTTTGCCTGAGCTGGAATTGTCTATACTCCAAAGGCATCATTTTTGTCATCACAGAAGTGCTGCCATTTTGCAATGAAACACAGCAAATGTGTATTGAAGCATAGAAGCATTTCATGGTAAGACAGGCCTAGGTCTTGAATTGAGTATTGTCTCACAGGGGTCACCAGGGAGAATTTTGGTCAGTGGATTAATTAGATTTATTCTGAAGTTTTTCCCCGGAATCTTTATCTTGCAAAAAGTTCCATAGATCATTAGCCATCTACAAGGTGGTTTACCTCATGGTCAAAAGTTATCTGCTCCTACCACACAGAACCATTAAAATGGTTCTTTGTGTGCAATTCAGTGATTCTGAAGACTGTCACTCCTTCAGTCTGCTACCGCTTTGCTGCAGCATTTGAACCTCGAACATCTTCATCCCATTGGAGAAGGTCTGGAAGCCAGGTATTGACCAGATCTGACTGCTCGCGCAAGCTGAGAGAAAGATGAGACAATCTCCTTCTTCCACAGATAAGGAGAAACCTGGCTTTTACTCCACTTACTAGACAGACAGGAAAATTACTCCTTCAAGGTAGAGCAAGAGCAATTGCACTATCCCCTTAATCAGTACTTGCAGCATATCAAGCTCATCATCTTGATGGTAATAGCTGTTTGACAAGTCAGGATAAAAGTGATAGTCTTCTGAAAATGAGATAACAATCCAGTTTAAAAAAAGGAACCAAAAGAAAAGAAGGAGAAAAAAAAATAGATATGACCCAGTGTGAGGTGTCTTTTAATTTAATTTCATCTGAGGATAACAGTTTGCCCAAAAATGTCTTCCGTGAGTCACATACGGTATTTCAATCTGTCATCTTGTATTGACCTGGCTAACATGGAAATATACTGCACTGAGCTTTTGTCAAGCTTACCAGCTTGCTCTAAAATTTGATGATTTCTTTTTTAGATCATCACTGTGCTGAGCTATCTGCTTCCACTTTCTTCTCTCACACGCAAAGAGCTCAAAATGGAAAATTCATCCAAATGCAAAAAGAAACAGCATGATCTGGCTCACAGCTCCTCTGAAGTACAGGCAAAATTGAATTTTACTGTTTTCCTAAAAGTGAAGGCCCAGAGTCAAACCAATGCTATCACAGAAAAGGGAAGGGAAAATGGTTGCAGCAGAAGAGGAATGAAAAGAGCCAAGCAGAGCAACAACAAGGGAACGTGCCATTCCCGCTGTTACAACAATTCTAACACTGTTTTATTTTAGCAAAAATTAATTTTAAAAAAGTTATTTACAAACTTTCACAAGAGTCAACTGCAAGAAACAGTTTGTTGTGAGTATTGATAGATTGCAATATAATTAGTTCTTATTATTTTGTAGCTGAATCAGTAGTAGAAATGCGTTCAGTTTTGACTTGGTTAATTCTGAGAAGTATCAGTTGGGCAGGTTGCTGGTCTTCAATTGCTGACGTGTCTTGGGGAATTTAGCTTCCATTTCAAATATTTATAACTTCAGAATTAGTTTTCTGGGAATCTTCTCTACTCTTTTCTTTAAGATAACTGAAATAATAAATTAAAATACCCTTGCTGGTCTGTGAGTATTCCTAACAGTGAACTAATTTCCTGGAAGGAGAAGGGGAGAAAATACCTTCAAAGAAAATGTATTTAAAACAAAATAAATCTTCATACAGCTTCATTTGAACCTTTCATCTCCTCTGGTATTTGCTGTGCTCTGGCTGTTGCTTTCCATGCTTCAGTGATCAGTCTCTCTATGCTGTTAAAACTGTGTCACCGGGACACTACTCTAGAACACAGCAAATGCTGAGGAATTCAGTGAATTGCAGCAGTGGGATCGTAGATTTCTTACTGAATGCCTCCACCCCATGAAAGAAAACCAACAGGAAAAGCAAACAACCAAAACCAACTGAGAACAGTGGTCTGTTTTAAGCTAGAAAAGGAGTATTTCATGGAAGCCATGCTATACAGTCTGCTATCTCAGAAGTTGTGCTGAAAGGACAGAACGGCAAGTGGAGAATAACCAGGCTTGTGTTCTTAGAGTCCATTCAGCAGATTGAAAGCTTACCTGAGATCTACCAGAAAAGCAGTCCTAAAGAAATGAAGCTGGGATTTTCACAAACATGACCTTCCTTGCAAGATTTCCTGTACTTTCACAATCTGCAAGGAGCTGGGTCCTTTGAAACCTGTTCCTAAAATCTGTGGTGTGACCAAGGTAGCTTATAACTTTTACTTCTCCCACACATCATCTTAATCTTGGAATGCCCTTTATCTTCAGCTCTTTGCGCTAGTAGGACCTTCAGATCCTAGCCAAAGTCCTATGAAGGCACACAACTACATTTGCTGTTGAGTAGACCTTGCAATCTAAACAGATCAGACAAGGTAAGAAGAGAAATGGAATCACATTAAGGCATAATGATTTGTCCATGCTCTTAAAATGCTCCTTGGCATCTAAGTAAGCCCAGATCTCTGCCTGAGGCCTTACTGTCAGCTGGCCAAACAAATATGGAAAGACTAACAAAAGTCAGTCGATATTTAGATGGTGCCATAGTATCTTATTATTTAATGAAACTGAGTAAGAAAGTAGATGCAATGCATCTAAAGATCTGTATTTCAGCAGAATCCTTCCTATATGAAGATTGAGAGGGAGGCACTGGGGCAAGGAACATTTTTTTCACTGTCTGATAACACTTAAGCCAAAGAGTTTTTGAACAACACTAATTGCCCCTTGGATTTCTACACTGCTTTATGACAGAGCAAATATTGCCACAGATATTTCAGTTCTTCCTGGAAGAATGTTTTACACTAGCCACCTGTTGATCCCCCATTTCTATTTCATTTTTCAGTGTCCTTTGGTTCATTTCTGTTTCCAACGGCGTGTTCAAGTTCTTTAGCCTGATCAATAGTGCTGATGTAGTGAGGCGGGAGTTTTTACCAGCGTGACAGCCTGTCTCTCTCCAGCACAACAGCAGAGACCCTTAGCAGCATCTCTGCTCAGTATAAAGAGGTTATCTCTGAGTACAGGTAACTGGCTGCTGAAAGCCATTTAGAAGATTTTTGGAGAAGAGGTGGTCACAGGCAGGCGAGGTCTCTAACCCATGTTCCACCCCGGTAACATGGGAAACTCAGTAATTTATATCATTCTGAGTAATGTTCTCCATCACACACAATTCACCTTCATTTTTTTCCCCCCTTTTTCAGCTGGCTTTGTTGTTTGTGTGGTGTCAGTAGGAATGTGCTTGGAGCAGAGTTATATGGCATCATTTGGAGAAACATTGCGTTAATAACCAGAGTTCAAGGGCAAAGGATATAAACGGAGCAAATTACAAGTCTGAGCAGATATATGGCTTTTGCTAAAAGGGACACAGGCTGCTACTTTTATTTACTGGGTGCTGGAGTGCTTGTAAAAAGGTGCAAGAAAACATGAATACATTTTAAAATGATACTTCATAGTTTAGGAAAGCAATGCAAATTTTCAGTCTAGAGAGAAAGACCATTTTGGGAAGGGAGAAGAAGTCGCCTACTCCTGCAGTCACTATTTTTTACATCCACAAAACTGCGTGCTAACATCGTTGAGATGTTTGTGACCCAACTTTGCCCTGCCTGAAATTCAGAGCAGACACTTATTAAAGCAGACATTAACAATAAAACAATGGCAGGTTCAGAGCAACCATTCATCTAACCTCAGCTCTAATTAAGCTTCTGCTTTGAATGCCTCAAACCACACCCTTGATCCTCTGGGTTCAGCCACCACCTCTCCGTTATCTCCGGATTAGGTGGTGAACCTCCTGCCTCCGTGACTCAGCAAAAACCCCCAAACCCCAGTCCCTGGAGGGATCAACGTGTGCTAAAAGGCTGGGAAGTTTCAGGCAAATTCTGCCAGCTTGTCACAGGGTGGGATTATTTCATTTCACAGCCTGTAATACAATTTCATGTACTGCTATTGAGTGTGGCAATAACTAACTGGAACATTTTGTTTATCTGATTTTCTGAGGCTGCAGATACATCACTAGTTTTATTTCATTTTTTCTTAAGTGCTTCATAATTTATTCTTTCTAAAATACAAGATACTACTGAAATTCATTTTTCTACTATTGCTAGACATACATTACTGCTGATTACCCGGCAAGATATATAATGCAGCCTATAAATAATAACCTCCCCTGGTGAAAGGATATCCAAAATAAAATCTTTCCTATTTCAAATTCTTCGACGGTCTATTTTTGCTTTTGAAATCAGCTCATACTTCAAGCTTTGTTTTTACAGCTTGTTCTACAAGTGTGCAAAGAGGGGAAAAAAAAAACCCCACACCAAAACCTAAACAGTTTAAAACATGAACTTTCTGAAAACATCTGGTCTCCCTCCTTTGTCACAGTGCCACAGAAAATATTTCATTTAGGGAATTACAGGTGATTTTTTAACGCACAGAAGTTTGGAAAATATTCAGATTTACTCCCATCTAAGAAATTTTTTATGATGTAAAAAAATGGGTGTAAAAATGCACATGCCGAGCTTTAAGAAGAGAGAGAAAAATCATAATCTTTGTAGGAAAGAAGAATGCTAGAGGAATGTTTCATTTCACATTATTCAAAAAGATCAAACTTTTCCTCTTTTGCTGCTTACAGTTTATGGGACACTTCCTTGCTTGCTGGGTTCTGTGCCTACAATTTTACACAAAACAGGGTCTATTATGATTTCAGTGCCGTGCAATATAACAACAGATGTGTACATTTGAATCAGATTGAAGTAAGAAAAGCGGAAACTGACTATTTAAGTATGCGATTTAATTCCAAAGGGTTTATTTTTTTATATATATGCTGTGCACTGCTCACAGCAGAGATCACAATTTAGCTCATAGCTTTATATTTTATAACTAGTGTAAGCACCTCAGTTTTTTGGGGGTCTGTGAGCTGATTCCAGCGGTAGCACAAGCACAGCCGCACTCGGGATGCGGGCTCTCTCACTTCTTTGCAACATGAAGCCTATCCAGTTTCCCATATGAGATATTCTTTTCTCCCACTGGGACATAATAGAAACTAATCTTCAACATCTAAACATTCAGAGTCGAGTTCTTTTGTTAAGTCTTTTTATTCATTTCATTCGGGGCCGGTGCAGCGCTGAGCCCACGTGTATTTACATACACCAAGAACCCTGCTGCTCTGGACTCTCCGCTCAGAAGACAGGGCAATTAATCATTCCCAAATCCTCCTGCCGCGCGTGCGGCGGCTCCGACAGCAAGCATAACCAATCAGGCAGGGCAGGTGGGACGCGGACTGGCAGGAAAGCCTTGCACCCTGACCTGGCACCGGTGTGCTCTCTTCCTTTCCCCCCTCGTTGCTGAGTAAGAATAACACCATTAACAGTGTCCTTGTAATCAGCTAAACATATTAAAGTCAGGAACGGACAGGTATTGCTTTGGTGATTTGGGGAGGTCATGGTTTCTCTCTCTCTTGTCATTGTTTCTGAGGCAGGAGTGTGTGGCACAGATCAAATCCAGACCGTAATGTAGGAAACTAGGTGATTTTGTTCTGCAGTTTTCTATTTGTGAATTGAATTTGCTTCGGTGGTCATGGGTTGTCTTTTGTAAACCAAAACCATCTCAGAGCCAGCAAGACATTTTGGTGACAAAATTATTACCAAGGAATGACTTGGTTAATTGTGCTTACCAGCTAAAATGATAAGATACATGTGACCGGCAGCTACACTGAAAACCTTTATCCAACGACTTTCCCTTCTACCATAAGCAGTACACACATGGCCATTAGAACACCCACTACTTCTTTCCCCTTGCTTTTCTTGCCCCTATTGGCTAATTGCCTTCTTCTGTATCTTCCCTGCTGTGTTTTCAGATTTGTATCATTCATTTTTATCAACCTGTGGACTTAAATTCCTAAAATCTCACTTAAATATTTCCTTTTAATGTTTGTTTGTCCATTTACACACATACGTCAGGACACCACCACTGACAGTCTTTTTTCCCCCTTACGAGCCATGCTTGTAGTCAGAGAGACAATGAAGTCAATGGAAAGACACCCATCGACACAAGTGAGTTCATGGTTAAGCCTATAAATTTGCTACCTAAGTTGTCTCATTCCTCTTTGTAAATTATAGGGACACTTGAAAATAGCTCAATAAAAGCAGCAAAAGTCAATTGTTAATGATATCAGGAAAATTAATTCTTCAGAAGTGTAACTTCTTGGTCAGGCTTTCTTGGAGAGTCTCTTCTTTTCCTTCTAAACCTGACAGGTATTAGTTTTTCTTTTTTAATGAGTTTTTTTTTTATGTTTCTATTTATGGCTACGGATGAGTCTTGCCCTTCAGATGCATTGTACTAAGAACAGCTGTGATTTTGTCACTAAACATTCTACAGATTATGATATGCCAGGGCAGGACACAGTTGAGTTTGGAGCTGAATAAAAGTTCTGAACAATCTTAGCTGGTTTTAATTAATACAGTGGCAAAATGAGCCATGTTGTGCATATGTAAATTGTAAATGAGTTCTTTCTTGAAAGACTAATAATAATACTACCGATGTATTAGTTACATGGTATATTCCAATTCTTCATGGCATTTTGAAGGCAAAAAAATCACTGACTGAGCTCTATGCTGCCAGTTAACTCCTAATTAGTTTGTCAGTGAAACTTCAAAAAAACATACCTTTAATATTCATCTGCTGAATAACTTAATAATTTACTAAACTTTCCAAGTGTTTTGGAGAAAGAATATACACAACCATGAGGTGCAGCTGAGGTTTCTAAGCTCCACTGCTTTTGTGTTCTCTGGGATAAAAATACTTGAAACCCAAGAAAACATCTTGGAGATAGGAGAAAAGTACTTCTTGAGTACAGATAAACCACATTGTTCTGCACCTTCCTTTCCAGGAAAGACAGCTGACTTTATTCCTTATCTCTAATTGTACCCAAGGCAGAAATTAGGCAGTGTACAGAAAGCTTGACAAAACCCATTTTTAGAAGAGGAAGAGAAGGGGAAAAAGCTCAACACATTCCCTGTCTGCCTAGAATGATGACATTTGTGTTCCTGCAGATGCCCTACTAATTTTGGTAAGCTCCAGTTTACCTAAGCTATCCTATTGATTTTAAATTAATACTAGTTTCAAGGTCAAAGAAGGTCTAGGCAAGGCTCTCCAGGACTGGGATGTACACACAGGCTTGGCCAAAATCGTTACTGATGTAAATCCAGAGAGTTGGGCCCATCAACCCTTCACCACCTGCACCCAGGCAAAAGGAAAACAGAACCAGTAAGAGGCAGAGGTCTCACTAATGATTATCTTCACTCCCTATAGCAATGACAGTTTGCTTCTAAAAGAGAAAAAAAAAAAAAAAAAAGGGAGAAAAAAAAAAGCCCTTTCTGGCATGGAAATTGCTTATCTCTAGAGTGCAAATCATAAATCATTCACAAAGATAGTAGTGACTCCAGCCTTTGAGTGTTACTTTGTTAACAGCACAAACTGGTACAAACCAAAAGGAAGAGAAATTAACATTTGAACCATATTGTTTCTGAAGGGCTGGGAGAGCCCTTGCGAGCCTTGGCTCTGCCTTCGTGATGTAACTCCTGGCGCTGGATGAGTTACTTGTGAACTCTGGTCCCCCAGTTCAGTCTCAGAGCCTTGCTTGGAGGATGATACGATGCAATCTGTCTGCTTTTAAACCAAAATTGGGAATGAAAAACATTCCTTCGTCTCTCTCCCTCAGCACTTCTTCCAATTAGCATTTTTTTTAGTTCTTTAGTATGGATCCCTTGAGTTTAGCACCCTTGCATTCCACATTTTTGATTGCATGCACATTGCTTTATTAAAAAGGGGAACGGGCTTTCAGTGCTAGCCTCCCACTAATTATTACTTGCTTTCCACAGAAATAAATATTTGGTCGTTTGCTTTGGTAGTCTGATTATAAATTGTCTTTCAGGCATTACCTAGGAATATGGAATATTATTGAACATTGATTTCTAAGGGACACTGCCAGCTTGAAATCTAGTGATTTTTAATACATCAAAAGTACTATACGTAAACCAGCAAATCACAAAGCCTCCCTTTGTTGTTCAAAAATTTGTTTTCCCTACCCTATATAAGAAAAGCAGCTTTGTGATGGTTTTTGTGTTTTCTCTTTAATTTCTCTATGCTGTGAAATGAGACCCAGAGAAGTAAAGGAAAATGGAACTAAGTTACTGTGACAGAAATGATAGAACAGGCTATGCAAAGCACAAGGGAGCCAAACTTGAAAAAACAGAGGAAAATATACTTTTCCTCCTAATTCCTTTGAGTTACAATAACTTTGCTTACATTTTAATAAGATTTATATAAAACCAAACTGATTTTTAAGTTGACATGCCTTAAAATCCATACATATGGCAAAAGAGAGAGAGAAAATCTAAAGTTTTCATCATGGCACAGAGACAGCATTTAGGTTTTGATCCTTCTGCCAATGAAATCAGTTGCAAAACCGCCGCCAGATTCCCACGTGGGAATGAGCTCCTTTAGAAGTAACAGCAGCAACAAGCCTCATCACAATCTGTACCCACCACAACACTCCTCCCTGCCAGGCCCCCAAACTTTCACAAAGGTACAGCTCATTACGTGGGGTTTTGAGGCAGGGGTGGGGAGTTGCAGCCTCTTTGTGTTCTTTTCCTTTGAGATAGATGCTCTTGTCTTTGCTGGCCTTTTGTGGGCATTGATCCCCCATCTCCAGGCCAGCCAAGGTGGACACCTTTGCTTCTGAAACGATGCCCTGCCGCAGGCACCAGAGGAAAATTCAGTTTTCAATTCCAAGTATATAAAACAGCAGAACTCCTCCACAATTAGGATGATGGTTGTTATTATTATACTTTTATTAAGCAAGCTCCAGCCTCTGCTTTCCAGTCTTAGCTTTTACTTACAGTAATCAATTTTTCAGTATAACTGGCTGTAACTGTTAGCAAGATATTGAGCCTTCATGGTGCTTAGACATAGCATGTTACTGTGAAGCATCTTCCCCATACTTCTCAGACAGATGGGTAATAATACTATACATTAATACCTCCACATTGGTTTATGTGTGTTTGACCACAGTGCTAGCATAATTATTTTTCTTCAGTAAAAGCTATTAGAGATCTATTTGGTAGGTTTTACGATCAATAGCTCCTGTGATATTTGTGTAGCAGGCCCAGAATAATCAATTGAAGGTCATATAAAGTAAATTACCATCCTCCTATAATGATTCTTTTTTCTAGATGAGAATGGGTTTTATTATTTCATCAGGAGAGCCCTCTCAACGTGTGCTTCTCCTTTTTTATTTTTTTCTTTCCAGAGAGAGGGAAATAAATGTTGTGGGTATATTTTGAAACATGATATTAATGTCTATTATCTAAATTTATATTACTGGATTATTGAATTAGTGGATGCCAACATGTAGAGTAATTTTATATGCTTGGTGACACGAGAAATAGCCAGTTGTGAGGATATGCTGGCCGGTTTGTTGTTGCAGGTGACTTAGCTAAAGCCATTTCTCAGTAGATTTAACACTGGTCAAGGCACTGCTGTGGATGTGGAGGTTCACTGGTTGGTCACAGATCTATGACACTAAGAGCTGGAGAGGCAATTTCCCCTATGTTGCTCAAACGAGGTGTTTTCTCCATCCCATAACAGCCATCACTGCACATAAAACCAGAGTCCATTCTCTGTGCTTCTATCAGTTTTGTGCCTCCTTATTTGAGTTGCAATACACAGGAAGTGAGGAGGTAAATGTAGCGATGTGGGAGATCCCTGGGAGCCACCACCTCCTTCCCCACCAACCAGAAGGAGACCTCTGTGGATACTCCCGACCTTGGCCACCAAACAAGGCTAAGGCTGTTTTGGAGATGGAAACGCAATTGTACAAACATATTTTTCCTTTCCAATGGACTCTGTGTGTGGCCACAGTCAGTTGGATGAATTTTAATTTCCAACTGACTCCCATCACATGAGATAAGCTGGAGCTCATAAATATAACATTCATACAATTTATCCTCCTATTTAATACTAAAATGTGGCCCTTCTTGTCCGAAAAGCTCTGCATTCTTAAATATAGCCCCTGGAAGGTTACAGCTTTTCTCATGGACAAAATTGGTTCTACTATTTTTATGAAGGCACCAGCTTCATTGAAATAGAGTTACCTACATTCATGTGACCCTCCTCACCATGATGTTTGTGCAGCTCATTGTGATTAACTGAATCACTTCTCCTAAAAACAAAAAACGCATGAAGTAGAGAAGCATTGTGTGAGTTCTTGAAAGAGGTGAGAGAAGGATGTTCAGATGAACAATTACCACTGAGAAATGTTGATTCATCAAAGTGTTTATTTAAAAAAGCCAATAAAAAAACAATTAGGGCTGGGGAAACTGAGGCACAAGGGAGTTAAAATAAATGTCTTGATTTTATGTTTGAGGTTGAAACAGTCACTGAACAAAAACCTTTGCAGACTCCAGCTGGGTATTTCATTCACTGGACCAGCCCTCCTTTCCAGGAAAAGGAAGTCACATTTCAAAGTAATTATAGTGAAAAGACCCCAAGTCCCTCAGTGTTGCAAAAGGCTGCCCAGAAGCTATTTAATATGAATCATTTTAGTCTTGTTTTTTTGGCTGGAAGTGATTGGTAAATGTTAACACACAAACAATCACAACCAGGCAAATGGAGAGAAGACAAAGTGAAACAATTGGTAGAAGGACAGAGCTCAAGGAATAGATGCCTGCCATCAGGCTGAGCAGGTTCGAATATCCAGTCATCTGCCCTACTTGCCATCATTTACAAGCCCATTTACTCACAAGATTAGGTAGTCCTTGCAGTGTGGGTCTTTTACCCCAGCAAGGGCTCCCACAAACCCTGTCCTCAGATACTGAACTCTTCTTCCTAGTGTGACTGCTTTAACAGGGCTTTGTGAGGTTATGATGACAGGGGAAAAAGGGACATTTATTCTTAGTGACATGAATTAATAGTGATGCTTTTTGGCTGAAGCATACAGATGTCTCAAGAGATTGCTTTTCTTACAGGCTGAGATGGGGTATCTTTGAGTGATGTGGGTGGCATCTGGACAGTGAGGTGCATTGCTTTGCAAACAGAGGGGTTTTGTGCTAAGCCACATCTAAGGCTCAGATCAGCTAAAGGGAGCTTTGCAGAGAGCAGGATTGTCCAGTGGCATGCCACTGTAGCAAAGTGATAAGGCAAAACTGGAAACACATCATCTGTTCTCTGGCCAGGAGGAAACAAATGGGTCAGTCTCACAGCTATATGTAAGGCTTAATAGAGCAGAAGTTAAGAGAGGGGATGAGAAACTTGTAGCTCCTTGTCCTGCTACATATGTTCTCCCTGACCAGGATAGCTCAAGATACCACCTTGTGCCTTGGTTTCCCTAGCTGTAGAAGAAGCATAAAAATATCCTGAAGGAAGAAAAGCCTTAATGCCTTCAAAGAATGCAGTGTCAGCATCCATCTGGTCCCATTTGGAAGCACAGCTTCTCAGAAAGAACAATGGAAATCCCGAGCAGTTGAGCGCCCGGGTCCTCCAGTTGCATAGCGAAGCTCATTGCAATATCCCTGTATTTATTTCCAGCTGCATGGCCAAGTGGACCCAAGGGCAACCTAATAGAGAGGAAAAAGGCCTAACATAACATCAAAGCAGCTAAAAACCCGGGTGGATTGCCATTTCATCAGTACTGTATGACATCACTTTCCACATGACATCAGTCAATGACCCTCTTCCCTTCCACCCCCGCCTCCAATTTCTTTTTATAAAGATGATGGAGCTGCTTGAAGTTGAGCAGAAGTTGGGGAGGGGGGAACAAAAACACACTCTGTATCCCTTCAGCTGAATGCAACCCAATGTGCTACACAAACAATATTAACCAAAACAAAGCTAGCAGGAAACGTTTGCACACAGCATCTGTTATGATCACATAACCACCAGACAGATGTTTAATCCCAACTGCTAACATAAGATCATTTGTATGTTTGAAGAGGGAGAGATCCCATTTGGGTTCTTTCCCTTTTATTTATTTCTTTCCTAAAGGGGAAAAAATAATAAAGGGAGGGTGATTTTCTCAGCTGTGGGAAGCAATTTTGTTTTGTTATTGTTCTCTTTCTCCCCACTTTCACCATCAGCTGCTGAAAGGGAAGGAGTGGTTGCAGCCTCTCTCAAAGTAGAGAGCCTGAAAGCCGTGTGGCCTGGTAGTGGAGCGCTGCACGATCCTTTTCCAGCTTAAGGGACCAGAGCTCGGTTTCTCAGATGGCTCATTAAATAATTCTGGTCCAATGAGGCAAAAAGGGAGGCCACACATGAAACAAGTTTGGTGGTCTCAACCAAGTTCCTGGGGAGTTGCACCGCGGTTTCCCAGCACCACCCCGGATTCTCTCCGCCCCTGGAAATTTCATCTACAAAAGTGAAAACAAACTCATTAGCTCTACGTAGCTCTGCGAGGGTCACAAAAAGATGTCAGCGTTTTGTGTGGCCTTCTTTTCCCATTTAGCAAACAGCCAGACACCTACAAAGGGAAAAGAAGGTTTGAGCTCTTCAGCTGTGCTGGGGGATTATTTTACTTTTAATGATACTGGGAGGATTCAAAGGAGATTTATGCAGATAGGAGAGATTATTAATAACACATTGCACTTCTATAGCACCTTCCTTTCAGTGTTTCTCAAAGAACTTTCCAATCTGGAATGAATTGGTCTTTACACGCCCCTGGTGAGTGGAGTAACTGTCATTAGATTAGGAGGTAACTACTGCAGTAATGAAAAATCAACCGGGGTTTAAAATGTTAGCAGGATACTAGGCAGAGCTGATCTCAGGCCCTTGCTCTTCCACAGATTTCCTATATGACCGTTGGGAAACCACTGGGTTTCTCACAGTTTTAGCCCTTGGATAGTAAAAAAAGGTTTTTATTTTCCTAATCACAAATGGGGATTGCAGTTTGGGTTGGGGGTTTTTTGGGGGATGATGGCCATTTCAGTACATAGCACTTGAAGGGGTGATATAAGGAAATTGTGTCACAAATGTGAGAGGTGACATCTCTTTACTCCCAGTCACTATTGCAGCAGGAAATAAAACCTCAGTTCTGACTCCTGATCCTTGTTTAGGCACAAAACTCACTTTCTCCCACCTTGCAAATGTGAAAGACCTGTGAATGATAATAAGGAGAGTGAATCTCTTCCAGCACCTTAATATTCTCCTGCTGTCACTGAGTATCAGCAATAGGATTATAAGAGAAAATAAAAGCCAGTTTCCCAAGGCTGGAAAATAATAGATTTACTGAGCATTAATAAGGTAAATAGCAGTAGGCCAGAGAAGTAGTAGATTCTTGCAAGCTGAATGAAAGAAGAGGAGAAAAAGAGAAAGAAAAACAGCATAGGCAGCTAAAATAAGAAGGGGTTAACAATTTTCAGGCCTTTCTGCTGTGTGTGTGTGTTCGCACTGTGCACAGCAGAAATGCATTCACCTATGACATCCTTTGGCAAAAAAAAAAAAAAGGGAAAAAAAGAGAGAGAGAGAAAAAAAAGGCTACATCCCACAGTGAGGACAGTTGTCCCTA